>NC_138078.1:23667743-24919743 GCF_964212035.1 Myotis nattereri | reverse complement strand
AGTATTCCATTGTGTAGATGTACCACAGTTTTCTAATCCATTCATCTGCTGATGGGCACTTAGGCTGTTTCCAGATCTTAGCTATGGTGAATTGTGCTGCTATGAACATAGGGGTGCATATATCCTTTCTGATTGGTGTTTCTGTTTTCTTGGGATATATTCCTAGAAGTGGGATTACTGGATCAAATGGCAGTTCCATTTTTAATTTTTTAAGGAAGCGCCATACCGTTTTCCACAGTAGCTGCACCAATCTGCATTCCCACCACCAGTGAAGGAGGGTTCCTTTTTCTCTGCATCCTCTCCAGCACTTGTCGTTTGTTGATTTGTTGACAATAGCCATTCTGACAGGTGTGAGGGGGTTCCTCATTGTTGTTTAGATTTGCATCTCTCAGATGATTAGTGACCTTGAGCATGTTTGCATATGTCTCTTGGCTTTCTGAACATCCTCTTTCAATAAGTGTCTATTTAGGTCATTTGCCCATTTTTTGATTGGGTTGTTTATATTCCTTTTGTTAAGTTATATGAGTTCCCTGTAAATGTTGGAGATTAAACCCTTATTGGAGATAACATTGGCAAATATGTTCTCCCATGCCGTGGGCTCTCTTGTTTTGTAGATGGTTTCTTTTGCTGTGCAGACACTTTTTATCATTTCATGTGTATATATGTTCTTCCTTCAGAGTAGCTTGTCATTTTCAAAGTTATCACTACAGAATTATCACCTCTTTAAAATTATCATTGCTCATTCAAGACTCTGCTACATGCAACCTCTTACACAAAATCTATCTTCATCTCACTTTGCTCTGATGTGATGAGCATAGTATTCCTTTCCTTTGAATCACTATGACTTTGTCTGATACTCTACATTAGCATTTACCTTTTATCTTGTATATACAAGATATGGACATATATGGTACCTTTTTCTACATTCTAGTACTGTACTAGTCCCCAACCCTTTAAAAATAATGATAATATATTTTTTACCTTTATTTTCTGTACCATGATGTTTGGAATAAGCCTGGGTTTAAACACAATTAGTATAAATTACCTTTTGGTAGACACAGAGCATATCCAAGTGCAGGGCGCTGTGAGACCATGATTGAAAAATTAATGTTGCATATATGATAACCTGAATTTTTCATTGTAAAAAAATTAAAAGGCTAAGACCACTTCTGCCATTGCCATGCACATATAGCCACTTAGTCATATATTACCAAGATATGTTGGTCTTTTACATTTACGCCAGATAGTTTGTTCTTCTGATCCCAGTGTCCAATTTGGAATATTGGATTAGCATAAACTGACAGAAGTGCTAACTATTCGAAATCAGAATGATGCAGAACAGATGGAAGGTCCAAAAGCATGGAGCATGTAACACCTGTGAATTATATCCAGATCAGTTACCAATCAGATTTTGGGCTCCATTCAAGGTGTTGACTTTGATCTTTCTCCAATTGTAAATGTTTCATCCAAAATGACTTCGATCTTGGCACAACTTTTTGCAGGAGATTCCCAGGACAAAAAAAGAGACAAAAAAACAGGATTTCCCAAATTAGAACTAAAGCTGATTACAGTCCCATTATTCTGTACATGGTGAGAAAACCCTCAAATTCAGAGGCTTAACCGAATATCATAAATATGAAAAGAATAACTTTCACTCATAAATTCTGGGTTATAATAAAAGCTAATATGTTATTTTCCTGTGATTAAGTTATCATTGTGTAAAAATGTATACTTTGGACAAGAGCCATCTTAAGATCTGTCATAAATTATTCAAGTACAGAGGCTAAAGTAAGAGGTTATCTCTTTAAAGAATACTTATGTTTGGGCATGTTTATCCTTAATTGCTTTCACTGTTTTGGCAAGAGAACTTTGTTATACCTAGTGTAGAGCTCTATCACACATGATATCCACATGTTAATACTTTCCAATAGAAATAATTTTATGCCATTTAGCTATATTACGTAACTTGGTGATGGTGCTACCCCTATTTGTGAAATCATTTTAATGCAAATAACTCTATAACTTAGGGCAGGGATGACTTGTAGGTCCTTATTTTCCTGTGTTCTTTTTCTCATGATCCCAGTGCCTGAATTTTGTATTCTCATATTTAAAGGAACACAATACAGTTACAAAGACACTGGATGCAACATGTGCCATCCTGGTGATTGCTAGGCCAACTTGGCTGTCAGCGTGCCTAGCAGTCATGTTTCCCTCCCTCACAGTTACATGTGGGATTCCTTCTTGAGCCAGAATACATGTAGTTTCCAACTCTAAATCAGTTGTTTGGAACTTAAGTTCCTGGGTCATCTCACAAGTGGCTGTGTAGCCATAATATAGTTGCTCTCTAGTGTAGACAGTACTAATTTGGTATATGCATTGCAGATTATCTGGATGGTGTGGGGAATGAGGATGGAGGACATATTGGGAGAATACTTTGGGATTTACCAAACCTATATGGGGCGATACCTTCAAATCCACTCAAAACATCACTCTGGCCCTAACCAGTTTGGCTCAGTGGATAGAGCTTTGGCCTGCGGACTGAAGGGTCCTGGGTTCGATTCCGGTCAAGGGCATGTACCTTGGTTGTGGGCACATCCCCAGTAGGGTGTGTGCAGGAGGCAGCTGATCGATGTTTCTCTCTCATCGATGTTTCTGGCTCTCTATCCCTCTCCCTTCCTCTCTGTAAAAAAATCAATAAAATATATTTTAAAAAATCACTCTGATTTCCTTTTATTTTCACAACTTTTTGTCTTGTTTTGCATATAATATGCATATCTCTCATATTTCTCAGATGATTCATTTTTTAAAAGTTTCATGGATATAGCACTGTGGTCAGCAAACTGCGGCTCATGAGTCACATGCAGCTCTTTGGCCCCTTGAGTGTGGCTCTTCCTAAGCCTTAGGAGTACCCTAATTAAGTTAATAACCATTTACCTACCTATATAGTTTAAGTTTAAAAAATTTGGCTCTCAAAAGAAGTTTCAATTGTTGTACTGTTGATATTTGGCTCTGTTGACTAATGAGTTTGCCGACCACTGAGCAGAACCCAATTTGATGCAGAAAATTGGAAAGGTAAAGTACTTTTTGTTTTATCTGCTGTGACCTCTATATGATAACTGAATATGATAATTAATCAGTTGACATGGCTGTTTCTCTTTCCACATTTTCCTATATTTTCCCTTCCTTCAGTCAGTTAATTGATATAAAACCATGCAAATTGGGAGGGGATATATGACTTACATTCATTTAGGAGAGAAGAACACTATTCCTTCGGGAGGAAAATAAAGACCCACTGATCAATATGCTCCTCTACTTTGAACCACAAGATTCTCTACTTTCTCAATGTCCATTCTGGTGTCTGTTAATGACAAATATGCATTATTCCTCATAGCTGTTACTACCAAATATATTATATATTATAGCTTTATAAATCTTAAATTTAATATATTCAGATTGCATCAAATGAATAAAATACTTTCTAATTATATAACTTCAATAACTAGATGTTTTCGGCTATATGGAGTTAGAGAGTCTTATTTCTGAAGGTATCTAAGAGTTATTGTGTTTTTTTAGCTCTAGTATGTATCAAGTTTATTCATCACGACCTTATGATATTTGAATTATTAAATAGTTTTTAAATAATTATGATTTCTAAATATCAACTTGAAAGTGTTGTTCTTATTTTTGATAAGATTTAGAAAAAAAGGAACTTGTGTCAAGAAATTTTGAGTTGTTGAATCTTGAATTATTCCCATGAATTTTAGAAAATAAGAGAACAATTGCTATGCACCTATGACAACTGGATGAATGGGCACAGGAAAAGAGGATGTAGCAGATATTGGGGATCTAAATGCTATAAATGTACCCTAGAAGGTTTTGCTCAGTGGGTAGAGCATCAGCCTGTGGACTGAAAGGTCCCTGGTTTGATTCCATCAAGGGCACATACCCAGGTTGCGGGCTTAATCCCTAGTAAGGGGTGTGCAGCAGGCAGCCAATCAGTGATTCTCTCTCATCACTGATATTTCTATCTTTCTCTACCCCTCTCCCTTCTTCTCTGAAATCAATAAAAATATATTATTTTTAAAAATAAATGCTATGAGTGTGAGAGTTAACATAATGCAGCTTTCAACTTTGATCAAGCTGTTCTTTAAAATAATGGAAAACTTAATTTATATATACTTTGTGATGCAGCATGCCTAACTAGATTCTTGTCATTTATGTCTGTGCTTTAATGACCATGTCATTTTATTTTCCCAATATATAAGATAATTTTCTAAATTACAAAACTAGGTCATTGTATGACCAGGAGATGGGTCTTGTAATAGTATTCTTACATAGCCCAACTCTATCTGAAGGAATTGTACTACATGGCTTCATACATTAACTTGAGACACTGGATACAGTTTTCAATTTAAGTAGTATATATTCAAAGGTGCATAGCAAAGCTAATTGCCACAATAATTATCAACTGAATGCTTCTTGACTAACAAAGTGTACAGATACACACATGAACACACACATACCCCACACAAACAACTCATGAATGCAGGATTATGTTTCTTCATGAAATACCTTTGTGTTCACAGCTTTTACTAATAATTCATTCAACAATTCCCTAAGTTCTGTAGAAATTTTGAAATGATATCCCAAAGCAATGGCCCACCACTCCCAGGACTCTGTGCCTGGAATGTACAGAAAGGAACCAGGTCAATCCCACAGTGCTTCACAAAATCAAAACAAGGACTGATCTCTAATCATAATAAATCCAGTAATATGATGGTATTTTATTTATTTGAGAGAAAAATCAATATAAATACATGCCTTGAAAGGCTCAAAGCTTTTTTTTATCTATTTCTTCTTATCCTTTTGCAGATCCTCTGAATAATCATGCTATTTTCTTAATTTTTTCTTCTTGAATATATTTTAACAGTCTACCTATTCTCACATAATAATTTACATTATCAAAATCACTGGTGTCATAGCCCAGTGTGTGTGGCTCAATAGTTGAGCATCGGCCCATGAACCAGGAGGTCATGATTCTATTCCCCATCAGGGCACATGCCTGGGTTGCAGGCTCAGTCCCCAGTAGGGGGTGTGCAGGAGGCAGCTGAACCATGATTCTCTCTCATCATTGATGTTTTTATCTCTCCCTCTCCCTTTCTCTCTCTGAAATCAATGATTTGTTTTAATCACTAGTGTCATAACCCATAGCTAGTTTCTCACAAGGTACTGAGACTATACAGGCCTTTAATTCTCCTATTTCTTCCTATTTATATATCCAATTTCATTAAAAATATAAATAGATTAGACATTTCTGAACATGAAAGAGATATGTCCATGGATAGAGAGGTAAGGTTTTGAGCTGATTTGTCTAATTTTATCTCCTTTAATCCTCAAAAAATATATATTTAAGCAGGTATTCTTATTATCCTTATTAATATTTTTGTAAAAACTTGCGACCCGTTGCACAGGATTCTTATACTGGTGCGGGGCATGGCCTGCGGGAATTGGCCCGCTGAGGGAGCACTGCTCATCCTGGTCAGCTGAGCAGCTATAGCCCTGCCCTCTGAGCAGCTGCTCCCTGGTCCAGAATCTTCTGTGGAGCCAGAGCACTAGCCTCTCCAGGGGATCTGGTCGGTGTCAGGCCCAGGGACAATAGCACTGAGCGATAGTGGAGTAGGCTTCAGTCCTGTGGCAGCCCAAACCCGCCTCCCAGCCTCCGGGGTCAGCTCTGCAAGCCTGGCAGTGGCACTCTGCAGCCTGCAGGCATCTGGAGGAGGCAGCAGCGAGTGAGTAGAAGGAGCCTGGGGGGAGGAAGCAACAATCGCAGCCCAGGTTCCTGCCTTCGGTCCAGGGTTTGCAGTGGGAGCAGCCACTCATCCTGGTCAGCCAAGCAGTGCTCCCACTGTGGGAGCACACTGACCACCATGGGTCAGCTCCTACATTGAGCATCTGCCCACTGGTGGTCAGTGTGCATCATAGCGACTGGTCGACTGGTCATTCTGGTCATTCCACCATTAGGTTGCTGGGCTTTTATTATATAGGATAAGAAGATCACACCTCAGATTTGCATATATTCTAATCACTCAGCTGTATCTGGGGAATGATTTTAAGATAGTGGGTGTATTGTTTTAATCAAGGAAAATAACCATGTATTTGACAAGTCCTCATATAATATTATACATATTCAACATACATGATTCTAATTCAGATTTACCAAGCAATAACTCCTTGTTTTGTATTGGGTGAGGGCCATTAGCAATATTGAAGGCAGCATGATTCTTCCTTTATCTACTTTCAGTGAGGGGATGGGCATGGCAAATAGCAATACTATAAACCACAGCATGAGTTATATACATTTCCATTTGGACATCCAAAGTACATAGACCCACTGTTTTGAATGCCACCATTCTCTTTATCTTTGACTTCAGATTTAGCCTTATCATGAATTGGTGTAAATTAATTTCACCATGTTATTATGGTCAGTTTGAAGTAGATGCTCCTGAGCAGAGGTGGATGAGAGTGTTGATAGAGTCAAGCAAGAAAATTTTTATAAAGAGGCATAGCTTAGGCAATTGCAAGAGCAAAGGGAATATTGGAATACCCATTGTGTATCTTTAAGTCTCTATCTGTATAAAGATTCTCCTTGACTTACAATGGGGTTACATTCTATAAATCCATCATAATCTGAATATATCATAAATCAAAAATACATTTAATACACCTAACCTACCAAAAATCATAGCTTAGTCTAGCTTACCTTAAATGTTCTCAGAGAGAACCTAGAGACAGAACCTAGCGAGAGAACATGGCAAAAGCTCCTGGACAGAACCTGGCTACAGAACTTGGCTGGAGAACCTAGACAGAACATGGCAGGAGAACCTGGACAGAACCTGGCTAGAACCTAGAGACAGAACCTGACTGGAGAACCTAGCGACAGAACATGGCAGGAGAACCTGGCGACAGAATCTGGTTGGAGAACCTAGCGAGAGAACATGGCAAGAGAACCTAGAGAGAACCTGGCTACAGAACCTGGCTGGAGATTCTAGCAACAGAACTTGGCTGGAGATCCTGGACAGAACTTGGCTGGAGATCCTGGACAGAACCTGGCTGGAGAACCTAGCGACAGAACATGGCAAGAGAACCTACACAGAATCTGGCTGGAGAAGCTGGACACAGAACCTGGCTGGAGAACCTAACGAGAGAACATGGCTGGAGAAACTGGATAGAACCTGCCTAGAGATCCTGGCTAGAGATCCTGGCTAGGCTGCTGATCAACTGAATGCAGCTTCCGTGTCATTCCTTCTTCGCCGACTCCGTCCACACCTTTGGGGACCCCTGGACCTGCTGGGGTTGGACCCCACGACTCAGGCTATTCTTTTTTTATTAACTTTACCTAATTATGTTATGGCCTTTAAAAATCAATGAGTGCAGATACCCCCAAAATCTCCAAACCACGCAAACCCTCAGGACATATCTAGTGATCTCTGGGAGTTTGCAAAATGCTGGTCTTCAAGCACTGGCCTCCTCTGAGTGTTTTCCATGTCATTGTGAAGACTCCATTTCTAAGGATGACTGCTTCCTCCCTTCAGGTGACAGCCAGTGGAGCACTTCAGTTAGTACTATTAGTGTCCTCACTTCTCCACTT
The DNA here is from genome assembly GCF_964212035.1 of Myotis nattereri. Lineage (NCBI taxonomy): Eukaryota > Metazoa > Chordata > Mammalia > Chiroptera > Vespertilionidae > Myotis > Myotis nattereri. The sequence goes on along the minus strand of NC_138078.1, from coordinate 24,912,095 downwards.
CGTTATTATGAGGAAAAATCCCTAGTGTTTGCCTCCTGTGAATCGCTGTGAGGTGCTCAGATGGGGGCGTCCTGGAGAAACATGGCATTGGAAGCCAGGCATTGGAAGCCGGGCAGAACTGAGGAACCCTAGCTCTCTCTTTGGATATTGGTCCAGCCTTTTGCCTGGTTTATCTGGACTTGGTCTCTTCACTATGAGGGAGGCATGAGCATCTCATTTGCGTTGAAATACATGGCTCATGATCAGGATTGTGTAGACCAGGGCTGGGCAAACTTTTTGACTCGAGGGCCACAATGGGTTCTTAAACTGGACTGGAGGGCCGGAACAAAAGCATGGATGGAGTGTTTGTGTGAACTAATATAAATTCAAAGTAAACATCTACACTAATAAAAGAGAAAAATGGTAATTGGAGTACGGCGATACCTTTTTCATTGTCTAATCAGGGCTATGTGCAAATTAACTGCCAACTAAGATTGGCAGTTAACTGCCAACAAGATGGCGGCTAATTTGCATATGTAGGCACAATGCAGGGAGGCGAAAGGGAAAGCAGGAAGAAGCCCCCTGCCACTGACAGTGATCAGAAACCCAGGGGGGAGCTAAGAGCTGGGGGGCAGGGCAAAGGCGGCCCTACGGCGCCTTTGCCCTGCCCCCCAGCCATGATCAGAGAATCAGGTGCCGTTGCCGCCCTGGCCAGTGATAGCAGGAAGTAGGGGTGGAGCCAGCGATGGGAGCTGGGCATGGTCGAAGCTGGCAGACCCAGGAGCTAGGGGTCCCTTGCCTGGGCCTAAAGTGAAGCCCACGATCACGGCACCCCCCGCTGCCACTGCAGGTCCCCGCTGCCTGGGCTGGACGCCTAGGCCAGAGGCGTTAGGCCTGGGCAGGGGTGGAGCCTGCAACCGCGGGGAGCTGGGGGTCCCCTGCCCAGGCCTGACACCTCTGCCGGAGGCCTCAGGCCTGGTCAAGGGGCCGATCCGGTGATTGGTGATCGGAGGGTGATGAGGGTCAACTCCTCTGGCTGAGGCATCAGGCCTGGGTGGGGGGCGGAGCCAGGGATTGGGGGGATATGATGGTCCCCTTGCCCAGGCCTGAAGCCTGGGTCAGAGGCGTCAGGCCTGGGTGGGGGGCGGACCTGGGGATTGGGGGGATATGATGGTCCCCTTGCCCAGGCTTGAAGCCTGGGTCAGAGGCGTCAGGCTTGGGCGGGGGGTGGAACAAGCGATCAGAGGGAGATGGGGGTCCCCTGCCCAGGCATGATTCCTGGGCCAGAGGCCTCAGGCCTGGGCGGGGGCCAGAGCCAGTGATCAGGGGGAGATGGGGGTCCCCTGTCCAAGTCTGACACCTCTAGCGGAGGCGTCAGGCCTGGGCAAGGGGCCGATCAGGTGATCGGAGGGTGATGGGGTTCAATGCCTGAGGGCTCCCAGTATGTGAGAGGGGGCAGGCTGGGCTGAGGGACACTCTCCCCCCCACACACACACCCAGTGCACGAATTTCGTGCACCGGGCCCCTAGTCATTACATAAAAGGGTACGGTCTTTTTTTTTTTTTTTTTTTTTTTTTTTTTTTTTTTTAGTTTTATTCATTTCAAACAGGCTGGATCCGGCCCACGGGCCGTAGTTTGCCCAAGGCTGGTGTAGACCAAGGATGTCAAACTCGCTGCCCGCCGGCCGCATGACTCATTTATTTGGTCCGTGTTAGACTTTGAGTTTGACATGCTTGGTATAGACCTAGACCCCATCCTCACCCCATGCCATCTGTCAGCAAGTGATTTAACCTTTCTCACTCTGGTTTTCTTATGTGAAAATGGGATAATAGTGGAACACATCTCTAGGGCTGGTGCAAAAATATGTAATTAGTCATATATGTACTTGTTCTTGAGTCCTCCTTCCTGTTCCATGCCTGGAAGCTGACCAACAGGGACATCGATGAACTCCCTCATCCTCTGATTGTTCTTGAGTCAGTGGGAGACATGAGGGCAAGAGGAGCATGAGGTCAGGATGATTATTTCTCCAGCTCCGCCCTTCTGGGTGGCCTCTAGGGAAGGTCACAGCTCCTCCCAGCTGACTCTCTTAGACAGTTCTCACTAGGTTCTGGGGACCCATTCCTTCTCCTGGTTACTTCAGACTTACCTTCAGCTTGGTGAATAATGTTTTTATTAATGTTCTTCAAATGTGAATGCGCCCCCTCTTTCCTGCATGCACACTATGCGCTTCCTAGCATACACACCATGAAAAGTGCTTAGCCTGGTACACAACAAGCATTTTCATGGTTGTTGGGAGGATTAAATAAAACTATGTGCATAGAATAATTGGTGCAAAATGGGAGTCAATTCATGATGATAACAATATATTATTAATAATAAGGAAAATATTATTGAAAAAATGTACTCAGAACACTTACATTAACCTACAGTTGGGCAAAATTATGTAACCCTAAGCCTATTTTATAATAAAATTTTGAATAAAATATTGTAATTAATTATGCCTATTGTTTTGCACCATCATAAAGTCAAAAAATTGTAAGTCAAGTCATAATTCAGGGACTGTGTTTGTGTAGCAAAATTTGCTAAAGCAACAAACTCAGATATGCTAAAAATTATTTCTATCATACAATAATCTTTCTCAAGGTCCTCTCCTTCTACCTGACAGAAAATTTTATCTAGTTACTTCCATGTGATGTGCAATAATTCTTTTTCTTTATTTTGGGTTTTATTCCCCCTCAGGCATTTCAGGTTTCTACTCAACCAGTTTAGTGATTTCTCCCTCCTCCCTTCTCCCCAGGGTTGGCAATGCATTATGGATTGGTGGGGGCAGGATGGGGAGTGCTGGGGACCTTACTATAATAGCACTTTGTTGATGGGAAAAATGTATCTTCACTTCTTAGCTATTTCTTCACCCCTCTGAGATGGCACAAGAAATTTAGGGATGCTCTCTGTAGCCAGAGATGTTCTTTGCTCTCAAGCACTATTTCTTTATATGTGCCCTAACATCATTATGCCCCACAAATATCATGCCACACAAGAGTGAAAAATTTCCCTGTAAACCTGCTTCTTCCTTGGACTTCACTCAGAGAATGAATCAAAATTCTCTGTTCTTGGATCACTCCAAACTTGTCTGATATTTTCATCTTTCTAGATTGAAATGACACCAGCCCGCCTGCCCCCCCCCCCCACACACACACACTCAGGAACACTTTGCTCAGCTCCAACAACCTCGATCTAATCTATAAGGATAAGGTAATTTGAATCATCTTTTATCTCTTTCAAATCTATCATTTAGTGTACACATTTTCTGCCCAGTTTCTGTAAGACTTATCTTGAAAATAAAATGACTTGGTTCACAGGATTTTTCTCTGCTCTGCATTTAAAAATACTTTTTTTTTTTTTTAGCTCAGAAGCCAACTTTGATTTGATGAATTACACTAGTTCATTGAGTAAAGGAAGAATATGTTTAGAGCAAAGAAATCAGGGGAAAAAAACCCACAATGGGCGATTTGCAAAATGTAGTCTATCCTATCTATGTGCATATACACTATTAAAGTTTATAGCAAACTTTATTTTGCTACAAACATAGATCACTTCTTTTTTAAAAATATATTTTTATTGATTTCAGAGAGGAAGGGAGAAAGAGAGAGAGATAGAAACATCAATGATGAGACAGAATCATTGATCGACTGCCTCCTGCACGCCCCCTACTGGGGACTGAGCCTACAACCCGGGCTTGTGCCCTTGACCAGAATCAAACTCAGGACCCTTAAGTCCTCAGGCTGATGCTCTATCCAGCCCAGCTAGATCACTTCTTTATAACTACAAACATACACTTATTTCATGCAAACAATATTCCTATGAAATAACAGTAAAATAATTATATTATCTTCAAAAGTCAAAATGGTGGTGTTATTTAATATTCATTATATTTACTAGTTCTACTAATGTGACAAATACTGATTTTGATTGGAAAATCCCATTTTTTCAACCAGTACTTATTTATTTTAACTTTATAGCAAAATAGTGAAAGATAAATCAATATAATGATGATTAAAACAAATCTGTATCTGAATATATATGAAAACCCTTTCAGGGGTACTTCCCAGTGTCTTCTGAAGACAAGCTTATCTAGTCCTTGAATGTTTACATGGCATTTTGAATTACGGTAAAGCAGGATGAAAGATACATGCCCGGATTTCTTGACATTACTTAGATATCTGAAGAGGTTGGCTGTTACAGGTTGATCTTGTGCCTTCTCCTTGTCACCTCCTGGATGCCTGAAGAAATCAAGCCATTCAAAAGGCACCTGCATGCATTAGATTCACCATGCTAAAAATTCCCTATCATTATGAGACAAGTGATGCTTTAATTTATGGCAACTTTAAGGAACTGATTCACTGAAAAACCTTTATTTTATTAAAATTTTAATTTATTTGGTTATTTTATTATCTACCTATCTAACACTGCCTTTGAGTTAACTTAAACATCCCTTATTAGGTAGAAGAGTATCTTCTCATTCAAAGTCCAGAATACAGATTTCCTTTCCAGAAATGTAATCATGAGCTGTTGACCTGGCCCATTATTCCCTGGCAGACATCTGAGTGCCAAAAATGCGACCAGGTACCACTTCTAAAATATAGATGAATCTATTTTTGTGTGTTATTTTCCTGAGAGAATCATATATATCTGGAGTGCGACTATAAGCAAGTAATTTCTAATGTGGAAAATAAATATTTCAAAATCTAAATTTGTCCTAAGAATAGTTGCTAAGAAGCTGACCTGTTTATGTTCCTCAACTGCAGTCTTGCTAGGCACCGTGAACATGGCATTGCTTGGCTAAAATTTTCAATGAATCCCTGTCAATAAATGAGCAAAGAACCATTCCTTAAATGCCCTAATTATGAAGGTGAGTACATTTGGTTGCTGAAGTTGTTACCAGCAGTCAAAAGTTTATGTCTCATTTTTTCCCTTATAAAAAGTCATATGAATATTATGTTACATTTCACAGTGGATCTGTTGCTGATTTTTATATAACTTGTAGTATAATGAAAGCTTGAGGAAGACATGCCATGTTCTCTGCATTGTGATTTTAAGTTCACCTTGGCATACCATAAACAGGGCATGTATATTAAAGTCCAAAGTCATTAGCCTGGCGTTTATATCATTAATGATATTTCCCCAGTTACTTTTCCAATCTCATCTTATCCCAAAACCTGCTTAAACTTTTATATATTCAAAAACATATATGCCTTTGCTAATGTTGTTGCTTCTTAACCATTTTGATGTATTTACCAGACAACTTCCTATTCACTTCTTCTATACTAGAGACCTAGTGCATGAAAATTGTGTATGGGTGGGGTCCCTAGGCCTGGCCGATGATCAAGGCTGGGCCGATTGGAGCCCAAAGGACCTGGCAGGATCGGGAGAGGAGGTGACAGTCCCTGGGCCAGGTATGGAAGGAACGGAAGCCTGATGCCACCACCATGAGGTTTCCACCCCCCCTCCCCCACCACTCCTTCCCTCACCACCACGCCGCCACTATGGTGGGCAGGCAGGGGGCTGATTGGGTCCTGCCAGCTGAGGGGAGGAACAGGGCACGGGAAGTTGGCCACTGGCCCTGAGGAGGGAGCCAGCCCTCAGCCCCTCTGGAAAGGGGCAACGTCTGCTGCCACCCACCCCTGGTTCCCCATCCTAGCCCAGGGCCCAGCCTCAATCGGGCTCGGGGCCTGCTGGCTGGTTGGGAGGGACCGTGGAAGGTTGGTTGTCCAGGGATGGTTAGCTATGGGAGCACACTGACCACCAGGGGGAAGCTCCTGCATTGAGGGTCTGCCCCCTAGTGGTCAGTGTCAGTGCACATCATAGCAAACGGTTATTCTGGTAGTTCTGCCATAAGGGTCGCTTAGGCTTTTCTTATATAGATAAGAGTGGTACTCACTCAAAATCCCTTGCTGTTTTTCCATAAGATTAAGGAATTAAAATTAAGTTGTTAAATTTTTACAAGTACTTCATGCAGCCTTGGCAAGGAGCATAATCTGTGAAAAACTTTTCCAAAGAAGTTCTCTGAATTAACAATTATCTCATAATTAGGCAGAGAGAAAAAACAACTAATGCTTAAGAAAATGAGGAAATGAGTAACAACTACATACTCTCGAAGTTATATAAGCACTGCCATGACTGTTTGCCAAGACACTATATCATATGTCAAGTAAGCAAAGTCTGTCAGAAATGCTGATATAAGCTAAATTAATCCAATCATATGATTTTCATGCCAGTCTCCTCTGACTGGGAGTTATTTCAAATTCATAGTTTAGCTATGTTTCATCCCAAGGGAAACACTGTGCTCTTTTGGACCTAAATTTCTTTCTGATTTTAAAGGCCCACTTTAAAAATAGATAGAAAATTTACATGTTTTAAATCACCATTCAAAGTTTCTTGTTGAATAAAATGTAAATCAAGTCTGCTAAATTTATGTCAACCTTTGATTGAAAGAAAAGAGCTTCCATATATATATATATATATATATATATATATATATATATAACATGTTAAACCTCTAAATGACACAAAAGATAGTTTATTTGACATTCTAGTGAAAATATTTCAGTTCCCCATGAATATATCAATTACATCTTGAAAAGTGACCCAGTTACTGGTTAGCTTCAGAATCCCATGGTGTCTGTTGTGCTAAAGTATTTATTCTTTCTGAAAATATTTATTGAATGTGAGATGTGGACTTTTTCTTAAGTTAGGACCTCATTTATAATACAAGATAGAAAATGATAATATAATGAGATTTTTATTTTTTATTTATTTTTTTATATATTTTATTGATTTTTTACAGAGAAGAAGGGAGAGAGATAGAGAGCTAGAAACATTGATGAGAGAGAAACATCGATCAGCTGCCTCCTGCACATCCCCCACTGGGGACGTGCCCGCAACCCAGGTACATGCCCTTGACCGGAATTGAACCTGGGACCCCCCAGTCCGCAGGCCGACGCTCTATCCACTGAGCCAAACCGGTTTCGGCAATATAATGAGATTTTTAGATAACTAATTAATAGCTTTCATTTGGGGAAGGTTTGGGTGTAGGAGATGGGGATACATTAAAATTAGAACTTCTATATCTAATTATCAACCCAAATTGCTGAATACACAATAATGCAATTTTCTCAAACAATAACAAAGATTGCCACAATATTGTATCCCCTAAACATGCTATTTATTAAAAATTCCCTATATACTGTTATGGAGGAAGAATAAAACATCACATAAACTTAGTGATGATTAACATTAATTGAGTATTAATTGAGTGTTTGCTCCATATTGGGCAGTTTAAATGATTGGCACACATTATCTCATTAAATTTGCACTTCGTTTCTATGAGGTCTATATTGTTATCACCTCTTTGAAAGATGAAAAATTGAAGGTAAGAAAGTGTGTATTATGACTAAGTTAGGGTCATAATAGAAAACCAACAGCACACTCAAAATAGTACAATTTGAGGAGAGTTTATTTTCACAGGAGAAACTTGCAAAGGCATACAGTAAGACAGTCCAGAAACCCAGAGCCATTAGAGTTGTTAGCATCCTTGGCTGTTAAATAATCATGACCTTTAGGAGCTCCTAAATGATAAGAAGAATTCAGAGTTTTTGTCTCAGCATAGTAGTTCTTAACTCTGCTTGTGCGGTCGTTTTCCTTTAGAGGCCTTGGTTTTCCCCTCCATAAATAGAAAGGGTTCAAAGAGATGATCTGAAAGGTCAGCTCCTTCATTTTTTAATATCCTCTGATTCTATCTTTATGTAACGAAATGATCTAAAGGCTCAGTCCCTCATTCTTTGTAACAGTCTTTGATTCAGTGTTCAGAGAGTTAATTGTTGGCGTGGAGATCCATTACTGAATGCCTAGATGGATCCATCTACGCGTGTGGATAGCTGAGCCATGCATGCGGTTATTGGGCCATCTTTGCAAATCTACAATAAGAAGTGGATATTCTGTGTTTCCTACAATAAAGCTATTGAAGCTGAGTATCGAGACCCCGATTTTTGAAATGAAAAACGAATTATGATTTGTCACACACATCAGAGTTATGAAAAACAAATCCTCTGCTTTTCATAGAAGTAACACTTTTACTTTTGCTAGGGAATAATGTCCATAATATTGCATTAGTGAGAAATCTTATTAATTCAAATGCGTAGCATAATTAGAAAGCAAAATGAAAGGTGATCCTTTGAACTAGGTTTTATTTTAACGAAGTGACATAGTCCATACAAACATTTATTTTACTTTATTTATTTTCTTTAATTTTTATTAATTTTATTGAGGTTATGTTGGTTAATAAATTATATAGGTTGCAAGTGTACAGTTCTATAATACATCATCTGTATGTTGTATTGTGTGTTCACCACCCCAAGTTGAGTCTCCTTCCATCACCATTTACCCCCCCCCCTTTACCTTCATCTACCTCCCCCATCCCACTATCTCTTTGGTAATCACCATATTATCTGTATCTATGAGGTTTTTTTCATTTTGCTTAATCCCTTCACCTTTTTCAGCCAGCCCTCCAAAGCCTCTCCCCTTAAACATCTGTCACCATATATTTGAGCCCCTTTACTCGTTACTACCTCCCACCCCCTTCCCACATGTAACCACCATACTGTTGTCTGTGCTATGAGTTTTTGTTTTATTTGTTCATTTTTGCTTTCTGTGCTATTTTTTTTCTATATTTCATTTTAGGTTTGGCTGCTGTCTTTTATATGTCATCTTTTGATTGTTTAAAAACAAAAAGAGGATGGAAAAAGCCATCATTTGTGAAAGGGATTAAAAATATCTTTCATTTATGAGATGCTGCTTTACATTTCAGAAATCATATATGTGCAATCTATCAATTTGAGCATTTGGAACAAAACAAAAATTTTTATTGCATTAACTTATTTTCATGTGAATTTTTACTCTTTTTCTTTTCATGAATCATTAGCAACTCAGCTCAAAAGAAATAGGAAAGGGACAAAGAGAAGCAGCAGTGGATCCCAAAAGTAAGTTGTCTGCAGTTAAATGACCCAGGGCACAATTGTAAACCCTGTTACAATAAACTAATGGCTGTGGGTTGCAAAAAAAATGGTTTTGGGTATCTGATCATTTTATTTAGCACCAAAACCAGAAATAATAGAGTTTAAAATTGCGACATCTCCTGAAAATATGCACAAGAGGAATTCCCTCTTGGTCAAAGTTATATGATGTGTTTATAATGACTGTAATTTTTATCCGTGATCTGAAGATAAGGGCAATTTTTGTCATTTATAAATTATATCTGTTAAATGAAAGGTAAGGTAGCTGTTAAGTGCACAGTGCTCATGGATAGTGGTAGATTTGCTCCTTCTTTGAGGTTATTTCTTTGGCCAGATTTGCCATTATCTATCATAAAAGAGCTCTTTACAATTACAAGAACATCTGAAAGAACTGGAAGTTTGCTTCTACCAACATATATACATGTCTTTTCAGGTTAGTATTTGGAGCTACTTTGAAATATTGGAAAATTAGGAAAGAGTCTATTGATTTCATCTATGTGACATATATGATTGCGGTTCCCAGCTGCTGCTTGTTCCAAGATAACATTTAAATACACAGGTTCAACTCAAGCAATATCAGAGTGCTCACTGTGAACCTAGGATAGATTAATATGTTGCCAATGTGTATTATGAAAAGTGTGATGATCAGTAAAATTCTGTTAAGCATTTGCAAAGAATAAATGTGATTATTATGGCATTTTTATTCAGATTTAATGAATAAGCCAACACTTGAGACATAAAGCAATTGAACGTTTACAAGGGAATTTTAGATAATTTCTTCAGAGATTTCAAGCTTGAAAAGGATTGTTAGTCAAAATGAATTGCCATTTTTTTAGGCAGAGCAACCCAAGATGTTGACAGAATTGGTGTTATATGCATTGCATGATTTGAGAGATACTTAAAAGACCCATTTGTAACTAATAGCTAGCCTATAATGACATTATCACTTATTATTACAGAATTTGAGTTTCCAACATTGGAATCATGTCATAGTTTTTAGAAAAGAAGGATAATTATTTCGTCTCTTAAAGAACAGCTATAAGTACATTGGCTGATGTTACCAGGGAGTGATGTTATCTGTCGATCAAGAATCTCCCCATGTTAGTGGAAATAATTGGGTAGGCTAGCTTTTACATTGGAGGGCACAGAGACAAGAACTAAGTGAAAGAATGATGTCAGTTAGATTTGGAATTAAAGAGGTTTAAGAGGCTTTAGCCTGGAACTGTCAGAGAACTTCAACTGACACTGGGCCAGTTTTAGGAACTAGAGAAATTGCTGGTTCTTAGTAGTAGAGCCAGGAAGGGGAAACACTACATGATAGCCTCTAAAAAATAATAAGCATAAGACAGGGTACATACATAGGAGGAAAAGTAGCCTCTAGGACCCAGATATATCATCTCATGTAGACATTACATTGACATTACATTGACCACATAAAATTAGGATGATGTTACCATTGGTGCTCCAGTTAATTGGGACAGAATGTGATAGAGCAAATGTCAAAGTTATTACTGGGATGGCCAGAGTTGGAATTCCAGATGGAAAGGGAGTGTTGCTTTCTCTTCCAATTAGTAAGAAATATAGGAATAATAGGAGAAAGTGATAAAGTTAGCTTTGGACACAATTTGGGGGGAATCACAAGGACAATCACTAAATTCTATAAGATTTGACAATATTCTACATAAATCTAGAGTAATAGTTATTTTATTAATCTTAATTTTCCAATAATTGGAGGAAAGGCCATTAGAAAATTCACTTCAGAGGAATGAGGGAGATTGGCAGAGAAATGGGATAATAAAATGATGATTGGATAGAAGGAACAAAAGAGTAGATGCCAGAATCTGTGGTATTTGAGCTTCATATTTTATGTCTTAAATGAATCTGAGGACTCAAAAGAACGTGTATCTTCTTTGTCTCACTGGTTTTGGGAAAATTTGATACTATTAAAAAGAAATGAACTCTGAATTGTATAAAATAGCTTCCTTATTAAAATAGTATTCTCATAGTATTTATGATAAGATATACAGGTAGAAATTTAAAACGGATTTCTTATATAAGGAGCTTAAAGTGAGGAATGGAGTCCCTGTTATTTTTGCTATTCATTACTGATAAACTGTTTCATGTATTTATTTTTTTAATTTTTTATTGATTAAGTTATTACTTCTTTACATTCTTCTGGCTACAGTGTAATATGATAAAAGACACAAGTTTTTATTTATTTATTTCAAAACAAATCCTCTAAGTTCCAAAGTACATCATGAGTCTTCAACAGATACCTATTTGATTAATGCATAAACACCATTTTTTTTACAGGGGAATTGAAGAATGGATATTCTAGTATGTAATTTGGACAAACCAGGAAAAAACAATTTATGTAGAGGAAAGATTATCAGATCCTTGATTAAAGCAGTGATTATATGTGTATAGTGAAAGAACATTAAGTCCTACAAATAACAGTTATTTAGCACTAAGTATATGACAGGTACAAAGAATTATAAATGTGAGAATTCAAATAAAAGAGATTGTGGACTGTATTTCCTATGACAAGGAAGGAATTCCTTAAGAAGTTAAGGGGCATGAAAACATTCGCAGATGAAGAAAACCTAATGTAATTTGTTATCAGTCCTAATGTTAAAGAATGACTGAAGAAAGTTGTTTAGACAAAAAGAAAATGACAAAAAAAGGATTAGAAATTTGGAATGGAAAGAAGAGTGTTGGAATGGGTAAAAATAAGTGTAATTGACTAGCCTTCTCATTAGTTTCTTAACTCATATTTTATGGTTGAAGCAAAAGTTGTAACCACCTGATGTGATGCTTAATGGGTGTAGAAGAAATAGCTAAGACAATTTTCACAGTGTGGAAGGTAAAGGAACCTAAATGGAAGTAAAATATCTATGCTTCATTTGAAGTAGTAAAAGATTAAAACCACTAGATTGTGAAAAGTTATGTATATCTATTGTACTATCTAAAGCAGCTACTAAGTACATTATACAGAGAAATGTGCTAAAAATATTGAAATAAGCAAAGTTAAAATCTTAAAAATTATGCAGGTAACCCAAAGAAAGAGAAATAGAGGGACAGACTCAGAGAACACAAACAAACAAAAGTAGTAAATTGGTAAACTTAAGCTATAGCACATTAATATTGGTCTTAAATGTAAGTAGTCTAAATAAAACAATTACAATACTGATATTGATAAAAAGAATAAAGATGATCCACCAATATGCTATCTAGATTAACTCAAACTCTAATGATATTGGTAGGTTGAAATAGAAGAATACTAAAAGATATACTTGCCTATATTAATTAAACGGAAGGAGTAGCTAAGTTAATAACATAAAATAAACTTAAGAACAAATAAAATGACAAGAGATAGATATAATACTTTTTTTTAGATTCTTTGTTGTTTAAAGTATTACATATAGTATTATATATGTCTCCTTTTTCTACCATTGACCTCTGGGTGAGTAGACCAAGAAGCATATTAATCCTAAATGTGTATGCACCAAACAACACAGCTGAAAAATATGTGAAGAAAAAACTGATAAAACTGGAAAGAGTAATAGACACATCGACTGTTATACTGCAGACTTCAAACACCTCTTTCAATAATTGACAGAACCACTAGACAGGAAATCACCAACTGTTAACTGACAGTATCTATTTAATGTTTATAGAACACAAAACAACTGTAGATTACATAATCTTTTTAAAATTGTATCTTTATTGTTGAAAGTATTACATATGTCCACTTCATTTTTTCCCCATTGACCCCCTCCACCCCCACCCATTCCATTCCTACCAAGTCGCTTGGAGAGAGGGGAAGACAGCTTCGATGGACATTGAAGTGGCGTTTGCAGTTTTTGCTACAGTCCCAGGCCAGGAAAGGGTTGAACTTTATAGTGACTATCTAGCACCAAAAGTGCTACACAATCTTTTTAAGTGCATTAAAAACATATACCAAGATTACATTTTATCTTGACACCCCCCCCACCACACACACACACACACACACACACACACAAAAAAAAAACCCTCAACAAATTGGTTTAAAAAAACTGAAAGCACACACAATGTGTTCTCTCACAACGATAGAATCAAACTAGATATCAAAATCAGAAGGAAGTCTCAAGAGAGATTTTTAAAAAAACACTTTGAACTGAGTATAAATGATAATACACAAATTTTTTTCTAGGATTCACCTAAAGCTGTGCTAGAGAGAAAATTTATAGCATTAAATGGATACATCCGAAAAGAGGTAAAGTCTCAAATCAATAGCCTAAATTTTTATACCAATAAACTAGGGGGGAAAGCAACAGAAATCCAAAGCAAGCACAAGGAAAGAAATATAGAAATAAGAGCAGAAAATAATGAAAATTAAAATAAAATTTGTTTTTAACCTTTATTGTTGAAAGTATTACCTTTGTCCTCTTTTCCCACCCTTGACTTTTCCCAACCCACTCCTGCCCCCCACCCCAGGCCTTCACCACCCTATTTTCTGTGTCCATGGGTTATGCATAAAAGTTCATTGGTTGATCTCCTCCCACCCGCCCCCCCTCCCCTGCCTTCCCACTGTGGTTTGAGAGACTGTTAGATGCTTCTATGTCTCTGGATCTATCTCTGTTCATCAGTTTATGTTGTTCATTAGATTCCACATATGAGTGAGATCATGTAATACTTATCTTTCTCTGAATGGCTTATATCACTTAGCATAATGCTCTCAAGGTCCTTCCATGCTGTTGCAAATGATAGGAGTTAGTTCCTTTTTACAACAGCATAGTATTCCATTGTGTAGATGTACCATAGGTTTTTAATCCACTCATCTGCTGATGGCACTTAGGCTGTTTCCAGTAAAAACAAATAGAGTAACTCAATGAAACAAAAGTGATTCAAAGATGAATAAATCAATAAAAAAGACAAACCTCTTGCAAGATTGATAAATAGTAAAACACACAAATTACCAACATCAGAAGTATCACTGAAGATGCCAAAATAAGATGATGAGGGAATATTATGAAAAACTCTACACTTATAAAGTTGACAATTTATATGAAATTCACAGTGAGTCAATGGAATAGGATGGTCTTTTCAACAAATGATGCTAAAGCCATTAAATATCTATAAGACAAGAGGAAAGAAGGAAGAAAGGGAGGAGCAGGGGAAAGAAAGGAGAGAAGGAAAGGAGAGAAGAGAAAGAAACTAACTAAACCTCATATTCTGATACTTTATTAAACAATCATTTCAAAATGAAGCACATATTTATATGTAAAATATAAAACTTGTGGAATAAAACATTGGAGAAAGTCTTTTGAATATAGGGCTTGTTCAAGGGTTCTTAATTATGCCATGAAAAGCATGATTCATAAATTTAAAATATTGATACATTTGACTTCATCAAATATAAAACAGATTGGCTCTGTGAAATATTCAGTTATGAAGATGAAAACACAAACTCTAGACTTGGAAAAATATATGCAAACCACATAGCTGATTAAAAAATCAACAACTCTTAGCTAGAATATATAAAGAATTCTCACATCTTCACAGAAAAAAAAAATCCAATTTAATAATGGGCAAAAAGCACAAAGTGACATTTCACTGAAGAGGGTATATGGATGACAAAACTCACATGAAAATATGTTCAACATCACTAAAAATCAGAGGAATGCAGAATAAGACCTCACTGAGATATCACTGCACACTTATCAAAAGCGCAAAGTAATTTTTTTAATGAGAGTACCAAATGTTGGTAGAGAATGCAGAGAAAAAGTATCTCTCATACATTGCTGATGGAAATGTAACATGATATATCCACTTTGTAAAATACCAAATAAACTCAATAAAAATTTTAAAATGAAAATAAAAATAAAATGTCCCAAGGTGGGAATCAGCTTGGAATGTGTAAAGAGAAATAAGGCTAGTCAGTTTAATTAGAAAAAAATAAGAAAAGGTATAGGACAGTGGTTCTCAACCTTCTGGCCCTTTAAATACAGTTCCTCATGATGTGACCCAACCATAAAATTATTTTCATTGCTACTTCATAATTGTAATGTTGCTACTGTTATGAATCATAATGTAAATATCTGATATGCAGGATGGCCTTAGGCAACCCCTGTGAAAGGGTCGTTCGATCTCCAAAGGGGTCGAGACCCACAGGTTGAGAACCGCTGGTATAGGAGGTAGTATGGGAGAAGAGAGGAGAAAGCAGTATCAGGGGCATATTACTAAGTGTCTTACAGGCTGTAACAAGGGCTTTTGTTCTAAGGATGATGAGAAGCCAATAGCGAGATCTGAGACAGTGCCATGATCTGATGTGTGTGTCTGTGGGTATGTGTGAGAAACATGTTAATATCCTTAGATCTAGACTGGGGAGAGGACTATATTAGATTCAAATTATAAAGCCAAGATTTTCTACTTTGCATTGATCCAACCATAATTTTAATGAGGTAGTAATTTTTAAATGTCTAGTGACCTGGCTAAATTTTTTACCACCTCAAAAGTTTTAATATAGCAATAAGAAAATTTTATGTGTGAATGTGTATTAATATTTTCAGTTTTATTGTCACATTAATTCAATTGGCTCTTAGTCATCTTCCCTTCACAGTGTTCACTAAGTTTGATATGATGTTCTTTGCTGTGAAATGAGGGTAACTTATGAAATCAATTCTGTTATTTTTTATCATTACTTAAGAAAATAAGCTTATTCCAAGGTGTATGCAATGTGGAATAATATGACAACTAGGGGCCTGGTGCATGAAATTTGTGCACAGGTGTGTGTGTGTGTGTGTGTGTGTGTGTGTGTGTGTCCCTCAGCCCAGCCTGCACCCTCTCTAATCTGGGACCCCTCGAGGGATGTCTGACTACCCACCAGGATCAGGCCTAAACGGGCAGGTGAACATCCCTCTCACAATCCAGGACTGGTGGCTCCCAACTGCTCATCTGCCTGCCTGCCTGATTGCCCCCAACTGCCCTCCCCTGCCAGCCTGATCACCCCTAACTGTCCTCCCCTGCAGGCCTGGTCACCCCCAACTTCCCTCCCCTCTGGCCTGGTCACCCCTACCTGCCCTCCCATGCCAGCCTGGTTGCCCCTAACTGCCGTACCCTGTTGGCCCAGTCACCCCTAACTGCTCTCCTCTGCTGGCCTGGTCGCCCCCAACTGCACTCCCCTGCGGGCCTGGTCCCCCCAACTGCCCTCCCCTGCAGGCCTGATTCCCCCCAACTGCCCTCCCCTGAAGGCTGGTCTCCCCAACTGCCCTCCCCTTCGGGCCTGGGTCCCCACCAACTGTTCTCCCCTGCAGGCCTGGTCACCCCCAACTGCCCTCCTCTGCTGGCCTGGTCACCCCTAAGTGCCCTCCCCTGCCAGCCTGATTGCCCATAACTGCCCTCCCCTGCTGGCCATCTTGTGGTGGCCATTTGTGTCCACATGGGGGTGGCCATCTTTGACCACATGAGGGTGGCCATCTTGTGTATTGGAGTGATGGTCAATTTGCATATTACTCTTTTATTAGATAGGATCAGCTAATATTGATAAAAAGCTTATATTTTATACAGATGATTATTTTGTAACCAGCCTGATAGTTTCTATATTTTACTGGCTTATATGCTCACAATAAATAAATAAAATTAGATATATTGGCCCTGGATGGTGGCTCAGTTGGTTGGAGCATTTTTCTATACACCAAAAGGTTGTGGGTTTGATTCCCAGTCAGAGCACATACCTAGGTTGCAGGTTTTTTTTGTAATATATTTTATTGATTTTTTACAGAGAAGAAGGGAGAGGGATAGAGAGTTAGAAACATCCATGAGAGAGAAACATCCATCAGCTGCCTCCTGCACACCCGCTTCTGGGGTTGTGCCCACAACCAAGGCACATGCCCTTGACCGGAATTGAACCTGGGACTCTTCAGTCCACAGGCCAATGCTCTAGCCACTGAGCCAAACTGGTCAGGGCTAGGTTGCAGGTTTGATACTCATTTGGGGTGCATACAAGAGGCAACCGATAGATGTTTCTCACATCTCTCTCTCCCTTTCTTCCCCTTCTTCTCTCTCTAAAAATCGATAAAAACATATCCTCAGGTGAAGATTTAAATATTGTATATGTTGGACAGGACAACATTTTTCTCTGGAATTGAACCAAAAATCAGTTTCCAACATGTTCAGAGATAACAGGAAGAGATATCAGTAGCAGATGGTGGGAAAATTATTTTCTTAGGATGTTCACAGTTATTATATGAAGTTGATAGAATTATTTAGAACATACTTTTTTGTTGTTAATCCTCACTTGAGTATTTTTTCCCATTGATTTTTAGAGAGAGTGGAAGGGAGGGGGGGAGACAGAGAAACATCAATGTGAGAGAGATACATCGATTGGTTGCCTCCCCCGCATGCCCTGACCAGGGCCAGGGATGGAGCCTACAACCCAGGTATATGCCCTTGACTAGAATCCAATCCATGACCCTTCAGTCCACAGGCTGACACTCTATCCACTGAGCCAAACTGGCTAGGGCAGAGCACACACTTTTTATTATGAAGTTTTGTAGATTAACTATTCTTTTAAGTAAGTTATAGAGTATTACTTTAACTTTTAATTTAATTAATATGTCTAAAGTCTGATAAAAAGGAAATTTTAAAAAGTGTTATTGAGGTATAATTAATATGTAATAAACTGTACATATTAAAAATGTATAACTTGGTGCCCTGGCCGGTTTGGCTCAGTGGATGGAGCATCTGCCTGCAGACTCGGGGGGTCCCAGGTTCGATTCCAGTAAAGGGCATGTACCTTGGTTGCAGGCACATCCCCATTGAGGGGTGTGCAGGAGGCAGCTGATCGGTGTTTCACATCGATGTTTCTAGCTCTCTGTCCCTCTCCCTTCCTCTCTGTAAAAAAAATAAAAAATATATTAAAAAATGTATAACTTGGTATGTTTTGATATCTCTGTATCCATCCATCTAGCCAGCCATCCTCCATGAAACCAGTACCATACTGGGTATATCCATCATCTCAAACATTTCCTCATGATTTTTTATAACCCCAGGCAACCACTATTATGCTTACCATCACTACAGATTTATTTGCATTTTCTAGGTTTGTATGGGTGAAGTCAGACAGTATATAGTCTTTTAGTTTGTCTTCTTTCAATCAGCATAATTATTTTGCACTTCATTCATAGTGTTGCATATATCAATAATCTAGTGTTTTCCATGGCAAGGCAGTATTCTATTATATAGATACTAGGGGCCCGGTGCACGAAATTTGTGCACTGGGTGTGTGTGGGGGGGTGTCCCTCAGCCCAGCCTGCCCCCTCTCACATACTGGGAGCCCTCAGGCGTTGACCCCCATCACCCTCCAATCACAGGTTCGGCCCCTTGCCCAGGCCTGACGCCTCTGACAGAGGCGTCAGGCCTGGGCAGGAGACCCTCATTTCCCCCCATCACTGGTTCTGCCCCCAGCCCAGGCCTGATGCCTCTGGCCCAGGCGTCAGGCCTGGGCAGGGGACCCCCAGACCCCTCTGATTGCTGGCTCTGCCCCTTGCCCAGACCTGATGCCTCGGCCAGAGGCGTAGACCCCCATCACCCTCCAATTGCCTGATCGGCCCCTTGCCCAGGCCTGATGCTTCCACCAGAGGTGTCAGGCTTGGACAGGGGACCCCCATTTCCCCCCTATCACTGGCTCTGGCCCCCACCCAGGCCTGAGGCCTCTGGCCCAGGAATCATGCCTGGGCAGGGGACCCCCATCTCCCTCTGATTGCTTGCTCCACCCCCCGCCCAAGCCTGACGCCTCTGACCCAGGCGCCAGGCCTGGGCAAGGGGACCATCATATCCCCCCAATCCCCGGCTCCACCCCCCACCCAGGCCTGATGCCTCTGGCCCAGGCATCAGGCCTGGGCAGGGGACCCCCAGCCCCCCGCCCAGGCCTGATGCCTCGGCCAGAGGAGTTGACCCTCATCACCTTCCAATCACCAATCACCGGATCGGCCCCCTGACCAGGACTGAGGCCTCTGGCCTATGCATCCAGCCCGGGCAGCGGGGACCCACAGTGGCAACGGGGGGTGCCGCAATCGCGCGGGCTCCACCCTTGCCCCTGCAGGACGCCTCTGGCTGAGGTGTCCAGCCCGGGCAGCAGGGACCCACAGCTGCAGTGGCCCCGTGATCGTGGGCTCCACTTTAGGCCCAGGCAAGGGACCCCTAGCCCCCGGGACTGCCAGCTTCGACCATGCCCAGCTCCCATCGCTGGCTCCACCCCTACTTCCTGCTATCACTGGCCAGGGCGGCAAAGGCGCCTGATTCTCCAATCATGGCTGGGGGGCAGGGCAAAGGTGGTCCCAGGGCCGCCTTTGCCCTGCCCCCCAGCTCTTAGCTCCCCCCGGGGTTTCCGATCACTGTCAGTGGCAGGGGGCTTCTTCCTGCTTTCCCTTTCGCCTCCCTGCATTGTGCCTACATATGCAAATTAACCGCCATCTTGTTGGCAGTTAACTGCCAATCTTAGTTGGCAGTTAACTGCCAATCTTAGTTGTCAGTTAATTTGCATATAGCCCTGATTATCCAATGAAAAAGGTAGTGCCGTACGCCAATTACCATTTTTCTCTTTTATTAGTGTCGACTAGAGGCCTGGTGCATGTAATTTGTGCACGGGGAGAGGGTCCCTCAGCCCGGCCTGCAACGACGCAAGCGTTCTGTGCCCAGCCTGGCCAGAGGCCCCCTGCAGATGGGCGCAGAATGCTTGCCTTGTTGCCAGGGCAACGAAACAAGCATTCCACCAGGCCACTCACACTGCCAGCTCTCAGTGGCTGCCCTCCAGGACGAGGGGACTCCAGCAGGGCTGAGAGGACTGGGTGCCACCATCTTGTGGGGAACACTGCCATCTTTGTGATGGATTGATGGTTAATTTGCATATGACCCTTTTATTAGATAGGATAGAACAGATTATTTATCCATTCATTTAATGATGAATACATGATTGTTTCCAGTTTGGGGCTATTATAATTGCTATGAAGATTCATGTAAAATGATCTTTGATAAACATGCTTTCATTTCCCTCTGAGTAGAAAGGATGGATGACGCTTACTATATGTTTACTTTTAAGAAACTACCAGACTGTTTTTCAAAATGGATTTTCCCATTTTACATTTCCATCACTAGTGTATGTGAGTTCCAGTTCCTTTTCTAAAACCTAAGTCCCTGTGTATCTCAGTTATTATTTGTTATAATAATTTAATCTCTGTTCCTTTCACTAATAATACCCAATAGTCATTGAAAGTTTAACAGATGTCAGGCATTCTACTAAGTATTTTATAACCATTCTTTTATTTAATCCTTACAGCACGAACACAAAAGAGTAATTATTATTTCTCTCTTACAGAAGAGTAAATAGAGAAAAAGTAACTTACCCTACACATGTCAATATTAAGCCATAGATTTCTGATATGAACCCAAATTGTCAGACGTGGAAGACAGTGATATTAACCAATATGTATATTCTCCAATCCTCTAGGCCAGGGGTTCTATTATGAACCCCTTTGATTCCTGGTGAAGCTTAAAGTACTAACAGCTTAAGACTTTTGACAACTGGTAATGCTTGTGAATGCACAAAATAACATATTTAGGAATACAACAGAAATGATTTATATTGAAAAACTGTTTTCTAAATATTTAAAGCTGTGATATAATAATATATACATACTTCCTTATTAATACATGAATAACATGATATACTGGTGGACCTAATAGTAACTATAATTTCAAAGTAATAATAAATGTAAAAATATATTGTGAGATATATGCAGCATCTATAAAACAAGCTGAAAAACTTTTGATTTGTATTTGCGACAGAGTCATAGGCTACAGTTTATAGCCTACTAACATAAATGAAAATAATGAAACATTTTTTTTTAAAGAGAGATAAAATTTTTAATTATTAAAATACACTGGTGAATTGAGTCATTTACATGGCAATACTAAGTTGATAAACATGGTCATTATCAGATTAAAAACTTTCCAAATACCCCACTAAACATCAGTCACAAGTCCTTGAAATAGTATAGAATTAAAACGATGAAATGCTGTGATCACTCAAAGGTATAATGGGAGACTCAATGTCTATCAGGCACTTGTATTTACACAGCCTTGGACTAAAGAAAATAGGAAGTTAATCAAAATGTATATATGGCATGCCAGTTTCATTGGTTTATTTTTCAATATTGCAAGGTCCTACATTGTTCCTAATAAAGGAAATTCTCTGACATTTAAATCTGAAAAACAAAATACTAAAAAAGGGACAGAGATAATAGTAAGAATTTAAAAATTCTACAACAAAAATTAATATAGAAATAGTGAAAGATAATAGACATATGTATTACTTTAGGTAATTCATTTATTATTTAGCTTATTATCTTAAGTTACAAAGTAAGGATTTTGTTATGTAAAAACTATCAAAAAAGTATCAGTGAAAAGACATCACCTTCATAAACTGTATTGAATGCCCAAGGTGAAAATGCTGCTGGAGCAGAGAAGGCTGACTGGGCATCAATTTACTTGTCTTTTATACGTGAATCACAGACTGTTCCATATATGAGTATAGTGTTTAACCAATTCTTGCTACTGCCACATCATTCAATATGCACCCATGGTTTTAACTATAAACTTACGAATTTTGGGGAGAATAGGGAGTGGCAAGTGACTCTTTAGAATTTCCTGAGAAATGTCTGTGCACATTACAATGTCCCATGGAGTGAAATACCTTCTAAATCTTGATGAGCAAGCTTTTCTTAAAAAAAAAAAAAAAAAAAAAAAAAAACTGAACTCATTGGGGTATAATTGCTTAAGAAAAGTATATAGGTTTCAGGTGTACAATTCTATAATACATTTTCTGCATATTGTATTGTGTGTTCACCACCTCAAGTCAAGTCTCCTTTCATCACCATGTATCCCCCTTTACCTCTTCTGCCTTCCCTCAGTCCCCTTTCCCTCTGGTAAACACCATACTATTGTCTGTGTCTATGAGGTTTGTTGTTGTTGTTGTTGTTTTTGTTGTTGTTTTGTTTGTTTGTTTGTTTTGCTTAATTCCTCCACTGTCTTCACACAGCCCCCTAAGCAGCCTCCCCTCTGACAGCTGTCAGTCTGTTCTCTGTATTTATGAGTCTGTTTCTATTTTGTTTATTAATTTATTTTATTCATTAGATTCCACATGTAAGTGAAATCATATGGTATTTGTCTTTTTCTGAATAGCTTATTTCACTTAGCAAATATTCTCCAGTTCCATCCATGCTGTCGCAAATTATAAAAAAAAAAAAAATAAAAAAATCCCTTCCTTTTTTACGGCTGAGTAGTATTCCACTGTATAAATGTACACCAGCTTTTTTTATCCACTCATATTGATGGGCACTTGGGCTTTTTCTAAATCTTGCCTATTGTAAATAACAGTGCAATTAACATAGGACTGCATATACTCTTTTAAGTTAGTGTTTCAGGTTTCATCAAATATATTTCCAGAAGTGAGTCATAAGACAGTTCCACTTTTAATTTTTTGATGTAACTCCATACTGCTTTCCACAGTGGCTGCACCAGTCTTTATTCCCACCAACAGTGTATGAGGGAAGGATTCCCTTTTCTCCACATCTTCTCCATCACTTGTTTATTGACTTATTTATGAAAGCCATTCTAACAGGTCTTTGGTGATATTTTATTGTGGTTTTAATTTGCATTTCTCTGATGATTAGTGACATTAAGCATCTTTTCATATGTCTATTGACCATCTGTGTGTCCTCTTTGGAGAAATATCTATTCAGGACTTTAGCCCATTTTTTAATTGGATTGTTTGAGTTTTTGTCATTGAGTTTTATAAATTCTTTATAAATTTTGGATATTAACCCCTAATTGGATGTATTATTAAGTCATGATATTTTCTTATAATTTTTTGAACAGTTTTTGACTGAATACCATATTTACAGTTTCAGATGGAAGACCAAGTTTATCTTCTTGTCTTCTTCTATTATTGATTTTTCTCTTACATCTTTAGCTGCTCCTGTAGGACATCACTGATGGCCATGAAGTTCCACTCTTCTGGTGGGAAAATAAAGGGAATGGCAACTGTAGGCCACAGGTTCTGGGAGTGGAGATGGAGGCAGAGTGAGGCATGCTCCAATGGAAGCTGGCATGGGCTGTATGGGGCTAGGGCGCTGTGAACCAGAGCAGGAATGCAAAACTTTTGTTACATGTTGTTGTTTTTTGTCTTGGATTTCTTTTCCTGAAAATCAATCTATCATTCTTTTTTTAACTTTATTTTTATTGTTGACACTATTACAGATGTCTCCATTTTTGCCCCCTTTGCCCACCACCACACACATCCCCCGACCTCCTTCCCTCTGGCCATTACCACACTGTTGTCTGTGTCTAGGCATTAGATATTAATAAAGGGAAAGATGTCTCTTTTTTTTTCATTCAGTTTAACAGATATCTGAATTCTATCCATGGACCATTCAACCTGAGTTCACAGCTCTTATCCTCGCCCATAAATTCCATGATCCTGGATTTGTGTCTGTTTTGTTCATTGCCATATGACAGTGTATTTCATAAAACAGATTCTACTGCATGAATGAGAAATGGAATACAGTTATCAAATTCTTCACTGAATTTTAGAATCTACCAATGAACAACACATAATCTCCAGTCTCAAGAACTAATTGTATGACAGAAAATATAAACAATTAAATAATGTGACCCTAGCCAAGTTTTTAACTTTTCAGATCCTCAGTTTCCTCATATGTAAAATGCATGTAATAATAGTCACCATTATACGTTCAGTATGAGGATAAAATAAGTATCAATATAGTAACAATACAGACATACCTACATATATAGGTATACATATAGATTTGTGTTGCATGTGTGAGAACAGTACCAACCACCTTCTGTTGTTTAAGTATTTGCCATTATGATGAAAGCAAAGGAGGTATAAGGTGCTATGAAATTGCATAGCAGGGAAATATAATTTTATCTAGGGAATGAAAAATGTCTCACATAGAAAATTATGTTTCAAGCTGATATCTAAAGATTTGATGGAAGGTAGGCAATCAAAAGTGAGGGGAGGCTTATGGAATGGTGAAAGAGAACATGCAATATCTCTGAGACAATAAGGAGCACAGTACTGAGAGAAAAAAAAATTCCTTGTGCCTGGGATAAAATGTGAAGGGAAGGAGAGGAGAGAGTTGCAGCCAGAGAGGTAAGCACAAGCTAAGGTAGATAGAAAACTGCATGGTATATATTTATGCCTTTCCCAACCCATAAGATAGATATGATAACCACAAAATGTTTTTTAATAATAGTTGATAAAATAGAATTTTCAGCATTGTTATGTGGATGATGTATGTATTATATTTGAAAACCTGGTGGGTTCAGAGGGCCTCAATTTGTCTTGTGTTTTCAGCACTTGTAAATTAAATGTAATAAACTATAACTTAGTGATTATTATGTTTTTTTCTAGTTTATTTAGTAATTATTGGTGTTTGTTACATAAAAAGTTAAAATAGATGTGGAATAGCCAAAGTGTACACACACACACACCCCTTAGGAAAAAAGTATTTCAGAACAGTGACATCGGTTTTTCTCACATATGCTAGATAAATTATTTAATGAAGTTACCCAACAAGCTATTTATTTGCTCTGGAGGTAGGGGATAGCTTCCATATCAAGCTGAATATGTAATAGATGGTTGAAAGCAAATATAAGATTTCATCAACCCCCCCCCCATTTAAAGTATTTTCCTCACCAAAACCCTTAAATTTTCCTGTTTTATCACTTCAAACTATAACTATTAATCCTCCAAGAAAGAGACATACTTAGAAGTTTAAGATAAATTAATACTATATTGGTGATGGCAATTGTAACTTTAAAAATACTGATTTGTGCATGGTATTTTTTAAATACAAAATGAATTTTCTTAAAATGATACTTATTTACTTGGTAAATAAGTTGTGTGCAAGAGAGTCAACTAATTTAATTCTTTACTTTCTAAAGAAAGCACTCCCCCTACGTCAAACTATCAAGTAAAAAGTCTACTCTTGAGAGAAACAGAGTCTCTGACTTTAAATATGGCCAATGTACACAATAAATATCTCCTTGAAAAAATCCTCTTATTAGAAAATTTTCCATAGAATCACAAGAGGCAAATTCTATTGGAGAAAGTGCATGCTATATTTCATCATAAAGCAGAGATGTGGAGCTGAGCACACAGCATCCGTATTTCAAAAGTACAAGCAGAAGAGACAGTTTTAACCTTAAAAGGCTGTGATGATAAGTGAAAAGCAGCCAAAAATTCAGTGTGAATAATATGCGTGGCAAAGGAACTCCTCTTTTGATATAGTTAGGAAAAGAATGTAATCCAAAGGCTTTGCCTCTGTACAGTGGACCGAGCAGATACTGAAAGAGATTTGCAGATCCCCTGTTTTTTAGGCAGGAAGAATGCTCATTAAATGCAGAACGCTGCTCTGGCTCCTGTGTTTGCTCCGAGGTGTAGGTTTTGTTCCACTGACGTATCAGATAGTCAGAGTGGTTACCACATCGACGTTGTAGCAGCTGCATAATAAATGACTGAGAGAATCATGTTAGGCATGCCCACCTAACCTAACTTGAATCATGCGAAAGGGGAGCTGTTGGAATTCTATTGACTTTCTGGTTCCCAGCAGTCGGCAGTAATAGAATGCTTTCAGGAAGATGACAGAATCAGGAGAAAGATGCTGTTTTGCACTATCTTGATTTGTTACAGCAGCCAACTTATTGGCATGATGGAGTGACAGGAAAAACAGCTGGCATGGAAGGTAGGATTATTAAAGCTATTACATCATTATGAATACAATTAGAAGCTGACCATGACAAAGCATATGTTTGGACAAGCAGCTGTTGGTAGCTTGGGTTTGTTGCCGAGCTTTTCAAACTCTGCAAACAGTGTTGCTTTTACGGAATGGATTTGAAAATGTCCTTCTTCTGCGTTAGATTTTTGGGGGGTGTGCTTGCCTCCAACCTCAGGGAAACACTTCTGGGATAGAAATCAGTGTTAGAAGATTTTAAAATAAAGTATTTTTCAGATAGATGATGACAGGGGGAGAGAAAAATCTATGGGGAAATCTACCCCAGCTCAGCTACATGCAGTTTAGTTACAAGGTCTGATTGATATATTGGCATATTCAGACATTGAGAGAAATAAATATATAGAATGTTTGAATAGGTTGAAAATTGTTACACTTGGTTTCTGTTTTATAAGGAGTTTGGCTGTCAGTCTTTTCTCCTCTTCAGTTTCTAGCTTTTGACATTTATTCAGTCATTCTGCATTATATGAAGAAAATACATCAATATCTCCTACAGGGTTTTTCAACAACTCTAGCATCTGCTTCAGCTATTGAACTGTATTCACGTTTTGCCAAGTTGATGTCGACCCAGCTGGTCTATCATTTCTCGCTTGATTACTGCTCTTAATTTCTCTGTATCAGCTTGTTTCAGAGAGGGCTTTGAAAGCTGTTAATGAAAATGACAGAAAATGATAAATTATTGAAAATTGGAACATTTATTTATTTATTTACTTACTTACTTACTTTGGAACCTTTGTGAGTTTTTGTCTTACATTCTTTCTTGCCTGCGTACAATTTTAGAACCCTTTTGTTGTTTTGCAATATTTCTTTCCCACACAATCAATGGATTATACTTATAAGTACTTTTAAATAAATGAAGCATGAGCCTGGACTGTGTTTAGCTCCAAAAGTAAAGTTTGGGGGGTGGGGAAAGGAGAGCAATTTAAGCTTTTTATAGAAACTATGCCTGGTTTTCCATATACTGTCTTCATATGCTGTCATGGGGATGTGTCAGTGAGTATATATTGGACCAAACATATTAAAATGATTCTTTATCACCACTAGGGTAACAAGAAAATAAAACACTCAAAGCTGTTTTTAACAAGTGATTGCTTTAAACAGATGTCAAAGTAGAAATAGATTTTTCTGAGGATAAAAAGCATGATTGTTAACTATCTATATAAGACAGAACCTTTTCAGCTGTCTTCCCCATCTCCCCAGTAACTAAATCATCCAAGTTAACAGAATATCATATATGAACATCTAATTTGACCTTTTGGTTTACACAGTTTTGCTCATATGTGCTGTACCTTTTCTGTAGTAATTGTAATATCCCAGTCAATCTGGGCAAGGAACACTACTGGCTGTTATGTAACTTTTCCCCCTGAATGTTAGTCTATGTTTTTCAATTACGCATTCCTCTTAGAAAGTGACTGAAGACAACATGTATTTAAATATCAGTGAATTAATTAGAAACTGATGGGCTGATTATACTACTTGGATTCATTCAAATTAATCACTAATGTATGTTTTGAAAAACAGTCACAGATTTTGATGAGTACTTTTTAACCTTGAGGCGTACATAACTGTAGTTGAATATACAATTCATACATACAGCAGGAAACAAAAGTTTTCTACATGTATAGTTTCAGCAGCAAACATTTTAACTAATGCAGTTCAGGCAACTTAATTATTTCCTAGTAATACTTTTGAGTACTGTATGTGCTTGTGTACAGTCTCTTACAGTACTTCTTTAATCTTTGGGAAGCTCAGAGACTGACAGAGAATTTGCATCCAGATGATATTGGGTTATTTCTTGATTGGTTGAAAAAAACTCGTCTTTATCTGTACTATTGTTTAAATACAGTTCTCTTGTGTCAATTTTATTTTTCAACTTTATAACCATTTTAAGTGACAATTCAAGTCTGGAAAAACTCTTTTATATTACATCTTTAGTAGGACTTTCATTTTGTGAATTGCCTCCTGTGAGAAAAATGTTCAGCTTCCTGTTAGCCTTACACTCCTGTTACCATAGTTACTTTAAAAAGAAGGCTTTTCCTTTCAATGAAGATAGTGTAATTTAAATCAGCCACTGGATTCCCCAAGCCATGGGTTTTTGTTTTGTTTGTTTGTTTGTTTTTAACAATGAAAGGGATTTATTTTACTTTTTTAAATGAATTTATCGGGGTCACATTGGTTAATAAAGTTACATAGGTTTCAGGTATACAATTCTATCATACATCATCCATATATTGTACTGTGTGTTCACCACCCAAAGTGTAGTCTCCTTTTGTCACCATTTATCCTTCCCTTACCCTCTTCTACCTGCCCTCCCCTGTCACTCTGGTAATCACTATACTGTTGTCTGTGTCTATGAGGTGTTGTTTTGTGTTTTTTTTTCTCTTAATCCTTTCACCTTTTTCACACAGCCCACAACCCGCCCTCCATCTGCAGCTGTCAGCCTGTTCTCTGTATCTATGAGTCTGTTTCTATATTGTTTGTTAGTTTATTTTGTTCACTAGGTTCCAAACCGTGGCTTTTTCTTTGTAGTTCAGACTGTTTCAGTTGTGACTAGGAAGTGCTTTGTATTTGATTCCACTGATGAATGGAGAGGACAGACACTAGGTGGCACCAGCTGTTGATTATTAATGAAATCTTAAAGGCTTTGGGCAACACACCTGAAAAGCAGGCGTACCCTTATTGATAAATGCATTTGTAAGACTTAGGCATTCTTGTGGATCTTTCTGGCTCTGGAACATAATTAGCATGCAAAGTGATAAGACCATATGAAGTTTCCAAGTCCCAGTTGCTTAATTTTGTGTTTTCTAAAGAGATTCAGAAAAAGAAAAAAAAGAAAAGAAAAAATGCATAAAAATAGAAAGAATGTGTGAAAGAGAGGTGGGACGAATGAAATGGACTGTAATCAGATAAATATTTCAATATGAAATTATTGAGTTGTATAAATATCTGTGAGTTTTACCCAATTCTCTACAAACCTAGATTTTTTTAAATAAGGAATTTATACTGTAAAAGCAACAATAGCAACTACTTGTCTCTTTTAGGTAAAAATCTTATTGAACATAATTACTTTTAATTCAAAAATGCCCCTTATGTCTCCTTTAATGGAAATACTTTTTATTGAAAATTCCCACCTGTGATTGAATTGCCCCCCTTGAGGTATATTGCTCTTCATACAGAAAAATGAGCAGGGGGAG
Organism: Myotis nattereri; assembly: GCF_964212035.1. Lineage (NCBI taxonomy): Eukaryota > Metazoa > Chordata > Mammalia > Chiroptera > Vespertilionidae > Myotis > Myotis nattereri. The sequence continues at coordinate 24,882,995 of NC_138078.1, read as the reverse complement.
CCACTATCAGTTAAGAAATATTCTTTGAAATGTTTTTCCTGAGAAGCCTGCTCCTTTCTATTATTCTCATCTATTCTATCTTTTCAGAATGAAAAAGCAGATAAAGACAAATTGTAGAAGCATGTGCACACACACCCAGAGATACACATATAGACTGGGTGGTAGGGGGAGGGAGAATCAAAACTGGTAAAAAATTAAAAAAGCCCAACCTGTGTGGCTCAGTGGTTGAGGGTCAACCCATGAACCAAGAGAACTCTGGTTTGATTCCTGGTCGGGGTATATGCCTGGGTTGTAGGCTCAATCCCCAGTAGGGGGTGTGTAGGAGGCAGCCAATCCATGTTTCTATCTCTCTATCCCTCTCTCTTCTTCTCTCTCTAAAATCAATACAAAGATATTAAACACACACATACACACACCTGTTAAACAAGAGAAAACCACAACATTTTTTATAATTTTTTTATTGGTTGATTAAGATATTACATATGTGTCCTTATGAACCTGGAATTAACAAACTAAAATGAAAAAGAGAATGGAATGTCCATAATTAGGATGGGGAGATTAAATAACTGGTCATATTGGAGATTTTTTTCTGAGAAAAATAAGCAATATTATTCCCCTCTATGAGAATAAGGGACAACTCCTGAGGAAGATGGAATTTTTTAGAATGAGGTAATATAGGCCATAATCCTCTAAGATTTTATGAAATAGTATGTGATATAGTTAGTTGTCTTGATTATACCATGAAATTTGTTAAAGATTTTTATCATGTAGTCAAGATGGGGAAACGTTTGCCATTTGATATGTGTAGTAGATTAATTAACTTGCTAAATTATGCTGCCTTTGGTGTATTAATTAATCATTGCAAAACAGGAAGGAGGACTCTCACAGGACTATGATGCAGTTCTATCCAACTGGCTCTATCTGACTTTGACTGATGTTTTCATAGTGTGCCCTGTAATTCTGACCTTGGCCGTGGTTGTCCTGTGAAATATTAATACTCAAAACATAAAATAAAAATATCTTGTCTAACTGGAAAAGTAAAAAAACACCTTGAATTATTAGTATGCCAAAGAATTCTGACTACCTAGAAAATGCAATGAGGTCAAAAAGATGAAGTTTAATAGAAATAAAGTCCTACACTAAGGTTCAAAGTCAATCTGATGAGTACAATATGTGAGAGAGTTAAAGCTTAACAAAAATGCATTGAATAAGCCGAAACCGGTTTGGCTCAGTGGATAGAGCGTCAGCCTGTGGACTGAAAGGTCCCAGGTTCAATTCCGGTCAAGGGCATGTACCTGGGTTGCGGGCACATCCCCAGTGGGAGATGTGCAGGAGGCGGCTGATCGATGTTTCTCTCTCATCGATGTTTCTAACTTTCTATCTCTCTCCCTTCCTCTCTGTGAAAAATCAATAAAATATATTTTAAAAAATTCATTGAATAAAAGAATGATTTTGTTGGCCATAATTTCAGTATCAGCCTCACATGGCATCAAAACAAAATAAAGTAATGTTGTTAAATATGCATCCTTTCAGAAGGAAACAAAAAGGAGATGACAAATTTTAGAAGAAAATGTTTTAAAGGAACACCACGCTGTACGAGGAACTTTCAAATTTGGGATAGCGTTCCATGAAAAATGTCTGGATGGTGAAAGGTGCTAGAAACTACATGTGAAGGCCATTGAACGTACTAGAAAAGGGAAAAGTTGAAGAATGTCTTAAAGAATAAGGATAAAAAATTAAACTGATTGCAAGTATTAGACAAGCTATAATATAGACGCGGGATGAGACTCCTTTATACCTCTCCCATAGTGAAGAAAAAATATACTTCCAATTAATTATATAAGCAGAGAATTGACTACTTTGTGAGATATTGTACTCTTTGTGCTCAGCGCTGAGGATAGAGTAATTTAAGATGTATGAGATAATTTCTAATTTTAAGAACCTGCGAATCTATTTATTTCATGAAAAAAATATTTACCTTTTCATATATTTCTTCAAATGTCCCTGCTACTCCTTTGGAACCTTCCAGGCGAGGAGTCAGCAAATTATGGCTCTTATGACATACCTCTATAATTGGCCAGCCAGCTAAGAATGGTTTTTACATTTCTGAATGATGTTTAATACAAATAATATGTGATGCATAAAAATTTCAATTTAAGGGTCTATTAATAAACTTTTACTGGGAGGTAGCCATACATATTTGTATACACATTGTCTATGGCTGTTTTCATGTTAACACAGTAGTTAAGTAGTTGTGACAGAGACCATATGTGTCACAAATCCAAAAATATTTACTATCTGGCCTTTGATAGTAAAAGTTTGCTGACCTAATCTCTAGACTCTTAAGAGAAATGTATCTTTTTGTTCATTAAATTGTCTAAAACAAGCTAGGTAACAATGAAATATCAGCTAAAGACCATCAATAGAAATGCAACTACCCATAGTATTTTAGTACTAAAGACTTTGAAAAATGGTTCAAATGTACAACTGAGGAGTTAGTCATGGGAATAGTTTGGCTATTATTCTATTGAGAGATTTTACTTCCTGAAGAATGTTTATTATTTACTTAATGTCACTGAAAGGAAATTTGAGGTCTCTGCAAATCATTGACATTATAATATCTGCTTTGCCTAAACCCAGTAATTTTACTGAACTTACCTATTTGCTGAGGTTCAATTATCTTTATTGTTACTCTTTAGTTACTGTGTAATTTAAATGGACTTACAGAAAGTGCAGAAGTCAATGGAAAACAAGGTAAAGTGAGTGGAATCACTTCTTGCTCCCACCCTTTTCTCTCTTCATAGGTCTATGAACTCTCTGAGGAGCTTTTGCATTACAGAGTTCTGGAGAGGTGCTCATGTTTTAAAAAAGATGAGAGTGTAATTGATAAAATATGTTCCAGGGGGGATCAAAGAATAGCAAAATAAAATATATGCACTGCACTATAATAGAAAAATGTAAACTGTTAGTACATGATAATAAGAAGGCTAAACCTAAAAGTTAGCAGTAAGATATTTATGAGATATTTTCCTGAACATGTGGATATGAGAAGAGATTTTTTTTTCCAAATCACATTAAAACCATACTCAGATTCCAAGCATAAAATTAAGGGATTCTGGATTTACCATAATATATGACATTCCCTATAATTCCATGATGTGAAACTAAAATCCCTGGATTTTTTCCTAGGTAAGGCTGTCATTTCTGCTCACCGGTAGCACTGGACATTCATGTGAAACACATAGGATTCTGATTTTATTTCCATGAGGATGTTACTGAGCAGCTATCTTGTGATGCCTGTCTCTATGGTAACAGATACAAGGTTTAAGGATAAAGGAAATTCTTCATATTGGTATAGGAATATGGAGCAATGAAGGAGACTTACTGAGGAAGAGGATAAGGCTGAGAGAAGGCAAAAGAGGCAAATAAAAAAAAAAACTGTCATGAGGGAGCTGTTTGGCGCATGAAAACAATTTAACAATTTTACACTTTATCTCAGAATGAAATAAAACCCAACATGCTAAGTACAGTTTAAAAAAAAACACACACAACCTTTAGAAGTATTGTTTTTCAACCACCCAGTGAATTTTATGTAATTGAAGTTACACAGATCTTTTCCTTAGTTGGCTTGCTTTTCACTTTGGAGAAAAAGATTGCTTCTTGCCTGACATTGATAAGAAGAGGGTTTCTAACCCTGACAAATTTAGTTGTTGTTATTGCTATCAAGAATCTTGATCTTTCAAAGGACTTTCTTTTCTTAATTCCAAGGCTGAGAATATTGAGCTCTCATTGGAATTTCCTCATAATCACTGAATTTCTCAGGGAATTAATGAAGGTACACTGTCCTTCCAAGATATTCTTTTTAGGTCTATTTCTATTAAAGGCCTGTAATAAATAAAACAAGCATGCTGCTTATTGGAAAATTGAGCATTTTTAAGAGTGTGTTAGGTAAGATTTTATGTTTTTACATGTTTAACTTGTTCTTATTAAAATAAAAAAACAAACAAAAATCCAGATGTTTGAAAATACTTGGTTTTCCATTTATTTCACTTGTTCCTTATCTTTTACTTTTAGTTCACAAAATAAGAACCCACTGTGATTGAATTGTTTTAGGAAGGAAATAAATACAACTCTCCTTTTCATTTGATTAAAGTATATCTTAAAAGTGTTATCAAATAGCCAGTAGTATTTAAAATATTTGTGCAATTTATATATCCTTCAGGAAAATATAATACACAGAGAAGAGAGATGGTTATCTTACTCTGAAGCTCGTATACATACATTAACACAGTGTTGGTATTTTATTTATCCTGATGTCTTTATACAGTGTGTGTTAGGGTCAAAGGGAAAAAAATAAAACAACAGCAAGAGAGCAAAAATTCATAACAATGAAAAAATTACATTTTGGAGATTATAGATAAATACATTTCAAATGATATTTTAGTTATAAGATCAAATTAACAAATATTTACTTGTTTATTATTCACAGGTGTAGTGTTCAAAGCTTTAAAGGATTTGTATTTTTATGGTTTATTTTCTGACGTAAAGAAATTTATAGATTTTCTGTACAGATTTAGCTTTTCACATATTTAATCTACTATATGTAGAAATTAATAAAAAAAAATAAGACAATGTCTTCAGGACTTGTTCACACTGTCTTTAAATTAAATGGGGAAAAAAATAGACAGCTGTAATGTTGCAGTACCTTCTTTGATAATTTTGGAAAATAATTTTTTGAAAGAAAGCTTTGTTTATTCGTGCACCAGGGGGGTCCCTCAGCCTGGCCTGTGCCGTCTTGCAATAGAAGACCCCTTGGGGGATGTCAGATAGCGAACTTCTGCCCGATCCCAGCAGGCCTGATTCAGACAGGAGGGAGCCTGATCCCTGCGGGCCTGACCCAGACAGGAAGGAGCCCGATCCTGTGCGTTGAGTGTCTGTCCCCTGGTGGTCAGTGTGCGTCATAGTGACCAGTTGACTGGCTGACCAGTCATTCGGTCACTTAGGCTTTTATATATATAGATACACTGATTTTGGAAACTGACTTCAATTTAAAAAATAAGAAACTCTCAATATATATCTAGCATGACTGGCCTCCAAAAAACTTCTCATTTCCTTGGGCTTTGGGATTACATAGTCCAAATTTCACTGCAGAGAATAAGAAAATGAGTAAAAAGATTGTCCAGTGATTCTCAACCTTCCTAATGCCGCAACCCTTTAATACAGTTCCTCATGTTGTGGTGACCCTCAACCATAAAATTATTTTTGTTGCTACTTTATACCTCTAATTTTGCTACTGTTATGAATCATAATGTAAATATCTGATATGCAACCCACAGGTTGAGAACCGCTGGTCTAGACAAAAGTAATATGCAAAGTAAAGATGAGGAGATAATCTTCTGGCAATGTTTATGCAGAAAGTGGAGGATGACTGAACTGCAAGGGCAGGTGGTGTGCAGAGATTAATCAGTATCCATATACATTTGAAGACAAATGGTGCCTATCAATGTTCCCAAAGAAATATTGTCATTACCTGACAATCCAGATACAAATATGAAGAACTTAGAAGAACAAGTAAGGAAAATAAACCTATAATCATGAATCTACTCTGGTCATGGCATTGATTCAACTGATTATAGTGCTCTCAGGATAAAACATATTAAGGACCATCATATTCTGATTTTACTAGCACAGATTTCTATTTTACATAGTAAAATATAAATAGTAAGTTGGATTATGAAAAGTGATGCTAGTGTTAACCTGAAATTTTATGGGCTTTACGCAGTTTGTGGGACTTATTAATGTTCTATGACATGCATAAAAAAGAGGATATTAGCATAATATTTTCAAGGTCCATCCATGTTGTTGCAAATGGCAGTATTTCATTTTTCTTATGGCTGAGTAGTATTCCATTGTATATATGTCCCACATCTTCTTTACCTAATCATCTATCAAAGGATATTTTGGTTGTTTTAATGTTTTGAGTCATGTATCATAGAAATGTACACTTGAAACCTATATAATCTTGTTAACCAATGTCACTCCAATAAATTTAATTTTAAAAAGTAGGAGAATGAGTAATGCCTGCCCATGATGGTAATGTAGAAACATTAATATAGAGAGTAAGTATCTCAACTTTATATCCTTTTGACTGCCGACCCATTTATGGACTGGCTGTGGTGGCTGTGGTGGCTGTGGTGGCCATAGGTGGGGTCCATTTCTCCATTAGGTAATCCAGAACAGGATTAGAGCTCACCAACTGAATTGACTGGTTTTCTCTGCTGCTTTCCATTCATCCGATAAATATTTATTGATAAATTATGTCAGGTTCTGTGCTAGAGAAAGATGACTGAGATATGATCCCTGAGGAATTTAGAAATGAATGAGCTTTACGTGGATAAGGACAGCAAAATATCAACAGCTTACCAGAGGGCAGCACAGCTGTGAATTCAGATAGAAGAGGCAGCTCATGAATGAGCTAGAGGCTTCCAGGCATCCTGGTTTGAGTGATGTGGAAGAACTGGCAAGTCTATCAAAGAGCAAAATGATAGCTGAAGGGAAAGAACACAAATTCAGTGAAAAAATAGTTAGTAATTCAAAGTAGAGTGTGAAGTAAAATATCTGAACTTTCACTTGAGATGCGGAGCATGCCTACCAGTCATTACTGATCTTCATTGAAATCAAATCTAGAACGAAGATATAAAAACTGTTGTAAAATTCGATTGCAGACAGAGATTGAACATTTTTAAACCTACATGAGTGTGGCCATGCAAACTTGCTCTTAGGAGGACTTTTAAAAACCAAGCAAGTATGTCTCTTGGTAGTTTATATATGTCTATCTCTGGACACTCCTATGCTATTTTTAGAGAAATTATCATATTATTTTATCTCAGTGTGTATCTATCTTTAGAAGCTACCTAAAAATGTTTCACCTATATTAAATTAATCACAGAGTCAGAGCTCAGAGGCTACAATGGATGGATAAAAGAACATCACTTTATATAGTCTAGACCTATTACTATATAGAGCTGTAACATGAAGAAATTTTGTTAAATAAGCATGAAGATTTCATCCAACTTCAGCAGCATTCAATTTAATTGATCTTCAGTTTCACTCCTGACTCCTAAGAATTTAAAAATACATAGGTTTATATGTCCATTTACATAGAAAATAAGCAAGGTATTTTCTGAACACTTGAATTGTCTGGCCTGTCACCCTCTCCTCCGTTTCCCCCTTCCTCCCTTTCTGTCTCTTTCTCTTTCTTCCTCCCTCTTACCTCATTTAATTCCTGTTCCCCCTCCCCTCTTCATACATATGTGGATGTGTGGATGTATGCATGCATATATATCTCTATTTCTGACCCTCGGAAGTAATTTAGATATATAGGCACAAGACAAGGAAAATTTCCTCACAACATTCATTATTGAAATAATTTTCCCTGATAGGGAAAAGCAATTCTGTATGGCTTTGTTTTTAAAACTTTTTAAACTATAACACAAATACATAAAGGTTCATAAATCAATAAGGGCACAATGTAATCAATTTTAACAGAGTGAACACATCCCAGTGATTACTCAAAGTAAGAAAATAATATTACTAGCATCCCCAAACTCTACTACTGTTACCCCTTCTCAGTCAAGAATTCCCCAGAGATAACCACCATACTAACTTCTAACACACCATAGATTAGGGTAGCCTATTTCTGAACTACTAGTATATTTTTTGGGGAGTATGCGATATATATAGTTAATCCTCATGCAAGGTTATATTTCCATTGATTCTTAGAGTAGAAGGAAAGGGGAGAGACAGAGAAAGAGAAACATCAATGTGAGAGAGACACATTGATTGGTTGCGTCCAGCACTTGCCCTGACCGGGGCTGAGGATCAAGCCTGCAATCCAGGTACATGCCCTTGACCAAAATCAAACCTGTGACCCTTCAGCCCAGAGGCTGGCGCTCTATCTACCAAGCCAAACCAGTTACAACTGCGGTATAAATTATTTTGTGTCTGACTTCTGTTTCTCAACATTATTTTATGAGATCCATCTATTCTGTTGCTTTGCAGTACTGGTTCAATCATTATTGGTGTTGTGTAGTATGTCATGGTATGAACATACTACAGTTTTCTTACCACATCTCCACTTCATGGACATGTGGATTGATTCTATTTGGGGCCTCTAAAAATAATGCTACTCTGAACATTTTTGTACATTTTGCATATATTCACATACTTCTGTTATGCAAACACCATGAAGTAGAATTGCTGGATCACAGAATAGCCAAATACCCACTTTTTGTTGATAATGCCAAGTAGTTTTTGAAGGTAGGTAAACAAACTTACTTACCTGCCATCACTATGTGAAAATTCTGGATATTTTTGCCAGAGCTTAGTATTATCTCAGTGTTTAATTTTAGCCACATGGCTGCTGTGCTATAGAATCTCATTGCATTTTTTTATTTCCATTTTTTCTAATTATTATTGAGTTGGAGAACTTTTATGTGTGCTGGTCATGTGTATGTTATCTTTGATAAGTCTTACCTTTATTTTTCTTTTGAGGTGCTACCTATGTTTATTATTGATGTATAAGCATTCATTATTTTTTTCTGGATATGAACATTGTGTTATTATATGTATTGCAAAACATAGGTGGATATATAATTATAGAAGCCTAGAATTTGAAGCTCAGACACCCATAAAGAATACTTAATACAGTCTCTTCATTTGACAGTTGAGGAAACTGGAACCTAGAGAAACTAAGTCACTTGCTTAAAACCTCCTCTAATCAGTAGTAAGACCAGAAATACAACAGAAGTCTCTTAACACTAAAGTAATGACTTTTTCTGTTAAACCACATTATGATGAATTTTTAGACCCTTCTAATGTGGTGATTGAAACTACTTGTCTATCTGTAGAGGCCAAGAAATTCATGCCACAGCAATTATAATAGAACATACAGAATTTTACATGATTAATCTCATTAATTCTGTGAACAAAATATCTCCAACTAACCAATTGTTGTATAGCATGGCCATGTAAAATTTAAGATTGTTTTTCTTTTGGTATCATACTTTATTTTTCCTCTTCACATTACTTTATTATACATTCAGCTTCTTCTCATGTTTATTCTTGTTACTTCTATCCTCCAGTTCCACATTTGGTTCAAATTCAAGAAAGTCCAGTTTTTCTGTGGTGAACTAATAAGAATATTAATTTTCTAATATTTTTGTCTCATCAAACAAGGTAATAAACTAATACCTTCCTGTTATTTATTTTTTTACATTCTAGATGCAACACTATGTACTTTTTATCCATTATTTTAAATATTTTGAACAACTCCAAAAGATGTTTTATTATCCCCATTTTACTGATCTAGAAACTGAGCCTCACTGAGTTTAAGCTACTTATGAGACAGCTGGAAATTAAATCAGATTCATCAGAGTTCAAACATCAGACTCTTTGCATGATTTCACTCTACCTGCTTGGGAAGAAACAGATTTAACAATACAGATTTGGGTCACTACCTGCTTTTAGTGCTTCTGCTGTGGGTCTTAGTGATGTTCATATGTTCTAACATCATTTAATAATTCCATTTTTTATCCTTTTTCAAAATGGTAATCAGAGCAGTTACTTTTATGGCATTGATTTTATTCATTTTATTGACTATAAAAGTGTTTTTGTTGTTAAGCCTCACCCCAAGATGTTTTTTTTGTTCCATTGAGTTTTAGAAAGAGTGGGAGGGGAGGAGAAAGAGAGAGAGAGAGAGAAACGAGAGAGAGAGAGAGAGAGAGAGAGAGAGAGAGAGAGAGATCAGTGTGAGACATATCGATTGGTTGCCTCCCACATGCACCCAGAATTGGGCCAGGGATCAAACCTGCAACCCAAGTATATGCCCTTGACTAGATCTAAGCCATGACCCTCCAGTGTATGGGCTGACACTCTAACCACTGAGCAATGCTGCCCAGGGCAACTGTGGAAGCTTTTATTAGTACACAACCTAAATACTGGTAAGTTCATATACAGAGACTCTAGTTAATTTTCTTTTATTAAGAGACCAGACCTATTATAAGAGTCTTTGGTTTCAATTATTTTTAATTTTAAAAATAATATTACTTATTTTTATTTCAGAGAGGAAGGGAGAGGGAGGGAGGGAGAGAAACATCAATGATGAGAGCAAATCATTGATTGGCTGCCTTCTGCACGGCCCCTACAACCCTGAGCCTGCAACCCAGGCATGTGCCCTGACCGGAATTGAACAGTGACCACCTGGTTCATAGGTAGATGCTCAACAACTGAGCCATGCTGGAGGGCTTTTTTTCAGTTATTTTTACCAATTTATTCTAGGATATGATTATTTCTCATCTAGGTTTTAGTTCCAAATATTTATATTTCTTCTTCATGGAAGAGCTGTTCCACAGATGCCTGAGAATCAGTGTGCTTCTAGTCCTTGGCTTCTAGTCTAGTCCAGAGTGAGTCCCCTTGCCACACCTCCCTAGTTTTGTGCAAAGCGTATACATACTGGTACCTCCATCTAGAAATTTGAATCCAAATGATTTACCAAGAATGTTATCTTTCTCTTAAGGTATGAGAGAAGCACATTTGAACAAATATTTTATAATTATAGTTGGTTCATTGTGCCTGGGAAAATAGGAATGGCTTTACATCAAGAATCTCTAATTCATATGTATTTGGTAATGGTAATTAATTAAGTGTAGACAGCTTTACAATTAAGAAAACACTTTATTTTATTTTTTTAACAAAAAGCTTTATATATTGTAAAAGATTATGAGGAATTTTACATGTGATAACATTTTTATAATACAGACTGCATTTTAGTGATATAATTATTACACATATTCTTAGCTCCAAAATAAATTTTTCCCCCTGCCCTTGACAGTCCCCTAAAAATATATATTTTATTGATTTTTCACAGAGAGGAAGGGAGAGAGATAGAGAGTTAGAAACATTGATGAGAGAGAACATTGATCAGCTGCCTCCTGCATACCTCCCACTGGGGATGTGCCCGTAACCCAGGTACATGCCCTTGGCCGGAATCGAACCCGGGACCTTTCAGTCCGCAGTCCTCTATCCACTGAGCCAAACCGGTTTCGGCAAGAAAACACTTTCTTGTTTACTTATTCATATAAGAAAACATGTGAGGTAACCTAGGTAAGAAGTATTATTTCCTCTTTACACAGATCCATGTCTGTTTGTATCTTACATTTCTTTTAGCTCTGCCATCTGACTTCCATACCAGCTGCCAATCGCTGCCTTAGTTCAGACCCCTGCAGCTCACATTGCATAGTAGCTTCCTAACATAACTGTGGTCTTGCTTGACTCCAGTTTACTCTTAAAAGGCTGCTAGGCTTGTTTCTCTGAAAAGCCAAAGTCAATAGGTCATTCCTCTACTTAAATCCATAGATATGTCCCCATTGTTCTTAGGATATAATTCACATAACTTATATTGGGGGGGATGGAGCCCTTTACAACATTTTCTCTGTTTTGTTTTCAGGTCTAATCTTCCACCCACCATGTGAATGCCTTGCCCTCACATACAGAGTCCTCGGAATGTAACACAGTTCCCTGATCCATGCCCTTTAATCATATTGACCCCACTCTGAAACAATTCTTACTGCCACATATTCACTTGTCACATGTCTTATCACTCTCCAAGATAGTGTAAATAGTGCCTCTTCTTCATCTTTGAATGAATCTTATACCCTGTGTATACTTCCATAGCCCCTTCCTCTTAGCTCCCAACACTTATCTTTCTGTGCTATACTTTTCAGTTTGTTTGTTTATTTATAGACTAGAGGCCCGGTGCACAGTGGGTTCCCTCGGCCTGGCCTGTGGGGATTGGACCAAAACCAGCTCTCTGACACCCCTCCCCAAGGGGTCCCAGATTGCGAGAGGGTGCAGGCCAGGCCTCGGGACCCAACTGGTGTGCAATCCGGGCCAGGGAGGGACCATGGGAGGGCTCTAGGGTGTGTCTGGCCCATCTTGCCCAGCCCCCAATTGGCCAGACCCCAGCAGCAAACTAACCTATCCGTCAGAGCGTCTGCCCCCTGGTGGTCAGTGCACATCGTAATGACTGTCAAATGGTTGAACTTCAGACATTAAGTATATTAGGCTTTTATTATACAGGATTATTGGTGCCTGTGGACTGTGGTTTCTCCGTTTATGCTCTACCTGTTGCATAGCACCTAGGGAAATAGTGACTCAACTTTCACTTAAAGTTGTAATAAGTTACACAGCTGGAGGTAATAAAATGCTCTTTGATTCTTATGGTAGCATCCGTTTCCCTTCAATTTAACTAACCATAATACATGAATAATAGATTTTCAAAATACATGTATGTCTAGATTATGAAAATAAGTTGAGCCAAGTTATGGTTTTGGTGTATTTTGTGCTGGTAAAAGTTGAGATATTTATTTACAATAGTCTAATAGTCACTGTACATATTAGAAATGGATAGAGCACAGTATTTTTAAGCTTTATTTCCTTTGTGATTTATATAATGTCTCCCACTGAGATTTTAAATAATTTAAATTACCCATTGAGAAAACAACAAAAATAATTTAATGGAATGATCAAGTAAAATCATAGAAGGATAACATGACAGTTAAGTTTATGAGGTAAACGAATTCAGGCATATTAGTAAATTAATTTAAAGTAAAAATGTGGCCATTTTTTCTTCCTTTATTACTAATAGAAAATGATTGACTTCACCAATCAACCAATTGTGCTATGTATGCATCATGGTTATTGTAAAGTGTACCTGAAATTAAACGCATATATCTAATTCCATTTCCTCACTGAGTTTTTATTAGGATATGAGAACTACTTTCTAAGGAATATGAGATTGGAAAGTAGGGGGTATACGATACCAGCAATGGAAAAGTAGAGCTAATATGTGATTGGGTTATAGCCTAAAGCCCAGGTCCACATCTGTACAGTCAGCCAGAACACAGGTTCCCTGCAGCTGCAAAGGGAGTAAGAATTCAATGGATGTGTCCAATGAAATGGGCTGTTTACATACTGCTTGCTCTAATACACAGCTTTATGATATCAGGGAATAATAAAGAGCACGTTTAGATATTTTATAATATCTTAAATCATCTCTGTGGAGGGAAATCTCAAAGATGCATAAGTTTATACAAAATTGGTTCCAAAATTTACCCCTTCTTTAAAATCACAATTCTCTATGATAGGAAGCCACATGCCAGGAGCTATGCATATTTAATTATTTGTTTTGATGCTTTTTGTTGAAATTCTATTCATTCTTTATACACAGTTCTTTTTATACATAAGGACATTTAATGCATTGTGTCTATAAAAAATATTGAGGCTTACATAATTCAGTCATGCACATTACAGTATTAAATTATTTGAGAATGAAGCAAACATTTGTAGGATTATAGTAGCCAAAGCAAATGATATCTTTTATTATATTATTCAAGAAAATCAAATATCGTGACTACATTTACAAAACGCAAATACAATGACACTTGTATTGATATACACATTAACCATGGGCACAAATCTGGCTGAGTGAAAGGTAAAGGGGAGGTATAACCATAACCAGTAATGGGAATGCATTTAAAACCTGTAATTGCACATTAAAGAAACATACTATAGATGACTACTTGTTTATATTTTCTATTTTTGAGAAAATAATGCCATCTTGATATTCTTTTATGCCCAAATGAATCAAGAAAAAATGTTTACATTTTTTAATGTAGCAAATGTAGAGAATAAATGCTGATCTAAAGTACATATAGGAAAATGAGAGAATAGATCATAAGATCAATGCCTTCCATCATTGAGTCAGCCAGTGTGATAGCATCAACCAGTATGGAACATAGTAGTGGATCCAGGTAGAAACCATTTTCAAGCAGTTGGATCTGCTAATACTTTCAATTAATTGAAGGTGGATCCCATTTTTATCAGGAACATATTTGATTTTTTGTACAGATGCCTTTTATTGGTCTGGCCAGCATGAGTAGTAGAGGGTGTGGGCAGAGCTCCACTATATTTCCTGGCTCCCATTTTCCCTCTCCTGGGAGTTCATGACTCACCCCGATTGGAGAGGAGTATTTTGGGCAGGGGTAGCAGGCATAGCCAGGATAAAAAATACAGGGTGTAGATTTGAAAGAGGCTCAGGGTGATGTAGAAAACATCAGGTTACCAGACCATCCAGATAAAACATCCATCAGGTTAAAGCAGGAATGGGAGGCGTAAAAAGGAAAAGCCTTTCTAGAGGCTTCCTATTATGTCATCAGCATCTCCTGGATGTTACCCTTAACTTTCTTCACGCTGAACTCCAGGTGAAACTTTTTTCTGTTCCAATTCTTTAATTTCTTTTGCTACTTTCTTGTTCCTCTAACAGCTTATTATGAATTACCACCTGTTATTTACATCTATCAAAGCCATAATCTCTGTATCTATAAAATATTCAAGCTTTTGTTCTGTTTAACTGTTTAATCTGTATCTCTGCAAGCTTTACCTTCTGTTGTGCATCAATAACTTTGGCTTGGAGCTCTGTGAAGGCCTTCAACTTCATATCCAGAGGCGCCACCATCTTGAATCACTTTCTGTCCCTGTCTATCAGAAATGTATTTTAAATATAAAATGGAACCTGCCCTGAAGGTAGAGAAAATTTGTATGGATTAAGGCTCATTCTAATACAACTACCATTAATTAATTAGTAATTAATTAGTAATTAATTAGCTAACATTATAATGATAATTTAAGTCTGTAAGAATTTGATTCAAAGTATGCTATCATTTCAACCAAATTGTTTTAAAGTTTATTTCATTTTATTTCATTCAGTTGAAATTAATTAAAGTGTCATATTTCTAATAATACATGGAAAATTACTAGCTCCCTATAAAAGATGGTGTTGGTGTCCTCCCCTCTATTCTGGGAAATCACCTTTCCCATATATGCCATAACTTCTTACTATAATTTGAGTTGTTGCCTTAGGTTTTCCATTTGATTTTGGCTTACTGAAAGTGTCCCAGAGATAATTGATAATTGCTCTTTTTTTAATATATTTTATTGATTTTTCACAGAGAAGAAGGGAGAGGGACAGAGAGTTAGAAACATCGATGAGAGAGATCGATCAGCTGCCTCCTGCACACCCCCCACTGGGTATGCGCCCACAACCAGGACACATGCCCTTGACCGGAATCGAACCCGGGACCCTTGAGTCCGCAGGCCGACTCTCTATCCACTGAGCCAAACCGGTTCGGCGATAATTGCTCTTAATGCATTACAGATGAGAGGTGATACCCCATATTTCTGGTCATTCAGGTGAGATACCTTATTCTCCTAGAGGTCCCAAGTGGTATTGAGCCTCAGTTTATCATAGTGACAACATGTTCATCAGCCTGCACTGTACTGGTTTTATTCTATTTTCACTTGCTCTTACCCACATTTTTTGCTGTGCTTTTTGGGGTCACCTCTAAAATAAATTATTTGCACTTTCTTGGGGCCTACATCTGGGGAAATACAACCCAAAAGAACATTTTATAAATAGTTTTGCTTCTAATTTTTTATCCTTTTCATCAGAGCAGTGCATTTGGGGAGAATGTAAGGGCAACTATCAAAAGATACATTGGTTTGGGAATTAAGGAACCTCTTAGAAGTGAGACATTAATTTTACCACATTGTGATTTTATAGTAGTCATTACCACATTGGGCTTTTTTATTTTCATATGAAAAATTAAAGCATTAGATCACATATGGTTAAAGACAAGAAATAAATTAATAGGAAACATCAAAAACTACCATCGCACCATGTGCAGTAGCTGACAGTGGTCAGGGAGAAAAGTCACAGAAAATATATGACTACATCTGTTTTTGTTCATTGGTTTATGTTGTTCATTATAATCCACAAATGAGTGAGAGCATGTGATATTTATCTTTCTCTGACTGACTTATTTCCCTTAGCATAATGCTCTCCAGATACATCCATGCATCGAACAGATGCTCAAACCTCAGAGGGAAGGTAGGGGAGGGTAGGGGTGATGGGGAGAGATCAACCAAAGGACTTGTATGCATGCATATAAGCATAAGCGATGGATGTGGACAACAGGGGGTGAGGGTGAGGGCAGGATTGGGGGGATGAGGGGACATTGAGGGGATAAGGACACATTTGTAATATCTTAATAAATAAAGGGAAAAAACCTTAAAAAAATAAAAATAATATTTCCCAGTTAAAAAAAAAAAGAAAATATATGACTACTATATGACCACTCTACCCCTTCACCCTCTAACCCTCTCAGTCCTGCTGTTGTGGTCATTGCTCCTTACAAAATGGAAAAACAAAACATCAGTGTAAGAAAAGGTATAGAATTTATAAAGGAAAACAATGTTATAGTATTATCAGCACATGGTATCTGTTGTGCCATCCCAATCAGGTCATGTCCTTCTTTGTTCATGTCTGACTTTGAGAAAAGCTTTCACTGAAATTGTAAAAGCAAGAAGTAATATGGCTCCTATTACTGTCCTACATGACTGTTTTCATGTCTCCATACAATATCATGAGAGCTGCTAGAGTGGCTCCCGATGCTGCCACATACAGTATTGAATAGTTTTTCATTCCATACAGGATTTAAACTGATCTCTCACCCACTCATCAAAAGTTATAACTCACTACATGTGCATATGGAAAACTGCAAAACATTTTCTTACCTTTCTCACTCCAATTATTATTTATTGAGGACTTATAACTGACCTCAAGAGGTGCTGTATCTTCACCTTAGTGGGAATATTACAATGTAATTAGCTGGGGAAGTTGAAAGGACAAAGGAAACCATTATTAGCATTTAAGTCAACTAGTCGGATTTTGATAGAGGTAAAGGTTTGAAAGTTTTCTTATTATCAGAGTGTGGGTCCCACTTTCTTATAAATTTTGTCTTCCCTATAATTCATATCAATTCTGTCTACAATGATGTTAGTAAAGATGATAATCATGAAGGTGATAATGATAATGGTTCCTCATAATTTATAACTATAATAGCAGATAGAATGTTGTAAGCACTAAAAAAAAAAAAAAATGGTCCAACTGGTGTGGCTCAATGGTTGAGTGTCACTTATGAACCAGAAGGTTCCCGCTCAGGGCACATACCTGGGTTTTGGGATCAGTTCCTAGTAGGGGGCATGCGGGAGGCAGCCAATCAATGATTCTCTCATCATTGATGTTTCTATCTCTTCCTCTCCCTTCCTCTCTGAAACCAATATACGTATTATATATATACTAGTAGCCCTGTGCATGAATCCATGCGCAAGTAGCTCGCCGCTGCTTGCCTCAGCTGGCCACCACCACTGGTAGCTGTCTGCCCCACCCTCCTGTAGCTCTCCACTCCTTGTAGATCGGTTGTGATGTTATGGTGTCCTGGCCAATTTGCATATTTCTCTATTATTATATTAGATATATATTAAATGACAAATAAATTTCATGGGAGTTCAGAGCATGGCCAAGGTGACCTTGACTTTTTTCCTGTCTCTCTAGGCATTTTCAGACAGATTCCTATCACTTGTGTATGTGTGTGAGTGTGTGTGTGTGTGTGCATGTATGTGTGTAGGGGGGCAGGTTTCAACTCTACTCAAGTTATGAAATTTTTTCTCATTCTCTTGCATACATTATACTTATGGTTCTTTTAATTATTACTTCCCTCTACATTTTCTGATTTTGAATGAATGTATTTATATTAATTTTTTATTTCTCATTGTAAAATAACTATCATTAAATTAGAGGCCCGGTGCACAAAATTTTTGCTCAACTTGGCCTGCACTCTCTCTAATCTGGGACCCCTTGGGGGGTGTCCAACTGCTGGCAGGGATCGGGCCTAAACCGGCAGTTGGACATCCCTCTCACAATCTGGTTCTGCTGGCTCCTAACTGCTCACCTGCCTGCCTGCCTCATTGCTCCCTAACTGCTCCCCTGCTGGCCTGATTGACACCTAACTGCTCCCCTGCTAGCCTGATTGCCCACAACTGCCCTCCCCTGCCATGACCGGCCTCCTCCACTGGGACCCGCCTAGTCCATGTGAGGCAGCAGAGACTCTGGGACCGGCCTCCTCCAAACTGAACAGAGCCGATGAGAGAGAATCATTGATCGGCTACCTCCTTTACACCCTCTACTGGAGATCGAGCCTTCAACTCAGGCATGTGCCCTTGATTTTTTACAGAGAGGAAGGGAGAGGGATAGAGAGAGTCAGAAACATCAATGAGAAACATCGATCAGCTGCCTCCTTCACACTCCCCACTGGGTATGTGCACGGAACCAAGGTACATGCCCTTGACCGGAATCGAACCTGGGACCCTTGAATCTGCAGGCTGATGCTCTATCCCCTGAGCCAAACCAGTTAAGGCTGGACACAATTTTTTTTAATTTATGAAATTATATGTACACCAATAATTTCACTCATCCATCCTTCCATATATACAAAACTATATATCCTATATAATAAAGAGGTGATATGCAAATTGACTGTCACACTCTCATACAAGATGGCTGCCTGCAGGGGAGGGAGGGCAGTTTGGGGACCAGGCCTGCAGGGGAGGGCAGTTGGGGGCGATTGAGCTGGCAGGGGAGGGAAGTTGGGGGTGACTTGGCCTGCAGGGGAGGGCAGTTAGGAGCAACCAGGCCATCAGGGGAGGGCAGTTGGGAGTGATCAGACCAGCAGGGGAGGGCAGTTGGGGGCGATTGGGCCAGCAGGCAAGTACAGTTGGGGGTGATCAGCCCGGCAGGGAGGGCATTTGGGGGTGATCGGGCTGGGAGGCAGAAGCGGTTAGGGGCAATCAGGCAGGCAGAAAGGCGAGTGGTTAGGAGCCAGCAGTCCCTGATTGTGAGAGGGATGTCCGACTGCCAGTTTAGGCATGATCCAATAGGAATCTGGCCTAAACCGGCAGTCGGGCATTCCATGAGAGGTTCCAGACTGGAGAAGGTGCAGGCTGGGCTGAGGGACACCCTCCCCCCCCCCCCAGTGCACAAATTTCGTGCACCAGACCTCTAGTCTAATATAAACATGTAGGTTGAACCATATGAAATGGCTAATATTTTATCATTTTTGTCCCCAACATGGCAACTTCTTAGAGTTCTAATAAACAGTTCTACTATTAGTGTGCTGATTAAGTGGGGCGCAAAGGTACTGAACTATCACCATATCACTACACTTCATCAGCACAATAAGGCAGAGATATATGAAGTATAACAGAATTTTTGGAAAAGTGACTAATGATTTAGTAATATAAAATCTGTATGCTCCCTTACTGAAATCAGGAACTGAAAAAGTTCTCTTCTGTAGCACCCTCATTAATCCCATGTGATTTTTATATGATTAATAATAAACAGACAACAGGGGATTTAAATTTGGTTATATTTTTTTTCCATATTTAATCAAACTTATCTAACTTTAAATCAAATAAATTTGGTTGAAACCAAGCAGACTCCTTTCCTACTGAGACAGTAGGCTCTATTATGTGTTATGTCTGCCTAGACAACATTATAGTTCATTTTGGAAATGTCACTTAGTATATTTTTAAACCAACAGACTAATGGAAAAGGGCCTAATGTAAAATATAATTCATAATTTGAGTAGTACAACCTGTTTCTACTGCAATCATCCATTTTTAAATATAGTTGTTAGAGAGTATGGGATATTTGAATAAAGGGAATTATTAGGTTACAATGCCATATTTAGGAGAAATATTACTGTTCAAGAAATTTGTTACCTTAAAGAGTGCTATTTTCTTAAATGTTAGAGTAAAATTAAAATTAGAATAAAATTCTTAATTCATGTTATAAAAATATTACAGTATTTGCAGTATGAAAGGATTTTAATGTATAACAATACATTCTTAATGATTAAAATGTAAAGACTTCCTTAGGCCAGCCTTCTTTTAGAGCATGGATTCTGGTAAAGGAGCAATATAATTACTTTAAGAGCAATTTGAATGCTTAATCTTTTCAAATCAGTCCCAAGATTTTTTAATAGTGAGGTTCAACACCACTTGTAAGAAAAAAAAATCTCAAAATGTACTGGTATTTATTAGTTGTTTTTTCATTACTGCTAAAAGGAGCATGATATTTCAGTTTTTAGATAACCTATTTTAAAGGACTTAGACAAAATTAAAGTTGTATTTACAATTGTTTCAAATAAAATGAAATATTTAGGTATAAATCTAGCAAAACAAAATATGTGTAGAATGTGCATTCTGAAAATGACAAAAAATGCTGATGAAAGACCTAAATAATTGCAGAGACATACCACATTAATGGATTAGAAGACACAACCAAGTAAAGATGTGTCAGTTCTTCCCAAATTTAACTATGGATTTAATGATTGAAAAATAACCATGGGAGGAAACACTCTACTCAATATTATGACATATCATATAGGTACAGAAATCAACACAGTGTGATTTTATTGTTGTGATAAACACAAAGATCAATGGAACTAAATAAAGAACCCAGAAATAGACCTAAACAGATGCACCCAACTGAATTTTCACAAAGGTGTAAAAGCAATTCAGAGGGGCAAAGATGTCATTTTTAACAAATAAGGCTGGAGTAAGTGGACATACATATGCAGAAAAGTGAACCTTGACCTAAACTTCACATCTAATTGAAATATTAACTCAAAATAATTCATGTAAATGCATGTAAATCATAAAAATATTAAACTTTGAGGAAAAATAGGATAGAACGTTTTAAATAAAAGGCTTGGTGACTTGACACTGAAAGCACAATTCATAAAAATAAATATAGATAAATTGGGTCTTACCAAAATTAAAAGTGTT
Source organism: Myotis nattereri (assembly GCF_964212035.1). Classification (NCBI taxonomy): domain Eukaryota; kingdom Metazoa; phylum Chordata; class Mammalia; order Chiroptera; family Vespertilionidae; genus Myotis; species Myotis nattereri. The sequence goes on along the minus strand of NC_138078.1, from coordinate 24,862,190 downwards.
CTATGTGAAAGAGCCTACTAAGAGGATAAAAATTATAGGTACAGGATGAGAGAACACAAATACAAACCATGCATGTGGGAAAATATTTTTCTCTAGAATATAAAAAACTCCAAACTCAACATTAAAAAAAGACAAAAATATCCAATTAGAAATCCAATTAGGGCTAAAGATGTGCACAGACATTTTACTAAAGAAGATATGCAGATGACAAAAAAAGCACATGGCAAATGTAATATTACTGCCATTAAATACATACTATCCTATCTAATAACAGAGCAACATGGTAATTAACCTTACCTCCACTACCCTTCCCATTGGCTAATCAGAGCGATATGCAAATTAACTGCCAGCCAAGATGGCGGCCAGCAGCCAGGCAGCTTGAAGTGAACATGAGGCTTGCTTGCTTCAGTGATGGAGGAAGCCAACGTTCCCCGCCTGCCACTGCCGGCCTCTGAGCTTGCAGTTTGAAACATTGTTACAAATATAGAATCTAAAAAAAACTCCAGAAACCTGCTTTCAGCCAGCTGGGATCTCAGAGCTGGAGTTGAAACAGTGTTTTGATTATAGAACCCAAACAAACCAGATAGCTGCGAGGCCTCAGAGCTGGAGCCAATCCTCAGAGCTAAAGCTGGCCCAGAATAAAAAGAAAAAAGAAAAAAAGGAGAGGTTGGGAGCTTCAGTCACCCGCCAGCCTGAAAACAGCCCTCAGCCCCTCACCCAGACTGGCCAGGCACCCCAGTGGGGACCCCCACCCTGAAGGGGTTGTGACCAGCTGCTGGCCAGGCACCCAAGCGGGACCCCCACCCTGATCCAGGACACCCTTCAGGGAAAACCAGCCGGCCCCCACCAGGCCTCTATCCTATATAGTAAAAGGGTAATATGCCTCCCAGCACCGGGATCAGCGTGACAGGGGGCAGCGCCCAAACCCTGATCAGCCCTTCTCTGTGCCTGATAGGGGGGAGCTCCCCAACCCCCTGATCACCCTGCGGCTCTGTGTGTGACAGGGTGCGGCGCCCCAACCCCCTGATCGGCCCTGCTCTGTGGGTGATAGAGGACTGCGCTCCAACCGCCCCCCACGGGCCCTGCTCTGTGTGTGACGGGGTAGAACCATAACCTCCCCATCAGCCCTGCCCTGAGTGTGACAGGGTTCAGTTCCCCAACCCCCTGATCCGCCCTGCTCTGTGTGTGATGGGGGCAGTGCCGCAACTCCCCTATCGGCCCTACTCTGTGAGTGACAGGGGGGAGCTCCTCAACCCCCTGATTAGCCCTGCTCTGTGCATGACAGGGGGGAGCTCCCCAACTCCCTGATGGTCCCTGCTCTCTGCGTGACAGGGGGGAGCTCCCCAACCCCCCTGATGAGCCCTGCTCTGTGAGTGACACGGGGCAGCGCCCCGTCCTCCTGATTGGCTCTGCTCTGTACATGACAGGGTGGCGCCTCAACCTCCCCATTGACCCTGCCTTGAGTGTGACAGGGGGCGGTGCCCCAACCTCCCAATCGGCCCTACCCTGAGCGTGACTGAGGGTGGCATCGCAACCTCCAGATCTGCCCTGCTCTGTGCATGACAGTGGGCAGCGCCCCAACTCCCCAATCAGCCCTGCTCTGAGCCTGACCAGGGGCTGCACCTAGGGATTGGGCCTGCCCTCTGCCACCCGGGAGCAGGCCTAAGCCAGCAGGTTGTTATATCCCGAGGGGTCCCAGACTGTGAGAGGGCACAGGCTGGGCTGAGGGACCCCCTTCCCCACGAGTGTACAAATTTTTGTGCACTGGGCCTCTAATTTTACAAATAATAAGATATCACTGCATACCTACCTATTAAAATGTCTAAAACTAGAAAGTAATGACAATAATGCTGATGATAATGCATGAAAACTACATCACTTATGCCTTGCTGGTATAAATACAAAATGGTTACTCTAGAAAAGAGTAATCCACTCTAGAAAAGAGTGCAGATGTTTTCTAAAACTATACATGTACTTATCATATGACCAGAAATTAGTCTTGGGCCTCTTTATTTCAGTGAAATGAAAATTTCTTTCATATGAAAACCTGTACTAATGTACATAGTAGCTTTATGTGCAAAGCCCCAAAACTGGAAAAAAATAAATGCTATTCAATGAGTGAATCATTGAACAAGTGCATCCATCCATCCCATGGAATCCTGCTCAGCATAAAAAGGAAAAAACACATTAGCACATGGAACAACTTAGATGGATCTCTATGGAATTATGCTGAATACAAAAACTCAATCACAAAAGGTTACATACTTTAGTATTCCACTTATATAATGTTCTTGAAATGACACAATTATGGATATAGCGTACAGAGTTATTGCTGCCAGGGTTCTGTGGCTACAAAAGGATAGCAGAGGGTCCTTGTGGCGGATATATTCTGTATCTTAACTGTGCTGTTAGTCATTCAAATCTATACATGTGATAAAATTGCACAGAATTAAAATACACACTAACACCCAAACACAGAGAAGAGTACAGATAAAATTGTTGGGATCTGAACAAGGCTAGTGGATTGTATCAATGTTAATGTTCCTCATTGTGCTTTCATGCTACAGATGTTGCCATTGCAGGGAATTGGGTGAAGGGTACATGGTATCTCTCTATTTCTTAGAGTTTCTTGTGAATCTATCATTATCTCAAAATAAAAGTTTTAATGGAGATATGAGAATAGGAAGAGGGAGAGAAGAATATGGAGATGGAGAATGAGAGAAAGAATTAGAAAGCATATAAATACACAGTGTTTAGTTACAGTATAGAATATGGCAATTAAAGGGAACTTATCCACAACTTGGTTCCCTTGTTGAATATAACAGGCTTAAGAATAGAAATTACTATTTGTAGCAATGTGGATGGACCTACAGGGCATTATGCTCAGTGAAATAAGTAATAGAAAGACAAATACCATATGAATCCACTTATATGTGGAATCTAAAGAACAAAATAAACAAAGAAACAAAACTGAAACAGACTCACTCATAGACACAGAGAGTGGACTGGTGGATGCCAGAGGAAAGCAGTTTAGGAGACTGGGTGTAAGAGGTGAAGGGATTGAGAAGTACAGATTGGTAGTTACATATATTCATGGGGATGTAGGGTATAGCATGGAGAGTATAGTCAATAGTGTTGTGATGACTATGTATGGTACCAGGTGGGTACTGACAATATCAGGGGGAACACTTAGTGAGGTATGTGATTGTTGGTCACAGTGCTATACACCTGAAAGCAATAAAAACTAATATTGAAGATAAACTGTAATTAAAAAGTAAAGAATTAAAAATCAAAAATAAAGAAATTAAACATTCTGTTTACCTAGACTTATCAAAGCAATGCTACTAGTATTTCCTGAAATTGCTGTGACAATCATTAGACAATGCAGGTATGAAATCAAAAGCAAGTAATGGTAAATTAGAAACAACATGACTTGCTTTTATTCATTGAAAAAAGGGATAACTATAGGTGTTTTAGTTATTGTTTTAAGCTACCTTTTTCTTATAACTAATATCTTATTTATATAAGAGTAAATTGATGTAAGTCCAGCCACCTATAAGAAAGCTCCTGAAAAAGCATCACTATAGCACCATGACCAGGTTTCTAAATATGAGAAATGTTTTCTTCTGAGAATGTGAAGGATGCCAGAATACATGAAAGTGAGAAAAAGCAAAAATTGAAACTGGATTGCATTGTCAATATAGAATTCACTTGAATTTTTAGAATATTTTGAGTTTTCCGTGGAAGCTTATTAGTCTTTCATATATTTACTTCTACGAAAGTAGCTCAATGTTTAAATAAATCAATAGTAGGGTTTTTTCCCCTTTTACAAAAGAGTGTGTATGTTTGTGAATATGTACATGTGAACATGTATGTAGCTTTGATTTTTGTAGCAATTGAAAAATTTGTGGTTATATGACTATCTTTGAAGCCCTCCCCCTGAATAAAAAAAGAAAATTCACTGTTGAAACTCACATAGAAAATCTAAAATGTCATACATATTTTTAGTGTCATATAAGCCTGTTTTGCACATTTCTGTCTGAAGCTATGCAAGCTTGATAGTCAGTTGAAACCAGCATCAGGAAAGTGTCTTATTGTCTCAATTGATACCATGTTGGCTTCTTTATCCAAAATAGTTATTAAAGAGAAAGTGTGTGTGTGTGTGTGTGTGTGTGTGTGTGTGTGTGTGTGTGTGTTTTCATACCATCCTGGAGTCATGTACCATTTGGGATTTATTTTTCATAATCTATATAGTTCACACAGGATATATTTTACTGTACCCTTTCGAATTATCAGTGACACTGACATCAACGGTGGTTGTTTTATGTCATCTTATTCTCATTTCTTTCCTTGTCATCTATTTCCAAATATTCTGGTCTATTTCTTAGTGCTTGTCTTAAAAGTACTGGAAAGTTTCAAACAAGAATAACTTTAAGCATGAAATTTCACAGGACAAAGTTGATAGATCATCTCTTTCTTGAGAATTATGCCTTGGCTTTGAAGCCAGGCACAGTTAATTACAACCTATGCAATATTTTTCTTTTCAGAAATAAAAAATAATGTCTAGGTTTGATCTGATTTATATAAACTCAAAAGGTTCTTCTAAGAGAAGTATTTGTACTTGAACCACATACATACATGTCTCAAGAGGAGCATTTCATCTTTTTTAGTTATAGCTTACATTAACAATCTTTATGCCTATAAATATATTGTTATGGGGGTGGATTTGGCTTTCCAAGTAGGTGTGTTTCAGTCTCTGGTAGTTAATTGGGCATTATCATTCCCTTGGTTACCTCTTGTTCTCATAGGTGAAAGCAGAGTATTTTTCATTGTTTATGGCTAGGCAAAAGCTGATCACATAATCATTTATTGATAACTAACATGAAAATAATATGGCATTGCTTTTGCCTTTATGTTTTTTAAAATTTTCATTCTGTGTATAGGAAAAAGTAATTTGCAAAAGTTAGCATATTATGAAACAGGTGGTGAATATCTCTACAGAAAACATAATTTTGACTCAATAAAGGGATATGCTTTTCCAAAATCTTTTGATAATATTTCCAAAACTCTTCTAGTCAAAGAAATTGGGGAAGTTTGTATAGACTAGACATCCATTTATGTAGTGCATTAGGCATAATATTGGCCACCTAAAGATATTCACGTCCTAATTCTTGGAATCTATGAAGGTGTTACTTACATGGCTATAGTTGAGGGTCTTCAGGACCACCCTCAGAATTAATGATTAACTAGGTCTCAGATAGTTCATAAAAGCTGTCATACTCCTGGTTACAGCTTATTAAAGCAAAAAGATAAATATTAGAATCAAAAAAGCAAAAGGTACATAAAAGAGTCCAGGAGATATCAGGTGCTAGGTTCCATTTGTTCTTTCCCAATGGAGTAATAAGACAACATTGAACTCTCCTAACAATGATGTGTGACAATGCACACGATGTATTGCCAATAAGAGTTTATCCAAGTCTTGGATTCTTTATTTTATTGAGGTTGGTAATGTAGTCATGGAGCATTCATGTGGCTAACTCTAGTAAATAAGTCCCCAGCCTCTTCCTAAGTAAAATTAATACAGTGTGACCCAAGGGCCACACTATAAATCACATTGTTAGCATAGATTATATGGTGGCCCAAGGTCTGAGGGAAACAAGGCAGTTGTATCAGTGAAGATATTTTCAGGGTGTAGAGGTTATCTCCTAGAAACCAGTCAAGAGCAAGTCCTTTCTTTGGAATGTCCAGAGGTTGGACAACCTGGAAGTTTGTAGAGAATAGACATGCCTGCTGAGTTCATCTTTTATTGCATAATGGCAAAGGGGACTTTGTAGATATGATTAAGTTAAGGACCTTGAAATGGAGAGATTATCCTAGATTACCTGGATAAGCCCAATAACATCACAAAGATCTTTAAAAGAGTTAGAGAAAGATAAATGAGAATGAAAAATAGAGTGTCAGAGCAATATGATGTAGATTGGAAGATGCCATGCTGCTGGCTTTGAAGTTGGAGAAAAGTGGCCCATAAACCAAAGGAATGCAGGAAGTCTCTAGAAGCTGGAAAAGCAATGAAATGGAACCTCTCCTAGAGCCTCCAGAAATAACACAGGTCTGGTGACACTTTAATTTTAGCCCAGTCTCAGATTTCTGACCTTCAGAACTTTAGGAAAGTCACTAAGTTCATAATAATTTAGATAAGCAACAGGAAAATAACAGGGTAGAATATAAATATTATGTATATGAGAATATATACATGGGTATATTTGACATGTGTATTTATATACATATGTATATCTTTGGGTAATTGATTTGTTACCTCCAAAGGAGCTCCCATAAGGCTTTCAGCTGATTTTTAATAAAAAAAATCTCTACAGGCCAGAAGGAAATGGCATGACATTTTCAGGGTAATGAAAAGCAAAAATCTGAAACCAAGATTACTATATTCAGCATGGCTATCATTCAAGATAGATGGTGAAATAAAGAACTTCCCATACAAAAAAAGGCTAAAGGAGTTTATCACCACTAAACCAGCACATGGGCATAAAGAATTAAAATGGCAATAAATAAGTACCTATCAACAATAACTTTAAATGTAAATGGATTAAATGCTCCATTCAAAAGATATAGGGAAGGCTGAATGGATACGAAAACATGACCCAAATATATGCTGTTTACAAGAGACCCACCTCATAACAAAAGACTCACACAGGATGATAGTGAAGGGATGAAAAAAATTTTCCATGCAAATGGCAATGGAACAAAAAGTTGGGATAGCGATACTTATATATGACAAAATATACTTCAAAATGTCGGCCATCACAGAGACAATAAAGATCATTGCATAATACTAATAGGAACAATTCAATAAGAGGATATAACCCTGGTAAACATATATTCACCCAATATAGGAGCACCTAAATATATAAAATAACTTCTAGAGGACCTTAAGGGGGAGACTTGACAATACAATCATAGTGAGGGATTTTAATACTCCACTGACTTCACTGGATATATCTTCCAGACAAAAATTTAACAAGGAAACAGTGACTCTAAATGACACACTGGATCAGATGGATGTAATTGACAGTTATAGAACATTTCACCCCAAAGCTACAGAATATACATTCTCCTCAGATACACATAGGTCAGTCACAAAAATAGACCAAATGTTAGGACACAAAACAAATCTCTACAAGTTCAAGAAGATTGAAATCATATCAAGCATCTTCTCAGATCACAATGGAATGAAATTAGAAATTAACTAGAGTAAAAACACTCAAAAACATTCAAACACATAGAGGCTAAATACCATGTTATTAAACAACTAGAGTCCCAGTGCATGAATTCGGTGCACCAGTGGGGTCTCTCGGCCTGGCCTGCAGGATTGGGCCAAAACCAGCTCTCCAACATCTCCTGAAGGGTCCCGGATTACGAGAGGGTGTAGGCCAGGCCAAGGTACCCCACTGGTGCACAATGGGGGACAGGGAGGGACACGAGAAGTTGGCCAGCTGCGGAGGGCTCCAGGGTATGTCCAGCACGTCTTGCTCAGTCCCAATCAGCCGCAAGCTAACCTACAGGTCAGAGTGTCTGCCCCCTGGTGGTCAGTGCACATCATAGTGAGCAGTTGAGCAGCCTTAGCATATCATTAGCACATTATGCATTGATTTGTTGAATGGACTACTGGACACTTAGCATATTAGGCTTTTATTATATAGGATGAATGGGTTACCAATAAGATCAAAAAATAAAAAATTCCCTAAAAACAAATGAAAATGAATATACTACAACCCCAAATCTCTGGGGCACAGTAAAAGCAGTATTGAAAGGGAAGTTCATAGCATCACAGGCATACCTCAAAATAAGAAAAATTAATAATAAACTAAACCTACAACTTAAAAAATTAGAAAGAGAATAACAGAAGAGCCCAGAGTAAGTAGAAGGAAGGAAATAATAAAGATTAAAGCAGAAATAGTGACATAGAGACTAAAAAACAATACAAAAGTTCAAGGAAACCAAGAGCTGGTTCTTTGAAAAAATAAACAAGATTGATGAACCTTTAGTCAGACTTATCAAGAAACAAAGGGAGAAGAACCAAATAAATAAAATCAGAAATGGAAGCAGTGAAGTAACAACTGACACCACAGAAATACAAAGGATTGTAAGTAAATACTACGAACAACTATATGCCAACAAGCCATACAATGTGCATGAAATGGACAAGTTCCTAGAAAAATACAATCTCTCAAAAGTGAATCAGGGAGTATCAGAAAACTGAATATGCCAATAACAACTGACAAAAATTGAAGCAGAAAAACAAGTAAACAAAACAAAACAAACAAAAAGCCTCCCAGCAAACAAAAGCCCTTGTCCAGATGACATCATGACTTCACAGGGAAGTTTTACTAAGGCAAACTTTTTAAAATGCTCATCTTACTACTTGCACATCTTACCCTTAATACAACAAAAACAGTCTCAGACATGTGCACACAGATCTATAACACACCATATTCAGATGTCTTCCTCCAATGACAGCTCACAAATTTATGAGTAGAATACATTGGTTTTGGTTTAGAATTATGAAATTCATGGTAAACATCATCAAGGCAGATGGATATCTAGGTTTTTCATTTCATTGATGAACAGGTTTTAGTATACAAAGTGACAGTTGCTATGAAAATCTGGATTTCATACCTATTTAAAGTAAATTGCCTAGTGTCCATTTGCAAGCTCCACATTTTAGAAATTCAGCTTTGTATTTGTTGTGTTTATTACATTCCTTTGCATTTTTCTTATATCTACTTTGCTTAATAAGGAGACACTGAAGTTTTAAGTAGTTCTGTATGTGACTGAGTTAATAATATAGTTCTTCAGTTGGTAACAAATATGCTCTTGGGGTTATCTTTTCCTTATTCTACTTACTTAGTAGATTGAGAAGTTTGTCTTTTGCTTAAAATATTGGTACACCTGAACTAACAGTATTTCTTAACCATAGTGCTTGACAAAGCCTGGATATTACAGTCACAGTGTACAATTTGCTCAGATCACTCAAAAAGAGTAATTAGAGAAAGTCAACAATATACATAAGTCTATCATGTCATTTTCAGCACAAATACCATAACTGAAAGGGATGAAAAGCATTAACGATTTATTTGCAAATTAAAGCAATGTTGTGCTTTACGAAAAGGGTACATTCAAGAAGTACACGGATGGAAAGCTTATACAGACAATTACATTTTTCACAGGTTCCATACTTATACATTCTCTGACTTGTTAAAATTTATTTTTAAACCCAATATCAATACTCATGGAACTTTCATTGTCATGTGTGCATATGCACAAAGTTGCAAAAAAAATTGAGCTTCCCAGCATGCACACTCCCAGCTGAGGTCAAATAAGATGACACTCTATCTTCTGTTTCACCACTCATGCCATACACATGTCCTTTATATGGACTATGTAACACCATATTTGGCACAGTTTTTGTGATTTTTTTGCTCTTGATTTTGTCTCCAAGCCTGGTGATGAACTGCTGTCTGGTCTTCCTAAGTACAAGGCTGTTATGTGACTTACGGAGAAAACACATTAGAAAAGCTTTGTTCAGGAATGGGTTATAGTGCTGATTCAGTGTTAATGAATCAACATTTATTAAATAAGGTGTCCATAAACAGAAATATACATAAATCAGGATTATGTACTGATCAATTCATAAAAACGTTGTGACTAGAGACTTGTAGGAACTTAACACTGTATTTCCTCTAGGATAAATGCTTCAGTAGTGACTAATTCAGTGTTCACAGTGACTTTATAGAACACAAATACTGCAAATAATAAGAAATGACTGTATGGTTGTCATTGTTCCTCCCAAGCCACTTACACATCGCAGAGTCCACACTTCCAAAAGCTGAAAAGACAGTGATATTCAGATTCCCTAAGTTCATTATTTAGCTGTATTTGAGTTTCTAAGAAGTTATACATCAGTTAAGCCCCCAAGTATATATTATTTATTCTTTTATTCCATTATATAGAAATTGTATGACCAGTACCAAGAATGTCATAAAGCTGAAATGGCACAATTCTGTGTTTCTTAAATAAAACAATACATTTTTCTTTAGCTGGAAAACTTGTTCTCTTTCATCTCATTTTCTCATCTCACTTAACATCTTAAATGGTCTTTCTCCTTACTGATTTTTCCCCACTTTTTTTGTTGATTATTTTCTTAGCCATCTGTTTTGTATCTCATTCTTATTATGTTTTTTTTCCTGTTTTTATTATGCTAGCCACCGAGATGATAAAATCCCTAATTTCCAACTCCCTGCACCATTTGGTACATGGAAATAACTCTTTTTTATTTATCTTTTTATTTCTGTTCTTTATATGTACATGTCTAAAACTGAGCTGTATACATAGGAGTGGGTGACCAGTAACTAATGTCATTCATAAATTGTAGAATCTTCTATCTCTTTCAAAAAATGCTTTGAAGAAATTCCTTGTGCAGTTCACTAAATTTAACACACACACACACACACACATACACAATATAAAACATTTTAACTCAAATATTAATATATTAGTTCAATATGATATTTGCTTTAACAGTTGGAAATTCAATCATTTCATTTGTTATTTCAGTATGATATTTTATGTTATTAAAAGATTATTTTTAGAACATCTTGAGATCTTTGAATTAAAATATCAACTAAATTCAAATAATAAACCTTGATTGGTGATCTTTACTTTATATTTTAAATTATGTTAACCAATTTGGAGGCAGGAAATGAAAGAATAATCCATTTTTACAGAATTAGAGCATACTTAGGATGCAAAACTTATATAAATAATTTCTTAGTTCACTGTATCTGCTAAGAAAAAAATTGGAAAATGACTTAATTAAAATGAATAATTTAGATTATATTCTCTGTGTTGTAAGCCAGTTTTTTTATATTTTTAATTGATTTCAGAGAGAGAAAGGGAAAGGGAGAGAAAGATAGAAACATCAATGATGAGAATCATCGATCCGCTGCTTCCTGCATGCCTCCTACCTGGGATCAAGCCTGAAACTTGGGCATGTGCCCTGACCAGGAATCTAACCATGAACTCCTGGTTCATGGGTCAACACTCAAACCCTGAGCCCACAATGGCGGGGCTGTAAGCCAATTTTGAAGAAGTGAGTTTCTCTGGGAAGGAGGAAAATATTTATTTAATCACTGGTTCCACGTTATTATAGATCTTATGTGTTCTTTCAGAACATCATAATGGCTGATAATTTTCTAAGCATAATCACTTGAGAAAAGAGTTAATTTAACTCATATTATCTGTAATCTACTGGAATATTGTGGTTATGTTATGTCAGAAATGTTTTAATTTAAGACATTGATATAAAATATTTAGTCTTTTGTAGTAAGCAAAATATTTAGTCTTTTTTAGTAAGCAATTTTGTACTTCACCTAAGATGGGGGTGGAGTAGGTGGAAGTTACACTCACCTTTCCCAGGACAAAACTTGAATTACAACTAAATTATAGAGCAATGAACCTGAATGAATGACTGAAGACTGGCTGAAGAAAGTCTTATAACCATGGATTTACAGAAAAAGCCACATTGAGACTTGGAGGAAGGACGGAGATGTGAAAAGGGCTGGCTCTACTCCCATGGGCAGCAGCTCAGATTCCTAAGGGATATCTCAACTGCAATGGTTCCCTCTGAGAAGTGTGAGGTCTCAACCCCACTCTTATTCAACATTAGAGGCTGGGTGACTGGGCCTCTAGTATAAGATAAGACTGGAAGTGCTAGCCACAGCAATCAGATAAGAAGAAGAACTAAAAGGCATCCAATTGGAAAGCCAGAAGTAAAACTGTCATTATTTGCAGATGACATGATATTATATATAGAAAACCACCAAAAAACTACTATAACTGATACATGAATTTACTAAAGTGGTAGGGTACAAAATAAATGTCCAGAAATCAGTTGCATATTTATATACCAATAATGAATTATCAAAAAGAGAAACTAAGAAAACAATCCCATTTAGAATTGCATCAAAAATACATAGGAATATATTTAATCAAGGATGTATAAGACTATATGTATAATCTAATGAACAAAATAAACTAACAAATAAAATACAAATAGACTCATAGATACAGAGAACAGTCTGACAGCTGTTAGAAGGGAGGGAGGCTAGGGGCTGTGTGAAAAAGGTGAAGGGATTAAGATAAAAAACAAAACTTACAGACACAGACAGCAATATGGTGATTAACAGAAGGAAAGCAGGGTGGGGGGAGGTAGAAGAGGGTTAAAAGGTGATAAATGGTGACAGATGGAGACTTGACTTTGGGTGGTAAACACACAATACAATATTCTGATGATATAGAATTTTACATTTGAGACACACATAGTTTTATTAATTTGTAAATTCAATAAAATAATTTAAATTAAAAATAAGACTTGTATTTATGAAATCACTTGAACAAAAATATTATAAAATATCAGGCAGGTAAAATTGATTCCATGCATTTTCAAATACAGTGTATATAAAATTATTATTTTTCTATTCAAATGTCATCTTAACAATATTGATGCTTTAAAGAAAACTCCAAAATATTTTATAATATAAGCTATTGAAAGGAGACTGAATTATGTTGAAGCTTTTCATTGTTATTATTTTAACTCATACATCTTCTGAGTAGAAAAAAAATGCCTTAGTTTTTACCTTTGTTTGACCTAGGTACCGCATACATTAATTATCTTTAAATTTTTCTCTCAACACAAAGCCCACCTTAGCTGGTTTGGCTCAGTGGATAGATGCTCAGTGGATAGATCATCATCCCATGGACTGAAGGTCCCTGGGTTTGATTCCAGTCAAGGACATATACCTTGGTTTCAGGTGGTTGCAGGCTAGGATCCCCAGCCCTGGTTGGGGTACATGCAGAAGGCAATCAATCAATGTTTCTCTCTCTCTGTCTCTCCTCCTCCCTTCCACTCTCTCTCTAAAAATTAAATAAATAAATAAATAAATAAATAAATAAATAAATAAATACAAAAAGAAAAATATTCTCAAGTGAGGATTAACAGCAAAATAATAATTATAATAATAAATGTGAAGTCAATTTTGTTTTTGAATTTCAGTCATGGATAAGGACATTATAGCTAATAAATAAAAACAAAATATTACAATAAATACTTCCAGATTTTATTGTTGGTAGAAGTGGAAATGGGGAATTATATTTGAAGGCTTCCCATATAATTCTGCATTGTGTAGATTTTTTTTTAAATATATTTTATGGATTTTTTACAGAGAGGAAGGGAGAGAGATAGAGAGCTAGAAACATAGATGAGAGAGAAACATCGATCAGCTGCCTCCTGCACATCTCCTACTGGGGATGTGCTCACAACCCAGGTGCATGCCCTTGACCGGAATCGAACCTGGGACCCTTCAGTCCGCAGGCTGATGCTCTATCCACTGAGCCAAACCGGTTTCGGCTAGATTTTTATTCTAGCAATATAGTCACTCCATACATGCATAATAAAAAAAAAATTTCTTTTGAACACATTGGTCAAGTCTTAAGGTAAAAACACCTTTTCACAAAAGGTCAGTGAATAACCTATCTACTGGTAGGTAGATTTTATACAGATTGTTGTACCTTGTACATCCTTTTAAAAATATTGAATGTATTGGGATAACATTGATAATTAAAATAATTTAGGTTTCAGGAGTACTATTCCATAATATTTCATCTGTGTATTGCATTGTTAGTTCACCAGCCCCAAGTCAAGTTTCCTTCCATCACCATTTGTCCCCCCTTTAAGCTCTTCTACCTCCCCTATTACTCTTTCCCTCTGGTAATGAATAACATAAACTAACAAAATAGAAGCAGACTCATAGATACAGAGAACAGAGTGACAGCTATCAAAGGGAGAGGAGTTCGAATCTGGGTGGAAAAGATGAAGGGATTAAGCAAAGAAAAAATACTCATAGACACGTCCTTATTATTTTCAAATTAAAAAGGTGACCTGTCTGTCACTTATCTTGAAATAAAAGGTGTCATCTCTTTGCTAAAGAATGAATGCAGATCTATATATCTATGTAGATGCATGAATAAATCTGTAGAGATATAGATATTTCTTTATGTTTATACTTAAATGCAGGTGGGACAAAAGTAGGTTTACAGTTGTTCACATGGAAAATAATACAATACTTAAAAAATAATAATACAAGAATAAACTCTGTTTCATGTATTCACAACTGTAAACCTACTTTTGCCCCACCCTGTACAGACAGATTTCCAGATTTTAAAATACTTTTTTTCTTCTCATTGAATATTAAGGGATTTAAACCATATACTAGTAGTCATTTATCAAAATTGATTAGGGCATATAAAATAAGAGTTAGATATGTAATGTGCATTTCTAATATTAACTAGAATCACTGTTTTGAAGTACATATTTTATTTCAATAACAGAGAACATCACAGTAGACCAAAGTTATTAACTTCAATTGATAAAGAATTATGAATATAATTATAATCCTCTTAATTATTTAGATTCATGAATTATGCAAATGCAGCAGGTATTATTAATCATCTGCAGGAACCAGAACAATTTCCCTAAAAGAACATATACATATTAAAAAGTCTCACTTGGCTCTCTTGTGTACTTTTAGAGTTTTAGTGTTCTCTTGTGAACAATGGTTGGATTCAGTTCTTTTTTATAAAATAAAAATTGCCCCACATGCATCTTCTCCAAAGGCCAAGTGAATGTCATTCGATCTCTCTTCTTGTCTATAAAATGTTTACTGACTATGTGGTTTCACATGTTTGTTTATATTGGAGATAGCCAAGCTCTTTTAAGCAAATAGTCTGTGGTGGCTGGCATCCTACTCACAAATAGCACACTGTATGGATACCCCTGCTGTGAGACTAACTACGTGTAATCATCTTGGAGCACCTAAGAAAATATTAGAATTTCCAAAATTAACATCATGAACCTTCCTCCAGTAATAAGGAACAATGAAGCATTTAATGGAGTAGTTATGACTCATTTCTATAAATATACTCACCATTTGTAGAATGGACACAATGGAAAAAAATAGCGAGAAAAAATTTCGTTTTGGAACTTTTGAAGATGCACAGTTAGTAAGAGCCCTAAATATCCACTTCTGTAAACAGATAGTTGTAATTTTTTTCTGCCAGAAATACTGGCCTTTTTCTTTAAGGAGCAGCTTGGAGAAATATTTTTAAAGGGTTTTATAAACAAGGACTTTGTTTGCCTCAGGATACTAGAAAGTAATTTCTGTTTTTCTTTTTAAACCAGTTCTATTTTATTTAAAATATAACTCTCCATAATTGACTCAGAAGAATTATTTCCTTTAAAATCTCAAAACAGTTTTAACTACAAAAGATGTATATGTCTGTGACCTTGGAATGTGATCCTTACTTGGAAAATATCAAGGTTGGGTGGGGACTCAGGCAGGAGTTAAGCAAAGAAACCTGTAGGAAGTCAGTGTAGGGAGCATTGTGCCATTGACATTGTTAGTCTTAGCTTTTGGAACAGCGTCTGGCCAGGCCAGTGTAACTCAATGGTTGTGTCAACCTTGAACCAGGAGATCACCATTTGATTCCAGGTCAGAGCACATGCCTGAGTTACAGGCTGGATCCCCATTGTGGGGCATACAGGAGGCAGCTGATCAATGATTCTCTCTCACCATTGATGTTTCTCTCTCTCTCCTTCTCTTTTCTCTCTGAAGTAAATAAAAAAGTAAGTAAAAATAATTTTAAAAAGACCAATGTCTGACATAGAGGGACTTCTGCAAAGAACAGTTTACTGAATGGCATATGTAGCTTGTAGTTTCTGGCACATTCAGAGTAAATGACAGTGTACAATGTACATCAACTGTTGATTGGTGGAGGTATCACAGATATGACTGTCTAAACATAGACTTTATCCATGTGTTTTCTAGTAAAATAATAGCCAAACTTTACTCAGTACTGGCTAACATTTGGACTTGTTTTTGTTTTTTGGTTTTTCTTGTTCCTCACATTTTCAAATTTATATTGAAAAATTTGGTGTTTAGAATATTACAGAGTTTGGAAAGGATGTGGCAGAAATCAGTTTGAAGAAAATGAGATTTTTTTGGACTGACTTATTTTGCTTAGCATAATATTCTTCTCAAGGTCCTTCCATGTTATTGCAAATAGCTAAATAGTGAATGCTGTTTGTTTGTGCGTTTCCTGAATTTCTGCCTGTGACTCCTTGCTTTCTGCCCTGGCACTAGGGGCTCTGCTCTCTGTGCTGCCTGCTGTTCATTTGAGCTATAAGTTCTTTCAGTAACATATCTGATCTTGTTCTCTTTCTGAAGACTAACCATGAGTAAAATGTCAAACTCTTTTACCTTCCCATAATTTTCAGAATTAAAAAAAATATGAAACTTGGAATATTTCCTTAGCCAATGTTACCCCAATAAATTCAATAAAAATATATGTATTATCGGCAAGACATTATAACATCTGAATTTGTATTATATGTAAGTCTGTTCTGTGATAGGTAGAACTAGAATCAACAAGGAGAAACTGAATTCTTTACATGAAGGCTAGCAGATTTAGTTTTGCCATAGGAAGAACTGTATAATATATATTGTATCTACAGCTAAAATAAACATGTATTCTTTCCTTCTCCTTTTTTTTTTACTTTTTATTGATTAAGGTATTACAAATGTGTCTTTATCCCCCCATTGTCCCCTCATCCCCCCTGTCTTGCCCTCACCCTCACCCTCACCCCCCCTGATGTCTGTGTCCATTGGTTAGGCTTATGTGCATGCATACAAGTCCTATGGTTGATCTCTCCCCCTTACTCCACCCTCCCCTACCTTCTCTCTGAGGTTTGAGCATCTGATCGATGCTTCTCTGTCTCTGGATCTGTTTTTGTTCATCGGTTTATGTTGTTCATTGTAGTCCACAAATGAGTGAGATCATGTGATATTTATCTTTCTCTGACTTATTTCACTTAGCATAATGCTCTCCAGCTCAATCCACGCTGTTGCAAATGGTAGGAGTTCCTTCCTTTTTACTGTGGCATAGTATTCCATCGCATAGATGTGCCAAAGTTTTTTAATCCACTCATCTGCTGATGGGCACTTAGCACTGCTGGAGTTCAGAGTTCATCATCTGGATTCTGCTCTAGTCCATATTTGGCACTTATTTAACGAATGCTGTTATTAAAAAGATAACATTTTGAGCATTTTACAAAAATTATCAGACAATTTCCATAATAATCCAGCAAGCTAAATATTATTAGTATCCCCATTTTTCAGTTAAATAAACTGAGGTATAGAAGGGCTAAGAAACTTGTCCAAAGTCACCAGCTAGTTTATGGCACATTCAAACTTAGTCAGTCCAGCACCATAGTCTGTGTTCCATATACCTGATTTCTACTGTTCTGCACTCAGTATCAGAGTCTGGTTCTTTATGGCTACTTAAGACTTTTCATTATTGCCTCAACTTACTTCTCTAACCTCATTTTCCAACATTACACTTATATTCCTTTGATCCAGACATGTTGGATCTGTCACCTTCCACCAGAATATGGCTGGAGCGTTGCAGTGTCTGGGCCATTTGCCATCCCACCTCTATGTCCCCCACTTCTGCCACAGCCCTGCTTCTAGAATTCTCTCTATGGAAATCCCACATTTATTTTTCAATCAAATGTTGCTGCCTTTATGAAACTTTTTTTTTCAAATATCAGTCCCACTTAGTCATAACTCCTTGTTTTAGCCCAAACTTCAAATTTTCAGATCTATTATCACTATACTGCATCTTAAATTATTTATATCTCTGTCCCTTGTTGTAAACAGGAAACATTGTGAGGTCAGAAATTACATCTTTATTGGTGTACCCTAAGACCTTGATATGTAAATGCATTTAAAATTTTTCTAGCCCTGGCCAGTGTGGCTCAGTTGGTTGGGCATCATCCCATGAACTGAAAGGTTGCTGGTTCGATTCCCAGTCAGGGCACATGCCATGGTTGTGGGCTTGATCCCTGGTAGGGGGCATGCAGGCTCTCACATAGATGTTTCTTTCTCTCTCTCTCTCTCTCTCTCTCTCTCTCTCTCTCTCTCTCCCTCTCCCTCTCCCTCTCCCTCTTCTTCTCCCTTCCTTTCTCTCTCTAAATCCAATATGACTTTTTTTTTTAAATGAGTGGAAAACATGTAGCATAAAGCAAGAGTTTCTACTCGTGGTCAGTGTTAAAACAGGAGTAAATGACCAGTCATCACAACTGTGGTAAAGGAAATTCCTGCCTGGGGAGAAAGGTTAAGCTGGAGACTTGTCTCTATGGCCCTTTTTAGCTCTCTCATTCCAATTGCATGTCATGCCTCATAGTCAAAATGTATCAGTCAGAAATACCTATCCATTGTGCATGGCTCAGGGAGACTAGTAGATTATGATCCCCAGGGCCTAGTTCTTAGAAAATTTTGTATTGCAATCCCAAAAAGAACTACTCTCTGTCTCTCTTCCTCACTAAATTCCCTTTTATATTTTTCAACTCTTCAGAAGCCACTTTTGGGTAGAGACTTCTGCAGTTTGCCTCTGTACACAGACATTCAAGTGGCTGATGTCTATCACCAGAGATGTCAAATAAAGTGTATTCTTAAATTATTGCTATGATTTAATCCTTTTCACCATAGGAGAGAAACTAATGCTCCATAATGTCACTTACAAGACTGAGATTTCCTATAATGTAGGATTAAAGGAAAAGAGAAAACTCTTAAATACTAGTACATGCTTATAGTGAATTAGATAAGTAAGCAGTTGAACTTCTGATATTACATAGTTATTTTCTACTAAATGAATTATAGATTTCTAAATGCTTGAGAGATAATATTAGTCTCTATTTTGGATGCCCTTTATAAACAGATCTAACATATAATATTTTATATCATTTTGTATTCTGTTATACTAAAATTTATGAATAAGTTCAAAGGCATTTATTAGTACTTATAATAAGCAATTACTGAAGAATTCACTGACTTAATGGAAAAATAGTTAACACAATTTTGAAAATGCATTGAAAAGAGAGAGAACACAGGACATCAAATCAATTTAAAATGATAAATATCCAGGTACTACAAAAGCATATTAGTTATCTATATAATTCATTTGTAATTCTTCATATCCCATATTCAAATTACTAGAAGATAGTGCTAAACCAGATGTCCTCTTTTAAAACTGGCACTATGCTATCATTTTAAACTTGCAAGTTGTTATAGCCATGATTCTTAGTTGAAGTTTGCTTTCATATTTGCTTTATTTTGGCTTAATATACAATATTGTAATTATAGAAAAATTAAAAAGTGAAAAGATAACAAATAGCTCACCAAATATATAAATACTAATGAATATGAACATATGTTCAAATGATTAATAGAAGAACTAAAGGAAGTAGGTTCTGGTGTTTGTTTTGTTTTGGTTTCTTTGCCCATCAAATGGGAAATGGTCAGTAGGGCAGAACAGTCAGTGAGGTGGACATGCCCTTTCTTGTTGGTGGGATTATAAATCAGTCTAATAGTTTTTGAAAGCACTTTGGCAATATGCATAAAAGGCATATTTGATCCTTTGACCCAGCAATTTGTCTTCTGAGGCTCTTCCCTAAGGACATGATTAAATAATATAGACAAGGTTGTTCTTTTTAATAGGATAAAAGAAGGAAACATTCAATAACTCAGTTGTTGGCAAATAAGTGATCAGTTAAATGCATCTTGATCTATAACTGCGATGGAACATTATGCAATTGTTAAAATTTTTTCAAGAATATTTACTAACATGAATGAATATTGATCATATAATACCAATCTAAACATATATGCATAAAACCCAATATATATAATTTTTAAATGTCTATGTAGAGAAACATAATACTAAAAGAACAATGTCTAATATATTTATACTCAATCTCTGATGTGGTGAGATTTGATGCAGTATTTATGTTATCTTATGAGTTTTTTTATAATAAGAAAAAACCCTTAAAGCCTAATTTTATTAAATCCAAATTAAATAAGAAATATGTTTTGTTTATAACTTACAAAAGATTTCACAACATCATAGTATCATTACGCTTGGTATATCTTCCTTAAAAGAAAAACTATACCAAGCAAAGTACTATTTAGAGAACCACCTGATCCTGTCTGATGGAGTTGTCAAGGTCCCCAGTTAATACTTTGAGAAGGTTCATGCAAATTTGAAATGGAATGAATGAGTATGATAGCCTTACTGCAAAGTGAATTGATACCTGACTTCCACAAGTAATATTACTAGAGTGGAAACTCATCCTTCTTCCTAAACCAGATGTGCCTGGCCGTGAGTGATCTTGGTGTTCTTATAGTGTTAATTTACCTTCCTGCTTTTCTACTTCTAGCAGATACTGCCTTTGGTTTCATACAAACTCTCAAAGGTGAAGAAACTCATAGATACTATTTTTTGCTTATTTGCTTGTTTGTTTGTTTTTAGTTTCCTATTTACTTATTTAATTTATTTATTATTGCACCTTGTTAGTTGGTCTCTTCATTGCAAGAAAGACATTGTCTGTGAAACCACAATGGTAATGTAGCTGCCCTAAATCTTAGAAATCTTTGATTTGGTACACTGTGTCTGCTACACAGCTATTATGTTTAACCTCCATTGATTAAAATATTGAGGTTTCCACTGTTAAATAGTAAATAAAAGAGACAGTAATTACTGCCAAATCTTCCCTGAACCCAGACATCCCTGATAATCTTAAATATCCATTGTATCTGCACTTAGCTTTGTTTCAGATTTCCTTATCAGCAAACCAGGAAGATTTTAGTCACAGAGAAACTGAAATTTTTACTGGGTAATTTTAGCATAAATAGCTGATTTCATGCCTTTTGTTGAATTATATTTTCCTGAGTGAAAACAGAGAACCTCTACCTTTGCCAATGATGGCTTCAAACTAGTGAAAGAGTTCTGGGTGTGTGTTGTGTGTAATGAAAACTAATGTGTGCTAATTTGAATGCACTTTACAATAAAAATACTAGTAAAATGCTAGATGGCTTCAATTCTAGTTTATGCACAATGAAAAGCAAATTATAAATCTTTTCTTCAAGTACACTCTACAGTTGCTGTGAAATGGCTCTTTTCACTTGGAATATGTAGGTAGCATATAAAACAGATAGCCTTTTTGGAAAAGGACTTTCTTGTTAAGGCATGACCACAACCAAGCCATTCTTCCTCTTTTGATTAGTATTCACTGCCTCTGCTTAGCTGTCTGCAGTTGGTCCATTTTGGGAATTGAGCATAAATAAAGGAACTCTCTCATGCTGTAGGATGTGAAATGTTCTTCTTAAGTACAACTGCTATTACATTTAAACAATCATCAGAAATATCAACATTAATGGGGAACTGGAAAAAGCCAAAATCCAAGCAGAGATATTTATATCTTTTAAATTTATTAAAAATATAAGTGTAAAAATGATATGGAGGAAAAGTTAAATGTAAAATATCAACTGTGTGTGAAAAAAAGCAATGTCAGATAATGTACTAATTGTAAAAATTGCTATGAAAACATGTTACAGTTATTCATCTAAACTTTCTCAACTTTACCTCTCCCTGTTCTTTACCTGTTCACCCCCAGGCTATACCTTTCTTAGATCTTTCTTTTTGAGGCTCTTGCTTATGCATAACTTAGAGAATTAGAGCAACTGCCTATACCTTCTTATTTCACTAGGCCTTCTCTTTAATCTGTTGTCAGAGTCAAATTGATGGACCCTTTGAAAAGCTATACCTTCTTATCAATTTTTTTAAGGAAGAATCTAAAGCAAAAAGGGATAGGATATAACTTTTTGTAGGCCATCTTTTGTAGGCCCTCTATATATGTAAATGTTAGCTCATTTAATCACTACAACAACCTAGTTAAGGTAGGTCATATCAATCCCATCTTCCTGAGGAAATTTTGGGCTGGGCAGATCAAAAATCTTCTATTAAGTCCTCCAGGTACCAAGAGAAAAAGTCAGGGTTTTACATAGAGCTCTCTGATATTGAGTTTATTACTTTCTTTTCTCTCATCAAGTTTTCAATTATGGAGTAACAATGATCCCTTGCTGTAAGAAAAAAAAATTAAATCACAGTTTGTAAACTTTGCTTATAAATATTTAGCTAATTTATATAGACAAAATATCTTGAATTTTTATATTTAATTAAATTAAAAGTTTGATATAAATTACATGTTCTCTGTGCCTCTAATACATAAATCAAAGCAGGTGGTCATTAGGGCTATTGATAGCTATTCTGCCTCTCATTCTTGATACATGTCCCCACCCACTTGAAGATATGTCTAACTATATGATATGCTAGAAAAATGGAAAGTGATAAAAAAAATGAAATCTTACCATTTGTGACAGCATGGATGAGCCTAGAGAGTGTTATGATAAATGCAATAAGACAGAGAAGGATGAATATCATGTGATTTCAATTATATGTGGAACCTAAAGAGCAATATACACAAACAAAATATAAATGATTCAAGATACAGAGACCAGACTGATGATTGCCAGAGGGGAGGGGGTTGAGGGACTGGATAAAACAGATGAAGAGATTGAGAAGTACAGAATTGTAGCGATGAAATAGTCGTGGGGATGTTAAGTTCAGCATAGAAATCTAATCTATAATCTACATATATAAAAGCCTAAGCAACCGAACAACCGAACGATCAAACAAATGAACAACTGGTTGATCAGTCGCTATGATGCGCACTAACCACCAGGGGGCAGATGCTCAATGCAGGAGTTGCCCCCTGGTGGTCAGTGTGCTCCCAAAGCCAACTTCCCACGCCCCCTCCCCTGGGCCTGTCTGCCTCAATCAGCCCTGGGCCCCAATCAGGGCAGGGGAGAGCCCTGATCAGTCCTGATCGCTGGCCAGGCCAAGGGACCTCACCCGTGCATGAATTCGTGCACTGGGCCTCTAGTATTATTATAATTATGTATGGTGCCAGGTGGTACTAGAGATATTGAATGCAAATTATAATTTTAAAACATTTTTTTAAAGAAAAATAAAATTTATAAAAAGAAAAATGGAATGTGAATTGAAGTAACCTGTAACACTTCTGGACAGATAATCTAAAAGCCATTGCTTTCCTATGTTCTCCTTTCTCTCAGACTAAGCTGCCAATGATACTCAAGATGGTGGCTACTCTACCCTCCTTAGTGACAATGATATGTGGTCATCCTGCTATAGTGTAATGAACACATAGCATAAGCAAGAACTAAGATACTGAGGTTTTGGCATTTGTTGTTACAGCACATAATCTAAATTGAGTGATAGACTCAACACCAATGATAGTTTTACAACAGCAAACATGTTTGGAAATTTTTTTTTTTCTTTCAGAATGACATATTGAATCTGTAGCCCACATTCTGGTGTGATACTAAAATTTTTAATCTCAAAAAAATGCAAATGACAAAAATGTATTTGAGTTTCATTAATGGTTCTTAAAGTTGAAGATGTCCAACAGTAAGGTCATTTGCCTAAAAGAAAATTGTTTTTCATCACTGAAGATATTTAAGTAGAAAATATATTAAGATTTTTATCATGGAGATATGTGAGGCAAAACAGGTAATTTTCGTTGTAGAAAGAATTATCTTCATGTTTGAGAATAAAGTGGATTATAAAATTACTGGGGAAGTATTTTTTTGTTGTTGTTGCAGTAACAGAAGGGCAACTTTATCAATAGTGAAAAATAGAGACAATCATTTTTCATCAGATGCTTGTTGCTAATAACAGTTCTTCCTTTTATAGCTGATATGATGGCATAATATTAATATTATTTAAAGGTACATTATTTTGAAGAATAATGAGATATAAATTTTTCATTTAAAAGCATGGAACAAGGATTAATGTGACCAATTCATTCAAAAGAAGTCTTTCTATTTCTAAAGTCTCCTGTTAACTTTATGTTCTTATTTGTCACTTTCTGAAAAAGATAAAGTTAATGACATAAAGTAATATGTCCCTGTATATTTAATATTTTATATATATTCTGATTTTTATTTTTAAATAGATTTTATTGATTTCAGAGAGGAAGGGAGAGGGGAGAGAGATAGAAACAACAATGACAAGAGAAAATCATTGATCAGCTTCCTCTTGCATGCAACCTGGGCATGTGCCCTGACCGAGAATTGAACCATGACCTCCTAGTTCATAGGTTGACACTCAAGCACTGAGCTATGCCGGCTGGGCCTGATTTTGATTTTTTAATAAAATTCACACTAGAGGTCTGGTGCACAAATTCGTGCATGGGTGCAGTCCCTCAGGGTGGCCTGCGGGGATTGGCATGAAACCCATAGTCCAACACCACCTAATGCTCCTGCCTGCCACTCCCGCTCATCCCGGCCCCACTGTGCCTGCCATAGGCTTATGCCCACTCAGTCCCAATCAGGAGAGGCTCGCCAGCCATAAACCCTTTGCTTGGCGCCCACTGGGATCTGAATCCATCCTGCTGATATTTGCGCTCATTGTTGGGAGCCACCTGGCGGCCACTTTTATATCATTTCTTCCTTGTGGAGTGTCTAGGGAGGGGAAGCGGCCACAGTGCCTCAGGCTGACTTCCAGGAGGCCAGTGGCACTGTCCAGATCATGCCGGTGGTGCTGGTCCATCGGTGCCTGGCCCATTGTCCGGAGATTGGACCTGTAGTACTACTGAGGGAGTGAGTGGCTACAGCCCTGCTTGTGGACTTCTGGGACTGGTCCATCAGCTGGGCAGTGCTCCCGCTGTGAGAGCACACTGACCACCAGGAGACAGCTCCTGCACTGAGCATCTGCCCTCTGGTAGTCAGTGTGTGTCACAGTGACAGGTCGACAGATCATTTGGTCATTCGGTCACTTAGGCATATATATATAATAAATTCTTAAAATGTGTCAGACTGCTCAGGAAGATATTATTAGTGCAGCCGGAAGCATAAAGATATTACCCAAAACAGGAAGTGGCTTGATGCCAAGAAGTGTTACTTCAGAACTGTTGCTCCTAAACATTATACTGCTCAGCAATCCCTTCTAGCAAAAATTGGTATGAACAGTTTTTTAAAACTTAAAAAGCCAAATTAAATGTAAAATTATGTACATAAATTTAGATTCAATTATTTTTTCAGGGATCAACTAACTTTTTTACTAAAATTTTTAAATAGGAACTAAAAATATTTATGTCTTCCTTTGCGGTATAGGATATGTACTTATATTTTCTATATAATCAAATAATAAAATATGTTCAATGTTATGCTTCTGAAAAATATTATTGGGTCTAACATCATCTGTTTGTAAGGTAAATTATATGCTAAATAGAATGCTGAATCTGGAAGACTCTCAAAAAATAAAATTCTCTGTTTTCTAAAATGTAGTGATTATTGAAAAATTAGAGCCTCTCTGCTACCTCTTAAACTTCTAATACTCTGTTCTCCTATTATAATAAAACCAGGCTTCATATCTAAAGCCTTTTTTAAAATATGTTTTATTAGATTTTTTACAAAGAGGAAGGGAGAGGGATAGAGAGTTAGAAACATCGATGAGCGAGAAACATCGATCAGCTGCCTCCTGCACACCCACTACTGGGGATGTGCCCGCAACCAAGGTACATGCCCTTGACCGGAATCGAACCCGGGACCCTATGGTCCGCAGGCTGATGCTCTATCTACTGAGCCAAACCAGTCAGGGCGCCTTTTTTGTTTTTATCATTAACTACATTCCCTAGAAGACATAAACCCAAAGACAGGGGTCCTCACACTACAGCCCGCGGGCCACATGCAAATACAAATATTGTATTTGTTCCCGTTTTGTTTTTTTACTTCAAAATAAGATATGTGGAGTGTGCATAGGAATTTGTTCATAGTCTTTTTTTTTTAAACTATAGTCCGGCTCTCCAACGGTCTGAGGGACAGTGAACTGGCCCCCTGTTTAAAAAGTTTGAGGACCCCTGCCCAAAGATGTGGATAGTTCTAGAAAGGTTATCATGGGGTTTAGCAGATACTTAAAAAAAATACCTGTTCTAAAAAGTACAAAGCCACCATCCTGGACACAGGTGTCCCCTGGGCCCCAGGGTCACCTGGCTTCTGGCTTTGGAGTGTGCTTCTCAGGACTGTGATACGTTCCCCTGAAGTTCAGACACACACAGGGAGAAGGCCATGCGATGGATGAAGACAGAGGTGGGAACGATGCATTTACAGGTCAAGGAACACCAAGGATTGTCGGAGACCACCCGCAATTAGAAGAGAGCAGCCACATTGCCTTCCAGGGAGTTGCAATGAATGAGCCACAGTCAGAAGTCATGGATCCCCCGCTGAGTCAGGAGACATTTTCAGATGTTTGGAGTTTATGAAAACAATAATCTGAATCCTAAAGACTCCCAGGCAATGGATGAACTGGTCTGGATGTCCCCAGACCTCGTAAACTGCCTGGACAAAGGTTCAAATGAAGCCTCCAGTATGCCAGCAACTCCTGCACTAGCAGCTGCTATCCCAACACCAGCCACCTCCTGGGTCCTGTCATCCTCTGTCCCTTCCCAGAAGACCTATCCCGGTAGCTATGGTTTCCGTTTAGGATTTCTGAATTCTGGGACAGCAAAGTCTGTAACCTGCACGTACTAGCCTACCTTCAACAAGCTGTTTTGCCAGATGGCAAAGACCTGCTCCCCCCCCGCCCATGCAGCTGTGGGTCAACTCCCCATACTTGCTTAGTACCCGTGTCCCTGTCATGGCCATCTATAAGAAGTGTGAGCACATGACAGAGGTCGTGAGTGCTGCCACACAATGAGTGCTGCTCTGACTATAGTAATGGTCTGATTCCTCCTCAGCATCTTATCTGAGAGGAAAGGAATTTGCGTGCTGGGTACTTGAATGACAACAACACTTTGTGACATTGTGTGGTAGTGTCCCATAAGCCGCCTGAGGTGGGCTCTGACTATACCACCATCCACTGCAGCTTCATGTGTAACAGCTCCTGTATGGGGACATAAGCCAGCAGCCCATTCTCACCATCATCACACTGGAAGATTCCAATGGTAATCTGCTGGGGTGGAACAGCTTTGAAGTTTGTATTTGTGCCTGTCCAGGGAGAAACCAGGGCACAGAGAAAGAAAAATTCTGCAAGAAAGGGGAGCCTTGTCTCAAACAGCCCCCCAGGAAGCACTAAGCAAGCACCGCCCACCAACACTGACTCCTCTCCCCCACCCAAGATGCCAGTGGATGGAGAACATTTCACCCTTCAGGTCCATGGGCATGAACTCTTCAAGATGTTCTGAGACTGAATGAAGCCTTAGGCAGTGGTTCTCAACCTTCTGGCCCTTTAAATACAGTTCCTCATGTTGTGACCCAACCATAAAATTATTTTCGTTGCTACTTCATAACTGTAATGTTACTACTGTTATGAATCGTAATCTAAATATCTGATATGCAGGATGGTCTTAGGCGACCCCTGTGAAAGGGCCGTTCGACCGCCAAAGGGGTCGCGATCCACAGGTTGAGAACCGCTGCCTTAGAGCTAAGGGACGCCCAGGCTAGAAAGGACCTGGGTGGAAGCAAGACTCACTCCAGCCAACTGAAGTCTTAAAAGGGACAGTCTAGCTTCCGCCATAAAAAAAGACTCATGTACAGGAGAGAGGGACCTGACTCAGACTGACATCCCCTTTCCTGGCATTTCTTTGAGGTTTGGGAGCTTAAGCCTCTGTTTGGTACAGTTGTGCCTCAGAAATGCCCCAGAATTCCGTTTGCTTTGGTATAGGCCTCTACTAAAGAAGTTAGTTAGCCTGCACTGGTGGTTTTTCAGGGGAGGTGGGGGAGCTGAGATGTTTCCATTTAACTTTTAAGGTCTTTACTGTGAAGACCATTTGGGGCGGGGGGGAGGATAGGAAAATGTTCTTACATGTAAGGGTTAAGTTTTAAATCAGCCACACGCTAGGTTGGAAACTAGCCAGGGAAGCTATCTCAAGTTTAATTTCTCCTAACTTCATTGTCCACATTGATAAAATGTAAATAATCATACCTACCTTATGGGGCTTATTGTGAGGGTTAATGAAATTATGTATGTTTGGGAATAGGCTCCCTCAGGGGGGCCGGTTTCCTGTCCCTTTTGGTAGATGGGTTAATGGTTCCTCTGACTTGGCAGGTAGTTAAGAGGAGGGAATTTCTAAGTCCCTTCTCTGCTGGGTTGGCCAAATGCTGTCTGAAGAGGAGATCTCATCTCATCCCACACCTTGGAAGGTCCCATCTCCAGTGTAGGATCTGTATCTTCCAAGATGTTTTACATCCCCCCCCATGTTCAGGATCAATTTATTCTACAGTCTATAATGCATATCTGTATTCCTCACCCATACCGTTTTCCCTCTTCCCCTTTTACATCATATTTTTATATTAGTTCCTTATTTTACAATAAAACTTTGCTGATAAAAAACAAATACCTATTATACTTCTAAGGATCTCTGTCTGCTCTGTTTTCTGAATTTAAGAAGCTGCCTATTTTCTTTCATTGGGGCAGTGATTTCAAATGGAAGGCATCACTACAACATACTAATTAATATCCAAGAAGTTATGACTTTCAGCCTTATCTTTCTCTTGACCTTTCATTTGTAAAAGTTTCCCAATTTGTGATGTTTACTTTCCCTTTGATAGAAGTCATTACTGAGAGAGAAGCCAATCCTATCTAATAAAAGAGAAACATGGTAATTAGTGTACGACCGCTACCCTTCCCATGGGCTAATCAGGGCAATATGCAAATTAACTGCCAGCCAAGATGGCGGCCAGCAGCCAGGCAGCTGGAAGCGAACATAAGGCTTGCTTGCTTCAGTGACAGAGGACTCCAACGTTCCCCACCTGCCGCTGCTGGCCTCTGAGCTGCAACTCTAAGCAACTATGTTACAAATATAGAAGCTAAACAAAACCCCAGAAACTTAGTTTAGTCGCCGGGCTTCAGCCAGCAGGATCGCAACATTGTTTCAAATACAGAAGGTAAACAAAGGCCAGAAACCTGCTTTCAGCAGCCGAGGCCTAAGAGCTGGAGCCTCAGAGCTAAAGCTGGCCCAGAATTAAAAAAAAAGAAAAAAAGGAGCGGTTGGGGGCTTCAGTCACCCGCCAGCCTGAAAACAGCCCTCAGCCCCTCACCCAGACTGGCCAGGCACCCCAGTGGGGACCCCCACCCTGATCCAGGACACTCTTCAGGGCAAACCAGCCGGCCCCCACCCATGCACCAGGCCTCTATATAGATAGTAAAAGGGTAATATGCCTCCCAGCACTGGGATCAGCAGAGCAGTGAGGCCTCCCGGTACCTGGATCAGCGTGACAGGGGGCAGCGCCCAAACCCCCTGATCACCCTGCGGCTCTCTGTGTGACAGGGGGCGGGGCCACAACCTCCCTATTGGCCCTGCTCTGTTCATGACAGGGGAAGGCGCCCCAACCCCCTGATCAGCCCTGCTCTGTGCCTGATAGGGGGGAACTCCCCAACCCCCTGATTGCCCTGCGGCTCTGTGTGTGACAGGGTGCAGCGCCCCAATCCCCTGATCGGCCCTACTCCGTGTGTGACAGGGTGCGGCGCCCCAACCCCCTCCCCCCCACGGGCCCTGCTCTGTGTGTGACGGGGTAGAGGCATAACCTCCCCATCAGCCCTGCCCTGAGTGTGACAGTGTCGGAACCCCAACCCCCTGATTGGCCCTGCTCTGTGGGTGATAGAGGGCGATGCCACAACCGCCCCCCACATGCCCTGCTCTGTGTGTGACGGGGTAGAGCCATAACCTCCCCATTGGCCCCGCCCTGAGTGTGACAGGGTGTGGCGCCCCAACCCCCTGATCCACCATGCTCTGTGTGTGACAGGGGGCGGTGCCCCAACTCCCCTATTGGCCCTACTATGTGAGTGACGGGGGAGCTCCCCAACCCCCTGATCGACCCTGCTCTGTGCGTGACAGGGTACGGAGCCCCAGCCCCCCTGCTGGGCCCTCCTCTGTGACAGTGGGCAGCGCCCCAACCCCCTAATGGGCCCTGCTCTGTGCATGACAGGGGTTGGTGCCCCAACCCTCCAATCAGCCCTACCCTGACATGACTGAGGGTGGCATCGCAACCTCCTGATCCACCCTGCTCTGTGCATGACAGGGGTGGCTCCCCAACTCCCCAATCGGCCCTGCTCTGAGCCTGACCAGGGGCTGCTCCTAGGGATTGGGCCTGCCCTCTGCCACCCGGGAGCAGGCCTAAGCCAGCAGGTCGTTATCTCCCATTGGGTCCCAGACTGTGAGAGGGCACAGGCCGGGCTGAGGGGCTCCCCCTGCTCCCCGAGTGCACAAATTTTTGTGCACCGGGCCTCTAGTCCTATCTAATAATAGAGAAATATGGTAATTAACCATAACTTTGCTACCCTTCCCATTGGCTAATCAGAGAGATATGCAAATTAACTGCCAGCCAAGATGGCGGCCGGCAGCCAGGGAACTGACGCGAACATGAACATGAGGCTTGCTTACTCCAGTGATGGAGGAAGTCAACGTTCCCCGCCTGCGCAGCTCAGCTCTGAGCTCCAGATGAAACAATGTTGCAATTATAGAACCTAAACAAACCCCAGAAACCTGCTTTCAGCCAGCATGGCCTCAGAGCTTAGAGCATCCAGTGATGGCAACAGAGTTTCAATTATAGAATCTAAACAAACCCAGGTACCTGCTTTCAGCCGGCAACGGCCTCAGAGCTGGAGCCTGCTCTCAGCTCCAGTGACCGCTATAGAATGTAAATTAATCCCAGAATAAAAAGAAAAAAGAAAAAAGGAGAGGCTGGGAGCTTCAGTCACCCACCAGCCTGAAAATAGCCCTCAGCCCCTCACCCAGACTGGCCAGGAACCCCAGTGGGACTCCCACCCTGAAGGGGGTGTGACCAGCAGCAAACAGCCATCAACCCATCATCCAGGCTGGCCAGGCACCCCAGTGGGGACCCTCACACTGAAGCGGGTGTGACCAGCTGCAAACAGCTATCATCCCCTCATCCACGCTAGCCAGGCACCCAAGCAGGACCCCCACCCTGATCCAGGACACCCTTCTGGGCAAACCAGCCGGCCCCCACCTGCGCAACAGGCCTCTATCCTATATAGTAAAAGGTTAATATGGAAACTGACCCTAACAGCAGAAAGATTGGGAATGACTGGTCACTATGACACACACTGACCACCAGGGGGCAGATTCTCAATGCAGAAGCTGCCCTCTGGTGGTCAGGGCGCTCTCACATGGGAGGAGCTCTGCTCAGCCACAAGCCAGGCTGATGGCTGGGAGTACAGCGGTGGTGGTGGGAGCCTCCTCAGCAGCACTAAGGATGTCCAACTGCAGTTTAAGCCTGCTCCCCGCTGGCAAGTGGACATCCCCTGAGGGCTGCCGGGCTGCCAGAGGGATGTCTGATTGCCATCTTAGGCATAATCCCCTGGGAAGCGGGCCTAAGCCAGCAGGTGGTCATCCCCTGAGGAGTCCCAGACTGCGAGAGGGCACCAGGCCTCTAGTAATGTTATAAAAGAGAATAAGTTATGTGGACAAAAGTTAATAGCAGAATGGGTATAGAATCTAAGTATAGTGATTATAGAGAGTTAATTTCTCTGACTCTAATATGTAAAATGTGGTAATGATACTTTGCTATCAGAATTCATATAGAATTTGGCTGGAATAATGTAAATCATGAAATATGATACGTCTAGTATCATATTTGCCACATAGCAGATTGTTGGTATTAGTTCCTCCTTCATGGATATTTCTTGTCAGATGGTTTCTAGAATTCCATGTCCATTTGTGAAATTTGGGTGTCCTAATGGTAGTGACTTTTTTACTCATTGTTCTATCTAGCACAGAAAGTGATAGGGAGCATTCATTAACTTAGTAAATGTTTGTCTGATAAACATTTACTGTGAAGAGTCGTAGATGTGGGTCTGTTTATTGGGTACCACTATTGCTTTCACTGTTATTCTCTGTCATTGTTTCTAAATTTAATTTAAATTAGTTGTTATGCTTACTTTATTTATTATTACTATTATGATTACTGTGGTAAGAAAATATAAGAGGGTAGATTCCCTCTTTATACAATTTGAAGTGTACAGCACAGTATTGTTAACTATAACACCATGCTGTACAGAAGATCTCTAGAACTTATTCATCTTGTATAACTGAAACTTTATACCCATTGAGCAGCATCTCCCCATGTCTTTCTCCTTCAGCCCCTGACAATTACCATTCTACTTTATGCTCCTATGAGTTTAGATGTTTCATATAAGTGGAGTCATGCCGTAGATATGATCTTCTGCAACTGGCCTATTTCACTTAGCATAAATTATCAGGTTTATCCATGTTGTTACATATGTCAGCATTTCCTCCTTTTATGGCTAAATAATGTTCCATTTAATGCGTATACCACATTTTCTTTATTTTTAAGGTGCTGACAAATTTTCAGTTTTCATTCATTTATCTTGCTGGTATTGCTAGCTGAATTAATATATCTATATCTGTAACAACATTTATATTGATCTATTTCTCTAAATCTATACTATACCTATATTTATTTGTGCGTGGAATGCTAATAAATTTTTAACAATCAGCTCACTGAAAAAAAATTCTGATTGGTAGTGGTTGCTGATTTCTATGGTATAAATACTTCAACCATATCCAAATTCAAACTACCACCATGATACTGCTGAGTGTGGAGTTGAGGAGAGATGTGCACTAGCATACCATTATAGAGTATTTTCACTAAATAGATACAAAGATGTAAATAACCTCACAAGCATTGAAAATAGTAAAATAAAGTAAAATCATCAGGAAATGTTGAGTTTTTAAATTGATTATAGTTGTTTTAATATAATTTATTTAATGGTAAGTTTAGGGCTATGTTTAACAGTAGGCTTGCAAATATCCTTCAAATTTAACATTCAGGTCTCATGAGGCAGCTTTTACTTAAAAGCTAGCTCCAGCACACCATTTTAGTTTCAAAGTTCCTTCTCATTTCTAAAACCAACAATTAATCATGGTTTTAACTCTTTTTTGATTATTTTCTTATGTCCTTTTAATTTTTTTAAAACGTGTTTTATTGATTTTTTACATAGAGGAAGGGAGAGTGATAGAGTTAGAAACATCGATGAGAGAGAAACATTGATCAGCTGCCTCCTGCACACCCCCTACTGGGGATGTGCCTGCAACCAAGGTACATGACTTTGACCGGAATTGAGCCTGGGACCCTTGAGTCCGCAGGCCGATGCTCTATCCACTGAGTCAAACCGGTTAGGGCATGTCCTTTTAATTTTTGATGTTTTGGTAGGTTTTTACAATTAATATTTATGAGTAGAAACTTACCAAACAATTTAAGAATTTGCCTTTTCTTTGTGCACTTGAACTAGTATACATTGCTTGAATGACTTCAATAACTTATTGCCACGTGTCTTAAGAGCTAATCTCCAAATCACTTTGTTTATTTTTTTTCTTTAGTGAGGATGAATAATTTTGTTCACCAAAGATAAACGATATGCTAAGTAAAAGACAATCACCTGCAAAATACAGATTTTGATACATTTTCTGAAATGTTTTTTTCTGGAAGTAAATATTTCAATATTTAGTGTTAATTATATACTTTTCAAAAGAAATGTAAGAAAACAGAACCTATAAATACAAAGTACACATGTCAAATTTTTATTCACAAATGATTAGAGTCAATCAACAAAAAATTCTTCTCCCACATAAATATATGCTCCGACCCTGCTTCTTCCTCTCTGCCCCTCATCATACCCCTGCCACTGCAGTTATGAAGGCTGAAGTGAGGAGCTTCACACTTTACAAGTATTTAGGATAAAGAAGCTATGGTAAAATATAAACATGAATATCTTGAGGAGAAGCACTTTTAGAATCCTGTTGTATGGTGCAAAGTGCTTCATGGACACTCTCTCCAGTGAGACAACCACATCTGTTGAAAATTTTAATAAAACAAACACTGAAAGTCCCTGAAAATTGCCTGAACACACCTAAAATGTAGAAACATTCATTTAAGAGAATCACTCAATATCACAGTGAGAATATGACATTTTGGCTTCAATCCTCAGCTTGTTTATTTAAGTCAGTGTGACAAAAGCTTTTCTCTGGGTGGATGTGGTCATAAGACAGAGGTTTGGGGTTTGGTGCTTCTCTTATATGATGATCTGCCCTTTACTATACCACCAGAGACTGTTGTCACCACCTGGCCATAGCTGTAGAGTTGCAGCTGCTTCTAAGTCTCCTGAGCCAATACTCCTAGAATTGTCAGATGCTTCCTGTCATAAATGGAGGGAAAGAGGCCAAGATTATAAAAATGGGAAAGAATTATATATTCAAGCCAGTGGTGAGGGAACAACTAGAAAGATACATACACTCGAATTAAATTGGATGCTTACCTCACACCATGCAGAAAAATTAACTCAAAATGGACCATAGACCTAAATATAAGAGTGAAAACTATAAAAATCTTAGAAGAAATATGAGTAAATATCCTTGACCTTTGATTAGGCAATAATTTCTTAGATATGATACCAAAGGCACAGGCATAAAAAATAGATTTCATCAAAATAAACAACTTTGGAATTACAGTTATTCTATCAAGAAAAGAAAAAAAAAACAGTGCACAAAATGGGAAAATGTTAGCAATCACATATATGAAAAGAAAATAGTATCCAGAATATATAAAAACACAACAAAGTAATAAAATGATAAATAATGTTTTACATGGGCAAAGTACCTAGATGAACATGACTTCAAAGAAGGTATACAGTTGGTAAGAAAGCACATAAGATGTTAAACACCAATGAGATACCATTTTGCACTCCTAGGATGGCTCTAATGATGATGACAGATAATAACAAATGCTGTTGAGTATATGGAGAAATTGGAGAAACCCTTGTGTACTTCTGATGGGCATGAGAAATGTTGCTGCCACTTTTTAAAATAATTTGGGGCTTCCTCTAAATCAGTGGTTCTCAACCTTCCTAATGCCACGACCCTTTAATACAGTTCCTCATGTTGTGGTGACCCCCAATTTCATTGTTACAAATTGAACATAATTAAAGCATAGTGATTAATCACAAAAACAATATATAAGTATATATGTGTTTTCCGATGGTCTTAGGCGACCCCTGTGAAAGGGTCGTTTGACCCCCAAAGAGGTCGTGACCCACAGGTTGAGAACTGCTGCTCAAAATTGTTACCATATGACCTAGCAATCCTATTCCTATGTTATACTCAAGAGAAATAAAGATATATATATTCATATGAAAACTTGCACATGAATGTACATATTAGCCAGATTGAAAGAAATACCCAAATGTACATTAGTGAAGAATAGACAAACACAATGTAGTATATCTACTCCATGGAATATTATTCAGTAGTAATAACTAATGAAGTAGTACTGATAGATACTACAATATGAATGAGTTTTGGAAACATTGTCCTAAATAAGCAAAAGGATCTTTGTCACAAAAATAAAACAGAACACATTCAATGTATGAGTCCATTTCATTGAATGTCTAGAATAGACAAATACAGAGGTGGGCAAAAGTAGGTTTATAGCTGTTCATATGGAATATAATACAATCCTATCTAATAAAAGAGAAACATGGTAATTGGCGTACGACCGCTACCCTCCCCATTGGCTAATCAGGGCGATATGCAAATTAACTGGCAGCCAAGATGGCGGCGGCAGCCAGGCAGCTTGAAACTAACATGAGGCTTGCTTGCTTCAGTTTCGGAGGAGTCCAACATTCCCCGCCTGCCACTGCAGGCCTCTGAGCTGGCAGTTTGAAACATAGTTACAAAAATAGAAGCTAAACAAAACCCCAGAAACCAGCTTTCAGCTAGCCAGGATCTCAGACCTGGAGTTGATACAGAGTTTCGATTGTAGAACCTAAACAAACCAGATACCTGCTTTCAGGAGCCGAGGCCTAAGAGCTGGAGCCTCAGAGCTAAAGCTGGCTCAGAATAAAAAAAAAAAAAAAAAAAAAAAAAAAAAGGAGCAGTTGGGAGCTTCAGTCCCAGCCTGAAAACAGCCCTCAGCCCCTCACCCAGACTGGCCAGGCACCCCAGTGGGGACCCCCACCCTGATCCAGGACACTCTTCAGGGCAAACCAGCCAGCCCCCACCCATGCACCAGGCCTCTACCCTATATAGTAAAAGGGTAATATGCCTCCCAGCACCAGGATCAGCGGAGCCACGAGGTCTCCCGGCACCGGGATCAGCATGACAAGGGGCAGCGCCCAAACCCCCTGATCACCCTGCGGCTCTGTGTGTGACAGGGGGCGGGGCCACAACCTCCCTATTGGCCCTGCTCTGTTCATAACAGGGGAAGGTGCCCCAACCCCCTGATCGGCCCTGCTCTGTGCCTGATAGGGGGGAGCTTCCCAACCCCTGATCACCCTGTGGCTCTGTGTGTGACAGGGTGCGGCGCCCCAACCTCCTCACCCCATGAGCCCTGCTCTGTGTGTGATGGGGTAGAGCCATAACCTCCCCATTGGCCCTGCCCTGAGTGTGACAGTGGCGGCGCCCCAACCCCCTGATCGGCCCTGCTCTGTGTGTGATAGAGGGCGGTGGCACAACTCCCCTATCGGCCCTGCTCTGTGAGTGACAGGGGGGAGATCCTCAACCCCCTGATGGGCCCTGCTCCGTGGGTGACAGGGGGGAGCTCTCCAACCCCCTGATGGGCCCTGCTCTGTGCGTGACAGGGGGCGGCACCACAACCTCCCCATCAACCTTGCCTTGAGTGTGACAGGGGCGGTGCCCCAACCCCCAATCGGCCCTACCCTGAGGGTGACTGAGGGTGGCATTGCAACCTCCCAATCCGCCCTGCTCTGTGCATGACAGGGGCGGTGCCCCAACTCCCCAATCGGCCCTGCTCTGAGCCCGACCAGGGGCTGCTCCTAGGGATTGGGCCTGCCCTCTGCCACCCGGGAGCAGGCCTAAGCCACCAGGTCATTATCTCCCGAGGGGTCCCAGACTGCGAGAGGGTACAGGCCGGACTGAGGGACACCCCCCGCCTCGAGTGCACAAATTTTTGTGAGTCGG
Organism: Myotis nattereri; assembly: GCF_964212035.1. Classification (NCBI taxonomy): domain Eukaryota; kingdom Metazoa; phylum Chordata; class Mammalia; order Chiroptera; family Vespertilionidae; genus Myotis; species Myotis nattereri. The sequence continues at coordinate 24,825,130 of NC_138078.1, read as the reverse complement.
GCCTCTAGTCCTAATATATAAAAGCCCAGGGTTGTAATGACCAACCTGGAAGTCCTTCAGTCAGTGCTGGGTTGCCATGGCGACCCAGCACTGAGTGCCCAGGGGGCTGAGACCCAGAGAGAGGCAGGCTCTGATCCGCAACCTCAGTGGCAGCTGTTGGTCAGTACTTGCCTCTCTCTTTCTCTCCCTCTTCCTATCCAGACTTTGCCAGCAGCCAAGCCTTTCTTTCTCTCCCAGCCTCCGAGGGGGCAGCTGCTCAGCCCCACCTCTCTGATCCAGCCCAGAGATAGGCCCAGAGATGTGGACTGGCATAGGAACTGACCAATCAGAACCAAATGTGGGTACTGTGAAGAACCAATGGCTGCCTAGGAGGCAGAGCTTCTGACACTTACTGGCATAGACACTGACCAATCAGAACCAAACATGGGTACTGTGGGGAGCCAATGGCTGCCTAGGGGGCAGAGCTTCTGACACTGACAGGCATAGAAACCAACCAATCAGAACCAAACATGGGTACTGTGGGGAGCCAATGGCTGCCTAGGAGGCAGAGCTTTTGATGCTGACTTGCATAGAAAATTACCAATCAGAACCAAAGTGGCCAGAAGAGGAGGGCAGTTGGGGGCAAGATCAGGCCGGCAGGGGAGAGCAGTTAGGGGTGATCAGGATGGTAGGCAGAGGCAGTTAGGGGCGATTAAGCAGGCACGCAAGCAAGTGAGCAGTTAGGAGCCAGCATTCCCAGATTGTGAGAGGGATGTCCGACTGCCATAGGGATCAGGCTTAAACTGGCAGTCGGACATCCCCCAAGGGGTCCCCAATTAAAGAGGGTGCAGGGTGGGCTGAGGGAACCCCCCTCCATGCATGAATTTCGTGCACTGTGCCTCTAGTTAATAAATAATACAAGAATAAACTCTGTTTCTTATACTCACAATTGTAAACTTATTTTTGCGCAACCCTGTATATTGTGACACAATGTAGATTTCTGGTTGCCTAGGCCTGAAAACATGTGAGATGGGGAGAAATTGGGAGTGGCTGCTAATGGGGTTAGGATTTCTTTGGGGGATATTAGAAATGGTCTAAAATGAAATTGTGGCAATGGTTGCACAACTGTGTGAATATAACCCCCCAAACCCATTTAATTTATATACTTTAAACCGAGGAGTTGTGTGGTGTGTGAATTATATCTTAACTAAAGCTGTTTTAAAAAAAATATAACAACTAGGAAAAACTGAATAAGGGAAAATTCCCAAGAAAAGCCCAGGAAGGAATCCAAGTGATCCATCCCCAAATATTTCATACTATGCTCTCTGAATACTAGTATTTTCACATCACTTTTTATGGTGTATTAACTGTTATCTCCTTGCAGGAATACCAGGTTACCCAGTACACACATTAACGTAAAAAGTTTGTATAGATGATAGATAGATGATGATAGATAGATAGATGATAGATGATAGATAGATAGATAGATAGATAGATAGATAGATATAGATATTAGGACAATATCCCCCATACTTGATGTGAGCTATGCTGTGACTTAATTGGTTTTGGGTGAAGGAGGGAAAATATGTTCATATTACATGTTTAGTCCAAAAGCAGAAGAGAGAGCTTGTGGGAAGGATGGATGAAAAGATAAAAGGGATTAAGAAGTACAAACTTCCATTTATAAAAATTAGTCATGGGAATGTAAAGTACAGCACAGGGAATATAGTCAATAATATTGTAATAACTATGGTGCCAGACAGGTACTAGACTTATGGTGATCACTTCGTAAGGTATGTGTGTGTATAATTATTAGACATTGTATATACACATTATACATATAATGTATAATCACTATGTTATATACCATAAATTATATAATTGTGTATGTCAACTATAATTTTAAAATATTTTTAAAAGAGTCAGGAGAGGGTTTTAATGCACATCTTACAGATATGGGGCATCTGGAGCATCTTCACTGTGAGAAAAGTGTTATAGGACATTGTCTATCCATTCAAATATGAATGCATGAAGTATAGATTATCAGTTTCATCCCAGGATCCATCTTCTATGGAAATAGAACCAACTTTTTTTTAGTCGGGCACCTGTTTCCCAGAATTAAGTCTACATTTCTCATCCTCCATTGCAGTTAGGTATGACTGCATAACCTTGTTCCCACAATTGGGGCATAATAAAAATTAAATTAGGAAGACAAAGTATGAGTTTTATTCCTGTTTCCCTCATTCTTGCTGCTGTTTGGAATGGGAATTTGATGGCTGCAGTAGCCATTCAGACTATAAAAGGGAAGTCACATGTTAATAATGTAATTGTTCTATGTCCCTGATGATCATGGAATTACTATACTGGCTGTCAGGTGTGTCTTCTTATTTTGAGAGAGAAGTAAATTTTCATTGTCCTTAACATCTATTATTTTTGACTTTCTATCACTTTTAACCAAACTCTAATTCCAATGAATATCAGGAAGGATCACTGTCAACCTGCTATGGGCCAAGTACTATATTAGTCACTAGGGAGTTTGAGGTAAAAATGAAAAACACAATGCCTTGTCGTCACAGAGCTTACAATCTAGTTGGGGAAGATAGACATTAAACAAGGTTTTAAAAGAATATGATTATGAATGATAATCATATTACAGATAGTCACTTTTCTCCCCTCTTTTCTTTTCTTTCTTTCAGTCACCTATATTATGTGGTTCACTATTTCCAGAACCCCAAAACCAGAATTCTATTTTATTGTTTTAGTTCTAGCTTTTAAATATTCAATTATATATATGAAGGACTAGCCTACGAGATATTTCCCCATTCATAATTTGCATTACAAATTTCAAAGTCATAGCTGTGAAATCAATTTTCAAATACAAAGCAGTTTGTTACTTTAGGGAACCTCTAAGTATGTACATATGTTTATAAATATCATACACTTAAAAGTGTTAACTTATGATCTTTTGTTGATGTGGCATTTCTAATTATAGGGTACAACGTTCAGGATACATATCTTTGATTTATTTCTTTTTTTAAATATATTTTATTGATTTTTTACAGAGAGGAAGGGAGAGAGATAGAGAGTTAGAAACATCGATGAAAGAGAAACATCGATCAGCTGCCTCCTGCACATCTCCTACTGGGGATGTGCCCGCAACCCAGGTACATGCCCTTGACCGGAATCGAACCTGGGACCTTTCAGTCCACAGACCGACGCTCTATCCACTGAGCCAAACCGGTTTCAGCATCTTTGATTTATTTCAATGTATATTTTTGTTTGCGTTACTACTTTAAAATAGTTTTGAGGTTCTGACAACCAAGTGCTGGGAGGAATCTGCATCTTCTGTTGGTAGTGAATGTACTTTAAGTGATTTTGAGCTCTATAAGAAAGGATTTAAAGGGAATCCTAAATTCATTTGTTTCAAAGATGATGTAGGAGTGAAGGGAAAGCTGACAAAAACCCATAAGTCTTTTACAAAATATTTAGTGGGGGGATGAGAAGAAACATGCAGTGGTCAGTATTTCCAAGATTGGCAAAAATAGAAACCTCCATTCACTGTTGGTAGGAGCATATGTATATTCTTCTAAATTTACTGGAGATTATGTAGGCAATGTGCATTTAATTTTAAAACGGGCATACATGTTAAATTTCATAGATGTATGCATGGGTTACATTCTAAATTTTCCCTAGTAAAAGTATAGTTAAGCAAATTATGACAGTGATCAATATCCTATTGAAGAATTTTGAAAATGGATTGTAAAACAGTATTTATAGTATGGTTTTTAGGATAAGAATATTGAAGAAGAATATAGAATTGAGATAGAATATAAGAGAGTTAGAGACACTAAAGATGAATATCTTTTTGATTATGATCTTCAAATAATTGAGTGTATATCTGTGATAAAATTGTATTTTGTTCTTCTTATTTATACTTTACTTTTCTCTAGTGAAATGTAATTTTATATTAAACTAGAGGCCCGGTGCACAAAAATTTGTGCACTCGGGGGGAGGGGGGGTCCCTCAGCCGGCCTGTGCCCTCTCGCAGTCTGGGACTCCTCAGGGGATGACCACCTGCTGGCTTAGGCCCGCTCCCCAGGGGATTGGGCCTAAGATGGCAATCAGACATCCCTCTGGCAGCCCGGCAGCCCTTGGGGGATGTCCACTTGCCAGCGGGGAGCAGGCCTAAACTGCAGTCGGACATCCTTAGCACTGCTGAGGAGGCAGGAGAGGCTCCCACCACCACCGCTGTACTGGCAGCCATCAGCCTGGCTTGTGGCTGAGCAGAGCTCCCCCCATGTGAGGGCGCCCTGACCACCAGAGGGCAGCTTCTGCATTGAGCGTCTGCCCACTGGTGGTCAGTGTGTGTCATAGTGACCAGTCATTCCCAGTCCTTCTGCTGTTAGGGTCAGTTTCCATATTACCCTTTTACTATATAGGATAGAGGCCATGGTGCACGGGTGGGGTCCGGCTGGTTTGCCCTGAAGTGTGTCCCAGATCAGGGTGGGGGTCCCGCTTGGGTGCCTGGCCAGCCTGGATGATGGGCTGATAGCTGTTTGCAGCTGGTCACACCCCCTTCAGGGTGGGGGTCCCCACTGGGGTGCCTGGCCAGTCTGAGTGAGGGGCTGAGGGCTGTTTTCAGGCTGGCGGGTGACTGAAGCGCCCAACCTCTCCTTTATTTATTTATTTATTTTTTATTCTTGGATTTATTTACCTTCTATGGCTGTCACTGGAGCTGAGAGCCGGCTTTAGCTCTGAGGCTCGGCTCCAGCTCTGAGACCTCAGCTGCTGAAAGCAGGTATCTGGGTTTGTTTGGCTTCTATAATTGAAACACTGTTGCAGCTCCAGCTCTGAGGCCCGGCTGACTGAAAGCAAGTTTCTGGGGTTTGTTTAGCTTCTATAATTGCAACATTCTTTTTTAGAGTGCAGCTCAGAGGCTGGCAGCGGCAGGCTGGGAACCTTGGCTTCCTCCATCACTGGAGCAAGCAAGCCTCCTGTTCGCTTCAGCTGCCTGGATGCCGGCTGCCAATTTGGTTGGCAGTTAATTTGCATATCACCCTGATTAGCTAATGGGATACGTGTCAGAGGTATGGTTAATTACCATGTTTTATTACCATGTTTTCTATTATTAGATAGGATAAGAAACTTATTTAGGACAAAATGATGAATGAACGCACGAAGAACATTCGTATGATTATAAGGCAGTATATAGGGATTAATGGGGAAATAATAAATGGGAAAATAATGGATTGAAAATATACTACTTATTTGAAAAATATCATTTCCATATTGGAAGGAGGTAATTTTTATTATATGGAGATGTGCTTTCTCTTTTTAATCATGAGGGGAGCTTCGATGTATTTTTAATCTAAGAGTAAACACATTTAACATTTTGGCAGCTTTACATTATTTTTGATCATATAAACCAAGCAAACAAAAGCTTTTACCTTTGGCAAAGTTTCTGTTGGTCATAAATTTACTTGAAGATAGAAATTGGTCTTGAAGTGAAGGCATTGGATGTACTTTTCTAGTTTATATTCCTTTGGGGGAGGGGGGTAAGATGTTTTCTGGTTTATAAACATGCATCTATTAAAGACCCAAGGTGTAAAAGAGTAAGTGCCTTTGAAGAACCGAAGGCAAGTATGGTTAGAGAGTGGATAAATGAATGGATTGACATGGATCTTGCGTGGGGGTTGGGTAAACAGAGACTACATCATACAACATCCTATAGCTTGTGTTTACCATTTTGTATTTTATTTCAAGAGAAATAGGGAACTGCTGATGCATTTTAATCAAATGGAGTGATATGATCTCTTTATTTTTTAAAGCTCACAATGACGATGATGTGAAAAGGGAATTTTACTTAGAACAGAGGAGTCTTGGGTGGGGATTAAAGGGTCAACAGGCTGAGTGAGGCTTTGGAGAGATCAGTTAAGAGGTCATAATAGTTGTCTAACCATGAACGTATTGTGATTTGGACTAGAAAATGGGCGTTGCACTTTGAAGAAAAACTTTTTGATTGTAGGATCTAATTTTGTTGAGGCTTGATTAAAGGATGGGGAGGGAGAAAGAAAAATCCTAGATGATTTGAAGAATCTGGCAGAATTTTAGTAAATGGTAGTTCCTTTTCTTAAGGTAATATACAGCTGAGGAGGTACAGGTTTCAAATGGAATGTAGTATATTTTTAAATTCTGAAGTGGATTTGTTCAGTAACTTGTAGTAAATATATGTCTGAAGTCCATGGAGCTCATTTAAAAAGTATTTCCTCTTAATTAATTATTCATCCTCAAGGAAAGTGTCAGTGACTCTGAAAGTCAGCAGTTTTTGAGGTTTTTTTAATTAAAGAAATAATTCTTGAAATGATGACATCCCAAAATCTATCATACTAGGAAATAATTGCCCAATTTAAACTATTGTTTGTTCATAACTTTCATAGAGAATAGCATAAGAACTCTTTTGGATTCGGAATAGAGAGTAATCTGGCATGCTATATTTAGGAATACAGACCTTAAATAACTATTCTGCAATGAAAGAGCCTTTGTTGATAGATATAAAAGTCTGGTTATAAATTCATCTTAACTTTGTTTTATATTGAAAAGTATGATACCTCTCCCATGGCCAGCGTGGCTTAGTGATTGAGTGTTGACCTATGAACAATGAGGTCACCAGTTTGATTCTCAGTCAGGGCACATGCCCAGGTTTCAGGCTCAATCCCCAGTAGGGGGTGTGCAGAAGGCAACAGACCAATGATTCTCTCTCATCATTAATGTTTCTATCTCCCTCTCCCTCTCCCTTCCTCTCTGAAATCAATAAAACATATATTTTAAAAAGTAAATTAATATTAAAAATGTTATAGAACATGTATACAATTTTTAAATATGCTGAATGCAAGTAGTGCCCTTTGTATGAAACTAAACAAAAATTAAATACCTTCAAAAATATTTTATTCTCAATTTTCCCTAGATTGAAAAGCAATTACTAAAATCTTATATGCTGTCCACATATTCTGCCTATTTATTGCAGCCTGACAAAGAATATTGGTACATTATTTTTCAAAATCATGTAAGTAAAATAATTGTTTTAAAGGAAAGAATGAGTCTGGGGCTGAGACTTTTTTTTACACTTGCAATACAAAGTTACTTTTCCTGCAGCAATTTCAACAATTAAGGCTTTTTACTAAGTATATATTGTTGTTGAGAGATATAAATAATAACTTGGTTGGTCAAAATAGAGAGAATCAAGCCTAAAGCCTTCCTGTTTGACCTCCAATACATAAACGCAGAAGCTTCATGGTCCCATCTTTCTCTTGAGACTTTGGGTATAATTTTGTTTACAGCTCATGTCATATGTGCTTGAGTTTGCAGTAACTGAGCTTTTGGGGGCTCCAGGCACTATACAAGATAGTTGGTATATGCCACAAAGATAAAAATAATAATTAAACCAACAAACTATTGAAGTGTTTATGATCCTCAGTGATCTAATGACCTTTCTGAAAAGGTGACATTTATGCTGATAAGTTCTGAACTATGAAAAATTAGGGGGGACAGGGGGAATATTAACTTCAGAGAAATAGTATGTGTCAAGCCCCTCAGGCTTGAATCACTTGGTGAACTTACAGAACTGAAAGAGGCCAGTATCTGTGGAGCTGAGAGCACAGCCTGAACCAAGTGCCATAAAGTGAAGTAGGAGAGTTTGAGAGGACTTTTGAGTCTAGAAAGAGTTATAACTTTATTCTAAGGTCATTAGGAAACCACTGATGGATTTTAGAGCTACAATGAGATGTTCACTTTTAAGGGGGTCACTCTAATGTTGTTTGCCATGAGAAAATACAGGGAGGGCAAGAGGTAGGCAGGTACAGAGTTTAGGTCATGTATGGGTTGGCTGGAAGAAATTGTGCTTGCCTAGGCCAGTGGTCGGCAAACTGCGGCTTGTGAGCCACATGCGGCTCTTTGGCCCCTTGAGTATGGCTCTTCCTAAGCCTTAGGAGTACCCTAATTAAGTTAATAACAATGTACCTACCTATATAGTTTAAGTTTAAAAAAATTGGCTCTCAAAAGAAATTTCAATCGTTGTACTGTTGATATTTGGCTCTGTTGACTAATGAGTTTGCCGACCACTGGCCTAGGCAATCAGGTTAGATAAAGTTTCCAATGTAATTACTCAAAGATTTTCAAAAGCTAGATAAACACTAGACATGAACAGATATACTGCTCAGAAAAATAGGTTCCCTTGTCCCAGCAGAGCCCTCAGTGGCATAGATGCTCATGACACTAGGGCCCAAGCTAGGGTCTGCCCAGTTCTGGAAATTTCAGTTGTTATGACCCTTCCCTGTCGTACTTGGATATTACATCACCATTGCAGAAGAACTTGAACTAATAATCTTTATACTTTCATTTCAAGGATTATTTATATACATATCTGGTTTTCCTGGTCCTTAAACTAAGAGTCAGCAAGGCCACATCATCATCAGTGGCTGAAAAGGATCTCTTCATCCAGCTTTGCAGAAGTCTGGATGGAAAGTACATAAGCACATTTCTCCTTCAGTGGCTCTTTCACTTTTTTTTAACCTCACCCAAGGATGTTTATTGATGAGAGAGAGAGAGAGAGAGAGAGAGAGAGAGAGAGAGAGAGAGAGAGAGAGAGAGACATTGATCAGTTGCAACCCGTGCCAACCTGGGATTGAACTCACAACCTAAGTATGTGCTGTGGCCAGGAAATAAACCCATAACCTTTTGGTGTATGGGACAGTATTCCAAACAACTGAACTACCCATCCAGGGCAGCTTTACTTGGGCAAGGGTAGTGGAAGTTATGATAGAAAAATATAGCTTTATGTGTAATATAATTTGCAGTGAGTACTGACAGGATATGAAGATGAGTTGGATGACAGAGATCGGTTTGGAGAAAGTAAGAATCATAAAGGAATGCCAGATAGTAGATGGTAGGCCATTTAGCTGAAATTCTTAACTCAAAAGCATCCATTACATCAATTAATAACTAAGAACTGATTATGTCCAGTGTAGAATTCATCTGCTTTGTGTGCTGGCTTTGTGCTCTAAATTCTCCTCCACCCTCTTAAACTGTCACTTACTTTTTAGAACTATATAATTTAATGCTTTACTTTTTATTGGTATTGAAGAAAAGGTGCTTGTGCTTCTTAGGGAACTAATATGAGTAGCAAAACTTAGCTCAAAAGCAGTTGCATGGATGTTCATTGCAGTAGTGTTTTAATAGTGAAATACCATAAATATCCTCAGTGCGTGAGATGAAAAACTATTGAGTCACTAAAAATGATGTATCATATCAGCAGTTTTCAATTGGTCATGCTATTACCCCAAGATGATATTCTACAATGGTGTGATTTTTTTTATTGTAATGACAAGGGAGGGCCAGGAATACTGCTAAACATTCTACAATGCAAAGGACAGCCCCCCGCCCAACAAAGAATTATCCAGTGTCACTTTTGAGAAACCTCGTATTATGTCTATGTATAACAATAATGATATACTATAAATACATAGTGTTGAATGAAAAGGTACGGTTTAGAATTACAGGAAAGGATGACAGTGTATTACTTATTTTAATGCTAGCTATTATAGCAAAGCAAAGCCAAAATTTCAGTGGCTGAACAAAATAGGCATTTATTGTTTGCTCGTCACAGACCATGGCAGTTCACAGTGGCATGTGGCTTTCCTACGTTCAGTTATGTAGGGATTCAGACCTCTTTCATCTTTTTGCTTCACCATTTCTTTACTCTCAGAATCCTCTACATTCAACCATTGGATGAGGGAAAAGAGAGTGGAAAAGACACATTCGTTTTTGAAAATCCAAAACTCAGAATTGATACAAATTACTACTACTCATATTCCACTGGGAGAAACTAATAAAATAACCACACCTGGTGTGACAAGGGCTATAAAATGTAGCTACAGGGTGAGCAGCTTCTTTCTCAGCAATATGAGTTGGGGGGCATAGATTGTTATGGGCAGCTAGTTAGCTCTGTGAAGGACACCTAATATTTAAGTAAATTTGCATACACACACCTACATACTCACACAATACCATCTATTGTTTATGGGCAGGGAAAGATTTATTAAAAATAGAACATTTGGACTGAAATGGTGAACATAAAATTCATGTATTCAACTGTGAAGATGAGAACAGGAGACTAGGTCTAGAGATAAGGGAGCAAAATTATCTTCAAACATATCTGTATTGTTTTATTTTATGGTTAGATTAAGAGCACTGAATTATTTAGGACCAGTTATTAGTAACTATAATTTAAGTATGTGTCCATATTTACTTGTATAATTCCTTAGACTTATCTGATTTTACCTTCCTCAAAACAAAATAATGAACAAATTGGGCAAATCAAACCTGTTTTATATCAAATAACTTATTTTTAAATTGATTAACAAAATGAGATGTGCCTTCTACGTTATTTTTAAGTTATATGTAAAAAGTATAGTCATATAGAAGATTTTTTATAAAACATTTTATTGATATAAAAGTATAATATGAACTGTGTTTCTTCCTATACAGTCCCATTCATGGTTATATGCAAAGCATAATATTAACATGCTCCCAGGCTTCTTGAAAAAATTACATCTACAGCATGATTATGTTGTTGAAAATATCCTTGTCCCTTGTTTACTTCAGTGTATCAAGTAGTATCATCTCTTCTTTCTGAAATATACCTGATTTTTCAAGCCATGTTGTGAATATTAACAATGTATCTCCCTTGTAAAAGAAAAAAACTCAAATCAAATACAACTCAAAAGTCAAGGGTGTGTGTGTGTGTGTGTGTGTGTGTGTGTGTGTGTGTGTGTTATCGTTTATCTAATAGTGGAATCCAAAGAAAAATGAATAACTAGGCTCTAGGAATGGTAGGGAACAGGGGATTTTCCTTTAGTTGTGTACTATTAGGATGACTAAGTGCAACAGCCTGGTTTTAATGAGTTTCAGGTAAAATACAACAGGAAGATCATCTATCTATATGTACTAATGTAAGTCAGGTTTCAAGCTTAGTCCAACCAGTCTTGGCTTGAAGTCATTGTCACTCAGTACAAACAGCCCCCTAGACCAGTGATGGCGAACCTATGACACATGTGTCAGAGATCACACGTGAACTCATTTGGTGGGTTGATTTTTCTTTGTTAAATGGCATTTAAATATATAAAATAAATATAAAAAATATAAATCTTTGTTTTACTATGGTTGCAAATATCAAAAAGTTTCTATATGTGACATGGCACCAGAGTTAAGTTAGGGTTTTTCAAAATGCTGAAACTCCGAGCTCAAAACGTTCGCCATCACTGCCCTAAACTATGCTATGAAGAAGGTAGCAGTTCTCAGAAAAGGGAGAAAAATTATGTGTTGAGAAGGCCTTCTCAAATAGCTGTCTTGTTTGGAATGCTCCATGTGCTACACTATTTTGACAGAATTCTGAATTTTGTTATTTGGTCTCCCAATTTTCAAAATCTTTACAAAGAAAAAAATGTGTTTCAAATGCCATATATATATACATATATATATATATATATATAGATAGATAGATAGATAGATATAGATATAGATATAGATATATAAAATATATATATATTTCCTCTAATGATGTAAATTGAAATTAGGAATGGATCAATGTGGAATGTTAAAACATGAAATGTATCATTTGCCCCTCCCCATTATTATAACTTACACAAAAAGGTAAGGAGTAATTTAAAACTCTTTGAAAACTGTGTTTTTAGTAAAAAGATGAGAAGAAAAATGACTTGTTTATTGTGTTACATCTGAGGTTTTATATGTGGTTTTCTTTTTAAAGAATAAACTCCGTAAGTTAATAAATAAGGCAATTGACAACATACCACTGTAAATTGTAGACATATCAAAAGAAAGTTATCAGACCAGTTATAGAAGAATATATATAAATAGCTTAGCCAAATCTCCTTATTGCAACCCAAAAATCCTGTTGATATTTATTACTTATTATTTATCACTTATTAGAGTCCCAAATGTTGCTCTGAAGAGCAGGATGCAATGAAGTACTGTTTTAGAGGCCTTATTAAACACTTCATTAAAATAGAAAGTCATTTATATAGCATCCTCTATGCCCATCGCTGAATTTGAACTATGATTCTTAAAAGAAAAACTGTTCCTCTCTCATAATTTTACTTTTACTTATCCTTTCTCTTATCAAACACCAATACATTCAACAAGACTCTGTTGGGAATTTCTATGTGGTATACTCTGTTTTAGAGCACTAGGATATTAGAGGGGGTGAAAGATGGTTAAGAGAGGTTTTTTTAAAAATGTTTTTATTGATTTCAGAGAGGAAGGGAGACGGAGAGAGAGATAGAAACATCAATGATCAGAGAGAATCATTGGTCTGTTGCCTTCTGCACACCCCCTACCAGGGATCAAGCCTGCAACCCAGGCATGTGCCCTGACTGGGAATCGAACCCAGGACCTCTTGGTCCATGGGGCGACACTCAACCCACTGAACCACCACAGCTGGGCAAGAGAGGCTTTTGAGTGTCACACAGTGACATGACACAGAACACCAACGTTACATACACATAAAAGGCCTGTGATTTGGAGTGGAGGGGTAGGAAAGAATGGCTAAAAAAAGTGCCTTAATTGAAGAAGGCATTAATAGTAAATAAAAATGTTGCAGCAAAATTATTATGAAAGTTTCTGTAAAGCATAATAAAAAGCTTAGAATGAAATCTCTAACATAAAAACAAGTGGTTCAGCAATAATTACTTGGTATTCAACTACCTTAAAACACTTAAAAATATTTTTGTCCTACATTTAATCAAAAGAAATTTGGAAAGTAAAACCTTATAAATTTCATGAATTATTTGCTATTAATTGTTATTTCCTTTGTAAAAAATTCTAATTATTAAAAAAGCGGATGGTTGTAATGTATTTTTATATTCAAACCAAATATGCTTGACTAAGAGTTTTTTTCATTAATAGCTAGCCTTGATTTTGACTAAAACACTTATACAAACTCTTAGGTAGTGTGTTAGCTTCATATTATATTCCTAACTCATTCAAATTGAACATGTATATGATTAATGGATGGAAATGTGTGTATATGTGTGTGTTTATTCAACAATTTTCAAGCTGGAGGGGATTTTTGCATATATTTCACATATATTTTCATACAATTAAATAAAAAATGAATATACATATTAAATTTACATATAGTTTAGTGAACTAAAATATTTTCTGGCATTATTTTTAGTTAAGTTACTAACATAAATTCTAAATATATACTTCAAAAAAGCATAACCAAATACAGTCATTCTACTCATCACATGATATAGTAGATGCTTTATTTGTTGTTAACTTTAAGGGCTGCCATTTACATATAATTTGAGCAGTCAACAGCTACCGTGCTCACTGAATGATGCAATTGAATAGAGATTTGGGTCCTATAATGTCTTTTTTTAGGTTGTGAACTTTAAAAAACACTGTTAACTGAATCACCTAGTCCAACAAGATTGGCACTCAGTTTAGATGAGGTGGCATTGACTCATGTTCTCCTAGCAAAGTGCAACAATAAGCCCTAGAGATAACACAAGAGGCAATCAAAGATAGTTGTGAAAGGTAAGCAGCAGAAGGCACAATAATTTGAGATCCCAGAACTGGAGGAAAACAATAGCAAGTTGTGCTATCTAACCCCATCCAGCAGAATGTGATGTATCCCTTACCACAAACTAGTAACACAAGGCAGCAGAGGTCAGTTTGGCTCATTCCTCCCCTGGATTGAATAGGAGTTCCTCTGACAATACCAGATAAGCTAGATACAACTGGCAAGGTACCTTGAGTAGGATCCCTTCTAGTAATAAGGAGCCAACAAAAAGGCCTCTCCTTCCCCCAGGCCTAAGACTACCCTCCTCTGCTAAAAGATGGGGAGACATCTGACAACACTGATTACATCAAATGGCCTAGGCCAGGAAAACTCTTTTTTCTTGTGGGCTGAGGCTGCCTTCTCCTGCACAGAGATACTAGGGAAGCCACAGGACCCTGGAAGGGGGATGCTCCCACCCACCCCCCACCAACAAGCTACCAACCAGGAAGTACTCTTCCACCCAACAAGCAGAAGATTTTGCCATGAAAGCCTACAGGTCAGAGACTACCTTTTATCCTAGTGAGACACCAGTAAGGTTAGGCAGAAATGATAAGAGGGACACAATGACATCAAGCAACCTGGCCTAGAAAACATCTTTGTCCCTATGGACCTGAGACTTCCCTCCCACACCCAGGGACATCATGGCAAGCACAGGATACTGGTAGCCCTATCCATCATAAGAGGTGTCTGGCCATGGAAGCCTCTTTGACCTGGTGACCATGAGAGTCTCCCCTCTCTTCTCTGGAGACATCACAGCAGTTGGAGAATACCAGTATAGACAGTCTTCCGCAACATGCACCCTTTGTCTTCATGGATATGAGCAATCCCTACTCCACATAGAAGCACTGGGCACCCTAGCCTGGGGAACTCCTGAATCCTCAGGCAGTACCGTTAAGGACCAATAGGAATGTCAACCTCACCAGTTAACCAAGCAGATCATAATAACACCACAAAGGCTCTGATTATAGAACTATTCTTGGAGCCACAGCAGGACTGGGACTTGTGACTAAATTTGAAAAAGGTAAATGTCGACTAAAATGAAAAATTAGAGGAGGAACCAGAACGTGCATACTTAAGAGACAAAATGTCCAGTACATCACTCATAATACGAAGAACCAAGAAAACCACAACAAGAATGATAAAAGGCATCTAAGGTCATCACTGGGATGAATCAGATGTTAAAATTATCTGACAAGAATTCTAAAGCAGGAGTCATAAAAATACTTAAACACTCAAATACGACATCTTTCAAAACATATGAGAAAGCTCAGAAATGAAATAGAGGTTACAAAAAGAACAAAGTGGGACGTATGAAACTAAAACATTCAATAGGCACAATGAAAAGAAAACTTGCTGTATGGCTTTGATAGTAGTGGGAAATGACAGAGGATAAAAATCATTGGACTTGAAAACAAAAAGAATTTACCCATTCCGAAGAAAATAGATGATATAGAATAATAATGTTAAAAGAACGGGGTCTTAAAACTTTTGAGACAATAGCAAAGGATCCATCACTTGCATCATTGGTATCCTATCAAGAGAGTAGAAAGTAGGTGGGTGTGAAAGAATATCACCCAAATGAATGGTTGAAAATTTATTGAATTTGGTAAAAGACACAAACCTACACAATAATAAAGTCAAATGAACCTGAAACAGAATATGCCTAAACGGATCTATGGCAATACATATAATAATTATAATTCTGAAAACTAAAGACAAAATCTTGAAAGCATCCAGACAGAAAGATACATTACATATAGGGGAAAACACAATTTGAATCACAGTGATTTCTCTTCTGAAACATAGTCAGAAGGACGTGTAAGGACTTTTTTCAGGTGCTTAAAAGGTGTGGCAAAGCTATTTCAGGAATGAAGGGCAAGTAAAGTTACTCTCTGATTAAGGAAAACCAAAAGAATTTGTCACTACCAGAACTACTCAAAGATTGCCTGAAGCCATTCTTCAAACAGTAAGGAAATTATATTCCTTGTAACAATCCCACACTTAGTCCATTTTTCACATAAAAAAAGCAAGCTTTCAAAGGGCTTAAGTACCCAAGTGACTCAGCTAGTCAATGGTAGAGCTGAGATCCAAACTCTGACTAATTCTAAAGTTTGACTCTTCACCCCTATGCATTGCCAGCTTAAGATATTTCATATGATCAAATCTTCTTTTAGAAACGTGTATATTTTGAATACATATATAGTAAGAATAACATAAACTAGGCTGTATCATATATTGATGTCCTCAAACCATATAATTTATATAACTCCAAACACGAATTTTACATTCAAGGTAGGATAGGAAACTACCTTTTGCTGAAAAAAACAAAACAAAAACAGATTTTAAAAAATCCTGCTCCAGCCCGGCCAGTGTTGCTCAGTGGTTTAGCATTGACCTATGAACCAGGAGGTCATGGCTCAATTCCCGGTCAGGGCACATGCCCAAGTTACTGGCTGGATCCCCAGTGTAGGGCATGCAGGAGGCAGCCGATCAATGATTCTCTCTTATCATTGATGTTTCTATGTCTTTCTCTCCCTCTCCTTTCCTCTCTGAAATCAATAAAAACATATTTAAGAAAAAATCCTGCTCCAATTACATTGTGTTGGAGAACACAAACCTTTGGTGAGTCAAGGCTATGTAAAATCAGGTACTTGGATTCATCTAATGCGTCCATTGCCCAAGGCAGGGGCCAGCTCACTGCCCAGAACTCAGCCCCAGTGAAGACTTCTTTACCATTAAGGCAACAGTCTTAGGATCTTGTAACAAAGTTTTAACCAAATTCCAAAGCCCCCAAATCTTCCTGGGGTTAACAGATGTCCTGACACACTACATGCCAGTTTGGAGCATCAGTTATGGCTCCTCAGTTATGGCACATTACATCAGCGGTGTTTGCAAAACCCTCTTTGTATTTAGTAAGTCCCAGATGTTGATAACTAGTACTAACATTATTTTAAAGGTAGAGTTCAGTGCATAAAATTATTGAGAACTCATTTCTTTTGAAAACTTCAAATCCCAGAATGTTATCTTAGCTAATAAATGTACATGTGCAGTTTTCATTTCAAACTCCCTGATGGTGAGGTTTCCTCCACCTTATTCTGTGAATTAGTACCAGTTAACCTTGCTAAAAATCTATTTTTCTCACTTCGTTTGCTCCTAAATCTCTGGCATATGTCTCACATGCCCACAATCATATTCAGACCCTCTGAGCCTTCTTGTCACCTTAGATTCCACCCCACTCTCACTACTCCCACCAGATGAGCTTTCAAAATCTTTTCAACTTAGTCCTTTTAAATCTAAAATAGTTCCAGTTAGTGCTGATTTGTTGGTAGTTAATATTAGTACACCATATAAAGTATAATTCTAAAAATATTTAGTTAAGAAATATAAACAGAATTCTTTAGGATTTACCAACCACCTGTGTGACCTTGAGTTAATCAAATACATATTGAGCTTCCATTGTTTTCATTAATGGTAGGATTGCATTAGATGAGTTAAAACATTCTTTTTTATCTTTATTGTTTAAGGTATTACATATCTTCCATATTTTTTATTTTTTAAAATATATTTTATTGATTTTTACAGAGAGGAAGGGAGAGAGATAGAGAGTTAGAAACATCGATGAGAGAGAAACATCGATCAGCTACCTCCTGCACACCCCCTACTAGGGATGTGCCCACAACCAAGGTACATGCCCTTGATTGGAATTGAACCTGGGACCCTTCAATCCACAGGCTGATGCTCTGTCCACTGAGCCAAACCGGTTAGGGCTCTACCCTATTTTTACTCAATGACCCCTTCTCACCCCCGCCCCTGACCCAGGACTTCACCACACTATTGTCTGTTTCCATGGGTTATGCATATATGCTTACAAGTTATTTGGTTGTATCTTTCCACTCTCCCCCAGCTTCTATCTGAGATTTGACAGTCTGTTCCATACTTCTGTGTCTCTGGATCTATTTTGTACATCAGTTTATTTTGTTCACTAGATTCCACGTACGAGTGAGATCATGTGATATTTGTCTTTCTCTGCTGTCTCAGAGGGTAAGAGATCATTCTTTAATACAGCTGCATAGTATTTCATGGTATAAATGTACCACAGATTTTTTATCCACTCATCTACTGATGGGCACTTGGGCTGTTTCCAGATCTTAACTATTGTAAATTGTGCTGCTATGAACATTGGGGTGCATACATTCTTTCTGATTGGTGTTTTGGGTTTCTTAGAATATGATCCTAGAAGTGGGATCACTGGGTCAAATGGCAGTTACAAATACAATTTTTTGAGGAAACTCCATATTGGTTTCCATAATGGCTGTACCATTCTGCATTCCCACAAGCGGTGTACTAAGGTTCCCTTTTCTCCACATGCTCACCGGCATTTCTCATTTGTTGATTTATTGATGGTAGCATTCTGACAGGTGTGCGGTGATACCTTAGTGTCCTTTAATTTGCATCTCTCTGATGATCAGTGACTTTTAGCATTTTTTCATGTCTCTTGGCCATCAATATATCCACTTTGGAGAAATATCCATTAAGGTCCTTGGCCCATTTTTTTAATTGGATTGTTTGTTTTCATTTTGTTAAGTTGTCTGAGTTCCTTATATATTTTGGATATTAACCCTTTATAAGATGTATCAATGTCAAATATGTTCTCCCATACAGTGGGCTCCCTTTTCATTTTGCTGATGGTTTCTTTTGCTGTGCCTTTTATTGTGATGTAGTCACATTTGTGTATTTTCTACTTAGTATTTCTTGCCCTAGGAGATGTATCCGCAAACATATTGCTACAAGAGATGTCTGAGATTTTGCTGCCTATGAATTCTTACAGGATTGTTAAGGTTTCACGATTTACATTTAAATCTTTTATCCATTTTGATTTTATTCTTGTGTATGGTGTAAGTTGGTGGTCTAGTTTCATTTTTTTTTTTGCATGTATCTCTCCAATTTTCCCAACATTTACTGAAGAGACTGTCTTGACTCCATTATATGCACTTGCCTCCTTTGTCAATATGAATTGAGCATAATGGTGTGAGTTGATTGCTGGGGTCTCTGTTCTATTCCACTGATCTATATGCCTGCGTTTGTGTCAATACCAGGCTGTTTTGGTTACAATGGCTTTGTAGTATAATTCAAAATCTGGTATTGTGATCCCTCCAACTTTGTTCTTCTTTATCAGGATTGCTGCAGCTACTGGGATCTTTTTTGGTTCCATATAAATTTTTGGAGTATTTGTCCTACATCTGTGAAATATGCCATTGGTAATTTAATAGGGATTGCATTGAATCTATAGATTGCTTTGGGTAGTATGGACATTTTAATGATATTGATTTTACCAATCCATGAACACAGTATAATCTTCCACTTGTGTATATCTTCCTCTATCTTTTTTTTCAACATCCTATAGTTTTCAGAGTACAAGTCTTTTATATCCTTGGTTAAGTTTATTCCTAAGCCTCTTAAATTTTTATTGTTATTGTTGCAATGGTAAATGGAATTGTTTTTTTAGTTTCTCTTTCTGAATTATTGGTGTATAAAAAGGCCATCAATTTCTGGGTGTTAATTTTATATCCTTCTACATTGCCAAATTCATTTATTAAATCTAGTTCTTTAGGGAGTCTTTAGGGTTTTCTATATACAATATCATGTCATCTGGGCATAATGAAAGTTTTACTTCCTCAGTTCCAATTAGGTGCATTTTATGATTTCTTCTTCTTTGATCTTTGTGGCTAGTACTCCCAGTACTATTCTATATAACAAAAAGATAATATGCAAATAGACTGAAAGGCAGAACAACCGAATAACCAGTTGCTATGACGTGCGCTGACCACAAGGGGGCACGCGTGGAACATGGCAGACATTGGTAGCAGAGCATGGAATATGGCAGGCGTCAGCCACTGTGGGATGGTGGAGCAGGTGGGCAGGGGCACCAAACCAAGGTGGAGCACAGGTCACTGTCATCAGGGCAATCCGCTGTTGGTTAATGAAAATTCTTTGCTCCCACGCACTGCAGTCCTGCCTGGCCCTTGCACCTGCTGCCAGCACCAGCCCCACTCGCATCCACTGCCAGCACCTGGTGCTGGTCCCAGTCGCTCAGCACTGTCAGCAGATGCATGCAGCAGCTGCCAGCCCCGATCACCCCTGAGGGCTTCTGCACTTCCCCTTGCTCCTGAGGGGAGATTGGGGCCAGCAGCTGCTGCTCACACCTGCTGCTGGCACCGACCCCAATCTCTCTGTGCTGACAGGGGGTGTGAGCTGGGCCAGTGCCCTCAGTGCATGGGAGCGGCAGCAGAGGGAATGGGGCTACCAGCAGACAAGGGACCAGGGGCCACGGCGGGAGGGGCCAGGCAGGGGCATGGAGGATGGGCCAAGACCTGCTCCTGTGCTCACCACAGCCTCACAGCCCACAGTTCCTTTCAAGGTGCGCACATTCTTGCATTGGGCCCCTCGTGTTGAATAATAGTGGTGAAAGCAGACAACCCAGTCTTGTTCCTGTTCTTAGGGGAAATGATTTTAGTTTTTGCCCATTGAGTATGATGTTGGCTGTAGGTCTGTCATATATGGCATTTATTATGTTGAGGTATGATTCCTCTATTTTCATTTTGGTGAGAGTTTTTATCAAAAAATGGCTGTTGGATTTTCTGTTTCCGTGTCTATTCATATGATCATATGATTTTTTAATTTCAATTTGTTTATGTGTAATATCATGTTTACTGATTTCCAAATATTGTACCAGGCTTGCATCCCTGGAATAAATCCACTTGGTCATGGTGTATGATCTTTTTAATATATTGCTGGATCCGATTTGCCAATATTTTCTTGAGGATTTTAGCATCTATGTTCATCAGGGATATTGGCCTGTGATTCTCTTCTTTGTAGTGTCTTTAACTGGTTTTGGAATTAGGGTAATGCTGACCTCATGAAATGAGCTTGGAAGAGTTCCTTCCTATTGATTTTTTTAAAATAATTTAAGGAGGATAGGTGTTAGTTCTTCTTTGAATGTTTGGTAAAACTTCCCTATGAAGTCATCCAGACCAGCGCTTTTGTTTGTTCGGAGGTTTTTTTTTATCATTTTTTTTTTTATTACTGCTTCAATTTCATCAGTTGTTGTTGGCCTGTTCAGGTTTTCTAAATCTTCCTGATTCATTATTGGAAGACTGAATTTTTCTAGGAATTTGTCCATTTCTTCCACATTGTCCAGCTTGTTGACATATAGTTGTTCATAATATTTTCTTACAATCCTTTGTATTTCTGTAGTGTCAGTTACTACTTCACCACTTTTGTTTCTGATTTTGTTTATTTAAGTCCTCTCTCTTTGTTTGTTGATGAGTCTGAATAGAGGTTCATCAATATTGTTTATCTTTCCAAAGAACCATATCTTGGTTTCATTGATCTTTTGTTTTTTCATTTTTGCTTTTTGTTTTTTAGATTTCGGTTTTTTAGTATCTATGTCATTTATTTGGTTTGATCTTTATTATTTTCTTCCTTTTACTTACTCTGGGATTTTCTTACTGTTCTCTTTCTAATTCTTTATGTTGTAGGATCAAATAGTTTATTATTTTTTTTCTATAGGCTTGTAGTGCTATAAACGTACCTCTCAGGACTGCTTTTGCTGTGTCCAGGAGATTTTGGGTGTTGTGTGTTGATTTTCATTTGTTTCCAGGAAGTTTTTTATTACTTTCTTGATCTTAGTGGTAACATACTCTTATTTATCACATGTTATGTAGCCTCCATGTATTTGAATGTTTTTGTGTGTTTTTATTATGATTCATTTCTAATTTTATTCCCTTGTATTCCCAAGAAGATGCTTGATATGATTTCTATCTTTTTGAACTTGTAAAAAATTGTTTTGTGTCCTAACATGCAGTCTATCTTTCAGAATGACCCATGTGCACCTGAGAAGAACATGTATTCTGCAGCATTGGGGTGAAATGTTTTATAAATATCAATTAAATCCATCTGACCCAGTGTGTCCTTTAGAGTCACTGTTTCCTTGTTGATTTTTTTTTGTCTGGTAGATCTATCCAGTGGAGTCAATGGGATGTTAAATTCCCTTACTATGACTGTATTAGTGTTTATGTTTGTTTGTGTTTTTTTTTTTTTTATAATGTTAGGTGCTCCTATATTGGGTGCATATGCAGGCACCCTCTAAAAGGGCCAACACACACAATTTATTTACAAGTATTATAAGCTCTTGTTAGATCCATCCCTGTAGTATTATATAGTGACTTTTATTGTCTCTTGAGATGGCCTTAATTTGGAAGTCTATCTTATAAGATATGAATATTGTTACCCCAGTCTTTTATTCTGAGGTGGGTCTCTTGTAGACAGCATGTAATTGGGTCATGTTTTCATATCCATTCAGCTACCCTATGTCTTTTGATTGGAGAATTTAATCCATTTACATGTAAGGTTATTATTGATATGTACTTGTTTTTTGCCATTTTAATTTTTTATGTCTGTGTTTCTTTCTCTATATATCTCTTCTTCTCATTACAACAGTCCCTTTAGCATTTCTAGTAGTCCTGGTTTAGTGGTAGTAAACCCATTTAGGCTTTTATCATCTGGGAACCCCTTTATTTCACCATCTATTTTTGAATGATAGCCTTGCTGGATATAGTAATCTTTGTTTCAGTTTCTTGCTTTTCATTACCTTGGGTACTTCATGCCATTTCCTTCTGGCCTGTAGAGTTTCTGATGAAAAATTAGCTGACAGACTTATGGGAGTTCCTTTGTAGGCTACAAATTGCTTTTCTCTTGCTGCCTTTAAGATTCTCTCTTTGTCTTTAACGTTTGGCATTTTAATTATGCTGTGTTTGGATTCTTCTTTCTTGGCACTCTCTTTGCCTCCTGAACTTGGGTGACTTTTTCCTTCACCAGGGTAAGGAAGTGTTCTGACATTATTTCTTCAGATTCTCTAACCCTTGCTTACTTTCTTCAACTTCTGGTATTCCAATGATGCAAATATTGTTACATAGCATGTTGTCCCACAGCTTCCTTTAACTGTCCTCCTGTTTTTTAGTTTTTTTTTTTTATTTTTTTTTATTTTGGGGTCTCTAATTGAGAGATTTTTTTCTACCTGAGTTCTAATTCACTGATCAGATCCTTGACTTATCCTAATCTGCTGTTTATTCCTTCCAATGTGTTCTTTGTTAGTACTATGTCATTCTTCATTTCCAACTATCCCTTTTTCTTAGTTTCGATATCTTTTCTTTTGCTGTTGAGCATCCTTATAATCATTAGTCTGAGCTATATATCTGATAAATTTCTTATCTTCATTTCTTTTGATTATTCTATAGAATTATCTTCTTTTTTTAATTTGGGGCTTGTCTTTTTTCTTCCCATTTTGACTGCCTGTTTGGGTCTTTGTCTGCTTATTAGGTACATATGCTACTACTCCCAGTGCAGGACAATGTTAGATGCTGTTTGTGACTGGCACTGAGTACCTTGTTTGGCACTATCTGCAATCCTCTACTGTGGCTGGGTGCTTTGGAAATGACGAAGTTATGCACCGAGATCTGCTGTTCCTAGCAGGGAGTCCAGAAGGAGATCAGGCAAAGACTCAATGCATCCAGAGATCAGCCTCTGTCTGCAGTCTGTTATTCCGTTTTTATTACCCCAGGCTATGGACCACAACAAGGCTTAGATTCCACAGGGTGGGGCAAGAGTTTTTCTAACAGGGTGGGGAAATTGCTTCCCCACGCAGGTCTGCCAGAAGAGTATGTCATCTTCAATATGAAGGAATTACTCAGCACAGGAAACCGGGGTGGCTACCTTCTGAGCTCTAACAGCAGAGACCCCAAATCTGGAATCTCCTCACACAGCTCTAGTCCACTCTGCCTTTCCTCTGCTGGAACCCAAGGTGAGTGGCTTCACACAAAATTGTGTGTGTTGGCCCTTTTAGAGGGTGCCTGCATTTGCAGCCATCTCTGGCTGGTAGACAGCAACCCTGCTGCTTTTCACAGCCAGGTGTTGTGTGGGTACCTTTTTCAGTTCTGGTGCTCTGGGTTGGGGAGCCCTGCTTAGTGTTTAGACCCAAGATTTCTCAGTGGGAAACCCCTCACAGCTGAGATATCCCTCCAGAACTTCATCTACTATCTGTGGTAGCCTGGCCAGCCCTTTCACACCTCCACCCTTACAAGTCTCTATGTCATTTCTACTTTCTGTTCTTGGTTATCAGGGTTCTTTCAAGTTAGTCTTCAGTTGATTTTTCAGGGTAGGTTTTTTCTGTATTTTATCTTTATTTCAAGTTTTGTCCTAGGAGAGTGTTAGTATAGTTTCTATTTACTCTGCTGCCATTTTGGAACTATTATACTTATAACATATTCTTTGCATCATTGACAAAAACTTCAGTAATCTGATTGCTTATTTAATTTGTGTTTGTTTTACATTATCATATGTACACTTGAAAATGTGAACCCATAAACAGTCACTGAATTATCATAATGGGATTCATATTCTGGCATTGAGGTTAAGACTGAGAATTTTTGCTCTTGAGGGACAGAAACTATGGTATTCTGAGGCTATATTTCTTATCATATTGCTTTTGTTGTTTGTGAGCAGTGTAATCCTGGAAACAAAATAAAATGTGGAGCCAAACAAATTGTCTTTCATATTTAGAGGGCAGGCATGCATATTTGACATAGCGCATAACTGAAGTTTTAAAATACTGCTGTAATGTTTTGATGATTCAACACTAAGAGTGCATTGTTTATCAGGGAGCTGATGTTGACAGAACTTCCAAAATATAACATATTCTAATTGCATATGGCTTCATATGGGCTTTTAAATATATAGGAATCTGAAACTTTTAGGATTCATTATCCAAAGTTCAAAATTCTGGGGAAGAACCAAGATGGTGGCATAGATAAATGCCAGTACTCATTGCCTCCCACAATCATATCAAAATTACAACTAAAATACAGAATAACCATCATTCAGAACAGCCTCAAATTTGGCTGAATGGAAGTCCTAAAACTATAGAAGTAAAGAGGAAATCACATTGAAACTTGTGGGGGGGGGGTAGAGGCATAATACAGGCTGGTCCAACATACAGGTGTGGCATTTGTTTTTAATTTTGGGGGTTATCTTGGTTGTGGAGGTTTCCCATGAGAAACAAGGGTTCCCAGCCTCCACACAAAACCCCCCAGTTCAGGTTTCAAGTACTGGGAAGAGAAGGCCCCATAACTTAGGCTGTAAAAACCAGCAGGGTTTTTGGCTGAGTGACACAGAACCTGCAGGAGACCCTGCAGATGGTCTTAAAGGGCTGGCACATGTACTTACTTGAAGTCTCTCCCTCTGAACTCCAGCATGGGGTTAGTGGCTTAGTGAGATCCAGGGACATATGGAGAGGAACTGGATTGTCTGGCATAGGGGCAAGAACTCAGGGGCATCTCTGTCTCAGACAGCTGCTCACAGGGTTCATTGTTCCTATGCTGAGACCTCCCACATCACAGAGCTGACTAGCGGACATATCTGAGTCTCCATTGACCTGGCTCACATTGTTCACTTCATCCTGTTGATTCCCTGAGACCCTGCTCCATTGATTTTGCAGCCCCATCCAAGCTGTTTGCAGTGGCTTTTTCATACAAATGGCCCATCCTGGCACAGGCTTCATACTTTGCTAAAATCTCCCAAATAAGCAGCAGCTGGCATCAGCATACCCTATACCAGTGGTCGGCAAACTCATTAGTCAGCAGAGCCAAATATAAATAGTACAACGATTGAAATTTCTTTTGAGAACCAAATTTTTTAAACTTAAACTATATAGGTAGGTACATTGTTATTAACTTAATTAGGGTACTCCTAAGGCTTAGTAGGAGCCACACTTAAGGGGCCAAAGAGCTGCATGTGGCTCGTGAGCCACAGTTTGCCGACCATGGCCCAATACCTATCAATAAGAGGCCCAAGACCTGGCACTAGGAGCAACCTGCCTTGATTCACAGATTGGCTTCACCTGAGCACTTCAAAGCACAGCACACGTAGCAGTCATCTTCAGATTGCTCTGTAGCTCCTGCTGGGTGGCCCCAGACAGTGGCTGACTTTACACTTCCCAGTAGGCCCCAGAGCCAATGCACCTGGTGGACAGCTTCAGACCACAGCATATTACAACTTTATACATCCATGAGAGACACAATCAAGGGGCAGACTCAGTGAACACCATAGCCCCACTGAAGCAAGTCCTACTCTATAGGGGTGTCACCTACATAGCAGCTCTTCTGCAGTAGTTGCTTCTGATCTTCTCCAACAATTGGCTTGCAGGTCAATTCCTCCCAGTGATGCCAATATTAATCAAGACTCAACAATAATAGGACAGTGCACACAGCACACATATGGGTGCACCTACTACACAAGGCCACTCTCCCAATTCCAGGAAAGATAGCAGCTCTACCTAATACATAGAAACAAACACATGGAAGTAGCCAAAATGCAGAGAAAAATAAACATGTCACAAACGAAAGAACAGAAGAAATCTCCAGAAAAAGAACTAAATGAAATGGAAGCAAACAAACTACTAGATACGGAGTTAAAAACAATGGTATAATATGCTCAAGGATCTTAATGAGAGCTTCAAGGGAGTTAGTGAGAATTTCACAAACCTTAGTGAGAACATCAAAGATATTTAAAAGGACCAAATTAAGCATACATTAACTGAAATAAAGAATAATTTACAAGGATTCAACAATAGAATAGAGCACTCAGAGAATCAAATCAGTTATTTAGAATATGAAGAAGCATGAAATACCCAATCAGAAGAGCAAAAAGAAAAAGTAATCAAAAATATAAAGATAGTATAAGGAGCCTCTGGGACAACTTCAAGCATATGAACATTCACATTATGGTGCTGTCAAAAGGAGAAAAGAGAGGTCAGGATATTGAAAACCTATTTGAAGAAATAATGACAGAAAACTCCCCTACCTGGAGAAAGAAATAGACTTACAAGTCCAAGAAGTGCAGAGAGTCCCAAACAAGAGGAACCCAAAGAGTACCACACCAAGGCACCTCAAAATTAAAATACCAAAGGTTAAAGACAAAGAGAGAATCTTAAAAGCAGCAAGAGAAAAGCACTTAGTTACCTAGAAGGGAGTGCCCATAGGACTGTCAGCTGATTTCTCAACAGAAAGTTTATAGGCCAGAAGGAAATGGCAATAAATATTCAAAGTGATGAATAGCAATAACCTACAACCAAGGTAGGTTTCTACCCAGCAAAACTATGATTTAGAATTGAATGTCAGATGAAGAGCTTTCTACACAAGAAAAAGCTAAAGTGGTTCATCACCACCAAACTAGTATCACATGAACTGTTAAAGGTTATTCTTTTTTTATTGATTTAAAAAAAGGAAGGGAGAGGAAGAAAGGGAGAAACATTGATGAGAAGATTGGCTGCCCCCTGCATGCCCCACAATAGGGATAGAACCTGTAACCCAGGCATGTGCCCTTACCAGGCATCAAACCATGACCTCCTGGTTCATAAGTCGATGCTCAACCACTAAGCCACGCTGGCCTGGCAAGAATATTCTTTAAGAAGAGAAAGAGTAAGAGTAAGAATAAGAATAAGAATAAGAATAAGAATAAGAATAAGAATAAGAATAAAAGAATAAGAATAAGAAAAAGGAAGAAGAGGAAGAAGAAGAAGAAGAAGAAGAAGAAGAAGAAGAAGAAGAAGAAGAAGAAGAAGAATACAAACAATAAAATGGCAATAAATACATATCTATCAACAATTTAATCTAAAAATCAAAATAAACATGAATTCTAATGATCAAAATAAACTGATGAGTAAAATATAACCAAAGACATGGAAACATGGAACAGACTGATGAATCTCAGAGGAAAGGGGTAAGGGGAGGGAAGGAAGAAATTAACCAAAGAACTTATATGCATTACCTATGGACACAGACAATAGTATGGTGAAGACCTGGGGTGAGGCAGGAACCGGGTGGAGGGGGAACTAGGGGGGTGGGGAGGAAGGATATCTCTAATACTCTTAACAGTAATAATTTATTAAAAAAGTTTAAAATTCTGGATGGCACAAAGGGATATAATTTGATATTTGAATTCATGAAACAGATCAGATATTTGAACTCAAGAGATGCAGCAATATGTGCAAGGTCTGTATGACCTTTACATAGCATGTTCTAATGAAACCTGTTTTTCCAAATGTTTATGTGTATTCACATTAATATTGAAACTGAACACAATGGTATATTAATCCTGTCCTTAAGAAGGTGCCACTGACTGATTATTATTCTTTTTTTACATATCTCTTCCTTTTTATTTTTAGACATTAATTACAGAAGCTTTTAAAAATAAATGTAATATTCTCTTTTTAAAGAAAAAAATGACTTTTCATATATTTCTATAAATACTAGGATTGTTCATGCTGTTCTATTAGAATGCAAATGAGAAAATTAAATCTCACAGGCAGTGATCCCTAAGCCCAAATAACTCACAACAGTAAAACTTGGACTAGGATCTTGATAATTATACACACTGTTTGTAACTCAGGAAGTATGATATCTCCTAAAAACTAAAGTTAGTTGTTTAGAGTAATTTTTTCCCCTTTATTGATTAAGGTATTACAAATGTGTGCTTATCCCCCATTGCTCCCCACCTCTCCCAATCCTGCCCTCACTCTCACCCTCACCCCCTGTTGTCTGCATCCATTGGTTATGCTTATATGCATGCATACAAGTCCTTTGGTTGATCTCTCCCCCTTACCCATTATTATTCTTGAAGCAACATTGTTTTCTTGCATGATAAATGCTTCTTTAAAATAATCTGCTATTTATAATATGCATCATTCTGAGATTGCACCCAAGGTTATAAGTATCACATTTGAACTTTAGATAAGTTCAAAACATGTCACAACAGTGTCACTGTTTAATGTATCCTTGTTCCTCAGAATTCTGCTGTGTGTTAGGTCTGGATAGAGGTAGAGATCACAACCAATTACCTTATCACTTATTATCATCTTTGGGTAAAGCTTAAAGATTGGAGGCACCAATATAATAGTTTAGAAAGTGCAATCAATCAGTCTGTCAATAAATGCTGAAAATGTCAGATAGCATGTTTTGTGTTGGGAATACACGGGTGAATAAGACAATTTTTACCCTAATGGTGATTAAAACCCGTTAGTTTTTTTTAATTATTTTTGGTTTTTTCAATTTTCCAATGGCAAGTAGCCAAAACTTGTCGCCAATCTTTCTCTTTGCATATGTTTTTCATTTCTAAAGTCCACTGTCTACCTTCCCTAGGAATTTCAATCTTTACACTCACCCTCAGGTCTGACTTCTTTAGAATTCAAACCAACCTAAATTACTTCCCTGTATTTTCAGTTAAGATAAATCTGAGTTGCCTTTGTCACTATGTTTTGCATTAAATTCTGCTAATTAATTTGATAAAAAATTTCTATAATAAATAAATCCTCAATTGGTATCATAAAAAGATCGCCTCCAGGTGTCTCAATTATATATATTTTTTCTTTATGTCCTCACTATTTGTTCCTTTTATTTTGTCTCACAGATATGATTTGACCTATTATGGTCTCAACTCATCCCTAGACCAATGTGGAGATAATTTAATCACCCATGGCTCCACCTCTAAATACAGTTTGCATCTTTTTCTTGTATTGTTTCTCATTTCAATGTAATTATCTTAAGTAGAGATCCCACTGAAAGACAAGAAGTGCAATCATCTCCCCTACAACATATATAGTTTCAAACTTCACTCTTGAGAACAACTTTACCTCAAAACATTCCAAGTAAGTTGATGAATTAAACTTTGTAGTCTACATAATGTAAATCATTCACTATTCTTTCTGTTTTATTTTTTCTTTTATTCCTTCCATTCTTTAAGGTATGACTGAATTATTAACTTTTCCCTAAATTGATTTTAGTAGCAAAATAACTCTGGTTACTCTCTCCCTGTATAAATAGTAATTTGCCGTAACCAGTTTGGCTCAGTGCATAGAGCATCAGCCTGCGGACTGAAAGGTCCCAGGTTCGATTCCGGTCAAGGGCATGTACCACGGTTGCGGGCACATCTCCAGTGGGGAGTGTACAGGAGGCAGCTGATCGATGTTTCTCTCTCATCGATGTTTCTAACTCTGTCTCTCTCTTCCTCTCTGTGAAAAATAAAATAAAATATATTTAAAAATAAATAAATAAATAGTAATTTGTACACTATGAATATATTAGAACTGTAACTTTAAAATATTAGTAATACATTCAATACAATGCTACATGTTTACTTCAAGTTCAGTAAATGTTCATTGACAGAAATTATTTTTTTTAGATCTTTAAGAAGTAAATAGGATTAACATAAAAATATTGCCTCAAATAGCAACCTTTAAGATACTTTGGAATTTCAGAGTAAAAAATAAATCTTAGCTTCGGTGGCAAAAGTCCTTGCTCGTTAAATATAATCCATTTTTATAAAAAAGAAAGATAAAAGCAGACAAGATTCTATTCATGTATGTTTTGTTACTCTATATAATTTACATAATAGAAAAATACAGTGGTTTAATCTTGACCCTTTCTTTTCAAGATAATAGTTTATTCAGCTACTCCCATATTGGAATTGCCTTACTTATATATTAGTCCTTTTTATTTTGCATGTATTTTCTCTCTTTTCTAAAGACCAATTATTGAACATATCATTAGATACTCTTAAAATGTGTTCAATTTTTTTCTAGTTGAGGACAGGTGGCTTTTGCTGTTGTTCAGTTTCTTCCCCAGTGCCTAAGCTGAAGCTTACCCTTCTAAATCTCACCACTGTCTGGGAGTCAATGCACTTACTCTCTATTGTGAGGGAGTGATCATAGTTGCCCCAAAGTATTGCAGAAGCAGAAGGATCAGGATCCACCTGGAGCAATTCAGTTGAGGCTGGGCAAAGAATCTGTGTACAGTGGGCACCTCTTACCCTCCACCCTGGTGATTCTCCACTTCTGTGCCTGTGGGTGTTGTGTGGAGTTGTCATTCTTTATTTTCTTTCCTGTTTTTGCTGCAGGATAAAATCTGAGTCTTACTGTTTTGTTTTTAATTTATCTCTATTGTTGAAATTATTACAGATGTTCCCTTTGTTTGTTTGTTTTTTCCCATTGACCTCCTCCACCCCGCAACCGCCCCTCCCAGGCCTTCACCATTCTATTGTCTATGTCCATGGATTATGCATATATACATATAAGTTCCTCAGTTAATCAGTCACCACCCACCCACCCACCCTGCCTTCCCTCTGAAATTTGTCTGAGCCTTACTTTTTACTGAGATCTACCTTGTTATCTCTCAAAAGCCAGTTTGGGAATTTTTTTAAACATTTTCAATTCTTGTACAATAATCTTTCTATTTTTTTTAAAATTTCTTTATTGATTAAGGTATTACATATGTATCCTTATCCCCTTTGCCCCCCGCCCCTCCATTCATGCCCTCAGCACCCTGTTGTCTGTGTCCATTGGTTAGGCATATATGCATGCATACAAGTCCTTTGGTTGATCTCTCCCCCTTACCTCCACCCTCCCCTACCTTCCCTCTGAGGCTTGACGGTCTGATTGATGCTTCTCTGTCTCTAGATTTGTTTTTGTTCATCAGTTTATGTTGTTCATTATATTCCATAAATGAGTGAGATTATGTGATATTTGAGCAGCCACTGCTGCGACTGCCCAAGGAGCAGCCACAGCCAGAGGAGCTACAGCCACCCAAGGAGCATCCTCTGCACAACTTGACATCTAGACCAGGGGTCCTCAAACTATGGTCCGTGGGCCACATGCAAATACAAATATTGTATCTGTTCCCATTTTGTTTTTTTACTTCAAAATAAGATATGTGCAGTGTGTATAGGAATTTGTTCATAGTTTTTTTTTAAACTATAGTCTGGCCCTCCAACTATAGTCCGGTCTGAGGGACAGTGAACTGGCCCCCTGTTTAAAAAGTTTGAGGACCCCTGATCTAGACTGTCAATGAGATCAAAGATGGTTAGACAAGGAAACCCCCTAAGGAAAGAAAAGGAGGAATCGCCAGAAAAGAAGCTAAGTGAAACAGAGGCATGCATATGTCAGAAAAAAGAATTCAGAATAAGGGTCATACAGTTCATAAACTGGATGGATGAAAAAATTAACTTATGTAAGAATCAAGAAGAAATGAAGAGTGATATAGCTGCAATAAAACACTTTGGATGCCCTGATCAGTTTGGCTCAGTGGATAGAACGTCGGGCTGGGGACTGAGGGGTCCCGGGTTCGATTCTGGTCAAGGGCATGTAGCTTGGTTGCGGGCACATCCCTAGTAGGGGGTGTGCAGGAGGCAGCTGATCGATGTTTCTCTCTCATCAATGTTTCTGACTCTCTGTCCCTCTCCCTTCCTCTCTGTAAAAAAATCAATAAAATATATTTTTAAAAAAATAACACCATGGAAAGTTTCAACAGTAAACTAGGAGAAGCAGAGGACCCAATTAGCGAATTAGAAGACAGGGAAGCAAAACACACCCAAACTGAACTGCAATTGGAGAAAAAAAATAAAGACAGGAGGAGAGCCTAAGGGAGCTATGGGACAACATGAAATGAAGCAACATACGAATAATAGGGGTGCCAGAAAACAGGAAGAAGAACAAGGGTTAGAAAACCTATTTGAAGAAATAATGTCAGAAAACTTCCCTGATGTGGGGAAGAAAATAATATTTCTTTTCTTTTAATACCTATTAATGTTGTCTAAAAAAACAAGAACAAAGAAGTGTGAATTTAAAAATAGCAAAATGTAAACTCTGGCTGGTGTGGCTCAGTGGTTGAACATTTACCCATGAACCAGGAAGTCAGGGTTCAATTCCTGGTCAGGGCACATGACCAGGTTACAGTCTTGTTCCCCAGTAGGGAGCGTGCAGGAGGCAGCCAATCAATATTTCTCTTTCATTGATGTTTCTGTCTTTCTCTCCCTTTCTCTTACTCTCTCTGAAATCGATTAAACAAAAAACAATTAAATCAATTAAAAATCAAAACAAAAAACATAAGCATTATCTCATTACAGACATAAACCAAATATAGTGTTAAACATGGCAGGATAGAGAAAGCATTGCCCCTTAAATCACATATAACTATATCCATTTTGGGGTTAATTGTAAAGCTATAATTTATAAAAATCATATGGAACCAGCTAATATATACTTTCTATAGCTCCAAAGTATATGTCCAGAGACCTTTGCAAACCTCCAATTTTTCAAATACCACTAAACCATGTAATTTCACTCATAAAATGCAGTAAATATAAGCAAACAATTGCAGAGACCCCATTGTACTCTTACTGATTTTGTGAACTCAAGTCCTATATAAGCTAATAAAATAAAGTCTACCACTAAAACACACACACAGCATTATATCACCCCATATAATTTTTACCCAGGAGATCACCTGAATTGAAAACTGTAATGAATGAATGATTATGACAATTTATGTCTAATACACTGCCCAGCACATTTTCTCTGCAATAGGCCACTTTTTTGTGCTTAACAACTTGCTTCTTTTTATTCCTTTTCACATGTTAAAGTGTTTTTTTTAAAGGAAGAATGTTTAAATAACAAGTGGTCTTCCATACCTCCTGTTACATAAAAAAAAGACAAAGCAAAACAAAAAAAAACTTCTAATGATCTTTGTTCAACTTATGGTTGATCCCCTGGCTGAATTAATACCTCTCACATGAAAATATATACCCAAGACCTTGTTTTTCCTCTAAAATTAACATCCATCAAGATTCATATATACTCTGCTAGAAACAATTCTAAAAACAGGAAATAACCAAAAATGAAATTTTGACAGGTAATAGTTGATGACAATGATGCTACACTCACCTAGGGTAGCATGTCATGACTTAGGAAGAATGGCATTTTAAGCCCTTCAGAATTGAGTGGTAGTTGATCAGCAAAATAATCTAGTTCACTGTTACTTCCTTGTTATTTACCTTTAAATATTTACTGCCTATGTTAAAGTTGTATCTAAAAAATTTGACCAGAACATAATTATTATCACACATGACATTAGGGGCAGGGCAGGTACCATTTTACTCAAAATTCATAGCTCAGATAATAAAAGGAAACATGGTTCTGTAGCATGAAAAGAATAGCTGTATAAGTAGAGTAAGGTCACTTGTCAGTCTGAAATGATGCATATGGATAAGGCATTGCAATTGAAAGAGATGGCTCCAGTGTTGCCTTTAACAAAGAGAGAAAGTGCATAGTAAATGTGTAGACTCTATATGAAGAATGAATAAAGCACTTTCAAATGGACTTGGTAAACACATGAGTTAGTTCTTAAGGATAATTCATGTATATTCATTTTATGATTTAAAGAGAGATAAATTATGGTACCATTTTGATTATTATAGAATATGTCAAACAAATAGAAAATGACAAAATAAAACCACATTTTGCGATACTTGCTTTTAGAATTGTTATACCAGTTTATGCTTCTAATGGTGTATGTATCTTCTATTTTTCACATCTTTATCAAGTAAATATTGTCACATTTAAAATTTCTCAACCTGGTGAGTGTGAAGTTACATTTCATATAAATTTCCTTTTCTGTAATAATACATCTTTTATATTCATTGGCCTTTTTATTTGCTCTTCAATTGTCTGTTCGTGTTCTTTGTCAATATTTCAATTGCATTGTGGGTCTAGTTCTTATATTCTCCTATGTATTCTTTTAAAATATTAAAGTTTTACTCTTCCACCTTTATGTCACTTAAGAAACCTGGAAATCATTTTTAGTTATTTTTATCAATATTTTTTTCAAAAAAAACCACAGTTATTCTAGCATCATTTAAAAAAATCTCTATCCATTCCCTATTTATATGTAGTGCCACCTCCACTGTGTATCAAGATTAGTATATACATGTGTATTTGGGGCATCCTTTTATCTTATTTTATTCTTTTGCTAATTCATGTGTCCACACCATACATCTCAATTACTGTAGATTTATAATTAGCCTTGAAGTGGGTAAGGCAGAGCACCTTAACATTGTTCCTCAGAATTTTCTTAGATTACCCTAGTTCTCTGTTTGCATGTGAATTATAGGCAAAATTTATAAAAAGCCCCTTTTAAAAATGGTCAGCATTCTATTTGGGTTTCATTGAACTTAATTTGGAAGAAATGACACCTTAATTAACTTTTCTGTCTTTTATTTTAATTGTACTATACTATATTGTTTGCACTTAACATTAATGAAAATGCTTCTAAAACTATAGATTCACTTTTCATCTAGCTGCAATATATCCTTTAATAATTATTTGTATTTAATTTATTAGGGAGTATATTGGTTAACAAAATTATAAAGGTTTCAAGTGTACAATTCTATAATACATCATCTGTGTATTGTATTGTGTGTTTACCACCCCAAGTCAAGCCTCCTTCCATCACCAATTATCTACCCTTTACCCTCTTCTACCTTCCCCCACCCATCTTTCATACATGGACTGCTTCCAAATTTGCCTATTATAAATAACTAGAGGCCTGGTGGACAAAATTTGTGCACTGATGGGGGGGTCCCTCAGCCCGGCCTGCACCCTCTCACAGTCCGGGACTCCTCGCTACTTACCATCTGCTTGCAGTGGGCTGTGAGCCCGGCTTCTGGCTGAACAGCACTCCCCCTGTGGGAGCACACTGACCACCACGTGGCAACTCCTACATTGAACACCTGCCCCCTGGTGGTCAGTGCATGTCATAGTGACCGGTAGTTCCGCTGGTCCTTCTGCAGTTCGGTAGATTTGCATACTAGGGTTTTATTATATAGGATGCTACTATGAACATAGGGGTGCATATATTCTTTCAAATTAGTGTTTTGGATTTCTTAGAATATATTCCCAGCCCTAACTGGTTTGGCTCAGTGGATAGAGCGTCGGCCTGTGGACTGAAGGGTCCCAGATTCAAATCCGGTCAAGGGCATGTACCTTGGTTGCAGGCACATCCCCAGTAGGGGATGTGCAGGAGGTAGCTGATCAATGTTTCTCTCTCATCTATCTTTCTAACTCTCTATCCCTCTCCCTTCCTCTCTGTAAAAAAATCAATAAA
The DNA here is from genome assembly GCF_964212035.1 of Myotis nattereri. Taxonomy (NCBI): domain Eukaryota; kingdom Metazoa; phylum Chordata; class Mammalia; order Chiroptera; family Vespertilionidae; genus Myotis; species Myotis nattereri. The sequence goes on along the minus strand of NC_138078.1, from coordinate 24,789,469 downwards.
ATATATTAAAAAAGGGAATATATTCCCAGAAGCAGGATTGTTGGATCAAAGGGCAGTTCCATTTTTAATATTTTGAGGAAACTCCATACTCTTTTCCAGAGTGGATGCACCAATCTGCATTCCCACCAGCAGTGCACAAGGGTTCCATTTTCTCCACATCCTCGCCAACATTTGTTGTTTGTTGATTTACTGATGATAGCCATTCTGTCAGGTGTTAGATGATATCTCATTGTAGTTTTAATTTGTATTTCTCTGATGATTAATGACATTGAACATTTTTTCATATGTCTATTGGCCATCTGCCTGTCCTCTTTGGAGAAGTGTTTATTCAGGTCCTTTGCCCAGTTTTTAATTGTATTGTTTGTTTTATTGGTGTCGAGTTGTATAGGTTTTTTATAAATTTTGATATTAACCCCTTATCAGATGTATCATTGGCAAATATGTTCTCCCATGCAGTGGGTTGTCTCTTCATTTTTAAAATGTTTATATTGATTTTAAAGAGAGAGGAAAGGAGAGGGGGAAGAGAGAAAGAATCATCAATGTGAGAGAGATACATTGATCAGTTGCCTCCTGTACACAACCCCAATGGAGTCAAACCCATAATCTGGGCATGTGCCCTGACCAGGAATCGAACTGGCAACCTTTCAGTGAATGGGATCACACTCAACCAACCAAGCCACACCAGCCAAGATGGGTTGACTTTTCATTTTGTTGATGGTTTCCTTTGCTGTGCCAAAACATTTTAGTTTGATGTATTCCCATTTGTTTGCTTTTTTTTTAGTTTCCCTTGACCAAAGCAATATAGCAGAAAAAATAGTGCTATGAGAAATGTTGATATTTTACTGCCTATGTTTGCTTCCAGGATTTTTATGGTTTGAAGTCTAACCTTAAAGTCTTTAATCCAGTTTGAGTTTATTTTTGTGTATGCTGTAAGAATGTAGTCTGTTCAGTTGATCTGTTTATCTGTTTTATGCCAGGACCATGCTGTTTTGAGTTCTATGGATTTATAGTATAGTTTGATATTAGGTAGTGTGATTCCTTCAACTTTGTTTTTTCTTAAGATTGTTGTTGCTATTAGGGGTCTTTGACGATTCCAGAAAATTTTTTTTGGAATATTTATTCTATTTCTGGGAAACAGGCCATTAGTATCTTGATAGGAATAGCATTGACTTTACAGATTCCTTTGATTAGTAAGGATATTTTTTAATAATGTTAACCCTTCCTATCCATGAACACAGTATGCTTCTATTGTGTGTGTGTTTTTCAATTTCTTTCTTCAGTGCCTTATAATATTCCAAATATAGATCTTTTACATCCTTGGTTAAATTTATTCCTAGGTATTTTATATATTTATGCAATTTTAAATGAGATTATTTTCTTAGTTTCACTTTCTGATGGTGCATGAAGATGCAACTGATTTCTGAGTATTTATTTTGAATCCTGCTACTTTACTGAATTCATTTGTTAGTTCTAGTAGACTTTTGGTGGGATCTTTAGAGTTCTTTATATACAGAATCATGTCATCTGTAAGTACAGTTTTACTTCTTCCTTTCCAATCTGAATGCCTTTTTATTTATTCTTCTTGTCTGATTGCTGCAGCCAGGACTTCCAGTACTATCCTATATAATAAAAGGCTAATATGCAAATTGTCCCCTCAACTGGGAGTTCGACGAGAGGGCAGGGCTGGCCGGCCAATTGCCCATGGCCCCTCCCTCCGAAGAGCCCACCCAATTGACCATGATCAGGGTGGGCCGGCTGGACCCCACCCATGCACAAATTTGTGCACCAGGACTCTAGTTTTGAATAACAGTGGTGAAAGTGGACCTCCTGTCTTGTTTCCAATCTTGAGGGATTGGCTCTTGTGTGGTTTTTGTGCCCTCCCCCCTGTTGTAATTGAGTGTTAATTGCTGTTGGCCCATTTGTGCATGGGGTCAACCCTCAGGCTAACTAAATGTGAAGATCAGCCAGAACCACATTATACAAGCTACTCTTCAGGTGCTGGCCACGTGAAGCGGAATTTGCCTCAGCTGGGTATAGTGCCTGACGGGATCTCTCTATCTGAATATGCCACCTGTGAAGCTTATTGGATCCTGGTTGTGTTGGTTCTGCGGCCTCTTGAAAGGGATTGGTGCAGGCCACTATCAGGTGCTGCCAATAATGGGCTCTGGGGAACCTATTTGTAGTTACAAAGTGATCTCTTTGCTGGGCCTGGTTGTTTACAGGAAGGATTAAGCTGTGCACCAAGGCCTGCTTTTACCAGTACCAGGCCTAGGGGCAGGTCAGAAGAAGTCCCAAGGCACCCTGAGATCTGCCTCCACCTGCCTCTACATGCCAGCTGCCTGTTAGGCTCACTCACTGCAAGAACCTCTAGCAGCACTCGAATCACATAAGGTAGGTTCTCAATGAATCACCAGATAGGGGCGAGTGGTGTTCAGTTTGATACAGGTTCAAACTCAATGCCTGTTATGGGTATGTGGCTACTCAGCAAAAGTCCCAGGTTACACCAAGTCTAACTACCCCCTGTCTGAGTGCTGGCGGACCTTTGTGTTGGTGTGAGGTCTCAGGGAGTTGTTGGAGTGACACCAGCAGTGTTTATCAGGCACAAACAGATCAAGATTTGGCTATGAGAAGGGACTGGTCTGCACCAATCAGGCATGCGAGGGAAAAATGGCCTCTATTCCAGAACCACACATCTCAGTCTGTCCCAGATTCTGTCAGGAGCTCGATCTCTGCAGAGCAGGGCCCCCTGGAGTCAGCAGAGTGGGGTTAGTGTATCTCCCATGAGAGGGAGGCACTGGTGTTATTCATAGGAAAGTGGGAGGAATGTCCCCATCCCCAAAGCACCACTCAGTCAATGACACTCACTGAGTCTTCCCAGACCTTTACACCCTGGCTCTGGCAGCTGACTCCTCAGCAGGGGACCAACTTTGCAGGGTAGGTGATGGGGAGTCCAGTGGGTGGGGCTATTGCTTTCCTAGTCTAGTCTGATGGCATAATGAGGGGAGTATTCCACCCAAGAAAGATGGTGTCGGAGGTATGGAGGTTCCTAATGGCTGTTCCTTCAGCGTTGTTCTCAGAGCCACAAACCTCAGTCTCATGAGAGTTTAGTCTGCTCTGCTCTCCCTTCACTGGAGCTCTAGGTGAGTGGCTGAGAATAAGATTTTGTGTGTAGGTCCTTTAAGAGGGTGCCAGTGTCTCTTTATTTCTCCCTTTATTGCTCCAGAACTATGTTGCTGTCCCTGGAATAGCAATCTAGATGTAGATACTTCCCCAGCATTTTGGGGTTCCTGCCTTGTGGTGATTATTAGAGGCACTGAGGACTCAGTACTCAAGTCAGTTTCCTGTGGGTTGCTTCTGCCATCATGCTGTCTTATTTTTTCTTTCTCATATTTCTGGTTTTCTATAAAGATGGAGCCTTAGGCAGTAGGTCAGCAAAATTTTCAAGAAATCTCTCCTTTCAAAAATAATTACTGGGTAGACTTGTACTTTAACCTATGACTTCAAGAAGTGAGCTGAACTCTGGCTCCTCCCTGACATCTAAGAAGCCTAAACGCAGGGCACTGTCAGTCTGGGGAAAAGAGCCTATTAGGCCTGAAGCTACTGTGTGTGATTCACAGAGGTGCCAAGTTTATTCTAAGCCCTGCTGTGTTATTGTGTATTCTTTCCTCTTATATTTTCTCTATCAGTGCTCTGTGTTTTAAACACATTATATGTGTCAAGGCATGAAATTGTCATGCCATCTGAACTATATTGAATTTAATATTTTATATTTAATCTGGTATTCGTTAACTTCACAAAGTCAATTAAAATTAAAAACCACATTCAGATATATACTTCTATTATATTGATAGTAGATAAACCAGATCATTATGTTTTAAGGGGCAATGTATCTATATTATTGTAATACACTAAAAGTAATACAAAGGCTTTTTTGGTCTCAGTTTTCTCTATCAAAGAGAATAGTTTCCACATTTAAAAGTGTTTAATAACTTTGCAGGGATTTGAGTTAATATAGATAAACCTGGCTTAAATGATTCTGTTTCATCCTTCCCAAACACCCATGGCTCACCTATTAAAGATGCATTTAATTGCTGCTTTTAATGTATCTACATCACCCTGTAAAAGAAATATAAGTCAGTCCTAGAGGACTAAGACTAAATATATATGTGCTTTGCTGTTGCTTTTTTTTTTGCAATTTTTTTTTGTTATACTCCTGTCATTCGGCATGATACCTGGCAATCAGACCCACAAATATTAATTGAAGAAATGACCATTTAGGAAGCATGGAGACATAGACACAACTTCTATACTGCAGTGCCTTGCAAGATATCATCAACAAAATAAACTGGCAATCAGATTTTTAAAATAAATAAATATATGAAATGATAAGCACAGAAAAACAGAATGGACTCTAACAATACATAACAGTAAACTAATATTTCATTTTCCACAGATTTTCATTTAAGCTAGTACAAAAATTTTCCTTAATTCAGTAAGCAATTTGATGAATTTCCCAATAATATTGATATAAATATAATAGAAACTGTGGATATTTTATTTTGTATTTTCAAACAGTAATGATTATCTCTTAAAGAGCTACCTACTAGTTTCAGGATTTATTATTTTTCTCTTCTCTTTTTCCTGCTTTTAATGTTTTATGGTGTTCTGAAAATATATAAAATGAAGATTTTTAACTAGGGCAATGCCATTGTCTATGTCATTGAAAGGTTAACGGATAAAAGAGTGTGAAAAATAATTCATGTTCAGTTTTAGGAGTGTAGCTCTATTTCTTAAAGAAACATAGCACTTTAGAAAAGCAGAATTATTGTTTCTTTAAAAGTTATTACTCATTACACACCTATTATTATGGCTAAAGCCAAAATGCCAACAATACCAAGTACTGGTGAGGATGTGGAACAACAGGAATTCTCATTTGTTGGTGGACATGCAAAAAGGTACAACCACTTTGGAAAACAGTTTGGTGATAGCTTAATAAACAAAACATACATTTTACCATATGATCCAGCAATTGCACTCCATGGTATTTAACCAAATAAGTTGAAAACATGTCCACCAAAAAAAAAAACTGCCTACAAATTTTTTTAATGCAATCTAGCTTTACTGGAGGTGTTTTTTTTTTTTTAAATTCTTTATTGTTTAAAATATTACATATGACTCCTTTTTCCCCCATTGACATCTCCCCAGCCATTTCTACCCCCTGGCACATGCCTTCACCCCCCTACTATCTGTGTCCATGGTTATGCTTATATGCATGCATAGAAGTCCTTTGGTTGCTCTCATACCCCCTCCTCCCCCGCCTTCCCTCTGAGGTTGGATGGTCTGTTTGATGCTTCTATGTCTTTGGATCTATTTTTGTTCATCAGTTTATGTTGTACATTATATTCAACAAATGAGTGAGATCATGTGATTTTTATCTTTTTCTGACTGACTTATTTTACTTAGCATAATGCTCTCCAGTTCCATGCATGTTGTTGCAAATGGTAAGAATCTTTTTTACAGCAGTGTAGTATTCCACAGTTTTTTCATCCACTCGCCTGCTGATGCCTACAAATGTTTACAGCAGCTTTATTCATAATTTCCCAAACTTAGAAGCAAAGGGATTATTCAGAACTAAAAAGAAAGCCAAAACCGGTTTGGCTCAGTGGATAGAGCGTCGGCCTGCGGACTGAAGGGTCCCAGGTTCGATTCCGGTCAAGGGCATGTACCTGGGTTGCGGGCACATCCCCAGTGGGAGATGTGCAGGAGGCAGCTGATCGATGTTTCTCTCTCATCGATGTTCCTAGCTCTCTATCTCTCTCCCTTCCTCTCTGTGAAAAATCAATAAAATATATTTAAAAAAAAAGAAATGAGCTATCAAACCATAAAAATACATGGCAAATTAAATGCATATTACTAAGTGAAAGAAGCCAATCTGAAAAGGCTACATATGTATGATGCTAACCACAAGACATTCCAGAAAAGGCTAAACCAGTGGTTCCCAACCTTTTATTGGCTATGCCCCACCTAAGCATATCTAAAATCCTGATGCCTCCCCCCTCCCCGTGACACATAATTCTTGTTATTTAAAAGTGAACCACTGTTCACATGGAGGAAGCCTAAAAGGCCATTACCTTGGTCTAAACAAGCTTCCAAAGAACATGGCATCCATGAAAAAGAAAAAGAAAAGAACAAAAGGACAGTTGAAGTACTGAGAAAGAAATCACTAAGAAATTGTTAGATAATAATAATATGTAATATGAAAAAATTGCAAATGAAGTTTTAAAATATAATAGAGAACTGAAATGCATAAATATATCACAGTATATATTTATATACTCTATTTGAGGCCCCTAGAACCATAAGAAATGCAAAAACATCACTTTTAATAACTCATTCTAAAATTGCCCCTCTTAAAAAATCAAATTGCTGCCCTGTGAGTCATGTGCCCCACATTGGGAACCACTGAGATAAATTATGGAAACAAAGGGTCAGTACTTGAAAACAGTTGGGGGGGGGAAGGGATGAGTATGGAGGATTTTTATGACAGTGAAAATACTCTCTATTCTCTTATAATGGTGGGTGAATATTGTTATACTTCTGTCAAAATCCCTAGAATGTATAACACCAAGAATGAACCTTATGCAAACTACAGGTGATCATGTATCAATGTAGGTTCATCAACTATAACAAATTTACCTCTGGTGTAGGATATTGATAATAGGGGAGGCTGTGCAGATGTGAGGTAATCTCTATACTTTCCCTTCAAGTTTGCTCTGAACCTAAAACTCCTCTAGGAAATAAAGTCTATTAAAAATATTTACCAGATCAAAACATTTTTTTAAACACAGTTTTAAAACTTTCTCAGTATAGTACCATACGCTTTTTTAAAAAATATATATATATTTTATTGATTTTTCTTACAGAGAGGAAGGGAGAAGGACAGAGTCAGAAACATCAATGAGAGAGAGAGAGAAACATAGATCAGCTGCCTCCTGCACACCCCCCACTGGGGATGTACCTGCAACCAAGGCACATGCCCTTGACGGGAATCGAACCTGGGATCCTTCAGTCCGCAGGCCGATGCTCTATCCACTGAGCCAAACCAGTCAGGGCAACCATATGCTCTTGAGTGGAAAATAATTCCTTTGAAAGTGCTTATCTTCAAACATGTATATTTAAATAAGACTTGTCCATATAAAAGCAGGTATTTTATTTTTTCCTTCTATATATATTTAATATGATAATTAATTCAACCTGGAATTATTCTGGTTGCTATTCAACGCCTCATACATGTTTGTTAATTTGTCACTTGTTCCTCATACAACATCTTAGCTATTTAAAACAGTTACAAATGTCAAGAGAGTCCTGCCAAGCATGAGTCTTAATTGAATATTTACTACATAACACAATTAAATTCAGAATAAACCATCAATGGCAGATGATCTATCAGTTATGAACAAAGCTTTGTAGGATTAAATGGCTTTGGAATCCTATATAATAAAAGGCTAATATGCAAATCAATCAAACTGTAGAATGACCAGTTGCTATGATGCGCACTGACCACCAGGGGCAGACACTCAATGCAGGAGCTAACCCCTGGTGGTCAGTGAGCTCACACTGGGGAAGCTCTGCTCAGCCGGTTGGCGAGCGCAGTGGCAGTGGCGGGAGCCTCTTCCACCTCTGCAGCATCGCTAAGGATGTTCGACTGATGGCTTAGGCCCACTTTCTGCACTGGGAGGGGACTTAAGCCATCATTCAGACATCCTCCAAGGGCTCCCAGTCTGCGAGAGGGTGCAGGCTGGGCTGAGGGACCTCCTAAGTTCACGAATTTCATGCACTGGGTCTCTAGTGTCATATAAAATTGTCTAAGAGCTTTTTCATTATTGACAGTATTAGAGATAGACCCCATTTTACCTCCTTTGACCACCTGCACTAGACTCCTGCCCAACTCCAGGCCTTCATCACACTATTGTCTGTATCCATAGAACTTGCATATATGTTCTTTGGTTAAACTCTTCCCATCCCCTCTACCCACCACCCCTCTGAGATCTGTCATTCTCTTCCATGCATCCATGCCACTAGACCTATTTTGTTCATCAGTTTATTTTGTTCATTAGATTACAGACAGAAATGAGATCATGTGGTACGTGTCTTTCTCTCACAGGCTTATTTCACTTAGCATAATTAATACTCTCCAGGTCCCTCCATGCTGTATCAAAGGGTAATAGATCTTCCTTTTTACAGCTGCGTAGTATTCCATGGTGTAACTGTACCACAGCTTTTTTATCCAGTCATCTACTGATGGGCACTTGAGATGTTTCCAGATCTTGACTATTGTTAATAACACTGTTATGAACAAAGGCATGCATATAGTCTTTCTGATTTGTGTATCAGGTTTCTTAGGATCTACTCCCAGAAGTGGGATCACTGGGTCAAATGGGAGTTCCATTTTTAATTTTTTGATGAAATCCCACACTGTTTTCCATAATGGCTGCACCAGTCTGCATTCCCACCAGCAGTGGACTAGGGTTCCCTTTTCTCCACATCCTCACCAGCACTTGTTGATTTATTGATGATAGCCACTCTGACAGGTGTAAGATGATAGCTCATTGTAGTTTTAATTTGTGTCTCTCTGATGATCAGTGAAATTGAGCAATTTTTTTGTATGTCTCTTGGCCATCTGTATGTCATCTTTTGAGAAGTGTTTATTCAGGTCCTTTGCCCATTTTTTAATGGGATTGTTCGTCTTCCTGGTGTTGATTTGTGTGAGCTCTATGTATATTTTGGAAATTATCCCCTTATCAGATATGACATTGGCAAATATGTTCTCCCATAAAGGTTTCTTTTTCATTTTGTTGGTTGTTTGGCTTGCTGTGCAGAAGCTTTTTAGTTTTATGTAGTCCCATTTGTTTATTTTTTTTTCCTTTGTCTCTCTTGCCCTAGGACAGTGATGGCCAACCTCTGACATGCGAACTCATTTTTTTGGTTGATTTTTCTTTGTTAAATGGCATTTAAATATATTAAATAAATATCAAAAATATAAGTATTTGTTTTACTATGATTGCAAATATCAAAAAATTTCTATATGTGACACGGTACCAGAGTTAAGTTAGGGTTTTTTAAAATGCTGACATGCCAAGCTCAAAAGGTTCGCCATCACTGCCCTAGGAGATGCATCAGTGAAAATCCTGCTATGTGAGATGTCTGAGATTCTACTGCCTATGTTTTCTTCTATGATTTTTATGGTTTTATGACTTACATTTAAATATTTTATACATTTTGAGTTTATTCTTGCATGTACCAACACCATTTATTGAAGATATGATCTTTTCTCCATTGTACCCTCTTGCCTGTTTTGTCAAATACTAATTGACCATGTTGGAGTGGGTCTATTTCTAGGGTCTCTCTTCTGCTCCATTGGTTTATATGCCTGTTCTTGTGACAGTACTAGGCTGTTTGATTACAATGGCTTTATAGTATATCTATATCTGGTATTTTGATATCTGATATTTTGGTTTCATATAAATCTTTTGAATACTTGTTATAGACCTATTAAATATGCCATTGGTATTTTAATAGGGATTGCGTTAAATCTATAGATTGCTTTGGGTACTATGGGCATTTTAATAGCAGTAATTCTTCCAATCTATGAACATGGTATATATTTCCACTAGTTTGTATTTTCCTCTATTTCCTTTTAAAGTGTCTAATAAGTTTTATGAGTACATGTCTTTTTCCACCTTGGTTAAGTTTGTTCCCAGGTGTCATATTTTTTGTTGTTGTTGTTGCTCAGTATGTTATTTGTTTTGTGTTTGATAAAAACTATAATTAGTAGCAGAAATCTGGTTGGTTTTGTTGTAATTGATGTTTCGTTTTTGGTGCAGGTAGTTCTCAGGTGACTGTGAAAGCATTTTTAAACATTTACAATGTAATTCTGGACTGGAACACTTTGGTGTAGTTATTTCTCTGAAAAAAAATGATGTTGCGTAAAACGTTAGGGCAGATCTTTTAAAGTGAGTTGACAGGGTGACAGTACAGTTACTCACACTTTAGACTACTACAATATAGAGTGTAATGAGCCATAATGCTATTATTTTTCACTCTCGAATTTTCATGCTGTGTTTTGTACAGTTCTTAAAATATCATGCATAAAACATTGTGCTGAAACAATAGTGAGTTGTATATTCATAGTGTCATTAGAAGCCAACAGTCTAATAACTGTAGAAACAATGAAAAATTTTCATCAGATTCTTATGGAAACTGGTAACAAAAATAACTGTTTAAATGATCCCGTGTCTGAAAAGCATTCTGGCTAGATCTGTAGATTGCCTCATTTGATTCTCTGTGCTGCTGGGAATATCTATAAATACAACTGGAGTGAATAAGACATTTGATGCTTTGGCATCTTTAGTGATAGGATATTTCTGTTTTACTCACCTTCAGTGTCTAACAGAAAAAAAAATGCATTCTCCTGATAGTGAATTGACCACCAACTAAATGTGAAGGAGAACAGGAGGCTTGGAAGAATAATGACTCTACAAAATAGGATATTGAACTAACCGTCCTATAGGAGCAATTCAAAAGAACATGCATCTCTAATACCTTGGATTTGTTTCTTTTTGGTGGGACTTAATCTCATCATCATGATTACAGGCAGATGGAAAACTATCTTTTCTTTTCAAATATGAATACAAAACAGCAAAGTATAAGAATTGAATGATAAGGGTGCTACATTTCATATTTGATAGTGTATATGTGGCACTAGAAAAGTATGGACAAATTAATTTGTTGGAATGAACCACCATTGGAAAACAGTTCTGTGAAGTAATGCCATTTACTTGCCTTATTAACATACAGAGCAATTCTGTTGGATCACTTAGGATGGTGAGCTTATTAGGAAAATTACATTGGTTTGAGCAAAGAACTCCTCTGACCTTTCTAAATGAAAATAGCATTTTGCTAAAAATAATTGGTGAAAAGACCATTTCTACACACAAAATAGTTTTTTGCAATCAACTACCAAATTAAGAAAAAACTTTTATTTTTTATGTTAGGAATGAGGTAGGTTTTTCTGTGTTGTTTTTCTTAAAGGAAATGAAAGTGGTATTTACATTAAATGCAAATAGCACCCTCCTTCTTGCAGTGAGTGTTTCTCAGAAATGGATACCTTTTCCCACCTCAATCTCCAGAAACCCCTTGATCACACCAAAACAGCTGCTATGGCTTTTTGAAAATTGGAAAATTACAGGTAAGTTATATTTAAAAACTCTGAATTTTTGCACATATTACATAATGGTGACTGGGGATATCTTCAACATTTGTTACTCAGTTCTATATTTATAAAGGGGCTAAAGACGTCTAGATGTAGCTTTATATTAATGCTGCAGAAACTAATTTATAAGAATTAATAAGAAAAAGTAATAGTGGTCTGCATAATCACACTAGCATAATACTGTACCTCTTATTAAAAAATAAAACCTTGCATTTACCATTTAATAAATTAAAAATCTAAAGTGAATAATTTTGAGTAAGGTACACTTAGTAATCATTTATTTGATCAAGTGTGTTTCTCAAACCAGGTATTATTTCAGATGAAACAAATAAACAGGGAATTTCATAAACATTTATATCTAAAAGTTAAAATTATAATATGAATGTCTTTCTCTGCAGAGATGAGGCAGATATACATCCTTACTTGAAAAGTCAGTTTCTATTTTAAATCAGAATTAATGTGGTTTATGGTTGATCTAAAATAGGAATGTTATATCTCTTTTCATCTTAACACAAAATGAAATGAGTTTGAAGGATTTTTATTAATTACATAAGGTAGAAGCCAGATTTTTCTAAAAAAATATATAGGGAAATGTAGCCATGCATGAGGCTTGAATAGTGTTACCATCAAACTCAAGCATAATTTCCTCTACTTGCGTGGCTGTTGAAAACTAATTTTTTAACATCAAGTACTATCCATTATACTGTGTTACCTCATGATTAGTCACGGTTTTGTCCTTCGCTTGTACCTAGCATATGTGTTCATATTTTAAACCACTAGACCAATAATATTGAAAAGTGTGCTGCTGTATCCACATAATACAGCATGCTGGCCTGTATATGCAGATGACAAATAATTAGACAATTGAGGGCACATGATAACATTTATATTTTTATATAAAAATGTGAAAAGGCTTTTTCTTGATTGTGGATATAAATATTATGAAGTGTAACTGGGCTTGTGAGACTGTCAGTAACCCAAAGTGCCAACAAATCTAAACTCTCATTCAAACATATAATTAAACCGTCAATAGTGAAAGGAATAAGTAGAGTCCTACTAACATTGTGAAGTTTTTCTTCCTTGGTACATATAATCACCAAGAAATTAGTCTTGAGCTAATATTCATTTAACATGGGAAGACATGGAATGATTTTAGACATCATATACAAGTCCTAAAAGAATGAGGATTACAAGATAGGAGAGAGTTCATCTGTGATGGTCTGCCGAGGTCTTTTGAATCCAAAGTACTACATGTAGATTGACTGAATGGAGAAAACAGTAGTAGAGGTTTAAAATGCTATGTCATGTTTTAGAGGTTTCTGCCACCTGAAACTTTGTATCTTGCCCTTCTAGGAAGGCAGATGTGTATAGATTAGTTTGTTGAATAAGTCCCACCATTTTCCTGATAGATACCTCAGTTAATAAAAATTATTAATAGGTGATAATGGTATTTTATTAAACCTTTTTTAAATATAGCATTACACAAAATCAAATAAGTAAACACATTAAATGCTTTAACTAAAGATAGAACTCTTCAAGGTAGGCCACAGAAAAAGAGTTAATAGAGTTGGCATTCATTTGAGAGATCATCCAGTCTGTTTACAGATGAGAAAATTGGGGGACCAGAGAGGTTAAGTGACTTGCTTAAAGCTTTTAAGTTATTAGAGCATCAAAACCAGACATATATCCTGCTTCCTTAGTCTTTCTATCAGTGTTCTCTCCACTTAAAAAAATCAACTGTTGTTTGTTACCCAGTTACACTTTTAAGAAGGTGATTATATAAATCTGATTTATATCGTCACATTTGACTAATATTAAACTATTTTTAACAACAAGTATTTATAGAATACCTTTCCTATTAAATGTGAGTGGTAATCTCCTGTGTCATCACTATTCTGGGATAAAAAGTGCCTTACCCAATTGTTTAGAAATGTAATAGATGTGTTCGTTTAACTAAAATTATATAGTAATTATTTCTCTATTGATTTTGTTCAGTGTAGTAGTGATATTTATTTGGAATTCTCCCTAGGTATTTAGTGAGGTTTGTTAAATATGAGGTGATTGCAATGACTTAACTAATGACATTTGCCCAGGGTTATAAGATTAAGTATTACTTGATAGTTGGTAAATGTCTGCTCATTATAAAAAATGTCACACCAAAAACTTTCTTTGAATATAGTGCCAAATGTAGCACTTACTGTACAGTCTCTGTGTTTATTCATGAATATATAAGAGACTTTCAAATTTAACAATACCTCCATACCATGGAATATCATAAGTAATAGAAAGATACTATGTAAGAATAATTAAATGGTATGATTGAAAAAATATATAAAATTCTACTTAATAAGTCAATGTACTTCATAAATAATTCAGCTAGCTTATAGGTTCTTAAAGAAATTCTTATCATGTAAAAATTATTAAAATATCAATAGATTTTTATTTTTAATAAAAATAAAAAACATAATCCAAAATTGACTTTGTTCCTCAATCTTGTACAAATTTTGGGTTTTTCTAACCAAATTTTAATAACCAGTATTATTTTATCTATTAACCCCAGCATCCAATCTAAATATTTTAGGATGCTGATAATTGTGTTTTTTTCTTCTTATTTATCCTTTCTGAGAAGCATCACATAAAATAATGAGTTTAAAATTATTTAATATTACAATTGACTTCAAATAATGTGTATCATCTCCCCACTAATATAAAAATTGTACTATCAAAATCTATATCAAAATGTATGAAAAAGAAAAAAACTAAGGGAGAAACTAAAATGTTCTTGCCTAGGACACATGGAAAAATTTGATAACTATCTTTGCATATATCTAATCTACCCCTGTCTCCCGAATTTTATGATAATGATAAACTTCAGAATCTGTTAATGTAAAATTCTTAATTTGATATATCACATTATTATGCAATTCCATTATATTTATTATAATTTTAAGCACAAATATTTCAATTCCATTTTAAAAGCACTAAGTTGTAACTAAAAGTAAAGATTTTCGCTGTGAAAAAAAAAATACTGTAAGTTCCAGACAAACAAACAGAAGTGATAGGAAATAAAGCAAATGTATAAATGTAATTAAGTATTACCAGCACTGCTGAAATTAGATTTACAAATCGGTCAAGAATATGTACTGGAGTATATTCTCAGATATTCAAATGTAATACACACACACACACACACACACACACACATATATATTTGATTTTAATGAGATTTTCTCTTTAGTCTTTACAAAATAATGTTTACTTATATAGAAAGGAGTATAAGATGTATTTTTAAATGGATAGTTTCTCATTAAAGTGCAAACGTTATTAGATGTATTAAGAGTTTGGTTTGAAAACTATCTTTAAAATATTAATCAAGAACCATTGCTAATTACTGATGGGATTTTCTGGTTGTCTCTGTGAATAATTACAATTAAACTAGCAAAATTAATAAGTAAGAATGATAATCTGAATAAAGTTTGAAAAATATCATTAGTGCTTTATGGATTTATTGGTTTCCCTGACTAGAGGACCACTAGAGAAGCTGGTATTTTTAATGTGTGACCATTGACACCTGTTGTGAAAGGTCAAGATTCCATTGGAATTTTAGCACATAAACAGGGACATTGACATCAAATCTTTCCAGATTTTCTTTTGCCAAGCATATGTGTTCTGTTTTATGGATCAGAAGTAACTAAATGTATTTTTTTTCCAGTTTAACTTTTAGCACATTTGTAGTCCCCAATAGTTTAAAAATCAGTCATTGGCAATTTCTTAGTTCCACTGTGAAATGACAGACTTACCTAATCTTAGCATCAATGAATGGATGCATTCTTTCACTTCACTTTCTATAAAACTTGTCTTTCAATGATTTTCTCATTCTGTTTAACCAGTGGAAGTGGTTTCCTTATTAAGTAATTCTTATCAAGATCTAATATGTCTCAATAAACTTATACATTTCCATTCATTAGTCTTGGTCCATATCAAGCTTCCAATTCAATTACTCTTTGCAGGATGTACTTGACACGTAAATACTACTAGTATAATGGGATCAATAGGATTTGGATCTTCTCTTGATGGTCAATATTTCTAGTTTCGGTTTCATTTTCTTTTTCTCATGTCCTCATTTCCAACTGATTCAGAATCTAGAAATGTCCAATTAAATCATAAGAGAGGTAATCTATTATTGGCTAAAATGAATCTGGGGCACATTTAGCATTGTTCCTGTCCAAGTACAAACACACAAGGGTATTTTTCCACATGTCTATGCATGAATACAAGTGACCGATCATAGATTATTTTCCTTATGAGGAAACACCTTAATAACATTAAGTTCAACTAAAGTATTGTCTTCAATATGACAATCTTTTAAATGTGTGTATGTATGAGTGTGTAAACCTTTACTTCTTGTTCAACCTCAAACCCCCATGAATTCTCAAAAAGGACCCGTTCTTTCTAATGTCAATATGAATGTCACATATTTTTAAAGGAAGGATGCAGAACGCTCATTTTTAAATGTCTTGCCATTAGTAAGATTTGCACGTTTGAGAAATACAGAAGGAATTGTGGAAGGCAGAGATAAAACAAATAAGTGACTATTAATGAAGAGAGGGTTGTAGGCAAAAAGGGAAGGCAACTTGAGACAAAGAAGGCAAGTGGGCAGTTATGATAAAAAGAATAAAATAATTGATAAAAATTGTCAAATTCCTCCCTGATTGCCACCTTGATATTTATATTATGCTTGCTTATAAAAACAAAAAAACAAAAAACAAAAAATCTCAAAATGGCTGACCGCATTTTACTCTTCCATTTCTTTCCTTCCATAAATTGTTTCTCTATACCATGCCTCTTGAATACTAGAAAACCCTGTATATAGGACCAACATCAATATATTTATTTATGTTTATATAACCAAAGTTGAGATCTTTTCCAGGCTACCTCAAAAATTATAAAGATTTTAGGAATACTTCCCAAATGCATGAGTAGATTAAACTTTGACATTCTAATTCAGTTGGACTTTTATTAGTCATCAGGAGGTAGTTTGCCTTGTCATTGATTTAGAAATTTCAGTATGATTCCATTATGGCCAATTGCTGGCAAAAAAATAAGAGAATCAACCTGACTGGCTTGGGCCAGTCATGATTTGTTCTTTGTGATGGGCACATTCCCTGAGGACAATGCCCCTTGATATTTGGACAAAATTAGTGTTCTTTTAACCAAGAAGATGAGGTAGCTGAATGGGCAGGTATAAAGATTATTTTTAATTTAAATTGTGCAGCATTAGTCATAAACATAGAAATAAATACAATTTCTTATACTGTATTAAATTAGGTCAGTTTCTATGAGTTTTCTTGAACTTGTAGCTTTCATTTAATCTATTGATTGGTTGATTGATAAAAGTCTGGACCACTAAATTCAAGAAAGTTTGCACAGAAATGTAGTAGGTTCAGTCAATCTTTTTATTTAAGCACTTTGATTCCAAAGCATGTACCTAAATCTTGATCTTTGCCATGAGTAAGCAATCATACAAATACATTTTGGAAATGGTTTAATCCTATACCTAATGTATGACTCTTACCCTTAGAGTTATCTGTGCATCCCTTGTCTGGTGCTATTTTGTACATCTCAAGGAATAAAATTTTTCTGCACCATTTCAAGTTAAAATTTAAGTTATTTTGCTTCATTACTGCATCCCTGTGCACATATAAAGAATAAATATAATTTAGAACACATAACAGTTTTTGTGATTATATTTCTATCTGATATATTTTTGATGTGCATAGTTTATTTTTCTCCATTTAACATAGTAGATATTTGGAGGGAAATGTCCACATATATAAATGAAATTAAAAAGCATTATTTTAGTTTCCCAGATCTTATATTGAATAAAAATAGATTATATATATATATACATCTTCTACCATATATACACACACGTATACATATCTATATTATAGTTTACTGAATGAACTATTATACAGAAGTGAATAATAGTCTGTATAGCTTATGTAGCCATATGCCTTAGCAAATTTAGAAACCATGACTCTCTGACATTTTACTGTTCTACCAGATATGAACTCACAGATGGATTTAGAACAAGTCCAAATCAATGTTGCAGTATTTTTAGCTGCAGAAACTAGACTTGTAATCATTCTGAATTGCTTTTTTAATAAAAAGTGTATTTCGTTTTGGGTTTTGATCTTTCCAATGTCAACATAAACTATATTTTTAGACATTCACAATCTTTGTTGGGTTCTTCACTGATTATGAAATATGGTAGATGTTGAGAATTTTCCTGAAAAAGTTGGAATCACCCAAAAGTCATAAAAAGTTGGAAACTTAAAATTATTACTTCTGATACAAAGTAGCTTCTGTATTCATTTAAACTGAAATTCTAGTACTTTCATGTAATTCTGTTAAAATACTTAGCTGCTTTATCCACCAAGCTCTCTAGTCTTATCTTATGCCATACTTGGACCTCATAATGAGACATTTATCACACCAAACATGTGGAGAACAAAAGAAGAATATACTAATATGAGACAATGTAGAACATATCCGATTCACCTTCTAGATTTTCCTTATATCTTTTGATTAAGGGATAATAAAAAATGGTATCTTTAGTGATTATTAAAAATAAAATATGCCATTTTATTTCACAGATTTTGAATATTCAGAGTAAGTACTTCCATTTACTTTCTAATTCATTGTCTCCTTTTTCCTCGGAATTAATTTTGGTCATTGAGTTTGTTTAATCTTTCTCACTTTCTAGAGCCCTAAAAAGTAACCATGTTCCTTTAGCTTAAGTATTAGTACAATGTATAATAAGGTAGTATTACTAAAATACAGTAGTTCAAAACAGTCATGAAGAAGCAAAATAATCTCTATTGATAAACCACATTCCAGAAAAAAATATGTTGTAATAAAAGTCAAGCTAGTTTCTCCTATGATAAATATTTTTTCATGAATCAAAGTAATGAATGGGAAAAATGTCACATATCTGAAAACAGAACATACACATGTGGGGTTTTGTGTATATGTGTGTGTGTATGGTGGCAGGAAAACTAAACCAAGAAGTTGTGTTTACTCGCATTTATCATGATACATTTGGAAGAGTTATTTAACACTAAAGAACATGTTGATAATTTATTTTGAAAATACGTTTTGCATGTCTTCAAGACACTACAGCTTGCCAATACACTTTAGTTATGTAGAACGTTATAAAATGAAGCTTCATTTGGATTATGTTAGACCACATTAAAATACACTCAAATGTGATATGGTCTTTCATTTCCTTTTATTTCTACAGTATTAGGTAAGCCTAGTTGTGCTCAAGAAACGATGTTCCTGTAAATAGGATGGATACTAACTTCTTTATTAGTCTTTGGAGAATGTAAAGTCAACTCTGTTATAAAACTACTAATTAAATCAAACAATTTATTCCACAGTTGACCATTTTGGAGAAAAACAACAACAAGCTACTGTATTATTTTAATCTAAAAGCCCAACTTATGAACTCAGAGAATAAATAGTTTGAGCTGAACTTGACGTCTTAAAAATATTTATTTTTCTATTTAGCCATTATTTACTTTAACTACATTTGACTGAAGCACCCTGACTCCATGCTTGTGTAGTTCTAAGCAGATTTACATCTGTGTGTGAGTACTTATTTCAGATTTTATGATGATCATATCGCATCAGCCTGCTTTAAAATTAGATAAGGAGCAGGCAAAACTTTGTTTTTTGTTGTCCTACTAATGTCATTTACCTTATACAACCAAAAACCAACTCTCCATATCAGTACTTAGCCAGGAATGACAATTTTTTGGTAGAGAAGCGACAATTAAATGATTTACCCGCCCAGTGTGTCTCAGTGGTTGAGCATTGACCCATGAACCTAGAGGCCACTGGTTCCATTCCCAGTCAAGGCACATGCCTGAGTCGTGGGCTGGATTCTAAGTAGTGGGCATGCAGGAGGTAGCTGATTAATGATGTTTCTCTTTCATTGATGTTTCCATCTCTCTACCCCTCTCCCTTCCTTTACCAGGGGGGTGAGGGCATGGATAGGGGGGTGGGGGGCAATGGGGTAATAAGGACACATATATAATACCTTAATCAATATAAAAAGAAATGATTTTATTTTATTCTGGAAACTTTTTTATTTAAACTTAGGCATGTACCTGGTCAGGGCAGATAGAAGTTAACCGATCATTTTAAAATCTCTTCGGAAGGAATAAGGAATAAATGATGGGATTTCCATACTTTTTTCTCTATGACATATGCAGATTTGGTTCATATTGAATTCTCTGTCTTCTACAACTAGAGAATATCCATTGTACATATGAGTGCTTCTCAAACTTTAATATGAATCCAATTTGTCTGGAGTTCTTGTTAAATTTATGATTTGATTCAGCAGCTTGGTGTTGTGCCCAATATTCAGCATTTCTAACAAGCATCCATATGCTGGTGATGCTGCTTTTCAGTAAGCAGCAAGAGTGTATTGTGGACAAAGTCTTCTCAGTATTGATGGAAGCCTTTACTTAACCTAGATAGCATTTGATAATCTTGGTAGTTTTGACCGAGTTCTTAACTCAGCAGATTTTTTTAATGTTACCTGGTAACCCTCATAATGTTTGTGGTAGTGAAAAGCATAGAATAAGTTGAACATAATATGATTAAAAAATAACAGTTCTAACTTTGGGCAGATGCCTGAACTCAGTGAATCTCAATTTTCTTACCAGCAAAATGCAAGTGATACTATTAAACCACAAGAGCTTCTAAAATGTGCAACAACCAGGTACCAGCACAAGAACAGACATATAGATCAATGGAACATAACAGAGACCCCAGAAATGACCAAAGCCATAACGCTTGATTAATATTTGACAAAGGAGGCAAGAGCATACAATGGAATCAAGACAGTCCCTTTTATAAATGGTGTTGGAAAAATTGGACAGATACATGCAAAACAAGAAACTAGACCACAGACTTAGACTATACACAAAAATAAACTCAAAATGTATGAAATACTTAAATGTAAGATGTGAAACTATAAAAATCCAGAAGAAACCATAGGCAGCAAAATCTCAGACATCTCTCATTGCAATATGTTTGTGGATACATCTCCTAGGGCAGTGGTCGGCAAACTCATTAGTCAACAGAGCCAAATCTCAACAGTAAAACGATTGAAATTTCTTTTGAAAGCCAAATTTTTTTAACTTAAACTATATAGGTAGGTACATTGTTATTAACTTAATTAGGGTACTCCTAAGGCTTAGGAATAGCCACACTCAAGGGGCCAAAGAGCCGCATGTGGCTCGCGAGCTGCAGTCTGCCAACCACTGTCCTAGGGCAAAGGAAACTAAGGAGAAAATAAACAAATGAAACTACATCAAAATAAAAATCTTCTGCACAGTAAAAGAAGCCATCAACAAAATAAAAAGGTAGTCTACTGAATGGGAGAACATATTTGTCCATTAAATAACAGGTAGGGAGTTAATATCCAAAATATATAAGGAACTCATACAACTTAACAAAAGGAAGACAGATAACCCAATTAAAATGGACAAAGGACCTAAATAGACACCTCTCCAAGGTGGACATACAGACGGCCAAGAGACATATGAAAAAAATGATCATCAGAGAGATGCACATTAGAAGGATAATGAAGTATCACCTCACACCTGTCAGAATGGCTACCATCAATAAATCAACAAATATCAAGTGCTGGTGAGGATGTGAAGAAAAGAAAAGCCTAGTGCATTGATGGTTGGAATGCAGACTGATGTAGCCATTATGGGAAACAGTATGTAGTTTCCTCAAAAATTTGAATATGGAATTGCCATTTGACCCATTAATCACACTTCTAGGAACATATCCTAAGAAACCTGAAACACCAATCACAAAGAGTGTATGAATCCCTATGTTCATAGCAGGACAATTTACAATAAGTAAGATATGGAAACAGCCAAAGTGCCCATCAGTAGATGAGTGGATAAAAAAGCTGTGGTACCTTTATACTATGAAATACTATGCAGCAGTATTAAAGAAGGATCTCTTACCCTTGAGACAGCATGGAGATACCTGGAGAGTATTATGCTAAGTGAAATAAGCTAGTCAGAGAAAGATATGTGCCACATAATCTCACTCATATGTGGAATCTAATGAACAAAATAAACCAATTGACAAAATAGATCCATAGACATAGAAGTATTGAACAGACGGTCGAATCTCAGACAGAAGGTGGGGATGGGTGGGAAGAGGTCAACCAAAGGGCTTGTATGCATATATGCATATCCCATGGACACAAATAATAGGGTGGTCAAGGCCTGGGGTGGAGGGTGGGGGTGGGCTAGTCAGCGGAGTGGGGGAGTGGACATTGTAATACTTTCAACAATAAATATTTTTTTAAAATAAGAAATAAAATGAAATACCAGGTACCTTCTACACATCCCCTGGTGTGCTTACATAACATCGACGGATAGATGATAGGTAGATGAGATAGATAGATGATGATGATGATAGATAGATAGATAGATAGATAGATAGATAGATAGATAGTTAGATAGATAGATACTAGTAGATAGGAGGCCTTGGATAAACACACACTTTTTTTCCTGATCTAGAGCATCTGCAATGCCAGAGCATACATGTAAACTAGAACAAAACAAAGAGAGTGTGGTCTTCAAAGATGTAAAATATATAAATCCAAGAGTGCAGACCTCCAGTGGTTTCATTAGTGCCCCCCTTTTTAAGCAGTTTTATTGAGGTTTAATTGATATTGAAAAAAACTGCACATATTCTATGTATACAATTTGATATGTTTGGACATCAGTGCCCTTTTAATTCTGTATTTCATACACATGGATATGAGTGTTAGGAAAAATTCTCATTTAGATCCTTTTCCAAGTGACACACCATGGTGCTTTTCAAGAAGGAATGAATTTGTTCTTGCTGAAAGTGTTATCATGGGACAATTTTCATGTTATAGGAATGGAAATTCATTTGGAACTGTCTGGCAGGTTAATTTGAACTCAATTCAAAAACTATGAATCCCTTTTGGTAACTATTGTGTTTAGTTTAGTTTCAAAGAACTCTCTAGGCTAATTATAGAAATCATGTTATGCTTGTGTGTGTGAGTGTGTGAATATGTATGTGTGTCTGTGTGTTTATGTAAAATTCACATGCTGATTTATACTGTTACTGATTTTTTGCATTGATAAATTAATTCGCTTTAACTGACAAAATAGTAAAAAAATATATCAAGATAAAGCATTACACATTTAAACTTTTGTATAATATATCAGGAAATATTTAGAAATGAGAACAGTGAGATGATATTTTCTAAATACCCACACCCACTTCATATCCAAAATAAAGTGCCCTAATCCCCATGTCAGTGATGTATTTAGTTTATTCCTATATTTGGCTGTTATTTCTGTGATAAGAAAATCCTATTTCACAAAGGTCTGTGTAGCAAAATCACCTGCACATTTTTATAGCATTGATAGTTCTTAGATTAGACTGCTCTGAACATTCTAAATTATTTCATATAGTACAACTGTTTTCCTCAAATTTTGGTAATGGGCCTAATATCACCTATCCTCACTTTGAAGTATTCTGGCATTTTTATACTTGGTGCATGAACCGGTTGAGAGACATTTAAACACAACTTCTTGTATCAAACTGCCTTCTTTCTTTTTTTAAAATATATATTTTATTGATTTTTTTACAGAGAGGAAGGGAGAGGGATAGAAAGTTAGAAACATCGATGAGAGAGAAGCATCAATCAGTTGCCTCCTACACACCCCCTACTGGGGATGTGCCTGCAACCAAGGTACATGCCCTTGACCGGAATCGAACCTGGGACCCTTCAGTCCCCAGGCTGACACTCCATCCAGTGAGCCAAACCGGCTAGGGCCAAACATTCTATCCGAGATTGATGAAGAATGAGTTGATGGATAGGACTCATTGAATATTTTCACAAATATATGTAACTGGAAGGACACAATCATTCCTGTCCTCACCATCCTGAGTTTTTGCTAGAGAGCAAAATGGTCAGTGGTCACTCAGCCATTGTTAGAAATCACAGGAGATTGTCCCGTCCTGGATTTTGATCAGGCTTCCAAATTAAGAAGACATTGCCATCTTTTTGTGTGACAGAAGAGTTGTCATCCTTGTGGTAGGTAGCTCTGTAAAGGGCCCAATTTTTATGCATCTAGAGTGCCCCCAGAGTATAATCGAAAGGGTGAAAGAGAAACACAATGCCAGTACTTGTTTTGCTTAATAATATAAGTTGGCAGGACCAAATGGACAGCTTGTAAACAACTTTGGAAAATGTTGTCTTCCTCAGTATGAATTAAACTTGACCATGTTTAATAATGAATGAGGATGGGGGAGATGAGTAAATCAAGGAGTAACAGATCATATCCTAAGGGTACAGGCTCTTGCATGGGGCTACCTATGTTCAAATCTACCATTTACTAACTTTGTGTCCCTGAGTAACCTTGAAATTTCTACCTGTGTAATCTCTCTGAGCCTCAGTTTTTTCCTTTGTAAAATGTTGGTGAAAATAAGTCCCTACCTGATGAAATTTTTGTGAGGAATACATTGCCATATTTCATTCAGTCTAAAAAAACATTGATTATAAGTGAGGCCATTATTTTTTGTACAAAAGAAAAAATAAGTTACACTCTAAACTCTATACATCAATGATTTCAAGATACAATTTGAATCTAAAAATATTAAAACATGAAATATACCATCTCAGATTCAATGAAATATAATAGGTAATGCATATAAGGTGCTTAAATTAGTACTTGGCTATAGTGAATGCTCAAAGATTGCTATGATGGAGTAGACTTTTTCTAAAGGGGAATAGTAATTTCTACCTTGACAATGGAGGCCTTCTAGAAAGGATGACCACAGCCTTCAACAGGGAAGAGCAAGCCTAGGAACTGGAGTGCCCACAAAGGACTTATGAGTTAGGTTTAACTTTTTTGTGCTTTTCTGTTGCACAACTTAACAGTAAAGCCATCTTTAGCGTACAGTTGTGCATTCCTCCCTCTTAATTCTTTTTAGTTATTCCCACCCCAACCCTCCAGTAAAGTCCAATAATCCTAGAAAACTCTTTGTGAAGAAGTTGTGGGGACCACAAGGTGAGCAGTAAGGTTTGCTCCACATTCCGCTTGGAGCTGAGGCCCAGGCAGTGGAGCTGCAATACACAAAGAATTGTCCCGGGACTCCATGTGGTGATGAGCTGGCCATCAAGAAGTGCTCTGTGAGGACCACTGAGAGTGGCCAGAAGGGAACCTTACCCAGAAAAGTGCTACCAGTGGACTTCTGACTTAGGAGTAAATGTAAGACAAAAACTCTTTCCCCAGGGTTGTACCAAAAGGTTAACTCTTGCAGTGGCAGAGGTGGCTAATGCTTTGTTCATATAGATGAACTTGTAAGGCAATATACACAGTATAGACTAATGGGCATTGAATCATGGGAATGCTTTTATTCCCTTGCTTTTAAAAGGTGTATTTTTCCATATTTTATAATTTCTGAAAACAGAATGTACAGTAATAATAGTAATACTACTACTAGCTAACACATATAATTTACTATGTTCCAAGTGCTATTATGAGTGCATTACCCGTATTAATCCACTTGAAACTCTATGAAGTAGGTCGTTATTATCCCGCAGTTAGCAGCTGAGAAACTGAGGCAGGGAAAGGTTACTTCTCCAAAGTATCACATATTCACAAACCTCCAAACACGTGTACACACACATAACACCTATTCAATGGCAGAGGTGGACAGCATGATGGTGACCATTACATTCTCATACCATTTAACAAGACCATAGGATCTACATTTCTTTTCTTTTTTCTTTTTTATTTTATTTTTTTTTTTTTTTTTACTGAGAGGAAGGGAGAGGGATAGAGTTTGAAACGTCGATGAGAGAGAAACATCGATCAGCTGCCTCCTGCACACCTCCCACTGGGGATGTGCCCGCAACCAAGGCACATGCCCTTGACCGGAATCGAACCCGGGACCCCTCAGTCCGCAGGCCGATGCTCTATCCACTGAGCCAGACTGATTAGGGCAGGTTCTATATTTCTTCCCAAAGTAGATTGTAGCCTAGAATTTAGGAAATCCACATAGTGGTTAAATTGTGCCTACAGTTCTATTCTACCTTCCTGCATACAGGATCTTTGAGGTCTAGTATAGAGCAATGGTAAGAGGCACAGCTGTGACACAAGCTGAGTGAGCATGTGCTAATTTAGTTGTTAACATTTTATATTGAGATCATTGTAGAATAAAGGGAAGTTGTAAAAAAATAATACAAACAGATAATGTGTAACTTTTACCTAGTTACCCTCAAGGGTAATATCTTGTAAATTATAACACAACCAGGATTTTTCTTTTCTTGACATGAAAAAATCAATGTCTTTATTGTCCAAGGTTACACTTTCTGAAAACCAGAGTTTAACTTTGACTGTATTCAAGTGATTAAACAAAAGTATACCAAAATACATCATATAGAAGGGGGTCCTAATATATGGTGACAGGAGAAGATTTGACTTTGGGTGGTGGGCACATAGTGCAATATACAGGTAAAAAACAAACAAACAAAAAAACAGAATATTGATTTGTTATTAAAAAAAACAGAATATTGATTCGTTATTAAAAAATATATACGGGTATTATAACACAGAAATCCATACCTGAAACCTATATGTTCATGTTGACCAATGTCACCCCAATAAATTTAATAAATGAAAAAATGAAATACATCATATAAGCATAATTTTTATTACTATAAATTCTAGCTAAATGCTCTTTCTAAATAAAGGTAGTGATAAACTTTTTATGTTTCCATCTTTTTAGGTTTCTCTTCAATACATTGAGGCCCAAATGTCCTCGTAAAATATGCAGTCTTTGAGTAGAGATTTGTGATGGGGGAGTGGGGCTAGAGGACCATTAAATTCCATTCTGTTCTCGCCTAGTAAGGGTGCTACAGCTGCCTGGATATATTATCAAGTCTCCCTTGCAGGTAGGTATTCCCATAGTGCTGAGGTCTCCTCAAACAAATGTAAACAAAAGTCCACCTAGTGTACAATGTATTGCTGAAAATGCTAACCATCATGTGAGCCTTCAGTGAGTCATACTTTTTTGCCAGTGGAAGGTCTTGCCTTAATGTTGATAACTGCTGACTGATCAGGGTGGTGGCTGCTGAAGTTTGGAATAGATGTGGCAATTTCCTAAAATAAGATAACAATGAAATTGGGCTCTCAATTGACTTTTCCTTTCACTATTTCTCTGTAGCATCACATTATTTGATACCCACAGTAAAACTTAATTCAAAATTGAAGTCAATCCTCTCAAACCCTTCCAATGCCTTACCACTGAAGTTTATGTAATATTCTAAATCCTTTGTTGTCATTTCAACAATCTTCATAATATTTTCACCAGGAGTAGGTTCTTTCTCAAGAAAAAACTTGCTTTGCTCATTTTCAGGAAGTAACTCCTCATCCATTAAAGTTTGATCATGAGGTTGCAGCAAGTCAGTCCCATCTTCAGGCTCCACTTCTTAGTCAAGTTCTCGCTATTTCCACCACATCTGCAGTACTTCCTCCACTGAAGTCATGAATCTCTCAAAGTCGCCCATGATGGTTGGAATCATCTTCTTCCAAACTCCTGTTAATATTAATATTTTGATGTCTTCCATGAATCACAAATGTTCTTAATGTCATATAGAATGGTGAATCCTTTCCAGAAGGTTTTCAATTTACTTAGTCTAGATCCATTAGAGGAACTACCACCTATGGCAGCAATAGCCTTGCAGAATGTATTTCTTAAATAATAAGACTTAAAACTTGAAATTACTCCCTGATACACGGGCTGCAGAATAAATGCTGTGTTAGCAGGTAGGAAAAAATCATAAATCTTATGTACATCTCCATCAGAGCTCTTGGGTGACCAGGTGCATTGTCAATGAGCAGTAATATTTTGAAAGGAATCTCTTTTTTTCTGAGCAGTAGGTCTTAACATGGGTTTTAAATATTCAGTAAGCCATGGTATAAACAGAGCACAGGCAGCAGTAGATTTGGTGAAATCAGTAAGGATCCTAGGATTTTAGAATAGTACATGACTATGGGCTTCAACTTAAAAGCACCAGCTTCATTAGCCCCTGACAAGAGAGTCTTTGTAGCTAGGCTAGATCTTCTGGATAATTTGTTGCAGCTTCTACATCAGCACTTGCTGCTTCACTTCCACTTTTATGTAATAGAGATGACTTCTTTCCTTAAATCTCAGGAACCAACTTCTGCTAGCTTCAGACTTTTCTTCTGCAGCTTACTCACCTCTCTCTGCCTTAAAAGAATTGAAAAGAGTTATAGCCTTGCTCTGGATTGGCCTTTGGCTTAAGGGAATGATGTGGCTGCTATGATCTTCTATCCAGATCACTAAAACTTTCTCCATATCATCAATAAGTCTGTTCTGCTATCTTATCATTTGAGTGTTCACTGGAGTATTACTTTAATTTCCTTCAATGACTTTTCCTTTGCATTTACAACTTGGTTGTTTGGCACAAGAGGCCTAGCTTTCAGTCTTTATCAGTTTTTGACATGTCTTCCTCACTAAGCTTAATCATTTCTAGCTTTTTAATCAAAGTGAGAGATGTGAGACTCTTCCTTTCACTTCGAACACTCTGAGACTGTTGTAAGATTATCAATTGGCCTAATTTCAAAATTGTTGTCTCTAGGAATAGGAGGCCCAAGGAGAGGGAGAGAAATAGGAAAATGACCAGTCGATGAAGCAGTCAGAACACACATTTATCGATCACATTTGCCATTTTACATGGACACAGATTGTAATTGTAACATCAAAAATCATGGACCACGGATCACCATCTTATATAATAAAGAGGTAATATGCAAATTAACCCTCATGCATGCCATCACAAGATGGCTGCACCCACAGTGGAGGCAGGGTTCTTGTAACACAAGAAGTCTGTGCCCACAGTGGAGGCAGGGTTTCCATAATGAGCAATAATGAGTGATCAGCAGGGACCTGAGGCTGCGTGGCAACGGGCTGGGGCGGCGGACCTGAGACTGCATCCCCCTGCCCATTGGGGCTGGATGGGGGACTTCAGGCTGCACCCCCAGCCCCAGCGCTGGGCCGGGGGAACCTGAGGCTGTGCCACCTGCCAGACGGGCTTGATGGGGGACCTCAAGGTGTGACCCCCACCCCATCCTGGGCCGAGGGATCTCAGGCTGTGCCCCCCACCTGGCAGGGCTTGATGGGGGACCTCAAGGCACACTCCCCGCCCTGGCCCCAGCTGAGGAACCTCAGGCCATGCCCCCTGACACGGCGTTAGGCTGGGGGACCTCAGGCCATGCCCCCCGCCCAGTGGGACTTGATGAGGTGCCTCAGGCCATGCCCCCTGCCCAGCAGGGCTTGACAGGGGACCTCAAGGAGTGGCCCCTGTCCTGGTGCCAGGACAGGGGTCCTCAACCTGTGCCCCTGCCTAGTGGGGCTTGATTGGGGCCCTGAGACTGCACCCCCCACTCAGCAGGGCTAGGCGGCGGACCTGAGGCTGCGTCCCCCCTCCCAGTGCTGAGCTGGGGGATCTGAGGCTGTAACCCCCTCCCCCTGCGGGGCTTGACAGGGGAACTCAGGCCATGCCCCCCACCCCAGTTCTGGGCTAGGGGACCTCAGGCCATGTCCCCCACCTCGGCGCCAGGCCAGGAGACCTCAAGCTGTGCCTCCCACCCGGCAGTGTTTGACAGGGGACCTCAAGGTGTACCCCCTGCCCCGGTGCCAGGCCGGGGGACCGGGCAACCCAGTGGGGCTTGATGGGGGACCTGAGACTGTGTCCCCACCTGGCGGGGCTTAATGGGGGCCCTGAGGCTGCACCCCCAACCCAGAGGGACTTGATGGGGGACCTGAGACTGCGCCCCCACTCCCAGCGCTTGCCCGGGGGTCCTGATGCTGCGTTCCCCGCTCAGTGCCAGGCCAGGGTAGCTGAGGATGTGTCCCCCAACTGTTGGGGCTTCATGGGGGTGCGGCCAGCCGGGCCTGGATAATGCCCAATGGGGACAGAGCTAGCCGGGTCTGGGTCTTGCGCGATTTCAATGTGCGCATGGGTGGGTGAGGACTTGACTCTGGGTCCCGCGGCGTGCCCTGGACTCTGACAGGAGGAAGATTTTCATATACATTTTACTAATTTTCTTTCATCTCTGACACTTCTATTATAGAGAAAGGGCAAATAGCAATATTAAAATATTTCCTCTAATTAATTACATTTTAATGTGCATGAATTTCATGCACCAGGCCACTAGTAATAAATATAATAATAATGAAAGAGTTTGAAGTATTGCAAGAATTACCAAAATGTAACAAATACAAAGTGAGCAGATGCTATTGGGAAAATGGCACTAATAGACCTGCTTGACATAGAGTTGACATGTAACAGAAATTTGTAAAAAATACAATATCTTCAAAGCATAATAAAGCAAAGCACAAAACAGTGAGGTATGCTGCATTTTTTAATTTAAAATTTTATTGTTTAAAGTATTACATATGTCTCCTTTTTTCCCCATTGACCTCTCCCTGACTACCCCAGGCCCCAGCACATGCCCTCAACTCCCACCATCAGTGTCCATTGGTTATGCTCATATGCATGCCTACAAGTCCTTTGGTTGATATCTTATCTC
This sequence comes from Myotis nattereri, assembly GCF_964212035.1. Lineage (NCBI taxonomy): Eukaryota > Metazoa > Chordata > Mammalia > Chiroptera > Vespertilionidae > Myotis > Myotis nattereri. Next base: position 24,759,490 of record NC_138078.1, on the reverse strand, counting down.
TTACCCCCTGCCTTCCCTCTTAGGGTGGACACTCTGTTTGATGCTTCCATAACTCTAGTTCTATTTTTGTTCATCAGTTTATGTTGTTTATTATATTCCACAAATGAGTGAGATCATGTGATATTTATCTTTCTCTGAATGGCTTATTTCACTTAGCATAATGCTCTCCAGTTCCATCCATGCTGTTGCAAATGGTAAGAATTCCTTCTTTTTTACAGCAGTGTAGTATTCCATTGTGTAGATGTACCACAGTTTTCTAATCCACTCATCTGCTGATGGGCACTTAGGCTGTTTCTAAATCTTAGCTATTGTAAATTGTGCCGCTATGAACATAGGGGTGCATATATCCTTTCTGATTGGTGTTTCTGTTTTTGGGGGATATATTCCTAGAAGTGAGATTACTGGATCAAATGGAAGTTCCATTTTTAATTTTTTGAGGAAACTCCATACTGTCTTCCACAGTGGCTGCACCAGTCTGAATTCCCACCAGCAGTGTAAGCGGGTTCCTTTTTCTCCACATTCTCTCCAGCACTTGTCGTTTGTTGATTGGTTGATGATAGCCATTCTGACAGGTGTGAGATGGCACCTCATTGTTGTTTTGATTTGCGTCTCTCAGATGATTAATGACTTTGAGCATGTTTTCATGTGTATCTTGGCCTTCTGTATGTCCTCTTTCAAAAAGTGTCTATTTAAGTTCTTTGCCATTTTTTGATTGAATTGTTAATCATACTTTCATTAAGTTGTATGAATTCCCTATAAATTTTGGACATTAATATAACCAAGGAGGTAAAGGACCTGTACTTTACCAAACCCTTATCAGAGATAACATTGACAAATATGTTCTCCCAAACAGTGGGCTTTCTCGTTTTTTTGATGGTTTCTTCTGCTATGCAGAAGCTTTTTATTTTGATGTAGTCCCATTTGTTTATTTTCTCCTTAGTTTCCATTGCCCTAGAAATTGGGTCGGTGAAGATATTGCTACGACAAATGTCTGCGATTTTGCTGCCTATGGCGTCTTCTAAGATTTTTATGGTTTCCCATCTTACATTTAAGTCCTTTATCCATTTATTTTTTTATTTTTGTGTATGGTGTAAGTTGGTGGTCTAGTTTCATTTTTTGCATGTATCTTTCCAGTTTTCCCAACACCATTTATTGAAGTGACTGTTTTGACTCCATTATATGCTCTTGTCTCCTTTGTCAAATATTAACTGAGCATTATGGCTTGGGTCCATTTCTGGGTTCTTTGTTGTGTTCCATTAGTCTATATGTCTATTCTTGTGCCAGTACCAGGAAGTATTGAGGACAATGCCTTTGTAGTATAGCTTGATATCTGGCATTGTGATCCCTCCAACTTTGTTCTTCTTTTTCAAGATTTCTGCAGCTCTTTGGGGTCTTTTTTTTTTTATTCCAGGTGATTTTTTGGAGATTTTGTTCTAGGTCTTTGAAGTATGCCATTGGTATTTTAATGAAGATTACATTGAATCTATAGATTGCTTTGGGTAGTATGGACATTTTAATGATGCTGATTCTTCCAATCGATGAACATGATATATTCTTCCATTTGTTTATGTCTTCCTCTATCTCTTTTTTCAGCATCCTGTAATTTTATGAGTACAGGTCCTTTACCTCCTTGGTTATACTTATACCTTAGTATCTTAATTTTTCACAACCAGGATAGTGGCATTAATACAATGAACCTATTTTATTCCATTTTCCCAAGTATTTGTTTTACTTTTTTGTGTTCATGTGTGTTAAGTTCAATGCAGTTTCAATACATGTTAGTTAGTGCATCCACCATGAAAATCTAAATTTAGATCATTTGCATATCCAAGGATCCCTATTATTGCTGTTTTATAACAACACCTACTTTCTCCTTCCACCATGTTCCCTCACTAACCCGTGAAAATGATTAATTTGTATTTCATGTCTGTAATTTTGTAATTTCAAAAAATATACAAATGGCCCTGGCCAGTGTGGCTTAGTTGGTTGGGTATTTCCCCATGCACTGAAAGGGTGTGGGTTCAATTCCTAGTCAGAGCACATGCCTGGGTTGGGTTGCTAGCTTGAGCCCTAGTAGGGGGAATGCAGGAAGCAGCTGATTGATGTTCCACTCTCACATCCATGTTTATCTCTCTCTCTCCCTCTCCTTTCCCCTCTCTAAAATCAATTTTTAAAATATTTGTTTAAAATATGCAAATGGAATAATACAGAATTTAATACTTCAAAATTGTTTTTCTCAGCATAATTCCACTGAGATTCATTTAAGTTATTGCATGGAGAAAATAGTTTAATTTGTATTGCTCAAACATATTGCTGATCTATTTGTAGTTACAATAACCCACAGTTTAATAAACCATTCCCCAGATGAGAGAATTTTGGTTGTTTGCAGTTTGAAGCTATTACCAACAAAGCTGTTACAATCATGTGCAGGCTTTTGTGTGGGCATAAGTATGCATTTTTCTGAGATAAATGCCCATAAGTGAAGTTTCTGGGTCATATGGTAGTTTCATACTTTCTTTTATCATTGTTGCTTGTTTGTGTGTGTGTGTGTTTTTTAAACTGCTTAATTTCCAGAGTAGCTATAACATTTTACCTTCTCACCAGCAGTGCATGCATGATCTAGTTTCTCCATATCTATGGCAGCATTTGGTGTTTTCACTGTTTTCTATTTCAGCCAGTCTGATAGATGTGTAGTTTTATTTCATTGTGGATTTAATTTGCATTTCCCAAATGGCTAGTACTGATGATTTTATGTATTTATTTGTTATCTGTATATGCATTTCAGTAAAATATACCTTCATGTCTTTCGCCTTTTTTTACTTTTATGAGTTATTTATATATTCTAGATACTAGTTTTTATCCAAACAAGTTATATAAAATCATATTCTCAGTCTGTGTCTTGTATTTCATCTTCTTAACACGTTCTTTTGCATAACAAAACATTTTAAAATTTGATGAAGTCCAATTAATTTGTTTTGTGTTTATAGATTGTACCTTATGTGTCAAGTATAAAAAGTCTTTGCTTGAGTCACAAATATTATCTTTTATATGTATTTTCAAAAGATTTATAGTTTCTTGTTTTATATTCAACATATGAGCTAATTTTGCATAAAGTTTGAGGCTTAAGTCATTGGGTTGTATTTTTGTTTGTTTTGTTTTGTTTTTTACTGCAGCAGGCGTCTACTTGCCTCAGTGCCATTTCTTGAAAAGATTAACATTCCTCCATTGAATTTCTTTTACTACTATTTTAAAAATCATTGGCCATATTTGTATAGGTGTGTTTCTGAGTCCTCTGTTCCATTTCATTGATCTATAACTCTATCCCTCCACCTTTTACACACTGTCTTGATTACTGTAATTATATAGTAAGTCGTAATATTCGGTGGTATGATCCCTCTCACTTTAGTCTTTGTCATGATTATTTTAGTGTGTTTTCATATTTATAATACAACTATTATGGTGTTATTGTATATTATGCATGTGATTACAAAAGGGGAAAATAGGAAAGGGTCCAATATTGCTGTTTTGAAAGGGAAGCACTTTTTGAAAATTTAAATGACTATAGCTAATTATGTGTATGATGTTGAAAAACTTTTTAATGATAAGGTTATAATTATTTATAAAGGAATTGATAGAGGCCTGTAATTTTTCATGAATGCAAAACATTTTAATTACATTAAAGTCATGCATCAGTGTGCTTTCTTAATTACTCTTCTTTAGCCTACAGTTTTGTAAAATGAAGGCCGGTCCTTGCTTATATTCCAATATAAAGCAATAATCCTTTTATCATAAAACATACAACAAGTTAATTAGAAATATCCAAATGTGCTAAATTTACAAGTGAACAAGGAATAAAGTCTTAAATAATTAAAAAACCTAAAGGCATTATTTTTACATAAATTGGGAAGGGTCTTAATTATTTCCCCCACATATTCAATTATTTAGCTGACCTTAAACATTCAGATTGATACAGCTTCACTGAAGGGGGTGGAGTAGGGAATGCACTTGAGAGCTAAGATATTTATATAAAATTTTCCAACATTATTGAGATGAGAAAAATAATTTTGGCATTTTCACCTCTCCTCCCCACATTGATGCATATCTGTTGAGCTGGTTAACCTTCTGTAAAGTCATAAGTACAGTGGGGAAATGTACTAGTTTGCAGGCTAGCTTAGGGGCACAGAGACCAGAAAAAAAATACGACAGTTTGTAATCATTACAACTTGATATTTCATTGATATTTGCAACATTGTAATGAAGTCTCTGAGTAATCATGTTCTTGCGGAGTGGTGTGCTCAATTTTAGTTTTTTCACTGAGTTGAGTAATTGTCACCAAGTGAATTGGTTTATGATTCCTGGTCCAAATGTCAAGATAGTCAACATTGCCTCGACCCTTATTTCTTGAGTGAAAACTCCATATGAAAATTGGTAAGGAGGTGCCAAACTTTAATTTCAAATTCTAATGAGAATTTTATACACAAGCCACCCTATACAAGCATAAAAAATGTAGCAACTGTTTATATATAGAAGCATATTTTTAAAGTAACTACAAATATCATGCATTTTAATCTATACCTTATTGCTTCAAATGGAAAAGCTATTGATTTTTAAATCAAATATATTGGGGTGGCATGGGTTAATAAGATTATATGGGTTTCAAGTGTGCAATTCTCTGATATATCGTCTGTATTGCATTGTGTGCCCACCACTCAAAGTCAAATCTCCTTCCATCAGCATTTATTCCCCTTCTACCCTTTACTACTCCCCTAGCCCCCCATTCTCTCTAGTAACTCCCATACTGTTGTTTGTATCTATGGGATCTTGAGAATATCATGCTAAGTGAAATAAGTCAGAAAAAGTCAAGAACCATATGATTTCACTCACATGTGGGATATCAAATAGAAAGCAACAAATGAACAAAGAAAAACAAAGAAACAAAGACTCATAGAAACTATTGATTTTTTTAAATCTCCCTGTATCAGCCATGGCCCTGGCAAGAAATAGAATCTGACACCCAGGGTTCAATACAACTCAATAAAAGGACTCCTTTCAGAGGTGCGGATAGTTTTAAAGGAAACAAAAAAAGTGCTATTAGGGTAGTAGGAAGTTGTCACACATCCCTTCCTCAAGTCTGAAGGTGAAGGAAGTAAGATTTTCTAACTTCAGTAAGAGATAGAGCAATGTAGGAAGGGATTCCTACCAGGAGAGTTAGGGATATAAGCTGCCACTGTGAGAGTTAAGACTAAAAGAAGGTGAAGATGAATGGGGAGAAATGCCCAGACCCTCTTCTCTCTCCCTGCCTTTTGTCTGATGTCTCTCCTCCCATTGACCAAAATCAACTGAGCTGGGTCTGCAAGGGAGCTAAGAAGATGTAATTTACAGGGATCAGCCCTGCAGACACAGAGCAGAACAAAGAAGGACATAAAACATGTTGGGCCAGCAAGAAAAATGGAGAAAATTATTTAAAGTGTTGAAAGAGAAGAAATACCAACCTAGAATTTTTACCAGTGAAATAATTCAAAAGTGAAGGAGAAATACTTTATCAGACAAGCAAGTACTTGCCAATAGATCTGCTTTGCAAGAAGTGTTTAAATAAGTTCTTCATAGAGAAAGAAATTGATGTGGGTCAGAAAGTTGAGAAAAATAAAGAAGAACATTAGATAAATAAATTGAAGTAAAATAAAAATCCTTCATTTTTCTTATTTCTAATGACCTAATAGATAATACAATAAGTAAAATAACAATGTGTTGCGTGAATAGTATTTATGGATAACATGATGAATGACAGCAGCAAGGTTGGAGAAGGAGGAATGAGGAATAATCTGTGTTAAGGTACCTGCACTACCTGTGAGGGAAAATGGGTTGGAGTGAGAAGCGGAAGGAAATGTCACAATTGCCTAGTTCAGTCGATGTTACAACCATCCTTAACTAGTGCAAGTTCAACTTTGTTTTGTTTTAATCATACTTTTTAAATTTTATTTTCTTCCCAATAACTGAAGAAAAAAAAATGAGGTAGATAAGGTGGAAGGAAAAACTTAATACAGTTTTCATTTCCAATGGAGTTAACTGCTCCTCTGAACCTTGCCTCATTCCACAGATTTAATATTTTTCTGTAAACCTCTCTTTCAAGAAGAGTGTGGTGGTTACCAGAGAGAAAGGGGGTGGGGTAGTATAAGCGAGTAATGAGGGGATAAATGGTGATGGAAGGAGACTTGATTTGGGGTGGTGAGTACACAATATAATATACAGATGATGTATTATAGAATTGTACATCTGAAACCTATATAATTTTATTAATGAACTAGAGGACCGGGGCACAAAAATTTGTGCACTCGGGGGGCGGGGGGGCTTGTGCGCTCTAGCAGTCTGGGACCCGTCGGGAGATAACGACCTGCTGGCTTAGGCCTGCTCCCGGGTGGCAGAGGGCAGGCCCAATCCCTAGGTGCAGCCCCTGGTCAGGCTTAGAGCAGGGCTGATTGGGGAGTTGGGGTGCCGCCCCCTGTCACACTCAAGGCAGGGTTGATGGGGAGGTTGTGGCACCATCCCCTGTCACGCACAGAGCAGGGCCAATCAGGGGGTTGGAGCGCTGCCCCCATCACACACAGAGCAGGGCCCATCAGGGGGGTTGGGGCTCTGTACCCTGTCACACACAGAGCAGGGCCCATCAGGGGGTTGGGGAGCTCCCCCATGTCACGCACAGGGCAGGGCGGATCAGCGGGTTGGGGCGCCGCCACTGTCACACTCAGGGTAGGGCTGATGGGAAGGTTATGGCTCTACCCCATCACACACAGAGCAGGGCCCGTGGAGGGGGGATTGGGGCACCTCCCTCTATCATCCACAGAGCAGGGCCAATCAGCGGGTTGGGGTGCCACCACTCTCACACTCAGGGCAGGGCTGATGGAGAGGTTATGGCTCTACACCATCACACACAGAGCAGGGCCCAAGGCGGGGGGGGGGTGTTGGGGCGCCGCACCCTGTCACAGAGCCGCAGGGTGATCATGGGGTTGGGAAGCTCCCCCCTATCAGGCACAGAGCAGGGCTGATTAGGGGTTTGGGGTGCCTTCCCCTGTCACAAACAGAGCAGAGTGGATAGGGAGGTTGTGGCCCCGACCCCTGTCACGCACAGAGCCGCAATGCGAGCAGGGGGTTTGGGCGCTGCCCCCTGTCAAACTGATCCCAATGCCATGAGGCCTCTCAGCTCTGCTGATCCCGGTGCTGGGAGGCCTCGCGGCTCCGCTGATCCCAGTGCTGGGAGGCATATTACCCTTGTACTACATAGGGTAGAGGCCTGGTACATGGGTGGGGCTGGCTGGTTTGCCCTGAAGGGTGTCCTGGATCAGGGTGGGGGTCCCCACTGGGGTTTCTGGCCAGCCTGGGTGAGGAGATGATGGCTGTTTGCAGCTGATCACATACCCTTCAGGGTGGGGCTCCCCACTGGGGTGCCTGGCCAGTCTGGGTGAGGGGCTCAGGGCTGTTTTGAGGCTGGCAGGTGACTGAAGTTCCCAACTGCTCCTTTTTTTCTTTTTCTTTTTTTATTCTGGGCCAGCTTAAGCTCTGGCTCCAGCTCTGAGGCCTCTGCTGCTGAAAGCAGGTATCTGGTTTGTTTGGGTTCTATAATCAAAACACTGTATCAACTCCAGCTCTGAGATCCCGGCTGGCTGAAAGCAGGTTTCTGGGGTTTTGTTTAGCTTCTATATTTGTAACAATGTTTCGAACTGCAAGCTCAGAGGCTGGCAAAGCAGGCGGGGAACATTGGAGTTCTCCGTCACTGAAGCAAGTAAGCCTCATGTTAGCTTTAAGCTGCCTGGCTGCCGGCCGCCATCTTGGCTGGCAGTTAATTTGCATATCTCGCTGATTAGCCAATGGGAAGGGTAGTGGATGTACACTAATTACCATGTTTCTCTTTTATTAGATAGGATGTCACCCCCCTCTTACCCCCCTTCCTCCGGCCTTCCTGCTGCAGTTTGACAATCAGTTTGAGGCACCTCTGCCTCTGTATCTATTATTGTTCATAAGTTTATAATGGTCTTTATTATCCATGAATGAGTGAGATCATGTGGTATTTTTCCTTCATTGACTGGCTTATTTTACTTAGCATAATGCTCTCCAGTTCCATCCATGCCGTTGCAAATGGTAAGAGTTCCTCCTTTTTTACAGCAGCATAGTATTCCATCACGTAGATATACCACAGTTTTCTAATCCATTCATCTACTGATGGGCACTTAGGCTGTTTCCAGATCTTAGCTATGGTGAATTGTGCTGCTATGAACATATGGGTGCACATATCCATCTTTAGTTTTATTCTCTTTTCCAATTTTCTAAAACTATCACTTTAGAATTTTGAAATCCTTAAGTACTTCATTTACTAAAATTTAGGGAAACATGTATCTTTGAAGATAATTAATAATGAGAAATGCACTTGTATGCATACACACACACAGGCTCACACGCATGCACGCACACGCATACACACACACACACACACACACACACACACACCTGCATACATAATAAACTCTGTTCAGTAATTCAACAGAGTTCTCAATATTACAAATAAAGCTAAAACATGAAACTAACCCTGAAACTTCACAATAACATTTTCAATTTTTTAAAAATGGTTAAGGGAATATTCGTGTCTTAGTTTTTTTAGACATCAATTGAATCCAACATATTATAGGAACACATAAGCTATAATGTTTAACATAATACAGGTTATAAATTATTTTCAAGTAACCAGACTTTAGAATTTTTCAAATGCTTTTAAAAATTGAATGAAAATTTGGGATATAAACATTGTTTTTAATCCTCCTCTAAATTTACTCATTTTTTGAAACCTCATTTAAAGTCAAATAAAATACATTCTTTGGCTTCTATGACAGATTTCCACTTTCAGGCTTCAGTGAGTAAGTATATTGCTTATGGGGCTCAGGAAATTTTTTGAACCAAATTATAAATGATTGTTATTTGTGAGGACTTTTTCATTTATTTTTTAGAATGCTACTTAATGAATCTCAGTCTCTCTCTCTCTCTCTCTCTCTCTCTCTCTCTCTCTCTCTCTCTCTCCATCTCTCTCTCTCAAATATATTAGAGAAAATAGCACATGTAGCTTCATCTGCTACATGAGTCATCTGTAACTCCCTTTCCTCTCCAGAAGATTTGTCAGTAAACTAATGAAGCTAAGTGTCAAAGGCCCTACATTTCATAGAACTCATCAAAGACCCCAGTAAAGCTTTTCATGTAGTGATGTGTTTGAAAAATATGCAAAACTAAGAAAGTCTTCAAATTTTAGGCCCCACATCTCTGGATGAAGATGACTTTCATCCCTTGTTTCTTAGGTTGAGCTATTCAACATTCACAAAACCCTTATGAAGAAGAAAGTTTAGCCTTGCTATGGACAAAAACTGGTGATTTTAAGAGCAGAGTAAATATTGTAAAATGTGGGGAATTTTTTAACACTTTTTAAGAAAATAATTAGAAAGGGATTTTTGATTGAGCCTATAAGTTTGCTAAAGCTGCGATTTAAATGTTATCCACATAGATTTATATTTTTAGTATGCTTTTTTTGCACAGCAATAACTTGGTCTAAGCTTTCAAAAATATACTTGTGGAATGCTTTTAATATTAGGTAATGACAAAATGTATTTAGAGCATTGTTTTCTAAGATTCTGAATATTTAGTTTAAAAGATACCCAGAATTCTTATTTTCAGATTTAATGTCTTCTTGGGCTGGAGAATTGCAACTTTTTTTTTTAATATATTTTATTGATTTTTTACAGAGAGGAAGGGAGAGGGATAGAGAGTTAGAAACATCGATGAGAGAGAAACATCGATCAGCTGCCTCCTGCACACTCCCCACTGGGGATGTACCTGCAACCCAGGTACATGCCCTTGACTGGAATCGAACCCGGGACCCTTGAGTCCACAGGCCGACGCTCTATCCACTGAGCCAAACTGGTCAGGGCGAGAATTGCAACTTTTAACTGTTATTATATAACCTAATTGCAGTAGTCTTTTTAAAAAAGAAACAAATGCAAAGACATTTGTAAACATGCCATTGTTGCCATCTATCTCCATTGGGCTTTATAGTTTTACCCTTGTATTCCTTTGTATGCATATATGTCAACTTTCTATATAAGGGGTCTGAAACTTTGGCCCATGGGCCAAATCAGACTGCCATATTTTTTAATTAAACTTTTTATTTTAGACTAGAGGCCTAGTGCACGAATTTGTGCATGGGCAGGGTTCCTCGGCCTGGCCTGTGATCGGGGCTGTTTGGAGCCACAGGAGGCTGGTGGGGGGAGGGGCCGCAGGAGGTTGGCTGGCGGGGGAAGGGCCACTGGAGGTTCAATCTAGGGCCAGCCAGCTGGGGGAAGTGGCCACAGGAGGTTGGCCAGCCTGGGGGAGGGTCCATGGGAGTATGGCAGGCAGGCCAGATTGGGTCCATTGGTGCCGCAAGGGGAGGTGCTGCGGGAGGTTGGCTGGGGGAGTGTACTGACCATCAGGGGGCAGCTCCTTCATTGAGTGTCTACCCCTGGTGGTCAGTGCACGTCATAATGACTGGTCGACCAGTCGTTCGGTCGTCTGCTCGCTTAGTCTTTTAGATAGATAGATAATAGATGATAGATAGATAGATAGATAGATAGATAGATAGATAGATAGATAGATAGATGGATGATAGATAGATAGATAGATGATAGATAGATAGATAGATAGATAGATAGATAGATAGATAGATAGATATAGATAATTGTAGATTCATATATGGTCATAAAAATAATACAGAGAAATCCTGTGTATCTTTTTACTCAGTCCCAGTATATTGACATCAGTACAATCAAGGTACAGAATATTTCTATCACCACAAGAAACCCCTATGTTTGTTTAGTTTTTGGCCTGACCCTCTTTCTTCCTGCTCCCACTGGAAACCACTGATCTGATCTCCATTTGTATACGTTTATTTAAAGAATGTTATATAAATGGATTTATACAGTATGTATACATTTAGGATAGATTGGCTTTCTTCACTCAACAAATTATTAGGAGATTCTTCCAGGTTGAGTGTGTATAAATGGTGTGATCCTTTATCTCTGAGTAGCATTACATAGTGTGAATGTACCATGGTTTGTTTAGCCTTTTACCTGGTAAGGGACAGTCTGTTTCTACTTGTTTTTCCATTTACATTGTTCTTTAAATTTCACATATAAGTAAAATCATATGGTACTTCTCTTTCTATCACTCAGCATAATACCCACTAGGTCCATCCATACTGCTGCAAATGGTAAGATTTCATTCTTTTTATGGCCAAGTAATATTCCATTGTGTATATATGTACCAAAACTTTCTTATCCACTCATCTATTATGAGTTTGTTTGTTTTTAATTTATTCTAGATACTAATCCTTGATTAGATATGTGGTTTATAAATATTTTTTCTTAGCTTGTCTTTTCATCCCATTAGGAGCAAAAGTTTCCAATTTATAAATCTTCCTTTTATGGACCATGCTTTCAGTATAAAATCTAAGAACTCTGCCTACCTTATATCCTGACTATTTTCTCATATATTTTTGTATATTTTTTCTGTATTTTGTATATTTTGACATATTTATATTTTTTCCTATAAGGTGTGAGATTTCAATGTTCTAGCACCATTCGTTGAAAAGGCTATCTTTGATGGGCACTTAGGCTGTTTCCAGATCTTAGCTATGGTGAATTGTGCTGATATGAACATAGGGGTGCATATATCCTTTCTGATTGGTGTTTCTTGTTTCTTGGGATATATTCCTAGGAGTGGGATCACAGGGTCAAATGGGAGTTCCATTTTCAGTTTTTTAAGGAAACTCCATACTGTCTTCCATAGTGGCTGCACCAGTCTGCATTCCCACCAGCAGTGCACAAGTGTTCCTTTTTCTCCACATCCTCTCCAGCACTTGTCGTTTGTTGATTTGTTGATGATAGCCATTCTGACAGGTGTGAGATGGTACCTCATTGTTGTTTTGATTTGCATCTCTCAGATGATTAGTGAGTTTGAGCATGTTTTCATATGTCTCTTGGCTTTCTGAATGTCCTCTTTTGAAAGGTGTCTATCTAGGTCCTTTGCCCACTTTTTGATTGGATTGTTTGTCTTCCTTTTGTTAAGTTGTATGAGTTCCCTATAAATTTTGGAGGTTAAACCCTTATCAGATATGACATTGGCAAATATGTTTTCCCACGCAGTGGGTTTTCTTGTTTTGTTGATGGTTTCTTTTGCTGTGCAGAAGCTTTTTATTTTGATGTAGTCCCATTTGTTCATTTTCTCTTTAGTTTCAAGTGTCCTAGGAGCTGTATCAGTGAATAAATTGCTTCGGCATATGTCTGAGATTTTGTTGCCTTTGGATTCTTCTAGAATTTTTATGGTTTCCCGTCGTACATTTAAGTCCTTTATCCAATTTGAGTTTATTTTTCTGTATGGTGTAAGTTGGTGGTTTAGTTTCATTTTCTTGCATATATCTGTCCAATTTTCCCAACACCACTTATTGAAGAGACTATCTTGGCTCCATTGTATGTTCTTGCCTCCTTTGTCAAATATTAATTGAACATATTGGTTCGGGCCGATTTCTGGGCTCTCTATTCTATTCCATTGATCTATATGTCTGTTCTTGTGCCAGTACCAGGCAGTTTTGAGAACTGTGGCTTTGTAATACAGCTTGATATCTGGTATTGAGATCCCACCTACTTTGTTCTTTCTCAAGAATTCTGCAGCTATTCGGGGTCTTTTTTTATTCCAGATGAATTTTTGGAGAGTTCATTCTAGATCTGTGAAGTATGCCGTTGGTATTTTAATGGGAAGTGCATTGAATTTATAGATTGCTTTGGGTAGTATGGACATTTTAATGATGTTGATTCTACCAATCCATGAACACAGTATGATGATTGGATTAGAAAACTGTGGTACATCTACACGATGGAATACTATGCTGCTGTAAAAAAGAAGGAACTCTTACCATTTGCAAGGGCATGGATGGAACTGGAGAGCATTATGCTAAGTGAAATAAGCCAGTCAATGAAGGAAAAATACCACATGATTTCACTCATTCATGGATAATAGAGACCATTATAAACTTTTGAACAATAATAGATACAGAGACAGAGCTGCCTCAAACAGATTGTCAGACTGCAGAGGGAAGGCCAGGGAGGGTTGGGGGGCAGGAGGTAGGGGGGTAAGAGATCAACCGAAGGACTTGTATGCATGCATATAAGCATAACCAATGGACATAAGACACTGGGGGATACGGGAGGCCAGGTGATTGTCAAGGGTGGGGGGGAAAAAGGACACATATGTAATACCCTTTGTAATACTTTAAGCAATAAAATAAATAAATAAAAAAATAAAAAATCTGAAAATCAAAAGAAGAGAAAAAAGAAAAATAAGAAGAAAAAAAAGAAAAGGCTATCTTTGTTCCACTGAATTGTTTTTGGATCTTTGTCAAAGTCAATTGGCCGTATTAGTGTGGTTCTCTATTCTGGTCCATTGATCTGTGTGTCTATCTCACACTATCTTGATTACTATAGCTGTATAATAAGTCTTAAAATCAATCAGATAGACCTGTTCTTCTTACTATGTTCTTCCTTTCCAACATGACTAGTTCCATTGCCTCTCCATGTAAATTTAAGAGTGATTTTATCTATACCACACATACACACAAAATTTCTAGGATTTTAAGCTACATATCAACCTGAGTGAAATTGATATTATTATGTTGAGTCCCCCAATCCACTAATGCAATATGTTTCTCCATTTGTTTAGGTGTTCTTTGATTTATTTCTGTAGCATTTTGTTATTTTCATCATATAAGTCTGATACATGTTTTGTGAGATTAATACCTATTTTGTTTTTCTGTGAGATAGTAAAGAGTACTACATTTTTAATTTAATATCCACATGTTCATTGGGTATATAGAAATATAACTGATTTGTGTACATTTATCTTATATCCTGCTACCTTGCCAAATTCACTTATTAGTTCCAGAAGCTTTTGTAAATTGCTTCGGATTTTCACTTACATTGTATCTGAATATGAGCAACAGTTTTCTCTTCCTTTCCCATATGTATGGATTTATTTTGTTGCCTTGCCTCATTGCACTGGTTAGAACTCCCAGCACTGTGCCAAATAAGAGTGGTGAGAGTATACATTCTTACCTTGTTCCCAGTATCAGAAGAAAAATAGTCATTCACTTTTAAGCATGGGTTTAGCTCAAGGAGATATGTAGGTACTATTTATTAAGTTGAGGAAATTCACTTATATTCCTATTTTTTAGAGAGTTTGTTTAGGAATAGGTATTAAAGTTAATTAAATTATTGTAGTGCATCCACTGATAAGATCATGTGATTTTTTCTTTGACATGTTAACTTGGTGGATAACAATAATGATTTTCAAATATCACACCAATCTTTATTTCTCTGGAACAAACCCCACATGATTTTTTAATATATTGCTAAATTTTACATGCTAATATTTTGTTAAGAAATTTTGCTTTAAGATTCATAAGGAATATTGGTCTATAGGGTTTTTTTTTTGTTTTGGGAGGTTTTTGTATATTTTTGGTACTGTCTTTTTCTACTTTTGTTAACAGGCTATTGTTGGACTCATTAAATATATTCAGAATTGTTGATTTCTCTTCTATTTTCTTGAAGAGATTGTGTTGTTAATCCTTCTTTAAATATTTGATAAAAATTTCCAGTGAAACCATCTGGGCATAGTGATTGATTTTTCAGAAGTTTTTAAATTATGAGTTTCATTTTCTTATTACCTATAGGTCTATTCAAATTCTTTTATATTGGGTGATTTACAGTAGTTTGTGCTTTGTAAAGAATTGGTTCATTTCATCTAAATGGTCAAATATTTGTGTGAATAACTGTCCATAGAGATTCCTAGTATCTTTTCCTTTATCCTCAGCTAAGGATATATTTATTGATTTTTTAAGGTATTTGCCTTTTTTTGTTGTCAACAGTATTACAAATGACCCCCAATTTTCCCCCTTGCCTCTTTCTTCCCAGCTCCTGCCCCACCCCAGATATTCACCACAGTATTGTCTGTGTCCATTGGTTATGCATATATGTATATAAGTTATTTGGTTAATCTCTTCCCACCCTGCCTAAGATATGTCAGCCTGTTCCATGCATCCATGCTTCTCGGCCTATCTTGTTAGTTTATTATGTTCATTAGATTCCACATATAAGTAAGATAATGTGATATTTTTCTTTCCCTGACTGGCTCATTTCACTCAGCATAATATTCTCCAGATCCATCCATGATGTCACAAAGGGTAATAAATATTTCTTTTCTACAACTGCATAGTATTCCATTGTGTGAATGTACCACAGTTTTTTATCCACTCATCTACTAATGGGCACTTGGGCTGTTTCCAGATCTTAGCAATTATAAATAAGGTTTATATGAACATGGCGGGAGGGAGAATTTTTTTCTCATTGGTGTTTCAAGGTTCTTAGGATATATTCCTAGAAGTGAGATTGCTGGATCAAAGGGCAGATCCATATTTAATTTTTTGAGGAAACCCCATACTGTTTTCTATAATGGCTGCACCAATCTGCATTCTCACCAGCATTGTACTAGGGTTCCCTTTTCTCCACATCCTCACCAGCACTTGTTGTTTGTTGATTTATTGATTTATTGAGGTATAAGGTGATACCTCATTGTAGTTTTAATTTGCATCTCTCTGAGTACTAGTTACATCGAGCATGTTTTCATGTCTATTGGCCATCTGTATGTCTTCTTTTTTATCTTTTTTATGTCTGCCAAATGATATCCCCTGTTTCTCTCTTAACATTCGTAGGTTGTATCCTCATTTTTTTCAATGACACTGTTTTAGCATTTTGTTAATTTTGATTTTTTTTGAAAAATGAGATCTTTCTTTCATTGATTTTCTCTATTGTGTGTTGTTTTTTTTTCAATTTCATTGATTTCTGTTCTATAGTATTTCTTTCTTTCTGCTTATTTTAGTTTTATTTTGGTCTTCATTTTCTAGATTCTTGAGGTGAGAACTTGGTTTAATGATTTGAGACTTTTCCTCCTTACTAATGTATGCATTTAAGAGCAGCTTTTGAAATACATTGCTATATTTAACTTAGATGGCAATCTTTTATGGTAAGTATTGCATGTGGTGTTATCTTTAAAATCCAGTCCCTTTATTTGGTACTTCTCCAAGGTAGGTGTCCTCAAGCTTATTCAAGTGTATTCATTAACAAAAAGATTAAAATCTAAATTTTTTTAATACACTTGAAGCATAATCTCCTTGAGAAAGAGACCAGTAGTTATAATCTATATCCTTAATGTACAAAATCTGGCCCTAAAAAATGTTCAATAAATGAATGGTATATAAACAAATGTCAATAAATTACATGGTTCAGTGCCATTGTTTTAAATGATAATTTGATACTGTGGTTATTCCACAGTACCATGGTTTAGAATCACTTTTATCTAACACATACTTGCAAATAGATTTGGTACAGAGTTTATTTTGAGTTGTATAATTATCTGTGATGTAAATCTCTTTCTTCCTTTCTCAGGCCTGTCTCTTTTTTTAGTCCATTAGGGTAATATATAATTAATTTATATTTTTGTCCAATGTTAATAACATTATATAATTTTTAGGGGTATAATACTATAATTTGATATTTGTGTAATCTATTGCCTGCTCACTACCTTAAGTCTTTTTTCTTATGTTACTATTTGTAACTGATATTGTTGAGTCCCTTTTATACCCAATACACTTTGAGAACCCCTGATATCAACCATACATACTAACCAGTCCTTAACATCAAGAAATTTACAGCTGAATAGTGAAGGTGCATTCATATTAAACCAAACTGCAAATGGGTCTGTGGAGAATCTCAAAAAATTTTCACAGAAGAGGGAAATTGTTTAAAAAGCCCAGAAGAATAATAAAACATACAATACTAAGACAAAGGAAAAAATATAAGGAAATGAGAAGTAGAAGCTTTGTATACACATAACAAATGATAGGCAATGGGGAGGTAAGTTGGAGCAATTCAAAGGGATGACACAATCCCTGTTCTAATAGAGTTTGCATTCCAGCAGGTAAAGCACACATTAAACATATATTCAATTTATTTGTTATACATGCAACAAAGGAGCAAAGCAGCATGCAAGGAGAACATATATGATGAACTTATGAAATAATTCAAGATATAAGTTAGGAAAGTACAAAAGATCACTTCAGGGAAATTGAGATAAATGAAATGTATGGTTGGAAAATGAAGGCCAGGGCTAGATTGCAAAGGGTCATTTCATCACTGATCATATTTTCCACTAGGCTACTATTCTAGTAGTGAGTATCCTCCAAAGATTGGTAGGGTAGAGCTGAGCCCATGTGCTAATAATTCCTCACTTGTATCAGTGGCTCCACTACCACATCTATTTTATGACATTCTCTGCCATATTCTTTGCCCTGGGCAGCGTTAGTTTCCATTTCTATCATTAAGGCCTCTTGCACTCTATCAGCAAATTGTGTAACACCAGGGGGTGATCAGAAAGCAGGGGAAAAAGAGTTTAGGATATTCATTTTCTACTTTCTGATTACCTCACTAAAGTCCTGGCATTGACTGTTTGTGTCTGCTCCTATTCCAACAGCATCCCCTCACCTTGACTCATCAAGCCTGAAAGTGGAAACTTCCCACTTTTGCTGTTACTTGGATGACTCACCATCCTGTATTTGGTCTCATCACCCTGCCTATATCTCTATTCATAGTTATTTCAACAAATCATTTTCTGTTCAATGCTTTTGAGTCTGCCTATTTCCTGCCAGAACCTTAACTGAAACAGTATAAGAAATGCAACTATTAAATCTTGGTACTGATTCTCAGCTCACTGACATCAATGTATTTCATCTCTTTGGACTCATAATACCTTTGTTTCATTCACAAATCTTTAAACACCTTCATTAATTTCTATACCTTCACTTCCTAAAATGATTGAAGGTCAATATACTTAGTTTTGAGTTTTACTTATCTTTAGTAAGTAATCGTTCTCTGTCTTAACCCTATAAACAGCATTGCTATGTTATACACAGTTCTGAAATCAGTCATTTTACAAGTGTCATAGACTTCATTGTCTATGGAAATATGAGTTAAGAGGGGCTCTCAGCTTCATGCACTGTAGCTCTATTTTTTGTTGTTGTTGTTCAATGGGAAAATGCTGAATGTTTCCGAATGAGCCAACCAGGTTCCACATATTGATTTACTGTTTTAGTGGGAATTAAAATAATGTCAAAGCAGTAAAAACTGTATGCAGGCACACACGTACACACACACACACAGAAATAATCTTAGGTATCAACATAGCCTGATGAGAAACCTGAATTTCCAGTTCTCCATTTAAAATCATGCACCAAACAAAGAAAAGGGGAAGTCTTGAATGCAAAAAGGCATTCTGCAGTCACCTCCACAAAAATGATGCATGATAGAATCATCTGCCAAAGATATTAAAGCAGCCATCATTTTTAAAAATGGTCACCCTAGCTGGTGTTGCTCAGTTGGAGCATCATCCTATACACCAAAAGGAGGTTGTAGGGTCAGTTCCTGACCAGTGCAAATACCTAGGTTTCTGGTTTGATCCTAGCTTAGTTGTGTATGGGAGGCAACTGATCAATGTTTCTCTCTCATCTCTCTCTCTCTCTCTCTCTCTCTCTCTCTCTCTCTCTCTCTCTCTCTCTCTCCCTTCCCCTCCCTCCCTCCTCCCATTTCCCACTCTCTAAAATCAATAATAACATCCTGGAGTGAGGATTTTAAAAATGGTTCAATATGCAAATACAAACTTCCTTGCAGGAAAAAAAAAGTTTCAGCAATAAAAACATACTAGTATATAACAGAATGAAATTTTAGAACTGAAAAATACAGTATTCGAAATAAAATTCAATAGATTATCTCAACAGCAAATTGGAGGGGACATGGGGCAAAATCTGCTTAATAGGAAGATAGAACAATCAAAATTACCCAGTCTGAACAAGAAAGAAAATAGACTGATAAAGATTGAATAGTACTTATGTTACCTATGTAATTATAATAAAAGATCTGTGATGCTTGTCAACAGAGTTTTAAAAAGAGAGAAAAATAAAGATGGGCTAAAAAAGGACTCAAATAAATAATGGCAGAAAAAAATCATCAAATTTACAAGAGACAAAAACTTACAGTTTCAAGAAGATGATTGAATAAGCAGGAGGTACCCAAAGAGATCCATGTCTATACCCATTATAATAAACTCTGAAGATCAATGTAATGAAAAAATCATGAAAGCAGTGAAAGAGAAATTACTCTTTATCTATAAGCTAAAAAAAATCAAATGTCACAATTTTTTATGAAAAAATTACTGAATCCAGAAGTGGCATGACACCTTTCATGTGATTAAAGAAAAGAACTGTCAATTAGGGAAATGCAAATCAAAACTACCATGAGATACCACCTCACATCTGTTAGAGTGGCCATTATCAACAACACAAGCAATAACAGGTGTTGGAGAAGTTGTGGGAAAAGGGAACCTTCATTCACTGCTGGAGGGAATGTAGACTGGTACAACCACTATGGTAAGCAATCTGGCGAGTCCTTAAAATATTATGAATAGAGCTACCATACAACCCAGCAATCCCTCTCCTGGGTATATACCCAAAAAACTCAAAAACATGTATTCGCAAATATATGTGCACCCCTATGTTCATTGCAGCATTATTCACGGTGCCCAAGACATGGAAACAATCAAAGTGTCCTTTGATAGAGGACTGGGAAAAAGAAGAGGTGGTACAGATACACAATAGAGTACTACTCAGCCATAAGAAAGGTGAAATACTGCCATTTGCAATGACATGGATGGACCTTGAGAATATTATGCTAAGTGAAATAAGTAAGTCAGAAAAAGCTAAGAGCCATATTATTTCATTCATATGTATGATATAAAACTGAACCTCATGAATACAAACAGCAGTATGGTGGTTGCCAGAATGAAGGAGGTAGGGAGTGAAAGGAGTCATAATATATGGTGATGGGAGAAGATTTAACTTTGGGTGGTGGCCACACAGTGCAATATACAGCTCTTGTAACATAGAAACTGACACCTGAAACCTATGTAATAATATTAACCAATGTGACCCCAATACATTTAATAAAAAAGAGAAAAACTAAAAAATCTATAATAATAAAAGTATAATATGCAAATCAACCAAACAACTGAACAGCAGAATGACCGTCCAGATGACCTTCTGGACAACCTCACTATGACACTGGCACCAGGCCAGCCAAAGCGGGTGTGATGTGATTGGTCGGGGGCCCTGCCATGGTCCCACAGAGGGAGGCCCAGGCGACCTTCTGTGTGACAATCAATCACAGAACCCAGGCCAGGTGGGTGCGGCCTCCCTGGGCTCCCTCTGCAGAGCTATCAATCATGGAGCCCCATAATCAATTGCCCCACAGAGGGAGGCCCAGGCCAGCTAAGTGATCACATCCCATGCCTATAACCCACAGAGGGAGGCGACTGGTGGTGGGGTAGGAGGAGCAGTGCTGCACAGATTGCAAGCAGTAGCAGCAGCTAGAGTGGGGCCAGTTTCTGTCAGCCAGGTGAAGGAAAGGCCTGATAGGCCCTAATCGCTGATCAGGCCTAGGGACCCTACTCAAGAGGTCCTGGATTGTGAGAGGGTGCAGGCCAGGCTGAGGGACACTCCCCCTCCCATGCACAAAGTTTGTGCACCTGGCCTCTAGTAAATAATAGTAATCCCATGATCTTATCAATTGATACAGAAAAAGGTTTGCCAAAATTCAACACCCATTCATGATAAAAAAACAAACAAACAAAAAAAAAACTAAAAAAATAGGAGTAAAGGAGGACTTCTTCAACTTGATAAAGAGCATCTACAAAAATCCTAACAGCTAACGTCATTATAATGGTGAAAGATGTTAATGCTTTCTTCCTAATAATGGGATCAAGGCAAAGATCTTTGCTTTCATGCCTGCTTTATTTATAGTACTGAAAGTTAGGGCCAGCATAGAATTGTAAGAAAAGTAAATGAAACATGTAACTCAGATGAAAGAATTAAAACTATCTCTGTGTGCAGAAGTTATTATGGGCTATGTAAAACACCTCAAGTATTCTCCAAAATTACCCGCAGAAATAATGAATTCAGCAATGTCTCAGGATACATGATCAACATATAAAGACCTTTTGTATTTCTATATACAAAAAGTGAACTACTGGAATCCAAAATTCAATAAAAGTAAACAGGCTGCCAAAACCGGTTTGGCTCAGTGGATAGAGCGTCGGCCTGCGGACTGAAAGGTCCCAGGTTCGATTCCGGTCAAGGGCATGTACCTGGGTTGCGGGCACATCCCCAGTGGGAGATGTGCAGGAGGCAGCTGATCGATGTTTCTCTCTCATCGATGTTTCTAACTCTCTATCTCTCTCCCTTCCTCTCTGTAAAAAAAATCAATAAAATATATTTAAAAAAAAAAAAAAGTAAACAGGCTATTGATACAGGTAACAACTAGAATGAATCTCTAGGGCATTATACTAAGTGAAGAAAGCTAATCTCAAAAGGCCACATGCTGAACGATTCCATTTCTCTAACATTCTTGAAATAACAAAATTATTTCAATTAAGAACAAATTTGTAGGTGCCATGCTGATAGAAGAGGGTGTTTGGTGTGAGGAAGGGCATTGTGGTGATGGAGCGGTTCTCTATTGTGATTGAGGTTGTGGTTACACAAATCTACCATATGACAACATGACAGAAACACATTATAGGAATGTCAATTTCCTGTTTTTGATATTGTGTTATAGCTATGATAAATGTTGGGGAAACTCGGTGAAGAGTATAGGTACCCCTCAATATTATCTTTGAAACTTTTTGTGACTCTATAATTGTTTCAAAATAAAATGGTAAAATTTAAAAAATTCTCCTCTGCCTGTTATTTACAATGAGAACTCAAGCAACTTCCTTGAGCAGTCATCTTTATATGTGGCTCTTGAGACCTTCCCAATGTAATTATTGTGAGAAGTAAGTGACTAATGACCACAGGAAAACAGTGACAAGGTCTGAACTAGAATTCACTGTGTTTGGGCTCAATTTTATTTTATGTACTTTTCACTTATTCCACCTATCTTAAGCATGTCTTACCACCTAGATTATAAAAATCTTAAGGGAAGTATATAATTAAATCACTGATAAAACTGTACAGTTGCCTTGGCATAAACGTGGGTTTATATTTTAGGAAACTCACAGTATAAGGACTAAAGGAACTCAGACTCTGGGTGATATTGTACCCACAGCACAGGACACTGATGCTAACTCTCAGGCTTGGATCCATGTCAATCCTAAAACATTTTTCTTATTTTGTTTTATGAAATCATTGCTTTTATACATATTTAGACAACCATGCTAAAGAGAGCAAATGGTAAAACATATGAAGAACATTTTATGTTCATTTATGATAATAGTAACTTAAATAGAGTTACCTAAATTTAAAATTAGGTCTTATATTTTATTTTACATAAATTTGGGGATGAATGGTAGTATGATGATAATATCCTAAAATGTAGAATGTATAATTCACCATTAAGGTAAATATAATAGTTTGACTAAATGTATCAGTTTTTTCTATTTTTATGTATAATTTATTTATATGCCAACCAATTGAATGCTTGACATAGAAAAATGAGTCTGTCACTTTAACAAATGGCACTATAAAACCACTCAAATAAATAACTTTAACAGAGATTATTATAATTGCAAAAGGAATATCTTTCTAAAACATGTTACCAATGTGTCTACAGATATTGGGCTTGCCTGTTGCATTAAAAATAAAAATATGAAATTAGATAGCAAGGACTTCTAGTGGCAAAGAATGATTTACAAATATGCTGAATGACATATTACAATTGTGTTCATTTTATACAGAGAGAAAGCATCTACTGAGAACGATTACATAATTTATCAAGAACTCGATGTCAAAGAGAATGGTGTTTTAATAAATGTCACCAAAGAAATTTAAGAAAGAATAATTTGTTACTAAAAAAAAAGATTTACCATAAACTAAAATGGAAATTTAGCATTTTAGGAGGATTTTTTTGTGACATTTTAAGAGAGCTCTTTATTTTAGCAAGAACCTTGTCCCAAGAGACCTATATACATTCTACCATCACAAATTCCTCTGTTGCTTCTCTTTTCAGACTTTTGGCATCATCAATACGTGACTTTTGATTGGATCCCCAGAGTAGAAATTAAGTTTGGTAGACAGTGGGTACGTAATGAATGCATAGATTATTCTTTAATTTAGTGTAGTTGAGTGGGGAAAATAAGGAAAGGCATTTAAAGTCTACTCTGGATCAGGATTTTTTGCTCTGTTATTTTAGAAATGTACATAGAAGTTACAGAAAGTATTATTATAGTTTTTTACTAAAGAGGCTTTATGTTTAGAAGGGTTTGAGAGCAAAGCATTCTGTCCACTGTGCTATTCTGGTTAGGATTTTCATCAGAACACAGTTGAACATTATTTGAGTTCACAGGACTTGCCATACTGGAAGCACAACCTTATATGTAGTGGCCATGGGCAGTCCTATTATGGGAAACCAACTTGAGAGAAAAGGCGGGTCACTTGCTTCTGCGCAGGTCCTGGAATTTGAAATATCCAGGGGCCTCTACAGAATCCTGGCATCAGTTACTATGTTGACTCACTCAGTGTTGGGATCACTCACTTTCCCCTTACAGGACTCAGATCTTGGAGGCAATTAGCTTCAGAGAAAAGGAAAAACCAAAGTGTTACTTTTGAAGGGCTGCTGAAATTGATCGGTTTCTCATCGTTCCTAAACCTACTAGAGCAATCAAGTTAGGAGAAGTTTTACCAGATTTTTATCGCTGCCTTGATATATATTTGATACTTTCCAAATGCTTTGGTGGGAAGAAGAAGAGGACCGTTGTAAGTACAAATAACTAAAAATGTTGTTTACAATGGCTTAACTTTTAGTTTGTGGCAAGCTCACCGATTAAGCAGGTAGATTTAAAATTATTATAGTAGTTTGTTAATAAGTGTGAACTTTATCTTATATATAGTGTGCACATATATATAAGATATATGTGCAGGTGTATATGTTTCTCACTGCAAAAACTTTTCAGTGAAAATAACATAGAGTGTAAACTTTGTCCTTGCAGATATAATCAAACATCTTTCATATTTAAGAAACCACTAAAGTAATAGAATATGCATAACTGGTATTTGGAACAAACTATTTTAATTGCTGTGAAATCATTTGTGTATCTGTTATTCTCTTGATTATTTGATACTTCTGTATTTACTAATGATAACATGTGGGGTAGTGACCTGACACATATTCTCAAGAAACTAATTGCTATCTGGCAATGATGTGTGGAGGCCTCCAGGTTAGAAAAATTTCATCTGGCATATCATGGGGAAATTTTAAAAAATAATAATAGTAATGGATAAATGATGTTGAAAAAAGTACTGATAATTATCTAATTTGAAAGTTCCTTTCCCATATTACATTTAACACTTCTAATGTTCTTATCTGTAGCATATCATGGAAATTCTTTCAGAAACTGATATGATCTATGCTGGCAAATGATCAGATATTTTTGTTGGGAAAACAACATAAAAACATGAGGGACTTCTAATCATATTTCACAGTAAAGTCATGGTGTTGTTTCATGTCTCTGATGACCTGCTTTTCAGTAAAGCTTTTTAGTTTGGCTTTTATTATCAAGTACAACTATTTTGTTTGTTTTAAGAAAGTCATCATGACTAATGAAAAATTCAAAAACTGACTGTGACACATTAAAAATAATACATAAAAATAATGTATGAGGAGTACAGTGTGTCCCAAAGAACTGGATGAAGGAGATTGTCTTTCTTTCCCTGCCTTTGACTTGTGCATTACAGTCATTCTGAAATAGATATGAGGGCAATGCCTATAATTAAGAATGGAAAAAAGTGAATCTCTCCAAATGAGTAGCTCTGCAAACTTTTGGAGAAAGAGTCACAATAGAAGTTTTGGCTCTGAGAAAAATTTGTAGAAAAAAATTAACATTGTACATTTGCTGATTCATATTAGATGTTATCAAATTTTATAGTATATATATATATATATATATATATATATATATATATTCTTATTTTATAAATTTTGGTGAGCATCAGAATAGCTTTCTGATTGAAAAACTATTGCATTTTCTAATACTAAAAATACATAGCATCTATTCTTTGCAATATACACACATGCTGATTGATCAAGCAA
Organism: Myotis nattereri; assembly: GCF_964212035.1. Taxonomy (NCBI): domain Eukaryota; kingdom Metazoa; phylum Chordata; class Mammalia; order Chiroptera; family Vespertilionidae; genus Myotis; species Myotis nattereri. Next base: position 24,734,189 of record NC_138078.1, on the reverse strand, counting down.
TTGATGTATCTAACAAATTAAAACCATGAACCATTGCATAGAAAATTTTAGAAAGAATAGCAGAGAGGCAATTCTGGAATAAAGCAAGGCAAACCAACTCTCTGTTTTGTCATAGATATTAGAATTTGAGGAAACCTAACCTTTAAATTCTTAATTAGAATTTGAGGAAACCTAACCTTTTTGGGACAAGCTCTGTAGAACTTGATTATAGTACATTTTAAAAATATCAGGTAATACTTATGCTCCATGACAGTGGGTTTACTAAAAGAAAACGAATATATTCACAAGGTATTATTACACATTGACTTTTACTGGTTGACAACATACTACCTTGAGTATATTGACATTTTAGTCATTTTTAAAAATTGCCTTAGTTTGAAAACCTTAAAAAAGTACTTTTGATTTGTAGTTAATCAAAATTGTTATCAATTGAGAATCATTATATTAACACAAGAATTGTTTACTTTTAGAATTATTTAAATATTGCATTGCAAATAATTATTTAAATAATGTATTGCAAATATACATTTCATTCGAATTTTTTAAATGATGCAAATTATCTTGAGGTCTAATAAAATCATTTTTAGAATTTAATTTACAGGGTCTTTTGAGGACATCTTAACTCTATGAAAAAAGAGATTGATTGCTGGTCTAAATAGATAATATACTTTTTTAATTTAATAAAAGCTTTCTGTGTCCCTTAAAGGCATTATATTATGGAAATTACAATAGAGAATGTCATGAGCAGTTACTCTAAACTTAAAAAAAAAAGACTATGAAGTGTTTTGTGCAAATTTATGTTATTTAAGAAAAATTAGGTGTTTGTCACTAACTCTAGCTAGACAGAAATGAAACATTAATTTATAATTTGGACAGAGACATTACTATTAATATAGTCTCCTCTTTAGTCCTGAAGTATTTATTTGAAATCCTTGTAGCCCAAGTCATTTGCTACATGTGAAACAAGTTGTCAAATTCTTAACCACGTGTGTGGTTTAATAAAAGAGATTATAATCTTCGTTGTCTTGGAAAAGTCAGGTGTTTTTTAAAATTCCATTTATTACTCTTCATCATGACTTTATCACAAGAATAAAACAAAGTGACTTCCCAAACTTTCCTTCACTTTCCACCTTCTATTGTAATAACTACCTAACTTATTTAAATGATTTATCATTTTTTCACTATTCTTTCTTCTATTGCTAATATAAATAATACATGGTATTTTGGTGTGAATATATATGTTCTTAGAAACACATACATACACATTAAAATCACAGACTGCTATTACTTAAGAGATAAAAATTAATTGGAATTTAACATTTTTTAAAGATTCTTTTCTGTTCATTTATTTACTTTCTATTTTAAAGACACATCATTTTTTTAAGAAAGTAACAAGTAAAACTAATATATGTCCTCTGTCCAGCAAAGCATAAGTGAAGAGCCTCAAGGCTTAAGCATTAAAGGTTTCATGGAAAATCACATCTATATGAAGAGGTTCATTGTGGTTGAATCTTTTACCAGTTACATTTTAAAATAAAATTAATGCTAGTTATATTTCTTTAGATTATATATTATTTCTTTTTTTATTGTTTAAAGTATTACAAATAGTAGTGCATATGTCTCCTTTTTTTCCCAATTGACCTTCCCCCATTATTTCACAAGACAGGCTTTTATTTAGTGCAGATCAGAGAGTTGAAAGAATTTATAGTGGTAGGAATTTGACATTTCTGCCTTTCATTCTGAAAAGATACATTTATTAAAGTGATGTCAAACTCAGTTAATGGAGGCGGTGCAGTTATTTCAGATATACAGGGTATGTAATTTGAAGCCAAGCCAAATCACAATGAGAAGAAATAATGATGACCTTGGTTTATTTTTATGCAGTACATTCAGGTTTTTATTGGATTCAGAAGGAGGCAACGGTTTTCTTTCTCACTAAGTCCTGCTATAGTCCTTGGAGATTTGGGTTCTGTTACCAAGGCAGTTGGTTCATATTGGAACATTTCTGGGGAAGGTCATGGGCTGCAGTATGAGAAATGAGAACACTTTTTTATTAAATGCTACAAACTTCCATAGCAGAATTTCATGAACATATTTCTCTTTGGGGAGCACGCTCCACGTAGCAGACCAATCTTCCAAACACAAGAGACAAACAAATAAACACCTTGTGGTCTTTACCTTTTTTCTCATTTAAAAACATATATTAATTAAATATCCTTGAGGTTTCACTTTGTACAATATGGACAGAGTAATATACATAACACATATTTGAAGTTCTGAAGTTGAATCTCAATACAGATTTGCATATTCAATTAGCAAAGCTAGAGTGTAGTTTCTTTATTTTGCCCATTTGGGAGGGGTTTGTCTACTTACATCACATGTAGAATTGTCCTTAAAATCTTTATCTTTGTAAAAGGTCAAGCTCCTCTGATTAATATTAAACGTGAACGTGTCTTTCAGAGGTTCTACTGTCTCCTCTTGGAGGGGAGATTAACCCTGTTCTTTGTGAATCACTCATATGCAAACTAAAGTTTGAAGATTAACAGCTAACATAATTGGGTATATTTTTTTCCGAAATTTGTAGTATATAAAGCTTGTTTTCCCATGTATTACAGTATTTTATAAATTTGCATGTGCCTTTTTTAAACCAGATGGCTCTTCCAGAGGTTCTGAAACACTAACTCCCAGGCATATTTCTCTTTAAGTATTCAAGATTGCTGCCCTGAATATGGGGATGGCGTGGGGGAAAGCCTTGGCTGCAGTGTTTAAAGGGGATCTTAAATTTCTCAGCCACAATTTTGATAGGCATCAAGCAGAATGAGGATGAGGAGAGGAAATAGATGGCCCTACTGGCTCATACTTAGAAGAGTCTCAGTCTTATGGCCACACAACCTCCACCTCATGCAAATTAAAAAAACAAAAAGGCAGTATACTACCTATCGCATAGCTGAAGTCTTCCACTTAGACTGCCACTTTAACAAAGAACTTCCATTCAACTCTGTGCTGAATTTTGTTATTTTTGTTGACACTATTATAGATGTCCCTCATCCCCCCCTTTACCCACCTCCACCCAGCCCCCACCCCCTCCCTATGAACATCATCACTTCCACTCTATCTTTATGTTATTCTGACATAATTCATTCAAAATACCTGAGAATTTCCATGGGCAAAAGAACAGACAGGGCAATTTTCTGGGGGCCTAGCCTGATCAATCGAGGGGTTTTGCATTAAACATATAATGATATTACGCCCTGAGCAAACAAGTGTTCCTAGCTATCTGGATTGAGTTTGGGGATCAATTTCTTCCTGGTCTCCTTTATTTATTATCTTTTTCATTATGCCTCAGTGCCTCATTTTGCTTTGTTGTTAAGCACCTCATTCTTCACTAATGGAAGGTAGGGGAGAATACACAATTAGCCTTTAACTGGAATAGAACTGTCATTTCTTTGTTACGTTGGTAAAATACTGCTGTTGATTTTGTTGGTGGTAAGTGAGTCTTCCAGAACTGATAATTCAGTATTTTTATTCCATACTAAAGGCCTGGTGCACGAATTCATGCACCGGTGGGGTCCCTCGGTGTGGCCTGCAGGGATCGGCTGAAACGGGCAGTCCAACGCCACTTGCTGCTCCGGCCTGCCACTCCTGTTTATCCCGGCCCCACTGTGCCTGCTGCCGTTGCCACTCAGTAGACTCACTGCTGCTCTGCTGCGGTCTCCAGGCTGCAGCGGCCAGCCTTGAGCCCTGTGTCTGGCGCCTGCCCATTGTTCAGCTGAGCGGTGCTTCCACTGTGGGAGTGCCCTGACCACCAGGAGGCAGGTCCTGCATTGAGCGTCTGCCCCCTGATGGTTAGTGTACATCATACCGATCAGTCAGCCAGTCGTTCAGTCATTCGGTTGCTTAGGCTTTTATATATATAGATAGATAATTTTAAGAAAATGATTTTTCATAAATTCAAGTTATTGGAAAATTTATTTTTATACTTCAATTTTTAAAGCTAAAATGTATCTAGAGCTAGTTAAAAATATTTAGTCTCATGTTACTATTCCAGTAAAATAATCTGAGGAAAGCTTTGTTTCTATTTTTACTTATTTTACTTTCATTTATTATTTTATTCATTTCAGCAGAAATTTTGGTTGTTTTAATGAATAAGAGGAATATTAAAGTGCACTATGAAAGCCAGTGCTTATCAATGTAATAAAGCCATAATGTGGATAGCTGAATGGGTTTCAAACAGGGTTAACACAATTTTCAAGAAACTTTTAAAAATCAGATATTTGAAGTATCATGCTTTTAGCTTATATTTAATAAATACTCAGCTCATTCATGGGCATTGCAGGAATGAGGAATTTACATAGGCCAAAATAACATAGTCTTTTTTCAGTTTATCTTCAACTTTTAGATACACTTGATTTGCACCATTATGAAATAATTGGTGTTTTAAAAAGACCGGTATTAATTGAGCACATCATGCACTATAATGTTTCATATTATGCCCCAATTACGGGCAAATATAAGGGGTACCCTTTCAATGTTCCACCCTTTCCTTGGCTTTTGCTTTGTTTTGTTTTAAAGTGTTCTCCTCTGTTCCACTCTGTTTTTGGCTAAGACTATCATAGAATTCGGACTATAAAAGGGCATAAGCATCAGTGTTTTTTTGCACATTCTTGGCACCCATCTTTATTTACACACAACTTGTCTGCTCCTTTATCAGATTACAGTAGCAATATTACCTGAACCCAAGCTAAGTATTGACTTAAAGGGCACAGGAGTCAGCACAATGTTACAAGTGCAGATTTTAGCCTAGGAAACTGTGTGAGGTCATACTAAAGGGAGAAGAGAAAAATCACAGAATCAGAACTGCTCAGATATTTTCCTCAAATGCAGGTTGAGTGATTCATTTTTATATTGATGCTCGAGAAGGCAGTATTAGAAAAAAACTGGTGACTAAGTGGACAAAATGTTATCAAAATAGTTGAGGGACTGATAAAATTATTTGTAAAGTTGGTGAATCCCAATTGCTCCAATATATCGGAACATAACTAGGAAGGGAAAGGGGAAAATGGCTGCTAAAGAATGTAACTAGATATAAACAATGTTGGCATGTAGGTGGTTAACTGAAAGAGCTTACTGGAAGCTCAGACAGCTGAAGCATCCTGATTTAGTAGAGCCTAAAGGGCAGGGCAGGAGCCATGTGAACAGCTGCTGAAGAACTAGAGGATTCCTTTGGATTAGGTGTACACACCCCAGCGCTAATGGACTGTGTCAGAGAATACCAAGGGTTATCTCAGACTTCACTTTGCTCAAGCCTATGAACTTTAGTGTTTTAGTTTAAATATCTGGAAATAGATTTGCTCTCAAAATAAATCCAGAAATAGAAGTATCAAAAGAAGTGACTCTGTAAAGTTTGTATTGTGTGGATTTGGGTGACCATTGTTTAAAGAAAGAAAAATATGTTATTAAGCCATTTATTCATGCAACTAATATGTATTGAGTGCCTACTTTGCTGCAGGTACTCTGGAGATAATGTTGTAAACAAGTAACTTCACTGAGATGAATATGTAGGGTATCACTTTACTGCATTCAGGGCAGGCGCTATGGAATGAAGAACACATTGTTATAAGAATGAATGATAGAGACCTAGACTAGTGTTAGAAATTGTGGGGGGAGGGCCTGGAATTCCTATGAAAATTACATTCAAAGGAAGACAAAGAAAAAGAGGGCTGGGAAATGCTGTCCAAGGTAAAAAGAGGAAGAATGTTATATTCAGAGGGAACAACATATATGAAGGTGTGATGTGGTATGAAGAAAGAACTAAGAGAAGGTCAGTTTTTCTAGAGCAGGGGTGGGCAACCCCTGGCACACGTGCCAAACACGGCACGCCAGTAACTTTTGCTGGCACGCGAAACCCTCTTTTATAATTTTCCATTTACAATTTTTGTGAACATTTGAATGACTTAAATGTTAAATTACAAGGAACTGGTAAGACACTTGATGTTATGTTTGGTTACATAAAGGCTTTTGAAAAGAAACTGGAAGTCTTTAAGAGGGATGTAGATGGTGAGAGATTTAGATATTTCCCAAACCTCAAGAGGCACATCAAAGACCTCCCAAAAGATGACAGAACAGACTGTCAAAGCCTTCAAAAGCTGTTTTGAAACATCATCGAGTCAACTATTGAGCAGTTCTTCTCAAGGCTTGCGAAATTCAGAGAACTGGAAGAGACAGCAAAATTCATGAGGTTTCCAGATAGCATGAAACTGAAGGAACTAAACTTAGAAATGTTTTCATGGATAGACATGGCTGACTTTGAAATGCAGTTGATTGAATCTCAGAGTAGCTCAATTTGGAAGCAGAAATTTATTGATCTTAGAGTTGACTCAGAAAACATTGAAAAAAAAAAACGATTAGAGACAGGAGTACCAGAGAGAAGTGTCGAAAACGAACTATTGAGGACTTGGAATGCCATTCCAGAAAATTTTTTCTGTTTAAAAAACTTTGCAACAGCGTTACTCTCCATGTTTTCATCCACATACGCTTGTGAATCTTTGTTCTCAGTGATGAATTTTGTTAAGTCTCATAATAGGAGTAGCCTGATGGATGAAAGTAGTAGGTCATGAAATATAAACGTGATGTAAAATCTTTGTCATCAGTGATGCAGCAGCAAAAGTCCCACTGATAATATCAGACGGAGTCATAAAGTTTTCTGTAGGACTATCAGTGTACATGTATACATTAAAAAATAAATGTATTTTTCATCATCATATACTGTGTTTTTGTCGCTCTAATGAATTTTATTATTTCTTCAAGGTTCTTCACATATGTACACCTTAAGAGATGTCAAGTAGGCGTAACATGTTCTCAAAAAATTAGGGTTGGCACACAGAAGAATTTTGAGTCAGAGATTTTGCTGGTTTTGGCACGCACTCACAAAAAGGTTGCCCACCCCTGTCCGAGAGTATAGTTAGAGGGAAAGTTTGGAACAAGCATGCAGCTGAAATGGTGGCCTGCGGCCAATCATTCAGAGCCTCAGAGGTCATGCATATGATGTTTGTTTTCTTTATAATGAGTTCAATGGACAGCCTTTTAAGAATCTCAGGCAGGGCGGTGATAGGAACATATTTGTGGGTTTTTTAAAAAACTATATTTTGTAAAGAAGAGATTAACAGGTGTTGAGTGCGTGAAGGGCAATCAATCTGGAAAATTTTCCTGCAGCAAAAGAGGGTGGTGTTGACTAGAAAGTGACAATGAAGTTGAAAGAAGTGGACTTATTCATGATTTATTCATGACAAAAAATCAATAGGATTTGCTGTTGAGTTGTATGTGGGATTCTAATGGTATGTAGAATTGGGTGAATAATGGTGCCATTTACAAGGGGAAGATGTGAAGGGAATCCAGAATTATGGGAAGGATTGGGGTTATGGGTGCTAATTTTTTATGGAGAGTGTGGCTACATTGGATATGGGGATCTGAATCCTAGAAATTAAGTCATTATTGGGGACTTAATATGTGAGCCATGGAGTATAAGTGAGAACAGCTAGAAAGAATGCAGAGCGTGAAAAGAAAGAAGGTCAGGAATTCAATAAGGAAGACAAGAGCACTCCAAAACATCATAGAAGAAGCATCTAGATAGAATGATAAGATACTAAGGAAAATAATATTTCTGTAAATAGGAGTGTTCTCTTCCATCCTCAATTTAATGACTGTGAATGAGGATCTTGCAGCATCAGGTGTCTTGGTTTCTACAGTCTCTGTCATCCATTTACTCTTAATTTCCTCTCCCATATTGTTACATTTTTGAGATATCACCAAAATGTTGCCTTAGTAGAAAAGCTTTAATAAATATTTAAATTGGATAATGTATTCAGTTTTTTTCCTGTACTCTGCGCTTCCTAAAAATACCTTCCTCAGAAACCCCATTTCAACTGACTACTGTATAATGAAATGAGCCTTCAGTGTAAAACGTTTATCATAGTCTGAATTTCAATTGCTCAGTCAGAGTTGTTAAGCAATATGAAAAATCATCCTTTAGAGAATCCAGAATTACATAGATGCGATAAGGTAAGTTTGCACTTTATCTAAAGCTTTTAGTTAATATAGATGCTTTTTGGAGAAATGTCTAAAATTTCTTGAGAACCATTCGTAAAATTGATTTTTCTTAAATCTGGAAAATTTGTAAATTCTTAAAATACATTGAAAATTCAAAGACTAGAATTGTACTGAAGAGATAGAAGGCACTTGAGTAATTGAAATATAGTCATGGATGAGTGTAATTTACTTATCAGTTAGCTTTTGGGGAAGTACGTCTAGATAGAATATTAATATGATATTGAGCAACATTTTTACTATTAGGTTTTTACTTGCTTATAAATATTGTTGAGCACCTGCCATGTTCTCTCAGCCTTTTATGAGATTACAACTCTGTAAGTCAGAGAAAAATACATATATACACACATGCATATAAATGCAACTACTATAATATATCAAGAGAGTTTATAAAGCATGATACAAATCAACCACAAATAATTACTTATGGATGATGTGATTATGGAAGTTTCATTGAAGAATCCATCTTTATAAATAGGCCTTACAATAAGAACATATGGAGATGTGAATTAGAGAAAAGTAGAAGGAGCAATGATGCATAGACAAGGATTAATGAGGCATTGATCTATTCTACATAAACTGTTAGTGACAACACCTTGCATGTGTATAGTAGTATTCTAGGTTCAACTGGTCTTCAAAGATAACATATAGCATTTAGTAAGCCTGTAATGTCACCCATTTCTCTCAGAATATTACATATATTTCAGCTAATTCCAATAATAACTCTAGACAGTGGTCGGCAAACTCATTAGTCAACAGAGCCAAATATCAACAGTGCAACGACTGAAATTTCTTTTGAGAGCCATTTTTTTTCTTTTTTATTAATTTTTTTATTGCTTAAAGTATTACAAAGGGTATTACATATGTCTCCTTTTTTCCCCCACCCTTGACAATCCCCTGCCCTCCCCTACCCCCAGTGTCTTATGTCCATTGGTTATGCTTATATGCATGCATATAAGTCCTTCAGTTGATCTCTTACCTCCCCCCCTTTTACCCCACAACCCTCCCCGGCCTTCCCGCTGCAGTTTGACAGCCTATTTGAGGCAGCTCTGCCTCTGTATCTATTTTTGTTCATAAGTTTATAATGGTCTCTATTATCCATGAATGAGTGAGATCACGTGGTATTTTTCCTTCATTGACTGTGAGAGCCAAATTTTTTAAACTTAAACTATATAGGTAGGTACATTGTTATTAACTTAATTAGGGTACTCCTAAGGCTTAGGAAGAGCCACACTCAAGGGGCCAAAGAGCCACATGTGGCTCGCGAGCCACAGTTTGCCGACCAGGGCTCTAGGAGGTAAGGGGGTATGATCAAGCCATGTTTAACAGATGAGAATACCCAAACCAGTACATGGAATTTAAGTCATTTGCCTAAGGTCGCTCAGCTACGTGTTGGGGTCAGGATTTGAATGGTGGAAGAGTGACCTAAGAATCCAAAGCTCTTAGTCAGCTGCCACAACCTCTCACTTTTGACAGAGAAGGGGGTCTGCCAGAACTATAGAGAGCATAGATCAACACATAAAATAGAGGGAATCATAGTGTTTTCTAACAAGAACTAAGTACAGCAGGTACTGAAATAACATGGTTTCATTCAATGTCTTTTTGTGATCATGTTGATGAGCTGTTGTAGGAACTGAACTCCTATTTATATCAATTAGCCTATGGTAAAATTGGTTTTATTATATGTCATTTTGCTTAAAGTGACAGAACCTATCAATAACATTAAGTGAGGACTTCCTGTAAGTTCCATTGAGAATGTTCTTTCAAAAAAACTAAAATAAATAGTCTTTTTATGCAAAGACTATCAAACCTGGCACATTATAATTTCCTAGACAAAAATCTGAGCTGTCCTAAATAACCCAGCATCTATCCTATCGACTTCCTGATCTTTTCTCATTGTTCCCTACCATCCACCCAGTTTCACAAGCTAGAACCTTGTTTCATCCCTGCAACTCATCTCTTTTGCCCACTTTTGTCTAAACCATAGCCAATTACTGTGGGTTTTATCTCCTGATATTTTTTTACCCATTTCTCTTCATCTCCTCTACAATTACTAGCCCAATCTGATTTCCTCACTAGCAATACAGCATCAGTTCCCTTTCTGGCTTCTTTGGATACCTCCTTCCCCTTCCCTCTAATCCATTCCCTATGATTCACTCAGTCAGCTAAATTTGATGATATGAATGCCCATTTAATCGCTTTAGTAGCTTCTCTTGGCTACTAGGAAAGCAAAACAAGATAAAATGAAATTTAGACAGTCCTTCTCTCCTATCACATCTCCCGTAATGCTTCCCCTGCTTCAGCACCTTTCTGGTTTTCTTTCTGTTCCTTGAATGAGCCTTGTTTCTTTCTGCAATTGGGCTTTTTGCACATGCTTTTCTCTTTTTTTCTAGAAACTTTCTTCCCTTTTTCACCTAGATAACACCAATTTCCACTTAAAAGCCACTCCCTCTGGGCATTTGTCAGAATTACCTATGTAGATAAATTTTCCCTACCATGTAATATCCCTCTGTAACACACACCACTGTTGTGATTCTATATGTATATGAGTGAGTAATTAGTTTATCAGTCAGACCATTTGGTAAGTTTGATAAGCCCATACATCATTGTTTCTCCAGAAATAGGCACATAATTACTTTTGAACTAGTGAATTGGTTCAATATTGCACACTATAGTTATAGACATTTACATATAAGAATACGTTATAATGATAATTAGATTGCACTTTATGAAAATTTTATATGACAGCAAAAGCACGTTAGTCCTTTTTGTAGTTTAATGTACATAAATAAATAATGAGGAGCTGGTTTTTCCCCATTGAGTTTTATTTTCTTCTTTGATTTCCCATACTCCACTTTATTCTAGAGTCTATCTTTGAAAAATTTCATTGTGCCTCCTTCACATCCAAGATGTTCTTCCTGGATTCTACACTAATCTAGTCCTTCCTCATGTCTCTTACAGCTGCTCCCTTCTTCCCATCTTCCTACTTGTTATCTATGTGAACCCTGGAAAATTCAGTCATTTACTCTTAGTTGTTATCTTTGCCAATCTAGGTCTTGAAGAAGAAATCCATTTTCTTTATAACCTAAAAAAGCTTGAAATATATATTTTGGTGTAAATATAAAGTAGTAAGTTAAGATACTTAGAGAAAAAGATACACTGATCACTAAGTGATTTGTCCTGGGTATGGAAGGGGAGTTTACTAAAAGGCAAATGGAAAAATAAACCCTCAAAGAAAGGCCAAAAGACTTTTGCAATGAAAAATAAATTACACTATATGAACATATATTATTAATAACAGCTTTCCCATTTTATAAGGAAAGGACAATAACTTTTAGCCAAACACAGAAGGAATAAAAAACTGCATGTTCTCATATATGGAACCTAAAACAGTTGAATACATAGAAGCAGAGAGTAGAATGGTGTTTACTAAAGGGAAAGAAGGTGACGAAAATGGGGAAATGTTTATCAAAGGGTACAACGTTGAGGTTATGTGGGATGAATACATTTAGAGATCTAATGTACAGCATGATGACTATAGTTAATATTGTATTGAATACTGGAAATTTGCTAAGACAGTAGATTTCTTTTAAAAAAATACATTTTATTGATTTTTTACAGAGAGGAAAGGAGAGGGATAGAAAGTAGGAAACATCAATGAGAGAGAAACATCAATCAGCTGCCTCCTTCACACCTCCTATTAGAGATGTGCCCGCAACCAAGGTACATGCCCCTGACCGGAATCAAACCTGGGACCTTTCAGTCCGCAGACCGACGCTCTATCCACTGAGCCAAACCGGTTAGGGCAAGACAGTAGATTTCTGGTGCTCTCATCACACACATAAAAATGGTAACCATGTGAGGATATGGATATGTTAATTAGCTTGATGATCATAATCATTTTACTATATACATATATATGTATATAATCATGTTGTATACCTTCAATATATACAATTTTTATTAAAAGTAATGTAGAAGAACAGTGACAACACTAAACCTAAAATCAATACCGAGAAACTGGGTCTCTCATACAATGCTGCTGGGAATGTAAAATTGTACTGCCTTTCTAGAAAGCAGTTTGGCAGTTTCTTCTAAAATTGAACATGCAATCACTGTACAACCCAGTAATTACACTCTTGGGCATTTATCCCAGAAAATGGAAACTTACGTTCATGCAACAACCTGTAGTATATGAATGTTCACAACAGCTTTCTTCACAATAGCTAGAAATTCAGTACAATCCAAATGTCCACTCATGGGTGAATGTAAAACAAACTGTGGAACATCCATATCACAGAATACTACTTAGAAATAGAAATAATGAACCCTTGATACTCAATAATACAACTATGATAGACCTCAAAGGCACCATAGTGAGTGAAAAAATTTTCTAAAGGTTACATACTGTGTTATTCCTTTTATATAGCATTATTGAAATAATATTATAGAGATCAAGAACAGATTATCACTGTCATAGATTAAGAATGGGGAGGCCCAGCCAGCGTGGTTCAGTGGTTGATCATCAACCAATTAAAGGAAGTCAAGATTCAATTCTCAATCAGGGCACACGCCTAGGTTTCGGGCTCGATCCCCTGTGTGATGCATGCAGGAAGCAGCCGATCAATGATTCTCTCTCATCATTGATGTTTCTATCTCTCTCTTTCCCTCTCCTTTCCTCTCTGAAATATATATATATGGCAGGAAGGCCTGGGCCAGGGGGCAGGTGCAGGCTAGAAGGGGTCAGTGGGGAAAAGGGGGACATCTGTAATGCTTTAAACAATAAATATTTTTAAAAAGAATGGGGAGGGCATGTGTTCTATGTAAGAATGCTACAAGAGAGTATGTGGTGATAGATCTGTTCTGTGTCTTGATTTTAGTGTTTGTTACACAAAGCTACACTTGATAAAATCACATAGAAACACATGCACAGAGGGACACAAATAGAAGCCTGTATAACTGATAATAGCTGAATGAACTCTGTGGATTATACTGATAATTTCCTAGTTTTAATGTTGTACCATAGTTATCCAAGGTTTAACACTGTAGGAGGCAGAATGAAGGTTGCACAAGACATCCCTACGCATTTCTTTGTAATATCCTGTGAATCTATACTTACTGAAAAACAAAAAAATTTAAGTACAGCATTAAACCTTTAATAAGCCCTTGGTGTCCTGAAAGCCTGTATGTCATCACCAGACCTAATCAACAGATAAGTCTTGTACATTAATAAATCCACCACTCAGGATACAGACGAAGGATGGTTTAATGCTAACCCACTAGAATGCAATCTATTTCTTTTATACAGGAACATGCATCATTTATTGAACAAAATGTCATGGTGATTTAAACCTTGTTCTAAATGCCCTCCCTTACGAGGTATGTGCTTCATGTTGTTTATGATTGAAAAGCCTGTATGGGAAGGGCTGGCATTTTAGAAGAGATGCTGGTCCATGGGCATGGTTACTGGAAAAGGCCTGAGACTACTTGTGTTTTCAACCTGACTCTACCTAACAAGCCAAGTGATTGTGGACAAGCTAATACTTAACTAGTATTTATTGAGTGCCTGGCACAGAGCTGAGCATATCTAATACTGATTGCCCTTAAGAATAAATTAGGAATAATGTTGCTTCACAAGATTATTTTTATAGGCATTAAAAAGGTATATGAAATTGCTTGGTGAGTGACAGAACGTTGGGAATCAATGTTGTACTTTGTATGATTATAACTATTAATATCAATGAATAGATAATTTATATAAAATTTATATATAACTTCCAAAGAGAGAAGTTGTATAAACATACAACTTCTGGGGCAAATGTAGGTTTACCTTTGTTTGTATAAAAAAATAATACAAGAATAAATATAAGAATAAACTATGTGTTTTGTGTACTTACAATTGTAAACCTACTTTTGCCCCACTCCTGTAGATTAAAAGATATGTGATTGTGTTGGTGTGTGTGTGTTGGTGTGTGTGTGTGTTTCTGTGTGTGTGTGTGTGTGTGTGTGTGTGTGAGAGAGAGAGAGAGAGAGAGAGAGAGAGAGAGATCTCCTTGCTTTAATATAATCTTAAATCCATCATTCTAATTGCTGCCCAGTCATGCTTCTAAAACACAAATCAGATCTTGTGCCTCTAGATTAACATCTTTTAGAGAAGCTTCTAGTTACAGGTTAAAATCCAAGGTCCCAGTGCATAGGCCCTTTACAGTTTGGTACCTGCTCATGTCTCTCACCTTTTTATCTACTATTCCCCATCACACATACTTCTTTCTAACCATAAAATTGTGGTTCCACAAATCCTATAATTTCATACATATGATTTGTTACCACTTTCTGGCATTTTCTCACAAAAATCACTATCATCCCGTATCTCTTACAGTAAAATCTCTATTCATTATTTTACTGTTTGCTTAGAGAACCTTGTTAAAAAGCATTTCTGACTAACCTAGGTCAGAATATGGTGCCCCTGTTCTGGGTTCTTCCTGAAAATTCACTGTACATAATTCTATGAAATTAATTATTCCTCTTTGTCAGTGTCAGGTTGTTTCTGACTCACTCCTTGCTCTTTGAGAGGAAGGTCTGTGCCTGTTATCTATGTTCCTTATGCCTAATTGTTTATAGGCACATAAATGAATGATTAAATACCACAGCACTTGCCAGACTGTTAGTCATCAAATTATGAATGTATTTGAAACTCAGGCATCCAGATTGAAAAGGGTTTATATCTAACAGTGACTACTGGCAGGTATTATTATATTCACACACAGGATAAATAATGAAACAGAATTAGGGTAATCTTTAGTGCATTATTTTGTGCTGAGTGCTCAGTGAATTGTAAAAAGTATAAACCTCAGACCAAAATGCTTGTTTCCTAATCTAGATAGTTCATGCAATCAGTGATATTTTGGGTTTAACTCTGTAATTTGTTTATTCTGTGTGTGTGTTCTTATTCTCAAAAGAAACACCAGTGTTAAAAAAGAAACTCGACTTGTTGGAATTCCTTTGAGAACTGAGCTATCTTTGGAGATTTCAAATTAATACCAAGTGATAGAAAAATGTGAGAAGAAATTGGGAGAATCACTTTCGTTCATACATTATGAGCATGCTGGACATGCTGTTCTTTGATATGGGGACAGAAGCCTTAAATCCCCCATTGGCATTAGCGGACAGATTGCTAAGAAAGTGAATGGTTGGCTCAGACTACCTCAAAGACAAGTGTTTGCTTCTGCTTGAGCTATTGTTGGAGTTTCCCTGAAGGGGACTTAGAACGGAATGTCCATTCCAGGGAGTATTCAGTTTCAGATAGCTGCCTTCCTGAGCTTATTTTCCACCATGAGAGCTGGCCAAAATGATTGGAAATCTTTCATCTGTTTTAATCTGGAATGGAGTTCATTTATAAAAGGAAAGCTAGTTGCTGGGTAACTATGTGCACAAGCATAAAGCCTAATCGCACATATGCCCAAACTCAAGGTGACAAATGTCTATTGAATGATTCAAATCTATGGAATTGAAGGGTCTTTTCAAAGAAAAATAGCATGTACTGAGTCAATCTAACTGCCTATTCATATTTATTAGGTACAATCTTTTGCAATAAAAATAATGTTTCTGAGTATTTTATTGACAAGCAGATATGAACTGTATTTTGTGCATTATGTTAACATACTATTCATGCCTTACAGAAATCTATACACCTGATGCATCCTGGCATTTTATGAGAAAGACTAGCTTGAGTGATAATATTGATTTACCAAAGTAATGAGCCTTCTGACCCGATTTTAAAATGAAATTGAGTTTCTGCAAACTAATCCAGTAACTTTTCTTTACTATTTTATCTTGAAGTACATTCTTTATATTAAAAAGGTTCTTATAGGACATCATGATAGTGTATTTTGACTTAGAAACTTTTAACCAAGGAAAAGACATGATATAGACTCATTGTTTTCTCCATGAAAATCTATGATAATAGCTCTACAATTAATTTTTTTCTTAATGAAGGTATACATAATTGCATTGTCTTCAACTGTAATAGGTTATTTAGCCAATTTTTATCTTCATATACCAAAAGTAAAGACCTACCCAACCAGAACACAATCCAAGCCCTAAATAATGTGCTGTATATAAATTAAACTTATACCTATTCTCCTCTCTGAGATCACATTGCAGAACTGTGTTGTGCAATTTCAAGAATTGAAAGTATAGCTTATATATGAGAAATAGAGGAGAATTCAGTCCTACTCCATGACATCTAGAAATCATGTTCTACCACTGAATAATTTATTTGCAGATACCCATTATTTTTAAAATTTGTTGTACTATTATAATTTAATCATTATAAAAACTGTGGTAAAGAAATATATTTTTATTCCCACTTAACACATGAAGTAACTCAGTTTACTTTTTTAAAAAATATATATTTTATTGATTTTTCACAGAGAGGAAGGGAGAGGAATAGGGAGCCAGAAACATCTATGAGAGAGGAACATCAATCAGCTGCCTCCTGCACACCCCCCACTGGGGTCGTGTCTGCAACCAAGGTATATGCCCTTGCCAGAATCGAACTTGGGACCCTTCAGTCCACAGGCCAATGCTCTATCCACTGAGCCAAACCAGCCAGGGCTGAGTTTACTTTTTTGTATTAATTATATTTAATTAAATTGATTATAATATGTTTATTACTAAATCACCTACTTCTGGATGTTGTAAAATGTGTCTTATATGTGCTTACATTCTCAAAGATTTTAGAATATTATCATATAGTAGGATTAAGCTCAATAAATAAATGTTGAATTAATTTATATCCAAAAGTGATGGGAAAAGTGATCAGTTACCCATCAATTTCTTTTGACCTAAACCGTCTGATAATGACATCTATTATTTTAGACATGACATAGTGTAGAAAAAATCTCAGATAATTTCAAGAAGTAGAATTATGTCATATATACCCAGAGTTCTAAAGATGACATAGGCTCTTGATTCAGCCTGAAGTTCAGGTGTACAATGCATTTGAGTTTTCTAGGTTTGTTTTAATTGTTCACATTAAAATGTATACCCAGACATAAATTTCCTTTTGGAATCTTGAGTATTTACAATAAACAAAAAATACCCTTTATGTAGAAGTATAAAAAGAATACTAATTAATAAATATGTCAAGTATGTTTCCAATTGCAGGAAACCATTAAAATTATATGAATATACTCTACGTGTAGTCTCTTTTATCAAATAACATAATTAATATAAACATTCAAATACCTATATATCTGATATATACTTACATTAGCTTCAGAGTTTTTCTAAATATACATTCTTATGGGTGTAAAAGGCAATGAAGATTTTGCATAAAGAGGAATAAAAGAAGATTGGACTTTCACGTCTACTGTTAGAATTCATTTGAACCATTTTAGGAATTTTTTTTAGTGTAAAACCCCGATTTCATGGTGTGTGTCCATGTGTGGGAGTGTACATATGTGCATTTGTGTGTTATAAAGAAAGAAAAACACAGAAGTCCAATATGTGAGTTGTAAGATAAGGATATTGTACACTTAAAATAGGTAACTTCTGAGATATAAATTACTTTGTGTTAGTGGATATAATTTTAACATTCCCGTGAATTTATTTTCTCTAGGAGAAAGAAGAATAACCTATTATTTAGAATAGCTTTAAAGTAAGTACAAGTCATTTCTATAAAGCAGACTTTGAATGGAAGATTTTCTCATCCTTAAGACATATTTTCTCTCTAGCATAAATTTGAAAAAAATGATGAAATTTTAGATCTCAGTAAGTTTAACATATATAAACAAAATGTTCATTTAACTGTAAAATCTGTATATCTAATTTCCAGAGCCAAGAAATTCAAAATTAAATTGCCACCTATTACTAGGCATTAGTCAGAAATATTATCTTATAGCATCTGCTACTTCCTCTGTTCTGAACTACTTGTGTATTTCTTGATATTAGTAGTCAATTAATGAATACAAATATACATGCAGCCAAGAGCAGAGCATTCCATTCATTGACTACATGATTTTTGACATCTTATTCATTGGGAGAGTGTCATTTCTTATTAATTAGAATGGATATGAATGCTTTCACATTCTTAGTTAATAAATTTGCTCATAGAATTAATTCAAATATGTCTGTTATGCTTTGAGGATCAATAATATTCCTTTAAACTAAAGGGGGAAAGGTCAAAGAAGAAAAAAATGATATCTTCTTTGTTAGTTCCAACTGGGTATTTTATAGAAGAAGAAGTAAAGCCTTCTTTAGATGTAGGCAAAGTGGGTAGGTTGGCATTTCTTCTTAGTTCTGAGATTGTATTGTATTTGTTTCTTTCCCATTGCATTTAATTCTTGTCTTGAATTCACTTGTTTACAGGATTGTCTGTCCTAATAAGCTGTGAGTTTGTTTATACAGTGTCTACTCTTATGTAGTAGGTTATGTATTATGTGTGCTAAACAAAGTTCCTAGTGATTGATGCTTAATAACTGGTGACCAAATGGATGGATCCCAGCATGACTAACCTCTGATGCTTTCTTGTTTGGTTTTGGTTTTTGTATGAGTGGTGGAAAGAGAAGTGGCTAGCTCTAAGCTGTACTATATTCAGATAGGTTTTCAGAGTTTATTCTATACATTGTAGTAGCTTATACAATGAAGGAGATAAAACAAAATATACATGGTCAAGGAGTATTTGGCATCTTGAACTTTTTAAAAGAGCAGATTCAGCCCTCCTTTCTAGGTGACTAATAATATCTGTGAAAACTCTTGGAAATTATAAAGTATCATGACAATGCAAGAGATTTTACATGAAGAGAAAACTCACTGCCCTCTTAGTTTGTTAAAATCTTTGATGCCAAATGTTGTTGATGGTCAAACTCTTGCTTAGAAGAGATACACCATAAGATCCAACAAAATTTTCCTAAACATTTACATGAATCTTTGTTGATGTATCCATTCCAAACACATACCAAGCATCACAGTAAATGTTGCAGATAAAAAGGTGCATAAAACATACTTCATGTCCCCCAGAGAAGAGGAAAAATATACTAATAATAAGTCCAGTAAAATATGGAGATTGGTATGATATAAGTTTACATATATTATAGTGGCAACATGTAAGGAGGAACACAAGGAGTTCCAAGGAGAGCCAAGAAGACTTTCAATAAAGTGGAATGGATTGGGTTGAGGCTTAATGGAAGAAGAGGATTTGCCAGATTGAGGAGCAGGAAAGGGCATTTAAGATGAGAGAACAGCATGTACAGGGTATGAAGTGTGTAAGAGTAGGGTATGTAGGAAATTGAATACTTGGTTATTAATCGGATCATCAACCCAATGATATGGTATAGCTGAAATACAACTTAGATTATGAGGAGCACACCAATAAGTTATAGGCCATGCTACAAAGTTTAGAAGCCAGTGAATAATTTTTAGCAGGGAAATAGTACACTCTAATATTTATGTTTTTGTTCTTAATGCTTAGAGAGAACTCTGACACTCTTCTTGAGGGATCACAAATTGGATAGATGTATGGGATTCCAACCCCATAGTAGTGGTTCTCAAACTTTAGCCTCCATTACAATCACCTGACTGATTATTAAAATACTAATTACTGGACTCCACCCTCAGTAGATCTGAGGTGGAGCCTAATGATTTCCATTTTTACAAGTTTCCTAAATGATGCTGATATCTCTGGTCCAGGGACCACACATTGAGAATGCTTTAAAACATTGTTCCTGGGCTGCACGTTAGAGTCACCTGCGAAGCTTTAAATATTGTACATATCTAGGGCCCTGATTCTAGCAACAACTGAACAAACCAAAGCAACAAACAAACAAAAATTACAAAAACTGGTGGACACAGACAAGAGTATGGTGGTTACCAGGAGGAAGGGTAGTGGGGGAGTAGTAAAGGATAAAGGGTGTCAAATAGATGGTGATAGAAAGATATTTGACGTTGGATCATAAACACACAATGCAATATACCGATGATATATTATAGAATTGTATAATGTTATTAAGGAATATTATCCCAATAAATTTAATAATTAATCCTATATAATAAAAGCCTAATATACTAAATGTCCAGTTGTCCAGTCGGCTGTTCAACCAATCCAAGCATAATATGCTAATGATATGCTAAGGCGCGCAACCACTCACTATGACGTGCACTGACCACCAGGGGACAGATGCTCCAACCTATATGTTAGCTTGCTGCTGGGGTCCGGCCAGTCAGGACTGAGTGAGACGGGCCGGACATGCCCTGGAACCCTCCTGCAGTCCCTTCCTGGCTGGCCAACCTCCTGAGTTCCTCCCTGACCCTGATTGTGCACCAGTAGGGTCCCTCCGCCCAGCCTGTGCCCTCTTGCAATTCAGGACCCCTCAGGGGGTGTTGGAGAGCCAGTTTTGGCCCAATCCTACAGGCCAGGGTGAGGGGCCCCACTGGTGCATGAATTCGTGCACCAGGCCTCTAGTTAATAAATAAAAATAGACCAATTAAAGCAGAACTGAATTGGTACAGATTGTGTTGAGAGCCACTGTTCTAAAAGTAAGTGTAAGCAGGTTGAGGTTATATCCAAAACATGTGTCTTACTAGGGCATTAGGAATGGAAAAGGTAGAATGCAATCGAGAACTATTTAAATATTTACTTGGTAAAGGTTAGTAATAGAATTAGAGAAGGGAATGCAGAAAGAGAAATGGGTTTGCAGAGAGAAAAATTGATTGTCAATGTTGATTCCCTAGTTTCTGACTTAGGCAGATGTAGGTTTATACTGTATATATTTGTGCTTATATCATTTTAGACATTGGGCAGAAAGTGTACATGTATAGAAAGAACTATCCAGTCAGTTATTCTAATTTAAGTAACTTTAAAGACAAAAGTTAGACCTGATATTTAGCCTTTACCTTTAGGAAGGTTATAGAGTTATGAACTGAGTTCATAGAAACACAACACACATACACACTTCATCATAGTATAAAAACCAGCTTGGTGGATGTGGGGCTCAAAATTCATAAATCCTATCAGAAGGCTGGGTTTGGAATGTAAGACAGACTTTGTAATAATAATATTTCATCTATATGAAACAGTTCATATCCTGGACTAGAGGGATGGTGCTACCATTGTTTATCCTGGCTAAACACAGAACAGGAAATAGTGTCTTCCAACAGGGAAAGCAATTAGAATAATCATTAATTGGGGGTATTTGCAATTCCTTTGTGAAGAACTATTCCTTGTTCAATGAAATAAAGCTCTTTGTTTTGCTTATAGTTATCATCTGGTGAAAATATTGGAGTTTAGATTCCTAAAGGAAATTAGAAGTTGGGTAAAATTCACATTCACTTAGAAATTCCTTGCACTGAAATGTACTTATTACTAGGAATGAATATGAGAGAACTTAATTCATTCTAACAGATTATTACAGGTTATGAGTTTTAAATTAACCTTGATTAACAAATTGAAAAATATTTTTCCCTGATATAGATGGATGCCAATTCCATGGGTATACAATTCCATGTGTTCTCTGGACCCAGCTTACTGCTTCTGCTGTTTCTCTCACCATTCTCCTTACCTTCTATTCCTCCCCCTTTAGCCACAGGGTCCTAGGTGGGTGACCCCAAATTACCCTTCTCTCAGAATGTCAGGTTTACGCCTTCCTGAAATGGACACCCTTTACCCGTCTTCTCCTTACTGAAAACTTTATTAATTAAAGCTTGGTTTCTATTTTATCCCCATGATAAATTCTATCCTAACCCCTTTTCCCCAGTCCCTTCACTCCACCAGACAAGGTGAGGTATGATTTCAGTGTTCCAGTTTCATAACCCCTTCAAAATGTACATCTTTAACTATATTTCATGAATTTATTCACTTTATAATTAGAATCCAAATTCCTTGAGGGCAGGGAGATGTTTGATTTATTGTTATTATGGTAATAATGTCATTTCATTTTGTTGCGGTTTCCTCCTCCCCGATACCTAGAAATAAGCACAGGACTTAGAATATAAAGGTATTCAGCCTGGCCGGCATGGCTCAGTTATTGAGTGTCGACCTATGTATGAACAAGGAGGTCATGGTTTGATTCCCAGTCAGGGTATATGCCCAGGTTGCGGGCTGAATCCCCAGTGCGGGGCATACAGGAGGCAGCCAATCAATGATTCTCTATCATCCTTGATGTTTTTATCTCTCTCCCTCTTCCTTCATCTCTGAAATCAATAAAAATATTTTTTTAAAATATAAAGGTATTCAGTTAATGCTTTTTGAATAAAATAAATGAATACCTAAAGTATATATGAGCAACAGAGTTCATTCTAACACTAGGATTATAGTTAACCATCTTTGTTTTGTTACACTATCAAGAAGAAATATATATCACCAATGGGAAAAATGGAATGGGTTCAATTCAAACACAAAACGTTATAAATGGATAAGGAGTATATTAGTCCCCTAGGGTTGCCATAACAAAATACCATAGCAGATTGGGTAGTTTAAACAAGAGAAATTTATTTTCTCACAGTACTGGAGACTAGACATCTGAGATCAGGGTGCTGGCAGGGTTGATTTCTTTTGAGGCATCTCTCTTTGGCTTGTAAGTCGTTCTCTTTTCCCTCTGTCCTCACTTGCTCTTTCTTTTGTGTTTAGCTGTGTCCTCATCTCCTCTTATAAGAACACTAGTGAGATTAGGGCTCACCTCATTTAACCTTGGTCACATCTTTAAAGACCTATCTCCAAATACAGTCACATTCTGAGTCACTGGAGGTTAGGATTTCAACATATAATTTAGGGAGACATAATTCAGCCCATAAGAAGGAACCATATCAAAAAAGAGTTTGAGAGCAAAAGAGATTAGCATCTGAGTGGAATATGAGAAAAGAGGAAAATGACTCAGTTCTTTGCTGCTCTCTGTTCAGGCTTCTTCTGAACCAATTGAATATGTGGGAAATGGTTTTGCAATCCCCACTGCTACTAGAATTCATTTACTTGAGAGGTTTCCCTCCCTGCCCCTAGTTAATGAGGACTGCTGTTAGTGTGGTTGTAGTGCAAGGTGCAGTTAACAACTTGTAACCATAAAGCAGCAGGGAACAAAAAGAACTGTAGGAAAACAAAGAGAAAGTGGCCAGAAAAGAAAAGGGGGCTGGAGGGTGGGTGAAAGAAGAGACTAATAAATGGATTAAGAAGATTGAAGATTTTAAAATTAGATTAGATAGATAGATGATAGATAGATAGATGATAGATAGATAGATAGATAGATAGATAGATAGATAGATAGATGATAGATAGATAGATGATAGATAGATGATAGATAGATGATAGATAGATAGATAGATAGATAGATAGATGATAGATAGATGATGATAGATAGATAGATAGATAGATAGATAGATAGATGATAGATAGATGATAGATAGATGATGATAGATAGATAGATAGATAGATAGATAGATAGATGATAGATAGATGATGATAGATAGATAGATAGATAGATAGATAGATAGATAGATGATAGATAGATAGATAGATAGATAGATAGATAGATAGATAGATGATAGATAGATAGATAGATAGATAGATGATAGATAGATAGATAGATAGATAGATAGATAGATAGATAGATAGAGCGAGCTAAGGAAACCTGGTATTCGGTCTAGAGTTTTGCTATTTTACTGTTCAACTCCCTGTGGCAAATAATATAGAATAACAACTGGAAAGGACCTGGAGAATATTTTCCAACTCATTTACAGATATCTGAAGTGAGATTCCAGTTCTCACAGCTAGTTATATATAAAGCTAAGACTAAATAAAACCCAGGTAACTCATAGCTGGTGATTTTCATGTCATACCACTCTCCATATAGTTGATGGTTAGAAAAAAAATCTGCTGTATAAGAGGGTAAAGGTGGTATTTTATGCTGCTTCCATAATCCCCACAATTTCAGAGTGATAATCTCATTTGATTGCAGGCTAACTATAATTTTATATTCATATATGTAAGTATTTATATATATATGCATATCATCCATCTACCAATTTTCTATATATGCAGAAAAAAATAACAGAATTAGAAAGTATCAGGGAATTTTTAAGTCAAAATTATCACTTAGATGTAAAATAGATACATTTTTAAAACCCCATGACCAAGCCTCTGTGTGTTCTTCCAACCTCATCTTTTTGCTACATCCACACACCACATGTTCCAGCCATGTGAAACTATTTTATTTTTATTTAAAATGCCATCCTCTTCAATTCTGCATTTGTACATGCATCTTTGCCTCTTTCCCCTCTTGATTCTCCCAGTAAATCACTAAATTTTTTTTAACTAAATTGTTGCTAACTGAAAATCCTAAATTTCCTCTGACTTATACCAACAGAGTTGAGTGTAGTCCTATTAGTGCCTTACATGTATTTCTAAAATAGAAGTTATCATATTGTAGAAATTACTTACCCACTAACTTGTATTACCATTTTACTTTATTTCTTATCATAGAATACAGAATGTAAACCCTTGGGAGCCAAGAAATGTGGGTACAATGTTGGGAAACATGTTTATGGAATGATTATTGTGATTAATATAGCACTTTACACTTACTGGGATAAATATTTATATTTTAGTCATGTATCTACTCTCAGTAATATTTTTGGTGGATACTCTATGTGTTATAAGTAATGTAAACAGAAATATTTTAATGTGTGCATAGGAATTGAACATTCAGTGAGGTTAACTAAATGGTCAATCTTAAAAATGAATGTTTTGGAACTTAAGAAATAGATTCCATTTTAATAAGTTTTTCTATATAAAATATACTTTGTTAACCTTAGCTTAAGCTATATGAGTATATAGCTTTTATATGACTTTGATTTGTATGTTTAAGATATATGGAAATGAATAGCAAAATGTTGTGAATAGGAAGTGAAAACATTTTTAAAAATTTAGCTAACATGCCATTTTTTCCTAAGCTTCTGGAATATTTTTAGCATTATTATTAGAAAAATTTAGTTCTGGAAGATAAACATTTGGAATTGTTGACTTGGAGATAAGTCAGATAGCCAAAAAAAAAAATCATCCATAATTAGCAGTTGGATGTATCTACAGTGAGATTACACTCTAGGTTATTCCTATTTTTACATTCCAAACTTTCTCTAATAAGTTTTTTTATTATGAAATTTTGAATTATATTTTAAATTTATTCTCAGTCCAAGATGATAAGAAAATGGGATTTTCTGTAGAAAATATTTTAGAATATTTCATTTAAAAGTTTAGGGACTAATATCCTATTCCCACTTCCCTGAAAAACTTAGTTTAATCTTTCCCATATAATCATTGATAGCAATTTCATTACTTATGACACTTATGTGACATGTCTATACCTGTGGTATTGAGGATATATTCGAACTCTGTTTGAGTATTCCCATCTCCCATGAATTCATTCTATGACAACAGAGTTGTGTCTTATACATCTTTGTATCTCTTATAACAAAAATAGAACTCAGTTCTATAGAAGATACAGAACTGAGAGTTTGAGATGACAGATTAAGAAAAGGTAGTAGATGGAAAGCATACATGTAGTCCAGGCCAAACTTATAGAGGAAGGGGCTCAGAATGAGCTGGGAATTCATCAAGGATAATAAAACTATTTGGTAATCGATGGTTGGTAAATTGTGGGAGATGAGGAAAAGGGAATGGTAATAGCAGACACCATGGTAATAATTCTCAAAGATTGCACTATGAAACACTAATTATTCAATGTGGACCCCTCTGTTTTCCCCACTCCTAAAAAAAGATTTCTGTAGTCCTATGAGGTATGTAAATGCTGCTTAATATAACCTCTTCTAAGAGTTTCACAGAACATGTGCAAAGTGCCCTGGAATCCTGCAATAAAGATAACTTATTTTTAAAATAAGCTGAAATATTAAAATAAAACTTACATATAGTATGCAGCTCTTTAGTTTGTATTTAGGACTTAAATTCAGTAATATATACATCTATTTTTTGGTTAATCTTTACTGGAGGATATTTTTTCCATTGATTTTTAGAGAGAGTGGAAGGGAAGGAGTGGGGAGAGAAACATCGATGTGAGAGAGACACATCAATCGGTTGCCTCCTGCACATGCCCCAACCCAGGCTCGGATTGGGCCTGCAACCCAGGTACATGCCCTTGACTGGGAATTGAACCCAGACCCTTCAGTCTGCAGGTTGATGCTCTAACCACTGAGCAACCAGCCAGGGAATAAATTCAGTTGCGTATTTAAAACCTTGAACATATCATGGAAAATATTTGCTAAAAATTAAAGCAATTATTAGAATTCTACCCTAAATTTTCCCCCAAAGAGGAACCTTCTATGTACTCCTATATATAATCTTAACTATTAATGGCATTAATATATTTGAAATTTATTTTCTATCACTGCATTTAACCATAGTTTTTTTTTTAAAAAAGAGCGTTACTTAGGGATGATTGACATGAAATAAACTAATATATTTATGGTGTACTCTTTGATAAGTTGCACATTTATATACACCCATTAAATCATCGCTAAAATAAAAATAATAAACATATGAATCACTCTACCCCCACAAAAGATAACTTAATTTTTTTCTTTTTTTTAAACTTCATTTCTCAATTACAGTTTATATTTAATATTGTTTTGTATTAGTTTCATGTGTAACAGTAGACAATCATATAGTTCACAAGTAGTCACCCCAATATTTGCAGTACCCACCTGGCACCATACATAGTTATTACAATATTATTGCCACTATTCTCTATGCTGTACTTTGCATCCCTGTGCCAGAGACAAAGGGGCCTGGGGGGCTGGGTGGAAAAGGTGAAATGATTAAGAAGTACAAATTGGTAGTCACAAAGTTAACATAACTTTTTAACCCAGTTTCCGAAATTCATTTAACCATGGACCTCCTTTTACATATAGTCAATAAAAGCCAATGTATCTGAACGTATTTGGGGAGTCTTAAAAATAGCTAATCATCCTGGATAATTGGGAAGATGATGATAACATTCACAGAAACAAAGCCAGGAATAGGATCAAAATTAGCAGTAGGAAGAGGGTTGTTTGTTTTGAGACATTAACTTGGAATTGTTGATGGGATATCCATGTGGGTATACAATGCAGGCTTTGGGGATAGAGGGCTGAAGCTAAGAAAAGAGTTAGTCGTAGAGAGAAATATTTGAGAATCATCCACATGGTGCTGATAGTTGAAATTTTAGAAGGGAACAAGATTTCACAGGGAAAGAATTTACTAACAGTGAAAGGATAAGCCCACCCTGAGGGACTGCAAACGTGGGTGCCTCACTGAATTCTCATAACCAGATCATAAGGAAAGAATCATCTCCAATTTAGAGCTGAAAAAACTAAAACACACAGAGTTTAAGTAACTTTCTCAAGGTCAGGTAACTACTAAATGGCTGAGGTGTGATTTTGAACTCTGCTCTATAATTTGCTCCTGAGTCTGAGTGTTGGCCTATATATGTAACTAATATATTTTTTAAATATTAAAAATTGTTTTTATAAAGGCACAAAAACCATACCACTTTATAGGATTGCCTCTTTTAGTTATGTCTTTCTTTGAAGTACAATTCATTTTCTGCTACTGGCTTAAAATGAAGATACAATAGATTATTTTTTGGCAAACAATGCCCTCATTCATGAGAAACAATTACAAAACATGAACCAGGCAGATCTCTGCACAATACTGATTCTTTGAGAATAAATCCCTGAAATTGCATCAGCCATGTTGAAATTGGGTTGCAATTATGGGGTTAAAATTAAATGGGAAACGAAATATCAATTTTCTTTCCATTATTATTTTATTTATTTTTCACATAAGGCATATGAAATTACACTTATAGGGACACAGTGCAATGCATTTTCTAGATTATTATTTCACAGAATTTAAGCAATTATTGAAAATGACTGTGTAGAGATAAAACAATTCTGTAAAATTAAGGTTTGGCTTTTCTTTTGTTTGTCCTAGATTCCTTATTAATTTTATAATACCACTTTACTTGCAAAAATTGGATTTGATATGTGAACACTCATGTCCATTTACAATAAAACATCATTTTAAAAAGAGAAAAGTATGTTTGTATTACTGTTTTGCTAGTAATATCTAAAAGGTTAATATGAATATATGCATATACTTCAGTTTACAAATTACCAAGAGCATGAGGAGAAAGCACAATCTAATATAGAATAATTTCTTTCATTAAAACACAGCTTTCCAAACCCACTAAGATTAGCACACAGTGAAACTGCAGACATGCGCACTCCAAGACATATGAGCCTTCTGTATCCATATTCAACAAAGATAAATTAATGCACACCACTGAACATCAGACTCCAAGCTCCCTTCCCTGGCTTCCTTTAAACTATCTCCTTTCCAGATCAGTTGTTTAACCTGCCACTTTTTTTGTATCGTAAACATTTGCTTTCCTCTTGTTTTTCAGCACAGTGTTGGCAATGGCCATGACTTGCAGGCTTAATGAAGTGAAGGACATATATTATGAACAAATTCAACACGATGTTTTCTTTAAGGAAGCAGCTGCAGAGTGTTTCTGATTTTTTTTCCTTCTTTCCTTTCTTTCTCATGGCTTCAAGGTCTGGAGCTAACTGAGACATAAAAGTTGAAACAGGAGAGAGACTGTGAAAGGCATGGAAAAGTAGACCTGTGAGCAAGGTGATGAAAGCCACAGGTAGTTTGGGAACAGGTAACAGAACATAGGGTTGGGTGACTAGGCAGGCAGACCTGAGGCTGGTGGAGCCCTGGTACAAAGCAAAGCTCTCAGTGTTCTCAGTACATGCTCTGGTGGGGCTGCTGAGCTTTGGCTGAGTGCCTACCCTAAACCTAAAAATAGTCCAGCTTGGCTCTTTTGTAGTGGCAGCCAGAGACACAGCTGTGTGAGGACGGGCTATCGCTCTCTTTGGCCTTGACTAAGAGCTGAGGGTCGGTGGGCCCATAGGTGCACCTGTTGAGACAGCAAGTGCTGAGTTTAGTTATCAACATTGCTGAAGGTAATTTGAGACTTTAATAGATCACCTGCACCATAGGAAATTTTCCTCCTCTCCTAAATCCCCCTCCTGGCCCATAAAATATATCTTTCTCAAGCCCATTTTAGAGTGATAGTCACCAAAGGGCTTTTTATTTCAATTATCAGAGCAGTAAATCCTCTGTTTAAGTAGTTAACTAGAATTGTATTTCCTTATTTAATTTAGTAGAATTTAAGAGCTTTAAATATACTTTTGGAAGTACTCAGGAAATAATATTTTTATTCCTACACATATAAAGATAGACTCTTGCCCCTTAAATCATCATATAAAAATATCACCTCTAGGTTACATTCTAAGACATTCAGTTTGAAACTAAGATTTGGATTACATACATTTTTGCATAAAACTCACTCTTAAATTTATTTCAAATATACTATAGAATAAAAGACTGGGTTTTTCCTGAAACACTAACTTGAAAGAATATATGCACCCCTATGTTAAATACAGCATTATTTACAGTAGCCAAGATTCGGAAGCAGCCTAAGTGCCCATGAGTAAGATAAGTGGATAAAAAATGCTGTGGTACATTTACACAATAGAATACTACTCGGTCTTATAAAAAGGAAGTCTTACCCTTTGTGACAGCATGTATAAACCTGGAGACTATTATGCTAAGCGAAATAAGCCAGTCAGAGAAGGACAAATATCACATGACCTCATTTGTATGTGGCATCTAATGAACAAAATGAACTAACAAACAAAATAAAAACAAACTCATAGAGAACAGACTGACAGCTGTCAGAGGGCAGGGGAGTTGCAAGGCTGGGTGAAAAAAGTAAAGGGATTCAGAAAAAGCAACAACACAAACTCTTAGTCACAGGCAACAGCATGGTGAATATTAGAGGGGAGGGGTTGGAGGAAGGTAGAAGAGTATATAGGGGGGATAAATAGTGAGGAAAGGAGACTTGGGGTTGATGTATTATAGAACTGTACACCTGAAACCTATATAATTTTATTAACCCATGTCACCCCAATAAATTCAATTAAAAAAAAAACACTGGGTTTTTGTTAAAGGTTCAGATACTAGTCTTTTTTAAATGTTATTGCTAGCCTTATAAAATTATGTTAATCACAAAAATTTAGTTTTCCATAGGCCGAGTTTTCTTGATAAGATTTCTTTCTCATACAAACTACTTGTATGAATTAAAATGTAAATATTAGCTGTGCCACATCTTGTAAACATATTAAGGTATAACATATGTTATGCAAATTAGGAAAATATTTATTCTGTAATATTAGAATGTGTTTTTTCCTATTCTCCTTTTCTTCTTGCTATTATTGATGTGTGATTAAATCACTGTTTCATAAATTTTCCAGTTTGACTAAAAATCAAATATCAGAGAAATAGTTTTAAGCTTTGTATTGCAAAAAAAAAAGAAAGCATCATCTCTTATCAAATGAAAATAAGTGCAGCCTTCTCTTTCTGTGAATCCTAAAACATATGACTTCTGTTTTGGATTGTGTTTAGGGTTTTGGCTCATGATTTATTTTTTTTTCCTTTTACAGCAGTAGATTGGGGTATGGGGTATGGTTTGCTTACAAGACTTTCCATAGTAATCAGTGGCTTAACTGTAAATAGATAGCAATTATTGCATCGGGGAAATAAACATTAGAAATGATTGGCATTTCTGGTTCATATATAGATGGAGAAATACTCTGCCAGATTGGGCATTTATTAACTTATTTATTTACTTACTTTCCTGACCAGAAATAACAGGCAATGTGTGAGGAAGTGGAGAAAATATCAGGTTGGCAGTCATAAGGAGGATCTCACAAAGATTAAATGGAGCTAATGTGCTGAGCGATTTTTAAAAATGTTTTTACAACTTCCACATACTATTTTTTGGAAACATCTGTGGATTAATGTTCATGACAAAAGGAACTATATTTTTCAAGCACTTTGGTGATTTTTTAAATATATATATTTTATTGATTTTTTACAGAGAGGAAGGGAGAGGGAGAGGGATAGAGAGTTAGAAACATCATTGAGAGAGAAACATCGATCAGCTGCCTCCTGCACACGCCCTACTGGGGATGTGACCGCAACCAAGGTGCATGCCCTTGACCGGAATTGAACCTGGGACCTATCAGTCTGCAGGCTGATGCTCTATCCACTGAGCCAAACTGGTTAGGGCACACTTTGGTGATTTTAATAGCAGAGAATAATAACAGTAAACGTTGAGCACTTATTTTGTACCAAGTACTGTGATGAGAGCTTTAAATATATTATATGAGCACATTCTTAGTACAAGACTGTAAGGGAGCTAATATTACTCTCATTTTACAGATAAGGAATTCTGAGTTGGAACTTGGCTTTCATCACCCTTGCTATTATATTCCATAGCACACTACTTATCTGGGCTTAGTGTTAAACCTAGACCAATGGTCAGCAACCTGCGGCTTGTGAGCCACCTGCGGCTCTTTGGCCCCTTGAGTGTGGCTCTTCCACAAAATACCATTGCAGGCGCGCATGTACAGTGTGATTGAAACTTCGTGGCCCATGTGCAGAAGTCAGTATTTTGTGGAAGAGCCACACTCAAGGGGCCAAAGAGCCTCATGTAGCTCGCGAGCCACAGTTTGCCAACCACTGACCTAGACCAAGGTTTACCAGCTGGCCCTATAGTTACCTGTGTTTTAATCGCTTTGTTCCTGAAATGAATTGACTATAAAATGGTACCTCTTGACCTAGAGACCAGTCATATTTTTTATGGTTCTTGTTACTTCTCAGACCTGGGGTTAAATTGCTTCCAGATTTATATGACTCTGATTATTAATTCATCAAAATCAATTGATTGGACCCAGTAAGTTTTGACATAGGAAAAAAATATCGGCCATGTAATCTAACTTGCTCACTTCTCAAAAAGGAAACTGAGGTGCTAAAAGTTTAAATAATTGTATCGATTTCATTTTAATTAACTACATCATTAGAATGTAGGTCTCTCTATCTCTTCATCTCAATAAATATACACACATGTATAAGTATAGGTCAGATCTATTTCAGGTATAAGTGACAAAAACTAGCAAACTAAAAAATAAAGGGGCTTGACTAACTAAAAAGTGAAGAGATCCAACTTCCTTCAGGCAGTTAGAATCAGGAGCTCAACTGATGCCTCATGGCCTAGTACTTCTCTCACCCTCTCTCAACTGTGCTTTCCAGTCTCTTCTTAGGCACTCTCTGTCAATATGGTATCCATATTAGCCCCAGGCTTATATGTACCTCAGTTCCAACAGAAAGTAAAAACACCCTTCTTTACAACAGAAGACCAAGGATTAATGCTGATAAAATCATCTACATATTCCCGATTCAATTGACAGTTTGGAAATATGTGTTCTGATTGAGAAGGTTCTATCACATGCCCACTTCTGAAGCAGGAGTGAGGGAAGCCCTAACCAACACCACCAGAGAGGAGCAGGGTTATAAGCCAAGAAACACAGGGTAATGAAGAATGTGAAATGGATAGCAGGCATGATAAAACTATAAAACACTGTATGTGTGGGTGAGTGTGTATTCAATGAACTTCAAAGATACAAATGTGTTTCCAATCATTGCAAATAAATACCCTTCTATCAAAGGTAATTATTTCTGCAGTCCAGGAATATAAAAAAGTATTTTGTTCATAAAGTCAATATTTGGAGATGGAATAAAGTGTTTGGGGAAATTATTCAAATATTAAATTTATATAAGCAGAACCATGTTCATTTTCTCTTAAAAGGAGTGTAATAAATATGGTTACCCTAGGAGATTTTTTTACTTATTATTTAAATGTTTAAACAGGTGATAGTCTCCTTCAGAATAATTAACAATGGAGAAGTGTAATGTGGTACTTTTCTTAGGTGATATTAGATTTCTCAGACTGTGATAGTTTCAATATCAACCAAAGGACTTGTATGCAAGCATATAGGCCTAACCAATGGACACAGACAACAGGGGGTGACGGCATGAGTGGGAGGACTTGGGGGTAATGTGAAGATAAGGACACATATGTAATAATCAATAAAGAAATTTTAAAAAGTAAAAAATAAAAATGGAAAAAATCAATATGCCAATTTGTTTTATTTTTTGGCTACTGAATCATTTGTTTGAGAAACATTGTATTATCTACTACGTTTTATTCCATTTGTAAATTAGGCATATAAATGTTGGAATTGTATACTAACACTTATTCAAGCAACCTCCTTTTTTCATTAAGTATGTCATCTGTAGAGCAAAATGGAATGTAATATTTCAGTATCTAACACTACTCTGATAATTGCATTAGATCCCCCATTTAGCAACTGATACAAGTTACTGTTTTAAAATTTGCATGCTTTGAGAATACATGTTTATCATCTGATTTCAAGTCTTTATAGCCCCATACTGATTATTTTAGAGAACTTCAGGCTGTACTCCAATTTTCCATAACTATTTCTGAAGTCAGCTTTTCTTATTCTGCTACAATTTTAATGACATACAGCCTATGTATCAGAGTATAAATATCTTTAAAGGACTCCAGGCATCAGTCGATTTGGCAATAAACGCAATTTGGCTGCTTGAGAGTCCAGTGACTGACCTTGAGTTTAAATCTCAGCTGCCAGCATCATGTGACCCTCAACATTCTGTTTTTATCCAAGTGGTAATGAATACCTTACATTCAGAGAGACTTAGAAAAGAGATTTGGTACTTTTCAAAGAAATGCAGCAGTAAGAGTTAAATGATGCTTTTCGCTTCAAAGCAAGCAAGGTGATCTTTATTGCAGCAAAGCAGTCCAATTTAATTAGCACTTGTTTGATAAAAATGTGCTACTGCTTTCCATTAATTGATGAGATTTTTGTCTAGTTTGATTTTAATATATTTATAAACCCTTTGTTTTAAAAATAACATGATATTTTGATAATATGCTTTACTCGTACTGGAAAATTTGAAGTGCAACAAATATTGATAATTTTACATTTTGAGTATGGAAAATGGCTGCATGAGTTAAAAATCTTGCTGCATGTAACAGGAAACCTGAAATAGTGGTGTATAAAGCAGGAGAGATTTATTGCACTGTCACATGAAAGAGGTCCAGTTGCAAGCAGTATATTACTGGCAGAGCAAGGCCATGGTCCTCAGGAAACCAGGAACCTTCCATCTTGCTGCCGTTTCTTCCATCCTCAATGTTACCTCATGGTCTAGCATGGCTGCTGGGCCTCCAGCTTCTTGGCAGGTGAGAGGAGGAAGGAATCCAGCAGAGTGAAAAGAGTACATGTCCAAGATCAGTCAGCTCCCTTTGAACAGCTTTCCAGCAAATCCCAAGGAATTCTTTTGCTTACTTTCACTAGAAGTAGACTACGTCAAAATAGCCTAATTCATCCTTTTATAGCAATTGGTGTTGAAAGCTTTATTTAAACCTCTAGTAACAACACTTTTGATCATTAGATTCCCATTCTTTGGGGGCATAAACCCATGTCACTAAGTTGTTACTAAAGATGCTTGAATTTTAGCTCAAGTTGTACAAAATTCCAGTTTGAAACCCTTGGAGATATTGATTCATCTGTTCACATTTTGCCCAATAATCTGTATGCATGCTTTATCTAACACACCATAAATTCAGATGCATTTTTAATACCCGGAGACAAAAAAAATGTAAAATATTTCCGTCTGTATAGTCTTCAAAACAAATTGGTTCTCTTTGCTGACATTAGTGGGTGCTGGTGATGTTCTACCAAAATCCTATTTACCAGATCAGTGTACCCATGCCCCTGCTGCTGGGAGTGCTGGCTGCTCACCGTTGGTTCCTTCTCTGGAAAATTGCTCTTGTCCTGAAGGAAGCCGTGAGCCTGGAGGACCTATGTCACTCATCCCAGGTCAGCTTGAAGCCAATAACTGGTGATGGGAAGGTTACCAAAGTCCAGCCTCTTTGCCACAAGGTGGGACCAACTCTGTGGTGCAATGTGTGCTTCAGAGCTCCCTGCGGGATCATGTTGAAGTTGGTTGAAGTTGGTGTTGAACTGAGATCTTGTTTTTGTTTACTTTGCCCCTTTCCCTGTTCTGATGTATTCACACCCTTCCCCCTTGAGCACTTCCTCTCCAATATATCATTTTTTCAAGTAGCCTTGTCTCAAGATCTACTTATAGCAATTGTGACCTAAGACGGAGCCTTAATAAGAAACCAAAATTGCCAAAATATATCATTCAATGTATTATAAGCATAGACTGTTACTTTATCTTAAAAAGAGAGCTGGAAGAGATATTTTTGTATAGTTATAACTATTTAGGAAGATTATGAAACCTTGTTTTTATGTTTCTATCCTAAATGTTCAACCTTTGAGAATCTCATGGTTCCTTCTGATTTAAAATATATGTGATTTTGTATTCTGCTTTGCATATACAATGTTTCTTCTGGTTAGTAATACCTCAGCCTTTTGCCATAACAGCCTGCACAGAGCGGATCCTCAAAATATAGCCATTACCTTAAATTGATCCATTAATATTTATATTCTTCTTTGATAACTTCTACATAGGTCCGCAAATATCTCTGTTCAAAGTTGGAAAATGATATGAAGTAATGGAAAAGGAATATAAAAATTACATGAGCCTTTATATATGTGATAAATTTATATATTTGTGGAGGATATGACATTGGGAATTCAGTTTGAGGCCCTAGGTTATTGTTTTATTAGGAGACGCAGGTGACTTACAGGCAAAGGATTTTTGGATATGGATAATAAGGAGTGATGGAAAAACCAGCCTTTTGCTAGAGAATGTATCAACAAATTATAATCTCATGAAAATTATTAATGCCACAACAAATTAAAGACTTTTTGTAGTATGCCTCTTCTACTCACTGTCCCTCCACTCACAAATACTCTATTTCCTCAATAACCCCTCCCCCTCTCACACACACACACATACACTTCTGTATTTCTCTTTCAATGCCTAAATGCTTGTGTTCTTGCTCTCTGGTGAAGCTATGAGTCCCATGTAGATAACTGTATCTTCTAGATACTTCTAATGGCAGGTTCCTCTTATTTATATCAACTCTCTGTCCTGTTTCATCTGGGTTTCTATTTATACAAAATATTTGTTCTTCTGACTCAGGGGAAATTTCAGGACACAGACCTCTTGACGGCCTGAATTAGTTCAAGTCTAATTCAGAAATAGAAGCCTCCAGATTAGAAATCTTAGGACTAAAAAAGTGCTGAACAAAAACAGGGTGTGACACGAACTCAAGCAACACTACACTAGGTAATTAAATTACTCATATACAAGAATCTTGGCAAGCGGTGAAGTGGGTGTGGAGACGGGCTGAGTAGTTGAAAATCCAGGAGGGTTAGAGAAAGAGTTAATCTTTATGCATGGAGACACAGAACATTGAAGGCTGCACCTTGCTCCTAGCCGATGTTCAGAAACTAATAGATGAATGGATAATGAGCATAAAATAATCATAGTAAGATTGATCTTTAAAGATTGAATGTGGAAGCAAAATGAGAGTTTGAAGGGTGGCTGCTTTGGAGGAGCTGCATATGTGAGCAGCATTAGAGAGTGTGTTGAGTTTACAAATATAACCTAAGAAAATTCTAGATATCTATCAAACGTTTACAATTCTTAAAATTATACAACCCATACCAACATTTCACAAATAAAGAAACTGAGGTTTGCAAGGTATTAAGTGACATACCCAGAACCTCAGAACTGTTAATGTCAGAAGAGACCCAAACTCAAGTATATAGGAGTGGTGAAGGGATCTATAGTTCAAGTTCCAACTCTACCATTTATTCATTACAGACTCTAGATGCATCTCACTTTTCATGTCTGTAAAATAATAATAATCATTGTACCTTTCTCATAAATTTTGAGCATAAAATAAATGGGTTGATTTAAGTAATTCTATACAATAAAAGGCTAATATGCAAATCAACTGAACAACAGAACGACCGGTCACTATGATGCACACGGACCACCAGAGGGCAGACACTCAATGCAGGAGCTGCCGCCTGGTGGTCAGTGGGCTCCCACAGGGGGAGCACCGCTCACCCAGAAGCCAGGCTCATGGCTGGTGAGCACAGCAGCAGTGACAGGAGCTTCTCCCACCTCCATGGCAGTCCAACCTCCCCCGAGGCTCTATAGTTATACTTATGCCTTTCATATGAAAGTTAACTGTAAAACAGCAGAACTAGTGTTTGCTCATTAACAATAGAAAATAATATATTTCCCTGTTTGATCAATGAGGAAACTGAGACTCAATGAGTTGAAATGTTTTCCTCAGAACTATTCAAAAGCTAGTCCATAATTCAAACATATATTTCTGATTCTAAATTCCATATTATTTCTACTTCATTGTACTTCTTTCCTATAAAGTAAAAATAATATATCCTAAGTCATAATATTATTGTGAGCAGTGAGTGGTATAAAGTGCATAGCATAGGGCAGGTGCTTAATAAATGATTCCTTTTCCTTCTTCCCTAGGGAAGAGATATATGTCACTCCTTGCTTTAGCCCTTGTATTATCAGCCAAGTGCCTTAAGCAAAATAGAAGGAGGTAATTGTCCTACTGGGTTGAATTTCAGGCAAACATTTTGATTTCTGTATTGAACCAAGCTCTCCTTAAACTATCGCTCAGTTTTTCAGTTCACTTTCAACAATAAAGTTTCCTTCATTTGGTGATAACTATGTGTGGTGCCAGTGGGGTACTGGAAATATCAGGGGCAACCCTTTGTAAATGATATGATTATTTAACCACTATGCTGTACATCTGAAAGTAAACTAAAATAATATTGAATATAAACTGTAATTGAAAAAAGTTATTAAAGGATCATTCATTTGTATCCAAATAGAGTGATTTCTAAAGTCACAAGAGGAAGAATGTTCTTCCTTTACCCCTGCACAGTGAGAGCCAAGTTCTCATAATTTCCACAAGGAGAGGAGAACAGTTTCATTTCAGTCTCTCCTCCCATTATTAGGTAGGTACTTTAATTGTTTTGATGACACAACAGAGACTATCTCTGATATACAAGGTGGTATACCTCATCATCACAGCTCCTCCCAAAACATAGGCTAATAACCTGAAAGAACTATGTGAGATGTTTGATAGCCTCTGCAGGGGAGGGGGAGGGGGTGGGAGCTGTGCTAATAGTGAGAAAGAAAGCTAAGTGACCCTGAGGGAAGTCATCAAATTGTCAATGGCACTTTGTTGCTGAAAATTTGGGACAACTGCTTTGCAAAAGATATCTCAACTCCCTTATTTAGCTTCCTTTGGTAACCTGAGAATACTTCTGGCCACTATTTTTTATATTTTCAAAACAGAGCAATAGACATGACAGAACTTCATATGTGGATTTCATGACAGGGATTTGTAAATTTTATGTTATCATTTAAGTGGTTGTCCTTAGTGCTCATCCTTTTATGTGCATTATTTAATTTCACTAGTAGTAGAAATTAAATAATGAATCCTACTCTAAATTCAACCCATCTGATTTGAAGCTTAACCTGATTTCATAACTGAACTTAAGCCTTTTTTATTTTTATTTTTTGCTTTTATTTGTTTAATTAAATCTTTGTTATTGAAAGTATTATATATGCATTGTGTGGTCCGGCCAAATGAACTCACTCATTTGTGGAATATAAAGAACAACGTAAACTGTTGAACAAAAATAGATCCAGAGACAGATAAGCATCGAACAGACCTTCAAACCTCAGAGGGAAGGTAGGGGAGGTTGGGGGGGGGCGGTAAAAGATCAACCAAAGGACTTGTATGCATGCACATAAGCATAACCAGTGAACACAGACAGTGAGGGCATGTGCTGGGGGCTGGGAGCGGGTGGGGAGAGGTCAATGAGGGAAAAGGGAGACATGCAATCCTTTAACAATAAAGAATTTAAATTAAAAATATTAAAATTAAATTAAGGAGAAAAAAGAAAGTATTATATATGTCCCCCTTTTTCCCCAATTGACCCCTTCTAGCCCACACCCATCCCTCACCACAGGCCTTCACCACCCTGTTGTCTGTGTCCATGGGTTATGAATATATGCATCCAAGTTCTTTGGTTGATATCTTCCCACCCAACCACCCACCTCTGCCTTCCCTTTGAGATTCACAGTCTGTTCCATGCTTCTGTGCCTCTGGATCTGTTTGTTCTTCAGTTTATTTTGTTGATTAGATTACACATATGAGTGAGATCATGCGATATTCGACTTTCTCTGACTGGCTTATTT
Organism: Myotis nattereri; assembly: GCF_964212035.1. Classification (NCBI taxonomy): domain Eukaryota; kingdom Metazoa; phylum Chordata; class Mammalia; order Chiroptera; family Vespertilionidae; genus Myotis; species Myotis nattereri. The sequence goes on along the minus strand of NC_138078.1, from coordinate 24,694,867 downwards.
TGCTTAGCATAATACTCTCCAGGTATCTCCATGCTGTCTCAAATGGAAGTAGATCCTATTTTACTGCTACATAATATTCCATGGTGTAAATGTACCACAGGTTTTTTATCCACTCATCTACTGATGGGCACTTGGGCTGTTTCCAGATCTTAGCTATTGTAAATTTTGCTACTATGAACATAGGGGAACATACATTCGTTCTGATTGGTGTTTAGTGTGTCTTAGGATATATTACTAGAAGTGGTATCACTGGGTCAAATGGAAATGCCATTTTTAATTTTTGGAGGAAACTCATACTGTTTTCCTTAATGGGTGCACCAGTCTGCATTCCCGCCAGCAGTGTACTATGGTTGCCTTTTCTTCACATCCTTGCCAGCACTTGTCATTTGTTGATTTGTTGATGGTAGCCATTCTGACAGGTGTGAGGTGATACCTCATTATTGTATTAATTTTCATCTCTCTGATGATCAGTGACTTTGAACATTTTTTTCATATACCTCTTGGCCATCTGTATGTCTCCTTTGGAGAAGTGTTCTTTGTCATTTTTTTTTAATTGGATTGTTTGTCTTTTGTTAAGTTGTATGAGCTCCTTATGTATTTTGAATATTAAGCCTTTATCAGATGTATCATTCATTGCCAAATATGTTTCCCCACATGTTTGAATGTTTTTTAATGTTTTTAGTGTAGTTGATTTCTAATTTCATTTTATTGTGATCTGAGAAGATGTTTAATGTGATTTCAATTTTCTTGAACTTATAGACACTTGTTTTGTTTCCTAACATATGTTCTGTCTTTGAGAATGACTCATGTGCACTTGAAAAGAATGTATATTCTGCAGCTTTGGGATGAAATGTTCTATAATTGTCAATTAAATCCATCTGACCCAGTGTGCAATTTACTTTTTTAAAAATATATATATTTTTATTGCTTTCAGAGAGGAAGGGAGAAAAAAGAAACATCAATGATGAGAGAGAATAATTTATTGGCTGCCTCCTGCACACCCCTACTGGGAATTGAGGCCGCAGCCTGGGCATATGCCCTGACTGGGAATAGAACTGTGACCTCCTGGTTCATAGGCCAACACTCAACCACTGAGTCAAACTGGCCAGGCTACAGTTTTAATTTAGAGTATCTATTTCTTCGTTAATTTTTGCCTAGGACATCTATCCAGTAAAGTTAGCAGTGTGTTAAAGTCTCCTACTATGATTGTATTGCTTAAAGTCCTCTAGAAGGTATTGTATATATTTAGGTGTTCCTATATTGGGTGCATATGTGTTTACTAGAATTATATCCTCTTGTTGGATTGATCCCTTTAGTAACCTTTATTGTCTCTTGTGATGGCCTTCATTTTGAAGTCTGTTCTGTCAGCTATGAGTATTGCTGTCGCAGGTTTTCATCATTCCTTTTTGCATGCAAAATTTTTTCCATCCCTTCACTCTCATCCTGTGTGGGTCTTTTTTTCTGAGATAGGTCTCTTGTACACAGCATATAATTGAGTGATGTTTTTGTATCAATTCAGCTACCCTATGTATTTTTATTGTAGCATTTAATCCATTGATTTTTAAGGTTATTATTGATAAGTACTTATTTATTGCCATTTAAATTCTTTATGCCAATGTTTCTCTATATATACATTTTTTCTTCTCATTAAAGCAGTCCCTTTAGCATTTCTTGCAGTGTTGGTTAGGTGGTAATAAACTCCTTTTTTCTTAATCTGGGAAGCTCTTTATTTCACCATCTAGTTTTGAATGATAGCCTTGCTTTATATAGTAATCTTGGTTTCAGATCCTTGGTTTTCATTACCTTGAATATTTAATGCCATTCCCTTCTGGCCTGTAGAATTTCTGAAGAAAAATAACTTGACAGCCTTATGGGAGATCCTTTGTAGGTAACAAATTGCTTTTCTCTCACTGCCTTTAAAATTTCCTCTTTGTTTTTAAATTTTGGCATTTTAATTATGATCTGTCTCTCTGTGGGCCTGTATGGGTTCTTCTTGCTTGAGACTCCATGTGCCTTCTGAACTTGTGTGACTCTTTCCTCCACCAGGTTAGGGAAGTTTTCTGCCATTATTTTTTAAACAAGTTCTCTATTCCTTGTTCACTTTCTTCCCCTTCTGGCACGCCTATGATGCAAATATTGTTATATTTTGTGTTGTCCCACAGCTCTCTTAAACTGTCCTGTGTGTGTGTTTTTTATTTATTTTATTTTTGGTTCTATGTTTGAGTAATTTTTTTTCAACCTTGCCTTCTATTTCACTAATCTGATATTTGGCTTCCCCTAATCTTCTGTGTATTCCTTCCACTGTGTTCTTTATTAGGGCTATGTAATTTTTCATAGTTACTATGTCTTTTCTAATGCTGTTGAACATCTTTGCCATCATTATTCTGAACTCTGTGTCTGAGTTTTCTCCATTTAATTTAGCTCTTCTTCTGGAGAATTCTCTTGTTCTTTCATTGGGGCTTGTTTTTTTGTCTCCCATTTTGGCTGACTGTGGGTTTGTGCCTGTGCATTAGGTATAACTGCTACAATGCCCAATCTGTAGTGCAGGGCAATACCAGATTATGTTTGTGACTGTCCCTGAGTACCTTGTTTGGAACTATTGGCAATCCACAGCTTGTGACTCCCTCTGCTGGAGCTGGGTGCCTTTGGAAAGCACCAAGATCATCTTGGGGACCAAGATGCACTAGGGTCTACCCTTCATAGCTTTGCATCTGGGATTATATCAGGCAATGACTCAAAGCCTCCAGAGACCCGCCTCTGCCTGTAGTCCCATTGACACTCAGACTTGATTAGTCTCAAGCTATAGACTACATGTGGGATGAGAGGTCTTCCACCACAGTTGGGCAACTGCCTTCCCCCCAGGCAATAAACGCCTGAATAGCAAAGTTCTGCAGGAGGAAGATTTCCTCCATAGAGTGAGGGAATGACTCAGCACAGTATACTGAGCTCCAACCCCAGATCCCCCAATCCTTGCTTCTGCTCACACAGCTCCATTCCACTCTGCCTTTCCTTGGCCAGAGCCCAAGGTGAGTGGCTGCACACAAAATTTTATGCATTGGCCCTTTAAGAGAGTGCTTGCATTTCCAACTGTCTCTGACTGGGAGACAATAATCCTGCTGCTTTTCACAGTCAGATGTTTTGTGGGCACCTTTCTCAGTTCTAGTTTTCTGTCTGGGGAGCCCAGCTTGGGTTTTCAACCCCAGTTTCTCCGTGGGAACCCCCCATAGCTGAAATATAACTCCAGATCTTCAGCTGCTGTCTGTGGGAGCCTGGCCAGCCCTTTTGTGCCTCTGCACTTCCTACCAGTCTCTATGCACTATCTACTTTCCATCTTTGGTTATCAGGGTTCTCTCCATCTAGTCTTTAGTTGATTATTCAGGGAGGTTTTTCTGTATTTTAGTTATACTTTCAGTTTGATCCTGGGAGAGTGTCAGTGTAGCTTCCACTTACACCACTTCCATTTTTTTTTCAATATCTTAAGTCTTAATTCTTTAATCAGGTCCTCCTTGTCTGCCCCAGTGCAAACTGCTATCTCCTTCCCTAAACTGCTCATTTTCATTGTTCATCTAGTTATTATACTGCATTCATTCAAAAATTTAAAAGCACATCTAAAAATCTACAGTATCATTTATTATAATATTTCTCTCTATGTCAGTTTTCTGGTTCCTCAAAATGCCCAGGAATCACATCATTCCTCATCCTTACCTCAGTAACTTCCCTTTCTCTGACCATTCCACATATTCAAAAAAGATGCACTCCTAACAGGTTATTCTAAAATAGTTAGTAGTTCCTTTGTGAAGAGTGATATGTCTCCTGCTATTGTTTTTCCTTTGATGTTAGCTGAGAGGACACCTGTAATATCCTCACTCCAAATTCCACATGGATTTGGAAATTGAAAATGTTATTACATAACTTTTTTCTTAATTATTTTGCATGAAAACGTAATTTTTGTAATTAATGATCCTGTTATAGATGTACAATCATTTTTCTATGTATAGATTATTCCACAACTAGATTTTAAGGTCCTTAGAAATAGGGGCTAATTATTATTCATCACTATATCTCCTTTTCCTCTGCATTCTTATTTTCTAATATCATGTCTTGAAATTTTAACACTTTTTAGATTACGCACTCAGCAATTATTTGGTGAAATGTAGAACAAACTGTATGAATCATCTGAACTTACTGTACTATAAGACATAACAATGTAAACCTAAATAGACTGATAAATCATGACTTTTTCTTTACTTGTTGGAATAATTTATTAATATTAATTATCTCGCTGGTATTGCCAAGTTCTTCTGAGAATTCCAGCTATCATTCCATCAAGCTTATCATTCTCAGCTGGCATTCTATTAAGCTGATATGAATGGATACTGTTTATGAGCTAATATTATTCACTTTAATGTCTAGAAAAAGCAAAAGTAATGGATACACATATTCTACCATTGAGAATAAACTTAAACTGTAATTTTTATTCTCTTCTATTTCATATCTCTGTTGTGTCTATGTAGATTTTTTGGCACAAGACAACATTAAGGTTTCTATTTATCAAGTTATAGTCTGGAAATAAAACAACTACCTTTTTGATCAAAATACACATTATAACCATTTGGCCAATATTTAGTGCATTTAATTTTAAAACTATAAATTAGTGGGTTTTGGTTGGTAGTTGACCATAACTCCTTTTAAAAATCAAATGTGAGCACTGAGTCCATACCCCAGATAATGATATTACATACACATAAAAGTTTTGCTTATATTTTAGAAGATTCAAAGACCTCTGGGGTTCAAGTTAAAACTATGCAATTCTGGTCTCTCAAACAGCCTAAAAGAATCAGCTTTCATGAAATATACACTATTGGGAGAGATTAGACTAGATCTTATTCAGTGTTTAACACTTTAGTAGTAAGTATTTCATTAAGAGCTAAAAACATTGCCGAAACCGGTTTGGCTCAGTGGATAGAGCGTCGGCTTGTGGACTGAAAGGTCCCAGGTTCGATTACAGTCAAGGGCATGTACCTGGTTTTTTTTGTTTTGTTTTGTTTTGATTTTTTTGTGTTTTTTTTTAAATATATTTTATTGATTTTTTACAGAGAGGAAGGGAGAGAGATAGAGAGTTAGAAACATGGATGAGAGAGAAACATTGATCAGCTGCCTCCTGCACATCTCCTACTGGGGATATGCCCGCAACCCAGGTACATGCCCTTGACCGGAATCAAACCTGGGACCTTTCAGTCCACAGGCCGATGCTCTATCCACTGAGCCAAACCGGTTTCGGCAATGTTTTTAGCTCTTAATGAAATACTTACTACTAAAGTGTTAAACACTGAATAAGATCTAGTCTAATCTCTCCCAATAGTGTATATTTCATGAAAGCTGATTCTTTTAGGCTGTTTAAGAGACCAGAATTGCATAGGTATACCTAGGGTTGTTAGAGAGAGAATGGAGAGGATCAAACCATTCTTTCCCCTTGTTCCAAATTCTCTCTCTTACCTATCGTTGGTATACAGCATATCACCAACAATATAAGACACAGAGAAATGTTATTTCATTCCCCAACTACCTCCTGTCATTTCTTCCTTCTATTATGTTCTTACTTCCTCTTCTCCTTCATAAAAAAGCTCAAATATCAAAAAAAAGTTTATCTGACTATTCTAATTTTATAAAGTTCAGCAGAAAATTACATGACTTGTTTCTTAAATATTTTGCATGATTTACTAAAAGTATAAGATGGGCATTTGGGAGAATCTGTGTGGGGAGACATAATCACATACATAAAATGAGTTGATTTTAAGGGATTAAGAACAATTTATGAGTAGATAAAAAAAAAAGAATCAGGACAATATGATAGACTGAAACCAAAAGTGGAAAAAACTGTGAAAGAAATAGCTTTAGAGGTCTCAAATCTGCTTTCAAAATGCTGGGATCTAGTTTTCGTAAATTAGAATTCTCAGTAAATGTAGGACAAGTCCCAGCTGTACCATAGCATTAACATTAAAACTGAGACATATCTTGCCTCCACTTTTCTCTTAAATCTCCAGAGATGTCAAACAAGAGAGCGGGTCAAGGTAAATTCCCCTATCACTTTCTCTTCCCCCAAAAGAGGTCTCATGTGTTGTATTTCCATTTTGAGACATGTAGATATCTGAGAGAGACAGTTTAAGGAGAAATTACTTGATCAATCTGGTCTGGATATTCCAAAATTACAGAAGTTATTTCAGTATCATTAAATTTCTTAAGCATATACAGTAAAATCTGGAGAACTGTGACTCATTAGTGAAGTGATCCACTAATGTATATTTCTTATTTTGTTTCTTATTTTTTAAAATCTTTATTTTTGAGAGTATTACAGAGATCCCCTCTTCTTCTCCCCCCATTTCCTCCCTCCACCTGAATCCTGCCCCACCCTAGGCCTTCACTGCCCTATTATCTGTGTCCCTGGGTAAAGCATATATGCATATAAGTTACTTGGTTAATCTCTTTTGGCCCCTCCTCCCCCCTTCCCTCTGAGATTCATTAGTCTGTTCTATGTTTCTATGACTTTGGTTCTACTTTATTCATCAGTTTATTTTGTTCATTAGATTACATATTAATTTATTTTGATTTTTAGATTTGATTGCTAATAGATATGTATTTATTTCCATTGTTCATATTTGTATTCTTCTTCTTCTTCTCCTTCTTCTTCTTCTTCTTCTTCTTCTTCTTCTTCTTCTTCTTCTTCTTCTTCTCCTCCTCCTCCTCCTCCTCCTCCTCCTCCTTCTTCTTCTTCTTCTTCTTCTACTACTACTGCTACCTCTACTACTACTACTACTACTACTACTACTACTACTACTACTCCCTCTTATCCTTCTTCCTCAAGAAGACCCTTTAACATTTCATACAATACTAGTTTGGTGGTATTGAACTCCTTTAGCTTTTTCTTGTCTGTGAAGCTCTTTATCTGACCTTCAATTCTAAATGATAGCTTTTCTGGGTAGAGTAATCCTGGTTGTGAGCACTTGCTTTTCATCACTTTGAATATGTCTTGCCACTCCCTTCTGGCCTGCAAAGTTTCTGTTGAGAAATCACCTGATAGCTATAGGGGTGCTCCCTTGTGTAAGTAACTGCTTTTCTCTTACTATTTTTAAGATTATCCTTTAGTCTTTAATCTTGGGCATTTTAAGTGTGATGTGTCTTGATGTGGGCCTCTTTGGTTTCATTTTGGCAGAGGTCTTTGTTTCTTTGCTGAGACTTCCCCACCACAGTGACAACAGGCAGTCACCGTATCTGAGTCTCTATCAACCTGGCCTACACTATTCATCACACCCTGAGACCCAGCCCCACCAAATTTGTGGCCCCACCCAAGCTATTTGCAGTAGCTTTTTCATATGAATGGCCTGTCCTAGCTTAGGTTTCAGACTCTCCTAAAATCTCTCAAACAAGAGGCAGCTGGCCTTAGCATGTCCCATAACTCTCAGTAAGTGGCCCCAAGCCCAGCACTAACAGCAGCCTACCTTGCTTCACAGCTTGGCCTCTCCTGAGCACCTCCAAGCCCAACACAAGTAGCAGCAGCCATCTGAAGATTGCTCTGCAGTTCATGCCTGGTGGACCCAGGCATGGCACAGGCAGTAGCTGACTTTGTACCTACCTGGAGTTCCCAGAGCCAATGCACCAGGTGGTCAGCTTTAGACCATACCAGATTACAACCCTATCACATTCATAAGTGACACACTAAAGGTTCAGATTTGGTGAGCACCAAAGGCCCACTGAAGCAAGTAGTGCTCCACAGGGGCATGTCCTGCATAGCAGCTCTTCTGCTGTAGTTGTGGCTGGTCTGCACAGCCAATTGGCCTTGGGGGGTCAACACCTCCCAGTGGTGCCAATAGCAATCAAGGCTCAACTACAACAGAACAGTACACATAGCCCACGTAGGGGTGTACCTAGAGTGCCATCTCAGGTGACTGGGGAGGCTGAGTCACTGGGCCCTATAGAAACCTACTACACAAGGCCACTCTATTAATTCTAGGATGTTAAATCTGATCAAATAATTGAATCATTCCCTCTTCCCCTGGGAACTGACCTTTATACCACTTCACTACGAATATTCCCTTTAGCTTAGACCACATTCCATTTGCTAATACCATTATCTTTCCCCTCTGGACTTGGCCAGGTTCTGGACCTTCCCAGAGAATTCTATGCCAAGAAAAGCCCACCTAGAGCCCTTTAAAATCTCTTTCCATCCCTGGGTACTGGCTCCATTCTGGGGCTTAGATTATCTGGTCTCCAGATCACCTAATATATTTATAACCCCTTACCACTTTTGGCCTGGTGTGTTCCTTCTTCGACAACCCTAACACGGGAGATATAGCAGCTCTACCTAATACACAGAAACAAGCACAGGGAAGCAGCAAAAATGCAGAGACAAAGAAACATGTCCAAAATGAAAGAACAAAAGAAATATCCAGAAATAAAACTAAATGAAATGGAAGCAAGCAAACTACCAGATTCAGATTTCAAAACAATGATCATAAGGATGCTCAAAGAACTTAATGAGAACTTCAAGGAACTTGGTGAGAACATCAATGACTTTAAAAAAATAGACAAGTCAGAAATGAAAGATACACTAAGTGAAATAAAGAATAATTTACAGAAAATCAACAATAGAGTAGAGGACTCTGAGAATCAGATCAGTGATTTAGAATATAAGGAAGCAAAAAACACCCGATCAGAGCAGCAAAAAGAAAAAAATAATCCAAAAATATGAAGATAGTGTAAGAAGCCTCTGGGAAAACTTCAAGCATACCAATGTTTGCATCATAGGAGAAGAGAGGGAACAAGAAATTGAAAATCTTTTTGAATATACAATGACAGAAAATTTCCCCTATTTAGTGAAAGAAATAGACATTCAAATCCAGGAAGCACAGAGAGTTTCGAACTAATGTTTACTTTGATGCCATAAGTTTAAACTTACAGATTCTTAATTTCTTCAAGGATTTGTATTCATTTTCTTGACTGAATTCTGGCCCTTCTTTAAGATATGACTTCCCTGAAACAACTCAAGTTCTTTAAAAAATTAGTATCATTGATAAAACTCCAGAAATATTGATAAAAATGAAAAGATGGAGACACAAACCACCAATATCAGGACTTAAATTACAGATCTTGCAGTCATTAACAAGATGAGGAAATAGAATGAGCAAGTTTACAACTTTACTTAGAAGTGGACCAATTTCTTGAAACCCAAAACTCGAACAAGATTAAATAAACAATCAGAATAACCCTATAACCATTAAAAATTTGGATGTAACTAGAAAACTCCTGAAAAAGAAACTCACTGTAGTATTACTCCAAATATTTAAGGAGAATTAGCAAGAATTTTACTGGTACATAAATCAATCACACTACTATATACTAAAAATTAACATCAGAAACTAAAACATAACACATAAAACCATTAACTCCAAAGAAAATTAATTATATAGGTTATGTATACACATAATAAAATATGGATAGAATTTATATATTGAAATTTACAAAATAATTAAAGAAATCAAAACCTAATAAAATGGAAAGACATACCATGGTCATGGATTGGAATACTCAGAATAGTAAAGATCTCATTTCTTCTCAATTTGATCTATAGATTTAATACAATTAATTAAAATCCCAACAATATCTTTTGTAGACATAGAAATTTTATTCTGAAATTTATATGGAAATTCACATCCGCTAGAATAGGTAAGCATTTTGAAAAAGAAGCATAAAATAAGAGGAATCATACTATCCAATATTAAGATTTACTATATAGCTACAGAAATCAAGACTTTGTGATATTTGATGGAAGATAGACACATAAGTCAATGGGAATGAATAAAGAACCCAGAAACAGACCCACACCAGGATGCCCAACTGATTTTTGACAAAGTTCAAGATTAATTCAATGGAGGAAGGATAGTGTTTTCAACAAATAATGTTTGAGCAACTGGACATCCATAGGCAAAACAAAATGTACTTTAACTTAGACCTCACACTTAATACACATATTCACAGATACAAGTGAGATCATTTTTCTCTTTCATACTAAGATCATATCCATATTGTCTATTTCTGTGATAGCCAATATGGTAGAAACTTGCCATGTGTGGCTATTGAGCACTTAAAATATAGCTAGCATGAATTTAGATGTTCTATAAATGGAAAATGCATACTGGATTTTAAAGAATTAGTATGAAAAAATAATAAATATTTCATTAATGATTTATATGGATTAAATCTTGAAATAACATTCTAAACTTTTATTAAATAACATATTATTAAAGTTTATTCTACCTTCTTTATATTTTAATCTATGTATTAGAAATGTTAAAATTACATATGTGGTTTGCAATATATTTCTATTGGCCAGAGCTAATTTAATCTATAATTTTCCGTTTCAGTTTCTTTATACAGTGTATTTGGATGAGAATTAAAAGACACCTGTGAAGACTTCTGCATAAAAACCTAAAGATGTTTATTGTTTTTATTAAAGTTTTACATTTATCTGGCCAAATATTGAGTCTTTTTAGTAACTATACTTATTATTTCTGAAACATTCAATTTCGCTTTTGTATGAATAAAAATATTTTGTAGTTATATCTATTTAAACAATGAGTATAGAGTAGAATCTATTCTAATTACTTGGGGATTGCAAAGCCATTTTTCTTGAAAAATTTGTATTTTTCAATTGATAATCTTTACTTATAATGTATATAAAACTCTAGAAGTAATTATAGCTGGCTTAATTAAATTGGCTTGGGTACATACTCAACTAATGGAAACAGAACCTGTGTGCCTACCAGAGAGTTGAGTATTTACTGAAAGAATCCATCTTACATTAGGCCTTAGCTACTGTGCCTTCTAGAAGAAATGCAGTGTTTGTCAATCGAAAAAGTTGACTAAGTTGACATCGGTTACATGTCTTCAGAGATCCTCGTCTGTACTTTGTCCTATTGACGGCTTTTCTGGCTCCCTCACTAAATTCTGAAGTCATCAAGAGTTTTCACTTTTCATTGGTACATAGGCCAGTAATTGGTAAACCATAAGTGACAAATAAATTATCTGATGAATAAAATATTTTGAGAAAATATTAAGTCAATTGTTGAGCCAGTCAGCATCACAATTCAAGCCAGATCCCCTAACCTAGTAAATCTTGACAGTTAACTTTAATCTTTAATCAGGATGTCTGGACATTGCCTAGAAGGAAGTATCTGTCTCTGTTTAGTCCTTCAAAGAGAACACTTGAAATTGGTTTATAGACATTTTTGTTGTTGCTTAGGAATATATTTAATGGGATCCTCAGACTGAATTCAGAAGAAAAGTAAGCTGTCATCTAAAGATTGTTAACACCATCAATAAATTGATAGCTCTAGGGTATAGAGAGCACTTGTATTGTTTCAGTGGCCTTAGTATCTAGTAAATTTACTCCAGTAAATAGTAACTAAAACAGTTTTCTTGACAGTTACATTTTCTAGCCATTGATTTTTGTAAATGTACATCATTTAGAATTCTGAGAGAGCTTTAAGAAAGCTTGAGTTCAGTTGAAATTATATGAATAGTGATTTGCTTTTTCTGTTCATTAGATAATGTAAGCATTTATGTAATTAGGAGACTCCAGTAATGTTAAAGGTGGATCGAATGAAAAACAAATGTTCAAAAGCCTTTTGTGAATGCAAGTGAATCAATAGAGACTGAAAAGAAAATGTCATGGGGAGTTGAGAACAATCCATCTTTTTTGGAAATTCAAAAAGTATTCAGATATTTCTGTGTCCTTTGCCAGCTTTATTGTTTATATAATAACCCCTTTTCTATAATGCCTTTTATTTGAAATCCTCAGTCCTAAAATTGATTATATTTCACTAAGGTTCTACCTTCATGCCTTACCATTGATTTTCATCTCCATTACCATCAAAAGTTCCTTTCCATCAGAAATGCTGACCAACCTCTGTCATATTTGAGGCATTATCAATATATCTCACGCAACATACTGTGTTTGATCCTATAACTTTTTCAGCAATTTTGATACTTTCCCCTCATCTACTTTTTTGTTTTCCATGGTTCTTTTCTAGTTTCCATTTACCTGTTTTGTCTTCCTCAAAAGGGCTCATGTAGTTTATGTCTCTCCAACAAGTTTACTTACCTTGATGTTTCCAAATATGGTCAATTAAAATTTATCTTAATACCTAAATCGTTTGAATTCAAGTTTATAAGAATGAACTATATATCAAGAATTTTCTAGGATTCAATTTCAAAGCCAACTTTTAGGGCATGTCTTCTGACCCAAAGTTCAACTAAGTCCTCTATAGTCCCAGTACCATAAAGTGAGAACTGAAGGTCAAAATTAAGAGTTAGCAGTATTGTAGGGTCCCCAAATTCCTTTTCATATTAAAAACGACACAGTGAATAAAGTTATTTTTATTTTTTTATTCAGTAATATCTTGACAGTAACTGTCACATCATATGTATGTTTGCCTTTAACCATAAGCCTGGCTTAATCAATTTTATGTCACTACATTATATGGAACCCTGAAAACTTAGAATAAAATATTTATATACCTAAGAATACATATATACATGCTCCTTTTTCCTTTCACCAATCTTTCTCATTATTTTAGCATTTAGGTGTAGCCATAGTCTTACATTACAAAATAGAAAGAGTGATGTTTGTTTGCCTGTCAATTTATTCATATCAAGCCATAATTGGTGCTTACATTGTGCCAAACACTGTTCTAAGCACTTGTAAATGTTAATTCATTAATCCTCATAAATCCTGTAGAAGATATACAATATTATTTTCACTTTAAAGACAGAAAAATTAAGACACTGGATGATTCATGAACATGCTCAAGGTCACACTTACTAGTAAGTGGTAAATAAAAACCAAACCTGGTCATCTTGTTCCCAAGTCCAGTTCTTTGGCTCTGCTGTTTCCATACATGGTATTTTTATGAGAAATTTTGCTTCCCTATTCTTTTTAAAATTCTTTATTGTTTAACATATTACATGAGTCTCCTTTTTTCCCCCATTGACCTCTCCCCCACTACCTCCTCCCCCAAGCACAAGCCCTCACCCCCTACTGTCTGTGCCCATTGGTTTTTCTCACATGCATGCATAAGATATTTACAGGTGTGTGCAAAAGTAGGCCTACTTTTCATGTGGAAAAAATACATGCAAGTTATGATTATTACAGTAGTTTAATTAACTCTGTTTCACATGATAACATCTGTAAACCTGCTTTTCCAACCCCTGTATAACAATTAAGTCATCTTATTTTACTGCACTCAAACTTTATCCCAAAATTACTTGTGTATGTCAAGCTTATTTAAATAGGTTTGCATTATATATTTGTTCTTCTGAAGAGAAATTGGCCCTATAATACAGACAAAAAATAAATTACATTTAAGATGAAGTTAAAATTTTTTTTCTAGGTAAAGGATATAGGAGAATACATGATTCATTTTTTAAACTTTTCTATAAATCTAAACTTGTTTTAAAATATGAAGATGAAAGTATTTTAAAGTGTTATTAGCCAAATTGAAGAATATAAATTGGAGCAGTACTACTAAGTGCACAAATTCAAGGGTACGCCATTCACATGATACTCTATGTGAGCAGTGCTCCCTAAAGTTGTGCAATGAAGAAGACCTAAAATAAAGTTATTTATTTTTATTAGAAGCCATAGAACAATAACAAAAGAAAAATAAACTGAACAAAAAACAATTATTCCTAGGCTTTTATAATCATGTTTATTAATGTTCTTCAGCAGAAATTATTCAAGAATTGTTTGCTACCACAGTAAGAAGGCTAAGTGCCTCTCAGAAATATGTCATTTATTAATAATGCCAATTCCTGATAGGAAGGCAGAGACAATGTTAGTCTTATGTACAGATGTAATCCCAGAACCTAGGCAATACCTGGTCCATAATGGATACTTAATTTGTGGAAGGGATAAGCAGATCAGTAAATAATGGATGGATGTTGATAGTGCTTTTCCTTCTTTAAACAACTTTTAAATGTGCTAATATTTCATTAATAACATTTCTGATTTATTTAGGTAGAAATCAATCCTTTTATTTACTGGAATAGTAAAAGTCAGCCTAGACCAGCCGTGGGCAAACTATGGCCCGCGAGCCAGATCCGGCCCGTTTGAAATGAATAAAACTAAAAAAAAAAAAAAGACCGTACCCTTTTATGTAATGATGTTTACTTTGAATTTATATTAGTTCACACAAACACTCCATCCATGCTTTTGTTCTGGCCCTCCGGTCCAGTTTAAGAACCTATTGTGGCCCTCGAGTCAAAAAGTTTGCCCACCCCTGGCCTAGACCATTTCAATGGCTTGTCTGAGTTCACCCAGTGAATATGTGTGTATGCAGGCAAGCCTCAGATGTTGGCTGCCCAGCTGCCCAAAGCTGCCCAAGGCTCAGGTAACCAGGGCCAGCCAATGCTTGGGCTGCCAGCAGTGGCAGCAGCAGTGGTGTGATGGGGGCATTGCCTTCCCCTGATCACAGGGTCACCTCCGCCTCTGAGGGATCCTGGACTATGAGAAGGGGCAGGCTGGGCTGAGGGAACCCCCCCCTCCGGTGCATTAATTTTCATGCACCAGGCCTCTAGTATTTATATATACTTTATGTCTGAGTGTGTGTATTAAATAAGTAAATTAATAATAAAGTCCACCAAAGAGGTCTATTTCAAGGTTTTTGCACTATATAACAAATTTAAACTGAAAGGAGGAGAAATAACCAAAAAAGGCAATTTATTTAAGAGAGACATAAATGTGGAGGATTTAAGATCTTGCTTCTCGGCATATGTCATCAGTTTAGTTCAAATAAGCTCTTATAAAAAATGTTTAAAAAGTAAAATAAAGGGAACATGAATGTACAAACCAGGGGACACACTTTTCTAGATATATATTCCATAATACCTGAGAAGATGGGAAGTGAATTCACTGAGCAACTTAATAAAATAGTGACCTGAAAAATTCATAAATCAAAATAAGTCCATGTTTTCAATAGAATTTTAGTCTTTTTTTATTATTATTATTAGTTAAGGTATTACAAATGTGTCCTCATCCCCCCCTTTATTTAGTCTTTTCTTTATTGAATTCATCTATGTAGAGGATACTATGCTATGTTATTTTATTAGAAGTTTTAATTTACTTTAAGAGTAGTAATTACCATTTGTAAAGGGAAGTATTTCTCAAATTTACTTCCATTTTTTTAACGAAATACCCTCTGTTAATCTCTCACATCTCATATATCCTATTTCATTTTTAATTCCCTGCAAACTTATCTTTCCTGTTAAATTATTCCTGTCTCTTTCTCAGTGATGACTGATAATGATAATGTTGAAATATGTTTCCTTCTAACATCCAGACTACTATCCAATCTATATCAATCACTCCATCATATTTTTAAAATCTGGACTCCACTGCTGAGATCTCTCTTGGTCTGTATTTTATCATCTGATTCTCACACTAAGTACCTTTCCTTCCTTCATCATCCCTTCCAGTCAGTTCAGAAAGCTGCCCTTAATCTCCTATTCTGTTGCTAAAACAACACCATTAATCACTTTCAGTTACCTTCCTTTCTTCCAAACTTTAGTTTACATTATCCTCCATTTTTGCTCTACTACAGCTTTTGCTTGACTTTTCACACCATATCATCCTGTCCTGTGTGTCTTCATTACTCTTTTTACTTGATGCCTTTGTTTCCTTCTTTTGCTATAACCACCTTTATTTTATTTTCTCTGCATGAAACAGCATTGCTAATTACAAAATCTTCTCTTTTCCCACTTGTTCACTGATCATTTTATTCTGGTACTTATTTTATATTTTCATTGGGATATAATTGACATACAGCATTATATTACTTTCAGGTGTGCAACATAATGATTCCATATTTGTATAGATTACAAAAAGATCACCACAATAAGTCTAGTTAACATCTTTTACCATACAGAGTTCCAACATTTCTTTCTTGTGATAAGAACTTTTAAGATATACTCTCTAGCACTTTTCAAATATGCAAGACAGCACTATTAACTATAGTCTCCATGCTGTACTCTAGTACTTATTTTAGTATGTTTTTTATAAATACCTAGAGGAAATGAGATTAAAAACACATAGATGGATTGTGATCCCATGTTTGTCTTTCTGCTGAGAAATATTTCATTCCGAACTTTATTATTTATCTTTCTCTAAATGCATTTTCTTCATACTTCCTCTTCTTGTTTATCTTCTCAACTTATCTCTGTTTAATTTAGGTGGGATAGTTGGAATTATTCATTGTTTAGTTAGTACTTATGAATCATACTTTCTAAAGATATACGTGTATTATCAAAAATGCTACAAGAAGATGGCTAGCATTGATTGCCCGATGGACTCTTCACATTTCCTCACACCCTAAAAATAGTCTTTGATGGGTGTTCTTGTTCTAAAACTTGACAGAAATCAAAGTTGATCTGTTTCAGTTGTAGAAGTTTAAGGAATTTTGTCCTTAACTTCTTATTCACACCTCCTATTATGAACTTGTAATACAGAAATAAAATTGTAATTTTTATCATGGAATGCTGAAACCCAAACTGACATGTAGGAGGAAGAGCAGAAGTTCTGTGGGTTTGCAAGGATGCTAAGAGCATGCTGTCTTGAGGATTAGTTATTAACGCCAGTGAGTTCATTGAGATGAAGTAGAAAACTATACATTACTAATCAAATGTAAATTTAGTTTCTGAGCTTAATTTCCTTAGAGCTCAAAATCTGCTGATTTAAGAAGTCACTTCTTGAAATTTCCTAATGTCACATTAAAAATATGTTTAATATGTTTTGAATTTAGCAAGTCTGTGTGCCAGAAAGAAATGAAGAAAAACAAAGAGTAACCTTGAGTGCCAACTCTAATTAATTGGTAGTATCTTTTTGGACTGAAATGTTGAGACAGTCCCATCTGGACTCGGTAGGAGCGTGCAATGATCTATTAGCCATGCTTTCCTGTCAGCCCAGAAGAAAGAGGGCAGGATTGCTGAGTGTGGACCTTGTTGTGGTAGAACATTTTTAGCACTTAAGGCTTGCATATTAGGCCTCTTATTTTCTGATCCAGTCTACTTTCATTTTTATACCTGATAAAGGTATACTGTGAAAATAGAACAATGATAAGTTCCCCTCAAAAGAGTGTATGCCTCTAAAATAAAGGTAAATGGTATTTTTATAACTCTGTTTATCAGTTATAGAAAATAAGCTAGGGGTAATGGTCTCTGAACTACTGAATCATTAGATTTTATCATGTGTGTTTATTATTGATCATCTAAAGGTGAAATGATTGATCTCTAAATTGGTAAAGAATAAAAACTGATAATTATTTCAAGTAGAGTCTTATCTTTAGCAAGCCAATAAAACTTAAATTATAAAGTTTCCCAAGATAGCTCAAAGCTTAGAAATGATCAGGTTTTTTTAAATTGAGAATAAGTATTTTTTTTCTGGCATCTGCAGATGAATTTGGCACATGTTTTAGCCTACTTCTGTGGAAAAATTGCTTTGTGCATATTCTGACCACCTTTTCTGTGTGGAATACTCTATCTTAGCTTCAATTAATTTAATCTTTAAGGGCATGAATCAGCCTGGGTCTCTAACAATGTGTAGCTTTCGAAAGATAATGTGACTTGAACTACTGTACAAAAATTCAGTATATAAAAATAAACAAATATTAGTAACTACAGGCTTTGCTGGAGAACCATGTGGTGGGGGGAAAGCATATGGGTTTCATTTTGGCAAATGAAGAAAAAAAGTTATTAAGACATGCAATACAATAAAAAAAAAACTTACAACATTTAGCAACAGATTGGCTGTGGGTAGTGGAGGCTCCAGAGAACCTGACAACAACTTTCTCAGTTTTTATCTTAGAAAACGCATGAGTGGGTCGATTTGTACTTTGTACTTTGGAAGTTAAGAATGCTTTTACTTAGAACTTTTCATTTAACCTTTACTACATCACTCTTTAAGTAGCATGATCCCCTTAACATTATGAATAAGGGAGGCAATGCAATGCTGAGCACATTTCTCCTAAAATTTGTATTTTTTAATGGATTTTTATTGTTTAAAGTATTACAGTTGCCCCCCTACATTCCCCCACTGACCTCCACCCCACTCGCACAGTCCCCCAGGCCTTCGCCTGTGTCCATGGGTTGTGCATATATGCATATAAGTTCTTTTATAAACATCTATGAGGATCTTATTGCATCATTTTCATATCTGTTATTGGTCTGACATATCACAGTGTTTATGTTTAAATATTATGGAGTCCCTTTAAAATTGTTTTTAATGTATATTATGTGCAGCCAAGGGAAGATGGAAACAGTTGTTTGCCTTCTGTGCACTGTAGAGTTCCAGCAGAAGTAGACTTTCAGTTATTAGATTTTTAAAATGTCAAACTTCGATCAATAGTTTATACTGTTGCTAGACTAACACAACAAATAATAACCTAATATTGCAGGTCATTCTCAGGAGCAGTAAAACTTATTATTATGCTGCTAAAAAATTTGGGGGGACAAACACGTGATGTGTAAGTAGTAAAAATTTTACAGAAGTTAAATGGTAAGAATTTGAAAATGCCAAAAAGCAGCATAAAAACAGAGGGCTGATAGTGAGTTGGATTTATTCAA
This sequence comes from Myotis nattereri, assembly GCF_964212035.1. NCBI lineage: Eukaryota > Metazoa > Chordata > Mammalia > Chiroptera > Vespertilionidae > Myotis > Myotis nattereri. Next base: position 24,676,198 of record NC_138078.1, on the reverse strand, counting down.
CGCAGAATAATATCCTGTATCTTTTAGGTCATGGCTCTGTCTGATGCCTGATTTTTTTTTTACCTCATTTGTTCCCACTATTCTAATTGCAGTGTCCTGATTTTTCTAATCCCTCAGACCCAAAATCTTGCAGTCAGTTTCAAATTTTCTTCCTACTTTTTCTTGTCAATTCTGCATTTGAGGTGTTGCTAACATCTATTCCCTTTCTTCATATTTGAATTGATATTATCCTAGTCTAGGACTTCATTTCCATTTTCTTACTAATTTTTTCTTTCCCTTTCAAAGTATCCTGAAGACAACTCTTATAAAAGGATGTTTGCATCATGTCCTAACTATACTCTGAAACCTTATTTCATTGATTTCAGCATATATTTGACAGCCAAGCTCCCTAATCATTTGATCACTAGCTAATTATTAAAATTGTATTTGATACTTGAATATCACTTGATAATTTCTAAAGCAAGCATGTCAAACTCAAATGCTAACACAGGCCAAATAAACAAGGTTTAAGTTTATGTGGGCTGCAAGAAAACAAAAGCTTCAATTTTCATAGGCACATAGGTTTATTTCGTTAGAGACATGCTGAATACAAAGGGCTGAAATAAATGAATAATTGTTAACATAAAATAATAGAACATTTTAATAAAAACTAATATTTTTCTTAAACGTTAACTTACCAGACACTGAATAACTGCACAAATTATTAAGCATAACACAAATAAACCTATTTTTCTTGTTCTACGAAAGCGAAATATTTCCTGTTGCACACAGTAAACAAGTCAGTCCAAGACTAATGAAATGGCAATCAGCCGCTAAAATATTCACTGCTAGTATTAGTGGAGAGAAATGGTGCGCCTGCACATAAGGCACATAAGGGAAATGAATGCATCACGATTACAGTAATCAGTCATTAGCAAATGTCGTTTATTAATAATTATGTATAACAGGATATTGTAAAAAAATAGGTTATGAAATTGTTATTAAAACGTTTCTTACATACCGTTATATTGGCTGGGCCGCAAAAAATATTCATTGTGGGCCGCATGCAGCCCGCAGGCCACGAGTTCGACATGCTTGTTCTAAAGGTTTACACATAGTTATCATATTGGATTCTATAAAACTTTGTGAGACAGATAGGTTTTATTATCTATCTCTTATTCAAAAGGAATGTAAGTCTGAAATTTTGCAACTTATAAGTCACAAATTTGGTAGCTGTAGCTGTGGGATTTGAACTTATACCCTCAGGCTCTAAAACAATGTTTTTCCAAAAGTTGCTATCCTCCCAACAACTTCCCTCTCTATTTACCTCTCAGTCCCCAAGTCACTTACTTTCAGATTCCCCAGCGAAAGACGTAGGGTGTCAAGGCTCATTTCTAGCTCTAATTCCTCCACGATGAGACCAGAACCTAGAAAATTAATTTTGGAAATATGGATGGAAAATGACAATACCTCAACAGCTTGTGGGCAGTGTAAGGAAAGTTCCAGGAGTAAGTTATACGTTGTTGACTAAGAAAACTCATGGAAGATATTTTGATAAAACTTACAGAAAATTAATAAATAACAAACCCTTGTGAGATAAACTCTCCCCATGCTTGGACTTATTAGTGGTATGTATACAGTCCTTGATAGGTTTTATGAGATGGGAAGGAAGGATCACAAGACCTCACATTGAGAGATTAAAGAGTGTCATGGAAGGAGATGTGTTTGATAAACAGCTTGAATTCTGGTTGTCACTCAATTATGTAAGCATGCTTGGCTTGTGAAACTTCTCAACTTCAGATTTCTCAATGACAAAGTCGGAATAAATATGTCACCTCTGGGCCACTAAAATACTTATATGAGATAATGTACATAAAGGATTTTGTGTGAAATAAACAATAATAAATAGCAAACAGTTTTATTCAGTTCCAGCATTTGACCTTGAACAAGTTATGTAACCTCTCACTTCCTCAATCTACTGTTCCATAAACATGGGGGAAATAATAATACCTGCACCTTTTAGGATTGTTGAGGATTAAAAGAACCATCATATGTTATGCCCTTAGAAAAGTGCTCAATAAATGAAGTCAATGATGTGGTGAATTGATAAAATCAAAGTCCTGTTTTCCTCTTAGAAATGTTATTTAAGTACACTGAGGCTCAAATTTTCATCTGTATGCTGATGTCAGTAATTTCCCCTTTAATATTGTGCTTAAATATTAAGATCAAATATGTGAAATGCTTTATAAGCCATAAAATGTTATGGAAATGCTAAGTATTCTGGAATATCAAATCTGTTATAAAATTTCAGTTGATAAATGCTTAGAATAAAAGAGAACCCTTAACACCAAAGTTGGGAATTTAATTCATTTATATTGCTGTAACCTCAATATGGAAAAAAATGTATAAAAATCCTTAGTTTTGTCTTTAAATTTTATTTTACTACCTTAAAGTTTTCTAAATATCTACCATCTCTATGGGTTTATTATTAGATTCTTACTGTTAGACAAGACAAATGTTATCACCTAGATTTCACAGAAAGAGTCCTGCTTGTTGGAGATAGTTCCTTTGGGAGAAACTCGCATTCCCCTTAATAAATGGGGTCAGATTTTGGTATTTTATTTAGTGTCTTCCTCAAAAAGTCATGATCTAAGATCACTGGAGGACTTTGGAATCCTTTTTGACTTCAAATAATAGATTTCTGAATTTGAGTTTTCCTTACCACATTTATTTACTTATATATTTATGTCAATGGCCTGCATTAAAGGATGCCCTTGTACCATTGTGCTATTTTCAAAGCTCAGGCATGGTTGGCTTGGTTGGTGCAGGGGGAGCTTTGGGGAGTAGCAGGTGAAGCTGAAATCCAGACTTTCATAAAAGCATCCAAGTCATGCTGCCTTTCATGTGGCTGTGTCTGCTCTGAAGAAGTAGACCCTTCCTTCATATAAAGCCATCTCCCTGTCCATACTGGCCCTGGTGGCTGAGTGGCTGAGTCTACCCTAGTGGGTACCTTTTCTCTAATTCTCCAAAGGTGCCATATAGTCTACTGTTGGACCTGTCATCATTGTTGTTATTGATGTTTAATCAAAAAAGTTCATGAAGGTGACATGTATAGAAGGTAACATTTTTCAGGAAAGGGGAATGAATGGTTCAGTCAAAACATTTCAAAGGCGATGGTAATAATAGGGTTTAATATGGAATTTAAAGTTGGGAAAAGAAAGTTTAAAAGGAGGAAGTCTGAGATACCATGTCATCCAAAATAGGGAATGGGTGAAAAAGTAAAGTTTGTGTAAAAGTCTGAGAAGCTGGTCTGCTAAGTCTTACTGTGAAAGGGGTGCTCCTGTGGAGGTTTCAACATATGAAGTTTGGAGGGATATAAACATTCTGTCTGTAGCACCCACTAAGGTGCTACTTACTCAGAATGATAAACTCAGACATTTTTCACTGTAATATTGAAAAGTTACAGAAACTCACTAAGCCTGTGTCTGTGAAGAGGGAATAACAGTGTTATAAATATTACATGAGATAATATCTGTAAAATGTTTCATGTATGGTAGGTGCCTAGTTAATGTTAACTATCACTTTTGATTGTTATAGTAAGCTATTTGAGAGTGAGCATTATTGGAAATGTGACTTCTATATATTAGGCATGTGGAATCTTGAAGTGGTAAATTTATCATTAATTTACATACTTTTGACTCTTGCTTCCTTCAGTATTTTAAAATATTGACATAAACAGATAATTCATCTCCTAAATATAAGAAAATGTTGTCATGATCACTCAAGTGATATACCATAATTCATCTGACATTTAAAATGTCAGTTTGATGGGAATGCAGATTGGTGCAGCCACAGTGGAAAGCAGTATGAAGTTACCTCAAGAAATTAAAAATGGAACTACCTTATGACCCAGAGAGTCTAATTCTGCAAATATATATTAGGAAACCTGAAACACTGATTCAAAAGAATATATGCAACCCTATCATTCACTGCAGCATTATTTACAATAGCCAAGTGTGCCGAGCCAGCTTAGTCAAGGGTTCAGTAAGCCAGAGGGGGGCCGGCGAAGGATCTAGAAAAGACAAAGAGAATAAGCTGGGTCTAGGACCCTAGGTGGATCTTCCTGTGCCTGGCTGAGGCCACAGAGAGAGATTCAGACAGCAAGCTGATGCTTTATTTTATAGCCAGAGGTAAACAAGATAGTGGTCACCATAGTTACAATGTTCTTTTGAGTTTCACTTGTTTTGGCAGCACTTGTTGCATCTCCTTCAGCCCATTTAGCTACCCAGATAAGATCTAGGGCAGGGGCCCTCAAACTATGGCCCGCGGGCCACATGCAGCCCCTCGAAAACATTTATCCGGCCCGCCAGGTGTTTTGCCGCCGCTGCCTGTTGCTTAGCAGCTGACTCATCCGGGCCTGCAGTGCGCATGTGTGGAATGTGCGCCGCACCCACCGACTCCCCTCCTTCTCTCTGTCTCTCGACTCCTCCTCTCAGTCTCAGGTGTGATCCGACAAGTCACAAGCTTGCCTGTGCAGAGCCTGCTGCTGCCTGAGGACCGAGGTAAGAACAAGTTAGGATTTATTTTTTTTTTGAAGTTAGGCAGTATATATATATATATTTTTATTTTGCAGTTAGTATGGCCTTTTTTTTTTTGAAGTTAGGAGAGCCTTTTTTTTTGAAGTTTTTTTTTTTTAGTTCAAAATAAGACATGTGCAGTGTGCAAAGGAATTTGTTCATAGTTGTTTTTTTTTTAAACTATAGTCCGGCCCTCCAACGGTCTGAGGGACAGTGAACTGGCCCCCTGTTTAAAAAGTGTGAGGACCCCTGATCTAGGGAGTGTCATAAGGTCAAGCCTAATTATGCTAAGAGGGCTGTGCCCTCTAAGCTGGGACTTGTTTGTGGCTTTGCCAACAGGTCAGTCCGAGGCTTAACCTTTGGAAGCAGCCCAAGTGTCCATCAGTAAATGAATGGATAAACAAGCTGTGGTACATTTACACAATGGAATACTACTCTGCCTTAAAAAATAAGGAAATCTTACCCTTTGGACAGCGTGGATCAATCTGGAGAGCATTATGTTAAGTGAAATAAGCCAGTCAGAGAAAGAAAAGTACCATATGATTTCGCTCATATGTGGAATCTAATGATAGAAATGAACTAACAAGCAAAATAGAAACAGACTCATAGGTAGAGAACAGAGTGACAGCTGTCAGAGGGGAGAAGGATCGTGGGGCTGGGTATAAAGGTGAAAGGATTAAGAAAAAAGAAAAAGTCATAGGCACCAATAACCGTATGGTCCTTACCAGAGGGAAAGGGGGTGGGAGGAGGTAGATGAGGTATAGGGGGAATAAATGGTGATGGAAGGAGACTCAACTTGGGGTGGTGAATAAACAGTACAATATATACGTGATGTATTATAGAATTGTACACCTGAAACCTACTTAATTTTATTAATTAATGTCAACCCAATAAATTCAATAAAAAAGAAATATAAATAAATAAAATATAAGTTTGATTGAGAAATGTACAGAATGAGTGAATGATGACTGGATTCAAGAAACTGGATAGACCAGGAATAGAGCAATTTATTGGGGTCCTTGGCACTAGGTTTGAGCAGCTGGAAGGGGTATGCTGCCTTGTTCACTAACAGATGTGTTCCATAATGGGTAATAAGTAAGAATATCTTATATTTAAGAGTGGTTGGTGAAGACCTTGGGACTTTGGGGTGATAGGTAGCATGAATAAATAAAGCAAAGTGTCAGTTATCTATTATAACACAATTTCTTATTCTGAGGATGGCCAATGGAGGGTGAGAGTGATGGTCTAGGAAGGTAGAATCAGGAAATCAAAAGAACTCTTTTAGTTAGAAGTTCAGACCCAAGAGGACTGAAGAAAAAAAAAATGACATAATGGAGTATAAGTAGAGAATGAGTCCTAAAGACCAAAGCAAGAACCTGGCTAGAAACAAGATCCACGGCAGGTTTCCGATGAAACTGGCCACTGCAGGCCCGGGACGAGTCGGCTGCTAAGCAACAGGCAGCAGCAGCAAAACACCTGGCGGGCCGGATAAATGTTTTCGAGGGGCTGCATGTGGCCCGCGGGCCATAGTTTGAGGGCCCCTGCCCTAGATCTTATCTGGGTAGCTAAATGGGCTGAAGGAGATGCAACAAGTGCTGCCAAAACAAGTGAAACTCAAAAGAACATTGTAACTATGGTGACCACTATCTTGTTTACCTCTGGCCAACTGATTTCAGGCTTGCTAAATCCCTCAGGTTCCTTGAGTTGGCACATGACCGCTAGAGAGCTGCAGGATACATAAGGCAATCAAATAACTAATGCACTGCAGAGTATTTAAAATGTGACATAAACACAGTATTCTACATGTAACTCCAAGTCTTATGAGTGATCAACACAGAAATACATAAACCATAATTTTGTGTGAGATCAAAAGGTAATGACTTTTTATTATCGTGGTGATGCTTGATTTAAATGAATTATATTTGATTTCTGTGAACTTTTAGAGCTTCATATCTCAACATGACCTCTCTTCCCAGCAAATCCATACCTATTTATTCTTTGGCCTCTCTCTACTGTTATCAGCTAGGTACAGCTTTAATTCAATAAGTATATTTTGCTTGCCTGCTAAGTTGGATGTGAGAATGGGAGGTTCAGTTGAAAATTGAGTGATTGAAAAAGAGCCAGTTTATTGAGGACTGTATTACCATATGCACTGGGTTGGAAAGTGCTCCCCCAAAATTCATGTCTTTCTTGGAACTTCGAAAATGTGACCTTGCTTGGAAATAGGGTTGTTGCAGATGTAATTAGTTAAGGACTAGTATCCTTATAAGAGGAGAAGAGATACAGAGAAGGAAACAGGTAGAATAACACGTGAAACAGAGGCAGAGACATAAGTGATACATCTACAAGCCAAGAAACACCGAGAAGCTCCAAGCACTGCAGGTAATACTATAAGCTAAGAGAAAGGCATGGAACAGATTCTCCCCTAAAGCCATCAGAAACCGGGGCCCTCCCTTCAGGCCAAAATCTTATTTTAGATTCCTAGACTCCAGAACTGTGAGAGAATAAATTTCTGTTGTGTTAATCACCTAGTTTGTTATAGCAGTCCCAGCAAACATGGAAAGAAATTTAAATACTAATTTATCTATAAAGAATTTTAATTGCCAGAGCTACTTTTTGATTGGATATCACTTTAATGCTCTTTTATCATATAACACATCATTAAAGAAATAATGTCAAAGAACATAAAAAAAGGAAGTAATAGTTCCTTGAAGGTATTCAAAATTTGATTCATAGATCAGGCCAATACTATTAAGGCATATAGCAATATGCATGGAAGTTCTATGTGAACTTGTTAAAGAGGGCACCCTATCTTTTCATTTTTGAATTACCAAAGCCCTAAAATATTTGAGTCCTGCTGAAGCTATTTCTTGAGATGGGAAGTCTTAGTTTCCAAAGCATATTCTGACAGTGATGTAAGTATACTCCTTAGGTTTTCGTTCCCATTAGAAAAAAATTCCACTTAATAAAGAGCATGAAACAAAATGGATTCTTCTTCTGATGCTCAGATGGACATTTTTTTGGAATTCTCAGAAATAAGAAGGGGTTCTTTTTAGGTTGATATGTGTGTGGATTCTGTGCTTTCTAAAACACAATGGACACTTGCTGTTTAGTTTGTCATTGTCATTGCTTTGGTTAAGCCCTAAGGTTGCAGAAAACCTTATATGGAAAGTAGAAATATTAAAACATTCAGCCACTGGTAATTAATAATTCTTTGCAAATAGGTCGTGTATTTGCATATTTATTTACCAAGAATTTTTTTTTATTGATTTTTTACAGAGAGGAAGAGAGAGAGATAGAGAGCTAGAAACATCAATGAGAGAGAAACATCGATCAGCTGCCTCCTGTACATCTCCCACTGGGGATATGCCCGCAACCCAGGTACATGCCCTTGACCGGAATCGAACCTGGGACCCTTCAGTCCGCAGGCCGACGCTCTATCCACTGAGCCAAACCGGTTTTGGCAACCAAGAATTTTAATTAATGTTACGGAGACGCTCAATGGCTCAGAGGACAGCATTGATTCCAAGTGGCTACATTTCTTTAAGGCCCAAGGTTCCTTTGGTGGCATCTGGATTTGAAATGCTTATAAGCATAGTCCATCTCTAAATTGCAACAAAGATTGGTATTGTGAATGTTACTAATAGCTTGAGTCAACTGAAGGGGAAAGTACAAAACGAACAAAAGATCTTTGCTCTCCAAATTATAAAACATCATTTTTTTTTAACAGGAGAGACAGATATTACTTTCATTAAAGTAATAGAAAAGTGGAAATTGTTGTTATTAACCATAAAATAGGGTGGAGACATGTGAAACTATGGGGATAATTTTTATTTTAGAAAATAAGCAGAAATCAAAGTTAGTTTTTGTTAATCCTTACCCAAGAATGTTTTTCCATTGATTTTTATAGAGAGTGAAAGGGAGGAGAAAAGACAGAGAGAGAAACATCAATGTGAGAGAGACACATTGATTGGTTTCCTTCTGCACACACCCCCACGGAATCTGGGATGGAGCCTGCAACCTAGATATATGGCCTTGACTTGAATTGAACCCAAGACCATTCAGTCTGCAAGCCAGCGCTCTAACAACTGAGCCAAACTGGCTAGAGCTAAGTTAGTTTTTGAATTGTATTTCTGGAATAAGGTCATGGTATATAATCAGGCCATGTCTCTGATAATTTTGTTAAATTTGATAAAAAAAGGTCACATGGCTAAAAATATATAATTTAACTCTCAAAATTAGAATTGTTTTCACTTTCTTTTGATAAGTGAAAGGTGAGGAAAGATATCCTTTTAAATTAGACCTGAGCAATTTCAATATCTTTTTTAAAAATTTCTTTATTGGTTAAGGTATTACACATGTGTCCTCATCCCCCCATTAACCCCCATCCTCCCCCCCACCCCACTCATGCTCCCATCCCCCTGTTGTCCATGTCCATTGGTTTGGCTTGTATGCATGCATACAAGTCCTTTCGTTGATCTCTTCCCCTTACCCCCACCCTCCCCTACTTTCCCTCTGGGGATTGATAGCCTGATTGCTGTTTCTCTGTCTTTGGATCTTTCCCTGTTCGTCAGTCTATGTTGTTCTCTATATTCCACAAATGAGTGAGATCATGTGGTATTTATCTTTCTCTGACTGGCTTATTTCACTTAGCATAATGCTTTTGGATTGTAATATGACCCTATTCTAAGCAGTCATTTAAGGAACAAATGCAAACACAAAGAAACTCCTACAAAGAAAATTCAATATAACTGGCAGCACAATTTAAGGAGGGGAGGGGAAAGTAGGGCCAGGGAAGATGTTTGAAAGTATTCTTTTTGTCTTCTCAAGTTACTAATACTCAAAGGAAACCTAACTTTTTCTAAAGATAGAATGCTTGAAAGAAATTAAAAGAACATAACATGACTGATATTTTAGCAAATTCTTGGCTATAGCTTTAGAAAGAAACTAACCAGAAGAAGCAGTTTGTTTAGATTACCTTTTTCTTTTTATCAATTAGACACATTGTTTGCACCATACTAACTACTTAGTACTGAAGAATTTTGTACCTTTCATCTATTAAAAATGAAAGAAATCACCTTTTAGAGATGCCAATAGAAATAAATAATCAAGACTATAGATGAGTCTTGCCTGATGCAAAATTGATGAATGAAATTTAATTTCACAACAAAGATAAAGAAATGAGTATTAATGTGTCACACAGCTTTTAGCAAAATTCCTTTAAACACCAATATTCCTAGTGTATTTTTTATTATAGTATATATTTCAATTTTATTCTTAAATAATGTTTGGAATATTTCCATTAGGTCAATTCAGGTTTCTCTGTTTTACATAGATTCAATTTTTTTTAGTCTGTAGTTTATGTTCCTTTTTTAAAAATTGCATAGCCTTAAGGTAGTAAATCAAAACAAAGTTAGTTCTCTTGTGGGAAATACAGTCCTTTTTGACCACATATTCTTTTCTCAGAAATATAAATGATTTATAACCAAAAAGGTTTATATTTGAATTAACTGTACAAAATGAATATAATACAGTCTACATTTGTTAATTGAAACAATATAGAACAAATATTAATTTTTCCCTTGCCATAATGCACAGGTTTTTCTAATGTGCTGCCTTCTGGCTTCTCAATGGATTGTTGTTTTTTTAATTTGTATTAATTTCTAAACTACATACTAATGTTTTTCTGTATACATTTGTGTTAAGAAACTATATTTGAGAGAAAGAGAGATTTGGTTTTCTGATGGGTTATGATAATAATATGCTTGCTAGATGACACAGCTTTTAACATTTGAAATAACCATAAAATGGCAATAAGTTTAATAGAAACATCTTCTTTGTGTTATAACAGTATATAGTAGTGGTTTTCTGTATGTGAGGTTACCTCTCTTCTACAAGAATTACTGACGAGCATATTCCACATATAAATATCTTCAGTGGGCTTCAGTATACTTTTAATACTTTTAATATATATATATAGACTGTGTATTTTCATTTCTCTATTTAGCATGTACCTATTTTTCCACAGTGTGTGTGTGTATTAAATATAAAGTGCAGCATTTCTTGAAGAAAAAAAAACAACAACACCCCCCCCCCCCGTGTAGCTCTCAAAGAGCAACTACAATTTTCTCAACAGTGAAATAGAAAAACTAATAACCCTATAATCCCCTACTTAAATTTCTTAATTCTAATCATAATACTGTTTTTTTATTCCATATAAATGCAAGAACCATATGGTGAGTAGAATAGCAAATATATTTGATCACTTTTTTCAAAATTGTGCTAAAATTTTTGATAATTTTAAAGCATGGTCTATTGTTAAAAGAAAATATTTTCAATTGAAGGTTATTGATTTCATTCTCCCCCTCATCCTCTCTTTTTAAATGATAGTTCATTTCAGGAAAGTAAAAATAGTGAAAGCTAGCTACCATTTTAAGTCTTAATATGGACCACATCCCATGCATGACTTTGTTTGGGTTTTTCCTATTTAATTGACACACACTAAGGGGAGTCTTACCAATTTTCTTATATAGGTTAGTCAATTGAAGTTCATAAAAATTGAGACATTTGCTTAAGATCACAGTTAAGTGATAGAGCTAGGATTTAACCCAGACAAGCTTTATATCTAACTAGAGGCCCAGTGCACAGATTTGTGCACTGGTGGGGTCCCTTGGTGTGGCCTTCAGGGATCAGGCTGAACCCAGTAATCCAATGCTGCCCTGCATCTGGCACCCATTGGTCAGCTAAGAGGCCCTCCGACTGTGGGAGCTCACTGACCACCAGGGGACAGCTCCTGCATTGAGTGTCTGTCCCCTTGTGGTCAGTGCGCATCATAGCAACTGGTCAACCAGTTGAACAGACACTTAGGGTTTTATACATATAGATTTTATAGGACCATAAACTGCCTGAGGACAGAGACCATGACTTGGGTTCTTAGTATCTAGATATCTCTCATGTACAAATAAAATATCCTATTCACTACTCAGATTTTGTGTATATTTTGAGTTACTTTTATGTCTTTTAAAGAAAATACATTCTGGAATCTTAATAGCAAATATAAGGATTCAGCTGCTTTAGGTAAAATAAAAATCAGGAGCAATATTCAATATAAATACATTATGGGGGAAATCAATTAACAGCTAAAATGTATGGGATTTTTGCAAATAGAAGTAGAAATGAAATGTATACTTTTTGTCTTATACTTGTTGAATTTGAGCATTTAAATCTAACTGACTCCAGAGACTTGTAATAACATATATTTCAGATGGGAAAAGCTTTGGGTTATCTGGGAGAGTATAGCTAAAAAAAAAATTAAAAAAATGACTCTGTATACATCTAGAAGTGCTTTGTCCATCTCTTGAGAAATACACAAAAGCTTTGTCTTGGCCCACTGGAACTCCATGCCAGAAAGCAGCATAACCCAAAAAAGCATGTTGACTTCACGCTGTCATTGTCCTTGCTCACAACCTCATGTTCTTCTTTAGTAGTCTGGGAAAAAAATCCTTAGTGTGGTTTTTCCACTCTTTTATATGATGTCCCAAATAGTGCTTCCAAATGATCTATTCTTCTTTTGTGATTTGCTTCAGAGTAGAAGCTCTCTTACTCCACATAATCAGGCCAGTAATAGTTTGGTATCTTAATAAATGATGGTATATGCAAGAAAGATGTAAGTGCAATGGAAATTAAAAATAGACTGCAGGAGCTCAGCCAGTGTGGCTCAGTGGTTGAGCATTGACCTATGAAGCAGGAGATCACAGGTTTGATTCCTGGTCAGGCACACGCCTGGGTTTCCGGTCGATCCCCAATAGGGGGCGTGCAGGAGGCATCCAATCAATGATTATCTCTCATCATTGATGTTTCTATCTCTCTCTCCCTCTCCCTTCCTCTTGAAATCAACAATAATATATTTTTTTTAAAAAATAGAGTGCAGGACTTCCAGGGCCCAGAAGACAGTATGAAATAAGGTGTAATGATGAATATCATTGAGCAGGTGAGATTTGAACAAAACTGGAAGCCAACTGGATATCTGCAGGGCAGTTGTTCAGGTAGAGTGAACTACTAAAAAAGAAAGATGCTCTACAGTGGGAGTGTGCTTGGTGTATTCAAGAAATAACAATGAGGACTGTGGTTTTTATGAAGCAAAATGTAATAGTACATTATACAATTAAGGGAGATTAGGGTACAGAATAGAGACATACATTTTGAGTTCTGTGCAGTGAAGAAAGAACATAGAGATATTTTTAAAACAATCTGAGAGGTTTCTTTAATAGTTTCATAATATCCCCCACAAGAAGGCTTTGTATTTTTCTTCAGCTCACTTTATTGATTTTCCCCTCACAAATTCAGTTGGGTTTTATAGAAAGAACACATCCCTTTTTTATATTCATATTTCATCTAATTATTTAGTATATAATTATATTATGTCATTACATAGATAAGAATGGAAACAGTCACAATTGACCTGCAGTAAGCATATGTTCGGGTTATCGATAGCCTAAAACAGCAGTAACTTTTTTAAATTTTATTTTTCAATTACAGTTTACCTTTAATATTATTTTGTATTAGTTTCAGGTGTACAACATAGTGGTTAGACAGTCATATATTTTACAAAGTGATAACCTAATATTTCAAGTACCAATCTGACACCAAATATAGTTATTACAATACTAGTGGCCTGGTGCATGAAATTCATGCACATTAAAAGGGAATTAATTAGAGGAAATATTTTAATATTGCTATTTGCCCTTTCTCTATAATAGAAGTGTCAGAGATAAAAGAAAATAAGTAAAATGTATATGAAAATCTCCCTCCTGTCAGAGTCTGGGGCATGCCGTGGGACCTAGAGTCAAGTCCCTGCCCACCCGTGTGCGCCTCAAAATAGCAATAGCGCGAGACCCAGACCCGGCCAGCCCCACCCCCGTCAAGCCCCACAGGGCGGGGGTGCAGCCTCAGTTCCCCTGGCCCTGGCATGAGGGTGCGAGGGCGCAACGACCATTTGCCTACTAGCTCTTTATTATATAGAATTATAGACTACATTCCCTCTGATGTACTTTACATCCCTGTGAAGATTGGCAGTACAAACTGCCAATTTGTACTTCTTAATCCCTTCACCTTTTTCATCTAGTCCACCAACCCCCACCCCTCTGGCAACCAATTTTATATCCAGCAGTCACTTTTTATATCTCATGTTTGTGTGAGTCATGAATTTGGGTATGGGTCAACTGGGTGATTTTTTTTTCTCCCTGTCATGTCAACTCTGATCAATCATTGGTACTCAGCTGCCTGAAGGCTGGCCAGGAGGATCCAAGACAGCTCCATTCACATGTCTAGTGCTTTGGTAAAGATGACTGAAAGAGTTGGGTTACTTAAATCAACTAAATTAGTGCCTACATGTGGTCTCTCCAGGATGGCGGACTTAGGAAAGTTGAGCTTCTCACATGGCAGTTCAGGGTCCATGAGTAAATGATAGAAAAGACAGAAAATGTAAATTTTCTATCTATTAATGCCTGACTCTGGAAAATCAAGCATCACTCCTACTATATTTTATTAGTTAAAGTAGTAACAGAGCCCACCCATATTAAAAAAGGAAACAAAATCTTCACCACATCAGTGGGAGGAGTGTCAAAAAATTTACAGCTATCATTAGTCCAACAAAACATACATTTCAATTCTAATAGATAGTAGCCTCTGGTTAATATCTTTCAGCAGGCCATCTTGATCCATTAGGAAATCTAACAGAGTTTTGGTTTATCCAAACATTCAGGTAAATGGAGATCTATTAAGACAGATTCTATCATAATTCCATTTATTCTCTTTATTTCACATTATCCTAGTTTTTAATTATTGCTCGTCTTTCTGGCCAAACATTTAAAATTATAAAGGTGTAGTATACTGTATAGGAATAAATATTCAACTGAACATAGCATAATTATAAACACATTTACTTTAATTTCTAGAATGCATATTCTTTTCATCTGGTCTCTAACTTCTAAACAAAATCCATCACTTTCACATTTTCGTTTTATTATAATTTAAGGTTTTAAATATTTTTCTGATATGAAATATTACCAGACTGGGATGCCTGTGTAGATTATACACTGCAATAAATCACTGTGAAAAATATGGGCAGTCAGGTGTTAGAGATTATTTTCCTGCTTGAGCCCTAAGAAATGTTACCCATCTTCTCACTGGCTTTTTAGCACATCTGCTCCACTTAAAACTATGGTAAGGAGGTATGTAAGATTGAACTGATTGTCTCTTGGAGTTACTGTGCTTTTTTCAAAATTTTGTTTTTCAGTAAAGGCAATTGCCCCTTGAGAGAACTGGTTGTTTCACACCCGCTAATTATCATACAGCCATTTAAAGTTGAAATGGTAATCAAACCAATAAAAGCCCAAGATTAGCTATATTCCCTCTTAATTTCTACTGGAGAAGTTCATCTGAATATCTATAAAAGATTTCTTGGTGCATTTTGTGGCAGATGCAGTAAAACAAATGCAATACAAACTTGTAACATACAGCTTTGGATTTTAGTTTGAATTTTAAGCCGGACATTTTTTAACTTTTACAATTTAATTATAGGAGTCAAATGATCTTGACGGATCATTCTAGTTATGAATAGAATATGAGGATTTGGGTTTTATTACAGAAAGAAAAATCTATTTTAAATGGTAAAATTTATACTTTTTGCCCATCAGAAATTACTGGTTGATGATTCTATTAAAATTAAGATCTAAGTATATAATTATACTTGAAACCAATTCTCATTTAAGGAATGGCATACTGCATGACAGGTTGTGAGGTATTAAGAAATAATTGCATGCCTAGAAGGTGTAGTGAATCATATGAGCAAAGGCCAAGAACATCCAGACACCAAAATTTAGTCATTTCAAATATAACTCCCTAGTGCACATTATTCTAATTAAAAATTGCATACTATTGCTTGTATTGGGCCCAAAAAAAGTTCGCTTAAGTTAGTACTTTAATAATTTTAACAAATGTATTTAAATATTTACTAATCCATAAAATTGATTCCACTCATAATTATAAATATTATCAGGGCTATTAAATAGGGGAATGTGCCAAGCACCATTCTGAACCTTCCTTTTGAAATAATCTTGATTTCTAGAATGAAATGCATGTTATGAATCAAAGAAATATAATGGTAGATCAAATAATCAAGCATTTCCATGCATTTTTATATCCATACATATTTAAAATAATTATGTTTATTAGAATTTTTATTTAAATCAAAATGCAAGTCCATCTAACTATTCCTGGTTTCAATATAAGACCACAGTATTACACATAAGCATGAATAATACTTAGCATATCGTCTAACGCATGGTTAGAAGTAAATAAATATTACTATACTATTATTTTGTCAATTACCTATAGACTGGGGAAATAGACAATAGTTTTAAAGCATTGATGGTGGTACCTTGAGGCTTCAGGAAAACTCACTCTTTCTTAATCTGTGAGGAAAGAAATGGTGAGTTTTCCGGGAATAACAAAGAAGAATTTATTTAATAGAAAAGAAATTGCGAATGTCTTTCATTATTTTAGATTCAAAACTTGGGATATCAGATTTTTTCTAGTTTTCATATTAATTTGTTTTGGTGTCAGATTTCATTTCTTTGCTTACTTTTGAAAACTGGTATTAAATAAATTCTTTGGAAGGCTGCTAACCCTGAGTGTACACATTTAGATGGAGTTAATAATAAAAACAAAACAAAAAACCTTTTATCATTTGGTTAATTTTCTAAGAGGCTACATATTTAGATCATGGATATAAACAAAATATGAGATACTGCATAAAAGAGAAATATCAAAGACATTTTCTCTTTTATTAAAACTATCAACAATAAGGGCTTTGACAATAGTGTTCTTACCAATGTTATCATCAGCCCTCAACTCTTAACATAAGGACTAAAAGGACTTTAGTGTTGGGACACTGTGTTATATTATTCTCCACCTATGGCAAGATAATATGCAGAAGTCAAAAGAATAACCAAAGAACTTATATGCATATATGCATAAGCCATGGACACAGACAATAGTGGGGTGAAGGCCTGGGGAGGGGACTGGAGTGGAGAGGAAGGAGTCATAGGAGGGAACTAGGGGGGACATCGGTAATACTTTCAACAATAAAGAAAAAGAAAAAAAGAAAAAAGAATAAGCTAGCGTAAGCTTTGAAATAATTTAAATTTCACTCACTTTCTAGCAGTCTGATATTAAACTATTTACTTAACCTTTCTAAGACTCAATTTCCTTATACATATAATTATAAAAATTACTTGGTAAGATATAAGAAAAGTAGCACAGTTTCAGTAATATCCAATATCAATCACATAACAATCATCAGTGCCTTTCTCTTTATAAAACAATAATATTAATGACAAGATAGTAATTCTAACTTAAAAATTAACTTTATGCCCTGGCCAGTTAGCTCAGTTGGTTAGAGCATCGTCCTGATACACCAAGGTTGCAGGTTCAATTCCCGGTCAGAGCACGGACAAGAATTATCCCAAAAATGCATAAATAAGTGTAACAAGCCCTAGCCAGTTTGACTCAGTGGGTAGAGCATTGGCCTGTAGACTGAAGGGTCCCAGATTTAATTCCAGTCAAGGGCACATGCCCGGGTTACAGGCTCAATCCCCAGTAGGGGAGCGTGCAGGAGGCAGCCAATCACTGAGCCTCAATCATCATTGATGTTTCTATCTCTTCCTGCTCCTTCCTCTCTGAAATCAATAAAAATATGTAAAAATAAGCAAGTGGAACAACAAATAGATGTTTTTCTCTCTCAAAATCAATATAAAATAAAAATTAAATTTATGTTGTATGCTAGTTAATATATATGAAAATACAAAGAAAAAATAAGATATATCTCTATTAAAATACTCAGTAAAGAGACAAACAATACTTGTTTTGATTTCTGAATCTAACCTTGATGATTATGATGATAAAAATAATCACTATTAGGTTACTATTCTTGTGATTAACTTTTATTTATGTATTTGCCTCTATTGATATTTTAAAATATTTTATAGCTGAATAACTTGGACATGGCTATTTTATTTCATATGATGTTCCCAAAATCATATTGACTATTTGATTCCAATTTCTATAGAAAAGTTGGAGCCCCATCTCTTTCCATCAACAATATTTGTGTGGTGATACACTTCAAGGGCTATACTGTAGCATGCACAAGAGATGTGGACAGATACTGTTTAAATTAGTACCATAAATTCTGCTTTTATGTGTCCCAACCTCATATTTATTGAAATGTATTAAATTACCTCAGACATCTAAGGATACAACATTCAATTTATAATCATCTTTATGGTTAAGTTAATTCGATTAACCTTATCTTTGAAAGGTGGCAGATTAAGGAGTGCAAAGTGCACTTTCATTTCTTTGGTGGATGCTGTGATCTATTTAGAGGATGACTCCGTGCTTGGTGGGGGGAGTATCCAAGAATTAGTTATATAATTTAATTTTTTTATTTGGTCTATTTGACACAGAAGCTCTATGCTGTGCTAGATGACATTGGATGGTGACGACTTGCTCAAATCACTGCAATTTTTAGTAAAAAATGACTACTGGGGCCGTAGCCAGTTTGACTAGGTGGATAGAGTACCTGCCTGTAGAGTGAAGGGTCCCAGGTTCCATTGCAGTCAAGGGCACATGCCCATGCCCAGGTTACAGGCTCAATCGCTAGTAGGGGGCATGCAGGAGGCAGCTGATCAATGATTCTCTCTCATCATTGATGTTTCTCTCTCTCTCCCTCTCTCTTCATTTCTAAAATAAATAAAATATATTTTTTAAAAGAAAGGTCTGCCTGGCTTGGCCTACACTGGGCATTCTAGACCTTTGGGGGAAAAGGACTAGTGGGCATTTTTCACTGATTTAAAGGCCTACATTTACATTTTCTGACCAGATTTCATCTTAGAGAAAGTATTATTTTTTTAAATATATTTTATTGATCTTTTACAGAGAGAAAGGGAGAGCGATAGAGAGTTAGAAACATCAATGAGAGAGAAACATCGATCAGCTGCCTCCTGCACACCTCCCACTGGGGATGTGCCTGCAACCAAGGCACATGCCCTTGGCCGGAATCGAACCTGGGACCTTTCACTCCTCAGGCTGATGCTCTATCCACTGAGCCAAACTGGTCAGGGTGAAAGTATTATTTAAGAATTATTTAGACATTTCAGTTTGAGAAGTTATGTTTTTGCTATAAAAATGTGTCTGGGGTTGTGTGCAAATTTGTATACACAACATGAGATTTTTAGGTACCAGTATTGGGTAATTAAAAGTTGTGTTTTCATGGCAATAAATTAATTTCCTGTGTTGTGAGACCCTCGTGGGATGTGTGCACTGCTTAAATGATACTCACTGTTACTGGTTTGGCGAATTCAGTGCTTGCTTATTTTGCTGCCCTAGACAACAATGAGGTAGGTATGGAGTTTGTTGAAACTACACATTTTTACTTGGATGTCATTGTAAAGAAAGTGAAAGCAGTGTCATACAACCTGTAAAAACTCTGACTAGCGGGTTTCTATCAAGTCTCCTTGGTAAAGTTTGCACAAGTCCAGTTCTCCAATCATGCTGAATATCAATTATGCCTCTTTAACTTATTTGAAGCTCTTTATGACTTTGGAAAACTAGATAATTTAAAATTTTAAACTGTCATACTATGTGGCCAATCTTCATTTGTGTTCTATATGTATTTGTAGTATTAGTCTTGCACTTTGAGTGCATAAGTCAGCCCCTTTGGTTCATACAGATAACATGTATTTGGAAAGAACATCAGGACATATGTAATCACTCTGAGAATACTACTCAGAAGAATTGAGTCAAGTTTTAGGCTACTAAAATTTGCTAGACTCTGTAACCTATGACTGTATTTCTGATTCCAACAGGTCTTCTAAGAAATCTTGCTTTTAATTTCACAGTAGACAGGCAAATGAGAAAATAGATGAACACAACCATTTTATAAGAGGTGGTTTCTAAGTGTATAGATTCTGGAGACAGCTTGACAGCCTGAGTTCAAATCTCAGTGCTGCTATTTAATAACAGTGACCATGGGCAAGTTACTTAGCCTCTTTCAGCCCCTCTTTATTTTTAAAATAACTAATGATAGTACTTTGTAGGTTTGCTGGAAAGATTAATATCGCTTAAAGGGTGTATAGCACGCAGTGAGTATGTATGATACTTTCCAATTACTATTATCATTACCTAGGGGAAAAGATAGCAGTATCTGTACATTGATAGATATCTCCAGTTACTATTATCAGTAACCACCAGCAAATCAGAACTTGGTGTAGATATATTTTCTGTTTGCCACAGCTAGATTTTTTTGTTTGATTTTTTGTTTGATATTTTGTTTGTTTTTATTTGCCATGTTTTCTTAATTCCTCTTGGAAAACCTTTCGGGGTCACTTCCATTAGTGTTTGCAGGATAGCTGACTTATCTCGGGGGAAAGTGCCCATTAGAAGTATAGTACAATGGTTGTGTCAGGAAAATCTATTAAATAGAGTCCTGAGAGCTCAGAGCTGTAATTGTATAAATGTATGTTTTTCAGGGGCAGTGTTGGATAAGTAAATGGATATAAAATAGAGTATTAAAACTAGATGGTACCTTAAAAGCTATGTAGTCCAACTCCTTTATTTTATAGATGAGAAAACGGAGGGTCAGAAAATGGGGTGGTTTATCCAAGGTCGCAGTAGTTATTGTCGGAGATGAGGAAAATATCCAAGTGTCTGCATACATTTTAGGTTATTTCCACTAAAATTTTATGTCTAAATTAGAATCTAAAAGAATCCATTTAAAGCAGCGCTTTTTCTTACTCCTGAACATCTTTGCACTATTCGGAAAAACCTAGATCGCCTGCTGGAAGCCTTTCTCTTCTTCCCTTACTAACCTTTGACTAAGACGAAAGCTCAAACTACACACTTTCCATTACAAAAACAATCTAAAATATTGAGACTAGCATGCATAACATTAGAAGCAAATTACCTACTTACCATATGTACTGAGGATCTGCTTGCTGAGCAAGCCCACTTAGAATGCATAGACATTAAACAACATTTCAGGACACCATCCCAAGACCTAATCAATGATATATACTGACCTTTGACTCAGGAATACATCCATGATGCTTTCAGGAGCCAGCAATAGCTCTTAACTATTGATAGCAGAAACATGATCTATATGGCTCTTGTTCTGCCCTTTGAAAAATCAAACAGAATCACTGTTTCTTAACGCCAATAGGCACTGGAAGGAGCTGGGAGTCCAAAGGTCACCATTCATACAACGTAAGTGCCTCCCTAAAGGCTGTTTATCTTCTAACTCGGACTAGACATTTTATGTGGGCAAGAGGCTGCTTGTGATTTCCTGAGTAAGCCAGAGAAACATGATGTGGCATGATACTGTCCCTTTAGTTCTTTAGTTGTCAGCTTCCGAAATGAGAAACACATAACAGCAGAGGGATAAATGTGGCAGAAAGCAGAGGTGAGAAAGGGAACAGTTAGATATAGGAAACATCAAAGAACAAGGAATAGCAACAAGCCAATGACAGAAGCCAGCAAGAAAGGGGAAAATATGAGTACCAGTAAAAATGCTGAATAAGAGCTATAAAGGGGGGCGGTTAACAAAGCAGGCCTTGACATGACAATAATCAATTTCTGAATAAAATAAAAAGGGAACTTTGTACCTTTCTCCAAAAAAAATCAGTAAAATGAAGAGAGAATGGACTAAGGAATGGGGGGAAGAATATATACACAGAAAGAAATAGTTAAGGCAATGAGCAGCATCCCTGACATTTAAGCTGGTGAGTTGTGTTGCTGTCTCCTTCCAGCTGTATAGATTACAAACACTGGGAATTAGGGATAGGAGAATGCTGTTGCTGTATGAACGTCAATTAACTAATTCGAAATGAAAGTTTGACTGCCAATAAATAGCTGCGATGAGGGCCGTTACCTGTGTTTGATCTTTCTCCTGTCAAATAGGTAGTGGTAATATTTATTCTATCTAGCTTAAGGGACTTTGCAAAGAGATATTGGGTCAATGCATATATATAATCAATGGAGGCAATATAGCATAAGTGTTTAAGAATATAGTGGTTTATCTTTCTCTGGCTTAATGTCACATGATCTCACTTATATGTGGAATCTAATGAACAAAATAAACTGACAAACAAAATAGATCAGAGACATGGAAACATGCAACTGACTGAAAATCCTCAGAGGGAAGGGGATGTGTGGGAAGGGATTAACTAAAGAACTTACATGCATATATGCAAAACACATGGACTCAGACAATAGTGCAGTGAAG
This sequence comes from Myotis nattereri, assembly GCF_964212035.1. Taxonomy (NCBI): domain Eukaryota; kingdom Metazoa; phylum Chordata; class Mammalia; order Chiroptera; family Vespertilionidae; genus Myotis; species Myotis nattereri. The sequence continues at coordinate 24,654,304 of NC_138078.1, read as the reverse complement.
GCCTGGGGAAGGGGAGGGTGTAGGGAGGAGGGGATCAATTGGAGAAAGGAAAAAGGGGACATCTGTAATACTTTCAACAATAAAGATAAATCTTTAAAAAAATTAAAAAGATAATTGTACCATAGTTTTGACTTTTTTGTGCGTTTGAAACTTTTTATAATAAAAAGTTGGAAAGATTGTGGGGGGCAAGAATATAATGGTTAAAAGGGGAGACTCAAAGCCAAGGCTCTGGGATTGAAATCCAACAACTTTTCATCTTATTTCTGTACTCTTGAGCAGGTCAGTTAACCTCTCTTTTCCTCAGTTTCCTCATCTATAAAATAGAATTAATAATAGTGCCTACGTCATAGGGTTGTTGTGAGGAGTGAGCTAATAAATGCGAGAACAATGCCTATCACGTATTAAGAACCATCTTGAGTATTTTCATTGTGTTGATGCTTTGGAAATAAAACTTTTCCATGAATGTAACCCACTGTGTTCATCAACAGTGCTGCATAGGAATTAGAATTATTGATGTTGATAAAAAATCCTATGTGAAATCATTACCTTCTATTCCTTCATTCATTTTCTCTTCTATCTCATATTTATACTTTTTCATTCCTGCTTCTCTTAGTTCATTGCAAAAGAAAGTCACTTCATTTTGCCTCATTTACTGAATACATATTATTCATCAAGAAATTCTTGAGCATTTACCATATACAGGCACTGCTAGTTATATAAAAAGGTATAGGCACATCATTTATATGTAAAATTGTGAGATAGCATCTTAAAATGTCTTTAAAAGGTTAATATGAAAGACAAATACCATATGATTTCACTTATATGTGTAATCTTAAAAACAAAGTAGAACAGAAACAGACTCAGATACAGATAATATTTTGATGGTTGCTAAATAGGAGGGGAGTTTGGGGGCTGGGTGGAAAAGGTAAAGGGATTAAGATTTATAAATAGGTAGTTACAGAATAGTCATGGGGATGTAAAGTACAGCATAGGGAATATAGTCAATAATATTGTAATGACTATGTATGGTGTTAGATGGGTACTAGACTTATTGGAGTGATCCCTTCATACATATACAAATGTCTAATTACTGGGTGTATACCTAAAACTAATATAATATTGTATGTCAACTGTAATTAAAAATAAAATGTATTTTTGAATTTTTTTAAAAAGGTGAAGGCAGTTTTTGCCCTCAAAGACATATATCCAGCAAAAGAGAGCAATTCATAAAAAAGTAATAAGAAATACTATGGTTTAATTTATGAACAAAGTTGGGGCTTAGTTGGATGCTAAGGGCAGACCAAAAATGTTAAAATAATTGAGTTTCAATGCTACTATATTCCATCAAATTTTTTTATCTTCTATTTCACTTTTTAATGTGTTTTTTTTTGCTAGGAAAACTTAGGGCCGGACTCTCACTTTTGCTCACTTCTCTCCATCATCTTCCCCCACCGCTAAGAAAAAGCAAAACATTTTTATTTTATGCTTATATGCTTCTGGTGATGTTTTCTCAGCCACTCATTGTGTTAGAGTTAGACTAACAATTTTCATATTAAGTTAAAGTGGTTGGAAAACCTAGCTCAGAGACATAGAAGCGTGAACAGACTGTTGAACCTCAGAGGGTAGACAGGGGAGGGCTGGTGGAAAGAGATCAACCAATGAACTTGAATGCATCTATGCATAACCTGTGGACACAGACAATGGGGTCCTGAGGGCCTGGGGGTAGGGGTGGAAAAGAAAAAAAATAGAAAAGTAATTAATTACAGAAAGAAAGAAAGAAAACCTAGCTTACTTTGTCTAAGTATATTTTCTCTTCCTACTGTCCCAATTGATTCTGATAGTCTTGGGAGAGAACTGAAAAATAGCATTAATTTTACTTCTTATGAACTTTGAGGAAGGAGGAAACAAACCACTCCTTAGATTAGATTGTTCATTAGATTCCCATAGTCAATTCCTATAAATCAGGTGAAGAATTATAGTAAAGATATTTCTACAAGGGTGTGTGTTTTCCATAAGTATATATATGAGATAGCATCTTAAAATGTCTTAAAAGGTTAATATGATCTCACTTATATGTGGAATCTAATGAACAAAATATATAAGTTTAGAATTTTAATATTTATGTGGGAACTTGAAAATTCTTATTCTTAATGAAATACAGCATAATTTGAGAATCACTGCCTACTATTTCACAGGCAGCATGCTGCTTCTGATGCTGGTAGTTCTTGTTTTTAGCCCCCAAGGGTGAGTCCCTTACTTATGTGTGCATCTTACTTATATAACCTTCTGTAAACATTTTGCATATTTAGGAGGAAGCAGAATGTTGTTTTACAATATAAATTAATGTGTGCTCACTGTCCAGAGTAGAATACAGAAAACACCATGAAAGCAATAGTTGCCCATAATTTTACAATTCAGGAATAACCACTGTTAACTGTTTGTTACATATATTCCTACTGAGAACTATACAATGATAGCTAACATTTATTGAGCATTTTATGTGCACCATGCATTTTAATGACTTTATATGTTAAATAGTGCCCATTTATGCCTCACAAAAGTTTTATTAGGTAAGTACTATTATTATACCATTTTTAAAATGAGGAAATCAATATAATAATAAGATGCAATAACTCATTAAGGATCACTGTGCCAGTATGAAATGCAGACAGGATTCTAAACCAGGCAGGCAGGCAGCTCAGAGCCCAGTTTTCCAACCACTAAGAAACAGTGCCTTGCTTAGCCAGTATGACTCAGTGGTTGAATCGACCCGTGAACCAGGAGGTCACTGGTTCGATTCCTGGTCAGAGCACATGACTGGGTTGCAGGCTTGATTCTTCATGGGTGTGCAGAAAGCAGCCAATCAATATTTCTCTTTGATGTTTCTATCCCTCTATCTCTCTCTCTCTTCCTCTCTCTCTATAAAACCAAGCAATCAACTGATAATGCCTTCTTAGTATTATGCATATAATTCGTAAGCTGCTTTTAGTTCTTTAATATATCATGTTTACCAATGTCTTTAAATATTGTCTAAGAATATGATTTTTATTGATTGCCTATAAATATATCAATTGCATGTACCAGAATTATTTTAATTCCTATTTGATAGTTTGCTTCCAATTTTTTTCATGAGTATAAGTTTTTACTTTAATATTTATTTAAATAAGCAGGTATTGGACATAGTGTACATATCAATATGAAACATGCAGGAAATATTTTCTGTATAGTAACTATGTTCCAGGAACAGTGCTAGGAGGCCCTAGGGAATAGGAAGCTATAAAGCCAGTCTTTCTATTTCTAAATATATTTTACACTAATGGACCAAGATCCTTATAAAACAGTGTGTTTCAGTAGAAGTCAGACTAGTGTGTTGAGGAATGAATGGCAAGTGATGACATTTCGACAATGGATGGAAACTGTCTAGTCAAGGGTTATGGTTATAAGAACCAGGGTAGGTGATATGAGGAAATTTGTGTTTTAAGAAGATATATATGACACAATTACACATATGAGGATTTGTAAAGGCCAGAGCTACTTCTACCTAACTGGATTGATTTTCATAATGTCTAAGGATTTTGTGATGTTCAATACCATATAGGACATTGTGCTTATATAGGCGATGCAATGTATAGCATGCCATTAACCACATGCTGATTATAAGTAGAACACTCCATGTTGTTGGCTAACAGTCTCATATATAAATTAAGGGGTTTAACAAATAGTTGTTTTCAGGACTTGGAAGTATTAAAGCTTTGAATGTTCTAGGAAATTTCTAAATTATCTTAGGGCCAAGTGATAAGCAGACCATTCTCTGAGACTGGATCTTCTGCAATAAGTCTGTGGTCTTGTTTATTTTACACTAAAACCTTGGTGTCGCCTTAAGGGGTTACTGGCTAGCACTTAATTGAAAGCTGGCTGAGTTAGATATATACCTCCTAAAGTGTAGGTTGATGGGTTTTGTTTCCAGAAATATCCTTTTGCTTATCAGTGGGGAAGGTTTTTGCTTCTGCTGGATTTAAAGTTGTCCCTCAAGATTCCATTATTCAGTTAATTGAGAAAAGCTTAAAGCTAAGGGAGGGTAGATCTGAGCTCTGTTTTATGAAGGAGGCTAAGTAAAATAGTAGGTCCCGTGTTGGCTCAAGGTATTCCAGATGTTCATGTTTATATGAGAACTTAACACTTGGAGGTGTTCCATGCGGTGAGATTTATGTGAAAAAAATTCTTTAAATACAATTTTTAAATGATTTTTGGTCATTAGTTCTGAAAATTTACACGGATCACCCACAACAAGCAACCAGGTAGATTTTCACCTGTTTGACTCCTAAAAGCAAATAATCCTGTGTCCTGTGTGTGTCATTATGGTTTTTTTTTTTCCTTCAAACTTACGATAGCTCCAATAGAAGGACATGAAATCAAACGGAAAGAACAATATTTAAAAATAAATGTACAGCATAGGGAATATAGTCAACAGTATCATAACTATGAATGGGGCCAGGTGTGTACTTGAAGCATCAGTGGGACCATTCTAAAGTACATGATTTCCTAACCACTTTGTTATACATATGAAACTAATATAGACAAAATTGATTGTAAACTGTAATAATTTAAAAAAAAAATAAATGGGCCATGAAGAATTGTGCTCAAAATCCTAAGTAAACCTAGATATATACACTCACCACAGTAATGTGATTATAGAAACTGTAAAGAAGCTGCTGAAGAGCCTGCAAAGGACTTGGCTTTCCATGAACTTAACAACTGAAGTTCCTCCCTCAGAAATAAGCCAAAATCATAGCACAGTTGGAATAAAAGTATACCTTCCAAGGTTGCTGCAGAACAATTATGGCTGGGATCATTTACTCTTGTAGAGAAAGCTCTGTAACCGCTTATTTTAAATTGACTTCCATTGAGTTGTAAAGCCTCCCAGCTTGCACTTCCAGGCACTGTACTGGATAATGTGTTTACAGGCTGGTCTCATTTTTTTCTTTTTGTAATCAGAGATGGAAGCTTACTGCTACTTGGAGGCAACTTCAGGAACACAATTTTCAAGGTGGTAGTTTTAAAAATGTGATTATTGGGAATAATAACTCCAGAGACAAAGATTTAATGGGATTACTTCCAATTTAGTCAGTACTTCGCCAGGTTATTGAAGTTCTAGTTTTAGATCTGTGCATTCAGAGTTCACATTGTTCCCCCATGTATTGTATATTAAGGTTCATACTATCATCTATAGGCATTAAGTTTGTCTCCAACTCTCAATAGGAGTCTAACCTCTCAGAACAATTATTTAGGCAGATCTTTTGCAGCTCTACTCCTTGCTTACTTACTACTACTATTTTTTTTTAAATCAAGTTATAGAAAACACAGAATACTAACAGGAAGACAACCCATCTCAAAAAACCATCATGATGTTTTTTAGTTCAGAGGCTTATTTCATATGCATCATTTGATTTAATGTCATCCGAAGCCTTGGGAAATGTGAGTCATTATCATCTTCTGATTATTGTTGATAAATATAAGCTACTATGTATTTAGCACTAACTCTGCATCAGGAACTGTGCTAAATACCTTGCAGTTGATTCAAACAAATACTTTTAGGAAACTGGAATTAATATTATGCCCATTTTACAGATGATGAAGTTGTGGCTGAAATGGCATGCCAAGTTCACACAGCTAGTAAGTAGCTGAATTGGAATTCAAGCACTGGTAGATCGGCTTAGACTCCACAGCCTGAGCTGTGAATCTCTATGACATGTTGCCACATTATTTTATAGATGGAAAGCCTAGTAATGTCAACAGTTTTAATAAGTTGCCCTAGGTCAGTGGTTGGCAAACTGCGGCCCCTTGAGTGTGGCTCTTCCACAAAATACCACATGTGGGCGCCCACGTACAGTGTGATTGAAACTTCGTGGCCACACCCAAGGGGCCAAAGAGCCGCATGTGGCTTGCGAGCCACAGTTTGCCAACCACTGCCCTAGGTTATTAAATTAGGTCCTAATGCCTTCCGACTGCAACCACAAACATGTTCTATCACAACTTGCAGTCCCCAGGGCTTCTATTAGCTTACATGATACCTGAAAATTACACAAAGGACAACCCTGACTCACAGGAGAACCAATTTTTTAATAAAGCATGGTATTTCCAGTCCGCCTCTGCCTTATGCCAGGGTCAAAAGGAGAGGTGAATGGATGGAGTGTGGTTATGAATTTTAGCCCCTACTTATCCCCCTTCCTCAAGCACCTTCGTGCAAGGCACAATATCAGAGCCATAAGCAGTGGCCCTGGCTCTCCTCATTGAAACTAATAGCTGAGCATTCTGAAATAATGCTAAGAAGAAAACCCAAAAGATATTTTCTATAAGTATGTTCTCTTAGAAGATGTAAGGAAATAAAATTTGTACTCCACTAATTACATTTCTAATATGCTCACATTTTCCTTTCACTGCCAATAAAAATGTCTAACGAGATACAATCTGACAATACTCATGCTACAACTCCCCTGAAGCCAAAATGTGTCACTGTTCAAAATGACCCTATCTTCACAAGCCATGGAAGGGGAGTTGAGGATAATTTCTGAAGTGGGGATCATTTTTATTTATTTGGTATTTATTTCAACTTACTACTTTATCCTTTTCAAAATCAATTATTTTTAATTATGTAACTACCCTGGGCATAAAGCAAATGTTCTATAAGTTAAACATGTACTAACAAAGTAATATAATTACTGAAGTACTAATGAAGTAATATAATTAATGTGCACCTAACTATAATAAGCAAAACATATTGCATGAGTGTACAATGCAAGTTTACATTTTATGCTGATAATCATAAAATAATATGTTAATAAAATGTCTGTAACTGGGGATGTTCAGGTTTGTGAGGCTCAGGAATTTTTAGTTTGAAAGATGTTTCATCCAACCTGAGATTCTTCATGAAAATGCACAGCTGACTGATTTGAAAGAGCATGGACTCAGGAGTGGCTTTCAGAATTGCCTGGAGAACTAGGTAAAAATGCAGAGGCCAGAGCCCTATCCTTGCTTTAAAGAACTTTGGCTGCTGTGTTCTGCACTAACTCTTCAATTGATTCTGACCCACACCTAATTTGAAAACAACTGGTCTGTGGGCACGGATTCTCAGACTTGGCTGCACATTAGAATCTCTGGAGTCTCACACTGAGCAATTCTGATTTTCTTGATATTAAGGGCAGCTTGAGCATTAAGAGGTTCAAAACCTCTCTAGATGATTCTAATATCAGCAAAATTTGAGAACCAGTAGCTTAAGCCTCATTACCTAGTGTGTGGTCCAAAGACCACCAGTAGCGGCAGCAACCCCACTTGTGATTTTGTTGGAAATGCGGAATCTCAGAGTCTCAATTAGAATTAATGAATCAGAATCTACCACTCAGCAAGGTATCCAGGTAAGTTTTATACACATTAACTTTTTTCATTTATTTTTTTTATTTTTCAATTACAGTTGATATAGAATATTATAATAGTTTCAGGTGTACAAAATAGTGATTAGACATTTGTATAACTTATGAAGTGATCAGTCTAGTACCCATTTGGCTCCATGCATAGTTATTACAGTACTAGAGGCCCGGTGCACAAATTCGTACACCAGTGGGGTCCCTAGGCCTGGCCTGTGGAATTGGGCTGAAACCAGCTCTCCAACATCCCCCAAGGGGTCCCGGATTGTGAGAGGGTGCAGGCCAGGGCGATAGACCCCACTGGTGCACGATTGGGGCCAGGAGGGTCTCGGGAGGTTGGTCAGCCAGGGAGAGAGTGTGAGGGTTCCAGGGTGTGTCCGGCCAATCTCGCTCAGTCCTGATCGACCGGACCCCAGCAGCAAGCTAATGTACCAGTCAGAGCATCTGCCCCCTGGTGGTCAGTGCACATCATAGCAACTGGTCGACCAGTCGACTGTCTGCCTCCTGGTGGTCAGTGCATGTCATAGCAAGCAGTTGAGCAGCCTTAGCATATCATTAGCATATTATGCTTTGATTGGTTGAATGGCTGACCAGACACTTAGCATATTAGGCTTTTATTATGTAGGACTAGAGGCTCGTTGCAGGAATATTCCTGCAAGAATAGGGCTTCGTGCAGCTGGAGCAAAGTACAGAAGGGAGTGAAACTCGCTGAGGCAGGCTTTGCTCCCGCTTCAAGCCCCTGCAGCTGGTCTTACCCTCCAGCTCCCAGCCACTGCCCCTTTCCCTCCAAGCCACTGCCCCTCCCGCCCCAGCCGCAGCCCCTTATGCTCCCAGCCACAGTGGTTGGGCTTGCCCTCCCACTCCCATCCGCTGTGGCTGGGCTTTCCCTCCTGCTCCCAGCTGCTGCGGCTGGGCTTGCCCTCTCACCTCCCGCCTCCCACCTCCGCAGCCTTGGCTCCGTTTCTGTCCCCGCGGCCTCTACTTGGCTCCCTTCTGTACCGCTTGGCCTCCATGTTGTCCTCAGGCTTCGCTGGCAGCTGGTATATGCAAATTAACCACCGTCTTTTAGCTTCTATAATTGAAACATTGTATCTTTTGGAGCTGTTGCTTCAGGAGCTCAGAGAGGGGTGGCGGCAGGCGGGGAACCTTGGCTTCCTCCATTGCTGGGGCAACCAAGCCTCCTGTTTGCTTCAGCTGCCTGGCTGCCGGCCGCCATTTTGGTTGGCAGTTAATTTGCATATCGCCCTGATTAGCCAATGGGAAGCGTATCAGAGGTACAGTTAATTACCATGTTTGTCTATTATTAGATAGGATTATTAACTATATTCTCTATGCTGTACTTTACATCGCCTGACTGCTCTTATAACTGGCAATGTGTACTTCTTAATCCCTTCACCTTTTCACCCATCCCCCCAACTCCCCTCCCATCTAACAACCATGAATATGTTCCCTGGATCTCTGTGAGTCTGCAGATGGTAATAACTCACACTTCCCAAGGCTTCTAATGAAATTTCTCTTTTGTTGTTGTTTAGATTCCACATATAAGGGAAATCATATGGTCTTTGTCTTTCTCTCTGACTGACTTAATTCACTGAGCATAATAACTTCTAGGTCCATGTTGTTGGAAATGGCAAGATTTCATTCTTTTAAATGGCTGAGTAATATTCCAGTGTATATATGTGCCACATCTTCTTTATCCATTCATTTATGGATGGACACTTAGGTTGCTTCCATATATCAGCTATTGTAAATTATGCAGCAATGAACATAGGGGTAGGCACATTAACTTTTGAAGCATACTAATACTGGGCTAGGGGAGTCAGGCACAGCTGGATTGTTAGCCATTTATAATTAACTAGATGACTGGGTAGCTCTCTGAGCTTCAGTTTCCCTGCCTGTAAAATGAGCTTGATGATATTTCAGGTTTGCTAGGGAGATTCTTGAACTACAATACTAGAAGTTCTTCACTTAATTTCTAGAACAGTGAAGATACTCAAGAAACATTAAGTTCCTCTTAACAGACAGAGTTACTGTGATCTTTTTCAGCACTGGTGGACAGAGGGCAAATGAAGCAAAACACGGTCAGTGACCACCATCACTGGCACTCCTTCTGGTATTAGTGAGAGTTCTTTGTAGCTGTGAAGTCCAGGTGATTTTCATTAATTCAAAAGAATAAATGCTTTCCAAATGCAACTGTCTTCTTCTAAAACAGTGGTTCTCAACCATGGCTGTACATTAGAATCACCTGGGAATCTTTTTAAAATCCTGATTTCTGGGCCTCATCCTCCAGAAATTCTGTTTCTTTGTTACTAATGTTTTGGCCCCACCCCATAACAAAGAAACAGAATTTCCGGAGGATGAGGCCCAGAAATCAGGATTTTAAAAAGATTCCCAGGTGATTCTAATGTGCAGCCAAGGTTGAGAACCACTGTTCTAAAAGAATAAGCCCTAGGAAAGCAATCCTTCACCACAATGTCCTTGAAGGTACCTTGGGCACCCTGCATTGTTGTGTGATTGTGCTCAGCTTAATCACAGAGCCACCTATTCATCATTATCTTTCATTTTCCCTTTTAGATCTTAATCTGTTATTTCCCTCCTCCTCAGCCAAGAGCTCTTTTCTTTATAGAACATCATATATAAGACTTCCTTTTTTCTCTTCAAGCCACTAACTTCTGTAATTATCTATTTCTTTCTTAATTTTTCTTTCATCCCACAAAATGTTTTTGTACTGTTGCTGTTCTGCTACCTGACCTAAGACATGGAACTAACTTGTTCAGTAAAGTTTACATCTGATTGAAAGGGTATGGCCATCCTTTCTTTGTAGTGTAATCATTTTCACATTAAGGGATGTAGAAATGTCTAATGGGATACCTCAGAAGAAATACCCTCAAGTAATCTTTCTAAGCAGGACGACAATGAGTAATGATTACAGTTAATTAAGTTAGGCAACCTCCATTTCCATTCACTTAGCAGCACTGCTAATTATATACTCATTCTACAAGGTTTCTCCAGTTCTTCTGTAATTTGGATTCAATGCTCTTTGTAGGCAAGGGGATACGGTACAATTAATGAGCTTTCTCCAACCAACACCTCCTGTTTACTCCAAATGAAATTCAAATGAAACTTCCACATCTGGAAATTGAGAGTTGAAAAAGGAGCAAGGAAAAAAATCAGTTGCATTTTAACTTATTTCCAGCACAGCACATAATTTATAATTTTTATAATGTATAATGTTATAATGTTATGTTACTATAACATTTTATGGTAAAGAAAACAGTAGCATTTCATTTATTTTGGAGTGTTGGGAAATTGTGGCTGATTTTAAAATAAAATAAATACAGGATTTATTATATATTTTTTAAGAATATAAAGGGAAATGACACTTTATGTTGTATACTTTTGTTCACTTTATATACATATGTGTTGAGCACTTACTGTTTGCCAGGCCCTGAGTCTAAGTGAAAATAAGGAAAAACCTAACTCTGATTCCAGGGTTCTCTATACAAACTTCACTCATTCTAACAATTTACTCTTTAAAGAAAACTGGGAGAACTGCAGCATTACTTGGGTATATTGTTAATGGAGTAGTTGAAAAAAATAGTTTATGTGCTTTGATCAGATGGGGATTGACGTACTTAAGAGTTTTATTTTTAATCTGAAAATCCACTTCAATCTCATGCTCTGGGTAAACAGTCATTACACACAGCTGGCACATTTCTGTACTTTCAAGAAGCAGGATTCAAGGTTTAACTTCAAAATATAATATTGAGTAAGTGATTTACATCATTCCTTTTATTTACAAAAAATCAGGTTTTACATAGATGGCTTTTTGCTTCAACCTTCAATCATCTCCATTTGCTTGAAGAATTAACTGTTGCATTGTGGCTGGTAGTTGGTTTAAGATTGTCTCAGATTTTCAGATTGATTTTTAAAGGTATATCTGGAGAAAGATGTTGGGATGTCAGCACTTTAAGTTTTATATTTTCATAGGAAGTTCAAATGTGTTTTGAGCGACACTGGACATTATTCAAGTTTGGTTTTCCTCCTGGCATCACACAGGTGTACAACTTCGTAGGTCCCGTCTCTTCTTTATGCGTCCTGCTTTCTGCTTCTCTTTCATAACATCGGTTTGCATAAATGAGTGCGCTGTGGAGTTCACATGAAGACTAGACAAAAATACAGGTGTCTTCATAATAATCAGCTCCTCTAATTCTCTCTGGCTTATGCTTCAGTCTCAGAGAAATCCCACATAAAGCAAGCAGCATAGTTATTACCAGAAGAACTGAGGTTACTGATTAGAAGGGAACATAATCAGGTAGATTGAGCCTGTGAGGGAAGAAACCATTGCTGTGAGAGGGGAGTGTCTGCAAAACGCTCCCTATCATTCTGTGAAGAATACCAAACCTCGCTTTTCAAGGCAGCCAGAGTGGAAGAAACAGGTGCAAAAAGACTGTGTGTTTGTCTGCTTTAGGGAGGATGGTCAGAGATTATATGCCTGCTTTATCTGTGCTTGGCTACGGCTCTACCTCCAGGTTTATCAGAGCCCATAGAATGTGTAAGAGAAAAGTACCAACAGGGAAATCAGAAAAAAGCTTTCTATGAAGGTGTAGCAAGGCACCGCAGAATTTGAAATGTCTGAGGTCTCATCTGGTGAGTAAAAGCTGCAGATAAATGCAAAAGCCATTCAGAAGAGTGATAAATGCCATAAGCATTCAGAAGCAGGCTTCCCCAAAGGTGATTCCTTTGCTCAATTTGCAACCTCTATTTGCAACCTCTAGGATAAATTTGGATCATTCCTATTCCATATGATTTTTTTCTAAAAGTTAAACGGGCTTTTGTTGTGAGTAAGGGAGGGAAGGTGTTTGATGTCCATGACCTATAAGATAACGCAAAATCAGTGAAATGAGACGGAACCCAAATTCTACTTTTTAGATTATGGCTTTTATGAACTTTGTCTTCACAACTCCCAAATTATTTCTGATGTGAAGAAACAAATGAAATGTAAATGGCCCAGACAGTAGTTAATAAACAATATTTCTACTTCCAATTCAATTTTAAGTACCTAGATTGAATTCATAACCGCATCAGAAAACTAATGTGAAGAATTTTTGTCTTAACAATAGAAACCTCTGTAAATATACATATATGTCTATACATATATTTATGTATATTATGTATATATGTATATATGTATATATATATATAGTTTTAGACATTTATTATTGAAGAAAATAGTAAAAGGTGTTGTGAGCAGTATTTTAAACATGATCAAACATGCATAACTTATTGGGAGGCAAATTGGGCCACTGATTTTAAACAATAATTACAAGCTTCCTAATTGCCTGAAATATTGGAAAATGATTTTAAAGATTATACATTTATTGTTCAATTCTAGCTAGTAAACAATGCAAAAATGTGCCATGATTAATCATGTTACCTGATTTTTTAAAATATTATAAGATATCCTAAAATTCTAAACTATGAAAGATTTATTGTTGGTCTATACAAACTACATATTAAATTACATTAATTCCTAAATTCCTAAATTTTATTAAAATTCAAATCTCTTCTGACAAGTTTTTACTGTCATTAGGAAGGAAAATGGCTAGATTTGGGGGGGAGGCAGAACTAAAAGGGTTGAGATTAAGCCTTTTTAAAATTATGAATATGCATTAGGAAAAAAGACTGTCCAATGAAAAGTGTATTGGGATCTCAATCTATCCCATAACTTGGTTTGTAAGAAAAGCTACTCATTTTTGCAAGTCTTTCCTTTCATTTTCTTTGACCTAAGTGGCTGCCATTTCTTACTTATAATTTGCCTTTTAGTAATCTTTTCCTAAATATTGTTTTTATTTGTGTTTTATTCATCAGACAGATTGTCCTGGAAGTATAGAGGCCAGTTAATGGTTTATGAGTTCAAGCTGAGCCGAATATAGCTAAGCTCTGTCTTGCCTGACATTTCATCAAAAGCTGTGTTGATTTGCAATGTTTACCGACCTATTTATTGAACCCTCACAGCTTGAACTATGCCACCAAGCTTGCTGACATTGCTGAGATTATCTCTAAATGCATGTACAAACTAAGAAGGAAATAGAGAAACAGAAAAATAAGTTAAAAGCAATCCTTCACCTATTTTAAAATTATGCTTATATAGCTCTCAATCTATTCGTCTGCTTGTTTCCTTCAAAGTCCTATGACATATTTTTTTTCTCTTTTTATCTTCACAAAAGCTCTAGTGGCAGATAGACTAGAGCAGTGATTCTCAGCCTTGAGTGAATCAAAATCCCTGGAGTGCTTATAAAAAAAAAATACAGCTTTCTGGGCCCCACTGAGTTTCTGATGCACTACTTCTGAGGTATGGCCCAAGAATTTGCATTTCTAAATGGTTTCTCGGGAGATGCTGATCCTGATGGTGTGGGGACCACACTCTGAGAACCACTGACAAGATGAGAATGTTCTCATTTATGAATCAGAAACATCAAGATTCAGGTAGGTTAAGAATTAGGCTCATGAGGGTTTATCCAGTTGGAGGACATTCTGGCTAGAGGGAATAAACTCATGTAAAGTTGAGAGAATGGAAAATTGCCTAGGATGGCTGGGTATCCAAGTTTGGTAGAAGGTAAAAAGGTACAAATAAAGTTCTGCTCTCTGAAAGTTTAAATTTTTCTTGAAAAGACAAACTACCTATGAAACTAACTAATGCAATACATACAGCAGGGACTCAAGAAATGGATTGATATTTATGTGCCAGGTAAATAGTTGGGCTCAATAAAGTTTTTGGTGAATGATTGTAAAAAATAATTTAGCACAGATCCATTATTAGAAACAAAATATTTATTTTTGTCTCTTAGTCTAGTTACCTAGGTTCTCTTTCTACATTGTTCAGAAACCTTTACACTGCACAAGAAAATAAACACACATCCCTCACAAAATTGAGGCATGTGTTAAATTAATGATTTGCATATTAAAATATTGAATACTTCTTTGGGGAAATTATTATTCTATGGAAATTAGCAATAAAATTACTAAAATAAATAGTTGGTGCTTCATTCTCAAATAGGTATTGTAAAGAATCCATTTTAAATTACTCTTTGGATTCTTATTCCCTGAGATACCTCCCTAAGTAAGGATTTAGTCTGATGTTTGGAATAAAATGAAAGCATGATACATGTTTTATAAGCACCTGAGTCTATACTGTACATCAAAGTCTTCCCTTCAGGGTCAGTAAAAATAAGATGTTTTCCAACTCACCTTACAGAAGCTTAATTATAATGCTTAAAAAATAAAACATATTTTAAGATGCTAGTAACTAAATTAAAACATTCTAAAATTATAACCTTTGCTATTTTTAAAAAATTCTGTGCACATTTGTTATGGTCCATTTCTTTCAGTAAAATTTATGCCTTGATATATTCTAGTGGGGTACAACATTTAGATTAAATATATAATATGGATAATTGACTTTTAATGGAATCTAATCTCAATGTTCATCACTTAGAGTTGGGAGTGAGCAGACCTTTAAGGAAGTAGAGATGTTTATTATAACCATTTTTCAAATTTCTAGATTAAATGTATCAAGGAAATAGATAATGTCATTTATTTCAGTTTTATACTGTAGTCTCTTTGTCTTGTCTTGCCAATCACATGCTACCTATATAGGCTTCAGAAATCATCAACACTACAATGTCATTCTCATGTTATTTTAATTCAGATACTATTCTAAGTTGATGAAAGGAGGGTCTTTCAAAAAGGAGGCTTAAAAAGCAGATGTACCATATTTCTGGTTTTTAAGTAACATATCAAATTATTTATTTTGACCTGACTCACTTATCAGTTTATTACTTTGCATTTCTCCATTCATGATGAAAGCAACTCATAATTACTAAAATACATACTTATGATGAGGAATTATGATTTTATTATGAGAATCAAACCATCTTCAATGGTGTTTTGGAGTGTAAAATTGAGAAAAAGGACTAACACTGTACTAGGTATCATATCCCTTGGCTTTCATCATTGAATCCTTAGTACTTAATGCCTGACTGGAATTTAACAAGCTTCAATAACTTAGCTAAATACACCTAAAACCTATATAATTTTATTAACCAATGTCACCCCAATAAATTCAATAAAAATGAATGAATGAATCCTTCAGACAAATTTCCCCAGGAAAAAAAGAGGAGGTATTTTTATTTCAATTTGTAATGCTGTTTGTTTTGGTCCAAATGGATAATATCTAACATTTTATTCTGATTGCTATTAGATCAGTAACTGAATGTGAGAACAAAGGGTAATTAGTGTGTTTTTATTACTATTAATAATATCATGTTTCTTTGACAGATTTATTTGAGTCTTTCAGAATATTATCATCAATTCATCTTTTTTAGTTTTCTGATTCCTCATGATCAGGCCAAAGTCATATCTCTTCAGACACACACACACACACACACACACACACACACACACACACACCACATCCATCTATTTGGGGGGCCAGCACTTGAAATTGAAATGGAAGTTAGGAGAAGGGTAAACATGAAATAGATGGATTTGTCCAGCCAATCAGAACTCAGCTTCTCTATTTTAGGGGAGGTGTTAAGAATATAGTTAAGAGAGGAAGAGGAAGAGAAATGAAAAGGTTGGGGGGGGTCCTTCCACTTTGGCAGTTTTAAAGGTACCAGACCAGAAAAAAAATTGTTTTGCTTTGCTTTACTCCGCATTCTAGACTCAAGGCAAGATTCAACATAAACCTGTGGAAAAGTTATTTTAGCCTGGCCAGTGTTGCTCAGTGGTTGAGCATCCACCCATGAATCAAGAGGTCACTAGTTCAATTATCAGGCAGGGCACATGGCCAGTTGCAGGCTCAACATCCAGTGGGGGGGGGGAGGGTGCAGGAGGCAGCCAATCAATGATTTTCTCTCATCACTGATGTTTCTATCTCTCTCTTCCTCTTTAAAGTCAATAAAATATTTTTTAATTTATTTAAAATTAAACTCAAGTCACTTGAAAATACAGTATGTAAAGGGTTTTCTGTGTGTGTGTGTGTGTGTTTTAAGAGTGAAATTCTGTCTGCATGAGGAATAATGGCTAAGATGTGCTATAGTTCTTACAGAATTATCAGGAAATCCAGACAAATCTCTTCCCAATACAAAATGAGTATCAGTGGTGTCTAATAAAGCCCTTAGGAAAAAGAGCAAGGAGGAGAAATCTTACCATATAATTAATTAAAGATAATGAAATTATCTATCATGGCTAGTTGCATTAGATTATTTGATTTAATGATTTTTGATACAAAAAATTTCAGTGTAAATTTAGTAAAATATATAGATATATTTAGTATGTGTCTTACTATAGAGCATGTATTTATCCAATAGATTGTTATCTAACCTTCTTTGGAATTGTAATTTTTAATCATAAACTAAACCAAACTAAAAATAAAGTATGCCACATGTGAAGCCATTTCAATTAATAAAACAGTTTCTGTGTGAACTAGCCTGCTGTTCAAATTTGTTTATAGTTATGCTTCAGATACTATTTACCAAAATAGTGGCAGACTCCTGTAAGCACAAGTTTTAAACATTTACCTTGGAGGCTTCCAGGACTCTGGAAATATTTCTATTGGTTTAAAAAGCAACCACAAAACAACAATAAAAATATTTCTACTCAAGGCCATGCATAGCACAAATAGAATGATTCTGTAAAGAAAATTTTGAAACATAAAGAGCTTTTGTGGTTAAGGTATTTCTAGTTAGCATGTTCAAATAAAGAAAACAATTAAAAAACTGAGTATTGAACAGAGATTATAAAATTCAACAGATATTGGCTTAGATTTGAACGTTTGGAAACCAGTGTGAGGTAGTGCATGTTGATAAGTAGCAATGTGATATCAAGGTATTACAACTTATTTTAATACTTTTGGTCAACCTAAAAATATATAAAAACACTGTTGCATACTTTAGTAGACTGAGAAAAAGGTTGCGACTAGCATCCCCAAAGTCAAATGAAGAATTTTGGGGTTTAATTTTCCAATCTTCAAATAAGGGGTTTGGACTAGATGATTTATAAGGTCCCTAATGCAGTTCATAACAAAAACACCTTTAAGGAACATTTCCATAGAGGAAAGGAATAAACAAGGTCCTAAAAGAGAAAGAAGATGTAAATGTTGCTGATACTCTGTCCCATATGTCCTTTCCACCTGAGTTCAGTGTAGTTCCTGGCTCACCCATCTCAAGAGTTCCTATCTCTTGCTCTGCTGCTCTGCCTGATGGCTTATTCCAGCTTACTGGCTGCAAACAGGCAATTGGGGTTGGGGATAATAACACCAGGAGTAACCTTTAACTATTAGGAGATTGGAGGCCTTGAGAAAAGCACTCCAGCCTTCTCATCCTCTGGTGGGACAATTCTGAGGTATGTTCTACACTGCTTCTCAGAAGGTCACTAGCAGGATAGAACCCCAGTTGCCTGCAGTACTAATGTGCTCACTAATACATCCTTTATTGCCCAGCCAGTATGGCTCAGTGGTTGAACATCAACCTATAAACCAGGAAATCACGGTTTTTTTCTCAGTCAGGGCACATGGCTGGGTTGCGGGCTCAATCCCCAGTAGGGGGCATGCAGGAGGCAGCCAACCAATGATTCTCTGTCATCATTGATGTTTCTATCTATCTCTTCCTCTCTCTTTCTCTCTGAAATCAATAATTTAAATACATCTTTTATTGTATCCTTCCCCTTCCTAATCTCACTTTCTCCACCCTCTTGCTTGTACTTGCTGAAATCTACTGCTACACAAACTATGTGCATCTTAAGTCCTGGGTTTGGTGTCAGCTTTGAGAGAATATAAGTTAACACAGAGCGTGGGAGATAAATTATTTCACGTACTTAACAAACCAGGACAAGGGCATTTAAAATGTTAGAAGGAGGGAGGATGAGGGAGCTCATATGGGATGACTCTGCTCTGTTTAGTAACTAAAGAACAGTCATCCATCAAGATGGAGCAGGAGGTGAAGAGGAAGGAAACAGTTTGTGAACCTGAAAAGCAGTGGGAAGTTTTAGAAGAGCTGCTATAGGAAATGTGCCGTGGTTGTCACAATACATGAGTAAAAGGCTCATGCAACAGCAGAGAAAGTAGATGATGTCATCCATATCTTTTGATTCCATCCTAATATAAGTTACCCATAAATAAACACAACAACAGCTCACCCCCAACTTGTCTTTGCCACTTGTGCTTTTGACCCCTCCTACTCACAGTCCATTCTCCAAATAGCATCCAGAGTGATCCTTTAAAAAATATAAATCAGGTTGTGTTTATCTCTGGTTAAATATCATTATTGTTCTGATAAATCCAATTCTTCCTTCCTCTTCCTCTGCAATCTCACTGCACTGCAGCCACACTGACCTGCTTTCATTTCTCAAATGCCAGCCTCATTTCTGCTCTTGCATCTGTCTGAAAGGCTTTCCTCTCCCATGCTCTATCTGCTTTGATTAACACTGAATATACAGTAACAAGCATATTGCCAGGCACATTGTCTTAGTTTAATATATATATTTGCTGAATACCTAAATGATAAAAGAGGAGTAGGACTTAGTTGAGGGTGGATTCACAGTAATTAACTGAGGCACAAGAAGACAGTAGTTATAATTCTAATTTGTGGATTGGAGAAAGTATGTATATGTAAATATATATATACATATATACATATATACACATATATGAGGTTATTTGTATGTAGCACATGAGAGTGGTCAGTTGGAGTCCAGGCTAGGCTAGACATCATACCATGGATTATATGTGAAATGGGTATGAGAGATGCTAATATTAAAGATGATGAGCAGCCTGGCCGGCATGGCTCAGAGATTGAGCATGGGCCTATGAACCAGGAGGACTTGGTTTGATTCCTGGTCAGGGCATATGCCCAGGTTGTGGGCTCCATCCCCAGTGGAGGGAATGCAGGAGGCAGCCAATCAATGATTCTCTCTCATCATTGATGTTTCTATCTCTCCTTCCCTCTCCCTTCCTTTCTGAAATCAATAAAACATTTTTTCAAAAAGATGATGAGCAGTTTAGTAGGTTGGGGGATTAGAATTAGTATCGAATACAGAAGCTGTAGTTGATAGTGCCAAATTTAGTGGGCAGCCCTTCCAGTTTGATGAAGCATGCTAAGTGCAATGGTAAAAGTAGTATATTGTTATGGATAAGGAGAGTGACACAAATGGAGTAAAAGTCAGTGTTGAAAAGTGATGTGACACACAACGACAAATAGACAAATTGGCTTGGTTACTATAATACCCATGATGCAAGAAAAGCTACGCCATGATGGCTCAGAAAACCTAATTGCAAGGGACTTTTGAGGGCAGCATATCAGGTAATCACATGCCAAAAATATTTCATTTCAGAGACTTTAGTTTTCTCATTAATTTTATCACTAATCCATTCATTGTCAAAATGTATTTCAGGATTTCACATCAGGTTGACTTTAAAGCTTATATGCAGATGAAGGTTTCTTTTCCTTGCACTGAGTAAGTGGTTAGTCCTATTCTGTGCTTAAGAGTGAAGCAAGCTTATGTTGGCTCTGCAAACAGGATTATTAAATAACCAATTACTATTCAGACTGTGTTACATACCCTAAAATTACTGAAGCAAGAGTCTTGAACTTATTCAACCTGAACACATCTGATATCCTCAGACAAGTAGGGTATGTAAATTAGAGAGCTCTGGCTTTACCAGTGTGGAATCAGGCATACTTTTTCTCCTTAGGACTCCATAACTAATAACCTGAATTGTCTAAATTTCAAGAGTAGTCTGGTCTCCAACGATAAGCTTGTTTCCTTGTTTCTGCTTCTGTTTTGTCCCATAATATATGATGCTGCAAAGAACTTTTTACATGCAAATTTCAGCAAGTTGAGATAATCCTTTCAAAATGTATTTTTTTCCATATTCCATTAGGGCATAATTCCATACTACCCTGTTTGATTCATTGTTTACAAAACAGTCAGCACCAGATAATATTTTTAATTTATATTTATTGTTGAAAGTATTATAGATGCCCCCATATTTTCCCCATTGACTCTCTCCACTCCACACCCATCCATCCCAGGCCTTCACCAGACTATTGTCTGTGTCCATAGCTTATATATGCATGAATACAAGTTCTTTGGTTGATCTCTCCCCAACCCCCGCCCCCCCTACACACACACACACAAACCTTCCCTCTGAAATTGGACAATCTGTTCTATGCTTCTATGTCTCTGGATCTATTTTGTTCATTAGTGTATTCTGTTCATCAGATTCCACATTTGAGTGAGATCATGTGATACTGTCTTTCTCTGACTGTCTTATTTTACTTAGCATAATAATCTCCAGGCCACCCATGCTGTCTCAAAGGGTAAGAGACCCTTCTTTTTTACTGTTGCATAGTATTCCATGGTGTAAATGTACCACAGCTTTTTTTATCTATTCAACTCTGATGGACACTTGGGCTGTTTCAAACGCTTAGCTATTGTAAATTGTGGTACTATGAACATAGGGGAGCATGCATTCTTTCTGATTGGTGTTTCAGGTCTCTCTTAGGATATATTCCTAGAAGTGGGATTACTGGGTCAAATGGCAATTCCATTCTTAATTTTTTGAGGAAATTCCATGCTGTTTTTCATAATGGCTGCACCGGTCTGCATTCCCACCAGCAGTTCACTAGGGTTCCCTTTTCTTCACATCTTCCCCTACACTTAATCATTTGTTGATTTATTGATGGTAGCCATTCTGACAGGTGTGAGGTGATACCTCATTGCCGTTTTCATTTCCATCTCTCTGATGATGTCTACTTTAGAGAAGTGTCTCTTTAGGTCTTTTGCCCATTTTTTAATTAGACTGTCTTCCTTTTGTTAAGATTTATGAGTTCCTTATATATGTTGGATATTAACCCCTTATCAGATATATCATTTCCAAATATGTTCTCCCATACAGTGGGCTACCTTTTTGTTTTGTTGATGACTTCATTTGCTGTCCAGAAGCTTTATATTTTTTTATGTAGTCCCATTTGTTTACTTTCTCCTTTGTATCCCTTTCCCTAGGAGATGTATCCACAAACATACTGCTATAAGAGGTGTCTGAGATTTTGCTGCCTGTGGTTTCTTCTAGGATTTTATAGTTTCATGACTTACATTTAAGTCATTTATCCATTTTGAGTTTATTCAAACTGTATGTTTTAAGTTGGCTGTCTAGTTTCATTTTTTTTCATGTACCTGTCTAATTTTTGCAACACCATTTCTTGAAGAGACTGTCTTTACTCCATTGTATTCTCTTGCCACCTTTGTAGAATATTAATGGAACATAATGGCTTGGGTTGATTTCTGAGTTCTCTGTTCTGTTCCATTGATCTACATGCCTCTTCTTGTGCCGGTACCAGACTGTTTTGATTACAGCGGCTTTGTAGTATAACTTGATATCTGGTATTGTGATCGCTCCAACTTTGTTATTCTTCCTCAAGATTGCTGCAGATATTTGGGATATTTTAATAATATTTTTTTAAAATACTGATGATTAATATTGTACTCATAGTAATGTTTGTGTTCATGGACATAAAATTATCATATATATTGGTAGTTTAGGCACAGTGCACAAAAGGTACATACTTCATTGTAATGCCATTTGGGAAATTCCCCTCATTACATTTGCATTAAAAGGAAAAATTATATCCCCTTGTCTATGATGGAAAATTATGTCATTTCTGGCTTTGACTGCAGTATAACATATTCCAGCTTTTGGTCACCTTTGATAAAAATTAAATATATGTGGAGTAAATAACTAACTTTCATCATCTATGGATTTGTGATTGTTGCTAAAAATGTTTTTTTTATGGATTTCAATAACTTATCAATAATTATTTAGTTATAAGCATGAATGAGAAAGGGCATGGTCTCATGATATAGTCAATACTGAGGTTGTGTTCTCTTACACATTTTCAATGTTCATGCTCACTGAAAGTGTATGTTGTAGAATAATCTATTCCTGAATATCCAAATGAGGTTGATCGCTTTGTTACAAATATCCACAATTTTTCTGAGTAGTTGCTATTAAGATACAGAGTCTTTAGGAGAACTTTATGGGCTAACATGTTTAGTATGATTAACATCAGTATACCTCCCTGGTCTGATCATTCTTCCCTGAGAACTCGAATCTGAGGATGTTGTGGCTATGCTCTCATGTATTAAATTATAAAAATCTTAGCCTGGCTACTGTTGCTCAGTGGTTGAGCATCGACCTATGAACCAGGAGGTCAGGGTTTGATTTCCAGTCAGGGCACATGCCAAGTGGCAGGCTCAATCTCCAATAGAGGGTGTGCAGGAGGCAGCAGATGGATGATTCTCTAGAGCAGTGGTTCTCAACCTTCTTAATGCCGCGACCCTTTAATACAGTTCCTCATGTTGTGGTGACCCCAACCATAAAATTATTTTCGTTGCTACTTCATAACTGTAATTTTGCTACTGTTATGAAACAAAATGTAAATATCTGATATGCAGGATGTATTTTCATTGTTACAAATTGAACATAATTAAAGCATAGTGATTAATCACAAAAACAATATGTAATTATATATGTGTTTTCCGATGGTCTTAGGCGACCCCTGTGAATGGGTAGTTCAACCCCCAAAGGGGTCGGGACCCACAGGTTGAGAACCACTGCTCTAGAGCATCATTGATGTTTCTATCTCTCTCTCTCCCTCTCCCTTCCTCTCTCTGAAATCAATAAAAACATATTTTTTAAAAATGTTAAACCCAGACCCTATTAGTAAAACACGGGTTCTACTTTTGGGGTAAGCTACTATTACATGTCTATGAAAATACAATATTATTTATGTTTGCCTAATATTGGCTTCTACATTTTATTTTCAACTTAATAAACTTGTTAAAAATAAATTTGAATTAGCAGGTTCTTATGTTACTTGTCTTTCTTTTCTCGTTTTCTATTTATGCTCTTTTGCTGTGGTCTGGACTTTCATTTTAACAAGCTTAATATGCAAGAGAAATTTCTTTTTAAAATAATGAGTAATAGAGGCAACTGTAGATGGAAATACAAAATGTGAACATGCTAAAGGGCTATAACTTTTACTTACAAATTTCTTGTAATAGTATTTATATTGTGTGTTTAGGATTACATTGGCATCTATTCCTATAGCACACTGATATGAGATTTTAAATATCAAAAATATATTTCTTTTGATTAGTTTCATAGAATTATATTGTCTTTGTAGCAGAACCTACACCTTATGGTTTGGGATATAAATTTAAAGACTAACGTATCATCATTAGTAAGTTATTCAGCTACCTGTGAGAGTATCTACAGTGTAGTCATTCTAGAACATCTAATAGCTATGAGAGATAATTTACTTTTCTCATTAAATTCACAGGAATCATGTTAAAATACACTATGTACATGTGACAACTGATCTTTAGGGGAAAAAAGTCCATGAATCACTCCTGTAACATTTGGAATTAAATTCATTAACCAAAATAATACCATGCTTCATCTTTTAAATTGTGCTTTCTTAGCATCTGGTCCTTAGTCTGGCTAATTGCATTATAATGGCTCTGTGTTGCAACAGATGCTAGATGATTTTTTTCAAGAATGATAATTTTGTTTCAGTTTTTGGGATACCTGCCTTGCAACTGTCATTCCTATTTACTAGAGCCATAGGGAAATGAAACCTATTTCTTTTTTTCATTTGAAAAGTATTAAAAGCTCAACTTTGTTCAAAGATCAAGAGCTATACTTTTTCACATTAAAAGCTATTATTTTTCCCAATTAGTTTGTTGAGTGCTCCACTTCTGGTTGAGATTGACAGACATAAAGTGGCTATTATAATGAATAGTGCCTAGCATATTTCTTTTTTGTGTATATAATTAATATTCTTACTTTTATATCTTAAATAAATTAATATATTATTGGAGTTATACAATGGGGTGTATAATTCCTATGGGGAATAAAATAAAGCTTCTGAGGAAGAATCAATATTTAAGATATTAGTATAGATTTGTGTGAGTTTTTTCTTCTTCCTGATATCAGGGAAGTTTTCTGTCATTATTTCTTCAAACAGGTTTTCTATTCCTTGCTGTTTCCTCTCCTTCTGGCACCCCTATTATGCGGATGTAGTTCCATTTCGTGTTGTTCCAAAGTTCCCTTAGACTCTCCTCCTGTTTTATACGTGTGTGTTTTCAGGTTGCTACTCTGCTTGGGTAATTTTCCTACCTTGTCTTCTAACTCACTGATGTGGTACTCTGCTTCTTCTAGTCTACTGTTGATGCTTTCTATTGTGTTCTTTATTGCAGTGATGTCATTTTTCATTTCTTCTTCATTTCCTCTTAGTTCTTATGCATATTGTTCAATTTGTCTTCCATCCTTTTCAGTGACCTTATGACCATTGCTCTGAATTCTTTCTCTGACATATTGCTTGCCTCCATTTTGCTTACTTACTTTTCCGGTGATTCCTACTTTACTTTTGTATGGGTGCTGTTTCTTTGTCTCCCCATGTTCGCTCATCTCATGGTGTCTCATTATGTAGCTCTCTCTCTCTCTCCTGTGTTGACTTAAAGGCACAAAATACAATATGACAAGAAACACCACACAGGGCACCAAACACAAATGTATTCATGATATCAATAACCCTAAATAAAGGTGACCACCAGAGAAAATAGAATTAGGGGAGAGAAAAGAGTGGAAAATGATATTGAGAAAAGGAAAAAAAATAAGAGAGAAAAGAAAGAGAAGAAAAAAGAAGGGGGCAAAATATATATATATATATGGGGAGAAAACTCCAAAAAACCAACAGCTAATCCAAAAAATGCAAACAACAAACACTCTGAGATGAATGCAAACAATAAAAAACAACTAGTCAAAAAAAAAATGCAAGCAACAAACACCCAAACAACAAACACCCAGTTGAATCTGAGGAGGCAGAGCTCTCTCTAGGCCAGTGGTTCTCAACCTTGGCTGCACATTAGAATCACCTGGGAATCTTTTTAAAATCCTAATTTCTGGGCCTCATCCTCTGGAAATTCTGTTTCTTTGTTACTAATTCTGTGGCCCCACCCCATAACAAAGAAACAAAGAAACAATTTCCAGAGGATGAGGCCCAGAAATCAGGAGTTTAAAAAGATTCCCAGGTGATTCTAATGTGCAGCCAAGGTTGAGAACCACTGCTCTAGGCAATCTCTGACCTTTCCATTCATGGATTGCCTCACCAGCTGTGTTTAATTCTCCAATTCCAGGTGAATGTTGTTCGATTCAGCTGTTCCATCTATCTGCTCTGTGAGAAGGTGCAGGGCTCATCCACGTATTCAGCGCCACTTTGTTTCCCCCTGGACAAACTGTTTTAGGTGTCCGTGTCTGGGGAGGCTGGAGTCTCAGTGTCCGTGGGTTCACAGCTGAGGCAGCTGGTCCCTGGACATTGTGGTTGTAGGGTCCCGGGAGGTATCCAAGGTCTCCCTAATAGAAGGTAAGGCTGGGCTTCTGACCACAGCTGCTCTCCCCTTCAAGATGGTGCGGTCTCTGTGGCAGAGCCAGCTGATTTGGGAGAGATTTCAGCAGTAGAAGAGGCTTCCCAGCCAGGGGAGCCTGATCCGCCAGTCCCCAACAGTCCTGTCAAATATTGCTGTCCCGCACTCACAAATACAGACACTCCCTGCACATCCACGCACTCTCCTTTCGCTCTCTCACTCACACACTCGCTCTTGCAGCCTGCTGTCCCATTAGCTGCCATCTTGGATCCTCTCTATTAATGTCTTTAACATTAAAAATCAGCATAGCATTACAAAGTCTCTTTAAATTTTTCTGAATTTAGATATGGATTTTGGATAGGAAAGTTGAAAATAGACTCCTTGTTTTAAGTCTATAATTGTGGAAATTATTATATTGTTTTATATGCATATTATATATGTTATTTACAGTATATGTTTGGCAAATGTTTGAGATATTTACTCTATATAGTTGCTTTTTATACTAATATATAGAGTTTTATTATTTATTGAAATATGTCATTAAAACACTAAGAGAAATGACATTTGTCATTTTGTTTATTCTCTATTTTGATTGAATTGAACAGAATAATAAGTCACCTATATCTAAATCAAATATTATGCTAAAAACAAAACAGGAGGAAGAGGAAAAACTAATCATATTGGTTTATACAATATCAGGCTATTGGGAAACATGAAAACAGTATGCTCATTTTCTTCCATAAGTATTGGGCAGGGTTCTTAAAATATAATGCAGAAATAGCCACGACTCAGAAAATAGAGCATTTTTTCTCACCTTCATTATCTAATAGTGAACTGCCCTTCAGTGTGTCATTTAATATTGTTGTTAGAGCTGTCCATTTGAAAGGCTGAAGTTAGTGATCATTCCCCCTGTCCCATCTTCAGGATGTGTTGTAGAGATTGCTTGGTCTCTGTGGTTAGACATTTGAGCTCCATGGCAACTTATGTTGCGAATGAATGAGAACATTATCAGCAGCATTAGCAACATCCTCATAGTTGTCTGTTGACCTAGAGGGAAGTACAGAAAATATAAAAAACTCAATTTGCTTAGTCCTAGGTGCTTTTTAATTTTAATTTTCAACTTTCTCTGTCTAAACAAAATAATACACTTAGCACCATGTGTGGCACCTGCTGACAAATTGAATTAAAATTGTTAAATGCCTTCATGTGTTGTGATGTGATAAGGGCATTGATAAAATCAGCATCTAAAACTTCAAAACCCAAATCAGCCACCATTCACCACACTTTGCGGAGAACTTGGATTGTGCCAGTGATTCTTTTCTGTAATAAAGACGTGAAGAGGAACAAGTCAAAACCCTGCCCTTGAGGCCACACAACCAAATTGTAGGGTTCTTAATCTGAGGTCCACAAACCAAGGTAGGAGAAAAAATTGCATCTTTATTTTCACTATCCTCTAACTGACAATCAGCATTTTTGAAATTAGGAAGATAGGTAACACATGACAATATTAGTAGTATCTGTATTATCACCAATATTTTTATCTCAAATCCTAGTTGTGGATATTTTGAAAGATCATTGATGTGAACTATGACTTTGAATTTATATTAATTAGTATATCTTCAACTAGTGCATTAACACACATATTCCTTTATTTAATATTTGATAACTATATTGTAACATAATTAATTTACTTTGTATTCTTATATGATTTTTCTTTTTATTGTATGCATTTTAAAACATTCTGGGAAGTGTACCATATGCTACACCAGATGCTAAAGGGCTCTGCAGCACAAAAATTGTTAAGAACACCGTATCTAGAAGAGACATAGGCAAATGTGTATAATACCATCGTAGAGAACAATAATAAAGGCACGTACCAGATGCTGTGAAATTGGGCATGACTATCCCAGCCGGAGGCCTGGCAAGGCAGTGTTTGATTTTGTCTTGAAGCAAGTGTAATTGTTTCACTAGTGATAACATGTGAGAGAAGGCATTCTGGAAAAGAGAAAAGTAGGTGCAAAGTCACCTAGTGGGAGCATGAAGGGCAGGGGACAGAGAGCAGCTTAGTGTGACAATGGTAAAAACATTTCTATTTTTTTATTATTGGGGGCATCCTATGCTATTTACATTTGTCGATCTGTAGCATTCTATTTGCCAAGTCATTTTTACTAATCGTCCGTAAAGATTAACATCATAGACAACAGTTGGAAACATCAAAGAAGAGATCAAAGCAGTGTCAGCTTTTTAAAGCTCTCATTATTTCAATCAACATCTACCTGTAAGGGGATAAAAATTAATCTGTTTCACCTTCCCACTTTATCATCATGTTTTCAGACCACTCTCAGTCACTTTTCTGGTCTATAGGACATAATTGGCTAACAGTAAATCTAAAGAGACTGAACCACATAACTGGATAATTTTTTACACACCCACGGGTTGTTCTTTAGTTATAATGGTGAAAGGCAGATTTATTTGCCATGCTCAGACTTCCTGACTTGTGTTTTGTCTGGATTCCTGGGACAAATGTCAATGTGACTATCTAGATTATAAGGAAGGTCATTCAGAGAAGCAGCCGTGATTACAAGGAACTAAAGACACAGAGTAACCTGAAAGGCTCACCAATGGACTCAGATAGTCTATTTAAACTGTTCCCTTCATCTAGGCAACATTGTGCTACATTCCTTGTTGAGTGAGAAGACTCATTTCTTTATCTTCTCTTTTCTTTTTTAAATCTTATTTCCTTGTGGTAAGAACACTTAATATGAGATCTACCCTCTTAAAATTTTAAGTGTATGATAAAAGATTGTTAATTATAGGCACTATGTTGGACAACCGATCTCTAGAATTTATTCCTCTTGCTTAACTGAAAGTTTATACCCTTTTCATTAGTAATTCCAAATTTTCCCTTTCCCCCAGCCCATGCATGGCAACCACCATTGCCCTCTTTGATTCTATAAATTTGACTATTGCAGATACCTCATATAAATGGACTCATGCAGTGTTTTTCTGTGTCTGGCTTATTTCATTTAGCATACTGTCTTCCAGGCCTATCTATGTTGTAGAAAATGGCGGGATTTCTTTCATTTTTAAGGCCAATAATATTCCCGTGTGTGTGTGTGTGTGTGTGTGTGTGTGTGTGTGTGTGTGACATTTTCTTTATCCATTCTTTCATCAATGGGCATTTTAGTTTGTTTTCACTTCTTGGCTATTGTGAATAGTGATACTATGGACATGGTAGTGTAGATATCTCTTCAAAATCCTGATTTCAGTTATTTTGGATAAATATACAGAAGTGGAATTGCTGAATCATATGGTAATTCTATTTTTAATTTTTTGAGGAATCTTCCTGCTGTTTTCCAGAGCGACTGTACCATTTTGAATTCCTACCAAAAGTGCACAAGTGTTTCAATTACTCCTCAGCAACACTTGTCTTTTGTTTTGTTTTTTGTTGTTGTTTTTTTATAGTAGCCTTCCTGACAGGTGTGAGGTGCTATCTCATTGTGGTTTTGATTTGCATTTCCCTGATGATTAATGGTGCTGAGCATGTTTTCCTATAGCTATTGGCCTTTTTGTGTGTCTTCTTTGCAAAACTTTTTATTCAAGTTCTTTGCCCATTTTTCCATCGGGTTTTTAGTTTTTCTTTGCTATTGAGTTGTAGTTTCTCCTTACATATTTTGGAGACTAACCTTTTATCAGATGGTTTACACATATTTTCTCCCATTCCATAGGGTTCACTTCTTAAACAACTCTTCCAATAATTCCCTTATTACTGGCCTTGATTTCAAATAGGAATCTGCAGAGACCTAAATGGATACCAATCTAAAATTACATTTGAAACAATAGTTATCTATAATTTTTTAAAAAATAAGCATGAGCATAGTTTTAAAAGTGGTTGAAGTACAGAAAAAAATATTCCAGAATGAAATATAACAAATCAAAATATATAACACATTAAACTGTGGTCAAATAGGCCATAATTAGATTCATTTATATCATCAGTGTTACAGATTGGATATATAATATGTCTCCTTTATTAAATATTTAAGCCTGCCAATAAAATTAATAATATAGTCATGAATATGCTTTTTACTTAAGGGTATCATCTTTAAAATTTCACAGACATAGGTTTAAACTACTTCTTAAATGTGTAACACACATAAATTTCTAAACTATCTGCACTTCAGTTTTTGTCATCTGTAAAGTTGATTGAACTGGAAAAAAATAATAGAACTAACAGGTATTAATTGTACTAAAATGTGTAATTGGTATTTTGTAAGCACTTCAAAAATGGTAGTCATTCCTATTACTTATTCTCAATGAAAACATTATTTTTAGGTAAACCTGTTAATATAGTATCCAGCATAATCTTGCTTCTTCCTAAATCAATCAACTTGGCCTTCTTTTTTATAAAGTCATCAATATAAATGTTACTTTATTCAATTTAGAGGTTAGTTTCATTTAAGGAAAAATGTTTCCAGATCAAAATATATACTTTGAAATTCACATGCATCTAATTTAGATTCATCATTAATTTCTAAAGACCCTGGAATTATGCCATGAACACAATGATTATAGTTTTTGCTGAATAAATGAAAGAATAATTATTTTGGAACTCGACTATCCTCCATATAGTTAATGCTTCCTTTAACACTTTATAAATTCTGTTGCTTTTTTTCTTATTTCTATTATAACTGAAATTTTGTTATTTTGAATATGAATCAACATGCATAAGTTCATAGTCAATATGGGGTTTTAAATAATCATTACCACGGAATTTATTGAGTGCCACTTCCCTGGAGTGTACATTCCTAAATTTTAAAAACTGCTTCTTTAAAGTTAGTGTCCCTATTCTCTTATACTCTTTCCACATACTCAGCTGTCTTTCTAATGAACTTTTGTTAAATATGTCTTCACAGCAGTTGGTATTTTTTTTCCTACCCCCTATGCATTTATGATGCTCAAACTTCTTTGTCTTTTTCTTTTTCTTTTTTTTCTTTTTTTTTTCAAAAAAAGTCAAGCAAGACATTATCTGGGTCCTCTTTGTGTGCAAAGAAAAGCAGCTGGAAAACAAAATGGCACAGAAATTCCAGAAGGATGTGGACATGGAAGTTGTTTCTAACAATCTTACTGTCTGTAACCATTTCTATGAGCACAATGGAAAATCTTTAGAGACTTAGATCATCGAACTTAATTATTTTCTCCTTATTAAGTGTTTTTTTTTTAATTTATTGAATTTGTTTGGGTGACATTGGTTTGAAAGCTTTCACTTTCATGCGTTTTGAGTTAATTCCTGCTTGTGCTGTGACATCCACCCAACTTCTGCAAAACCTTTTAGCCACATGCTGCAGTAAATGGAAAACTGCCATAGCGTGACAAGATGTGGGCTGCAAACATGACCACACAGAAAACAGCAAACTCTCTCAAAATCTGTATTGCTCCCTCAATTTCACAGCCTCAAGTAACTAGACAATTTTACACTTTTAATGCCTGTCACCTCCAACAGGATCTTATAAGCAACTAAAGTCTCTGTTGAAGTGAATAAGGGGAAATATCTGAAATAACACTTGATATGGGTGAAGACAAAGGGCATGTTTAAAATGCTGTAAGAATAATAATGAAGATGAATGAATATGGGGAAAATAGTGAGGAACACTTCTGAGTGTTCATAGTTTGGCTTTAGAAGATGACTGGCAAATAATGTAATGAAAAATAGAATAAATATTTAGTAAGCACTGATTATGTGCAATTTGCTGAGCAAGGTGGCTATCTATAAAATTACAAACTTCCTCCTATTAGAACAGACATTTTATTAGTTGCAATTGGAGCTATTGATAAGGTTTTAACATAATGTTTAGATACTGTTCATTTTGGTTTGGAGGAGGGGGGCAGCTTAATTATTTTCATTAATTTGGTTACTTTGTTTACTTATACTTAGCTCTGAGAAGGTGATTCACATTTAGTTCAAAAAGTAGATTCTTGTCTCTAACTTGAGAGCCACTATTTCCCTAGGCTGTGAATCATACCCAGTTTTATAAATTTGCCTTTCTAATGTGGACCTCTGTAATTGAATTAAGAATGGTTCAATTCCTGCACGTAAAAATTTTATTCAAATACAAACCCACTGTGCTATTATTTAAAAATGTAAACCACGTATAGTTCTGTACTAAATTAAAATCTTATTTAAGTGGGCTAACTCATATAGAATTTATGTCATATAACCAGATTCTAGGAGAAATTTTACCTGCGAAAGGATTCTGTTAAGTAAATCAATATTGTATTCATGATCCTGAGAATTATATAAACTCTTAATGGGCACTATCAATTCTTCTTTTGAAAAAAAACTATTGATATTCTTCTCTTAAATTACTCTCATTTATACTGCTCCCCTGGGGACCTAATTAATCATCAGTTACGATAACCTAATTTGAACTTTCATTCTGTTCTTAGGGGAAAATATTTAAAGACATAAATGATTTGCTGGTTCAGATTTTTCATTATTTTTGTCATTCCTTAAACTAGACTGAATAACAAAAAGTTAATTATAAAATTACATTTTCTGCAATACTCTTTTAGGGATTACTTGCATTTTTTACTTTGTGTTTACAAATTGTGGCTAAGAGGAGTTGGGATGATGTAGAACGGGGAAAGGGGGAATAAATGGTCATGGAAAGAAATTTAAATTGGGTGACAAACACTCAATATAATATACAGACAATGAAGTATAGAATTGTACACTTGAAACCTATATAATTTTATTAACCAAAATCACCCTATTAAATTCAATAAAATTTTAATTAAAAAAGAACTGTGGCCCTAAACAGTTTGGCTCAGTGAATAGAGCAACTGGCATGCAGACTGAAGGGTCCCAAGTTCAGCCAAAACCGGTTTGGCTCAGTGGATAGAGCGTCGGCCTGCGGACTGAAAGGTCCCAGATTCGATTCCGGTCAAGGGCATGTACCTGGGTTGCGGGCACATCCCCAGTGGGGGATGTGCAGGAGGCGGCTGATCGATGTTTCTCTCTCATTGATGTTTCTGACTCTCTATCTCTCTCCCTTCCTCTCTGTAAAAAAAATCAATAAAATATATTTAAAAAAATTTTTAAAAAAAGGGTCCCAGGTTCAATTCCGGTCAAGGGCATGTACCTTGGTTGCAGACATATCCCCAGTTAGAGGGTGTGAAGGAGGCAGCTGATCAATGTTTCTAACTCTCTATCCCTCTCCCTTCCTTTCTGTAAAAAAATTAATAAAAATATATTTTAAAAAAAAGAATTGTGGTTCAGAAATAATGGCATAACTACACTTTTCCATTAGTCAGTTGTGGATACACATTGAACATGCTAAAACTTAATTTAAAAAGAAATCAAGTTAAGGTTTAGAATTCATGGAATTCTGACCATCCTAATATATAAAAACCCTGGGTCCATCATGACGCGAGGCTAGACCAACCAGAAGTCAGTCCTGCAGTCAGCGCATCAATGACTGCCGCGGCTGCAGGTGCAGTGAACCAGCACTGACTGCTGAGGGGGCTGCAAATCAGGCCCGGAGAGAGGCCTGAAGAGAGAAGCAGGGTCTGATTCGTAGCCTATGTAGCAGCTGTTGATCAGCACTTGCCTCTCTCTTTCTTTCCTGTTGGGGCTAGGAACCATGCCTCCATTTCTTTCTAGGCCTGCACCTGGGCTGCTGATCAGCCCCGCCTTTCTGATCCAGCCCCGTTGATAGGCCCAGAGACACTGACTGGCATAGAAACTGACCAATCAGAACCAAATCTGGGTCAACTGTGAGGAGCCAATGGCTCCCTAGGAGGCAGAGCTTTTGAGGCTGAGTGGCATAGAAACCAACCAATCAGAACCAAATCTGGGTGAAGTGTGAGGAGCCAATGGCTGCCTAGGAGGTGGAGCTTTTGATGCTGAATGGCATAGAAACTGACCAATCAGAACCAAATCTGGGTCAACTGTGAGGAGCCAATGGCTCCCTAGGAGGCAGAGCTTTTGAGGCTGAGAGGCATAGAAACCAACCAATCAGAACCAAATCTGGGTGAAGTGTGAGGAGCCAATGGCTGCCTAGGAGGTGGAGCTTTTGATGCTGAATGGCATAGAAACCAACCAATCAGAACCAAATCTGGGTGAAGTGTGAGGAGCCAATGGCTGCCTAGGAGGTGGAGCTTTTGATGCTGAATGGCATAGAAACTGACCAATCAGAACCAAATCTGGGTCAACTGTGAGGAGCCAATGGCTCCCTAGGAGGCAGAGCTTTTGAGGCTGAGTGGCATAGAAACCAACCAATCAGAACCAAATCTGGGTGAAGTGTGAGGAACCAATGGCTGCCTAGGAGGTGGAGCTTTTGACACTGACTAGCATAGAAACCAACCAATCAGAACCAAATTGGCTGTCAGAGGAGGGTAGTTGGGGGCAAGATAAGGCCAGCAAGGGAGGGAAGTTAGGGGTGATCAGGCAGTCAGGCAGAGAGGTTAGGGGCAATCAGGCAGGCAGGCAGAGGCAGTTAGGGGCAATCAGGCAGGCAGGCAGGTGAGCGGTTAGGAGCCAGTGGTCTCAGATTGTGAGAGTGATATCTGACTGCTGGTTTAGGCAGTTGGACATCCCCCAAGGGGTCCCTGAGTGGAGAGGGTGCAGGCTGGGCTGAGGGAACCCCCCTCCTTGCACAAATTTTGTGCACCAGGCCACTAGTATTTGGTATAATGTTGCTAAAAGTATATCTTGCTGATCATTAATATTACTGATTTTTTAATGTATGCTAAGCTTTTACTGATATCATTAGTTATTTACCAAACAGTGTCACCCAGTTTCCTTTCCAAAAGAACTCTTATTTTTAAAATATCTTTATTGTTGAAAGTAGTACGTATGTCCCTTTTTTTTCTTCCATTGACCCCTTATAGCCTGCCCCTGCCCCAGGCCTCCACAAACCTATTATCTGTGTCCATGGCTATGCATATATGCATACAAGTTCTTTGGTTGATCTCTTCCCACCCATCTACCCACCCCCACCTTCCCTGTGAGATTCCACAGTCTGCTCCATGCTTCTAAGTCTCTGGATCTATTTTGTTCAATAGTTTAAATTGTTCATTAGAGTCCACATATAAGTAAGATCATGTGGTACTGGTCTTTCTATGACTGGCTTATTTCACTTAGCAAAATACTCTCGAGGTCCCTCCATGCTGTCTCAAAGGGTAAGAGAGCATCTTTTTACTGCTGCATAGTATTCCACAGTGTAAATATATCACAGCTTTTTTATATATGCTTCTATAGACAGGCACTTGAGCTGTTTCCAGATCTTAGTTATTGAAAATTGTGCTGCTATGAACATAGGGGTGCATACATTCTTTCTGATTGATGTTTCGGGACTCTTAGGCTATATTCATAAAAGTGGGATCACTGGGTCAAATGGAAGTTCCATATTTAATTTTTTGAGGAGACTCCATACTGTTTTCCATAATTGGTGCACCAGTCTGCATTTCCACTAGCAGTGTACTGGGGTTCCCTTTTCTCCACATCCTCGCCAGCACTTGTCATTTGTTGATTTGTTGATGGTAGCCATTCTGACAGGTGTGAGGTGATACCTCATTGTCATTTTCATTTGCATCTCCCTGATGATTAGTGACATTAAACTTGTTTCATATGTTTCTTGGCCATTTGTAGGTCCATTGTGGAGAAGTGTCTATTTAGGTCCTTTGTTAATTTTTTAATTGGATTGTTTACCTTTTGTTAAGTTGTATGAGTTTTTTATATATTTTGGATATTAACCCCTTATCAGATGTATCATTGCCAAATATGTTCTCCCATAGAGAGGGCTCCCTTTTCATTTTGTTCATTGTTTCTTTTGCTTATTAAGAAGCTGTTGTTGTTTTTTAATGTAGCCCCATTTGTTTATTTTCTCCTTAGTTTCCTTTGCCCTAGGAGATGCATCCACAAACATATTGCTAAAAGAGATGTCTGAGATTTGGCTGCCTATGGTTTATTCTAAGATTCTTATGGTTTAACATCTTACATTTAAGTATTTTATCCATTTTAAGTTTATTTTTGTGTATGATGTAAGTTGGTGGTATAGTTTCATTTTTTTGCATGTATCTGTCCAATTTTCCCAACACCATTTATTGAAGAGACTGTCTTGACTCCATTGTATGCTCTTGCCTCCTTTGTCAAATATTAGTTGAGCATACTGGCTTGGGTCAGTTTCTGGGGTCTCCATTCTGTTCCATTGATCTTGTGCCTGTACCAGGCTGTTTTTATTACAGTGGCTATGTAGTATAACTTGATATCTGGTATTGTGATTCCTCCAACTTTGTTCTTCTTTTTCAAGATTGCTGCAACTATTCGGGGTCTTTTTTGGTTCCATATAAATTTTTGGAGTATTTGTTCTAGAACTGTGAAATATGCCATTTGGTAATTTAATAGGGATATCATTTAATATGTAGATTGTTTTGGGTAGTGTGGACATTTTAAAGATGTTAATTCTACCAATCCATGAACTCTTCAATGTCTTGTAGTTTTCTGAGTACAAGTCTTTTATCTCCTTGGTTAAGTTTATTCCTAGGTATCTTAATTTTTTTGTTGCTATGGTAAATGGGATTATTTGTTTAGTTTCTCATTCTGATAATTCATTATCAGTGTATAAAAAAGCCATCAATTTCTGGGTGTTCATTTTGTATCCTGCTACATTGCCAAATTCATTTATTAAATCTAGTATTTTTTTTTTTGGTAGTGTCTTTGGGATTTTCTATGTACAATATTATGCCATCTGCAAATAATGAGAGTTTTACTTCTTCACTTCCAATTTGGCTGCCTTTTTACTTCTTGTCTGATCGCAGTGGCTCCGACTTCCAGTACTATCTATATTAATAAAAGGGTAATGTGCTAATTACCCTTCCAGACAAGGCCATAGTGGTGAGAACAAGGCAGAGGTGGTTCGGGGTGATCAGGCCGTGAGGGGAGAGCAGTTTAGGGGATCAGGCCAGCAGGCGAAAGCAGTTAGGGGTGATCAGGCTGGCAGGAGAGAGAAGTTAGGGTGATCAGGCCAGCAGGGGAGAGCAGTTTGGGATCAGGCCAGCAGGCAGGCAAGTGGTTAGGAGCCAGCGGTCTCAGATTGTGAGAGGGATGTCCAACTGCCACGGGATCACGCCTTATCTGCCAGTCGGACATCCTCCGAACTGTTCTGAGACCTAACTAGTAATATCTTGTAATTTTGACTTCCACTGGTAAAATGTACATTTATTACATTTTAGGATATTAAAAATGCCAAACATTGTAATTTATTTATGGGTCTTTCTATAGTTTACAGTCCCAGGTGCCCTGGGCTGAGGCAGCTGAGAAGAGTCACCTATGAGCTTGCAGTTTGTGTGGTTCTAGGGTTGTTATAAACTTTCCATGGTAACTGAAAAAAGCATTGTCTTCAGAACGCAGTAAAGCTTAAAACAGAGCACACTGTTCCTCTGAACCACTTTAACTTACAGATTTAAAAAAGCAGGGGAGAGTGGGGAGAGGGAGAGAGATCAACCAAAGGACTTATATGCTTGCATATAAGCATAACCAATGGACACAAACACTAGGGGGTGAGGGCATAAGCGGGGAGGTGGGGAGGGCAATGGGGGGATAAGGTCACATATGTAATGTCTTAATCAATAAAGGAAAAAACTCATAAAAATAAAATAAATAAAAATAACACACTAAAGAATCATTATTTTTAAACACAGCTTTAGTTTACCTTACTTCTATAAAACTCTCTAAAGCCAGAGAACATTTTGAAAGATGCATTCACAGAGCTCCCCTGTTCTATTTATTTTATGTCTCTCAAAAATTCTGCAAAAAGTCATGTCTGATTTAGCACTCTTAAGGGGCACCGGAAATTTGCAGCTGTTAAAATAGCTTGCAGATTTATACTAGACTTCCATTATCCAGTCTTCTCTTTTGGATACCATGTAAGTATGTGTGAAAAGTAAATTGTGATTTATTTCTAGCAATCTGTCAATGTTTCAAAATGGCTTAGGGAATACTCAGTGCAAAAGTTGATGCTGTTATTTGTACTAAATATGTTTCTTTTAGATGAAAACAAAATTTCTAAAAATAGGAAAATTTAAACAGGTTTATGTTCTAGAGGTAAAGAAAATAGCCCTAAAATACCCAAGTTTGTGCACTAAGAGAAAGAGAAGTTTAAAAACAGCTTTCACTTCAATGTACTACCACTCTTGGTACTTGATACAAATTGGATGTAAATTAGTGAACAGCCTATAAACACAACTTGAGTGGTGACTAGTATTTATAGTCTACCTTATAGTTTTCCTTGAAACTGTTCTGCTCGCCTGAGAAAACCATAACAAGGGATATATAATGATTGCTTTAATATGTTGAGTGAAATGTTTATATGAAAAACCATATTCCCATAAAAGGCTGATCTATAAATGCTAACATTTATGTCGCTCGCTATTTCTGTGTACTCAAATTGCCAGTGTGATTGTTGCTTGATTTGGCAGAAATAATGAAATTTTAAAAAGCAGTAGCATGAGCAAATCCATCCATTCATTCAATATGTGTTCATATTTACAATTTAGCAAGTCATTTATTTTGTTCAAATATTAGAACTTTGGTGCCCATGTGTAGGTTGTACACATTAGGGTTTCATACATATTTTAATTTACATAGTTATATGAATATATCTGTGTGCACAGAGCAAAATTTAAATTACCTTAAAATCTACTACATATAGGCATATTCTATATATCGTACTTTGTGTTAAATATTTTATTTATTGATCTTCAAAAACAAAATTTTGCTTTATAATAAAATTTAATGCTAGCCGAAACTGGTTTGGCTCAGTGGCTAGAGCGTCGGCCTGCGGACTGAAGGGTCCCAGGTTCGATTCCGGTCAGGGGCATGTGCCTGGGTTGCGGGCACATCCCCCATCGGAGGCGTGCAGGAGGCAGCTGATCGATGTTTCTCTCTCATCGATGTTTCTAACTCTCTATTCCTCTCCCTTCCTCTCTGTAAAAAATCAATAAAATATATTTTAAAAAAAGTTTAATGCTAAATTACAACACAGTCTTCATTAAAAATATCTTTTCAATGAATCTATTTAAAAATCCTGGCTACCTCTTTAGCCCGAAATCCAGCCTTCCTCAAAATGCCCTTGACATTAGCCAAACAAACTTTCTTGCCTTTTCTTAAACATATTGTGCAATTTCATATAAAATATGCATATTTCTCTTCAAGAGACACCCTTCCTCCCTTTACCTCCTCCTTCTTGACATTTCTTCTAGTGTAGTACAGAGTCCCCTTTCTATGTTTCACTTGCTCTGCTATCTTGAGACTTGTCAAGTCATGCTGAAAGTCTTGGTTTGTCTCTCTCAAAAGACTGTAAGTTCAGCCCTGGCTGGTGTTGCTCAATTGGTTGGGTGTCATCCCATGCACGGAAAGTTTGCTGGTTTGATTCCCTGTCAGGGCACATACCTAGGTTGCAAGTTCGCACCCTGGCTGGGGTGCACACAAGGGGTAACCACTGGTCAATGTTTCTCTCTCTTTCTCTCTCTCTCTCTCTCTCTCTCTCTCTCTCTCTCTCTCTCTCTTCCTCTTTCTGAAAAAAACAACAACTATAAGTTCATTGATGGCAGAATCTGGTCCTGTATTAGTATCTCCCAAATCTTAAACAGGGTCTGGCATAGAGTGATTATAAAAGTCAGGGTTGTTGAATGAATGACAAAATGAACAGAATGATAACTGCTTTCTACAGGTGATTGGTTATGTGTAAACAAAAAGTTAAATGATCAATCTTTATATGACTAAAAGGTACTTGTTAAAATTGCAATTAAATCTGAAAATGAAGATGGCACTGCATTAAGAATAATGCATTGAACGCATTTTCGATGTTTCTGTTATGAAACAAACATATCATCATGCAATCAGAATCTGCAAGCATTTTCTTTAAGGTATGTGTAAATTCATGGCAAATTTATCTTGCTTCAAAATTTTTGATGTTCTGAACTTTCATAAAATTTCAACCATAGCATTTGAAATGCATTGAAAATATATTATTGTTTTCTTGATTTTATTAAAATGTGAAGTACTGCCCTAGTTGGTTTGGCTCAGTGGATAGAGCAGCAGCCTGTGGACTGAAGGGTTCCAAGTTCAATTCCAGTCAGGGGCACAGGCCAGGTTCTGGGCTTGATCGCCAGTAGGGGGCTTGCAGGAGGCAGCCAATCAATGGTTCTCTCTCATCATTGATGTTTCTATCTCTCTTTCCCTCTCCTTTCCTTCTGAAATCAATAAAAATATATTTCAAATAAAATAAAATGTGCAGTGCTTTATTATTAATATATGTAATGATCAAAACTATAAAAATACTTTCCCCACCCTGAATATATATACATATATATATATTCATTTGGGGCTTGGCATTAAACTTTTAGAGATATCCTTTACTCAAGTAGTATGTCAAATAATAATAAAGATTTGTGACTAAAAAGAAATATTACATATTAAGCTATATATAGTATATGT
Source organism: Myotis nattereri (assembly GCF_964212035.1). Lineage (NCBI taxonomy): Eukaryota > Metazoa > Chordata > Mammalia > Chiroptera > Vespertilionidae > Myotis > Myotis nattereri. The sequence goes on along the minus strand of NC_138078.1, from coordinate 24,613,894 downwards.
AAAATATTTCTAGCTTGATATATAATATATGATGATATATGAAACTCACATAGGCTATATTTGTAGTTGTGGGTAAAAACATGCATGTTATTGTGGGTAACATACATAGAATGTGGAGGTATGTATATGTGGGTAGGGATGTGAATATAGTGGTAACTAAATTTTCATAAGGCTTGTGAGGTGTTTTATAGTTTAAGCAAACAAATTCCATTTTTTGCAGATCTCATTTTCTCTAAGTTGAGTGAAAAAATCAATTTTCTAGAATGAACTTGATTTATAAGCTTTGTGGTCATCACTTGCTTTGTGGTTAAAGGTTACATCAGTGGAAAATTAAACTTTGTATTCACATGGTTGACTATCTTAAGAATTTTCATAGTTTGCACTTAAATATAGACATGTGCCACTTGACGACAAGGACATATTCTGAGAAGTGTGTCGTTGTGCAAACATCATAGCCTATACTCTCATATACCCAGATGATATAGCCTACTACACACCTAGGCTATATTGTATAACCTTTTGCTCCTTGGCTACAGGACTGTACAGCATCCTATATAATAAAAGACTAATATGCTAAGTGTCCAGTCGTCTGGCCATCTGTTCAACCAATCAAAGCATAATATGCTAATGATATGCTAAGGCCACTCAACCGCTCACTATGATGTGCACTGACCACCAGGGGCAGACAGTCAACCAATTGAACAGTCACTATGATGTGCACTGACCACCAGGGGGCAGATGCTCCAACTGGTAGGTTAGCTTACTGCTGGGGTCCAGCCAGTCAGGGCTGAGCACAATGGGCCGGACATTCCCTGGTGCCCTCCCACAGTCCCTTCCCAGCTGGCCAACCTCCTATGTCCCTCCCCAGCCCCAATTGTGCACCAGTGGAGTCCCTCAACCTGGCCTGCACCCTCTCGCAATCCAGGACCCTTCAGGGGATGTCAGAGAGCCAGTTTTGGCCCGATCCTGCTCAATGCAGTAGCTGCCCCCTGGTGGTCAGTGTGTTCCCACAGGGGGATTGCCACTCAGCCAGAAGCCAGGTTCAGAGCTGGTGAGTACAGCAGTGGTGCTGGGGGCATCTTCCCTATGTGGCTGCAGTAAGGATGTCCAACTGCCGGACATCCCCTAAGGCCTCCTGGACTGTGAGAGGGCTCAGGCCAGGCTGAGGGACCCCGCCCCCCCAGGGCAGGAATGTCATGCCCTGGGCCTCTAGTGTTATTATACAACAGGAAATAATGCCATCAAGAGATGTGGCAGACAGAAGATGTATGAGGCTACTGACTATGTAGCAAACTTCTTTATAAATTGAAAGAGTATACTCTAAAATAATTATAAAAAGTATTGAATATGATGGAGAGGCATCAATTAGACCGTCAGGCCTCGGAGAGGAGGTAGGGGAGGGTGGGGATAAGGGGAAGAGATCAACCAAAGGACTTATATGCAAGCATATAGGCCTAACCAAAGGACATGGACAACAGGGGGGTGAGGGCATGAGTGGGGGGATAAGGGGTAACATGGGGATAAGGACACATATGTAATAACTTAATCAATAAAAAAGTATAGAATAATAAATACATAAACCAGTAACACAGTCATTTATTATCATTATCAAGTATTATGCACTATGCATAAAAGTATCTGTTATCCTATCTAATAATAGACAAAGATTGAAATTAAGCATACCTCCGATATACCTCCCATTGGCTAATCAGCGAGATATGCAAATTAACTGCCAACAAATATGGCGGCTAACTTGCATACTGCAGGCAGATCCCACTGTGCCCCCCAAGGCAAGATCCTGGCCTGCCCTGTCTTGGGCAGGGTGGGCGGGGCAGGTGGGGCAAGCAGCAGCATGATCCGTGAGAGGGCAAAGGTTGGGCTGAGGCTGAGGGACCGCCCTTCCCTGCCACTGCACAATTTTTTGTGCACAGGCCTTCTAGTACTTTTATAAGACTATCAGAGCAATGGATCTGTTTTCACCAGTAACACCACAAACACACAAGTAATGCATTGCACTACAACATTACAATGGCTGTAATATCATTAGGTGATAGGAATTTTTCTGCTCCATTATAATTTTACTAGAGGCCCATTGCATGAAGAGATTTGTGCAATAGGCCTTCCTTCCCCTGGCTGCCGACACCGGTTTTCCTCCGGCACCCAGGACCACAGTGGAGAAGCCAAGCCTCTTCAGTATTCAATCTTCAGTCTTCAGTCTTCACTCCAGCTGGAGCCTTCAGTCTTCCCTCTGCGCCTTCATATGCAAATCAACTGCCATATTTTTGGGAGCTAATTTGCATAATCACTCTTATTGGCTGGCGGGCGTAACGAAGTGACTCCAATTTGCATGTTTCTCTTTTATTAGTGTAGATGGGACCACCTATGTATATATGGCCATGTGGTGCATGCCTGTATATCAGGAACCTTTGTAGCTGTATGGTTCAATATACTGGAGGATTTCTTGATGCTTTTCATTAATTTATGAAAAGAAGGGACAGAGTTGCTATGGGTTTAAACTTGAGTAAGCCCTTTGCCCTCTTTCGTTTGTCTCATAATAGTATTCCTTTTTTTGTTTTGTTCTGTTTTTTTCTATATCTTTTTGTAAAGGCAAAATGTAAATAATCTCAAAACTCTACTTTTGAATTCTACTGAGAAGAATAATAATTAGTTCATTAATTTCAATGTTTAATATGCTTAGGTCAACAGGATTCCTTTAAGGACTTCTCATCAGATAATCCTGTTTTGTTTGCTTTTTAACAAGGTTAATTCAAAGATTTTTAATTCATAATTTTTATCTCCACAAGTCATATTGTATCTCTTTTATATTGTTTATTAGCATTTTTTAAGGACGGAATGACCAGTTCAGATTTGAGTAGTAACAGTTATTATGAGCTTTTCTGTGGCCAATATTGGATTGAGACTTCCAATTTCAAATTTAGACAAATGCTTTTGCCTAGCTGAATGGGCTAGGCCAGTGGCCGGCAAACTCATTAGTCAGCAGAGCCAAATATCAACAGTACAACGATTGAAATTTCTTTTGAGAGCCAAATTTTTTAGACTTAAACTATATAGGTAGGTACATTGTTATTAACTTAATTAGGGTACTCCTAAGGCTTAGGAAGAGGCACACTCAAGGGGTCAAAGAGCCACATGTGGCTCGCGAGCCACAGTTTGCCGACCACGGGGCTAGGCTATTTCCTCATCTGTCTATTATTTTACTATCCTATTTCAGAATTTCCACAACATCATTACCCTCACCTTTTTGTGTCACTTTTCCCTGAGCCAATTATGATAAATGGGCAAAAAAAGCTATGGTTAAAATATGAAATATTTCTGTGGAAATGAAATGATTAATTTTCAAGACTATTTTTTTATTTTTTATTGTTTAAAGAATTACAAATAATGGTGAATATATCTCCTTTTCCCCCCCCACTTACCTCCCCCACCATCCCCCACCCCCAAGCACATGCCCTCACCCCCCCTAGTGTATGTGTCCATTGGTTATGCTTATATGCATGCATACAAGATCTTTGGTTGATCTCTTACCCACCCCAACCCTCCCCTGCCTTCCCACTGACATTTGACAGCCCATTCGATGCTTCTTTGTCTTTGTATCTATTTTTGTTCCTCAATTTATGATGTTCTTTATATTCCACAAATGAGTGAGATCATGTGATATTTCTCTTTCTCTGACTGGCTTATTTTGCTTAGCATAATGATCAGAGAAGAAGAAATAAAAGGCATCCAAATTGGAAAAGAAGAAGTAAAAATTGTCATCATTAGCAGATGACATGATATTGTACATAGAAAACCCTAAAGACTCCATCAAAAACTACTAGAATTAATAAGTGAATTCGGCAATGTAGGAGGATACAAAATTAACACATAGAAATCTGTGGCTTTTTTATACACCAATAATGAACTCACAGAAAGAGAAACTAAAAAAACCAATCCCATTTACCATTGCAACAAAAAAATGAAGACATTTACGAATAAATTCAACCAAGGAGGTAAAGGACCTGTACTCAGAAAATTAAAGGATGCTGAAAAAAGAGATAGAGGAAGACATAAACCAATGGAAGAATATACCATGTTCATGGATTGCTAGAATCAACTTCATTAAAATGTCCATACTACCCAAAACAATCTAAAAATTCAATGCACTCCCTATTAAAATACCAATGGCATACTTCAAAGACCTAGAACAAACTCTTCAAAAATTCATCTGGCATAGAAAAAGACCCCAAATAGCTGCAGCAATCTTGAGAAAGAAGAACAAAGTTGGAGGGATCATAATACCAGATATCAAACTATACTACAAAGCCACTGTTTTCAAAACTGTCTAGTACTGGCACAAAATCAGACATATAGACCAATGGAACAGAACAGAGAAGCCAGAAATAGGCCCAAGCCATTATGTTCAATTAATATTAGACAAAGGAGACAAGAGCATACAATGAAGTCAAGACAGTCTCTTCAATAAATGGTGATGGGAAAACTGGACAGATACATGCAAAAATTAAACTAGAACACCAACTTACACCATACACAAAAATAAACTCAAAATGAATAAAGTACTTAAAGGTAAGGCAGGAAACCATAAAAATCCTAGAAGAAGCCATAATAGCAGCAAAATAGCAGACATTTGTCCTAGCAATATCTTTACTGATACAGCTCCTAGGGCAATGGATACTAATGAGAAAATAAACAAATGGGACTACATCAAAATACAAAGCGTCCACAAAGCAAAAGAACAAGAAAAAATAACAACAAAACAACAAGAAAGCCCACTGCATAGAAGAACATATTTGCCAATGTTATCTCCAATAAGAGCTTAATCTCCAAAATTTATAGGGAACTCATACACCTTAACAAAAGGAAGATAAACAATCCAATAAAAAATGGGCAAAGGACACGAATAGACACTTTTTCAAAAGAAACATACACAGAAGGCTGAGAGACATGTGAAAACATGCTCAAAGTCACTAATCATCTGAGAGATACAAATCAAAACAACAATGAGGTACCATCTTACACCTGTCAGAATGGCTATCATCAACAAATCAACAAACGACAAGTGCTGGCGGGGATGTGGAGAAAAAGGAACCCTGGTGCACTACTGGTGGGAATGCAGACTGGTGCTGCCACTATGGAAGACAGTATGGAGTTTCCTCAAAATACTAAAAATGGAACTCCCATTTGACCCAGTAATCCCACTTCTAGGAATATGTCCCAAGAAACCAGAATCACCAATCAGAAAGGATATATGCACCCCTATGTTCTTAGCAGCATAATTTAAAATAGCTAATATTTGGAAACAGCCTAAGTGTCCATCAGCAGATGAGTGGATTAAAAAATAGTGGTACATCAACACAATGGAATACTAAGCTGCTGTAAAAAATGAATTCTTACCATTTGCAACAGCATGGATGGAACTGGAGAGCATTATTCATGACTCTCTTTAATAAAAGTTATTGTATTTTGAGAAGTTTTAAATATCAGATTTACAACAATATTTAGTATGTCATTTGGTGATTAACATGTAATCTGTTGAATATTAATGTAACTAGTAGCCTGGTGCACAAAATTCATGCACATTAAAAGGGAATTAATTGCCCTAACCGGTTTGGCTCAGTGGATAGAGCATCGACCTGTGGACTCAAGGGTCCCAGGTTTGATTCCAGTCAAGGGCATGTACCTTGGTTGTGGGCACATCCCCAGTGGGGAGTGTGCAGGAGGCAGCTGATCAATGTTTCTCTCTCATTGATGTTTCTAACTCTCTATCCCTCTCCCTTCCTCTCTGTAAAAAATCAATAAAATATATATTTTTTAAAAAAAGGGAATTAATTAGCAGAGATATTTTAATATTGCTATTTGCCCTTTCTCTATAATAGAAGTGTAAGAGATGAAAGGAAATTAGTAAAATGTATATGAAAATACTATATAAATTTATTAATAAATAAACAGTAACAAAAGGATATAAGACCAGAGGCATGATATAAAAACAATGAAAACATGATATGAAAACAACAAAAACATGATATGAAAACAACAGTGATGCAAACAATGACTGATAAAGGGATTAAACTTATTCTAATATCTCCCTGTTCACCATATTAAGAGTGAAAACACATTCAGAATGCTTGACTAATTTCCCTTGTGCTGAAGTATTTAGAACGTTAACTTTAACATCACATGATGCTTTCTTTCTGCTGCAGAGATACCTTGTGCCAACAATTGGCCTTCAGATATATTCTGTCACCAACAATGACTTCTTTTGGCTTCAGAGGTACTTTGTTCCAATAGTTGGTCTTTAAACATATTCTCTCCTCCTTGCTGTCAGGGGCCAGGGTGCAGGTGAATAGGATTGCTAGCTGGCAGGCCCCTGACAGCAAGCTGGCCACCTGTCGATTCTGTGAGGAAAGGGGCTCCCTCCTCCCTCCTGTCAGGGTCCGGGGTGCAGGAGAATGGGGTTCCTGGCTGGCAGGCCACTGACAGCAAGCTATCCAACAGCTGATTCTGTGAGGAATGGGGCTCCCTCCTTTCTACTGTCAGGGTCTGGTTTGAAGGTCGGCCATGCCCCGTGTTGGGCCAGACCCAGAGTTCTACCACGCCGTGGCCTCCACCTCAGCAACCCAGGACTGACTGCTGCTGGGTGCTCCTGGTGCTCTGAGGGTGGGTTCTTCCCTCAGGCCACAAGGGAAACAGCTGAGGAGGGCACAGCCCTTAGCAAAGCGACCCGGGATTCAGTGGGTCCATGCTCCGAGGGTGGGTTCCTGCCTCAAACCCTGCCCTTTCTGGAAACAGCTCTGGGAAACAGCTGGGGAGGGTGCAGCCATTGCCAAGACAACCCCTGCAGGACTGACTTCCTTCTGGTTGGTCTCCAGACAGACCCCGGTCGTGATGAACACCACCCATGGTTTTTATATAAGTAGATAAGCTATTTCCATACTAACTTGTCCTTGTCATTATAATTTCTCAGCCACTTCTTAAGAACTCATTGCTCTCTAATATGGATAAGGTTGTGATGTATTCATTTATTCATTTAACCCTACCCTTAACCCCCAAACTGGAATCCTGCCATTTGCAAGGTGCTATGGTAAGCATTGGACCAGATAGAAAAGAATAAAATAGCTTCTCAGCTTTCATGGTATTTACAGTTCAATTGGAGATCCCACATAAACTCCAAATTAAAATATACTGAGTTGAATATTAAAATAGAGGTAACTTTGGCAAGCTATAGATCGTTCAATTTGGGAAAACTACCATTAGTTTCACAGGGGAGGTGACATTTTGATGAAATCTAGAATTTGAAGAAAAATAGAAAAAAATACATTCTAAATAGAGGGACTAGAAAATACAACGAAGTCATAATGATATATAAAGAAGTCTGTGATAAGCAAGAAGATGAGTGTTGTAGCTAGAGCACAAGTGTAAGACTTTTTTGAGCACTTCTTTTTTTCTAGCTTTTTCTTTGTTTTGTTTTAATTTAACTTATTTTTTCCTCATCACCATTTATCCCCTCTATGCCCTCTTCCACCTCCATCCCCCCAACCACTACCCCCACATCACCACACCATTGTCCCTGTCCATGATTTCTCTTTTTTGCTCAATCCCTCCCCCCTTACACCCTCTGCCACCACTATCAGAGCTTTCTGCTTGCTCTAAATCTATGAGTCTGTCTCTATTTTGCTTGGTAGTTCAGTTTGTTCATTAGATTCCACATATGAGTAAAATCATATGATACTTGTCTTTCTCTGACTGGCTTATTTCATACCCATTGAGACAGCATGAATGTACCTGGAGAACACTATGCTAAATTGAGTGCTTCTTATGTCACCATGTACTAAATTCTGTATTTTAAATTCCTTATTGTATGCTTAAAATAACCCTAGGAGGTAAGCTCTGTGTTACCTTTATTTTATAGAGAGGATGAGAAATACACCTAAAGTCATGCAATTATCACATGACATAAACAGGATTCAAACCCTCACACTTTATCAATTTAAAGCATGCACATAATAAATATGTGTTATACCACACAAAATAATTTAAGAGAGTAGAAAGGCCATTTCCTCGAACAAAACTGGAAGTGTATCACAACAAGTAAGTAACTATTACTCAAGGATTACCTGGGGAACTAGAGGAATCTAATCTCAACCATAACCATCACCACAAATTATTTCTTGAGTTCTCACAATTGGACTTGACATGTAAATTAAATGCTAAGTATTTACTTGCTTAATGCTACCAATGAATTTTCACCTTTCCAAGGTATTAGCAATTGTATTAATTCTTATACTAAGACCAAGAATCAAAGATTAGTTTCTATCTATAGTTAAATTGCAAATAATAAGTTTAATTTAGCCAACAATATTTAACACTTACCCAGGAATAGCCTGAAGGCTTACCTAGCCCCATATCTCCAGAACTTGGTTTTGGTTACTAATCTGCTGAGATTTTCTCACTGAGAAGATTCCTCCTTAGAGGAGTGAAATTGGCCATCTATCCTGATTCTTGAATTGCCGAAAGGCAATGTAGTTAGAAGCACCTGTGTTTCTTGGCAACAAATACAACATTTGTGGAAGAATCCAATAATTTAAATCTCTCTACATTTCTCTACTGGAGAACAAAATATTCTACTTTTGAATTTTCTTTTTATTCTTTAAACTTTGAGCAGACAATTATAAAATGATGTGGCCTGGTAAAATAAATTGGACAAATAAAATTCTCTTCTACAATATAAAAACATATAAACATATAATATGTTTATAAAACATGATACATAAAATGTTTTACATCAAAACATTATATACAAATACATATATACATATTAGTATTATAAATATTTTTAAATGTGTGTGTTAATATCTAATGATTTAGATTTTAATAACAGGGTCTAAAGTATTTAATATTTTAGTTAACAAGGGGGAGAGATGAACCAAAGGACTTACTTGTATGAATGCATATAAGCCTAACCAATGGACACAGACACCAGGGGGGTGAGGGCATGAGTGGGGGGGGGGGCGGTCGGGAAGGTACCGGGGGTCGGGGTAAGGACACGTATGTAATACCTTAGTCAATAAAGAAATTTAAAAGATAAATTTTAAAAAAAGAATTAGCAGTTTGTGTATGAATATTATAAAACTTTTTTGGGGGGAGGGGGGCTTTCACATCATATACTAAATAGCAAATGCTACATTTAGTAGTGTAAAATGTAACTTTGTAATTTTTGTAACGTTGAATTATCAATTTTTGTTACCTACTCTAAGAAAATAGGAACATATGTTAATAACAGATGTTGTTTTGAAAGATATATTAGTAAATGTCCTACCTTATAATTACTTTTTATTTAATACAAAAAGTGTTTTGAATTCTTTAAAAAAAATACGTGATGTTCACATTTTCAAGGTTAACTAAAAAATTCTGAATTACCTCATCTTCATGGGAAAGATATTTGATATCTAGGCTTTAGGATTTTTATGTTTTTCTCTTTCTATTTATAGCAAATATTTAAATATTTTAGTCTATCTGGATTCATAGTGAAGAAAATAATCAGAAAATCAATTGCAAATAGAGGAATTCAAAAAATTCAATCCTATGGTGCTTGGTGATATTTTCCTAATATAACTGTGTTGATTTTATAAATTCAGCTATATTATTGTTTACATCTAGGCTGCAGGTCTTGTCTACTAAATTCTGGCCTTTGAATATTATCAAATACTTCAATTAAATCAGAAGACATACACATCTGTTTTTTCCTGTGTTAGTAATTGAAAGTGTTTTCTACCTTGGTTTATTTTCCCTCCTTGTTGTTTTTTCCCTCTTTTCACATCATGGCATAATATTATCACTAAATTCTAGGAGTGCTAGTAAGTATTGCTATGGATTAGCTGAACCCATTATTTTCTAATTTCACAGTTGTGAAACAATGACTGGGTTTTATGGTTGTTGTCTCTTTGCAAATTGAATGCCTCCACAGAATCGCATCCTGGGATTATTTGAGTGAAGAGTGATAAGAGAGCATAAAAGTCTGAAAATAACAGCATCTGACAGCCTCTTGGTAAAATAACCATGCTTTGTTTTTGAGTTTACCAGTCTGAGTAAGGACAGAAGATAAGGGAAATCTGATTTAAAAGAAAAGTGAAATCTGATTGGATGGTCTCTAGCCAATTTCTCATAGTATGGATTTAAAAAATAAGATTGTTCTGAATTCTTAACAGCACATAAACTTAGTCATCCTATATAATAAAGATTTCATATGCAAATTAACCCTCATGCTCTCACAAGATGGCTGCCTACGACCAGGCCAGCAGGGGGTTTAGTGAGGGACAACCAAATGACTGAACAAGCAGGCTGCATGGGGTGATCAGGCCGGCGGGGGAGGCTGTGAGGGGCGACCAGGCCGACAGGGGGGACAGTTGGGGACAACCGCCGGCAGGAGGCCAGTAAGAGGCAACCAGGCCAGCAGGGAGAGCAGTAAGAGGCAACCAGGCTGGAGGGAGGGGGCAGTTGGGGGTGACCAGGCCAGCAGGGGGAGGCAGTTATGTGCGACCAGGCAGGCAGGCAGGTGAGTGATTAGGAGCTAGCAGTCCAGGATTGTGAGAGGAATGTCCCAGGATCCGGCCTAAACCAGCAGTCGGACATCCCCCAAGGGGACCCAGATTGGAAAGTGTGCAGGCTGGACCTCTAGTTTTAGTATAAACTGCTAATTGAAATAAAAAATACATTTTGTCACAACCTTAAAGGTTTCAAGTTATAAAAATATTCTGGTTCTTATCTAGAATACATAATATTTTATTTAAAAAAACAGCTGCTTAAGCTTGTCTTTTTAGAAAAAAAGCATAGTGTGAGAATTGAATGATAATATTCTTGGTACTTAGTACTATAGCAAAATTGAAATTAAAATATGATTATCATAAAATAATGAATGATGCCTTTATAAGACCTTTCATAATTAAATCACTAATTTAATACATAAGTAATTAAGTATTATGTCCTTTTTGTGAGAAAATGGCCAATTTATGAAGTTGTTGACATAAGAAACTGCCAAGCCTATAGAAATTTTTTATGAAAAGTTTTATAGAAAAGTTTATTTGAGACATATGCCATAGAGTAATATCTGAAATGCTCCAGAGAATAAAAGTTTGCAGTTTCTTTTATGCATTTGAAATTAAGGAGGAAATAAGTAAGGAAAATTATATGAAGGTAGGAGAAAGCAAGGTGGGGACTGGCATTTTAAAGGTATGTTGTTGCCATGGCCGGTCTCCTCAGTTGGTGGGGCATTGTCCCATGCACTGAAAGGCTGAGCTTCAATTCCCAGTCAGGGCACATGCCCAGTGTGCAGGCTTGATCCTGGTATGAGACATGCAGGAGACAACCAATTAATGTTTTACTCTCAATCGATGTTTCTCTCTCTTTCTCCCTCTTCCTTTCTGTCTCTCTAAAATTCAGTAAACATACTGAAAAAAATATGGAAAAATGGTGAGGTTAAAAAGTGTCTTAACATAGTTGCACAGAAACTATGCACAGGGCTTGCTTAAGGCAAAGATAAGCCTTTGACTAAAGAAATCATGTGCTTGGACATGACCAACCACTATAACTTGCCCGGTTAGGGATTTGTTATCAAACTAGAGGCCCAGTGCATGAAATACGTGCACTTTGGGGGGTTGTCCCTCAGCCTGGCCTGCACACTCTCGCAGTCTGGGAGCCCTTGCAGGATATCTGACTGACAGTTTAGGCCTGCTCCCCATGCGGAGCAGGCCTAAGCCAGCAGTCAGACATCCTTAGTGCTGCCGTGTGGAGGTGGAAGAGGCTCCTGCCACCGCCACTGCGCTTGCTAGCCATGAGCCCAGCTCAGGGCTTCTGTCTGAGCAGTGCTCCCCCTGTGGGAGTGCACTGACTACCAGGGGCCAGCTCCTGCATTGAGCACCTGTCCCTGGTGGTCAGTGTGCATCATAGTGACCAGCCATTCAGCTGTTTGGTAGATTTGCATATTAGCCTTTTATTATATAGGATCACCCTATGAGGTTACTTTCCATAGAACTCCTTTTCTCATCTTCATTGTATTTTTTAGGCCATACTTTATTTTTCACCAACCAAATTATTTTATTGATATATTTATTCACTTAAAATATAAAATAGCATGAAACATACAACAATAAATCTTTCCTTTCTGAAACATTTAAGCTACAATAAAATAGCCTGGAACAACTGATAAAAATTAACTCAACCACCCCTTATCATGCACTCCATTAGTATACATCACTAATGCTTATGCTAAATAAAATATAAAGGTTTTAAATTAGTAAAGTCTTCATTTTCTTGCTCAGCCCCATGTCCTCATTTATAGTTTATATAAAACCAAAAGGCTTAGCTTCTAGTAAAATTTATTACTATAGTGTTTTCTAAGTGGTACATGTTAGGATGACCAACTTGTCCTGGTTTTCCCAGGAATTTCTGTTTCAAAATTGAAAGACCCTCATCCTGGGAACTGCTTAGTCAGTCCCAGACAAACCAGGATGGTTGGTCACCCTAAACTTCTAGTGTAGCTTGGGATTCTTGAAATTGCACACAAGATTTTGGAGATAGATGATAGATAGATGAGATATATATATACACACACACACACACACACACACACACATTTCCCTAAGATGAGGGTTTATAGTTTCTATCAATACCAAAGCACCTAATAGTAAGAGTCACTACACCAAGGGAGAAAAATATCATCTGGAAAACCGATGATAAAAAGTAAAATATTTAAATAATAGTATACACGTATTTTGAAAAATAATATATGTGTTAAATACTAAATAGTAAGAGAAAACCTTTAGTGATTATACTTTTTAATATTGATTGTTAACCTGTGCTCTGAATATGTTCCTGAGGTTTGTAGAGACAAACTGAGGTTTGAATCCTGACTCCAAACTGAACAGTTGAGCTTGATCAAGTTACTTAATATTTTTGTAACTCACTTTCTTTACATGTAAAACGGAGGACATAATGCCTCATTTTTATACAATTGTACTGGTTAGAGAAAATGCATGTGAAGTCTCTTAGTACAATATGATATATATATAGAATAGGCATTTTGTAAATGTACACTATTGTTATTAATAATCGTTAGTGTTTGTTACATTGTTTTACAATTAAACATGTCTCTTTTAGCATTTATTACCACATTCCTACTTAGATCTGTGACATTAAATAACTTCCAAGCAAAAATGAACCATTGGCATATGAGTGTAAACATTATTATTATTTTTGATTCAGATATATGATTAGAGAACTTTGTACTGTCTTGGAGAGTGAAAGTAGAGGATATATATATATATATATATATATATATATATATATATACAGTTCAAGCTGATAAATGATATTAAAAAGAAGTTTCTGAATTGAACACCCTTTGCTCTAACTTTTTTGACCATGTAGAGATTCCTGAATGTAAAGTGGTAAACTAATTAGTATACAGACAAATAAAAAGTGGTTTATTTCAGTAAGAACTGAGATCCAAAGAATAAGTAGAACCCAGGGCTGAAAACATTATGGTATGATATAAATTACGGTGCCCACATTTTTTAAATCACTATAATAATAAATAGCTATGTAACATATAAGATTGCATGACAACTTGGTCAAATCATTTTTACCTGAATTGAGAGAAGGTATCATTTCCACATACTAGTATTTCAGTCCAGATTCATAAAATGCTCACAGAGCTGCTCCATGGCCTGGCCGTCCTTATGACCTTTTAGCTTGTTCCCTAGCTCTATTCAGTCCACCATTAGCCAAGTCAATGGCACATTTTTAGGTGATTCAGAAGTTGTTGAAAGAAGATCCTGACACTCTGAAATGTCCAATAAGCATTTCAAGTCTCTCAGGAATTACTTTTGGACATCTCAAAATGAAAAATAGAGAGATAGATAAAATCCCCCTTGTAATAATCTGTGCTGAATTTTTTTTCACCAACACATGATTTTGGACTTTCTCTTCAGTGTTCTATCCAATTGATGTTGCTGCATTGAAAAATCACTAAGAACACATTTTATAATTACCTAGCTAGGTTTATTTTGATCTTCTAAATTACACTGAATACAATCTGTGATTGCAACTTTGCCTTTGCTTCTATCTATTAGCTATTTTTGAAAGATGCATAACTTAATTGACAGATAAGTACAACCTTTTCACTTAGAATCTTTATGGAAAATGTAAAAGATGCTTTGCCAGTCTGAATAGTTACTTGAGTTTGAGTGTACCAGGGTAAGATGCAAAAAGAGTGTGTCTATGGCAACTCTTTATATCATAAAAAATTTAAAGGGCCTTTATTTAATGTGACTCCTTTTTAAATTCACTTAATAGAGTAAGTAAAACTAGATATATAATTGGAGTCTAAGATTAAAGCATCGTAACTGAAGTGAAATAATATGAGGAGACTCACACAATAATGATTGAGCTTCAAATTAATACATTCTTCCCTAAACACAACTGAAGTCACATAACTCTTGAATTTATTCACCATGATCTATAATAATAAAAGCGTAACATGCTAATTAGACCAGACAGCTGAACAACCTTCTGGACGAAGCCAGGGCTGTCAGGGCCAAGCCCCTTGCACAAATTTTGTGCATCAGGCCCCTAGTGTAATAATAATAATACGTGGGTGACAAGTATAATAAATACTTCATAAAGGTACATTGTCTTACAGTGTACCAGGTACTATCCTATACATGACTACATTTGAATCTCTAATTAGCCTTGGATATATGCGTGTCCATTTTCTAAACAAGGAAAGGAATACTCAAAAAATTCGAGTAACATGTTCAGGATCCATAATTTGTAAGTGCTAAAGTCACACTCACACTCAGTTATTCTACCTTCAAGTCTAGTGTTCTTTTCCTGTGCTCCTAATTTGTGTAAGAGAAAGCAAGGAGTCTGTGGGAAGAGCTGAATAGCCACACAGATCTTTGCAATGTGTTTCAGAAGAATGCTCTGCTTCCAATAGGTCTGGTGTAGCCATTGTATTTCTCACTCATCTGTCTGGTCTTTCAGGGTCAGGGGTCCTTGTAATGGCTTTGGCTCTTTCATTCCCATGTCTATGTTTACCACCTTAGAAATAAATATTTATGGTTTTCCTTCTCAGCCTGACAAAAGATACTTGGATAGTTCTCTATTAAGAAAATAAAGAAATAATTATGGATGTAAATACAGACAGATATAGCTAAAAATCAGGAAGCAGGAACTGGATTTTCCAATTAAACAAAAGTAAAGTATTCTTTTAATGTATTTTTACCTTCTGTATTCTTTACATAAAATTAATTATTTAATACAGAAGTTTGTTGTAATCTAATAACTATTAATAATTTTATTGTAATATTTACTCTGCACTAAGCATCAACCTTGGAATTGTATCTATAGCTTTTGTTTAAATAAAATTCATCTGTTGAGGCAGCAAGAACTGACAGTCTAAGGTGGGGATGCTAGGGTGGAAATCTCCCAAGACAGTATTTTGGGAACAAAATGCAGACAGATGACCTCCTTGAATTGGGTGATGAGAAACTGGAAGCTACAGAAACAGATTTGTTAATAATATAGTACAAGAATATGTACAAGTTGAGGTTATGTATATATGTGTGTGTTTGTATAAATAAATACACAGAAAAATCATATCTGCCCATAATTATATATTAAAATATATTTAAATGTGTTTGTTTACACAGTAAATGATCATTTATTTCAGTATTTAAATGAGCTTTTTCCCTGGATGGTTTGTTCAGTGGTTAGAGTGTCAGCCTGCAGACTGAAGGGTTGTGGATTTGATTACCAATTCTTGTCAAGGACAGGTACCTCCATTGCAGGCACAATACCCACCCTGGTTGGGGCTCCTGCTAGAGGCTACCAATTGATGTGTTTCTCTCACATTGTTCTTTCTCTCTCTGTGTCTCTCCCCATCCCTTCTACTCTCTCTAAAAAAATCAATAGAGCCCTAGCTGGTTTTGCTCAGTGGTTAGAGTGTCGGCCGGTGGACTGAAGGGTCCCCTGTTCGATTCCAGTCAAGGGCACATGCCCGGGTTGCAGGCTCGATCCCCAGTAGGGAGCATGTAGGAGGCAGCAGATCAATGATTCACTCTCATTATTGATGTTTATGTCTCTCTTTCCCTCTCCCTTCCTCTCTGAAATCAATAAAAATATATTTAAAACATCAATAGGAAAAAATATCCTCAGGTGAGGACTAACAAAAAAATAAATGGGATTTTAATGTGATAAAATGGCTTCATTATCCTTTCTAGACAATCAGCTGGCAGTACTCTTCCAGCAAGCTATCACTTCCCGAACCATTTTGATATTACACCAAGACTTTCCCCCCATTCTGTTGATATAATTATTCTTACATAATTTTGAGCAAGATTTCCTGGCAATGGAAATCCACAAAATTGTTGATTTTGCTTGAGCTCAAATGATGCTTCTATTCAATTTGCTTACCTTTCAGCTTGAACAGAGTTTTTGTGTCATAGAAAAATAGCAAGAGGTAATAATATAGTAGAGATGGACTTTTATGGATGGATATTTTTAAAGTAAATATTAGCTGCAAGGGATCCAGGCATTTTAACATTGTTTTGGAAGCTTTAAACAAAATACTTAGCTCATGGCAAAACTTTTCTCAAATGATGGTGAAATATCAATTCTATTAAATCCAAGTGATTACATTGGCTACCTTGATATAAACTTCCTATGTGTTTTTCTGCTAAGAAATGAACTGTTCACTTATTGTTCATGTTCTCCAAATCAAGGAAAACTATTATTTTTATTTTTAAAAATATGTTTTTATTGATTTATATAGAGAAAGGGAGGGAGAGATATAGAAACATCAATGATGAGAGAGAATCATTGATTGGCTGCCTTCTGCACGCCCTCCACTGGGGATGGAGCCTGCAACCCCAGCATATGCCCTGATGGGGAATCAAACCTTGACCTTCATAGTTCCTTGCTCAACCACTGAGCCACGCTGGCCCAGCAAGGAAAACTATTCTTCAATTTAGATTGATGTTGACAAGGTCCTCATTATAATAGCAGGTGTTAGGCTATAATTGGCCATTATGGAATTGTGATTTTCTTGAAGGAATTCATAAAACAAGAAAAGTATGTTCTTATTATATACATTGACTCTGGTTGAAAAATCAAAAGAATGACATGAGAAGTAATAAATAAATTAGCAGAATTTGTCATTTTAGTGAGTGATCAATATATTTAAAAGACACTAAAATCAACATGAACATCCCTAGGAAACAATTCTTCTTGAGCCTAACTTGCAAATTTCCCCTCTTACCATTTTTTAGTGTAGAAATTGAGAATAGAAGAGCAGTATTGAGAACAAAATACAGACTGATGACCCCCTTGAAGAGGTTATGAGAAACTGGAAGCTACAGAAACAGATTGGTTAATATTATTGAGTAACTGCTCAATTGCAAATGCTTTGCTATTTCAAGCAATATATAAAGCAGTTAGCACTGATCTTTTTATTAGTTTTTTATAAAATATTACTTGGTGAACACCTATAAACAGATTGCCCATGTAACCTAAACTCTAAGAGTAAAATAAAAGTTACTGATCTAAAGTAATAGGTATAAAACTTTGTATATGTGTTGTACATTCATGTAATTTAAAAGGAAATACAGAATACTAAGGCAAGGTTCGATTATGCACTTGTAATCCATCCTTAAAAGAAAAAGCTTCACTAAAAAAGATGATATTTAACATAATCTTTCCAATTGTTTAAAAAATTCCTAAACATGCAAAGAATAATCATTCGCCTCCCATACCTAAGTACATCTTCTTCTCTGCTCCTTCCTATATATTTGACTTGTTTGTATCACACAGTCAGATTTCCAACCTACATGTTTGAAGTCCTGTCAACAATGTTGGACACGAAGATCAGGAACTGGCCTCTAATACAAATGTTGCATGGAACAGTTTAGCAACACTGTTGTGTTGCTACAGCATTCTAGGGTAAACAAAGATCATTTTGAATGACACCAGATTTGTTCCTGAATTTATAAGTGAAATAAAATGGGAATTTTCTAGATCCATAGTTCTTACATGTATAAAAAAATTCTGTATATACTTCCCGGGAAAAGCCCAATATCTCCTCAGTGGTCACTGCCAATGCACAGGTATTCTCATTCCTGGCTGTTTGTTAGAATCACTGAGAAAACTTATTCAAAACACTGCAGCCATCCATGGCTTTACTCTATCCCAGATCCATTAGTCAGTACCTTGGTCTTGGCATCTACTAGATAGTCGTTCTCAAACAGTCCCCTAGGATGCCTGTGGTAAAATGCAGACTCCAGGCCCCATCCTAAAGGATCCTCCTTCAGTTGGTCCTTATATAAAGTCATATATAAAGTCATGTAGTCCTGGTATCTTTCTTTGAGGAACATTACTATAAAAAAAACCTCCTTATTCCCTCATTATGGACTTTGGATCCTTTATTGCAATTACAATTGACTGTATCTACTGAAATATTCCTTTAAAATATCTAAAGTAATTTCAGTCAGTGGCTACTTCTATTGGTGCTTCTGTTTTTATTTACTTAATATTTACTATGACAACTAAAATTATAGTAGTTTATAATGATTTAAATAATATTATGGAATGGACCATTAATAATTCAGCTCACTGAATTATTACCTCTATTAATACTAAGGTTACTTCTACACTCCTACAAAAAAAGGTGCTTTTTAACCGTATTCTCAGGAAGTCACCTCTGTATTTGGAACCTCTTCTTCCTTTGTCTTAAATCTTTGTTACCAGTTTGTCCTCTTCCCTATCCTAGTCTGATGAATATCAGGATAGTCATTTATTTCTATCAAGACTTTTATAAGCATACAGAGAATCCAGAGTCTTTGTGTCAAAAACTGCAGAGTTCAGCCCTGGCCGGGTAGCTCAGTTGGTTGGAGCATCACCCTGATATACCATGGTTGTGGGTTTGATCCCTGGTCAGGGCACATACAAGAATCAACCAATGAATGCATAAAGTGGATAACAAATCGATGTTTCGCTCTCTTTCCCCTTTCCTCTCTCTCCCCAAATCAATAAATAAAAATGAAGAGTGATGAGAATTAAGTGCTCTTTAAAAAAAATTGCAGAATTCACATATTAAATAGTACAGAATATTCTGAGTTAGCTGGTTAGTGTTCAGAACCATGCATTTATAGGACCACGTAGATATGCTTGTTATCCATGCACACTGAAGAACTCTCACTGCAGGCACATATTAACCAGGAGTTGCTTCTTTGACTATATTTCATGTCTTTGCTCTATACATATTTTCTCTCCACTAAAGTGATTTAAGGATGACAAAGGTCCTTATGGATTTTTGTTGGCCTATGAATAGCTATTTGTCTAAGGACTCTCTGAAAATAATGTCTACACTTATACAGAAACATTTTCCTCTGTGAGTTTTCATGTGTTGTATTATCAACCTTCCTTCTGGTTGTGCCAGGACGGATTCTCTGTTTTACACTTCACTCTCTAGAGTACCCGTGCCTGGATTGCTCCCACTGGGAGAAAACCAGGCATATCTCCAACACAGTCATTGGCATCAATTTCAGTAGAACCTGGGCTATCTTAAACTTAAATGCAAACTGTAATGGCAAATATATGCATCCTCATGCATGTTTTGCATACAAAATGCCCATACACACAACCTAGAACAACTCTAGGCACAATAATGGTTTAAATAACATCATCCACCTTCTCCAGCTCTTATAGTGTGCCTCCTATTTGCCAGGAACCATACAAAATCCAGGAGCTGATGTCTATACTATGTGGTTGGTATCCTTGGTGTCCAATGCCATTCTATTCCAGCTTCCTAAAGTTAGCCTATGTGCCCCTGGCTGCATCCAACACTCTGAAACTTGTTTTAAGCTGTTAGCTTTTTAATTCCTTTGGCTATTCAAGCCCATATAAATTAAATATACTTGCTTCAGATCATGAAATCACATTAACATTCTCTTAAATAGCAATGAGAAACACCCCTACTCCCCCAGTTAGCATTGCCCATTGGCGCTTAAGTTTTTAAACTGAGATATAATTGACATATAACATTATATTAGTTTCAGGTGTACAATATAATGATTTACTATTGGTATATATTGCAAAATGATCACTATCATCAGTCTAGCTATCATCCACGACCATACATAGTTATGATTTTTTTTCTTACAATGAGAACTTTTAAGATTTACTCTCTTAGCAACTTTCAATATGGGACATAGTATTATTAACTATAGTCACCATGCTGTACATTATTCCCTATGATTTATTTTATAACTGGAAGTTTGTATATTTTGCTCTTTTGATGTTTGAGACAAACATCCATTATATTGTCTAATCTGGATTGTGACTCTAAAGAATTTCAGGACAGGTAGAAGGAATGAGTTTGCATTACCATTGCACAAAGTAGTTGGCACTGTTACACAATATCCATCAGATGGCAAGATGAGGATGGCTACTTCTTTCACTTAAAACAGCCCTGGCCATTTATATAACCAAAGAAAACAGATTACTGAAATGCTTGCCAAGAAATAAATTTATAAACAATAGGCTTCCAGCATTTGTTATAAGCCTGCTGGCATAGGAATCCCAAGCATATAACTGCAATGAAAAGTGTATTGTGAGTACAGCTCATAATCTCTCTTGCCAGTGGGCAGCAGAAATATATTTCCCATCCTAATGTCCTAAATGATGCAGAAAAGTACTTTCTATCTCCTTAAGTGCTTCATATGTTAATAAATATATGTAAATTACCTTTAATTTCCCATTAATGAATCGAATTGATAGCCTTTCCTATCTGGTTAAAATAAATATATATTTGAATGTGAAAAACTGTACCAATAAAATTTTAATTCTTTTTTATGAGATACAGTAGCCTTCCCCCCCACATCCACACAAGATGCATTCCAGGATAGTACCAAACCCTATAGATACTATGTTTTTTTCCTATACATACATATATACCTATGATAAAGTTTAATTTATAAATTAGATGCAAAAGAGGTTAACTATAATAATAAAAGTAGAACAATTATAATAATATACTGTAATAAAAGTTATGTGAGCATGGTCTTTCTCTCTCTCTCTCTCTCTCTCTCTCTCTCTCTCTCTCTCTCTCTCTTTCTATCTGATAACCAAGGTGGCAACTTAAGTGATTAATATAGGGGTATATATACAGTTTAGAGGGGTGATTTATATCCTGGATGGGACAGAACAAGCAAGATAGCACAAGATTTTATCCCACTACTCAGAAAAGCTCACCATTTAAAATTTATGAAATTGTTTATTTCTGGAATTTTCTACTTGATCTTTTCAGACCTCAGTCAACTAAAAGTAACTAAAACCACAGAAAGTGAATTAGGGGGGAAACTATAATAATTGTGTTATTTTTTTTCTATACCAATAAAATTTTATCAACTTTTGAAAGTTCTAGGTACTATAAGAGCAAATATTTATGATCATGTTTTGTTACCAGAGAAAAATGTGCTTGTCTTCCCCCACTACTACTGGGAGTGGGGTCCTTATGACATTCCCATAAAATGAATTTTTTGAGACTCTCATGGGAGGATGCGATATTGTAGGGCTAAAATCAGTTTCCATGTCCAGAGTTTCCATTCCATGTTGCAGCTTGGCCCAATACAGTATTAGGCTAACTGCAGCTCATTAGTCCATTGTGTGTGGGGGTCTGCATGGCCATGGGCCACACGTGAGAATGCCAGGAAGCCAAGCATGGGCCATGAGCCAAGTGTACCAAGACGAACCAAGCAAGTGAACTTCTCTGTTAAGGGGATTATATACCTCCAAACGTTCATGCCTTTGCAGTGGCCATGCCCATTCTGGCCCATGAGCTCTGTTCCCAGGTCTGACTGACAGATGGGTATCTTCCCTTTGTCATCTCAACTTTACAGGGTATGTGTGCATCTTCCCTATGTGGTTCCCTCCCCTAGTGTTTTCCAGGAAACATGCCTATAATTTCTGGCCTTCGCTCTGTTCCTTTCCAATGATTAATAACTAGCTAATTACACTGGTATCCGTTTGGCCATAAGGTATCATTTTAAACAGATTTGAAATGTTTATAGAATTATGCTCTATTGAAGCAATTTTCAACCAGTGTGCCTGCCACAGTATTTTTTAAAACATTCAATACCTGACTATTTAGTCAGGGGCATTCACCTCTTTTCCCTTAGATTGTCAAATAAAAATATGACAACAGCCAACACAGCAATAGCTGTCTGGTGTGACTGAATCAAAATTAGACCTATTTTTTTGTCAGATTGGCAAAAATATAACATATTTTTGATGTGCTGCAGAATTTTAGTAATTCGTTTATGTGTGCCATGAGATTTTTTTTAAAAAGGTTTAAAATTGCTACTCTATTGTGAACAGCTATAATAATGTTTTCAAGTGGTATGTACACAAAATAACAATTATCTTTTGCTACAAACTATGAGTGAAGGATGTCAAGTGTAGGTAAACTCCAACTTGCCCTGTCACCTTGTTTGCCAAACCATCACTGATCACCAAGCCTAATCCAGCAAGAGACATAGTTGTTGCCTCCTCTCTTGCATTTTAGCACTTTCTCCATTGTAATACAAGTATTTGTCTACAAGCCTGTGTTAATCATCTCTAGCTGCTATAACAAAAGACCATAGTGACTTAAACAGACATTTATTTCTCACTGTCCTGATCAGATTTGGCTCCTGGAGAGAATTCTCTCCCTGCTTAGAAGATAGTTGCCTCCTCTCTGACTTCATACTTCCTATGACAGAGAGAGAGAGAGAGAGAGAGAGAGAGAGAGAGAGAGAGAGAGAATCTGACTCCAGTACTTTGGTGTTTCTTCCTCTTCTTTTAGGAACACTAACCTCATCATTGTGGCTCCAACCTCAGGACCTAATTATCCCCCAAGCTCCACCTCCTAATACCATTATATTGAGGGTGAAAACTTCACCATATGAATTTTAGGGAGACACCAATTTTTAGTCGATAACAAAAGTTGTATATTCCTACAAACTGTGAGGCCCCAGGGAGTAGAGGCCTTTACTTATTAGACTTTCAATTTCTACTGCTTAGCATAGTTGCTGACAATTCAATACATTTTAAATAAATGAACTAAATAATGAACATTGTTTAGTGCAGTTGTTTATATCTATTTACATCTATAGGCATTTCAGTCATATATATTGGATGATGATATGATTTGGGCAGTTGACAATCTATACTCTAACAAATTTTAATTGAAAGAGTCTAATTACAGTCATGCACCATATAATGATGTTTTGGGTAACAACAGCCCACATGTATAATGGTGGTGTCATAAGATTATAATGGATCTGAAAAATTCCTAGTGCCTAGTGCCATTGTAATTATCATAACATCACAGTGCAACCCATTACTCATGTTTGTGGTTATGATGGTTGAAAAACTACTAGTATGCCAGTTGTATAAAAGTATAGCACATATAATTAATGTATACAATACATAATACCTGACAGTAATAATAAACAACCATATTACTGGATTATGTATTTACTCTACTAAACTATTGTTATTTTAGTGTACTCTTTATACTTGTAAAAAAAAAAGAGTTTGCTGTAAAACAGTATTCCTTGTTTTGCAGGCAGTAGTCTCATACATCTCATGTTTATCACATCTCTTAATTGCATTATTTTCTCTTGTGCATGATTTAATCTGGTGTTGTTTTATACAGTAACATAATGTACAGGCTTGTAGCCCAGGAGCAATAGGTGTATAGTGAGCTATATAATCTAAGTTTGTACATACTATGATGTTTGTACAACAAAATCACCTAACAATGCATTTTTCAGAGAATCCCTGTCATTAAGCAGTGCATGACTGTATATCAGTATGTATATTTAGAGTTTCTTGAATAAAACAAAAGAGAGTATAAAAGAAGTGGCAAGGAAAAGGTTTTATTTTGTGATTTATCTTCATGTATTTTTTTTTCCTCTTAGAAAGTCACAAAAGGAGATGTATGTAGTACTTTCAACAATAAAGAATTTACATAAAAAAGGAAAGTTACAGTGATAAATGATATTGTATTTCTTTTTTACAATTAGGAGAGTGGAATTTTTGCACAGGCTGAGTGCCCTTAGTTTGTAAGATATTAGCAAATATACCATGCTCTGCATAAAAGATGTACTAGAATAATTTATAGATCATGTTATATGGATAATGAGTAGATTATTACATCAGAAAATCACCACTATGTTCTGTCACAGTTGGCAGGATTTTTCCCAAAAAATAACTTATTCACTAAATATGTCCCATCAAGCAGGTTTGAGATATATATATATATATATATATTAGTTCTGCATATTATCAATATGTTTACCTTCTCTCACACTTTATCTTGATGATATTCTTCAATTTAAATGTTCACATAGAAAAAAGAAAAAAATGTAGAATCTGTGTTTCCTTATGGGTTTAGAAAGGTAGAGGAAACAGTGGTAGTGCATAAAGTAGAAACTTCATGCTCAACATGAAATGAAGTGTGTGTGTGTGTGTGTGTGTGTGTGTGTGTGTGAGTGTTTACTGTAATGGGTCATCTAGGACTTTAATTTTCAATTGTATACCCAAGCCCCAGCATAGAGATTCTGATTCAATTGGTCTAGAGTGCAGCATGGCCATAGCCAATATTTTAAAACTCTTCAGTTGCTATTCATGTGTGTTAGGGGCAAAAACTGACTATAAGGTGCTATGGGTGAAAATTAGACTCTTCCATGGAATTTCGAGGAAATAATTCCAAGGATCAATGCACCAGAGATTGTGGTCTCATGGCAAGGTTTATTTGGGAAGTCTTCCCCAGCCTCTAGGTTTCCAATGTACCATCTCCCTCTGTCCTGCCATGAAAAAAGTCCAAACTTGTCTTCAGCAGGGCCAATATAAAAGCCAGTGTCC
Source organism: Myotis nattereri (assembly GCF_964212035.1). Taxonomy (NCBI): domain Eukaryota; kingdom Metazoa; phylum Chordata; class Mammalia; order Chiroptera; family Vespertilionidae; genus Myotis; species Myotis nattereri. The sequence goes on along the minus strand of NC_138078.1, from coordinate 24,588,916 downwards.
AGACTTTCTGCTTCACATTAACTCAGTCCACTCAGTCTTCCTTGGGCCCCAGGTGGCCACTAGACCAGCATGGTCATATGTTCCCAGGTAAAAGAAAACAGGGATGAATGGTGTGAGTGTGGGTGAGAGAGAAAGAAACAGAGAGAGAGGGAGAGAGGGAGGGGAGAGAGAGAGAGAGCTTTGTGTCTCCTGGCATTAGAACCAGGAGTTTTTTTTTTTTTCAAATTAACCAATCAACATCCCACAGGCTTTATTATAGTTTGATTAGGGTCCCAGTGCACGAATTCATGCACCTTGAAAGGAACTATGGGCTGTGAGGCTGTGGTGGTCACAGGGGCGGGTCTCAACCCATTCTCCACACCCCCACCCAGCCCCTCCTGCCATGGCCCCCTGGTTCCCTGTTGGCTGGCAGCCCTGCTCCTGCCACTGCCGTTCCTACATGCTGATGGCATTGGCCCTGCTTGTACTTGCTGATGGCATGGCGTGATTGGGGTCAGCACCAGCAGCGGGTGTGAGCAGCAGCTGCTGCCCCAATCGCCCCTCAGGAGCAGGGGGAGGTGGAGAACCCTCAGGGGCAATTGGGGCTGGCAGCCGCTACTTACACCCACTGATGGCGCTGAGCTTTGCGACAGTGCTGGGCGCTGGCAGCAGGTGTGAGAGGTGACTGCTGGCCCCGATTGCCCCTCAGGAGCAGGGGGAGGTGGAGAAGCCCTGAGGGGAAAATGGGGCTGGCAGCCACCGCTCAAACCCACTGACAGCACTGCACGATCGGGGCCAGCGCCGTGTGCCAGAAGTGGCTGCAAGTGAGGCCAATGCTGGCAGCAGGTGCAAATGCTGGGCGGGACCATGGGGCGCAGGAGCAAAGAATTTTCAGTAACCTCAAGAAGCTCACCCCAATAACAGAAACGGGTGCCCGGCCTTGGTCTAATGCCCCTACCCCCCTCTCCATCATCCCTCCATGGCTGACAGCTGCCATGTTCCACGCTCTGCCACCTGCTGCAGATGCCCACCATGTTCCACATGTGGTCAGCGCACATCATAGTGACCGGTTGTTCGGTTGTTCCACCGTTTGGTCTATTTGCATATTAGGGTTTTATATAGAGAGATTCCTTTTCAAAACTAAAGTACTGATTTTTAAAAAATACTCAAGTTATTTGCCCTGGCCAAGTCATTCAGTTGCTTGGAGCATCATCCTGTACACCAAAAAGGTGGCAAGTTTGATTCCCAGTCAGGGCACATACCTAGGTTGTGGGTATGATCCCTGGTTGAGGAATATACGGGAGGCAATCAATCTGTGTTTCTCTCTCACATTCCTCTCTCTCTCTCTCTCTCTCTCTCTCTCTCTCTCTCTCTCTCCTCTCTCTCTCTCTCTCTGAAAAACAGTAAAAACATATCCTCTGGTGAGGATTTTTTAAAAAACTCAAATTATTTGAAGGTCAATGTCAATTAAATTTTTACTAGTGCATATACATATATACTTAACAATAAGTGGAAACACTTAAAATATACTTATGCTATTAAGTAGGAACTTAGTGTGGAGACAAAAAAATAATTTTCCTCTACCCTTCTCAATTCTACTGGCTTCACTAATCAAATTAACATGAGACAGATTAACAGAAAAAATGACCAAATTTATTATGTATGAACATATGTGGGTCCCATAAGAATATAAGACTTGAGGACACATTGGGCTGTTGGGGCTTATTTGCCATTATAGACTAAGGAGAGGGAGCCAGGGGTTTTGGACTTCAAAGGGAAAGTAGGCAATTCACAGATGAGAAATAGCAAACATGTGGTAAACAAATTATTGTTGGGCCACCCAGAAACAATGGGACACAGAAAGGAGGCCAACAAACAGACTTTGCTAGATGCCTCCCTGTCTGTCAGACTTAGTTTATATTATGCTAAGGTGATATCTCCCTTCCTTTAAACAAGTTTTTCTGTCTGAATTCCTTTAGGCAGGTAAGGGGGAGGGTCAATGTTTCTTTGTGAATCTTTTATTTCTTAAGAATTGCCAGCTTAAGATAACCAATACCCCAAAAAGCATATTTTGGGGTACCAAGCTTTGTTCCCCCTTACTATATATAAGGTTAGAAGAACTTAATGTACAATGCTCCCTTGTGTTCATATGTAAACTTTCTGTTTCAAATAAGAGTTCTAAAACTAGAGTCTGCATGGCACAGATGGCAGAATGATGCCATGGTTTCCAATTTGCTCTTCAGTAGGGATGTCATGTGTTTACTAATGATTGTAAGTATATCGTTACTTACATTAAAACTTTAAATTTAGTATTATAAAGTCTAATGTAAATTTGGTAAAGTTGCTACTTTATAAAATTTTCAGAATAGACTCCTTGGATTCTGATAAGAAACAAAAATTGTCCATTTATGCAATTAGTGATATGCATAAAGGAGATTTAAATGCACAAAGTGATCTTAAATATGCACATTCAAGAATAGAGGTTAGATCAAGAGTTCAAAGATCATTCAATATCATGTCAATTCCTTCCATTGTGTCATCTAAATCCTATTATCAAAGATGATTATTTACCAGGAAAAACAAACTCCCAAAATTAGAGTCCCTGCAATTTAATTTGCCATTATTAAAGGAAGGATTTTTTCAATTCTGGAATATAACCAACTTCTGCTGACAAAAAAAGCCTTTAGTTAATACTGAAAATGCATATTGTGATACCATTAATTTCTATGGCCAGTAATCAAACCCTTAATAATATATATTGTCTTCTCTAAGTGTCAAAGATCCATGTGTGTTGTTACTATACTATCTCAAGCTGAATTTTTATCTGAAGAAGAGACACTCAAGTTCAGTGAATAATTATATATATATATATATATATATATATATATATATATATATATATATATATATGCCTAAGTGACCTTTAGGACAGAACAACCAGAACAACTGGTTGAGCAGTCACTATGATGTGCACTGACCACCAGGGGGCAGATGCTCAACGCAGGAGCTTCCCCTGGTGGTCAGTACACTCCCACAGCCAACCTCCCACGGCTCCCCCCAGCCAGCTAACCTCCCGCTGCCGCCCCCCCCCTCACCGCCGCAGCTGGCCAACCTCCCATGGTCCCTCCCCTACCAGCTGGCCCCGCAATAGACCTTGATCACCAACCAGGCCGAGGGACCCCACCAATGCACAAATTCATGCACCGGGCCTCTAGTTGTTATATAATAATATTGACTAAATTTGCCAAATGAATAGGGAAATTTGTATTAAAGATGTCAGGGGAAACGAGTTTTAAATAGGAGACATCTGGGAATCAAAGAGTATACAGCTCTAAAACTATAACTAAAATTCTGCCTGAGATTTTGTTGACCCTTAGTCATGGCAAACATGTACTCTGTTTTAAGGATTTCTATGGAAGCCCTCTGGAAATAACACAAGAATGACCATAGAAAGATTCCTGGGACAAAGTGGTGTCGGCCTCCTTTGATCTGTAATAAGCAGGTATAAAACTGCATCATGGAAAATTGTTCTGCTTTATATATTCCACCACTGCAGTCACTGACTCTTGGTACCTCCTCTCTCTCCCCCTAACCATGGCAAAAACAACACCTAGATTAAGGCACCTGGAACAATATCTGAATATCAAATACTCAGCATATATTGATCAAACAAATATACCTACACTATCCCTCACATCTTCTATGAATCTAGAAGTATACCACAGGTTCTTCATGCAATATAACAGATTGGGCCAGCCTTCCCCAAAAGTCATCACTTTTAATGTTAAAGATTTATTTTACACCACCTTAAAATCTTCATACTATGATCTGTATAAAAAGGCAAACAGATACATCTGCTTTAAAATGTAATGCCGTGCACATTTCTACTGAGGGGGGATATATATCTTTGTGCGTATCCCAAGCAAAATTACTTTCAGCTTAATAGGGTTTTCCCCCTAAGTTCCTCTTGTATTTAAAAGAGAATAACATAGCAAGGGCAAATTTGTTTTTAAATTTCTGCCTCAATAGACAGTTTAAATATTTGAATCAACATCATCTTACATGTATAAGTTATGTCATGGATGAGGGTCGGCCAGAATTTTCAAAGTGTGTTTTAAAAAACATTGATCCCAATAGATGCTGAATAAAAAAATAGATTGTTAGATATGGCAATTTTATTTTCTTCTTTGGAAAGTTATAACTAAAGCTCTAAAATTTTCTGTAGTAAAAAAGAATCTTGTTTTACTTGATTTAATCTAATTTTTCCTCACCTTAAGTCACCAAGGTTCTGGTTTTGTCAAGTAATGCATAATAACTTTCTAATGGAAAGTAATTTTATGAAATAATCTTTTATAAGCACATGACAAGAATATTTTGTGGCTTTATGAACTATATTACTACCAGGGTTACACATTACCATTTGTTTTGAAAAACAGTATAAAGGATGAACTGAAAACTAGTCTTGGCTTGGTATTATTAGCAGGAATTCTTGGTCTTCAATTCGTATAGAATAGATATTTCCACTTTTTTCTAAAATTTATACACTGATAGAATTATAATTTTGTTATGGAAGTAAAGAATGAAGGACATATAGGATTTTTTTTAAAAAAATTCCTGTCACCTATCTCCTGGCATCATGTAAAAAATATAACTTTATAAGACTTCTCCTATTTTATGACATACTTTTAAAATCAAGAAAAAACATGCATATCATTACCCATGGGTTGGTTGTATGAAACTCTTTACCATCATCTGTGCATTGACAAAGAAAAGTAAGCTAGGACTTGAATTTCTTCCCCTTCCAGGGTATATGATTGCACTCCAGTCTGGGTATTGGCCAAAGAAACCTGAATAACAGTAAATTGATCAGAATGGTGATTTAATAGCTCTTTTAAGAGCAATACAAGATAGGCCATTTCAGTACCATTAGCAACCCAAGGGTGCCTGACATCTTCAGTGGTCAGCTTCCATTCTCAAACATCATATCATGGTCATAAGATGGACTCTTCAGACTTAACAAAAGAACATTCATCAGCTGAGTAAACCCTCTTTACCAAGTTTTCCTGGTAGCTACACCCCCCAAAAAAATCTTGCTTATCCATATATATAAAAGCCAAGCGACCGGAGCTACCAGAACAACCGGAACGACCAGTCGCTATGACATGCACTGTGGCTGGCCAACCAGCCCAATCGGGGTGGGGCCAGCCAGCCAACCTCCTGCATCCAATTTCCTGGGCTAGCCGGCCCCGATTAACCCAGATCAGGTCGGACTGGCCAGACCCCAACCATGCACCGAGCCTCTAATATTTCATAATGTTGAATAGAAAGTAAAGGATATTTACGGTATTATTTGCTTTTCTGAAAGTTGAAGAACTGGCCCAAGTTATCTGTAATGATAGAGGTTAGAAAAGATGCTTCTTCCAGAGGAAGTAGTGGGAACCTAGAATTAACTAGAACAAGCATGAGGAAGCCTTATGGGGGACTCCGAGTGTTCAGGGCTCGTTCCCCTTCTTGCTTTTTAATAGAAATGTGCAGGACTTTATTTCACCTAGTTTTCTAAGCATGGATTCACTCTCCATACAATATTCCTACTACATAGACATTCAGCTTCTGCTAAAATAATTCTAGTGATAGAAATAACTTTTTTTCCTATCCCTCCCTTTGCCTAACCCAAGCCCTTAAAAAATATTAATATTTGTTATTTAACTCAAACTTTACAAGATAGCCAGCCTTTTAAACAGTGCCTGATACACAGGTATCTAATGTAGTCTACCACCTATTTGTGGATGTAGCTTTGACCAGGTCTTTTCTAAACAAGACTGGCCAGCACTGAAGAAAAAGGGAGGGGAGTATTTTATATATTCTTAAATGATGATGTAATTTTGAATTTTGCAATTTATAAACAATATATCTGGCATCCGTTCAATCTGAATAAAATCTTTTATACCTTATATTGTATATATATGTGGAATTTCTCAGAATGCTTAGAAATGTCACTGAGCTGTGGAAAAAATTATCTCTAATTTGATCAATATGTGGTTACCCAAATGCCATTAATTGCCATTGCTCTTAGCCTTCAGTTTTATGAGCCACATGGTCCATAAACTTACTTTATTATAATAGGGACAAAGAAAGAAGAGATCTCATCACAACAATAATGCCCACAACAATAGAGGGTATGGTTCAGAAGCACTCTTTGTCAGACACTGCATAATGGGATCTAATAATGATAAAGAAGTCCATTTCAGGATGCTATAAAAGATATTTTGTTATAAAATCTCCTTAAGTACTAATGAAAATCAAAGCAAATATGCAAGAAAAGAAGTTTATGTATGAGTACTGTAGCAGAGTTTAAGCGATGGATGGATAGATGAAGAAAAGAAAAGAAAAGAAAGTGAAGAAAACGTTAATAGAGACGGGATTAGGTAAGTGGGGATGTTGTACTGATTGAAGAAAGGAGGAAAGGATATTGAGGGAAGAATCCAGCTGATTTTGATGAGTAGAGTGCTGGATTTTCTATCCTTAGGAACCTAGGGACCATCTTGCTAAAAATAGCCTGGGCTGTCTCCCTTTAAAAAAAAAGCTCATATTTTTATTTATTAATTTTTTTTTTTTTATCGTGCCATTGTAAATGTGCTAAAGTTGTGGGTTTCAAAGTATGATTCAAACCACCAACATCGCCTGGAAACTCAGGCTCCACTACAAACTAACTAAGTCAAAAATACTGGGGGGGGGGGGGTTGTTGTTAGTTTTTCCCCCACCAATTTCAAAGGGATGGCAAGTTCTTATTAATATTCATATCTTCCAATCCGTTAAGTTATTATAAATAATAACATTTACAGCCTCACTTCAGGAATTCAAAATGTCCTTTTCCTCTGGTCCTCTTTTCAGCTCTGGAAGGGTCATTCTACGGAGGATAGGAAGCACTAAATATAAGGCCTCAAAAGGAGGAAGTCACTGAAGGTAGAGGAGAGGTGGATGCAGTAGTGGGAAGCTGTAAAACATACACTCCCCTTCATTGTCCCTGTGCCCAGCCCCGTCTAAGAATGTACAAATACCATCATTTTTGGGGGAGTATGAGGGAAAAAGAAACTTTCCTCTATCCTTAGTAGACATGAGACAGTTTAGCAAGAGAAAATGACCAAACTTAATTACATACATACTATGGGAACCCACACATGCATGAGCGAGTCAGAGACCCCACATACATGAGAGGTTCAAAGACGGAAAAAGAAGTATATATGACATTCTGAGCTAAGGGTCACCTTGGGGTAGAAGATCATTGCAGGACAATAAGAAGAGCAGTATTCAGTAATTAGATGTCTGTCCTGCCCTACAGATAGTTCAAAAAATGTTATCTCTGATAATCTCTTATATGGGCAAGGCCCCTAATTCAAATTCTGCTAGGTAGTTACGGGAAGGGTTGGGGGTGGAGGGCAAGTTTCTCTTGAGCCTGCAGGGCCTTGGTTGCCTTTAGCTTAAAACAAACTGCTTACCATAGAGGCGTATCTTGCGGTGACTCATTTTGAAACCCTACAGGAGCAATTAGGCCTTTACAAGGCTTATGCCAACCTCAGTTTCCCCAGTTCAGTTTCCAAAGCCTCACCCACCGTCTTTGGATTGTAAGAAGTAGTGTGGGGCTCCCCACATTGAGAACTAAAGCTCTGATATCAATGTATATACCTCTTCCCCTACCACATTGCCTACTAAACAGTAAACTCACAGTTTCTTCAAATGTACTACAAATCTTTACTAAGTACTGAGGGAGTTTTTAGGATTGTTAACCAGACTGGTCAGTGCCATTAACTGCTCATTCTCTACCCAAGGGCCAGAGAACCAAATATGGTCCCATTGCATCTGAGATAATGATGACTGTAATATCTGACCATATGTCTCAATTATGCCACCATTACATCTGATGGTCTCTGGGGACCTTCCTGGGTACTTCCCAATTCTGCTCATTATGACTTGCCTGTTTTCCATTTCAAACCTGGGAGTGGTACTGTGAGGAGGGCTTCTGTTGATTTCAATGCAGTCCAAAAGTTGAGAGACATCATACTAACCAATATATTCATTACCTCTTGTTCTTTTCAATTATTATATAAAAGAACTATTGTTAATGCCCTGCTTTACAAATGAGGAAACTAAAGCTTTAAGAAGCTCTATATTTTGTTTAAGGTCACACAGCTAGTATGCAGAGGAGCAGGGAATAGAACCCAGATTTCAGACTATAAACCCTGTGTTTCAGCCACTCCTCTGGAGCCTGGTGAATGAAAATTCATTATTTTGAATGAATATCTGTAATGAGCCCTAAAATATATTTCTGATTGCTAAAGCATTACCTTTGAAGGAGAAAATATCCCCACCCCTTAATGATTGAAAACTAAAAGGCTACCAATACCTGGTTGAAGGAATCCTTTAATTTTTTTTCCCATAAATTCAGGCATTTGGGTTGGGTGAGATTAATTTATTCACTGAAATATAGTTTTTCCTGTTGTAATAAATAGGACACTATGTTACTGGCTCTTATCCCTCACTAAACTTATTTTCTGCCCTTGAAGCTAAATTTCTCTAAAGATTCCTTATTTACCGTATCTACTTCCTCACCTGACATAGCTGTCTCAACCTCAGATAACCTGACTTCTGCCACATCCTACAACTGAAATGGATTTTGTCAAGGTCCATATCATTTCCTGCCTCATCTCACCACTCTGTAGCTTTGATTGTTGACCAGTCCCTCCTATTGGAAAACTCTTCTCCCTTGGTTTCTGGAATAGTCTACTATTCTAGTTTTCCTCCTAGGTCTCTTCATTGCCTTCATTATTTTCTTGAAGTGTGCCTCTCATTTGTGAATCTCTTTTCATGTTGAGTTTCAACCTTAAGTCCCAATCAGCATATTTTTCTTGATCTCATCCAAACCTATAGCAATAAAAACTCTTAATGATGACACCCAGATCTTTATCACCAACTAAAAATCTTTCTTGTAAGCTATAGACCTACATCCCCCTGCCTATCAATTATAACCATTAATGCCACATAGTTGCTTCAAAATCAGTAGGCTCAAGCTCAACAACTGCCATTCAAATGTTTCTTCTCTTGCTCACTGAAAGGCAACATTAGCAATTCAATTTCTCAGGTTTTTCACTGTCATCCTTTGGTCTTCTCTTTACTTCACTGTTCTGACACTATCTTGGTTTAAGCCACTATCAGTTCCTGTATGAATTATTGCAATTGCCTTAAAACTGATTATCAATTTTCCCCGCCATTATGATTCAGCTTTCCGTACTACAGCTAGGGTAATTTCTAAAATGTATTGTCTGATTATGTCAGTTATCCACTAGATTACCTTCTGTGATTTCCTCAAGATAAATTCATTTAATAACTAGCTGACTTAATTCAATATTTTTCTTCATCAAACTGACTTATCAGTATTTTCATGTTCTTTGATACTGAGGGCTTAAAGTTCAAGAGTAAATTGGCCTTTTGCTTATTTTCACTTAGGCACTTCCTTCAGTGGATAATCTGTTTAAGTCATTTGCAAAATAACCAGTGGAGCACAGTCTATTGTGATCAGTAGACATGACATGGAGTGATTTTTTTATTGTTAGACCAGCACTTTTCTTCCAATACAAACATTTATATTATATATATATGTATGTGTATATATATATATATATATATATATATAATATCATATATAATATCATTTTAATGTTATACTGAAGCATTTTCTAAAATGCCTGCTCAAAGATTATTTCATTTTCTACGGGTACTCATCTTTAACTTCGTACTTACTATTGATTAGGGCTCAGATTCTGTGAAGTTTATGTTGTTAATGTACAAAAACCATTGAAACCTGTAAAGAATTTTTGTGAGTTTGTTTGAGTCAAACTGTCAACACATGCCAGGAAGCAGAACCTCAACAAATTGAGATAATGCTCCAGAGAAATGGCGGGTTACATCTGTATTTATACATTGCAATCAAAGGAAGAGATGTAGGTGGGCTACATGAAATCCATTAGTGATAGATTAGAGAGGCTGGAGAAAGCAAAGTAGGGGGAGGGGAGGAAGCCCTGGGATTGGATAAAAAGTAAAATGATGGACACATACTTAGGTGGGTGCCGGAACAATTAACATAACAATGAAGGAATTTGTGATATCTGTCCTGGCGCCCAGCACATTTGGTTGTGCCCCAGGGGCTCCAGAAAAAGGGGAGTTACAAGTTACCCAGACATTTCAAGGGTATGTTGTTATAGATACAAAAAGACAGATAGGCTCAGTTAAGGTAAAGGTTGACCTTGTCAGTGCAGATACCGGCCTAGGACGTAACTGCCCACCATAACTGATTTCAGTTAAAGTTTAATTTCAGACCACCCTTTGTGGTTACTTTAGGTCTCTGAGTTTGCAAGACCACCATGCAGGCCTCCCCTGAGCTTGTCAGGTCAGCATGTGGCCCCTTTCGTCCATAGTGTGAACATAGATTTTTATACAGTAGAGACAAGTAATTGTTTTTCTAGAAGAAAAAAAAATATTTTGAAGGAAATTATTTTATTACCCTTTAAGATATTATCCAGTTTTGTATGTAATTTAGCAATCTTATTCCAATATACAATCCTGACTTAATGATGGTTCAACTGACAATTTTTTAATTTTACTATTGTGTAAAAGCGATATGCGTTCAGTCGAAAATATACTTTGAATTTTGAATTATGATCTTTTTCCGGACTGGTGATATGTGGTAAGATACTCTCTCATGATAATGGACAGTGGCAAGGAGTTGCAGCTCCAAGTCAATCATGTAATCACAAAGGTGAAAAAATGATATTCTACAGTATATACATTGTGTTAGATGCTTTGCCCAACTGTAAACTAATGGAAGTGTTCTGAGCATGATTAAGGTAGGCTAGGTTAAGCTTAGATGTTTGGTAGTAAAGTGTATTAAATGCATTTTCAATTTAAGATGAGTTAATTGGATGTAACCCCATTGTATGCTAAGGAGCATCTATACTTTCTTTCCATGATTATATATGTTCAGTCCCTTGAATTCTCCTTTGAAATGGTTTTAGCCCTAGCCAGTTTTGCTCAGTGGATATAGCAGCACACTGAAAGGTCCCAGGTTCGATTCCTGTCAAGGACACATACTCGGCTTGCGGGCTAGATCCCCAGTAGAGGCCTTGCAGGAGGCAGCTGGTCAATGATTCTCTCTCATCATTGATGTCTCTCTTTCTCTCCTTCCCCCTTCCTCTCTGAAATCAATAAAAATATATTTTAAGCCAAAATCGGTTTGGCTCAGTGGATAGAGCGTCGGCCTGCGGACTGAAAGGTCCCAGGTTCGATTCCGGTCAAGGGCATGTACCTGGGTTGCGGGCACATCCCCAGTGGGAGATGTGCAGGAGGCAGCTGATCGATGTTTCTGACTTTCTATCTCTCTCCCTTCCTCTCTGTGAAAAATCAATAAAATATATTAAAAAAATATATATATATATTAAAAAAGAAATGGTTTTAATTCTCTGAAAGTTTTATCATTAATTAAGTAATTATTTTTGTATTGTCAAGATGTATGTTTTTTTAATCTTCATTGTTGAAAGTGTCACATAGCTCCCCCTTTTTCCCCCATTAACCTCTTCCAGCCCACTCTTGTCATCCCCCCACCAGTCCCTCACCACCCCATTGTCTGTGTCCATGGGCTATGCATATAAGCATACAAGGTCTTTGGTTGATCTCTTCCCAACGCCCTTCCCTCTCTTCCCTCCCTTCCCTTTGAGGTTCAGCAATCTGTTCATGCTTCCATGCTTCTGTTCTATTTTTGTTCATCAGTTTATTTAGTTCATTAGGTTCCATGTATAAGTGAGGTCATGTGATACTTATCTTTCTCTGACTGGTTTACTGCACTTAGTGTCAGCATGTATTTATAAGAGAAGAATAAATTTCCTTCAGTGTGATTATTAATAACATTAATAGTATTTCTAGGGAGAAAAAAATCCCTGGTCAAATACAAGGTGAGGCAAAAGTAGTTTTACAGTTGTCTATATGGAAAATAATATAATGATTAATAAATAATAATACAAGGATAAATTCTATGTTTTGCATACTCACAAATGTAAACCTACTTTTACCCCACCCTGTGTGTTTGGCAAAAAATTACAGGTTATATCCCCCTTTGAGATATTAGCAATAACCATTCATAAGCTGAAGTTTCTGAGAAATTTGGACATGAAATACAGCAACCTATCTTGCTTTATTTAATCTAGCATTTCATGATTATTCATGCAGTTTTAGGAAAAAACAGTTTGGAAACCAGTGGTTTACTTGTAACTTTGGAGGACAATGTTTTACACTACAATATTCATATTTAAAATGCTGTTAAGACGATTTCTACTTTGAATTAAAAATTATTTTCCATTGCCCAGCAGGTGTCCTACAGTGGTTGAGCATCGACCCATGAAGTCACAGTTTGATTCCCAGTCAGGACACATACCCAGGTTGAGGGCTCCATCCTCAGTAGGGAACGTGCAGGAGGCAGTGGATCAATGATTCTCTCTCATCATTGATGTTTCTCTCTCCCTTCTTCTCTCTGAAATAAAATTAATTCATTAACTAATTAATTAACAAATAAATAAATACATTAAATTAAATAAAGCTTTATTTCACCTAATTTTGTTACATTAAAATAAGATGGAATTCTAGACTTCCAAATACACATTTCAGAAAAGCCCTCCTATAACTGCAAGACAGATAATCTGACTTCTTGGCAGTATAGTCACACCGGTAGAATAGCTTTAATGAGTATTTAAAATAGAAAACACTTTATTTTCTATACAGAGTATGTCAAAATAATTGCAATCATTAAGTGAAACTAGCATTCAGTTGTGTTCTAAATAAGTCAATTGAGATGGTGAAGGATAGAAAGAAACCTGCATAAAAGAGGCATGCTATCTAGTTTTTAAAAAGAGTCATATGCAAATGAAAACATTAGTGAGCAATTAAATACTTAAAGGATGCATTACTTATGTTAAAGTAATAAATGTATTTCTGGAAGATTTAGGATGTGAGGACTTCAGTATTCAAACAAGTTTTTGCTTTTGAATTAGTTTGTATTTGAAAATGGCCCTGAGGAGAACCTAGAAGTATAAGTAGACTTGACATCTGTGTCTTTTACAAACAGTTCCTAAACAATGTTTTATTATGACTGTCTTCTTGCCCCTTGTCATACTTCTAAATGACTACATGCATGGCTACACATGAACTAATAAAACATTAATGTTATTGTTATGAATGCTAAAATTCATCAGTCTGATATTATCTTCTTCCTCATAATTATGTCTTATGTTTTGCTGGCTTAATAGTTTTCCATTCTAATCAAGAATTGTCATGGGCTGTGGGTTGAATTGCCCTGTGAAAGACTGATTTGCTTCTAGTCCCTATAATCTGTCCCCTGGAAGCCTAGAGATTGAAATCATTAGGGCTCTGCTGTTGCCCTTGATCTCTGTTCAAAGAGGATAGAGATTGATTAGTTCACAGTCTGTTGACCCAGATGGCTCAAAATGAAGTAGTCATGAAACAAAATCACGTGCATACTTCTCAGACTATTTGCTAATGTCATTTATTCTGTGTGCATTTTTTCAGCCTTATTTTATCTTTCCTTTTTTTGTGTGTGTGTGGTTAGATATTAAGTAGAGAAGTTGCCCCAGTGCTCTATCCCTACCCAGTACTTTCCTGCCTTCTGGGGCACTTAAGTATTTTTTGAGCTCTGACTGGTTTGATTCAGTGGATAGAGCATTGGGCCATGGACTGAAAGGTCCCGGGTTCAAATACCGATGTTTCTCTCTCATCGATGTTTCTACCTCTTTATCCCTCTCCCTTCCTCTCTGTAAAAAGTCAATAAAAATATATTTAAAAAAATAATTTTTTGATTCCCTGATTTATCTGAAAAAGCAAGGTAGCATAGAGGACTTATTGCATATGTGTCACACGAAAGGATTATTATTAACAAATGTCTATTTAAATTTTTTATCAAATGTTGGCCTGAAATCACTAGTTACTAGGAAAACATAATAGACATTTTATAGAAAGAATGTTCACTCTTGCATAGCTCTGAGTTTAGGAATGGTATCAGTGCTTAAAAATATATAAAATCTAAAGTAATTCATTTAAGAAAGTTAAAGTCTCTGTTAAAAGAGAAAGCCACCCTAGGGCCAGTTTGCTCAGTGGTTAGAGTGCCAGCCCATAGATTGAAGGGTCGCAGTTTTGATTCCAGTCAAGGGCATGTACTTCTGTTGCCAGCTCAGTCCTCAGCCCCATTCAGGGCCCCTACTGGTGGCAACAAATTCACATTGATGTTTTGTTCTCTCTGTATATCCCCCTCCCTTCCACTCTCTCTAAAAATCGATGGAAAAAATATCCTCAGGTGATTAACAAAAAATAAAATAAATAAAATAAAAGAGAAAGCCACTTTTTAAAATGCCACTGTCAATTTATTAATACTATTAAAGACATCTAAGCTTCTTTTGGGTATCAGTATTCTGTTCCATTGATATTTTTTTTATCATATTCTGGCACTATACAGTTCTGGTTTCTTGAGCTTAATATCTGTTATAGGATTGAATACTTATTTACTTTTTCCAGTTTTATTTTAAAAATTGACAAACATCACTGTGTAATTTAAGGTGTGCAGCATGATGGTTTGATTTACGTATGTATTGTGAAATGATTATCACAATAGGTTCAGCTAACATCCATCTTCTCATGTAGATAGAATAAAAAGGAATGAAAGAAGGAAAGACAAAGGAAAAAAAAATCTTGGGATGAGAACTCTCAGAATTTACTTTTAACGTATATATTGTACAGCAGTATTAGCTACAGTCATCATGTTGTACATTATATCCCTAGCATTTATTTATTCATTCTTTTACATATCAATATCTAATTGTCCCAACACCATTTATTGAAAAGGCTGTCTTTTCTCCATTGAAGATTCTTGGCTCCCTTGTCAAATATTAGTTAACCATGTATGCTTGGTTTATTTCTAGGCTCTCAATTTTGTGCCATTGTTCTATTTGTATCTTTTATGCCAGCATCATACTGTTTTGATGACCATAGCTTTGCACTTTAGTTTGAAATCAGGAAGTGTGATACCTCCTGCTTTGTTCTTGAAAGCCACCTTTAAATAGAGATCTTATTTCTACTTTAGTTTCTACTTTAAAAGGTGAAGACAACATTTATATATATATATAATTTTTATTGATTTCATAGAGGAAGGGAGAGAGAGAGGGAGGTAGAAACATCGATGATGACAGAGAATCATTGATAGGCTGCCTCCTGCATGCTCCACACTGGGGATCAAGCCTGCAACCTGGGCATGTGCTCTAACCAGGAATCAAACCTGTGACCTCCTGGTTCATAGGTCGATACTCAACCACTGAGCAACACTGGCTGGGCAAGACAACCTATTTTAAAGAGAAATATATTTGCAAATATTTGGGGATCATTTAATTGGACCAATTTGATAACTGAGTCTATTGAATCTAATTAACATATTTGGTTAAAGAAAGAAATGGTTCTGTTCAAATTTAAATGAAATTAATTAAAGCATCCAAGTTCATGGCTACTCTGCTGCTTTGTATTAATATTGACAATTCTGAAAAACATATATATTTTAGTTTTAAAAAATATTGTATATGGTGAGGAGGTAATAATAGCCTTGTAAAAAATGTGCTTTGAAAATATTTTATAGTGGCCAGCTCCTGCCTGTTCTCTGGAGGGAGGTAGCCTAATTTAGGCATGTCTAGTATTTGGAACAAAAGGAGGCAGTCTGTGAAAAGTCTGACAGGCACCTTAAAACTGCCCTACCTATTTCTTGTTATTATATTTTCCTTTTGTTACATTCCTGTTTTCATTCCCAGAGCCTTGAATTTAATATTGCCTCTCCCCATTTTTCACTTTCATAAATCTAAGCATTTCCATTATTAGTACTGTAGTCTGAGGAAGTGGTGTACTCCACATTTAAGGGATAGTAGACTCCATATCTGGGGGAAAATAGAATCTTCTGAGAAACTGAAGTAGATTTTAGGTGAGAAGTGTGTAAGGGTAATTTAGTGCTTGTGGTGGGAAGGGGGGTACAGTCCTAAGTAAATTACAGAATGACAGTGACATGTTTGGGGCTCCATTTTCAGTGAAGTTTCTGTACCAGTTTTAGAAGCATCACAACAGAAACAAATCCTTGAAAATTGTGGTAGAAATCTTTTTAGTGTTCAGACTGAGCAGACAATGCCTACATTGTTGAAGTTTCATTTGGCAGGCTTGACACAATAAGCTAAGTGAAACACAGTTCAAGTGTCCTTGTTTTGACAAAGAAGTCTAGGTCTACTCCACTGAAATTTAGACCTGGACTTCAGGGAGTCCATATAGATACCACAGTAGATTGGGTGAATAAGCTACCCCAGGAGCACCAGAAGGATAGAGCACACATTGAAGTAGTTTGAATTTCCAGTGATTGGAATCACCACGGCCATAAATCACATGGTAGGTTGTGCATTCTGCCTTTCATGCTCTGTCAATACTTTTCATCCAGTTCCTCCCTCCCTTTCTGTTGCTATCCTAGGAATGTGGTACCCGTGTTCCCTGGAGTTGTTTGCCAACTCTTATTCATTTTCCAAGCTTTCCTTTCTCTAAACAGTTTTCACTGTTGAATTCTGTTGTGCTGTATACTTGTAAAACATGTGATTATATCACAGTTACTACAATGTAAAGGCTCTAGGAACAGAAGTTTCCCTTCACTTTTGCCAGCACTGCTGGCAAATCTATAATAATAAAAGTGTAATATGCAAATCAACCGAATGGCCAAACAGCTGAATGACCGTCCTGATGACCTTTCAGATGAAGCCAGGGCTGCAAGGACCTACCCTTGAATGAATTTTGTGCATCGGGCCTCTAGTATAAATATAAAGGCATATCACTGATGACTCTAAATGAGGCTTTTGTTTGCCTGGACCATCAAAAGAATAAACATAAAAATGTTTATATATATATATATATATATATATATATATATATATATATATATATATCTCCACATATATATAGTCTATATGTGTGTGTGTATATTCATACCTATATAAAATTGAATTATTCCTCTAAAGTATTATGTTTTGTGACAAATATACTATATGAATATGCAACTTTAGGTTAATGGTTTAGGTTTTTTAAAATATGTTTTCATTGATTTTTAGAGAGAGAGAAAGGGAGAGGAATAGGGAGATAGAAACATTGATGAGAGAGAAACATCAATCGGCTGCCTCCTGCAACCCAAGCATGTAGCCTGACTAGAAATTGAACCGAAGTTCTCTAGGTTCATGGGTCATTGCTCAACCATTGAGCTGCACTGGCCAGGCAAGGTTAATAAGTTAATATGAACATTTCTAATGCTATAAAATTCTACAGACCTTGAAAGATACAGAATAGTAATCTCAAATCACTTTTGGAAGAAAGTAAAATATACATTGTGAAAATAATATACTAGGAACCCTTTTCAAAACCAATCCCCATAGTGCTTCATAAAAATGTGCCAAATTTTTTTGGAATGGAATTCATAAAGCGTTGCAGGTTTCATTTCCTTTAGACTTTTATTCCCTTCCAATAATTTGGGGAATCTTGGAGTGTAGGGGAAGCAGGTAATTCTGATGGTATTTTGTAGGAAATTAGTGTTTGTACTGGCTTTATATTTAGATATATATTTGAGTACCTTGTTTTGAAAATTGTAACAATAATTGTTTCCTGGTAATTGATTTTAAATATACAGTAGTATTAAGAAAAAATAACATTTGTTTCCTTTACAGAAAACAATTTTTTAAAAGGTAATGATCTATACTAATAGAATGTGATTTTAAATTTGTAATATACTGTCAAGCCTACAAATATGAAACTAGGTGTGGATAAACTTTTTTAAAAATCAGCAGTAATACAAACAGATTTTATTACCCATCATTTGCAGGGCTGGAGGCATTGCCATATTTAAATATGTGACCTGTTTTAAGTATTTGGGTCAAAGAGAAGGGAGGCACTGATGTTTAAAGTGGCACAAACAGAAGCGTGAAAATGGAATCAAATACATCTGAAAGTGCAGAAAAATTTTTTAAAAGAACAGGTACATCAACAATGTTCCATTCAGACAGTGGGTATTATTATGTGACCATTATTTAGTCTCTCATCATCAAATCCAAGATCAGTGACAGTCAGCACAAGTTACTGGTTTAATAATAGATTTGGAGGAGCATGGGTTTAAATTTGTGCCCATCTATTGCCAAATAGCTGTATGACGTTGGGCTGTTACTTAACCTCACTCACTAAGTTTGTTTTCCCATCTGTACAATGGAGTCAATAGAAATACTGACCTATAGAATGAGAATTATGAGAATTACTATGTTGATCCATTTAAAGTATTTATAAAGGGCACATACTAAGTACTCTAATTATATACACTACTAGAGGCCTGGTGCACAAAAATTTGTGCACTCAGTCCGGGGAGGGGGGATCCCTCAGCCCGGCCTGGGCCCTCTCGCAGTCTGGGACCTCTTGGGGGATGACCACCTGCTGGCTTAGGCCCGCTCCCCGAGGAATTGGGCCTAAGCTGGCAATCAGTCATCCCTCTGGCAGCCCGGGAGCCCTCGGGAGATGTTCACTTGCCAGCGGGGAGCAAGCCTGATCTGCAATCGGACATCCTTAGTGTTGCTGAGGAGGCGGGAGAGGATCCCACCACCACTGCTGTACTGGCTGCTGTCAGCCTGGCTTGTGGCTGAGCAGAGCGCCCTCTGTGGGAGTGCACTGACCACCAGGAGGCTGCTCCTGCATTGAGCGTCTTTCCCCTGGTGGTCAGTGTGTGTCATAGTGACCAGTCATTCCCAGTCGTTCTGCTGTTAGGGTCAGTTTGCATATTACCCTTTTATTATATAGGATAAAGGCCTGGTGCATGGGTGGGGTCCAGCTGGTTTGCCCTGAAGGGTGTCCCAGATCAGGGTGGGGGTCCCGCTGGGGTGCCTGGCCAGCTTGGGTGAGCGGCTGATGGGTGTTTGCAGGCTGGTCACATCCCCTTTAGGGTGGGAGGTCCCCACTGGGTTGCCTGTCCAGTCTGGGTGAGGGGCTGGGGGCCGTTTTCAGGCTGGCCAAGCCCCCCAGCGATGGAAGCTCCCAGCCTCTCCTTTTTTTCTTTTTTCTTTTTTTATTCTGGGATTTATTTACCTTCTCTAATTGAAACTTTGTAGCCTTGAAAGGAGCTCAGAGCCAGCCAGGGCAGGCAGGAGGGAAGCTTGGCTTCCTCCATCACTGGAGCAACCAAGCCTCCTGCTCGCTCCAGCTTCGTGGCCACAGCCAGCTGAAAGCAGGTATCTGGGGTTTATTTATCTTCTCTAATTGAAACTTTGTTGCCTTCAGTGGAGCTCAGAGCCAGCCACGGCAGGCGGGAGGCTTGGCTTCCTCCATCACTGGAGCAACCAAGCCTCCTGCTCACTCTAGCTCCATGGCTGCTGGCGGCCATCTTGGTTGGGTTAATTTGTATATAGTCGCTCTGATTGGCTGGTGGGCGTGGCTTAAGGCATAGCAAAGGTATGGTCAATTTGCATGTTTGTCTTTTATTAGATTAGATTACCATTACCTTGAAAAACGATCTTGTCTCTCCATTTCTTCATATGTAATGTGGATAAACATGAGGATTAAAATTTTAAAGTGCATAGAAAAATTAGTTCAGTCTAGAAATGTCTAGATACCCAATATAATTAACCATCCCCTCCTTTTTTTCACTTTCCACAATTGGGCTGAATGCTGTAGGAGATATAAGGATACCTACTAGGTGCTCAGCCTTCTACTGTGCACCAAAGAAATAACTCATTTTATTCGTTATTTTATCCAATCTGAAATTTATTGAGCACCAACTAGGTGTCAGGAAGTGTATGGGCAGCAGAGAATAGAGCATAGAAATTTGTAGTCAGGAGAAAATTATCTAGTCCAAAATCAACTACTTAATTTTACCCCATTGCAGTACATGGGTAGGACTGAAGCACTCTAAGCCTCAGTTTTATGATTTCTAAATGTTAATAGTACTAATAGTCATTATAAGATTCAAAACCTATTCTGAATTATAGTAATTTGTGCAATATTAGTGAAAATAATGGTTTATTTGGAGAGGCACATTTGCATTTCTCACAGTGAAGCTTTGGGAACAATGCCTTTGCACTAAGTGATATGTTTGTAGTGGTTAAAATTTTCACCATCATGCCGATTTAAGGGGGCCAAAAATGCTACCTTATTAATTTTTCTATAACTGAATTAAATCTTTACCTTGTACATTCATTTATCTTAATGTAGTAGATTTCTTAATACAGAAGTCCTCTGTTATCCTCAGTTTCACTTTCCATGGTTTCTGAAAATATTAAATGGAAAATTCCAGAAATAAGCAATTCATAAGTTTAAAATTACATGCTGCTCTGGGTGGTGTGATGAAATCTCCTGCCCTCTGGCTCCCTCTTGCTGGGGACATGAATCATCCCTTTGTCCAGTGCATCCACACTGTAGGCACTCCCACCCTTCAGGTCAGTCACTTAGTAGACCTCTGTTGTCAGATTGACTGTTGTGGTATCACAGTGCTTGTGTTCAAGTAAACCTTATTTTACGTAATGCCATATTCACATAACTTTTATTATACTATATTGTCATAAATGTTCTATTTTATCATGAGTTGTTGCTAATCTCTTGCTGTGCCTAATTTATAAGTTAAATTCAATCAGAGGTGTGTATGTATAGGGCTTGGTACTATCTGTGGTTTCAGGAATCAGCTGGGAAGTCATGAATCTGAGTAAGGGGTCACAGTATGCCTTTATTAGGAATCTCAATTAAATTCAGTTACTTCTCAGGTTTTCCAACCATTCAAGATTTGTTGGGACCCTCCCTCCTCACCAGGATGGCAGTATTCCAAAGACGTAAGGGCAGGCTTCTGGTCCTGGGTCAGGGACATGCAAAGATGTAACATCTAGTTTGCTCCTTTGGGTAGGTGACCCTTTTATAGGAATGTCTGCTGAGTTCAGCAAGCATCTGTATCCCTCCCTAGCTGGAATGTCCACTCTGCCTTCCTGGCCTTGGGATCCCTCTGTCCTGGTTGCCATACCCTTGCAAGACTTTCACTTGCTCCTCCCAACATCCATGGTCTTCTCAAGCCCCAATATATGTTAGTTGCTCATCATACACCTGTTGAGGTTTTCTGACCTCTGTGAGGTGTCCAGCCCGTTTGCTAGGGCACTATTTCAAAACAGCTCAGGTACCCTTCTGTACTCTCAGCCTTCCACTCTTCAAGGGGTCATTATCAATCAGCTCCCTCTTCTCTTTCAATGACTTTCAAAGAGTATGGGGGGGGGCAGGTTAGAGGAATTCAGAGCCCTCTCCGCATAGCTTCCAGCTCTTACTTATCTGAATCACTCTCAACTTCCCCAGCTTAGTCTTGGTAGGCAATAAGAGCTGGTGAAATCTTCTACTAGCCAGTGTTCTACACCTGTTATTTAAGCCAAAGTCGTGGTTTAATTATAGTAAAAAATATTTACCTCTGTTAAAGGTATCAAGACTGTACCTACCTCACCTGCCTAGGATGGAATTTAAGACCATAAGTAGCACAGTCTCAGGAAATTGTGTGTGTGTATGTAGTTATGATGATTGAACTGCTAGGGAGGTAAGGATCCTTAATTAAATCTATCATTCCTTCACATGTGCATTGTGATCATAGGCAACTAATAAAACCATTTTGGTTCAGGTTTCTCATCTGTAAAAGAGGAAACAATACCAAATGCACAGTCTATTTGTTAGGATTAAATACAGAATATAGCATCATGCATATATATAGTACATCCTCAACCAACCTGAATTCCCTTCCTCGCATTCTTCTAGTACAGTGGTTCTCAACCTTGGCTGCACATTAGAATCAACTGGGAATCTTTTTAAAATCCTGATTTCTGGGCCTCATCCTCCAGAAATCCTGTTTCTTTGTTACTAATGTTGTGGCCCCACCCCATAACAAAGAAACAGAATTTCTGGAGGATGAGGCCCAGAAATCAGGATTTTAAAAAAGATTCCCAGGTAATTCTAATGTGCAGCCAAGGTTGAGAACCACTGTTCTAGTAGGAGGCTCCCTGCTTCCTTGCCCCCTCTGCTCTTTAGTATACCCCGATTACTCCCTCATTTGGGACTGAGCTGCCTTTCATTAACTATCCTTAGTGTTTCCTTTTTCATATTCATCTACTATATACCTTATATAATATATCAACCCAAATCCTCTTGAATCTATTTTATGCAGACCTAATAAGGCATATTTTTTGGACATATTCATGTGTTTTTCTTAAGGTAAATTTCAAGCGAAAGTGAAAAATGAGTTCCTTCTGGTTTTCAGGCAGAGTTTTCCTTTTGAGAAAGTAGGTCAAGAAGCATTGAACACAGAATAAATTTATCTCTGAAAACAGTTCTTCATCTCTGGATTGTTTAAGGATGGCCTAGAATCCATGCTTAGTATTCTGTTACATCTCCAGTTTCAGAAATCTTCTGAATTAGCATTTTGGCATAAAACATTTCCTTGGAATTGCTCTTATTTTTATCCCCATATTCTGTACTCCATTGTCAGATAAACGGACAATATGTAGCAGTCATTTCATAAATCCACATACAAATTATTCCCCAAGGAAAGTCAATGGACATCTTCTCTGTTCAGTGCACAGTTAACTAGAGCTGTTGTGGCTTGCTTTTATAGATTGTCCGTGCTCCACTAAACTTTTTTTTAAAATCATAAATCTAAAGTTAAACGGATGGTTAGAAGTAGATTGGTCTGCAGGAACATCTCCAAAGATGTTCCACTCTTGTTTTCCTTCCTCAGCCACTCCAAAGTATGCCAGGAACCTCTCCTCCTGTAGATGTAAATGAGCTGGGAGAGAGAGACACCACTGGCCACTATCACCAGTTTTAGGAATCAAGCCTAATCTATTTCTTTTGCTCCTCTACCTCAGTTAATTGCAAGGCTCTGATTCCTCTTAATTTCATCTACACATTTAAAGAATTGACTAGGTTTTTTGTAGGCTAAAATTAAAGACTTTCTGATATTTATCAAAACTTCTTTGTTTCCGATTTATTTTCCCCATAGCTCTGTGTGTGTGTGTGTGTGTGTGTGTGTGTGTGTGTGTGTAAGAGTAGGAAAAAAGGCAGAAAGCAGATTATTTCCTAATAATCCTGAGAAGTACATGTTCATTTCTTTCACCAAGGAAACTAGAGTATTGAAAGTGCTGTGTCCTTTCATAGCCATTCTAAAAGGACTGGTGGTCGTAGTTCATGTTTGAATCGTTTCATTGCACAGACCTGCAATGATTCATTGAAACTTTCATAAGGGTTTTCAAACATAGATTAGATAATGCTTACAGTTGAAGCTAAATAAGGCTTTTTGTTTATCTTACTTTACTGAAGTGGGAATTTTAGAATTCTAATATGTCCCCACGTTTGTTACCCTTGCTATTCTGGCAGCATTTTGTCATGATCACATTTCCCCTGTTCATTTGTAATTACTCCTGTATATTTTTTCATGATTCTAATGGGAGCTGTGCATTGAGGAGGAGAATAAAAAGCTTCAAATTAAAGAAGTATCTATAAAAATATTTATGATTTCTAATTATTAATAGTTCAACAATTTTTGTTGACCATTGTAGATTGACTTCCCTGGGTCTGGTGCATAGTAAATTCATAGATGCTCAATAAAATAGAATCATGCTGGGTACTAAGAACGTTTGCCTGAGTCCCGAGTGAGTCTTGAGCTGCACACAAATTATGTGGTTCAGAGTGAGCATAGGGCAAGGAATTTGGTCATTAATATAAACTTTAGATCACTCATAGTTTGAGTAACACCAGTACACTAGGAGGAGAATGAAGAAAGAACTAAAAACACAAACAACAGCAAAAATTACAACACATCAAAAACTGGAATAATCTATTAACCATCATTTATATTCAGGAACCCATTAGCTTTCTCCTCTGGTTCTTAAATGATAAATCAGTAATAGTTACAGGTGTGGTCACTAATTTTGATTACTTTTTTAGCTTTTTATGACTTGCATTTCTATGTTGAGATTCAGTTTTCCCTTCCTGATAATTCTAACCCACCCACCAATCCATAAAGGATAAGAGAAAAGAACAAGTGGGGCTTCATACATTTTAGTGAAATCTATTCATATGACTCTACAAAAGGCTCCAAATTGGAACGTCTGGAATTATCTACTTCTCTTTTGTTGCATTTTAAGAATATCAGTGAAATTTGAAATGATTTAGTAAAATGGAAAGGAAGTTTGAACAGGAATTATATATTGAAAATATAACAAAAGAGGCAGACCCAATCAGTTTAGGCTGCAGAGAAAGGAATATGCCTCGTGATTTTGCATTTTTTAGACAGCCTTCCAATTTATCTGGAAGCCCACTTCATATTTCATTTTCTAGTCATATAGCAGAGAATGTTACAATTGGAATGGCTCTCTTTCTCCAAGTAAATGGACCATTTGGAGTAGTATATAGATTTATTTTAGTTTTATAGCATGAGAGGCATAGAGGTACAATAAAAAGAACAAAGATTTTGGAATCAGAGAAATGTACTTACAAGTTGTTGTAACCTTGAAGCAATAAGCAGTGATTTTTAGTCTCAGTTTTCTGTCTGTATGACAGGATGGGGTGTGACAATGTGGAGACAATACCTATCATGCAGGCAGCTACAAATGTAAAGCATTTATCACATATGGAGTCTGATGTCATGCTTTCCATCAAACACTGAATACTCATGTGTGAACTTTGATAAACAATTTCCCAAGATTAGCATATATTTTAATTTAAGTTATGTGTAATTTTAAGGTAGTGCTATTAGTTTTCTAATTTAATGTTATTTTAATTTATAATAGGATAATTTTGCATTTGCTACATTTAGAGTTTTAATTAACTATGACTTATTTCTAGTATTTCTACTTGAGTCTTACAGTTTCTATGACTGTGCTTGATATTTCCCATCTGTGCAAGCAAGTTGCCCACCTTTTCCTTTAAAATCTAGAGAATCTATCAATAAGTTTTTGTTTATCAATCATAGTTATTTTAAAGTCCTCATCTAGTAGTTCCAATGTGTAGACTACCTCTGAGTTCGGTATATACTGATGGCTTTATCTCATGACAGTGAGTATATTTTGCTTGCTTTTTTTCATGTCTCTCTTGGTGTGTCTGTGAATGTTAGACTTTGTGTATAAAAGAACAATAGAGGATGAAGAAAATATAGTAAATCCAGGAAATGGACACAGCTCTTTTTCTGCCACACTGTTAATATGGGTGTTTAAGTCCCTGGAGTTAATTTTAGGCTGGCTTTAGGTTTTATTGTTGCTATAGCAACCTGCAGAGCACCACAGACTTCAAATTCCTCCAGTGATGGGCTGCTGCTACACTGTGCTTAGTGTGGTGCCTGGAGTGCTAAAGTGGTTTCTCAATGTCCTTGTTCCATTCTTGGCTTTCAGCAGACCTTATATAGCTCCCCCTCCCCCCTCTGGTAACAGACCACTGCTTTGTTTCAGTATAGGATATTCTCTCCCCATCTCCCAGGAATAGGTATTTTTTTATTCTATCCTTATCACACCAAAAAGCAGATATTTGCCTAGATCCAGTGATAGTAGAGTTGCCTACCCTTTTTCAGTGGCTTAAGTCTTTTGCTTCCAGGAGACAAGGGTCTGCAAAATGGGTTTGATTGCATACCCGTGTATCACAGAGGGAATAGCTTCCTCTCATCTCCTAGCCTACCCCTAATGTTTCCTGTAAGTACCCAATATCAATAGAGGCCTGTGAAAAGAACTCCAGAGAGCTTCAGTCTGCATTCCCAAACATTCTACACTACAGCTTCAAGGCAGCCCACATTCGACTTTTAAGAACTCTTACAATTTTAGCTATTTTCTTTGACCTTCTCATATATAGGCTACCTCTCCCTCTGGCGTGCTGTCAAAGGGGAAAACAGTTCATGTGCCCAGACTCTCCCTGGAGAAGATTGTTGCATTTTGTAGTTCAGCTCACTTTGTTGCCTCGTGTCTGTAGCTCTTTGGCTCCCAAAACAAAAAACAAACAAACAAAAAAAACAAACAAACAAACAAACAAAAAAACCCAGCATGCTTTTCTAGATTATCCAGCTTTCTCTCATTAGCTGGAACAACATTTTTATAAAGCATTATACATCTTAAGGAGAGACGGAGCTTAGTGGTGATGTAAAACCCAAAAGTAGTTTACTTTCTTGGAAGCATCTGCATTCAATATAATAATGATTATAGCCACCCTTTTAGATGGAAACACTGAATGTGCTGATTTCCGTTTGAGAAGGACTGGTTTGGAGAACTGATACTTCAACAATTGAATTTAACTGAGCATTTATTGAGGACCACTGGGAAATGTTGGGATAAATAGTTGAAAAAATATTGTCCCTTGTCTTTCAAAACTTTTTAAGACATATGGGAGCTCGTGTATGTTTTATTTATCTCTATCTCTCTCTTTTTTTCATTGGTGACAAATAAATATTAAATGAATTGATAATTAGAAATTATAGTGAACTGTTTAGTAACTTAGATCAGGTCCATAAAATATGATTTCAAAAGCATTTGGAATCTTCATAATTCATCTGTGAAGCCTAATTTATGATGTTGAAACTAAGATTTTGAACATTTTCCAAAGTTGTACCTCAAAGGTGTAGAAGGCCAGGAGAACTTTTGAAGTGTGTGTGTGTGTGTGTGTGTGTGTGTGTGTGTGTGTGTGTGTGTTGGGTGTTGGGGCAAAGTGGTAGGCAGTAGTAGAGATAAAAGGATGAGGAGAGGAGTGTGATATTGACTGATGCTCTTTCTCAAGAGTAGAGTCACTAGGGAATCCCAAATGAATACCAATTTTGAAGTTGAAACACAGAGGAATGGCCCTGTAATTTCATGGCTGCTTGAAGTGAGTTAGATAACTCACACTTTTGTGAATGTAACTTATGTTTCCTTTTTTTAACCAAAATACCTCTAACAACACAGGAGAAAGAATATGGTTCCCCTGTGGGCTGAGGATGTATGTTAAAATAGCCTTAGGAAGATTGAAATGTTTTCTTAGTTTAAAAATTTACCATAAAATTCTCATATCCACAGTAACATAATTCACATTCCATCATATCCCTTAAAGGATGCTCACATCAAAGTTTGAACACCTCAAGGCAGGTGGCTTAAAACATCCATCCCAAATCTGAGTAGGGAGCTGGAGTAGCAAGGATGGCACATGGGCAGTGGCATGTCTATCCATGCCCAGGTCCAAACCAAACAAACAAAGATAAGTACAAAGGACCAAAAAAGTTAGATAGAAGAGAAATAAAAGTAGGCATTTATTTGTTCTCTTTCTTATTGAGTTTATAATAAGGGTAATTATTTCCATTCATATCAATTGCAGTGGAATTTTTAACATTCCCTGTACTGATACAAACTTATTACTTAATCCCTTTTCATCTCCTCATGATGATGCACATGAGGTTGTTGGAGGATTGCACTAATGCAAACTGATGAACTATAACCTAAAATTAACCAAGAAAATAAAGCTAAAATGTCATGCATGTATTTGTCATCTGGGAAAACCCATTGAACTGCTAAAATATGCAATTTTAGATAACCTTCTTAATAGAGTGTAAAATCAAATGGAGGGTTTGTAGTAACTTTTGACAATAGAAACCTTAAACAAAATAGTAAGATATATTGATATTTTTTAATTTAACTGTCCTTTGGCATTTTGCATTTACAATCTTATTGTCTAGCAAAATTAAAGGGAGACCTTCTTTAATACATATATCTTGATAGTGCCATTTTATCAGGCATGCCATTTTGCAAATTTAGTGACATATTAATTATTTTATTTTTTATTGATTATACTAAATCAAAATGGTTTCTGAAATTAATGTCTACTATAAGACAAGCACATTAAAAGGAAATTATACTTCTGGTGGTAGTTATCCAATTTCCTTTTCTATTTTGGAATATATATATATATATATATATATATATATATATATATATTCCCTCTCATGTTTTATTTTCATATATTCTTTACTGACCTTAATATTCATTTTATTTTGTTTTTTACCACAATTCCCATTACAGTGACAATCAGTATTATTTAAATTTAAGCAAGAAACTCAACAAGGCTTACAGGTTTTTCATTGCTACTGATTTTTTTCTCATTAAGTCTGGGTCTAATGAAACTAAACAGAAAGTTCTGGTCGGATTCCTTGGCCACCCCTATCTGTGTTTGTGAATTCTTATAATTGGCATGAACTGAAAGTTCTTATTATCACTGATAGCAATCCAGACACTATTGCAATTTGGGTTTAAATGGCCCTGTGCAGACAAGGATATCAGAAGAAACCAAATGGCCTCATGTGTTAGTGGGAGATACATACCAATTAAATGCTAGAAATGGCATCAGTTTCGTTCTGTTTTCCTTTGTAGTTTCAGGTTGAGTATTTTTCCTTAGAGTTTGCAGATAGAGCTTCAGAACCTTACAAGAGGAAGGAGATCACCTTCCCATCTGAATGTGAGATGGAAAAAGTATATGAAACAGAACTGATCCCAACAATAACTTTATTATTTGAGTGTTATATTAATTAGGACACTTAATTACAAGTAACATACCAATTTTAACTAGCTTTATCAAGCATGAAAGTGATTCTAAAGGATAAATTTATTCAAAGGATTAAAAGGTTTCTTAAGGAAAGCAAGGAGAACCTGCAGTGGTGTCTCAAGAAAATACTGGAAACAGGTAATCAGAAGCTTTCAGGATTCTGTCACATCTCCTTCTCTCTGCAGCATCTCTTTGATTGCAGACTGGCTTCCCCTGTTCCTCCCATGGTAGGACATGATTGCCAATATCCACTTATACTTATATCTCAGTCGAAGCATTCAAGAAGAACCTAACTTTATTCTAAGTACCTAGTCTGAATTCGTGTAAGTAGATGAATTAAATTCATATTTAAAATATTCACTGTAGACTACAATGTAGCATTGTAGACATTCTCATCCATTACTGGAAGGAATGTGATTTTTAAAAAATATATTTTTATTTATTTAATAGAGAAAGGGAGAGGGAGAGAGAGATAGAAACATCAATGATGGGAGAGAATCATTCATCGGCTGTCTCCTGCACCCCACCTGTGGGGAATCTAGCCCACAGCCCAGGCATGTACCCTGACCTGTAATTGAAGCTTGACCTCCTGGTTCATAGGTCGATGCTCAACCACTGAGCCACACAAGCTGGCAGGAATGTGATTTTATACAGTATTTTTTAGAAGTAATTTGAAAATATGTACCAAGAATTATAGAAATGATTATTCACCTATAGCCATTAACCTAATTTTTGCAAAGTTTTGCTAAGGTAATAACCCCAAATTTGGATAAAGAAATTTTCCATATAGATATTAATTATAGCATTATTTTACTATCAAGATTTGAGAAACCATTTTTTCAGGGCTTCCCAAAAAAGGCAGAATGGTATTTTTCATGGGATTACATGATACATTTAGCTATTTAAATTGTGTTTTAATAACAGTGAAAAACTCCAGTTATGATTATAAATGAAGATTGCAGGATATTCTGTTTATGACAGATTGGAGTGGTAGTTTCACAGGTGTGTACTTATCTCTAAACTCATAAAGTTGTCTTCATTAAATATGTATAGCATTTTGTATGTCAGCCATACCTTCACACCTCAATAAAGTAGTTTAGAAGTAAATGTAATCATAGCTGATGAAAAGGAAAAAAGGAGAAAAGAAATAACATTCTAATAAACATTGAATTGGTAGAGAATGTCTCAGTTCTGTACTTAACCCCTTGTCTTCAATTAAGTTAGAACTTATTATTTATAAATGCAATACAATGTTTAATGAGGGTTGAATGATATTCAGTTTTAATATCCTATAATCTAGAACTCCCTTTAAACAATATAATAGTGAGTTTAATTGTGTGAAAATAAATTTCTCTAATAAATAAAAAAAGTATAAAGCAGGATATACAATTATTTGTACAATGGAATTGCAGTTATTCAAGGAAAAATTCAAAGGAAGCATCAAAACTTCAATCATAGAGCTTTTAATAGCATTTTATTCCTTTAGTTTTTAAAATTTGGATAATGAACATAAATTTAGTTCATAAATTAATTGACCTTGGTATTGCATTACACGTCAGGGTCAATAATGCCAATCCCTCCCTCACTCTCTCTCCCAGTCCTCTCTTTTTATTAAACTTTATCCCAAAATATCATGTTAATTTTAATCTTTTCTTTTTTACTTTGACTCGTCAGTTAAGTTACCCAGAAAATGAAAAGAGCTTCATTTAGATCACTTTTCAGCTTTGAAAACATGTCTTCTTTTTTAAAATATATTCTTTTTAATTTCAGAGAGGAAGGGAGAGGGAGAGAGAGAGAAACATCAATGCTGAGAGAGAATCATTGATCGGCTGCCTCCTGCACATCCCCTACTGGGGACAGAGCCTGCAACCAGGGCATATGCACTGACCAGGAATCCAACCATGACCTTCTGGTTTATAGGTCAATGCTCAACCACTGAGCCACGCCAGCTGGGTAGCTTTGAAGATATTTCTTGATTTTGAAATTTTATTTCCCATTCTCTAAATATTTGCCCAAATTTAGTGTTTAAATTAACATATACCTTTTCTCTTTTCATTATTTCTTCACCAGTCAATACTGCTCTCCTTTTAGTCATTCTTAGTTTTTTCTACTAATCTCTGCTGAGAATTTATTCTGTTTCATACTGTACTTTGAAAGTACTAGTTTCCAAGCTGTGAATTCAATGTATCTATCTGTGCAGCGAGAAGTGATTTGTTCCTTGTAAGTCATAGTGCCATTTTATTTGCTGTGAGTGATCAGTTAAATGATCCTTCGTTGACATGGGCTGTTTAAACTAAAGAAATGTGTGCAATAAAGATATATGGCAAATTAAGGCATAAATGTCTGAAACAGTTAACACAAATCTTGCTGTCTCAATTACTGTACAGCATTATGTCAATACTGAGCATCATGAAATATTATAAAAGAAGCTGTGCTCTTCTCAGAAAGGACTTTGCGGCAAAATGAGTTGTAAGAAAACTGTATCTATGTATACTTAGGCATTAAAAAACACCCTAAATATACATAAAGTGCCTAAACCTAGATGATTAAAGAGTAATTATATAAGGAAATATGAAGAAATCCCACTATTTCTTAGGCTGTTTAAGGAGTATAGCAGAAGCCTGAATATCTACACTTCATTTCAAACCAGTTACTATGTGTAGATCCATAAAAAGAAAGATATATTAGGGAGAAGGAAAAAAGCAGAACATTCCTTAAATAAGCATTGAAAATGCCACAGTTAGAAAAAATAATACAAGTTGGTCTATTGCTATTCATGCCTGTGTTCTTGAAAAAAAATAAAACATGGACTGTTAATGGGAAGAAGAGTCAGAGGACTGTCTTTATGTTTCATCCAACATTTTTCAAACCATGAATCCCTTTGGGAATATACTGAAGACTGCAGACTCTCATTTGTATACAGTCATAAAATTTTGCTCACAATTTAAAATATTCATTCTATAGTCATATTTAAAGTCCTTGGATCTCAGGATAAGAATAACAATGTTTACTTTAGTGGGGCCAGATCATTTTTATGCTCTTTAAAGCCAATAGCTCATTTAATCCTCATAACAATGCTATGAGATGTCTATTATTTTTATAGCTATTTTTACAGATGCAGAAACTAAAGGGAGAAGCTGTGTAAATAACTCAAGGAAACCCAGCTAGAAATTATCAGGGCTCCATTTTGAATCCGAGTCATATGGCTCCAGAGCTATGTGCCTCCTGAAAAAAACACCAACGTAAAGAATCAGATCATATAGTCCCAGTCCTGAGCTGCTTTGAAGAATCAGATCATATAATTTTAGGTCTGGAGAAACACATAGAGATTATTCCAAACACTTCTTTGTTTTCAAGTTGAGAAAATTGGGTTCCACATAATAAAATTATTAACTGAAGACCATAGAGCTAGTTAGTAGTAGAGCCAGGGTTCAAGTGGGAACATTCACTCAAAGCTCACAACAATGCTTAATCAGTACTATTATCTTTATTTAAGGAAGGAAACTGAGGCACACTCCTAAGTAGCAGAGCTATCATTCACAGAGATAGTCTGGTTCACAGCTAAATTCACTAGATTACTGTAACTCAGAAAAG
Source organism: Myotis nattereri (assembly GCF_964212035.1). NCBI lineage: Eukaryota > Metazoa > Chordata > Mammalia > Chiroptera > Vespertilionidae > Myotis > Myotis nattereri. The sequence goes on along the minus strand of NC_138078.1, from coordinate 24,556,639 downwards.
CCAATCCTTTATGAAGTGTTTAGTAGAAACCGCATAATAAAAGTAATCATAAAGTTGGGGAATTTTAATGTCTTTGATTTACAAACTTTGGAAAATTTGGAGATTCAATTATATAATCATTTAATATTTCCCAATCAGAAAGTAATGTTTGCAGTGTGCTACCATTCATGCAAATCTGAGAATGGAAAACCACACACACAGAGAGATAAAACTCTTCAAAGTTCATACAGTGGTCATAGGGGAAAGCCATTTGCTAATGTCATTTCTTTCATAATGACTAGAATTTATTATTTGTAACCATAAGATGAAGAAAACTATAGTTAAGAGAAGTTCTTTTTTGACTCAGCAAATCCCTTTAAAACCTCACAGTCACTATTGTTTGTTAAGTGTTTTGTCCTTTGTAGGAATCCAGCTTTTCACTGTCCTTTCTAAATATTTTATAATTCTAAGTTATATTTTCCTCTACAAGTTCAACACAATTGTACTTAAGTGCAAACAAAGACATTAATTTGGGAACTTTTTATAATTACTTGATTTGCATGCTAACCTAAATTCACATCAATTTAAATTATTAGTCACAATGTAAATGGAACTTACTCATTGCCATTGTGCACTGAGGGAAGTATTCTTAGTGTAGTCCTGTCACAGACCTTAGAAAAGAAATAAATACTTTTTTTTATCCAATGGCATAATAAACTTGAAAAAAAGAAAAATCTTTCATTGGGAACCTTGGAAGAAGCTGTCAGTAACCACTTATCATCAGTATTAGCAACCTCCAGCTGAATAAAAATTGATTGTGGGGCTCTGTACTCTCTGCTCTGCCACTTGGATCATCTATTAGCATTGACACATGATTAACTTTCCCAACTGTCAACTCCTTTGATTAGCTTCCAGGACTTCTTTTGGATTATCAGTAATAATTTTCTGAAATCTGTTCTAAAAGACAGATTCTAATGCTCTTTTCACTGACTGCAAAATTTCCCCTGTTTATGCTGGGAAATGTTTGGCCTTTATTCTATTTATACTTTTTGGCTTGATCTTATACAAACAGAGGCTTTAAGACTTCCTTATTTGGTGAAGAGGGAATGAATGATTACTCTTAAACTTTATTTCTGTTTTAATTGCTTTCTATATTTAGCACAATGTATAAATGAGCAATACTGACTATTGCTGTTATACTAACTCACCAAATTTACTTGGAACATACTCTCCCCTTAAAGCACCTTCAAGATTGATTTCAGTCCAAGCTAATATTTTGGCCATTTATAAGCAAAAGATGCTTATTTTAAAATACATTTTTATTGATTTCAGAGAGGAAGGGAGAGGGAGAGAGAGAGAGAGAGAGATAGAACCATCAATGATGAGACAGAATCATTGATTGGCTGACTCATACATGCCCCCTACTGGAGACCAAGCCTGCTACCTGGGCATGTGCCCTGACCAAGAATCAAAAGGTGACTTCCTGTTTCATAGGTTGGCACCTAACCACTGAGCCACACCGGCTGGGCAAAAACATGTTTGCTTTAATATTTACATTGTGAATGGCATGATAAGGAGAAATTCAATACAGAAAAGATAATATCTTCTAAAGAAAATACTTTCAGAGAGTTTTTGATACCTCATTTTAAAGCTATACATCAATTTATATTAAATTTAAATTCAAACCAATACAAATCTATTTTAAATGAAGATGCTATATATAGTCAACTATTATTGTATTTTATTCTATAGGACACATTTACTATTTTTACCTGGTATATTAGCTTTATTCTAGGCTAATGCTCTGTAAAAAATCTAAATCTCTGTGACTTACAAGAACAAACATTTATTTCTTATTCTGTGCTTGCTTCAATTTTTGTGTTGGGTTCAGGTCAGCTCCACGTATTTATCTCTTTATTCGGGATTGTAGTATACTTGAGGCATGATCTTCCCAACTGGAAAAGGGAAGAAGAGCCTAGAGGAGTGAGAAAACACTACAATCATTAAGTCCCTAGCTCAGAACTGACACAGTCATGTCTGCTCATATTTCATTCGTCAAGGCAAATCACATGATGAAGCCCACATCAATGAGGTGGGAAGTAAAATCCACTTCCAGGGTAACAGGGAAAGGTATGAATGAATCATGAGGAAATAATGCAATTTACCAACCTGCCCTGAAAGTTTAATGCAATTCAATATGTAGTTAGGAATAATAAGTATCCATATTGACTCTTGTTATTTTGTACTAAGTCCTTGCTTAAGACTACACCTAATGCTATAGGATGCCTCACCAAAACAAAAACTAGGAGTTTGTTACTATGATTATTTCCATTTTACAGATTAAAAAACTGATGTTTGGTATTACTTAAGAGACACCTAAGGCTAGCTAATACAAGATCCAGTCAAGTAACTTGGGCCCAGTACCTACTTGGGTTAGTTTGAATTACTAAAAAGCTAACTCAAACAAGTACTGTTACAGGTAATTTATTTGGGAAGTGATCCCCAGTGGCATTAGGGAGGGATAGGGGAAATGAGTAGGGAAGGGAGAACAAACAATAGAGGTGCTACTGTGGGCCATTCTGAGATCAGTATCTCAGGTGACTCTTGGGGAGCCTTAGAGAGCATGTCCAACAATTGTTCCACTGGGCTTTTTCTGTGTCTCATTTACTGAGTATTGTACCTTGGGGGAATTAAATCTGTCACTTCTGGGCTGCCCCTGCAGATGGGCTTACAAAATTCTCCTAGAATTGGAAAAAGTCCTAATGCAAAGAAGCAGAGAGATGTGGGTACTTGAGATGGGAAATCAGCAAGCACAGAATCTGTTCACAGTTAACAGGTAAAGTCAGGTTCGACCAAGGAAATAAAGCATGAGGCATTAGCTATATCTAATGTACCATTTTTTCAACCTTTACTCCATAGTGCAAGTTTAACAAATATATCTCATGATTTAAATATCCTGTTAGAATACATCCAAAAAAGGTCTCTGTTTCAGCTGTTGTCTGTTTATAAAGCATCTCATTGACACAAACATTTGGAAATGGCTGTTGTGTAGTTTGGCTGATTGCTTTTCTTTTTATTTGAAAAGAATTGTTTTACAATCCATTGCAATAGGTAAATATATACCATAGAATAATGCATTTTTTTTTTTAATTTTTAGTAGAGACATTGAATATTTCAAAAGTAAAATTGACTAGGCCAAGTGTGAGGAGCCGCTATAGGATTAAGCCTCAGACTGACCTGTGGGCAAAGTCACAAACAAGTCCCAGCTTAGAGGGCACAGTCCTCTTAAGCACAATTAGGCTTGACCTTACCACCTCCCTAGATCTTACCTGGGAAGCTAATGGGCTGAGGGAAGTGCAACAAGAACAAAAACAAGTGAAACTCACAAGAACAGTGTAAACAAGTGAAACTCACAAGAACAGTGTAACTTTGGAAACTACTACCTTGCTTACCTCTGACTATAAAATAAAGGCTCAGCTTGCCTGGGGATCTTTCTCTGTGGCCTCAGCCAGGCACAGGGAGATCCATGGAGACTAAAGAGAGCTAGAGAGTTCTGAATGCTGTCTCTGTGTAAAACATTCTTCGCTGACTCCGTCCACACCTTTGGTTACCCCTGGACCCCCGGGGCTGGACCCCGGCAGCCAAGGTATGGAAACAGGTATCTAGTTAGCAGTTCTGCCACAATATCCAAGTATATATTTCATCTCCAAATTACATCAGAGGCCTTGATCATATTTTGATTTATTCTGCCATAATTAATCCATTACTATTATTTTTAACTGCAATAAGTGATCTTTTTTATGACACTACTAAAGTATATTTCATCTGTATGCTAATTAATAGAAACTTATTTTTACCCATAACAAGTCTCCACCCACATATTCATGTTTAAACAAGATGATCTATTTGAAATCACTTTGTCAATTATAATGCATCACAAAACTATGCATTATTCCCGTCATTGCTACGCAGAGATTTCATTCTTCTTGGCATGAGGAGGTATAATTTATTCTAACACAATTTTATATTTTCCTTTATCTTTCAAGTCAAGAAAAAGTCTAATTTGTGCACATTTATAAATATTAAAGAATCTTACTAATTTTTAATATGACTGCCATCTAGAGACTGTGTCTATTTTATAAGATAATTCAACTGATACAGATAGCTCCTAGGAAGTAGTGGTTTATCCAGGAATAAATGTTGATAGGTTTTCTCTCTTTAGTTTTTTCCTTATGTTTTTCAGTATTTATACGCCATGTCCTCAAAATATGTATACACACTTTGAATAATTATTAATTCCAGTGGGTTAAATCTGAAAAGAAAGAAACATCAATTGAACTAGCAGCTGTTAAAGTGTATATACATTTTTGGGATACCCTGTATGTATCATAAGCCTCTCACTTTTTGTATGCACAATTCTGTACCATTCTTTTTAGTCCCATGATAACAGATGGACACAATGAGGTTAAGCAACTTGTCTAAAGTCATAGAGCTAGTGAGAAGTGGAGCTGGGGTTTGAACCCAAGCGGTTTGACACTGCAGTGAATATGTTTAACCACTGACCCATACTGTATCTGATACATATTTTTAGTGTCTGAATGGAATTTGAAGGGAAGAATGAAGATGGTATCATTTGTACCATCTACCACATGGTCCTCTTGTTTTCCAACTCACCACTGAGTACCATTTCATGCACTCTGAGAGTTATGATTTCTCTTCCATTTAATTCTACCTCATTGTCATTATGCTCTATTTCATGGTAACTTGTATAACTATTTGTAAAAATATTTCTACAACTCTTGCATTGTATTTTCAAAATGTGTGGTTTTATTTTATATGAATATGCAATTGTGTGATTACATAAGGTTCTGGCCACATCTCTGATTTGCTAATACGGCATAAATTCTATGATTAAGTTTCAGGATATGGGAAAAAAAACTTTTATCCATTATGAGCTGACACAGCTGTTCAAATTATTTTCTGGGTCCATCAACTCCCTACAATAAAAAGCAATTGACCTACATGAGAAAAAAGCAATATTTACAGGGGAGGTAAAGAGTCAGACAGGTCATCATATCATTTTACATTGTGTTAGGATCCATGATAGCCATGAAAGATTATGTAAATGGAAATTTCATCATATTCCAGAATGTAATTTACCCAGAAAAATCAAGGCAGATTTTTTTTGCAGGAAATATTCTGTTGCTATTTTTTTTTCCATTCCATATAGTGATGAAAATAAATACTTCAGTCCCAGGCCAAATTATGGGAGAAAATATTGAAAAGTGACTTAAGCCCTGACCAGTTTGGCTCAGTGGCTAGAGTGGCGGCCTGTGGACTGATGAGTCCCAGGTTCAATTCCGGTCATGGGCATGTACCTTGGTTGCGCGCACATCCCCAGTAGGAGGTGTGCAGGAGGCAGCCGATGGATGTTTCTCTCTCATGGATGTTTCTAACTCTCTATCCCTCTCCCTTCCTCTCTGGAAAAAATCAATAAAATATATTTTTAAAAAAATAAAAGTGATTTAATATCTGATGGGTGCTCTATGGATTTTTTCAGAAATGAATTGGTGATTAAGACAGAAGGTGTTGAGTGTTTTTCCTTCCACGACTCGCGTGGGGTAGGGTTTGGTATCTGAAAGAGGAGCCGCACAGCAAATGAGAGAAAAAGACACGAGATAATTTTGCAATATTGGGGGACCAGGCGGCAAGTCCCGAAGGACTTCCTCTTCTCTGTGCTCAGGCCTCACCAAGCTTTTATTGATCTGGGATGCACCCATAGCATAGCCCTTAGGCAGGCGACCCCCTAGTAACAAGCAGACTAGCCCATCAGCAAGGATTTACATAATAATAAATGGGGGAGCAGTTTCAGCTACCACTGTCTGGACAAACAGAGGTGGCGCCTAGCTCCGACCTTTGGGAGGGCTTCAAAAGCACCCAGCCTTGGGGGGGGGGGTGGTTTCGGGGAGTGCTCTGTCTATGCTTATCCGATAGTGAAGGCAATAAACAGTTTCCCACAGAAGGTTTATAATTAACAGAGCAGTTTGAGCAGTATGGTAAAGTGGAGAGAAAACACATTGGCCTGGGACTCATTAGGTCTCAGATTTAATTGTGGTATTGATTAATCATTTGATTTACTCAACCAACTCTTATTTAGTACCACTTTCTGCTTGAATACACCATATTGGGTGCCACAAGTTACATATTTTCCCATCTAAGTGTGGTTACATATTGGGGGTGGTTGGTGGTATGTCAACTGCATTATAAAAAAGGGTAATGTATTTGTGTGTCTGTACACCCCCATATAATAATGGTACTGTTTGAAAAAATGCTATAGTGTATGTATATATTCAAATAATTAATCGCTGAGTTCTGCCAAGTACAGAAGGGTGATTGCGCAAATCCAACAGTTTAACCTGACCTTGAAAGTGAGAGTTAAGTCACATTTCTGGGACTGTATGAACAAAGGACTAAAGAAAATGCATAGTTTATTTATGAAGATGTTTGGCTTGTGTGTCTAGGGTAGACCTGGTAGGTATGTGTGTAGTGGGGTCACAGTTAAGTGTGAGTGTCAATAGTCATGATGGATATTATGTTTACAAAATTATTTGGAGTCAAATTGTAAATGCCCTCATATGCCATTCTAAATAATCTGGCTTTAACCTCAGAACAAGCATTTCTCAAACTTGAATAATGATTCCAGAGTTACTTATTTAGTTGCCAGATGAATGATGATGCCATTAATTGACAGGAGGAGTAGAATACGTGAATTTATTTGGGAAGATGAATGATATTGTTAAGGTACCTGCAGGACATTTAGGTGGAGGTTTTAACTAGGGTCATTTATGTCACTGTGAAACTCTTGACTTTGATCAAGATGAAAAATATAGATTCAAGTATCATTAGTATCAATATATAGTGATGGTTGGAGTGGAGGAGGGAGTCACTTTGCTTAGAAAGAATAAACATTGTAGACCAAGGCAAGCAGAGAAGAAGAATAGATAGGACCCTGGGAGAATGCCAATATTTCCAGGGTGAATGGCAAATAAGTCAGTGAAACAGATTAGGAACAGCCTTTGTGTCTGAAGGATAACCAGGAGGCAGTGATATTTCCGATCAAAAAGCTAGTGAACACTTTTTAGTAATATCATTCACTATGGGGGCTTCAGTTACTATGTGCCAGTTGGCGTGTATCTCTAAAATTTTAATTTTCAACTCAGATGGTGCTTCAGGTTCCTATATGCAACTACCTATTATACATATCCTTCTTCTTGTCTCAAAACACTCAAAACTGAGTATTTCCCAATTCTTCCCATACCATCATTACATATACAGACCCAGAAATTCTTCCTGGGATCTCTAGACTCCAGTTTGAGTAGTATAATATCATTGGCTGTACCTCTCTAAATCCCCTACCTCCACTTCTAATTAATAACTAGTTCTTACCAGTAATACCTATTGAATATATCTTGCCTATATGTACCTCTATCCAGTCCCATGCAAGTCATCAATATCAGCCATCGTCACTTCTCACATGCATTGGAGTTATAACCAGCTAATTGGTCCTCTTGTTTCCAGTCTTACCTCTCTCAATATATTCTCCATGCTGTGGAATTCCATTTCTAAAATAGAAAACTATATTGCCATGCCTCTACTTAAAATTCTGCTTTGGTTTCTAACAGCCTTCTGGTTAAAGTTTAAAGCTCTTCACACTTTGGCTAATGATTATTTCTCATTTTTTCTAGAGTCATCTCTGCTACTTTTGTCCTCCTCCTCCATCTCTAGTACCTTCAAAGGACCATGCTCTTTCTCTCACATCCTGATAGTTGCACCTGCTCTTTTTATTGTTGGGATTTCTTTTTCACCTTGTCTGCCTGTATACTTTTAGTTAACTTTCAGAACTTTGCTGATATGTCACTTCATCAAGGGAAGCACTGAGTTTTCCAAGTTAGTTTCCTTCCTATATGATTATGACAAAACCTTGTATGTTCTTTATCAGGAAATGTATCTGTGTATCTACTACCATTATTTTTTGTGTGTAAGTTTCTCTCACTATGCTATAAGGACAAAAGGGTAGGAACTTTATCTTTTACATAGCTGTATTTCTACCATGTAGAACTATCCTTATGGATTTGTCTCTTGACTTAATAGTGTTAAATAGGAAAGTTTATGTATTAGTGTCTTACTGATTATATAAAAATTACCACAAGTTTAGCAGCTTAAAATTACACAAATACATGGTATCATCTAACAATTCTTCAGGTCAGGAGTCCAAAATTGGCCCCAATGGGCTAAAATTAGGATCCAACAGCTGTATGCCTTCTGAAGGCTTCAAGAAAGAATCCATTTCCTTGTCTTTTCCATTTTGTAGAGGCTGCCCACATTCTTTGGCCCATGGCCCGCTTCTTTCATCTTCAAAACCAGCAACACTGAGCCAAGTCCTTCTCATGCTGCTACATCTCTGGTTCTCCCTCTTATGCTGCCTTCTTCCCCTTTGAAGGATCCTTCTTGATTTACACTGGGCCCCCTGGGATAACTCAGGATAAATCCCATATCAAAAATTAGCTAATTAGCAAATCTAATTTCATCTGAAATCTTAATTCTCTTTTCCATAACAAAGAGTTGTAAAACAATTTAAATTTAACTGAATTTCAAGTTAGTTTCCTTTAAAAAATAAGCTTTAACAAAATTTACTCACAGATTCTGGGGATTAGGACCTGAACATATTTGGAGAACCTCTATTCTGTCTGACACAGTTCAATAGAATGACTATCTGCCCAGAAAAAATGAGAAGAGGTCTGAAAAGTAAATTTGGTCTTCATTAACTTAAAACACCTGAATTGAGTGAGCCCTGTCAGTGGAGGGTCGGCTTACTGGACAGGGCATGTGCAAGAGGCAACCAATAGATGTGTCTCTCTGACATCACTGTTTCTCCTCTTTCTGTTTCTCTCTCCCCTTCCTTCCCACTTTCTCTAAAAATTAATGGGAAAATATCCTCAGGTATGGATAACAACAAACAAACAAAAAGCACCTGAACTGAGCAATGCTATGTATTCTATGCTAAGGGCTGGGAATGCAGTTATAATCCAGACAGACACTGTCTTGGAAATGAGAAAGGATACAGGTGATGTTATTAAGAAAAAATTTTGTAGGATGATGAGCAGTAAAAACTGCATTATATTGATTGCAGAGTGAGTGGGAAATAAGGAAACCTCTTTGCCACTGAATGTTTTTCCCTTCTTTGTCCAGTAATTTAATTATTTTAGACCTCCTCATTATAAAATGACCACAAATGTCACCTAGCATTCTATAATCCTATGATCAAAAGCTATTACTCAGATTTAATGGAAAGCAATTTTCATGCCATTTCCTTTTCTACTTTCTTCTACTTTGCATTGCCATTTTGTAGCATTAATAACATGGTAAAACCCATTTTCTGTATAAGCCCCGAGTTTTAGGCCTTTCTTTGTAATGTTCCAGAGTATCATCACATCACCTTACCTAATGTTTACCATTAATCTTCCATCTTGTTCATTTCCTTTCTTCTCATTTTTGGTAGAAGCCAAAAATAAACTGACTCTAATAGGTCTTCCATATTATTAATAGTACTCTCTTTAAGTGAAATAAACTTATATCTTTTGTATTTCTTTATGTGTATTTCTAAACTGTTATCAACTTTAATATATACTTCTATTGCTAAACTTATATTTTCTGGGTCACTTAAGTGATGAGCATCTTCAATTAACATATTAACCCAAGAAATGAGTATTTTATTTTATTTTAACATGTTTGTATTGACTTTAGAGCAGTGGTTCTCAACCTTGGCTGCACATTAGAATCACCTGGGAATCTTTTTAAAATCCTGATTCCTGGGCCCCATCCTCCGGAAATTCTGTTTCTTTGTTATGGGGTGAGGCCACAACATTAGTAACAAAGAAACAGAATTTCCGGAGGATGAGGCCCAGAAATCAGGATTTTAGAAAAAGATTCCCAGGTGATTCTAATGTGCAGCCAAGGCTGAGAACCACTGCTTTAGAGAGAGAGAGAGGAAGGGAAAGGGAGAGAGATAGAAACATCCATGAGAGAGAAACAACAATAGCAATTGGCTGCCTCCTGCTGGGGATGGAGCCTACAACCCAGGCATTTGCTCTGACCGGAATTGAACTGGGACCTCTTGGTGCATAAGTCAATGCTCAACCACTGAGCCACACCAGTGGGGCAGGAAATAGTATTTTAAAAAATATTGTTCTAGGCCCTGGCCAAGTAGCTCAGTTGGGTAGAGCTTTGTCCCAATATGTCAAGGTTGCAGATTTGATCCTGGTCAAGGCACATACAATAATCAACCAATAAATGCATAAATACGTGCAATAACAAATTGATGTTTCTCTCTCTCTCTCTCTCTCTCTCTCTCTCTCTCTCTCTCTTTAAAATCAATAAATTTAATAAAAATGTTTTTCTGGCTCAGATTATGATTAACTGCCTTGTCTTAAAGATAATTGTTAGTGTTCATATAGCAGGTTTTGGGGGTTTGTTTTCAGTTTTTAAATGTTTTTACTCATGTCGTCTTAGCTGATAGCATGCAAACTCTCCATGATCTCACTCCCAACTCCCTTTGTAATTTCATTTCATGCTACTCCCTTTTTCAAATTTTAGAGTGCAACAAAACTGAATTGGTTTCTTATCTCTGCTTTTCCCCTTGCTATCCTCCCAGAAAGATTTATCTTTCCCTTTCAATCTTTTTCTTTCCTTCCTATTTGTGTTCATCCTTCAGACTCAGCCTAGCTATAGCCTTCAAGAAAATGTCTTCCTGCCCTAGCCGATTTGGCTCAGTGGATAGAGCGTCAGCCTGTGGACTGAAAGGTCCTGGATTCGGTTTCGGCCAAGGGCACATGCCTGGATTGTGGGCTTGATCCCCAATAGGGGGTGTGCAGAAGGCAGCCAATCAGTGATTCTCTCTCATCATTGATGTTTTCTCTCCCTCTCCCTTCCTCTCTGAAATCAATAAAAATACGTTTTAAAAAAATAAAATGTCTTACCTAACCATGTGCCTACATATCTCTTTCTCTGTGTTCCTGTAAAATACCCCTCAAATATATGTATCCTTGCTTATGTAAAATATTTCATACCTATCTGTAATATGTCTGTTTTCCACTAAGCTGTGATCTTTAGTAAAGACTGGGTCTTGTTTATCTTCTCAGTAACTTGTATGGGTCCAGCACACACTAAGCATTATATAAGTAATTATTCTATAAATTATTGCATAAATAAATGATTTCACTATACCTTAACAACAGCTCCATGAGTTAAAATGCAATTAATACCCTCATTTCACAGGTAAAGAGACTGAAACCTGGTGATTTTAAGGCCACAATTCTAAGTTCTGCACTGAAACTGGAAGCCAGTCCCCCTGGTTTAAGGTTCTCTGTTAGCCCAATATCATTTTTGTGCAGTAACTCACTGTGGTGAATTCTAAATATCCCAATTATAACACATTTATAGGGAACTGAGGGCCTCAGAAATATAAAAGTTAATAATGGGGCCAAAGGTCTTTGCACTAATCTTAGAAAATGTGAAGGGCCAGATTTATTGAATAATAATAGTTTTATTAGAAAGGGTTCATTTTGAGATAAAATACAATTGTTATGTCATGGTGAAAGACTAATTGTATTGTCTTCAAAGAGGTTTACCTGTAGAAACAATAAAATAAAATATTGTTCACTTTTTTTGCAATTTATGCAGTAGTAGTTCTTTACTCCTTGGTATCTCCAGGCCACAGTTTTCAAGTAAATTTTTCTAAAATAGACTTTCTTTTTTTAAGTTAGATGTAGATTTCGTGTTTTTTTTTCTTTATTGATAAAGGTATTACATATGTGTCCTTATCTCCCCCTAGCCCTCACCCCCCACTTCTTCTTTGCCTCTTCCATTAATATACCCAGGCATATTTTTATTAGTAAAAGAAATCAGTCATAAACTGATTACAAACAAGAAAATCAGTTATAAACAAGCCCTAGAGAAAATGAAATACAATATGTGCTACTTGAAGTGACTAAACAGTAGTATATCAATAATAACCTCCTAGTAAAACAGATTTTAGTTTATTATTTTCTCATTCTCTTTGTTGCTAATTTCACATGAATGTCTTACTACAGACTTTGTGTCTATAATAACATATTTTATTGAGAATGAAATAGGCTATAAACTCTATAACAATTTATATATGTATGTTTATATATATCAAGTTTAGATTAACTATGGATATATAACTGATCATGCTTAAAATGATCAACTTTAAGTAATATGAGAAATAACAATGGAAATGGATAGATTCACATATATAAAAATATAAAATGTTAGCATAAAAGTGAAGTGAAAATTAAAAGAAATATAACCACTTGGGAATATAAATTCATTCACTGACTACGAGTAATAGCTTAATTTACAGTAGTGATTCTTATATTAGATTTCATGGTAACAGGAATCTTCTGTAGGAAGATCAGTGAACCCCATGAAACTGTATGTAAATGCTTTTATAGGCATTTTTTTTATCTGTAGAGAAGGATCACTATTTTATCTGATAATCAAATAGAGTCCACAACTTGAAATATTTAAGAACTACTAATTTATGATCTCATTCCAATTAATTTTAAAATATCAAGTACTCAATAGATATATGAGCAGAGAATATAAACAAGTATATTGACAAAAGTAGAAACATGAAGAATAAATAAATATATGAAACATGTTCTACTTCATTAGTATCAGATTCAAATTTAAACAAGCATCAACTATTTCCTTATATGTAATAAAGTAGCAATCACTCTAAAAACAAAAGCAACAAAAAGTCCTATCAACTGCATAACCTCATTATTTCTGGTACCACTAAAAATCAGTATTACCATTAGGAAAGCAATATGACAATATTTAGTAAAAGCCATAAAACTTCCCATAACTCTAATTCAATAATTTATCCTAAGGCAATTAATTATACACCAGAAGTTGAAAGAGAATGCATGAAGATGTTTATTGTGGTGGAATCTCTAGTAGAAAACAAAAGTATGTGGAATTTATGATAAGTGAAAAAATCCAGAATATTATTGTGGCTCTGTAAAGTACATGTTTATGGGGATAGTAATGTGCAAGCAAAACTTGGGTGATTGTTGAATGTTGCATATATCCATAATGCTAACATATGACAAAAATTGAATACTAAATATCAATTAGTAAATATATGAGCATTATTATTTAAAATATTAACAAATGAATCATCTAGCATCATAAGGAAGGTTCAGTTTTTTATTCTGGATAAATCCATGTGGGTTGTGCCTTGTAAAATCCAGGATGCCATTCACATAGATTAAAGCACACATGGAACCCCATGGGTTGTTGAAAATAGAGGCTCTGAATTCATGATTGTTGTGTATACCAGTATGTGTTAACATGTTCAGCTTTTGTGACTCTGATTATCATATGGCATTCCATTTTATCTATGCAGTTATGATATAAACTGGTCAATGTGAAAAGCCGTGGACTTTGATCCAAATAACCTATAGCAGGTTCATCTCTGTCATCTCATAGCTTTATTCCTTCTGAGCTTGTATTCTTTTAATCCAGCGGTTCTCAACCTGCGGGTCGCGACCCCTTTGGCGGTTGAACGACCCTTTCACAGGGGTCGCCTAAGACCACTCTGCATAGCAGATATTTACATCACGATTCATAACAGTAGCAACATTACAGTTATGAAGTAGCAACGAAAATAATTTTATGGTTGGGTCACAACATGAGGAACTGTATTTAAAGGGCCAGAAGGTTGAGAACCACTGTTTTAATCTATACAGTAAAATGACATACAGATTGAGATTAGATATGTAAAACAGTTTTGCGCACAATATGGCACTATTAAATTTAAAATAATAAAAAATAAGTTACATTAATATTTATCATGTTAAAGAAAATAAATGTTTCTATGCCAAAATAAAACATTAGCAAGTAATTTATTTTTCAAAGTATATTTTTCTTGTATTAAAAGCAGAGGAGGTAAGAGAGGACATCTGGTAAAGATGTTTTTATGATAAAGTTCTAATTTAGTGCTATTTACCACATAGATACATAATATTTTGCACATTATGTCAAGGTTTTTCTCCTGCCTTCAAGGCCTATCTAAACATTGCTTTTTGTACATATAATTGAAAACAATAAAAATATTGCTTTACTACCGACCTTTCACTTAAAGGCATCTGGAACAAATCTCTTCAAATGTCCTCCTACTCAGCTTTTGGTGAAGATGGTTGGATACGTTTTAAAAATCTCTAAGTGAATGCTTTCAAATGACTCATATACTCTCCATTTCCCATGTCTGACAGGATATGCATGCCCATGTAGGAAAAAATAAGTGGAATTGCAAAGAAGGTCATTAACATTTATTTTTCAAATGAAACTCAACTCCTGATCAATAGCACAATTGTAGATAAACACACACACACACACCATTGAGAAATAGATGTACAGACCAGTTTTTCTACAGCAAGTCAGTAAAAATGGTTACATTTTGACCATTTGTAATGTTCTGTTTATTTTTATTAGGTTAAAAAAATAACAATGACTTGTATGCATGTATATTAGTATAACCAATGGACACAGACATTGTGGTGATGGGGGCTTGCCCTGGGTGGGAATAGTTGGGGATGAGGCGGCGGGGGAGGGGGGTGGGGGGGAGGAAGGAAGTGTCAATCAGGGGGAAAAGGAGACATATGTAAAACTTTAGACAATAAAAAAAATTACAGTCCAACGTTGTTTCTCGAATGTCTCCCACCTTAACAATTTTATTCTCAACCAAGGTGTTGACAGGAAAAAAAAGTCTCACAGAAAAAAAAAAATGTCTCAGTTGTCGAACCAAACTTTGCTTTTTGAACTGACAACCTTTTCAAGGGGATACCTCAGCATGACAAAAAGCCTCTCTCAAGCAACAAAGGATAGAATGCTTTTGTTGCTGTAGAAATCGATGATTAGCACAATTTTAAAACATTAAAAGGCCATCAAGAGTGCTAATGTTGCTAAAGGTGTTAAAGAAACAATGATCTCAGGCAATTGAAGAGGTAGGAAAACTTGTTGATTTGGATGAATGAAGAGCAGTTAGCCAGTGACAGCATATCAGAGGTGCAAGCAAAGACAGAGGCTGCATACTGACTTGAAAGACACCCGCCGAGTGCTAGAAGTGCTTCCTTTAAGGCTAGTAGGGACTGATTTGACAAATTTAAGAAGTGCTTATTTATAGATTAAACAATACATTAGACATGTACTGTATATAAGAAAAGTTAAAATGAAATCATTTGGGGATTCTGGAATGGGTTAATTCAACTGACATTATTTTTAATGGGGGGGAAATGATTCCATTTTCAAACATCCATTCTCAAACAGCCTTCAGGTGTTACAGGCACCTCTCACCTAAACTTAAGGTATGTTACAGGATAGGGCAGCCCCCTGATTCAGTGGGAGAGGACTATCCCCACTCAGATCTTTGTCTTCTCATATAAATGAATTTACATGAGAGACTTTGTGTTATGAAAAGCCAACTTATTAAAGCAATTAAAGCATGCATCTTTATTGAAAAAGCAAAGCAAGCCGAAACCGGTTTGGCTCAGTGGATAGAGCGTCAGCCTGCGGACTAAAAGGTCCCAAGTTCGATTCCGGTCAAGGGCATGTACCAGGGTTGCGGGCACATCCCCAGTAGGAGATGTGCAGGAGGCAGCTGATCAATGTTTCTCTCTCATCGATGTTTCTAACTATCTCTCTCCTTTCCTCTCTGTAAAAAATCAATAAAATATATTAAAAAAAAAAAGAAAAAGCAAAGCAAGCAAACCTATACATCTGGCTTATGAAGCACAGACTGGCTCTCAGCTAATCTGAAGAGCAAGTTGGGTGGGGTCTGAGGTGTTATATACCCTCCTGTCTATAGGCTTCAAAATTCCTCTGCTGACTATTATGGTACAGATTAATTCTCAAGGTCCTTTTTTTTTTTTTTTTTTTTTTTTTTTTTTTTTTTTTTTTACCTTGTTGTGGCTTTCCAGAATTCATGAAAAGCACCTGGCAACTTTATCTTGAGACCACTGGCTTCTCTACTTAGGGCAGTGGTTCTCAACCTTGGCTGCACATTAGAATCACCTGGGAATCTTTTTAAAATCCTGATTTCTGGGAAAATGGCACATTTTTCCTTTCCCCTTTCCCCTTTCCCCTGCCCTTTCTGCATTCTCTCAGGGAGGTTTTTTAACCATTTGCTCTGTGTCCTTGGCTGGGGAAGATATTGGCTTGTTAGTTACAAGCTGGCTGCAAATTGCCCACACCTTTTGGCCTTGTTTTAACTTTCCTGTCAGTTTCCCTATTTCTCCTGCCCTGGAATCCTGTAGCAGTTTTTTAGCTGGCTCCAATGGTCACGTCCATATTTCTTCCTTCCTTTCACCCCTTGCCCTGTCTGCCTAATCCTGTTTCTGACTCCTCTCATCCGGAGCAAATTAAGTTGGAGAACCGAGGTTCCCCTATATTGATACCGAATTTTTGGACTGGAACACGCGGTGTTCCCCTGGACTGGAACCGGGATTCTTTGTCTGCAGGAGTCAAAGAATGAATCCATGGACAGAGGGTAGTATGGCAAAGGTGGAGATTTATTAAAGAACAAGTACAGACTCCCACGTGGGGAGGGGGAAAGAGTCCCCCAGAACGTACTCCCACATAAGGAGGGGGAAAGGGTCCCGCTGAGTTCCTTTTCCCTACTGCTTATAAAGGCTGCATATCTTGGGGCCTTGATATCCCCTCTGATTGGTCACTATTCCTTTAGATTGGTTACTATAGTAACTCTTGAGCTTAAAGGTGGAACCTCACATAGAACATGTAAAGTTCTACCCCCATCCTTCCTTATCGTTTTTCCTATTCCCTTTGGAGTTTCTTCTCTTTCTGGATGAAGGGCTTCCTTCTCTTTATTTTGTAAATATAGACCTTTTGCTGTTCCCAGCTCCCTCATTTTATGGAAATATACCTTCTGCTGCTCTGCAGCCCTGTGCTTCTTCCATGGTCCTCTTAATTTCTAAAATTTCCTAAAATCTGTTTTTTTTCACTCCCAAAGGTTCCTGTTTCAATACCATCGATTTTATTTATTCATACTTGTGCTATATTGTATGGATAATGCTGATATTTTACCACATATGTAGCAGCTTGTGGGAGTAACACTAATGATTAAGAAGAAAGCATTTTGTGATGCTAAATACAATTTTCTCATCTATGAAAAGTTTAGGCTCATTTCTCCACTGTTATCTTTTAGATTGCTTTAAGAGTATCTACTTATGGGTTAATAATGTGCTTTAAAGATAAGCAGATATTCTTAGTGCATGGATGTATTTGTCATGGGAACACAATTCTTTATATAATCTATTTTTAGAAGAAGTAATGAAGATTTACTACTGAAAAATAATATGAGAGCAAAAAAGGTTATTTTGTCAGGACATTTCAATAAGGTTTCTTTTGACCTAAGTAAATAAAATGTGAAATCTCTCAATTTTAAATATTTCTCAGATGTACGCATTTATTGAACACTGTCTAATATGATTACATTTACAGTAATTCAAAGATAGGCTTTGGCTGCAAAAAAAAATTTTAATAAATCAAGATCATTTATTTTTCTGTCCATTTGACTCAATACTAATTTCTAGCTTAGGAAAAAATAATTTTTAGAAGTATGAGTTCTGTGAAGTTGATTCTTAATAATTTTCCCCTCTGCCCGACTGTTGTGGCTCAGTGGTTGAGCTTTGACCTATGAACCAGGATCACATATCTGGGTTGTGGGTTCGATCCCCAGTAGGGTGTGTGCAGGAGGCAGCCAATCAATGATTCTTTTTCATCATTAATGCTTATATCTCTCTCTCTCCCTCTCCCTTCCTTTCTGCAATCAATAAAAATATATTTAAAAAATAATAATTTCCCTCCCCCCTAATATCTTGGTATAAGAAGTCCTTGGGGATTTTCCTCTTAAGTATTTATATGTAATGCATGAAGAGTATCATTTGCATTTTAAGTTGAAATTTCCTGACTTTTAGATGAAAAGAGGTACTAAAATTATTGGATTTGTGAGGTCCCCCTTCTTTAAAGCATTCACATAATTACTGATCAAATATTTGCTAAGCTATTAATTTGTCCAGACAATGTGTTAAGTTCAGGGATGCAAAAATTACTGAGTCATGCTGCTGATGATCAGGAAACCTCTCCTATAATGGGAGGAGGCTGTGCTAGGAGCCCATGTTAGACTATGCAGGTATTGCAAAGGAGGGAAAAATCATTTCTACATGGGCTGGGTGTGAGGATTAAGAGGAAAAGCTCAGGAATACTTTTTCAGAAGAAATTACAGGTAATAGGCTCTTTTAATTATACTAGAGTATCTACTCATTATAGGAGAATAAATAATATTTCATTTATTTAGATGAGACTATAGTTCTGTAATGCATTTATATAATATTTGAATGAATGTGGAATTGACCATATCAATCATTTTTCAGATTTCATTTTAGTTTTCATATCCAATACCAACATCACTCATGTTTAATTTCATTTATCAAGTAATTTAATAATATATATAAATAATACTAATATGTAATAATTAAGTTATTTAATTATAAAACATAAATGATATTCAAAATTGCTTCTGAACTCTTAATTTTTTAACATTTTCCATTGTAGATGAAAGAGAAGATGTTCAAAAGAAAACATTCACAAAATGGATAAATGTACAATTTTCTAAGGTAAGGATATTTTGTTACTTCTCTTTTTAAGATGTAATATAAGTTGCTGAATATTCAAAATGGCCTACATACCTGTGTGTAATTTAAATGTCCATATTGTTTTTCCATAGTGTCATTTTATTTTAGTTGTTCAAATCTGGGCATATAATGTTGACTTTTAATTAAGGAAGGTACAGCAGAATATACGGTAAAGAGAAATTATTTAATTTGACAAAGTATATCTTTGGTTGTTTTTGATCATGTGAGTTTCATTAATGATATCAGTTATCAGAGGATTATAACATCCATCTTCCATCAAGCAGCTAGTATATGTCACAGATTAGAAGATATGAGGGATTTTCATTATTCTGAAATTATCATTTTTTTTGTCTTTCTTGGTCTTTACCAAGTTCAAGAAAAACTGATATAACTTGACTCTATTTGGCCCTACCACTTAGAGCATCTGTCAAATAATTTAAGTTTATACTCTTTTTCTGAAGGCATAAATTCAACTCTTAATAATATGTATTTATTTTACAATTAGGACTCAACTCATGATTAATAGCATGAGTCTAGATCAGTGGTTCTCAACCTTCCTAATGCCGCGACCCTTTAATACAGTTCCTCATGTTGTGGTGACCCCCAATTTCATTGTTACAAATTGGACATAATTAAAACATAGTGATTAATCACAAAAACAATATGTAATTATATATGTGTTTTCCGATAGTCTTAGGCGACCCCTGTGAATGGGTCATTCAACCCCAAAGGGGTCGCGACCCACAGGTTGAGAACCACTGGTCTAGATAATTGTATATGAACACAGAGTGAAATATGCTTACCTTGAAAACTAGCATTAAGAGTGCAACATAAGGAGGTTTGTGTGGATTTCAAAGTTATAAAGACTTGAATTTAAATTTAATAATTCTGGGAGAACCCAGATGGTGGTGTAGGTAATTGCCAGTACTCACTGCCTCCCTCAACCACATCAAAATTACAACTAAAATACAGAACACTCATCCTGCAGAACCACCTGAAATAGGGCTGGGTGGAAATCCTACTAATCATCTGAGAGATGCAAATCAAAACAACAGTGAGGTACCATCTCATACCTGTCAGAGTGGCTATCATCAACAAATCAACAAACGACAAGTGCTAGAGAGGATGTAGAGAAAAAGGAACCCTCTTGCACTGCTGGTGGGAATGCAGATTGATGCAGCCGCTGTGGAGAACAGTACGGTGTTTCCTCAAAAAATTAAAAATGGAACTTCCCTTTGACCCAGTAATCCCACTTCTAGGAATATATCCCAAGAAAACAGAAACACCAATCAGAAAGTATATATGCATCCCTATGTTCATAGCAGCACAGTTTACCATAGCTAAGATTTGGAAACAACCTAAGTGCCCATCAGCAGATGAGTGGATTAGAAAACTGTGTTACATCTACACAATGGAATACTAAGCTGCTGTAAAAAAAGAAGGAATTCTTACCATTGCAACAGCATGGATGGAACTGGAGAACATTATGCTAAGCAAAATAAACCAGTCAGAGAAAGATAAATATCACATGATCTCACTCATTTGTGGAATATAAAGAACATCATAAACTGATGAACAAAAATAGATACAGAGACAAAGAAGCATCGAACAGACTGTCAAACTACAGCGGGAAGGCAGGGGAGAGTTGTGGGGGGTAAGAGATCAACTGAAGGACTTGTATGCATGCATATAAGCATAACCAATGGACACAGACACTGGTGGTAGGGTGGGGACATGTGCTTGGGGGTAAGGGAGGTAGGCGGGAGGTCAGTGAGGGGGAAAAGGAGGCATATGTACTACTACTTGTAATACTTTAAACAATAAAAAAAAACGAAAGAAGAAAAGAAAAAAAGCACATTGAGACTGGTCGGAGAGAGAGATGCATAGAATGAACTGGTCCAACACCCACATGTGGTGTTTTTTTTAATGGGGAGAGGTAGCTCCAAGGCCTCCCCTGAGAAGCAGGGGTCCCAGCCTCACACCAGACCCCAGGCCAGAATTCCAGAGCTGGGAAGAGAAGTCCCCATAATTTCAGGCTGTAAAATCCAGTAGGGATTATGGCTGAGTTACACTATGTAGGCGACTGGAGTCCCAGGTGTTCCTCTTAAAGAGCCCTTGCATGAACTTACATGGTCCCACTTCCTCTGAGCTCCAGCAACAGGTGGTAGATTTGGGGGAATCCAGGAACATATGGGGAGGAACTGGACTGTCTGGCATCAGAGGAGCAACTTGGGGGTGGCTTTCTCCCAGAAGGGGTGCTCACAAGGGTCATGGTTCTAGTGCTGGGTCCTCCCCCATCACAAAGCTGACTGGCAGCCATATCTGAGTTTCCATCAGCATGACCCGCACTGTGTGCTCTGCCCTGGTGAATCCCTGAGACCCTGCCCCATTCAATTTGCAGCCACACCCAAACTGCTTATAGCTACTTTTCCATATGAATGGCCTGTCCTGGCTCAGGCTTCAGACTTTGCTAAAATCTCTTAAACAAGAAGCAGCTTGCCCTAGCCCAGTGGTCGGCAAACTGCAGCTCACAAGCCACATGCGGCTCTTTGGCCCCTTGAGTGTGACTCTTCCACGAAATACTGACTTCTTCACATGGGCCATGAAGTTTCAATTGCACTGTACATGCATGCCTGCACGTGGTATTTTGTGGAAGAGCCACACTCAAGGGGCCAAAGAGCTGCATGTGGCTCACAAGCCACAGTTTGCTGACCACTGCCCTAACCGGTTTGGCTCAGTGGATAGAGCATCAGCCTGCAGACTCAAGGGTCCCAGGTTCGATTCCAGTCAAGGGCATGTACCTTGGTTGCGGGCATATCCCCAGTGGGGAGTGTGCAGGAGGTGGCTGATCCATGTTACTCTCTTATCTATGTTTCTAACTCTCTATCCCTCTCCCTTCCTCTCTGTAAAAAATCAATAAAGTATATAGAAAAAAAGGAGCAGCTGGCATTAGCATGACTGAAACCTATCAATGAAAGTCCCAAGACATGGCACTAGCACCAACATGCCTTGTTTCACAGCTGGGCCTTGTCTGGGCACTTCCTAATCCAATATAAGTAGAAGCCATCTGCAGATCTTTCTATAGCTCCTGCTGCATGGCCCCAGACAGTGGCTGACTTTGCACCTCCTGGGAGGCCCTAGAGCAGTGATGGCGAACCTTTTGAGCTCGGCGTGTCAGCATTTTGGAAAATCCTAACTTAACTCTGGTGCCGTGTCACATACAGAAATTTTTTGATATTTGCAACCATAGTAAAACAAAGACTTATATTTTTGATATTTATTTTATATATTTAAATGCCATTTAACAAAGAAAAATCAACCAAAAAAATGAGTTCGCGTGTCACCTCTGATACGTGTGTCATAGGTTCGCCATCACTGCCCTAGAGCCAGTTCACCCAGTGGACAGCTTCAGACCATACTAGATTAAAACTCTACATATCACAAGTGACACATTCAAGGGACAGATTCAGTGAGCACCAAAGCCCCACTGAAACAAGTCCTGCTCCATAGGGCAGCTCTTCCATTGTAGATGTAGCTGGTCCTCACAGCGAATTCACATGGAGGTCAATTTCTCCCAATGACACCAATAGCAATCAAGGCTCAACTACAAGACTATGCACACAGACCACACAGAGGCACACGTAGAGTGCCCAGATCAGATGACTGGAGAGGCTAAGCCTCTGGGCTCTACAGAACACCTACTATACAAGGACACTCTACTAATTCCAGGAGACATAGCAGCTCTACCTAATACATAGAAATAAACACAGGGAAGCAGCCAAAATGGGGAGACAAAGAAACAAGTCACAAATGAAAGAAAGGGAAACGAATCACTGGATATAAAGTCCAAAACAGTGGTTATAAGGTTACTCAAGGATCTTAATGAGAGTTTCCAGGGACTTAATGAGAGGTTCAAGAGTCACATGCTTAGTGAGACTTTCAAGGATCTTCGTGAGAATGTCAAAGACATGTAAAAGGGCCAGTCAGAAATTAAGGATACACTAACTGAAATGAAGAATAATTTACAGGGACTCAACAGTAGAGTAGACTCTGAGAATCAAATTAACAATTTGGAATATGAGGAAGCAAAAAACACCCAATCAGAAGAGAAAAAAGAAAAAAGAATCCAAAAATATGAAGATATTATATGGAGCCTCTGGGACAGTTTCAAGCGTACCAACATTCACATTATGGAGATGCAAGAAGAAGAAAGCAGTCAAGTTATTGAAAACCTATTTGAAGAAATAATGACAGAAAACTTCCCCTACCTGGTGAAAGAAATGGACTTATAAGTACAGGAAGTGCAGAGAGTCCAAAACAAGAGAAACCCAAAGAGGCCCACACCAAGACACATCATAATTAAAATGCCAAGAGCAAAAGACAAAGAGAGAATCTTAAAAGCAGCAAGACAAAACCAGTTAGTTACCTACGAGGGAGAGCCCATACGACTGTCAGCTGATTTCTCAACAGAAACTATGCAGGCCAGAAGAGAGTGGCAAGAAATATCCAAAGTGATGAATAGCAAGGACCTACAACCAAGGTTACTCAGCAAAGCTATCATTTAGAATTGAAAGTCAGATAAAGTGTTTCACAGAGAAGAAAAAGCTAAAGAAGTTCATCACCATCAAACCAATATTACATGAAATCTTGAAGGGTATTCTTTGAGAAGAGGAAGAGGAAGAAGAAAAGGAAGAAAAGAAAAGAAGATCAATAATATGAACAATAAAATGGCAATAAATACATATCAACAATTGAATCTAAAAATCAAAATAAATGAACAAGACATCTAGTGAATAAAATAGAATGAGAGGCATGGAAACATGGAACAGACTGATGAATCTCAAAGGGAAGGAGTGAGGGGGCTGTGGGAAGAGATTAACCAAAGACCTTATATGCATATATGCATTACCTATGAACACAGACAATAGGGTAGTGAAGGTCTGGGATGGGGCGGGAATAGGGTAGAGGAAGACATTGGGGGGAAAAAGAGGGAACATCTGTAATACTCTCAACAATAAAGATTAAAAATAAATAACTAAAAATAAATCTAATAATTCTGGATTTGGGCAAACCAAATGCTTTGAGTCAGTTCCCTCATCTTTCCATCATGTATGTGTGTATACATGCATATTGTGTAATGGGAATAGAAAGGTAATAAAAATATGCAAGGCTCTATGCAAGGCTTTACGTGGTTATTTTGTCCTCTATGCAAGGCTTTAAGTGGTTATTTTGTATGTTATTATGAGGATTAAGAATTACTATGCTGCCGATTTTCTGTTCGGGTCTGAGTTCATTGTCTTGCGAAACTGAAGAAAGAGTTCACAGACAGAGATGAGCAAAAGCAGTATTATTACAGAAAATCTCCCTGCTGCAGGGAAGAGACCCAAGCGAGTTGCTGCAGAAGTTTCTTTGTCTTGGGGTTATATGTGCCCTGCAAACTTTCTATTGATTGATCTGAAAACTTTGGCCCTAGCAACATCCATACATTTTAAACTTCAGGATTTCCATTCATTTTCCCTGCCCTGTGTGTCCAGCCCGTGACCAGGGCCCTTTGTTCTTGTGATTTTACAAGCGAAAGGGTGTGGGACGAACTAGTTTCTGCTCAGGCCTGCAGGATTCAGCTGCATTTCCCTTTTACATTTCTCTTCCTGTAGTCCTGTCCCTAACTGCCTAGCCACTTCTAAGTCCTCAACTATATGTAAAAACTTCTAGCACAATGCCTGATACTCTTAATATATATGAATTCCTCATGAGTCTGTCTCATTTTGTAAAAGCCTTGGTAATGGATCCAAAACAATCCACTAGAACAGCGGTTCCTCAACCTGTGGGTTGCGACCCCTTTGGTGGTCGAATGACCCTTTCACAGGGGTCGCCTAAGACCATCCTGCATATCAGATATTTACATGACGATTCATCACAGTAGCAACATTACAGTTATGAAGTAGCAACGAAAATAATTTTATGGTTGGGTCACAACATGAGGAACTGTATTTAAAGGGCCAGAAGGTTGAGAACCACTGCACTAGAAGCTATGATCTAAGTAGTGCTTTCTTTACTGTCACAAAATATTTTAGAGTATTATCCATTCTTTGTGGTATTTGATAGCAGAATTTTGCCAGGTACCCTTTAGTATATTGGCAAGAAATTAAGTTATTGAATTTGAACTAATCACATTCCACTTGTATTTACTTTCTGAATTAATAATTAAAAATTGGTATTACAGAGCTTTAAACAATAAACATAACAAAGAACATGTTTTTAAAATCTCAAGGTTTTTTTTTAAACTAAGTGGGATACAAATAGTTAAAAAGAATAAATTATAACAACACAAATGAAGAAGAATAAATGAAAAATAAGCTCAGAAATATTTCAGATAGAATTTCATAATTCTTAGAATATTTACCAGATGGATGTATATGGTTTGATTTCTGTATCTACTGTCTTCATTAAAATTTTCTTATATGTGGAATTTTTAAATAGGCAATAGATATAGGCTTTCAAACAAATATATAGGCAAATCGGCATTATAGAGATTTTTGAAATAATAAATACAACAAAATATTCTGAATCTTTGCCTGGCCACATTGCTCAGTGGTTGGGTATAGACCTATGAACCAGGAGGTCACAGTTCAATTCCTGTTCAGGGCATAAGCCCTGGTTGCCAGCTCAATCCCCAGTGTGGGGCATGCAGGAGGCAGCTGATCAATGATTCTCATCATTGATGTTTCTATCTCTCTCTCCCTCTCCCTTCCTCTCTGAAATCAATACAAATATATTTAAAAGTACTCTGAATCTTTGAATTAAATCAATGAGTTATTTTAATAACGTATGTAACCATGACAAAGACAAACACAAAGTGAATTCTCATTCCAGAAATCTAAATAGAACATCCCTCTCTATACATTGACATTTTCAAGTATCATTTATTATAACTCATGTGCTAATATACAAACCTTTGATATCTTATCCTCTATGAACACATTGTTGGCATTGCCTTAGAACAATTTTCCCAACCCTCATGAGTGCCCATATTTTAAAAGCTGTGGAATAATCACATGGCTGAGTGTACGGACTGTTCTGTTTCCAAGTATCCTTCCTCAAATTCAGCTCCCACTTATTTCATTTATTTTATAAGTGTTCTCCCTAAACCAATTAAAATTAGATCAGGAGAGTCACCATTCTTTCAAATATGAAAGTTTCATATTTGAGCATATCCTAGGTACCAGGAATATAAATAAATATTCATAAAAACAGAGGGAAAATATTTAGACACAAAAAATTCGTGTGTGTGTGTGTGTTCATTTTTCATTTAGAGAACTTGAAAAAATATATTTTCCATGTTATCTGATTTTGTCTTGGCAAGAGCTTAGGTACATGACTAAATTATATTTATACATTTATGAAGATAATGAGAATTAAGATAAAGCTAATTGATTCAGTTTAAGCCATTCGGTGATAACAAGAGCTAGACATAGCTGTGAGATATGTCACTTGACAGATGCTTGTTGCATCACTTCATGGCATTCAGAAGAATTCTAGGAGACACAGAATTCGTTTAATTCTGTTTTCTGAGCTCTTGGAACCTACACATTTGGAAGATGTTGGATAATTGCTAAATGGAGTAGCGTTGAGTGGGCTGTGGTGGTCAGTACTCTGGGGCTAGAATGAATCCTTCCAGATTCATCCATTATGAAGAAAGTTCTACAGACTAAGAAACTCTAAAGCAGCTATTTTCAACCTATCTAATCTCATAAACTAATTACTAAAAATCTGAGGCACACCAAAAAGCATATATTTTTTGCTAACTGGACAAAATACATAGGTATAATTTTGATTCATTTATACCAGATGGCTATTGTTATGTTGGCTGTTGTCATTCTTTTATTTGACAATCTACGGGAACAGAGGGCAGTGCCCTGACTACATAGTCAGGTATTGCATGTTTTAAAAATTCTTGCTGCACACAGGTTGAAAATCGCTGCTCTAAAGGAAAGAACATCAAAGAGCAAGAAAATGGGAACAAATTGAAGGCAGGAGTGTGTTTTCTTTGTAACCTCAATGATAATTACTAGTGCTCTAAATAAATATAATAGTTCATCCTAGTTATTAATACAAATAATTGAATATATGCTAAGTTTAAGAAAAAAAGAAAAGTTCTGAATGGAAAAGGATATGTTGGAGACTCTAAAAAGAGGTAAAACAATGAAAAATTATCATCTGTCTGTGTGGTAATGAGACAAAGACAAATACACAGCAATAAAAATAAATCTGATGAGTTAAAATGTTTATCAGGGAGGCATACACACATATATACATAGTATTTTTAAAGTATAGAGAGACAGCAAAGTAGTTCCTTGTTATTTTGTTAAGCTACATAAAGGATACTTTAAGGGGAAATGTGATTAAATATAGCCTTATCATTTTGTGTCATTTGAAGCCAAATGTACATGTGTAGTAAATCCAACTGATTTTTCACACTGCCTGTAGCATTTTAAAATAGGCCCTATATCTTTTGCAAAATAACTCTTCTATTAACCTTCAATTCTAAAAATTTCTACTAGAATGTGAATAAATCACATCTATTCTCTAAAGATAATCAAACATTATTTATTTCCACATAAACACAAAGTCATTGCTAGGAAAGGTTAATTCAAGGTAAATATTCTATTCATATAATTTGTAGATATTTTATAATTCTACAAAGCTGTACCACAGATATAATTCACATAATAAGGATCTTGTTCATTCACACAGGCTCATTCACATAAGCTTTTGAAATCATGACCAAAAACAATTTTATCATAAAATTTGCTTGATGTTTGTGTTAGAGAAAAAGCAATCTATGGGGACACGTATTTACTTTACTACCAGATCAACTGAAAGATTTAAAACATTTCCCAATGACTTATATAATGGTTATGAGCGTATACCAGATTTAGTAATTATCTTTATTTCCATCCTCTCTCTACACTTTTTTGTGATTCTTCCAAAAGTAATGTACTTTTTATTTGATGTAAATGAAGTAGAAATGTATTCTTGGTTCTGTCTATGAACTTCACAAAAGCCCATGATATGATAATAAATTTATGTCCTCATGACATATATGGCCATACATAGAAAGCCAGGACTAACTCAGGATAAAAAAAACATGAGACAATTGACCGATATAACATACCTTTCCCAAGAATTCATTATAATTTACCTTCTAGCCAGCATGATGAGCTTGAAATAAAGAAAATTAACATTAAAATTGTGAATCAGTAAATCAGACTTCTTTTTTTTAATATATTTTATTGATTTTTGACAGAGAGGAAGGGAGAGAGATAGAGAGTTAGAAACAACGATCAGCTGCCTCCTGCACATCTCCTACTGGGGATATGCCCGCAACCCAGGTACATGCCCTTGACCGGAATCGAACCTGGGACCTTTCAGTCCGCAGGCCGACGCTCTATCCACTGAGCCAAACCGGTTTCGGCAAATCAGACTTCTTTACAGAGCTCTGTACCATGGAGCCTTAGGGAAAATCATTATATCCACACTTGAATTCATCTTGGAAAGAAAGTTAAACAAATTCAAATTACTTGAGTGTTGTTTTTCTTATATGTCCATGCCTACTTTGTAAGAAAGAATATTAAAAGAGTTTTATAAATAGTAAAGCAAAAACATAAAATATTGCCATTTTAATGTTGTATAATATATTTTCTGAATTGAAGGAATTATATGTTTATGAAATTTTCCTTTGATGCCTGCTCATTTATTTTTTGAACTTGGTTTTAGCTACCTTCTTTGGATGCTACAGGGAGAATAGATCATTTATTTGTTATGTTATCGTGCTGTACACATTATGCCAAACTATGCCCTCAGTATGCACACACAAACCCAGAAATAGTCATACACACACATTGTAAGTATGTTATGTGTAAAGTTAATTAAATGGTTACATTGTATAAAAGGAAGACACTGGAACATAGGGGCAAAACATTGTTTCAGTGAAAGAGAAAGTGGCAACAATATGTATATCCCTTTTCTCTGTGTCAGTTCTAAAGTTATACATAACTAACACATATATAGGGGTGGACAAAAGTAGTTTTACAGCAATACAAATAAATAATACCATAATTAATAAATAAATAATAATGCAAGAATAAACTCTCACCACCCAAAGACAAGTCTCCTTTCATCACCATTTATCCCCCCTTTACTTTCTTCTACCTCCCCCAAACCCCTTTCACCCTGGTAATCCCTATACTGTTGTCTGTGTCTATGAGTTTGTTTGTTTGCTTTTACTTAATCCCTTCACCTTTTTTCATGGAGAACAGATTGAAAACTGTCAGAGGGGAGGGTGTAAAAGAAAGATTTTAAATATTTATTGAAAATAATTTAATGATGCTTCTCTGTCTCTGGACTGTCAAATCCCAGAGGGAAGGTAGGGGAGGGTGGGGGAAGGGGGAAAGATCAACCAAAGGACTTGTATGCATGCATATAAGCCTAACCAATGGACACAGACAACAGGGGGGTAAGGGCATGAGTTGGGGAGTTCGGGGGGGGGGGGTTATGGTGGGATAAGGACACATATGTAATACCTTAATCAATAAAGAAATTAAAAATAAATAAAATAATTTAATGAGGAATGCAAAGTATTGCTTTATTGGCATGTGGACTCTTTAACATCTACATTAAATGTTAAGATGACTTCTAGCATGACGTGTCTGTGTTTGCAAGTGAGATAATTATGCTAATGGTTTAATCCACTGAGAACCATTTCCTTGAATGTTTTCCTGAATCTAATCTTTGCAAAGTACCCAAGAAACAAAGGATATCCTTCAGTTAGTGAAAGGAAAATTGGATTGTGATAGGACTCACAGTTCTCAATGGAAGACAAGTAATTTTTTGTTTATATTGCACTCTCCCCTAAAAATATCTTTTTCTTGATCAACTCACTATTACTGAGCTCTTAATAATTCTAGGTAGTTTTGCAAGGTACACATGTTTTGCTTTTTAAGCCACTACTCTTTGAAATATGAGAATACTGGAATTGTTGATTGCTATACCTTCATAATATGGAATAATCTCAGTGGCAAGCATATTTAGGGGCAAATGTAAATATTTACCAATTAGCATGATTGTTGTTAGCAAAAAAACATTCTCTGTAGCTGATAGGCAAATGAATTAGTTATCTGATTTATTCTGTGTTAGAGTGCTACCTATCTTTCTAGCAAAACATATTAAAGTCTTTGACTTTATTTTCATTATGGGAAGAATAGTTGGTATTTTGGTACAATGAGATATATGGTTATTAAAATAATCTTTCAACATTTAACAATTATCTATTGAGTGACAACTATGTGGCAGGCACAATATTGTACACTGATAAAGGCATAATACAGCATGGTTTTTCCTCTTTAGGAGATTATCATCTAAAGGAGGAAACAATTATATAAAAAATAATTAAAATAAAGCATGACCTGTAATAGAAGTGCTGTGGGAACATAGAAAAAAGAATGACTAATTGCTTTGGAGAGGGGGACTTCTTTTGAAAAAGAGACCATTTAATCTGAGGTTGTCCAGGCAAAGACAATTTAAAGAGAGATGAAAGCAGTAGGAATTGCATGTAGAAACTTGGAAAGATTGAAGAAATTTGGTCTTTCTGGTGGGGAGAGCCAAGGAGATCTGTGTGAGATTTGAGATTGTGAGAGGAAGCATGATGCTATTCCTGAATAATTATATTGTTGGGGTGGGTTAGGCCAAAAATGAAATATTGGTTTAATAATGTTAAAATTCAACTTCTGGCTGAGAAACGGGGAGTTTTAAAACAATAGGCAATGATAGAGTAATTAGTCTACCCTATAACCACTAATCCTTTATGCAAAATTGAGTCAGAAGCCTACATTTTGCACTTAAGGAATAGACATATACATGTAAGTGAAAATGAGCCTGGCTGGTGTAGCTCAGTGGTTGAACATTGACCTATGAATCAGGAGGTCACTGTTCAATTCCCAGTCAGGGCACATGCCTGGGCTGATTGCCAGTAGGGGACATACAGGAGATAGCTGATCAATGATTCTCATCATTGATGTTTCTATCTCTTTCTCCTCCCTTCCTCTCTGAAATCAATAAAAATATATTAAAAAAATAAAATAAATATAGTGAAAATACAAATGGCTTACATTTTTTGTAGAGTTGTTTGATATCTGAAAAATATATTAAAAAAATAAAATAAATATAGTGAAAATACAAATGGCTTACATTTTTTGTAGAGTTGTTTGATATCTGATATACTCGTCACCATGCTGCATCAGGCTCAACTGTTGTTCAAATAGCATGCTGGGACCCACAGCCAGAATTTCTTAATTCATAGGTCTAGGGCAGTGGTCGGCAAACTCATTAGTCAACAGAGCCAAATATCAACAGTACAACGATTGAAATTTCTTTTGAGAGCCAAATTTTTTAAACTTAAACTATATAGGTAGGTACATTGTTATTAACTTAATTAGGGTACTCCTAAGGCTTAGGAAGAGCCACACTCAAGGGGCCAAAGAGCCGCATGTGGCTCGCGAGCCGCAGTTTGCCGACCACGGGCTAGGGAGAGCCCAGGAACTTACATTTGTAACAAGTTCCAAGTTGGAACATGCTTCTATTATTATAATTACCTGCCACTATTATGCCAGGCAGTGAATATTATGACTATTCTGTATGTGCCTTAAGTCCCTATTCTTCATAAACAGTCACCCTATATAATAAAAGCATAATATGCAAATCAACCGAATGGCGGAACAACCAGTAGCTATGACACACACTAACCACCTGGGGGCAGACACTCAATGCAGGAGCTGCCCCCTGGTGGTCAGTGAGCTCCCACAGGGGGAGCACCACACCTCCGAGGCAGTGCTAAGGAGCAGCAAGTCCGGCTTCTGGCTGAGTAGCTCTGGGCTCACGGCTGGCGAGCACAGCAGTGGTGGTGGTAAGGTGCGAGGGGTCCTGGACTGTGAGAGCCCTGGACTGCAAGAGGGGGGAATCGGGCCTAAGCCAGCAGGCAGTCATTCACCAAGAGGTCCCGGACTGTGAGAGGGTGTAGGCCAGGCTGAGGGAGGGACCGCCCCCCCTCCAGTGCATGAATTTCATGCACCGGACCCCTAGTTTATATATAAGGAAACATGCTTTGATAGCCATACATGTAGTCTGCATTCACTAACATTATTTATTGAGCACCTGTTACATGTCAGGTGTTCTAGGTTTTTGAACATGACGGTAAAGGGACATGCTGATGCTGCTGGTCCAGGTACCACACTTTGGGAACCACTGCCATAGAATGTCAGTGATTTAATCAGGTCTGTCATAAGGAAGGTTTGAAGTAAACTCATCTAGGAATTTTATGAACCTTCAGTGGGGAATGATCTTTCCCATTTTTCTAGCTTAGAATCACTATACTTGATTAAAGTTGGGTTCTATCTTGAGGAGTCTATACTCAATATAGAATTGGGCTGGCGTTAAAAGATTTAAAACCTACCAATCAGATATCTATCACACACACACACATGCACACACACACACATACACACATATTATCCCAAAAAATGTATACACACTAACAGATGATAGCTCAATTGGTGTTTCTTTCTTTTCAGGTTTAACCCATTGGACTTAATATTTATTCAATTGTGTATGCACTTTTTGGGACACCCTATACATATACACACATACATATATATCTTATAATGGTCTTCTTTTTAAAATAAGTTTATTTATTGAGAGAGAGAGAGAGAGAGAGAGAGAGAGAGAGAGAGAGAGAACAGAAGGAGGGCGGGAGGAAGAGACAGAGATCAACTTGTTGTTCCGCTTATTTATGTATTTATTGGTTGCTTCTTATATGTGCCCTGACCTGAGATAGAACTCAAAACCTTCGAGTATCAGGACAACACTATAACCAACCAAGCCACCCAGCCAGGGCATAATAGTATTCTTATGTTACAAGTCTTAAAAATATATATCTTGATTAGAACAGATATCTAAAATTGGTACATTTTTCAGTGGATATACACTGTCTTTCAATTTATCTTTTGTTCATTATTTTGCTTCTGCAGACAAATATCATTTTATTAGCATTCTGAGGGTCTTCCTCTGTGTTCTACTTAATGGGCTATGTTTTTTTTTACCTTGCCAAGGTTCCTTTGGCCTTCTAGAATTCTCTATCATTTATGATCATGATAGCTAGAACACAAAGAGTTAAGATTACATCTGACAGTAATCTGTTGATATAAGTTCAGCAGTAGAAACCTCACTTGTACTGCAGCCATAGGCAGATTTTTAAAAGTTCTTAACCACAAAAGGTGGAATTAGGTTTTAAAAATCCTTTGCTTAATCTTATCCCAATTTAAGCCTTAATTTCACTATCTCAATTCTATGTGCAGAGAAGAGAAACAATAAAAGTAGACAAATGGTGATCAATAAATAAGCAATCACTTTCAGTCATATGCAGAATTGTGATCCACTCATGGATGGAGGCAAACAGACTCCTTAATTAGAAATATGAGTGAAGTCACCCCTTGGTTTAATTTAAGCTGTTACTTAATAAAAACAAATGAAAATTATTGATGAGTTTGCTAACTATTTTCTTATTTGATTTAGACCACCTGGCCCCCAGAAAAGTCACTCTTTTCAAAATACATGATCTGTGGATGTACTTTTTATAGGAAGTAGTCTTACTATTAAAATTACCTGCAACTGCAACTATTATGTTAGTCATATAATAAATATTTTGAACATTATGTGTATACATTAAGTTTTTAATCTTCATAAATAATAATTTCTATTTAAGGAAATGTGCTTTGATAAAAATACACCTGAAGTCAACATTCACTAACTTATTATTGTGTACCTATTACTTGTAAGCTGCTCAAGTTTTTGAACATGGCAGTGAAGAGGAAGCATAGCTTTAATCATAGGGCCCTGTGAAACAGATGAGCTAAACTAAGAAAGAAAACATTGAGCAAATGCCAAAACATATGGCATTCTATGTATTTATTTGTCAACGATTGTTTGCTCTCTCTATAACTAGAATATAGAATTTCAGATAGTGATGGGTGGTAAGATGAAAGATGAAAACGGGAAGAATAGAATGGGTTGGTATTTTATATAGTGGATCCCGAGAAGACCTCTCTGAAGAGACGTATAAGAAACCTGTAGAAAGGAAGAGAATGGATCATGCAAGTGTCTTGGAGAAGAAAGTTCTAGGCAGGGGGAAGAACATGTAAAAAGGTCCTGAGAAGGGCATATGTGTTCGAGGGACAGCAGGATGGCTGGAGTAGAGTGACTGGGACTAGTATGAACATCAGGTGAAGTCCTATTAGGGAAACAAATCAGGTAGGACCTAATTGACTATTGCAAAGGCCTTGGCTTCTCTATTATGGTAGATTAGGAGATAGAGAGTTTTAAGCAGGGGCTGGAAGCAATATAAATTACAGTGTGAGATGTAAAGGTAGAAGAGAGGTGAGCTAGAGGATTGTGTAGTAATCAAGAGAGAGAGAGAGAGAGAGAGAGAGAGAGAGAGAGAGAGAGAGAGAGAGAGAATATTAGGTTGGTAGCTATGGACCTGGAGAGAAATGGTCCTACTTTGAATACATTTTAAAAGTAGATATAACAGGATTTTTGATGGAATAGTTATGAGATTGAGAAAGTGGACAAAAACCATTTTGGCCTGAAAATAGGGAAGGATAGGATGGGATTGTTGTTTACTGGGATAAGTAAGTCTGTTGAAGAAGAGAGTTTGGTGGAAAAGTACAGGTAATTTTTCCATGAGAAATCATGGAAGTGAATTTTAGTTTTAACATGTTTACATGGAAAGAGTACTTAATTTTAGTTTAATTTATTAATTAAGCTCAAGGCTATAAATCAGCTTAAATTTATAGGAAAAGAATGAAAGATACAAAGTACGTCTATCATTGTGTGTGTGTGAGAGAGAGAGAGAATGTGTGTATGTCCAGTACATTTGCATTGGAGTTAACTTGATCTTTCCCTCTCCTATAATCTAGGGTGGATAAATTAGTAGATACAGGCTTGATTTATCATAGTTTCCTTCTTCATAGTATTTATTATATAGAACTTAAGTTAACAGCATTGTAATTATTGTTTACATACATTTTATATCTATTAACCGAGCTCCTAGAGGGTCCAAATTTTGGCTTGATCATTACTATATACTCAGTCTAGAGAATATGCCCTCATGTACATATATTTATTGAATTAATGGACTGGATAGAAATAAAGAAGACATGGAGAGAGAAATTGAAAACAAAATTGGTCAAACTGGCCATTATCTCAGTCCTTTCTTCTGTCAGCACTTAACTCTTTCATCTTCTTTCATGTCCTCAAACATCACCTCTACTGGGGGCCTAAGACTGGACATGAACTTTAGGAAGCACTCAGAAAAAAAATTTTTAGTATAAAACTTCCAAATATGCATTTGTAAGACTGAGTTCAAGGTCTACATTTTCTTGAGTCTATCCACCAAGCCATGGCAGTCTTGATAGGAGGCCAGGATGATATGAGTGGAGATGACCTGGTTGGATAGATGGAAATAAGATTTGGCTAATGACTGGGAAAGGGGACAGGAATGTATGTGATGGGTGCATGGTATTGTTTCAGGACACTAAGCATATATACATACCATAAATTGGTATGAAAACAGAAAGGAGAAGAGAGTGACATGTTTGGGAATTGTTGATCACTTTGGTTTTAATATTAAAATTTGGCCAAATGTGGTTATGAGACATTCAGGAGATCAATATGAGGATAAACACTGGATTCAGAAGCCTGAGTTTTAATTTCCACTTTAGCATTCCATGTGTATAAACTTGAGTAAATTACTAAACTTTCTAAGCCTCAACTTCCCCATCTAATATTTATTTAAAAGATTAAAAGATGGTCTGCATGCACAGCACATAGAATTATACCTGGAATATGGTAAACATTTAATTAGTATTGGCTATTATTATTTATATTCTTGTGAGGACAAAAGGAATTGAATCCCTTTGAGAAGAATTCCTGAGCCTGGTGTTTGTCTGACAGGTTTTATTTTGCTGAGTGAAGTATGAGAGCTGATGGATTTTGGTTACGTAAAGTTTTGTTTGATGAGGTATGATAACTGAATAGATTTAATAAGCAATGTATAGAAAAAACATCAGGTCTGAAAACACAGATTTATGATTAAGTTTTTCGTTTTGATGACTAGAAAAATAGATAGGGCACCTGAGGTAGAGCCCCAGGCTATGAATGGAGTAGTGGGTAACAGAAATATTTACAGCCTAAGTCAAAGAAAAAGAGACAAAGAAGGGCAGAGAGCATAAAGAAGAAATGTGCTTATCATTGTCAGAGGTCAATGTGTTATCAGAGAAATCGGGGTGTCCTCTTCCCTACTGGGTGTCAAGGGTGGAGTTCTTATATCTTAAGAAAAATAATTTTCTGAGAATAGCATGGGAGGATGAGTGATCTTTATTTGCGTGGAATTATATCCCTGGGTTTCCAAAGTTCCATTCCAGTCATAGAAGAAGTATAACTGGGGTTCCAGTAAAGATGAAAGCAAAGCCAGTGTCCAGAGTTTCTGTATCATGTTGGAGACAGATCCAATACAGCATCAGGCTAGTTACAGTCCATTAGCCCATTATATGTGGGGGTGAGTGAATGCAGGGAAGCCAAGAGAGGATGCCCGCTGAAATAAGAGTCCCAAGAGCAGCAAGAGCACAATAACGAGTTTCTTTGTTCAGGGAATTAAATATCCTGAATTTCTGCACATTTGTAGTGGCCATGCCTGTTCTGGCCAATGGCCTGTTCCCAAGTGTGATTGACAGCCAAGTACCTTCCCAATGTCACCTCAACTTGACTGGGCTTGCAGCTATCTTCCCTTTGCTCCTTTCCTGTTATTAATAAGTAGGTTAATTACAACAGTATCACAAACAATTGAAGTTAAGATAATAACTCAAGCCTGTTGTTATACATATCACCCTCTAGATCAGTGATGGCGAACCTTTTGAGCTCGGCGTGTCAGCATTTTGAAAAACCCTAACTTAACTCTGGTGCCGTGTCACATACAGAAATTTTTTGATATTTGCAACCATAGTAAAACAAAGACTTATATTTTTGATATTTATTTTATATATTTAAATGCCATTTAACAAAGAAAAATCAACCAAAAAAATGAGTTTGTGTGTCACCTCTGACACGCGTGTCATAGGTTCGCCACCACTGCTCTAGATTTTGCATTTTTGACCCTGATGTGCAGCTGCTGTCCAAAGACCTTTCTCTACTTCTCTCCTGTGTTTGACCCTTAGTGCTCTAGATCCTGTGTCATCATCTTTCTTTGTTTACTCTCTTGGTTGTAGTAGAGTAGTAGCTTTCTGAGAAAGGGCTCAAGGGAGGTAATTTTCTTAGATATTATGTCAAAATACTTTCTGTTCTACTCTTCCTTTGTGATCATGTTTTATTCCTCATGATCTTGTTTGAGAAAATGCAATCATATCTCTTACTTTATGTGGATTTTCTTTGTAATTCTTCCAAACTTCTCTTCTGCTTCTTGCATGGTTTTTGTTTTCTTTATTTTGTTTTATTTTGGGGAACGCTTTCATTTTTAAAGTCATTTCTCAAATTATCTAGTGATCTTAACTTTGTTTACATTTAAGTATGAGTCGTTAACATTTGATAAAGTTAAACACCCTTGCCTGATAAAAATGTGTAATAAAAAAGGGGAATCATGCCCTGGCCTGTGTTTCTCAGTGACTAGAGCATCTGCCTGCACACCAAATGGTTGCAGGTTCAATTCCTGGTCAAGGGCACATACCTGGGTTGTATGTTTACTCCCCACCCTGGTAGGAGTGCCTGTAGGAGGCAACCTATAGGCAACTAGTCAATGTGTCTCTCTCACATCAGTGTTTCTCTCTCTCTCTCTCTCTCTCTCTCTCTCTCTCTCTCTCTCTCTCTCTCTTTCCCTTTCCCTCCTACTCTCTCTAAAAAGCAATGGAAAAAATATCCTCAGATGAGGATTAACAAAACAAAAAAAGGGAATCATTGGCTACTTCTGATAACATATTATACTATCCTATATAATAAATAGTTAATATGCTAATTAGACCAGAGGGCAGAACGACCTTCCAGAATGACCAGTGGATGGGGGGTGGGGCCGCAGGCTGAAATGCAGCCTGGGCTGCAAGGGCTGAGGCAGCTGGGGCTGCGAAGGCCTACCCTTGCACGAATGTCCTGTATCGGGCCTCTAGAGCATATATAATTTAATCCAGTGTTGGCATATTACTTAATGAAAACACATTCAATACATTCTAGCTAAAGACTGGAAAAATTTAAGAATGCTACCACTATCTTGCATATCACTTAACACTGTGTTGGAAGTATCAGCCATCACAATCAGACAAGATAAGCTGATTCAAGGCAAAACAGTTAAAAGAAAAGGTAACAATATCCCAATTTGCAGATGTGATTGTTTAACTAAAAAGCCACAAACAAACAACATTGACAAATACCAATACACACAATAAAATAATTTAGTAAATTAGCAGAATATAAAATTAACATGCAAAAATCAATAAACTTCATGTATAAAAGTGGTAATGAGCTAGAAGATATTATTGATCAAATGTACCCATTTATAACCCCAAAATCAAGAGGCAAATTTTCAAAACTTATATTTAAAACTCTTCTGAAAAGACACAAAACTATATCAAAGGAAAAGATCTACCTTATTCCTGAAGAGCATGACTTAAAATCATAAAAATGACGATTGTTTTTAAGTTAATGCATAAATTAAATGACATTTCAATATAAATAGCAGGTTTTTATGGACTTAGACAAGCTGATTCTAAAGTTCATAATAGAAAAATAAACTTGCAAAAATAAGCAGAAAAAAATCCTAAAAATAAATACTAATGAAGAGATAAGAGATAAAAGAAAATCTACAAAATCATAATTTAAAAGATGAGGTTTTAAAAACACCATAATGTTAAATGAAAATTTCCATAAAAATTAAGAATTTATTAAAAGGTATTTCCTAAAATTATATTTTCTATCAACTGGGAATTCCTGATGGGAAGAGTTTTTCACACAAACAAGCAATTCTTGGACACAAGCTGGTTATCCTAGAATTCAACTCAATTCTGACATTTTCTACTCAGAGAGCATCAGACCTCACAGGTTAAGTGTTTAGTCCTATAGGACTGCCCTGCCCCCCAGAAGCCAGTTGCCAAGTCCAGGCTGTCAGCTGTGCTTCTGACCCACTGGCTACAGATCTGAGACTCCAACAGCCCCCTCCTTGGGTTCTATGAACTTGCTAGAGCAGCTCACAGAACTCAAATATACATTTCCTTACTAGATCACCAGTTTATCATAAAAGGATATGACGCAGGAACAGCCAGATGGAAAAGATGCATAGGGTAAGGTGTGGGTTAGGGACACAGAGCTTCCAAGCCCTCTCCAGAACACCATTCTCCCCAAATTTCCTTGTGTTGACTAACCTGGACTGTCCTATTGTTTTTTATGAAGGCTTAATTCCATAGGCATGAGTGATTAATTTAATCACTCATCTGTTGGTGATTGTATTCAATCTCCAGTCCCTCTCCCAGAGATCTGAGGTGTGGCTGAAATGTCCACCCCTTTATTCATTGTTGGTTCCCCTGGCAACCAACTCCCATCATGGAGTTACCCAGAAATCACCTTATTAAGATAAAAAAAAATCTTTATTGCTCTTATCACAGAAAATTCCAAGGGTTTTAGGAACTCTAAGCCAGAATTGGAAAGATTATTACCAAACTAAAGGGATTCCTTTGCCTGCACACATTAAAGCCCAGTAAACATGGGAAGAGATCAACCAAAAACTTGTATGCATATATGCATAACCCATGTACATAGACAATAGAGGGTGAAGGCCTTAGGTTGGGGGTAGGGACGGACTAGAAGCGGTCAATGGGAGAAAAAAGAGGACATATGTAATACTGTAACTGGACAATCATTGAGTCTGTACTGCCTGTCACTACTTGAGCCAATTCAGCAGAGACAGGGTTGAGTCATATAGGAGCATTTATTCCAGTACTGCCGGCAGGATGGGAGAGCAGCAGGTCATCCACAAAAATCTGCTCTGCACCCCACCATCAGCCAGCTGCTTATATTGGGTAGGAGAACAAAGATTACATGGGGAAGTAGGCAAAAGGGTATGCAAAATGGGCAGTTTACAGGTAATATGGGCTGGAGATTTGCAAAGGACTGCAAGCTTACAAAAGCTGGGGGTCTTTAAGGGCTAGTGATTTGCCAAGGGCTAGGGATCTTCAAAGGGCTTAGTAATATGCAAAGGACTAGGGGTCCTCCAAAGGCTGGCGATTCTGGTTTCTGAAACAAGGTTGTTAATCTTTTCATGATAATCTGCATTTCCAGGTGAGCTCCCAGGTCCCACATGTACCTACCAGCCAGGTTAGAATGTGCCTTCTTTAATCAGAATGAAACAATCACAGTTTACAGAGCATGATTATTATTTCTTACTAGAGGCCCAGTGCACAAAATTCATACACTGGGGGGGGGGCAGTGGCCCTCAGCCCAGCCTGCACCTTCTCCAATCTGGGACCCCTTGGGGGATGTCTGACATCCCTCTCACATTCTGGGACTGTTGGCTCCTAACTCAGCCGTCGGCAAACTATGGCCCGTGGGCCAGATCCTCCCCGTTCGGCTGTTCTATCCGGCCCACGGAGCCGAAAGAGCGGAGGGTTCTCTTGCTCTCCCCTCCGCTCCTTCACCAGCAGCAGTGTTAACATGGCAACATCGGGAAACATGGCCGCAGCTCCTTCTTCTGAGTCCAGTTTAAGAACCCATTGTGGCCCTCGAGTCAAAAAGTTTGCCCACCCCTGCTCCTAACTGCTCTCCTGCCTGCCTGATTTCCCCTAACCACTTCTGCCTGCCAGCCTGATCACCCACTAACCACTCCCCTGCCAGCCTGATCAACACCTAACTGCTCCCCTGCCAGCCCAATCGCCTCCAACTGCCCTCCCCTGCCAGCCATCTTGTGGCTGTGGGTGCTGCCATCTTTGAGGGCTTGGAACTCAATTAGCATATTTCTTCCTTATTGGCTGTGGGCACCGTCATCTTTGAGGGTGGGTCAGTCAATTAGCATATTCCCTCCTTATAGGCTGTGGGCACTGCCATCTTTGTGACAGTGTGAGGGTCAATTAGCATATTCCCTTTTTATTAGGATAATTATAGCTGGTGTACAATATTCTATTTCTGCCCTGATTAATACTTTCAACAATAAAGATTTAAAAAGAACACAATAAAACACAAACAGGAATTTGCAGCAAATAAAGTAAAGATTTAAGGAAATGGCACCAAGCCCAGGTGACCTGGATCCACAAGGCACACATAGGAACAGATTATATAGGGAGGAAATTATTAATCATGGTAACTAAGGGAATTGAGTTCCTAGGCTCTACTGATTGGTTAGGGCCAGGGTAGATTGATCATTGTATCAGGAGCTGATGTCAGCTAGGGCGTCTTTCTGTCTGATTTCCCTAGGGTAGGAGTGGGAAACCGTTTTTCTGCCAAAGGCCATTTGGATATTTATAGCATCATTCACGGCCATATAAAATTAGCAACTTAAAAATTAGCTTGCTATATTTGGTCAAGCATTTAATTAGCTTACCCCTAATGCCTTGGCAGGGCCAGACCAAATGATTTCCCCATCCCTGCAATAGGGTATGATTATTAGGTTCCTTCTGCTTTCATTGACCTGAGGCTAAAACACAACTAAAGTTAAGATGTTATCTTTACTTTGACTGAAAGTTTGTTTCTGTGGTCAACAGACCTGAGGCTTTGTTCCTAAGACTGTTTGATGTTGATCAGAACCTGAGGTCCTAAGGGCTTAATAATTTAGGAAGGGAGCTGATGTGCAGCATGTGCAAAGGTGGAATAATCTTCTAGAAAGGAGGCAAGTGAGTCATAATGTTGTTAGCCTGGATACAGCTAATGTGAATTAAGGAAAAAGTCATATTAAAGAAATGATGTCCCTGTGTGGTTACAAGACCAAATCAATGTTTCTTATTATAAATCAAAATATTATAATAGAATATGGATGTTCATTGTTAAATACTATTCCATATTAAAAGGAACTACAGCTCAGTAGAACATTTAAAAACAAACACCTTTACTGTTGAAAGTATTACCTAGGTCCCCTTTTTTCCCCTATTGACCTCTTCTAGCCCACCTCCACCCCCACCCTCTCAACCCCCTACACCAGCCATGGGCAAACTACAGCCCGCGGGCCGGATCTGGCCAGTTTGAAATGAATAAAAGTAAAAAAAAAAAAAAAAAAAAAAGACCGTACCCTTTTATGTAATGATGTTTACTTTGAATTTATATTAGTTCACACAAACACTCCATCCATGCTTTTGTTCCGGCCCTCCGGTCCAGTTTAAGAACCCATTGGGGCCCTCGAGTCAAAAAGTTTGCCCACCCCTGCCCTACACCCTCACTGCTTAGGCCTTCACCACCCTATTGTCTGTGTCCATGGGTTATGCATATATGCTTACAAGCTCTTTGGTTGATCTCTACCTACCCACCCACCCTCTTCTACCTTCCCTCTGAGATTCCATGGTCTATCCCATGCTTCTGTGTCTCTGGATCTATTTTGTTCATCAGTTTATTTTGTTCATTAGATCCTGGGCAGGTAATGTAGTTAGTGAGCCTAAGACCTCTGGTTCTGCTGTAAAACAAAGAAGGCCTTCCCAAAATTTGCTAACATCTTGATTGTTAAAGCCTCTTTATGCTTATAGATTTATGCTTTTTTAAAAAAAATTTCCTCTCGTTTTATAGTCAAGCTTCTGATAAATTTATAAAAACAAACATCTTTACATTCATGCTAATATATTTTCCTAATATTGAGAAAAAATACATACATTTAGTAACAATGAATGTTGGCTTAGGTTTTCTCTAATGGTCTCTTCAGGAATCTGGAGCATTATTTATTACCACAAAAATGGTAATGTTTGAGTTCTATATGCCAGTTTTCAAGTAAAATTGACTTATCCTCTACCTTTTAAGAATAAAGGCAAAACAGAATGTTTCATATTACTGATTTTATTATCATAATTGACTTTTGAAGAATAGAATACTATTTTGGAATGTCAGCAATATTCCCTTGATGTTTAGAAATGCCTCACTATGTACTATGTACATATATTTTGAAAGAAGCAATTCAAATGAATATTGGTCCTGATAATATTCTAAATGAGCTATGTAAGTAGATTATTACGGTCCTAGACATTGGAATTTATTCCAGCCTTTACTTTACGGAATTTTGATATATCGTCTGAGGAACAAACCTCTTATCTAAGTCATAAACAACTAGTTTGGATTAAAAATAATTTAAATATCATTAAGAATATTTTCTGATAACATAACATCCTAAACAATTCCATTATATGAATATTGCCTTCAGTGTATTTTCTATTTCATTTTAGTTATAGGTTAGCTAATCAGCAATCTTAAGTTATAAAACAAAGAGTGCTAACTTTCTAAATAAGTGCTAGTTTTCTTCCACTCTCCTAAATATATAAGCTCGCAAAGCCTTTATTCTTCATGAATAACATTTGCTGTTTGTTATCTTTGGTTGATGAGGAATATATTTTCCTGTTGTTCAGTTTCAGGATT
The DNA here is from genome assembly GCF_964212035.1 of Myotis nattereri. Lineage (NCBI taxonomy): Eukaryota > Metazoa > Chordata > Mammalia > Chiroptera > Vespertilionidae > Myotis > Myotis nattereri. Next base: position 24,513,179 of record NC_138078.1, on the reverse strand, counting down.
TCTGGTAGCAGAGGTTTATAAGAATTTTTTTCATGTGCTGCCAGAGGAACACATGAATGGCAATCCATTGTTCTGAGAGTGGGCTTCTTGGGGCGCTACTGAAGTAAGAATTTTCAGAAACCCCCACAGGAGGAGGAGAGGTGGTAGATTTTATTGGTGTGGAGTTATATTCCTCAGTTTCTGATGCCTCATTCCCCCCAAACCAGTCCTGAAAGAGGAACAGCTGGGGTTCTAGCAGAGCCAGAAACAAGGCCAGTGTCCAGAGCTTCTGCTCTGTGTTGCAGCTGAGTGTGATTCAGTTTTCAAGCTAATTAAAGCGCATTAGTCCATGTGTGGAGTCCAACATGTCAGTGTGCCATGTGGGCAAAGGGGAGCGATTCCCCTGCAACAGGAATCCCAAGAGGGCCCTGCTCCTGAGAGAGAGAAGAGAGAAGGAAGGAAATTCTTTTGTTTGGAAGTTTAAATATTCAGGTTTCCAGTGCTCACAATGGCCACACCCATCCTGGTCACTAATTTGTTCCCAGATATGACTGGCAGACAGGTAGACACCTTCCCGGGTCAGTCACCTTACTGGGCATGTGCCTAAACTGCCTTTGTCTAGCCCAGTGATGGCGAACCTTTGGTGTCACCTTTGACCCGCAAACTCATTTTTTTGGTTGATTTTTCTTTGTTAAATGGCATTTAAATATATAAAATAAATATCAAAAATATAAGTCTTTGTTTTACTATGGTTGCAAATATCAAAAAATTTCTATATGTGACACGGCACCAGAGTTAAGAGGGTTTTTCAAAATGCTGACAGGCTGAGCTCAGAAGGTTCGCCATCACTGGTTAGCCAGTGGTCGGCAAACTGCGGCTCACGAGCCACATGCGGCTCTTTGGCCCCTTGAGTGTGGCTCTTCCACAAAATACTGACTTCTGCGCATGGACCACGAAGTTTCAGTCGCACTGTACATGGGCGCCGCACGTGGTATTTTGTGGAAGAGCCACACTCAAGGGGCCAAAGAGCCGCATGTGGCTTGCGAGCCGCAGTTTGCTGACCACTAGTCTAGTCCCTCCCCCCATCCATTAGCAGGGAACAGACTGAGAGTGTTAAATGCAGGTTTTTTTGCAAAGCTGTATAAATGGCATGTCTATAGTATCTCCTTTCCTGTTAAATAATAATCAGGGAAAAATTCCACATAGATATTATGGTCTATCTATGCTGAGTCCTTTGCTTACTGCACTTTTACCTTTCATGTAGAAAAACAAACAAACAATGGATTAGAAACGTCTAGGTGCTAAAATCAACTCTGTCATTTGCAAATTATTTTACTTCTTGGATGTGAAGGGAACCAAAAGATGAATGAGCAGGCTATATTTACTTTAATGATTAGGAGGATTTGGGGGGTCAAACAACAGGAGTATTATTTTTGTTCTTTTATAATTTTTACAGCAAATTTTAGTATTAAAGAGTAATCTCTCTCTCTCTCTCTCTCTCTCTCTCTCTCTCTCTCTCTCTTAATCCTCACTGCAGGATATTTTTCCCATTGATTTTTTTAAAAAAACCATTTTTATTGATTTCAGAGAGGAAGGGAGAGGGAGAGATAGAAACATCAATGATGAGAGAGAATCGACTGCCTCCTGCACGCCCCACACTGGAGATCGAGCCCGCAACCCAGGCATGTGCCCTTGGCCGGAATGGAATCTGGGACCCTTCAGTCTGCAGGCCGACATTCTATCCACTGAGCCAAACCAGCCAGGGCCCCAATGGTTTTTTTTAGAGAGAGTAGAAGGGAGGGAGGAAGCGGGGGAAGAAAGAGATAGAGAGAGAAACATAGCTATAAGGGAGACACATCAATTGGTTGCCTCCCACACACATCATGACCAGGGCCTGGGGTCAGACCTGCAACCCAGACATGTGCCCTTAACTGGGAATCAAACCGTGACCCTTCAGTGAGCAGGCTGATGCTCTAACCATTGAGCACACTTGATCAGGGCAATACATCTCTTTTTTTTAATATATGAGAATAAAGATTAAAAAGAGAAATTAAAAGATGTTGTAGGGAAGAAAGAAACTTTCCTCTACCCTCAGCTTCCTTCAGCTGATCAATCCACATGAGACAGACTAACAAGAGAAAAATAACCAAATTTAATACATACGTGCATATGGGAACCCCACATGCATGAGAGTGTCAAAGACTCCACATACAGGAAACGTGCAAAGACAGAAAGGAAAAATGAAGTATTTATGACATTCTGAGCTAAGTATGATATAAGGCACTTTGGGATTTCAGAAGGGAAGAAGGTCATCGCCAGACTGTAAGAAGAACAGGTATTCAGTAATTAGAAGTCTGCCCTGCCCTATAGTTAGGTCAAAAAAGGTTATCTCTCATAATCGCTTATGATGGGCAAGGCCTCTAATTCAAATTCTTCTAGGTAGTTAAGTGGAGTCCAGGCAAAGTTTCTCTTGAGCCCATTGGATCTTGGTTGCCTTTAGCTTAAAACAATCCACATATAACAGAAGCACATCTTGGGATGACTCATTAACCCCTACAGTGTTGAGGAAACTTTTAAATTAAGTAAGGTAGGAAGGAGAACAATGATTTAAATATCTGGGAAAAAGTCCTGTGAGAAAACTCAGAAGAATTGGAGTCTTTAGCCAAATTAGAAAATAAGCTAAGTGGTGCCCTACTCATATTCACTATTTGAACACTTGGCTTTTATTTTGCTTAAATTCATTGCTAACTAGCTGGATTTTTAAAATTAGGTTTTACACACATATAGAATTAATATTATGTAGGAAAGAATTGATTGAACACAAGAAAGACAGTCTTGAACAGAGTAATATACCTGGAAGGAAGTTGCAAAGGAGCCATCTACATTTATTCTACAAAACAAAAAAATAGTAATGAGAACTCTGAATAATATGGGAGTGAGGGGAATGGTTTATGAGTAGTTTTCAATATTTGCAAAAGACTGAAATAGGCATCTATTTTTCAGCAGCAAGTCCGTATAGTCAAACTTAAACTGCTCCTAAAGATGAGTCTTTTTTAGAACCATCACTACAGTCATGGAAGACCTGGGTAATTCACGGACATTGTCAGAATGCTATGGCCCTGAAGCCCAAGGAATAAGAAATGTTAGAGCCTTCTAACATTTCATAATTCTGTGTGCTCATTCTTCCTAATATATAGGCCCCAGCATCTGAGGTTCTTAAAACACCATTCAGATGTCACATTATAGTCTATTCTCACACTTATACTAGCATGGGTTCTTCCTTGCACAAAAAATTTTGTCATAAAGTTTAGTTCCTATATCAGGTAACCTCTGCCCTCTTTTTATCATGGAGTCACATGGGCCCATATTCTATTTTATCAGTAAGGGGTTATTAGAAGACTAACTGGCCCTCAATAGGTTTACAATAAATATTGTTGCATAATTACTGAATTGAAAGAGTGAGTGGTGGATTTATTGAAGAAAAATAAGGAAACCTGAGAAGTTTGGCAACATTGTCCAATAAAAGTATAATGTAAACCACTTATACAATTTAAATATTTCTTGTAGTGCCATTTAAAAAGTAAAAAAGAGACAAGTGAAACTGTTTTAGTAATATATTTTGCTTCATCCAATATATCTAAATATTATCTGTTCAAGATAAAACAATATATTAATTATTGAAAAGATATTTTACAGTATTTTTGTTCCACGTCTTTTAAGTCCATTTTGTATTTTACACTTGTAGCACATTTCAATTTGAAATAGCCACATTTCAAATGCACAATAGCCACATGTGGCTAATGTCTACCACATTGCACAGGATAGCTATAGAGGGTTGTTGAAATAACCTGATCCAGTTACGATGGGACTTTCATTGCTTCCATGAACCTCCTAAGGGCCAAACCCATTTACATGGTTCAACCTAAATACAGGGGAGACTAGAAAGTATAGCTAAATAGGAATCTTCAAGAAACTACTGGTCCGACAACCTAAGTTGTACTAAAAATATTGAAATATTAAAATAATTCTTTTCACTAACTACTGGAGAACATGTTGCACACAGTCCCTTACAATTAGGGGAAATCTGGGGTGAATAATATAATGAAAGAGTATTTTAAAAGTGTTATAAAAAGAACTTTAATTTTTCTAAGCATCTCAATAAATTAATAAAATACTTAGACAATAAATAAAGCAGTAGGAATATATACATATATATGAATATTGTATATATATATATATATATATATATATATATATATATATATATATATACTATATTAGGTGAAAAACTAAAGGTTTCCACCGAGACTAGGATATTTAAAAATATATGCATAAAACTAGATGTAATATTCTTATAATATTGAAAGCTCTAAAAAATTAAATAAAATATTTATAATATATATAACATGGAGAACGTTTTTATTTCATTATCTTCAAACCATATATAGTAGAAAAGGGAGAGCACAAATTAAGTAGAAATATTTAAATTGCATTTTGGTTCTTAAATAGTTCATATTTTTGTTCCATATAACCAATTTAGTAATGACAATTGTAATTTTAGGACATGACTCCTCTACTATTCTTTACAATTCTAAATGAAGAATTCTCATTTCCTCACTAAATGTGAATACTTTAGAAATTGGTACATTTATCTCAATAGATTTATATTTTTAAAAGAGAAAAAAACACAATGTATACATATATCAACTCATTACAGTGTACATTTTAAATATCTTATCATTGTATTTACTTATTATAAAATAAGATATTTAAACCTGAAAAAAGAGAAAGAAGATAGCTTTTTTAAAATATCAAAATATTTCATTGAACTAACCGGTTTGGCTCAGTGGATAAAATATCAAAATATTTCATTGAAAATAATTTACAAGGTAATTACTATAGAATAAAATCTTTGCAATATTTATTTTGAAAGTTACATAAAGTTTTGTTTGGTTGTTTGCTCAATTTTAGCACTGTGTTGACATATGTAACTATTTTTAAGAAAAATTAACAGTGATATTGCAAAGTAGGTAATTCAGGTAACTAAAGTAGTTAAAATATAAATGAGGTTGGTCCAAATTGGTAAATTTAAGAAAAACCTTTAGAAAAGCTATTTGTTCATGCTAATCAGACTCATCAGGTAATTTTTCATGTCTCTATTTGTTGAATAAATATTAGTAAATAAGTTGGCTGGGCAATGCAAACTATTTTAATATTCTTATTCATGGTACTTTAAAAAATGGAGTTGAGACCTTGAAAAACAATATAAAAAATTTCACAAGATAATAAAATGTTAGATTACTATCCTATATAATAAAAGCCTAATATGCAAACTGACTGAATGGCAAAACGACCCGTCACTGTGATGTTCACTGACTACCATGGGGCAGACGCCCAACATAGGTGCTGCCCCCAGCCTGCAGGCCCAGACTGGCAGCAGCAGTGAGGGGCAGGGCCGGCGAGTGGGCGGCGCCAGGCCAGCCAAGGTGGGTGCCAGCGAAGGCACCCCTGATCACCCTGCCAGTCACCCTGCAGATCAACCCTGATCTCTGGCCAGGCCTAGGGACCCTACCCATGCACCAACATGAACCAGGCCTCTAGTTTTACATAATAAGATTCACAAATACTTCATTCTTTTAAAATTGTAAATAATTACCTTTAACTTTGAACAATTTTTCTCTTCATTTTATCTCATGATTTCTGAGAGCTTTAAAAATCTTATATTTGGTGGTATCACTTAAAATGTGATTTCACTCCTGGTTATTATTCAATCTTTGAAATGATACTTTATCATTGCTGAAATCAGTGTGGGTACATTGAACAAGGTTTGAGAGCCACTCCGTAGGACTGAGTCATTAGCCTGTAATTTTACGGCGGATGAAGTACTATGTATTCATTACTTCAAAAAAAATAATAATGACCTTGCAATTGACTTCTACATTTTGCATTTTTATCTCAGCTGTACCACCATTAAATATAACTATTTTCATTGACCACATGAAAAGCCAGAAAATCACTGGGTCACAGTTTAATCTAATTCAATTTAAATCTAAAAAAGATAGCCATAATTATGAATTTACCAAATCAAAGGGCAGAGTTAAATTACACTCAAAATTAGGTTGATTTGGGAATAATTAGCCTTAAATTTTAAAACATTCTTCAGGGTCTGGGGACTGAAGCTCTTTCAAGTGTTTATTATATGGTACCTCATATTTTTCAAGGGTTGAATGATTTATAAAGTTGAAGCTATTACTTAACAAGAGCCAACTCTGTTGTACCTACTATCCAATCTTTATGAACAGATCTTATTTCACTTGGGCTGCCTTGGAGTATAGTGTCACAGACTTAATCAGTGGCAGTACAAAGGCCAGTCCCCAACAAAGACTTTGAGTACTATATTAAAAATTCACAAGACATGAACTCCTTGCCTCCCAATACCTAAAACACCCATCTTGTTTCAAATGGATAAGGTGACAGACGTGAAAGAAGCAGCCTATTCTTGACAGTTGGTGACATATCCAGAGCAGAGGAATTCATATCAGAAAAATGGACAGTTAGAGCTTGGTGCTCAAAATTGTTTGTCCCATGAAAAATGTGCATGTTAGCAAAGTCCCATAACTAGGCATTTTAGATAATGTTCATATGTACATTTTTTAAACACAGTGATTTATGCAGAACTCAAGTTAAAAACAAAGAAAAAACTATTCATATTATTTTTTTTTAAAAAAAACTATACACATGTAGGCACAATATTGAGCCGAAAATCTAAAGTAACTCAAGGAGCACCGGATATAATACCAATAACTATCACTTATTAAGTGTCAGGAATTATTATAATGGATTTACATGGGGTTATCTCATTTAATTCTTAAAGCAACATTTTGAGGTAGACTCCATTAGAATTTCAATTTTGCATATGAGTAACACAAAACAGATAATAAATAACTTGTGCAAGGTTAAACAGTGACAAAATTAGGATACTTTTTCTAAGGCTTTTGGGGTGCTAGAGTTCACATTATTAAGTAATTAAATATTTGTCTAAGTCAGGGGCTTTCATCTTTTTCCTATTTGCTGTCCACCACCCAATTTAAGAGGATAAGTGAGAGCCCTTGATGCTTGATGACTTAATATACTGCCTCTCTCTCTCTCTCTCTCTCTCTCTCTCTCTCTCTATCTCTCTCTATCTCTCTCTCTCTCTCTCTCTCTCTCTCTCTCTCTCTCTCTCTCTCTCTCACACACACACAACTGTAAAAAAGTTTTATTATCTTTACCATATGTGTCTACACTCTAATAATTTTTTATTCAATTCTATTTGACTTTTAAAAATTAATAGCTGTCATGACATATAAATTGATTTCATAACTCACTGATGTCTTGACCTGTACCTTATAAAGCACCTTTTTAGATGATTTGACCAAACTACTTACTCACAAGGTCAGATCCTAAATTTAGGTGCCTTGACTTAAAACGTGGTGCTCTTTCATCTTGGTTTTATCAACATTCCAGTTCAAGATTTGTTTTCTCATTTTTCTCAGTGTTAGCTATAAATCAGAATATTCCTGATGAAATGGGAACATTGCCAAAGGGGCAATCTCTAACTACAATTCATGAGTCCAGGACTCAGTAAAACAGATCAATTTCAGTAAAACCTAATATACTGTTTTGTTTACTGAAATGCAATGTAGAATATGGACAGTTTTTAAGGAAATAAAATTTTAAATGAGGAAAAGATGTAGTAGAATGTATACACATTTTATTTTCTTAGATTATCATTCAGGAATTCTCACTTCAGAAAACCTGGAAAAGGCAAAATTTTTAGAAGATCAGAAGCAGCATGTTTTCTTTTTAATGAGGTCATATATATCAATTTAAATTTAGAAATGACCAGGGGGGAGTGTTACACAATCAAAATGATTTAAATTAGACATGTAGACTTTGGTTCAAGCAAATTGGAGTCACCCATCATTTCCAGGTACATGAGGAAGAAGGGCCAGTATCCTATTATTACCTTGTCTTGTGTGTTGTATTACTTCCCATTGTTCATACTTTCTTAAATTTTTATTAATTTAGGTATGATGACACACAAAAAAGCTTTATATATTTAATGTATACAGTCACCATACACAATTGCAATATCATAAACTTACCATCACCTCTAAAAGTTTCATCTCCCACATTTTTTAAATTTTTTTAAAAAAATAAAATCTTAAAATTGATATTTAGTGAGAGAGGAAGCAAGGAAAGAGAGAAACATTGATGTGAGAGCAATGCATTGATCAACTGCCTCCTGCACCCCTCCCCCACTGGAGACCTAGCCCACAACCCAGGTATGTGCCCTGACCAGGAATCAAACTAGCAACCTTTTGGTGCATGGTATGATATTCGTACAACTGAGCTGTTCTTGCCAGGGCTCCCAGTTTCTTTGTGTGTGTGTGTTTTTTTTTCACTTTCATGGAAAATTTTTTCATCTCTTCACTATCATCTTGTGAGTCTTTTGTTCTGAGGTGGGTCTCTTGTAGACAGCATATAGTTGGCTCATGTTTTCTTATCCATTCAGCTACCCTGTGTCATTTGATTGGAACATTTAATCCATTTACATTTAAGGTTAGTATTGACTAGGGGCCCAGTGCATGAAATTTGTGCATGGGTAGGGTCCCTAGCAGCTGCCGACTGCGGGCTGGGGCCTCCCTTCCCTGGCTGCCAGCTGCTGGCTGGGGCCTTCCTTCATTCTGCTTCACCCTGGGTGGTCAGTGCACGTCATAGCAAGTGATCAAACTCCTGGTCAGTCAAACTCCTGAGGGGATATTTGCAAATTAGGCTTTATATGTATAGACTAGAGGCCCAGTGCACAAAATTTGTGCATGGAGGGCAGATTCCCTCAGCCCAGCCTGCACCCTCTCCAATTGGGGACCCCTTGGGGGATGTCCGACTGCCGGTTTAGGCCCAATCCCAATGGGATCGTGCCTAAACTGGCAGTCGGACATCCCTCTAGCAATCTGGGATGCTGGCTCCTAACTGCTCGCCTGCCAGCCTGATCATCCCTAACTTCCCTCTCCTATCGGCCTGGTGGCCCCCAACTGCCCTCTGCTGGCCAATTTGGTTTTGATTGGTTGGTTTCTATGCCAGTCAGCATAAAAAGCTCTGCCTCCTAGGCAGCCATTTGCTCCCCAAAGCACCCACATTTGGTTCTGATTGGTTGGTGTCTATGCCAGTCAGTGTCAAAAGCTCCACCTCCTAGGCTGCCATTGGTTCTTCACAGCACCCAGATTTGGTTCTGAATGGTCAGTTCCTATGCTAGTCAGCATCTCCAGACCTATCTCCAGGCCTTATCAGAGAGGCAGGGCTGAACAGCAGCTCCCTTGAAGGCCAGGAGAGAAAGAAAGGCCCTGCTGCTGTGGAAGCCTGGATAGAAAGAGGGAGAGAAAGAGAGAGGCAAGTACTGATCAATAGCTGCCATTGAGGCTGTGGATCAGACCCTGCCCCTCTCTTGGTCTCAACCCCCTAGGCAGTCAGTGCTAGGTCACCAGGCTGCAGTGCCATGGCAACCCAGCACTGACTGAAGGACTTCCGGGTTGGTCAGACTTTGATTGTGATTGGTGGTTACAACCCTGGGCTTTTATATATTAGGATAGGTACTTACTGCCATTTTAATTCTTTATGCCTATGTTTCTCTCTATATATTTCTTATTATTACAGCAGTCCTCTTTCTTGCAATGCTGGTTTGATGGTGGAAAACTCCTTAGCCTTTATTTTTCGTCTGGGCTGGGGAGTCCAGCTTGGGGTTTATAACCAAGAGTTCTCAGTGGGTACCCACCCACCACAGCTGAGATATCACTCCATAATTTCAGCTGCTGTCTTTGGGAGCCGAGCCAGCTCCCTTGAACCTCCACACTTCCTACCAATATCTATGTGATCTCCACTTTATGTCCTTGCTTTTAAGGGTTCTCTCCAGATAGGCTTCAGTTAATTATTCAGGATAGTTTTCTATATTTTAGTTATAATTCCACTTTGGTCCTGGGAGAGTGTCAGTGTAGCTTCCATGTAATGCACCACCATTTTGGAACTCTCCTGCTTTTTTATAATGATAAGACTTAATAAGATCTACCCTCATAACACATTTTTAACTATACAACACCGTAGTGTTAACTATATACTTCATGCTGTACAGCGGATCTCTAGTACTTACCTTGCATAAGTGAAACTATACTCTGAAAAATACATTGCTGCTTAGATTACAAATGCTTAAATGAGATTTCTGCCAGAAGGTGGATCTATATCAAATAAATATTACTATTGACAAAAGGTCTTTACTAGATGGAATCATTTCAAAACCTGTGATTGTTTTCCTCAAATAATTAAGTATGCATTTCTCTTTAATGTAAATAAATTTATGTAATAATAAAAAATCCTTTTGAATTTCAAAGGAATGATAAAATGTAAATCATATACTGGCATAATATTCTTGCAAATTTCCCAAGAAGAAAAATATTAAAAGCACTCCCAATAAGCAATTGTAAACTATGAAATGGTAAATTAAAGCAGAGAATCAAGTCGTTTTTTTAGTTAACTTTGATGAAAAAAAAAATGTCTAGTTTTGCAGAAATGGCAAGGTAATTGCATTTGGTATGGAGATTAATTTTGGTCAAAATGATCTTAATTTCTGAGTTCCTTACACTCACTGAAATGAAGGAAGAAACTGTGATATATTTTAGTAAAAGAAAGTTTTGATTTTTGTTTTTAAATAGCAATAAGATTGCATTCATGTATGTGTATGTCTGTACACATGTAACCCTACACACATGCATAATGTATGTACAGATAAATGTATATATTAGTGATTAACCTCTAAACTTGTGTTGTCTGATTCAGTAGCCACTAGACATATATGGCAATTTAAATGTAAGTAAGTGAAAATAAAATATGTGGTTCCTCCATATCACTAGCCACATTTAAACTAGGCAATAGCCAAGTGTTTGCAGTGGCCATCTTATTGGACAGTACAGGTATAGAACATTTAATGCATCACAAAGAATTCTAATGGATAGTGCTGGTTTAGCTTTTTTTAACATTGCAAACTTTAATCATTAAACAGCATTTGTAATTATTTAGCATATATTGTTCTAAAATATCGACTTTCACCTCAGTGTATAGAGAAAATTAATCTACTTTTGAATTTAATGGAGATCCTTGATTTTTTTCTAAGTAAAAACATGGAATCTAAACTGAAATATTTGACAAAAAGTACAGTGTCAGCAACAATTTACAAAGAGAAACAAATTTTAGGTAAGATATAATAATAATTTTTTAAAAAAGAAAAGAAAACTAGGGAAAGTTGCATTAAATTTGTGCACATTTAAAAAAATTTCTTCTATTGTTGAGAGTATTACAAATGTCCCCCATTTTTCTCCCTTGCCAGCCCACCATTTCTACCCCACCCCAGTCTTTCCCCTGTCTATTGTCTATGTCCATAGACTATGCATATCTATAATAATAAAAGCATAATATGCTAATTAGACCCGGCAGCTGAATGTCCTTCCGGATGTCCTTCTGGATGTCCTTTGGACAAAGCCGCGGCGGCTGCTTGGGCTGAAGCAGCCAGCAGCAGCAGCAGCAGCAGCAGCAGCAGCAGCAGGGTGATGGGGGCAGTGCCTTCCCCTGATCTCCTGGTCACCTCCTGCAGAGGGAGGCCAGAGGCAGCGGCAGTGGCAGGGTGATGTGGGCGATGCCTTCCCCTGATCGGTCCAGTTGCCTCTCTCTGAGGAGCAGGCCTAAGCCATCAGTAGGACTTGCCCTGAGGGCTCCTGGACTGTGAGAGGGAGCAGGCTGGGTTGAGGCCCCCCCCCCCCCACAAGTGCAAGAATTTTTGTGCACTGGGGCTCTAGTACGCATATAAGTTCTTTTTTAAAAAATATATTTTATTGATTTTTACAGAGAGGAAGGGAGAGGGATAGAGAGTTAGAAACATCGATCAGCTGCCTCCTGCACACTCCCCATTGGGGATGTGCCGCAACCCTGACGCTCTATCTGCTGAGACAAACCGGTTAGAGCTGCATATAAGTCCTTTAATCTCTTCCCGCCCTCCCTCCCACTTTCCATCTCAAATCTGTCAGTCTGTTCCATGTTTCCATGTCCATTTTTCTAATTATTATTATAATTAGACTAGTGGCCTGGTGCACAAAATTTGTACACAGGTCGGGGGGGTTCCCTCTGCCCGGCCTGCACCCTCTCCAATCTGGGACCCCTCAGGGGATGTCTGACTGCCGGTTTAGGCCTGATCCCTGTGGGACATCTGGCAGTCGGACATCTCTCTTGCAATTCAGGACCGCTGGCACCTAACCACTCACCTGCCTGCCAGCCTGCTTGCCCCCAACTGCCCCCCACTGCTGGCCTGATTGCCCCAAACTGCCCTCCCCTCCTGGCCTGATCGCCCCTGGTCTAATTAGCATATTACCCTTTTAATATATATATATATATATATATATATATATATATATATATATATATATAATCTCAGAGAGGAAGGGAGAGGGAAGAGAGAAACATCAATGATAGAGAATCATGGATCGGCTGCCTCCTGCACACCTCCCACTGGGGATTGAGCCTGCAACCTGGGCATGTGCCCTTGCCCAGAATTGAAATCAGGATCCTACAGTCTGCAGGCTGATGCTCTATCCACTCAGCCAAACCAGCCAGGACACCACCAGTCACTTTTAGAACATGATATTGCTTCTAGAAGAAAACCCATGCCACCTTTCCCATCTAGCTGCCTGCCTGCCCCACCCAGCCATCAGCACACTGCTGTTTCAGACATTTCATGGGAATGGGACCATACACAATGGGCATTTTGTGACTGGCTGCCTCACTTGGGTGTATACCTTGGAGTGGCGAGTTGCAGGGTCCTATGTGACTGATTAATCATTTGAGGAGTGGCCGCACCATTTCCATTCTGATAGCAGTGTGTGAGGGCTTGCATTTGTCCACATCCTTGCCACCAATTGCTATCATGTAATTTTGGTTGTAGCCTCCAAGGGGACCTCGGGGTCCCGCCGACGCATTGCTCTCTAGAGCAACAATCTATGCTTTTCAATTCAGTTTTAAAAGTGGAAGTTGTTTGAAATGTCTGCACAAACATCCCTATTGGTAAGTTCTCGCTGCCTAGGATCCTCTGTGACACAGCTTGCAGGGGCTAAGTCTGTTCCATGCCAACCTCATCCCCCTGCTGCCTGGTCCTGTCTGGTACTGGGGAGGGCCCTGGGGAGGGTGCTGGGGGCACCAGCCAACCCTCTGCAGGGCTGGCCACAGGCTGTGTTGGGCTTTAGGAGCCGAGGGAGGAAGAGCGAGGTTCAGGAGCAGCTTTGGGGCTGTGCCTGTTGTGGTGACTGTGCTGCTTCCCACAGGCCGAGGTGAGTGGTGCCATGGGGTGGGGGGGGTGCCATCTCTGAATGAAGCCATCGGAGTTGAGGAGCTCCTGGGTGCCTGTCTGCGGGCTCCACTGCACCCACTGTCCTGGCTTCTACGCCTTAGAAGGCAAAGGTCCAATCAGCAAAAATGAAAACTTTAAAGAAGTGATGTGGGCTCCACCTCAGAGTGGCTCAGACACGGGTTCACAGTCCCACGTGGAATTCATACACCAGTGTGTGGGCAGCGGCCACATGTGCCCAGCGTGGCCCTCTGGCAGGGCCCAAGTGCAGGGAGCAGCTGGAACTTCATTGAGAGAGAAAGTTCACGGGCTGAAGGCTCCCTCTTCAAACACTGATCACTGGTCATGGTCTGGCCCCCAACTCCCATCTACAGGGCCCTCCTCACAGAGTAAAGGGTGCCAGTCGAGGCCTCTTCTGGCCATCCCCATGGACCCGTGGGCTCTCCTGAGTCTGTGGGTGCAGATGTGGGGGCCTCCGCTGGGAAGCGCAGCCACAGCTGCAGCCCTGAGGCCAGGCTCTGGGCTATGAGCTGGGGTCACCAGTGCTGCAGCCCCCACAACCACAGCCCCATTGATCTGCAGCCCCCCCTGATCCACAGTAGCCCCCATCTGTAGCCCCCCTGGTCCTCAGCCCCCCTGGTCCATAGCCCCCCACCGATCTGAACCCCCCTAATCTGCAGCCCCCCATCCATAGCCCCCCTGATCTTTAGCTCCCTGTGCAGTGATTCTGGGCTCGTTGTGAATGCGTCATTATTCCAGGCCCGAGGGTGTGCTGGCCGTTCGGGGGCTGGCAGCACTGGGAGCTGGCGGCTGCTCAGGTCACTGCTGTTCGGTGGTTGAGTTACGGTGTCTGGGCTAATTTGCGTATTTCTCTATTACATATATAGATGATTGTAATTAATTAACATTAAGTTTAACAAACTAAGGATAATATCGCTGTGGTAGGATGTCTCGAGTATGGTCACAAATTAAGGTCACCAGATAAGATGCAGGATGCTCTGTTTTTACCTCTTCTAGAATGAAACTTGGCTTAAGATTGGTGATGTACATATATTCTTGTCATCCTTCTATTACCTTTACTGTTGGGGATGTTAGGAACATGGGGATACAGTTTCTCTTTGTTAGATACAAACTTTATATAAACATTTTTTATACACTGTTTCCAGCTGAGGCTGCACTGGCTGAGTGCCTTTTCCCTAGGTATGAATAGTGCTAAACTCTATAGCTGATAGGCATATGTTAAGTGGTACAGGAAATGGATCTAAGCTGTATGATTTGGTCACAAATCAGGTGGTTGTAATTAGGAATCACTTCATGTGAAATGAATGTTTTCGGGGGTAACCTGTCTAGAGCCAATGATATTTATAAAGTATCCAAAAATTTTAAAACAAACTACTTAATAACTTCTCCTAAATAATACTCATTATTTTGGATTGACATTTTCTCTTTTTTAGTTTTTTATTGTTTAATGTATTACATAAGTCTCCTTTCCCCACCCCCCCACCCCGCATTGACCCCTCCCCGGCCACCCCAACCCCCATCACATGCCCTCACCTCCACCTCCCCGCCCCGGTCTGTGTCTAATGGCTGCTCACGTGGCCACTAGAGCAGTCATGGAGCCCAAGGCTGCTGGGTAAGGCTTGGCTGTTCACATGTGGTCATGATGCCCGGGGCTAAAGCCTCTGGCTTGTGGGAGGGGAGTGCCCTCTGGAACTCACAGGAGTGCTCAGCTTGGGAAGCTTAAGTCCCGTTGTCTGTGGATCAGCAGCTGAGGCAGCAGGTCCCTGGCCAGAGTGGCTGTAGAATCCTGGGTGGTGTCGGAGGTCTCCCAGGTGGATGTGAGACTGGACTCCCAGTCACAGCACCTCTCCCCTTCAAGATGGCACAGCGTATGCAGCAGAGCCAGCTGCCCTGGGAGAGATATTGGCAGTAGCAGAGGCTGCCCGGCTATGCGAGCAAGGTCTGCCAGCCCCTGAAGGTCCTGCGAGATCCAGCTGTCCTCACTCGGACACACACACACACACCACAGGTTCACATACTTCCCTTTCACTTCCTCACTCACACTCTCCCCCTCACTGCTGTCCTGACGGGCGCCATCTTGGAATCTCTGGATTGACATTTTCAGGTGACAGTGAACTCCTCTTTTGAGAAGAGAGGGACTTGGGGGAAACAATGGAGTTGTTTCTGGATTAATCTGAAATATTTTATCAATGACTGACGCATTACACTGCATTATATTGATAAGGAGGGAGTTCTTTTAGAGTTTTTAAAGTTTTTTCTTTTATTTTTGTTTTTTTGTTTGTTTTACAGAATTAGTACACTATAAGTAGGCATGTGAACATGGTCTAACATAAAGCATTTGTAAGCCCCTAAATGATTGATTGAAAGGAAAACAACTACCTTGACATCTCTAAATCTGTCCTATAGGCAAAGAAAAAATCCCCAGACAATTTAGTCAACACTTGGAAATAAACTATAAGATCAGTGCTTTTCATTTGGCATTTTGATGATTCCATGTCCGGCAATGTGCTCATCAATCAAGGAGTTAGAATACTATGTGTATTAGCATTTCAGTTACCCAGTTAATATAAAAACAAATATATATTCATTAATGACAGATTTTCTTATTTTCATACAGAATTATGAAAGCTCTAGGCTATGAAATAGAATAGCTAAAAATTAGACAACTATTAATAATAGGATTAATTAGATTCTGGCCCTAAGGCTAAGAAAATGGACTGAGAATTAGAATAGCACTAAAGTTATGCAAGTTGTCCAAGTGGCAAAATGCAACTAATTAATGCTAATAAACTAAATTCTAATCAGACACTATTTATATAAAATACTTTTCATCTACAGGCAAAAATCTAAGTAGAAAAATATGACCTTCCAGAACTATCAACAACACCATACTAATGAAAAAAAGTGTATTCATTTACAATAAATTATAATTACAGCTTTTGAAAAAATTGAGCTCTCATTGTAAAAACATGCCATTTTCTCTAAAATTAATATATTCTATAAAGTAATTTGCAAAAGAAAATGCTTTGTCTTCATTCTTTTTGTGTGAAGGTCAGATTAGTATTTAGCTGCAGGAATTGTTTCCCTTCTTTAATTTGAAACAACAGTGACATTTTCTGAAGTATATACAGTTAGCACTATCATGATCAACACAATTCATTTTTCCCCATTTCCTTTGATGTTAATCATAGTGGTCCTTCAAGTTGCTACATGATTTTGAGATTGAAATTCCAAGAAGGAAAGTGGCTGCTGATTCCTAGACCAAAACAGAATAGTGGTGTCAGATGAGAGCTGTTTTGCAGTGTTTTGTCACATTTCATTTTGACTTTGACTTTTTTCTCTGTTTGACATATGTTCTGAACTGGGGTGCTATAAAGTTTTTATTGCCATAAGTTTGAAATCACCACATTACTCATGAGCTGGGAAGTCACAAGTGATTTTTAGCTTCTTTTAAAGCTATAGAAATAAAACTTTACAGCACCCTACCCTGGTATATATTGTTTTATGCATCAACACATTTGGCTCCACTTTACTCTTTTTTTTATTCCTCTTCATTATTTTCTCTGAATTACAGCAGAATTTTCAGTGAAGTTTCTTAATATATAACAGTTTGATTTAAGCTGCATTTTATGGTCCTCTTATGCATTTTTAATGTAGATTTTCTTTAACCTTTAACAACCATCCTTTTTCTTTTGTAATTTTAGATAATCCGTTTAAACAAAGTTCATCGTGAAATTTATTGCTGTTGGAACAGCAATTTGATTGCAAAAGTTAGTTTTTGGTTTCCAAGCAAACCAAAACTATTGTTCAAGATGAAATATGATAGACGAACATTTGCTACCTTTCACAGAAGTAATTAAAATTCTTAACACATACACAATCACACTACACAATTTGTGTGGCACATGCATGGCAGAAAAACACAAGCCTTCCATTTTAAATGTTATGCAATCTAGCCTCTACAAGGACATCAATATTTCATGCTGAAAGTATCCAAACTATAAAGTGATTCTAGAATTAGCTTATCCCAGAAGAACCTATGAGCAAAGTGACTGACCTGACAGCCTGGAGTGATGTGCTCAGAGTGGATCTGATAGGGAGCTATATATTTTAAGTTCAGGAAGCAAGCTTACTATGTTGTGTTTTTTTGTGTTTTTTTTTTTTTCAACTTAGGACATAAATGTGGTAAAGAAATTCCCAGGAAATTGTCTAGACTTCTATGAAAAGTTCTCCAAATTTCCTTCATATCTCCAGATCTTTTTTAAAATTTAAGTTCTTTATTGTTGAAAGTATTACATTTGTCTCCTTTCCCACCCCATAACCCCACCCCACCCCCCTTTGACCTCTCCCGGCCGCTTCCACCCCTCAGCACATGTTCTCACCCCCCTACTGTCTTGTGTCCATTGGTTATGCTTATATGCATGCATAGAAGTCTGTTGGTTCATATCTTACCCCCATCCCCACCTTCCCCTGCCTTCCCTCTGAGGTTTGATATTATGTTCGATGCTTCTGTGTCCCTGGATCTATTTTTGTTCATCAATTTATGTTGTTCATTATATTCCACAAATGAGTGAGATCATGTGATAGTTATCTTTCTCTGACTGGCTTATTTCGCTTAGTATAATGCTCTCCAGTTCCATCCATGCTGTTGCAAATGGTTAAGAGTTCCTTCTTTTTTACAGCAGCTTAGTATTCCACTGTATAGATGTACCAGTTTTTTCTTCTTTCTTTATTGATTAAGGTATTACATATGTGTCCTTATCTCCCTATTGCCCCCCCTCATGTCCTCACCCCCCTGGTGTCTATGACCATTGGTTATGCTTATATGCATGCATACAAGTCCTTGTACCACTGTTTTTTAATCCACTCATCTGCTGATGGACACTTAGGTTGTTTCCAAATCTTAGCTATTGTAAATTGTACTGCCATGAACATAGGGGTGCATGCATTCTTTCTGATCAGTGCTTCCAGTTTCTTAGGATATATTCCTAGACCACTGGGTCAAATGGCAGTTCCATTTTTAATTTTTTTAAAGGAAACTCCATACTGTCTTCCATAGTGGCTGTACCAGTCTGCATTCCCACCAGCAGTGCACGAGGGTTCCTTTTTCTCCACATCCTTGCCAGCACTTGCCCTTTGTTGATTTGTTGATGATAGCCAGTCTGACAGGTGTGAGATGGTACCTCATTGTTGTTTTGATTTGCATCTTTCAGATGATTAATGACTTTGAGCATTTTTTCATGTCTCTTGACCTTCTGTATGTCCACTTTCTAAATGTGTCTGTTTAGGTCCTTTGCCCATTTTTTTATTGTATTGTTTATTTTCCTTTTGTTGTATGAGATTCCTATAAATTTTGGAGATTAAGCCCTTATCAGGTATAACATTGGCAAATATGTTCTCCCATGCAGTGGGCTTTGTTGATGTTTTCTTTTGATTTGCAAGAGCTTTTTGTTTTGATGTAGTCCCATTTGTTCATTTTCTCCTTATTTTCCATTGCCCTAGGAGCTGTATCAGTAAAGATATTGCTAGGAAAAATGTCTGCTATTTTGTTGCCTATGGCTTCTTCTAGGATTTTTATGGTTTCCTGCCTTACCTTTAAGTTCTTTATCCATTCTGAGTTTGTTTTTGTGTATGGTGTAAGTTGGTGGTCTAATTTCATTTTTTGGCAATTATCTGTCCAATTTTCCCAACACCATTTATTGAAGAGACTGTCTTGACTCCATTGTATGCTCTTGTCTCCTTTGTCAAATATTAATTGAGCATAATGGCTTGGGTCAGTTTCTGGATTCTCTGTTTTGTTCCATTGGTCTATATGTCTGTTCTTATGCCAGTACCAGACAGTTTTGAAAACAGTGGCTTTGTAGTATAGCTTGATATCTGGTATTGTGATCCCTTCAACTTGGTTCTTCTTTTTTAGGATTGCTGCAGCTATTCAGGGTCTTTTTTTATTCCAGATGAATTTGTTCTAGGTCTGTGAAATATGCCATTGGTATTTTAATGGGGATTGCATTGAATCTATGGATTTCTTTGGGTAGTATGGATATTTTAATGATGTTGATTCTCACAATATCTGAAAATTAATAAACATGATACATCACATAAACAAATTGAAAGGCATAAACTACATGATCATATCAGTTGATTCAGAAAAAGCATTTGATAAAATCCAGCATCATCCTTTTTTTAAATATTTTATTGATTTTTCACAGAGAGGAAGGGAGAGGGATAGAGAGTTAGAAACATCGATGAGAGAGAAACATCGATCAGCTGCCTCCTGCACACCTCCTACTGGGGATGTGCCTGCAACCAAGGTACATGCCCTTGGCTGGAATGGAACCTGGGACCTTTCAGTCCGCAGGCCGATGCTCTATCCACTGAGCCAAACCGGTTAGGGCACAACATCCTTTTTTGATAAAATCTCTCAGCAAAGTGGGAATAGGGGGATCATACCTCAACATAATAAAGACCTTATATGACAAACCTACAGCCAACATCATATTCAGTGGGCAAATACTAAAACCATTTCCCCTAGGAACAGGAACAATACAGGGATGTGTACTTTCACCACTCCTGTTTGACATAGTATTGGAAGTGCTAGCCATAGTGATCAGACAAGAAGAAGAAATAAAAGGCATCCAAATTGGAAAAGAAGAAGTAAAACTGTCATTATTTGCAGATGGCATGATATTGTACATAGAAAACCCTAAAGATTCCATCAAAAACTACTAATAAATGAATTCAGCAATGTAGCAGGATATACAATTAACACCCAGAAATCTATGGCTTTTTTTTATACACCGATAATGAACTCACAGAAAGAGAAACAAACAAGCAAAAGAACAATCCCATTTGTGATTGCAACAAAAAAGTTAAGATACCTAGAATAAATTCAATCAAGGAAGTAAAGGACCTGTACTCGGAAAACTACATGACTTTGAAAAAAGAGATAGAGGAAAATATAAACAAGTGGAAAAATATCCAATGTTCATGCATTGGTAGAATCAACATATCTCCATCTCTAGACTCGGATGTTGAATGTTCTATTTTGGTGATTTCTAGAAGGCTGAATAAAGTCAGAAACGTGTGCATAGCTGACCCAGCTTCAAGAAATAATTATGGTTGCTGTCATATTACTTTTAACTCATAAGTAATTAATACTAAGAAGAACTGGAGTTCCTATTTGTGCATTCAGTTTTTCTTACGACAACAGTCCCAATCAAAGTCCCTTATTCAGTGTGATTCTACACACACACACACACACACACACACACAATCACACCCATGCACCATGTTTCACATGTGAAGGAGGAAAGACCAATATTAACTGGCTTTAAGTTTTCATTGTGAGGAGTAACATATGTGATCTTGAAGTGATCAATTATTTTTCTGCTGAGGCTGATACATGTAGTTTGGGAGGCTACACTGTCTTCTGGACACTCTTTCTTACATGTTATGGTTATTTGAAGAATCCAAATAAGTGTGATGAAAGAAATGACTGCTTTATTCCAGAGGAAAAGTGAAGAGATTTTGTTCATCCGTGAGAGCACATGACAGCATCCACAAATAGACTTGATTGTAAAGGCCTTTATTTAATGTTAAATGAAAAGAACAAGGGATTTTCTCCTTTAATGATAATGTGGCGCTGAAATAATGGAGGGAGACATTGTTGTGGGTTAATATGGAATGAAGCACAGTTAATAGGACTATGCATACTTTTGTGTGGGGAGGAATCACCAAAAATGTAACTCTCCAACTGTGTGCTGAATCGGCCTGTGTTTTGTCTGGCTGCTATAGTTGGTGTGTGGGCCATCTGGCTCATGAATGCCAGTAATGTTTGTGCACACACACATCAATAAGAACTGGTGCAGGGCCTAGTAAGAAGCACTAGCCCATTAGGTGACATGCCAGGACCACTAAGCACTCAAGTAGGAATGCCAGCCTGGGAGCTTCTACTCAATCTGACATTGACATGAGCATTGGAGGGACCTTTTGATTCATCTGACTGTACCGTTGATGTCAAGGTTCTGCTAGATTAAGCATGTGGATGCCAGGTCATATAAGGCCTCATTTATATCATTGGTTTTGCCTGTGTGACTCAAATGTAGCAAAACATTTTAAAAATGAACTTGAGCCTTAGGTTCTGTGCCTTTTGGACACAGACTGATCATTGACCTGAAATTGTCAAACATTCCTGACTAATAGACAGAAAGACATCAGAAACAGCTTTGTATATCCTGCTCCCAGAAGTATATTATGCCACTAGTTTTTGATAGAAGTACTAAATATTTTAGAATCTTTTACCCAATAATCCTTACAGATAGAAGGAGGGGTTGCAATAAGATGCATTCTCATTTCTTGTGTGTTTTCAACCAGGTCACTGAAACTGAAAGGGACAACCACACTTAACAAAAAATATGAACAAATTTTGAGTTCACTGAAATAACATAAGTTTTTTATTTAATTTAGCCATTTGAATTACTGGCTACTAATCTTTTCTTTTTGAAACTTGGTTCACTGATATTGATTACAGGTTTTCACTCATTTGTTTCAATTCTGATGATGGAAATTAACAAGTCTGAAAAAAAGCAGCTAGAGGATTAGTTATTCTCTAAGTTAGATGCCTTGATGCTACATAGACTAAGGTGAAATACTGCTATATTTAACTTATTTTAAAATTTGAATTGGATATAATGTGTAGCATGTATGCAACTTGATCTATTAGTACATCCTCACCTAGAGAGCACTTTAAAATGATGCTATGATTTTTCTTTGAAAATTATTTCTTACCCCTAAATTTCTGAAGTCACTAAAAAAGTAATAGTCTTTTATATATAAGACCTATTTATATAAAATACATTTCCAAGTAACTAATCCTTGCTAAAGAGAAATTTCAAAGTTATTTCTGGACAAGTTTTAAAAAAAATAGTGTTGATTTGTCTAACTTGGTACAAATATTAAGAGGATAATGCAAGTTTAACTAACTGGGTACAATAATAGAAATGACATAAATGCTCTTGTATAATGAGTGCTCATGTTTGGCACCGTGATAAATATATCACATCTATGATTTCACTTTTCCCCTCAAATAAAACTGTGATGCTACTATTATCTCCATTTTATGGACAGGGAAACTGAGGCACAATTTATAAAAGCTACAATACTTATTCCAGAGTTTCTTTTTTTATTATTTGCTAACAAAAAGGTAGATGTTCCTTGGAGATGTATATATATATATATATATATATATATATATATCAATGTTATTTCTACATTTCTAACAACCTTGATACTGAAAAACAAATAAATGATGCCTTTTGGGGAAAAGGCAGTTCTGTAGTCAGGCCCACACATGAAGTATTTGATCTCTGTAGGTTTTAACAATCAATCAGGAGTTATTTTTCCTGCTTTGGCATCTGTCTACTTGGCAAGCTCCCCAACTGTGGTGTTGGCAGCCCCGTGACTGTGACTGCCTCTGGTTTTTCCACAATAACTGGCTGTAGCTTATCTCCCGTGGCTGCCCTATTATCTTTATAATTATAGTCCTCAACTTAAATCAGAAGAGTGTAATAGAAATTGTGAATTTTCCTGAATTTTTTTCAAAGATGCTAAGCATTTGTTAAGGTTCCTCAGGAATAAACTTTGAATTCTAAGTAAGCTTTTCTCTTACAAATGGATCCATATGTTATGATAGGAAAGAATGCCATCATGTGTGGCATTAAAATAAACTATCTCAAACTAGTAATTGTAGCTATTAGTACTTTTAATCATTTGTACTTATAATCAAAATTTTGTTGAGTCTTAGCGTATATTGTAAATAATAAAACACATCTTATGTCTAAAAAGTTTAAGAAATGCTGTCTTGTTATGGGGGGGGGGGGATGCATCATAATAGTGTATATGTGAGTCACATTATGTAAGGCCCTGAAATTATCCCAATTAAAATAGCTATATTTTTACATAGCTGAGTATGTGTGTGTACTGTTAAAAAATTCAACTGAGTAAATTTAAAGATCAGATTGGCTTTCTTCAATGATTCATGAATCAGGCAGCTTCTATCTAGCAAATAGAAATGAGTTCCACAGAGTTGCAGAAAATGGAAGACTTTTTAAAGATGGAAAGGGGGCAGAAAAAGGAAATTATTAGCAAAGAACACATTGTTTCAGACATGGCTGCCCTCCTAAGGGGAATGGATGGGCCTATTGGGCGGATTATCTCACTAGCACTGACCAGGTAATTCCCAGCTGACTGCTAAAGGGTTACATTCCTAAGGAGAGGTTGACAGTGCAATTAGATTAGGTATTAGGTCTTGGTTTGCTGAAGTGAGGTTTAGCACAAGTGACTCCATTTTTTCCCTGTTGTTTCTTTTTAATAATGCATGTAAAAACACAACATATGCATTTTATATAACCACATGTACATTGTAAGGATATCTTTTTATATAGATACAAAGCTTAGGATTTCTTTACCAACATAAGATAGGAACTACTATAACATGAAAATGAAATTAAGCACACTTCCTTCATTCACATATCACTAGTTTTCATTATTAGTTGCCCAATGGCAGCGGTTCTCAACCTGTGGGTCGTCAACCTGTGGGTCGCGACCCCTTTTGAGGTCGAACGACCCTTTCATAGGGGTCGCCTAAGACCATCGGAAAACACATATATAATTACATATTGTTTTTGTGATTAATCACTATGCTTTATGTTCAATTTGTAATAATGAAAATACATCCTGCATATCAGATATTTATATAACGATTCATAACAGTAGCAAAATTACAGTTATGAAGTAGCAACAAAAATAATTTTATGGTTGGGGGTCACCACAACATAAGGAACTGTATTAAAGGGTCGCAGCATTAGGAAGGTTGGGAACCACTGCCCCATGGGTACCTTTTGAATCATATTATACATCTTTCTGTCCACCCCTCACCCCCATTCAAGAAAGGAAAACTCTGTTGAGGCCTCAAGGTCACAGGATTCAGGTAGAAAGCCGCCCTGTAGGCAAAGGAGGTGGTGGAGGGGGCCTCATTTAACCTATTTCTTGGGGTGCAGGTTGTTGGTGTGTTCACACTTCTTGCAGCAGTTGACCCCGTAGGGGTTCAGGTGGGTGTAACACTTGTCACAGTTGTACTTCCGAGCAGCTGGCAGAGGGATGGCTCATGATGTCTCCCAGCAGACGAAGCACCTAGAGCAGGCTGGACTCTTTCTGAATATTGTAGTCTGAGAGTGTGGCCATCTCCAGCTGTTTTCCCACAAAAATCAGATGCTGCCAGTCAGAGGGATGCCTCCGTGTCTTGGATTCTAGCTTTCACATTCTCGAGGGTGATGATCTTGTCAGGCAGGGTCTGACAAAGATTCGCATCTCTGTGTCTGCTGGGGAGGCTGTTTGGCTGCCTTGTTGAAGACAAACATTTTTCAATTAAATATGGGGAGGTTGAAAATTAAGTGACAATTCTAAAGTTGTCGGTGAAAGACCTGAAGCTATGCTATTTAAAAGCTAGTATAGGGAAAGGGAAGGGTATTTCTTTATTCATGATGTTAATTATACAAGCAGTACACTACATAAATGCTAGCAGCAAGGGTGATATAAGCAGTACTTAAAAGGTTTCAGTGAAAAGCAGCCCCTTCTATTAAAGTAGATTTAAAGTGCTGCCTCCTTTATTCATATGAATTTGAATAAAAATGATGTATGTTCCATGAGTAATAACAATAGTTAATATTTATTGAAGTGCTTACCATATGCCTGGCACTGAACTAAGGGCTTCATATATTATAGCACATAACCATCCTAAGAAGTGGATACTATTATTACCTCAATTTTTATACACAGGGAAATTAAAGCACAGAGATTAAATAACTTGCCCACAATTTCACCATCTGTGTGCCTCTAGCAATCAATTGTAACCCACTTTTTTTAAAATCCCACCTCCCTTAAGAACAAATTACTGATTTTAGGTGGGTGTTGTAATGAACTATTTTTATTAATTATAGCTCAGAACTATCTTTTTAATAACTTGATTTTTTTTAGCCAGCAAGCAAGGAGCACTTCCAGTTTAAAAAAAAAAAAAAAAAAAGCCTTAGACAGAAAACGTACTTTAAAGGTCAGCTCATGGCCGTAATGCATAATGTCTATTTAAATAGCTTAGTAAATGTCTGATGTCCTCTCAGAAACTCCTGCTGGATCTGGGGCGGGGGGTGGGGGGGAAATGAGGCCATCTGGGCAGACTTCTACTGCTAGGTGGGGGTCAGGATGCTCGGTTGGGTCACCTTCTTCTGTTGGGGGAGGAGATGTAAGTCGCCCAGCTGCTGCTCCTAACAAAAGTAACCCCAAATTGACTTTATCATGAGAAAGTATTTCTTTAAACTGTGAATGTTGTAGATATTCTCAGTGATTTTCCTACTGCTAAATGATTAAAAAATTTTAATATGCAGATATAATAAAATCATGGTTAAATGTAACAAATACTTATTGAGCTCTGCCAATCTGTTGTTCACAATGCTAGATTGGTTGATATGTCCATGCTTCTGCTCTTCCTGGAATGGGTGAGCAAAGGCACACCTATGTTACTTTCCACTAGATTTTTTAAATTTTTTTAAATTGATTTTAGAGAGAGGGGAAGGAAGAGATAGAGAGATAGACACAGTGATTGACTGCCTCCTGCATGCCCCCTACTGGGGATTGAGCCTGCAAGTGGGGCATGTGCCCTCACCGGGAATCGAACCAGTGACCTCTTGGGTCGACGCTCAATACTGAGCCATGCTGGCCTGGGCCACTAGATATTTTAAAGGGATGGGGGGGGGGAATCCACATTTATATTCAAAGTGACTTTCTCATCAGTTAGCTACTTTAATTATAAAATCAATTGTTATTAGTGGTAGTTGATGCTTAATCCACTAGTGTCAAGATGACATGTATTATAGAAAAATAGATAGTATCTTTCCTATGAGAGGAAATAAAATTCTACCTTACCATGAATACTTTTAATTAAAGAGAAATCAACATATAAAAGTCTGCTTTTTCTTTGTGACATTTAAAAAATATCCTCTCCAACTGCTTTAGGTTCACTAATGGTAGGCTAAATTCACTAAGCTTTGTCATATTGGTGCCTGAGAACATCTCAGAAATTAGTAAATTATTATTTTTCTGCATTTTTTGTGTGTTTTGTTTTTGTTCTTGCTTTTAGGGACAACTATTGAGAAATTATCTCTACACACATACACACACATACACACATATCCATTCACACTACTATATTTATGCATTATTTTCAACTGATATGTTTTAGAGTCATTGAGACATTAATTTTATAGGTTACTTTAACATTTTATAGTTCTTAGTGAATAGCATGGTATTTTGAAACATCCTTTATCTGTAATAATGTAAATAATCCCATTTCATTTGTTTTATTTATAAAATGTTTCCAAAAATGTCATGTAAATGATGTCTGAAATTTTGTATTACCCTGGCTGTAAATGCTAGGAGTATTAATATTAATCAGGTTGTTGTCGATATAGATTTCTAATACAATGCTCTTTAGTTAGACATTGAGTATCAGAGAGAGGATATTTCAGAATACCCAAACCTCATTTAGAGACAAATAAGCCTACTAGATAGGATGGCTCTGACTATGAACTATATCAAATTAAAATTTCCCCCAATTCAGATAATAATGCTAACCTTGACTTGAGAAAAGGCTGGACAATCACCAGAGTTAGCGGACGGGAGGCAAATAATATGGACAGTATAAGAAAAATGACAGAAATAGGGGCTTATGCTGAAAAATGTAAGTTTCAATTAGCAAACTATAGAGGATATTGAAAATCAGACAGGATATTTTAATGTATGTGCAATTAAATGTTTGGACCCTCCTTGTCTCTTGCTTCAAATATCCAATGGTGAAGGGAACTATGCTAGTGTAATACTACCGCCCTGTGCATTAGCCCTTCATGTACTCCTATCAAGAAAGCAGAACTGAACCATCTGAGTTTGGGAGGAGGAACTGATCATGTGTGGCTCAGCACATTTTACTTGGGGTCTCTGTCTATGATGTAAATTGTATGGGGGTGTTTGACACAGGAAAAGATCTGCTGCTATTTAATGCTACTCATGGCTGTCACTAGGCAAATTATCACTAGGCAAATTACTACCAAGCATACATAGCAAGAAGGCTTAAGCCATGCTCACTGATACTGGGTTTATCATTAATAAAGGAAACATTTTCATCTATATCTGTCTGATTCATATGTCTATGACTTACTTGATTACAAACTTTTGTGGGAAAAATAGATTTGTTATTAATCCTCTCCAACCCCATCTATATGAAATATGAAAACATCAGTTTTTGAGCATAGAAATGAGATGAAAAAAAAATGATTAGAAAAAATTGTTTGCTTGTACTATAATGGATGACTTTGGAATGGACTAAAGTTGAGGATTAAGGAAATCAGTTTAGAGGCTACTTCAGTATTCTTGGTGGTAGAGACTAGCTGATGATTAGGATTAGAAAAGTGAAGATAACGAAAGGGAAGAAATTATCTCTCCATATGAGTTCCAGTGATATTTATTGGTGCATAAAATGTATATTTCTCTACCCTATTGTACTTTATACATCTATCCTTAACCCCATGCACTCCATTTTTAGTATGGCAGAAAGAATAAATGTTTTTACAAGATTCATTGGACTGTTGCTTATAACTTTTCAATAGTTGTCCATTGCTGTACAGTTAATGTTTAAATAACTACTTAACAAGCACTACAGAGTCCTACCTTTTACTGGCCTTCCCTCTTTGATTTCTACCCCTCTCCACATCCCTCTCTAAATTCCATTGCTACTGATCTTTTAAGACACTGGACTATTCTCAGTCTCCTTTTTATCCTTCAGGTTAAAACTTAATGTTTCTTCCTCGGGGAGCTTTCTAAAAAGCAATCCTCAGCTCCTATGTGAGCTCACTTCTTCTATTATATGTTCTTTGAACAGCCAGCGCTCCCTTCACAGCACCCAGCACAGCTGAAGGACACTATTTGTCAGCTAAAGGTGTGAGACTTCTATGAAGCTTCTAATTACTCCTGGTGTTTATAGTTGTGCATTCTCTCTTGTTTTCTTTACCAAACAGATTCCATCTATATCTTTCAGTATTTCCACAAATATCCTGGTCTTCTGCTTGCTCTCATTCTTGTTTCCCACACTGATTATTTTATTCTTTTAACACATGCATACTTCCTGTCATTTCAATAGAATTTTAGGTAAAAGAGAAAGAGTGTTAAGTAACAAAATGATTGCTATGAACCAAAAAATATTTAATATACACTTAACTAGGTAGTCAGACTAAATTTTTATTATCTATTGTGAAAAATGCTTTGGTAGCAACACTGGGTCATGTTAAACAAACTAGGTTTCAGGAACATGGATAAATTAAGCTTTAGCTGCTCTCTAGAGTAATTCTAAGCCTCAAATATTCTAAATGGCTGGAACATTCATCCTCTGATTTGGGTTCATAGATTATTGTGATGAAGAAAACTATGCCAAGGAAAATGAGATGAGATTTTTTAATGTTTTTTTTTTTTTATTGATTTGAGAGAGAGAGGAAGAGAGAGAGGAACTGAGTAACTCCCCCAACTGGTGGCAAACTTGCTTTGCTAAGAGAGAGAGAGAGAGAGAGAGAGAGAGAGAGAGAGAGAGAGAGAGAGAGAGAGACATCAATGTGAGAGAGAAACATCAATTGGCTGCCTCCTGCATATCCCATACTGGGGATAGAGCCCACAACTCAGTCGTGTGTCCTGCCCAGGAATCAAACCAGCAACCTCTTGCTGCATGGATGATGCTCAACCAACTGAGCCACACGGGCCAGGGCGAGATGAGAAGATTCTTTTCATCAAGTTATGGGACATGAAATATAAGCCCTTGATATAAAGGAGTTGGAACTCACATCCTGGTCATTGTAGTTTGGTCCAAAATTAACAATAATTCCTAAGAATATATAAATTATAAATGCTTTGTTTAACTTAGTTTATTTGTCTACTCTAAAATTTCCATCTACAAAAATAATTTTCTGAAAGTATTGTAGGCAAGGAAGAACTTTCCTCCACCCTCCTACATTCTTTTGGCTGGGCTAATAATTAAATCTACAAGAGACAGATTATATTAACGAGAAAATAACCAGATTTCATTACATATGAGAACCCTACGTACATGAGATGATCAGAGAGAGCTAAAGTGAAGTATATATGACAGTCTGAACTAAGGATGAGTAAGGTACCTTAGGGCTTCAGAAGGGAGGAAGGTTATTCTCAGGATAATAAGAAGAGCAGATGATGCCAAAACCGGTTTGCTCAGTGGGTAGAGCGTCGGACTGCAGACTGAAAGGTCCCAGGTTCAATTCTGGTCAAGGGCATGTACCTGGGTTGTGGGCACATCCCCAGTAGGAGATGTGCAGGAGGCAGCTGATCGATGTTTCTCTCTCATCGATGTTTCTAACTATCTCTCTTCCTTCCTCTCTGTAAAAAATCAATAAAATATATTAAAAAAAAAAAAGAAGAGCAGATGTTAAGTAGTGAAGTTTACCCTGCTCTATGGATAGATCATAAAAAGTTATTTCAGGTAATAACTATTATTATGGGCAATGCCCCCAATTTAAATTGTTTAAGGGAGACAAAAGAAAAGCTTCTCTTTAACCTGCAGGATCTGACGGCTTCAGCTCAAAGTGATCCACATGCCAAACTCACACATCTTTGGGAGGCTTGTTCTGAACCCCTTCAGTGGCCTACCAGTACTTACTAGTAAGAAAGACTTCTCTCCATGAGACTGTGTCCAGAACACTGACTTGGCCATAGTTACGATAAGTTCTTCATGGGTTGTGTATTTGCAGACTATCAGTGTAAAGCACTTACTTGTCAAGAGTTGGAAAATTTTCAGGCAAAGTAAATAAAATTGTCTCTAACGCCTTATACAAAATTGAAGAAAGAGTTTGCCGTTTTATGGAGATAACAGGAGTTTCTTCTTCACTTGGAATTTCCTGAGATAAAGGCAGAAATAGAGTTGGAAAATCTTTTATAAAATATTTGAGAAGATAAGCATTTCTCTTGGAGGAAGTTGCTAAACAAGGCAGCTAGAGAGTGTTTTGGGGGTGGGTGCATCCCTTCCTGCCCTCAGCAGAGAAAAGTGGCACAATAGGGCCCTGCTGGCCCAAAAGTTCTTCAAAGATAATTGTGCTTCTGCAGCTTTTCTCCATATAATAGACTCCTCCTGCCCTATAGCAGCCTGCCTGGTCTGTGAACACCATGGGATTTGACCCTTTGAAGACATTTCTTTTGAAAGAGTTTGTCCTGTTTGTCCAGGTTTTATCCAGTAAAGGTCAACTATAGCTGGTTATAGTTTTGTCAGTGTTTCCATACCTTGGGACAAAGTTTGTTATTTGCTCAGTATTTTCTCTCTTGTTTTACTTCATATTTTGAGGATTAAAAAAAAGTTTTTCTGTATTTTCACCAGGTGTGATTATGCATTTTTCCTTTGGCTTTTCATACTTAACTTGCAAAAATACAAGTTAATAAAGTAGCTAGATATTTAGTCATCCTGGTGCTTTGTGGAATAAAGAACTAATCAGCTGTTATATATCTTGTCCTATTGATATTCTCTTCCTCCACTCTCTCCCTACACTGATATCTACATGCCTTTATATTGATCTGTTTTCAGATTACCCTGGATTGAGTCATTCTTGCATGTAATTTCCAAATGTGAAGGGAAGCCCTGCAGTGGTCTGGTGCTAAGCTATAGCTAATTTGTTTTCTTTAGAACCAAGTTGGCCAAAGTCCCAGGACAGAAACCTTAAAGGATAGGAACATTTAAATATAAAAACCATCTTCCCATCACTTGGACATGCAACCTTGCTCTCTGAATATATATCATCTCTTTTAAAAACTATCTTTTCCTATGTCTTATACAGGCTTCAACCCTGTATAACTGAACACCATTCTCTATAAAACAGATTTTATAATACTTCCATTATTGTCCTCAAAGAAAATTTTCCAATAATTTCACTTTTCTATATACAATTTCAAAAGAATAAAAATGAATTAAAGGATAATGATTAATTTAAAATAATATATAAAATAATATATACATAATGATCATAAATAATTTATTATCTAATATTAAAATAAGCAAGGCTGCATAATGCTGTAGATAAATATAGCGCCTGTACCTGGAAATATCAGGAATAGACAGCTATCAATTCTGACTAGTGAAAGTATGTGGTATTAAAGATTAAATGCTGTGAATAGAATGGCTAGTGGTAATGGTATTCCCCTATGTGATTAACAACTTTTTGTAAAGTTCTGAAGAAAAAAAGGTAATTTTCCCCTTTAATTTATTTGCATTTTGGTGAAGGAATTTCCTCTTACCTTTATAAGTTCCTTTGGCTAGACTAATAATCAGATTAACAGGAGACAAATTAACAGGAGAAAAGGACTGTATTTATTACATATGTACACATGGGGGTTTCCTAAGAATATTTGACCCCAGAACAGATCTGGTAGTGGAGGCTCATATGTCTTTTGGAGCTAAGGAGAGGGTGGGAGTGAAAGCAGTGTAATTTGGGATTTCAAAGAAGAAGAAGGCAATTCACAAGGAGATGGAAAAGCAAATATTTGGTAAACAAATATTTACTGGGCCATCTTTAACAATGGGACACAGAGAGGACTTTGGTAAAAAGGCCTTGCTGGTTCCTTCCTGTCTATCACACTAGTTCACCTTAAACTACATATATAAATAAAAGCCTAAGCAACTGAAGGACCAGTTGACCGGTCGCTATGATGCACACTGACCACCAGGGGGCAGACACTCAATGCAGGAGCTCCCCCTGGTGGTCAGTGCTCTTCCACAGCAGGAGCACCACTCAGCTGACCAATGGGCACCAGACACTGGGCTCACGGCCACCTGCCGCTTCACACTACTACATCCCTAGGGGGATTACAGACTGCCAATTTCCGCCTGATCTTGGCAGTCTGACATCCCCTGAGGGGTCCAGATTGCGAGAGGGTGCAGGCCAGGCTGAGGGACCCCACCGGTGCAGGAATCTGTGCACCAGGCCTCTAGTATTTATATATGATGATAGCTTATTTCCTCTAGCTAAAGTCTTTTAGGCAGTTAGGGGAAGAGTCAAAAGTTTTCCTGAGTCTTTTGTTTCTTAAAAATGACCAACTTAAAATAAAGAGTATCCCCAAAAGACATATTTTGGGTTTGCAAACTTGCTTCACTAAGCATGATAGTTGCTTTCTTGGAAAATTCAGGGTATATTAAAAATGTAAAAACAAAACAAAACCTTGCATTTGCATGTAAAATGGAGCTGGGTTCTAAGTTCACATAATTATAAACAGGTTTTCAGCTACATTTCTAAAGCTTGCAGACATGAAACAATTATTTGTTTTGCTGAACTGTTCTGCATGTTACCAGATGTCTTGCATCTTTGGTGCACCTCTCCCTTCATACAAATGTTAAAAATCTTTCCACATATTTCCTAAATGTACTCTAGAGAGTGGTTGTTCACCAATTGAGAAGCTGCAGATGGGGATTAATTTTTATGTGCAAGTAACAGAGACTAGATCAAACTGTTTAACCAAATAGAGGATTTGAATTTTTCATTTGATGAATTCTGAAGGAAGGCAGTCGAAGGAAAGAAAGTAGCCTTATGATGGCATTAACATCCCAGGCCCCTTCTGTCTTTTTGCTCTTTCACTCATAATGTGCTACTCTCACTCTCATGCTTGTCAATTACTGGTTACAAATGATAGTGTCAGTACCTCCAGCCTCACATCCACATTCCAGGGGAAGGAGACAAATAAGGGAGTGTAGAGGAGGAAAAATACTTTTCCCTCTAACCTCCTGGGTTCTTGATTGAGACCCTTGTAATAAAAGGCAGATTAACAGGAGAAAAACAGACAAGTTTAATAACATATATAGCTCCTGTATACATAGGAGAGACTCGGGAAAACTGAGTAACTCTCCCAAATGGCCCAAGCCCCCAATTTAAATACCATCTCAAGGTAAAGACAAAAGAAGATATTAGGGGGAGGGAGCCAGTTATGGGAAGTTATCAGGAAAAAATATAATAAATAAATAAGGGTCAGATTGATATGCAGATTTAAATCAGTTGCCTTCTCCTTTCATAAGAATTTCTAGATATTTAGATTCATCCTTTCCTCCCTGGTACAGAGAGGAAGACACCCTTACAAATGGAGGTTTCCCTTGTAAATATAAATGGCTCTTTCAGAAGGATAACTTCTACTTAGGTTATGATTTGCCTATGTCTGCTCTTTCTTAAAAATAATCAGCTCTGCCGAAACCGGTTTGGCTCAGTGGACATAGCGTAGACCTGCGGAATGGGGGGTCCCAGGATCGATTCCGGTCAGGGGCATGTACCTGGGCTGCGGGCATATCCCCAGTGGGAGATGTGCAGGAGGCAGCTGATCGATGTTTCTCTCTCATCGATGTTTCTAACTCTCTATCTCTTTCCCTTCCTCTCTGTAAAAAATCAATAAAATATATTTAAAAAAAATAATCAGCTCAAGATAATCCTTATACCAAAGAGGCTTATTTTGGGGTGACATATTCTGTTCCCCTTCAGAAGCAAGAATAAGGGGCAGCATATCTCAATAAAGCTGGGTGGGGGCGGGGGGGAGGGAAGAAAGGAGAGAGGAAAGGAAGGAAGGAAACAAAACTTTTCCAGAAATCTCCAGTAGTCTTCCTCTCACATGTCACAAGACCACTACTGGCTTCCAGAGATACTAGAAATGAGGTTGTTTTACCTATACACATTGGCACATATAAACAAAATACAAATTATGAAATTTGTTAAAAAGAAAGAAGGGCAGAATGTGTATTGAGGATGCAATTACCAGTGTCTGCCACTCTTGTGATTAGGAAGAAAGTGCCAGAAAAATATTTCAAGAACTATGTAAGCAAATTTGCCATTGACTCCCAAATGTTCTAGTTGAGATTTTTTTTTTTTGTCAATTGTGATGTTAATTTCAAAGACTTTAATGATGGCTCTTGAAAGTGGTGACATATTGACCTACTATTTGCAATACCTTTCCTATCTTCCATATATCCTACCTGATAGAGGCAAATTTATTATCATATTTACCAAATAGAGTCATTAATACATGATAACATTTTACCACACATTAACATAAAATTAAGAGAAGTTATTTCAAAAGACAAGACAGAGCTAAGATAAAAGGAAGGAATTCCTTTTTGAACCATAAATTTTGACCCAGCAGATCTATTTCACACCCTTTTTCCTGGTAACAAACAATGAAGGAAACAAATGCTTACCATCTGCACAATAAAACCTGTTGAATCATTGGGGGTTTGGAAGTGCCGCCTCTGTTTGTTTGTTTTTAAGCCTAAAATAAAAATAAAAAAAGACTCAGGATATGTAAGCAGGATGGATTCTAACACTAAAATAGACAAAAACAAATAAACCCAGAGCAAGCTGCTTCCCAAAAGCCACAGCACAACAAAAAGAGCTGTAAACTTTTTCAGAAGATTTCAAGGAAAAAATGTTTCTTAAAAAATGGGATATTCTGGTTTTTAGTATATTTATAGAGCTGTGCCACTCTCACCACCATTTAATTTTAGTATATTTTCGTCATCCCCAAAACAGACTTCATGTCCATTAATAGTCACTTTAAGAATTGATTAAATATATATATGTATATATTATACTTATATTTATATCTATATATAATACTTTTATTATTTTTAAATGGAGGGAAAAAACAAAGGATTTTTTTGTTTTGCTCTTTATAAAATAGTTATAATGTGTAGTTACTATGTTATTCAAGGTAAAAATTATTTTCAAAGCACTTGCTCACTTATTTATTGGTGCATTTATTTATATATCTTTGTAGCAGATAAAAATTTAAAAATAACCTCTAGAGTAATATCTTGGGATTTCTCCAGCTGCTAGTGTAGTCCCATCCACATTGACTCCCCCAGCTGAAGCAATTTGATCCTCTCAAAACTCAAATTGAGAGTGAGAACTTTCCTTTCTCCCTTATTTCTTTTCACTAAAAATAGCTATCCCATTTTTAAAACAACTGGAAAGTAACTGAAAACTTTCAGGGGTGCTAAATCACTGTCATAAAAAAAATGGAAATACCTCCTCGAGTAAAGCCATTTAGCTCTGATTTGCAGACATGGATTCTGAAGAAAATGGAGAACATGATGATTGCATGCATTCTCTTATTCATTCAACAAACAAATCTTTGATGAGCACCTACTGAGTCTCAGGGACTGTAATCAATGCCTAAAATGCAAAGATAAATGCAGTCCAGTTTCTAAGAAAATGAGAGAATGTTAAGAAAAAAATAGGATTTGTAAAGAGATAATCATGAGAAATAAAATAGCAGTGAGATGTGCAAAAGCAATGCTGACACAAAGGAGAGCGAAATCAAAGCCAATTGGGCAAGTAGGGCACTGTCTTGAAGGGTACATAGGAGTGTACTCCAGGGTATTTGTTGATTCTAGCAGACACTGTCCATATCCCCTCAGCACTCCCATTCTGTCTAATGGTTGTTTACTTGCATGCAACTGAGGGCTTTCTCTGATGCATTTAGCCATCATGGGGAAGGTAGTAGTGCTAGAATATTCAGACCTTCATGTGTCATCCTGAGGTTAATGACAGGTAAGAATTGGACGCTAAATACCCTAAGTTTTTTGTTTTTTTTTAACCTCAAGTGGAACAAGTGTGAGGCATGTCTATACCATCTCCCAGCGATCCCGGTGACATTGGGCCCCTGTTGTCTATAGTCATGACTTTCTCATTGATGCACCCTGTATTGCCATTCCCCTCTTCTCTTTCTCATTTCTCTACTTTTGTAGTCGTGCTTCCTGTGATGACCATCATTATAAACTACATAGACTCAAATTCTTTTCTTGGGTCTGATCCTGGGGAACCCATTTTAAGACTTTAGGTAATAGACTGGCTGTGAGGAATGGGAGGGGAGACTAAAGGCTCCAGTGACTCTGGTGTGGGAGACAGATGGATAGCAGCACCAGTTAGTGAATATGCATTGCCTCCCACTGCCTAAGGATGTTTTGTTCAGCAAAAATCCATCCCAGCCAAGCCCTGAAGACTACATGGATGTTGTTATAATCCAAACTGCATGTGGAGTTATAAGCCTATGTAATAATAGGTTGCATTGGCTATAGTATCCTAATTTTGCTAGCGTAGGAGTCTCTCCATGTGCATCTGAAAGACCTTGGCCACTCTGCATCATTGTCCTGGTCTTATGTCGCTCAGGCCCTCTTAAGTTTAGACTGCTGCTTGCCTCCCCTAGTTCAGCTGTTTGCATGCTTCTCCCAGGGCCTTGCGCACCTTTGACGGCTACACTGTTGACACTACTAGAGGCAGACGGTTGCCCCCACAGTTGCAGCCCAACACTATGCTCTGGGCCACTGCTAACCTCCTAAATGCTGCTTTTTTGGTATTTTTCTTGGTGCTTTCAGTGTACATGAAGCCACAGTTACTAAACAAACCAATGAAATAATAAAAGAAAACTTCCCATGCCCAGTGTTATGCTCTGTTATAAGGGTGTCATAGGAGAGTTGCTGGGCCCCAAAGAGTGATTTTTAATAAAAGAGATCCTTCCAGTTTACACGTAGATCTTGTACCATAGGAAACACATTTGACACCAAAATGGCTACATTGGTTAAGGGTTCAGGTAACAGCCATCAAGGTGTACTTGGGATTTCCCTAATACCTAGATCAGGTTATTATGTAACTCATTCTGTCTATATCTGCATGATGAATTTGCTCTTACAACAATATAATTTGACCTAGACACTGTGCTTTTTGTAGCTCCTCAAATGTCATGGACATGAGTGTTCCCATGTTGTCTAGTAATGGAGAGCTTTAAGTTGCTAATTTTGTTTTTACCACTGTCAGAGGCAGCATGAGCATTGCACAGCTCTTGTGCTCTGAGTTTTGAGTTCATATATTCTTCTAAATTCTTCCCAACTACGCCAGGGTAGGTTCTTTCTCAAACCCTTCCCACTGTACTAACTGTTGGGAACTTAGTCCAAGTTCCTCCTTTATCCTCTGCTCACTAGTTACAGAATTTGGGTCCGAGTCCCTCTGCCTGAGGCTGGACCTCCTTGGATGCCGGGTCTCAGACGGAGAAGCCATGAGAAGTTGTGGGTGTATAAGAATATGAGTCTTTATTGCAGAAGCCAGTGGCCATGTAGCCATCAGACAACACAGTCTTTCACAGCAGTCCATAAAACAAGCAGCCATACACTGGCTGATAAACACATATCTTTCCTACAAAGCAGTAGCAGTCTCTATAGCCTCTCCAGGCCCTCTAGCCCAGCACACTGGCTGGTCTCTGTAGCCTCACATAGTAACTACCTCTGAGCTTCTCTCTCAGCACACTGGCTTGTTAATATGGTTGCTATATTTGTGCTCTCTATGAGCTCTTGGCCTTACATCGTAGCAGTGCCAGCTCTCATCTCTGTCTGACCTCTCTAGTCTTTTCCCTAGCCCATTCTCACTTCTCCAGCACACTCCTTTACACTTCAGCAAACTAGCTGGTCAGTAACTTGTATATTATTCCAGAAACAAAGAAGGCTAGTTGACAACAGTGGCATAAATCATTTGGGTTATAGAAGGGCACAGCGTACTGTGAGATTGCTGTGGCCTTGCACCTGTATTCAGACTGGCCTTGTTGGTTTGGCATATTATCAACAAGGCCTTTCACACTCTGAGTGGCCTTGGCTGTCTGGCAACTCTGGTATGGTTCCCACAACCAGGAAATCTTTAGTCCCTATGCAAATAGATACTGAAAGTTAAGACTATCATTTGACTCCTTCACTCACCGAATGGAGCTGAACCTTTGCTTTGGACCAGTGGTTCTCAACCTTCTGGCCCTTTAAATACAGTCCCTCATGTTGTGACCCAGCCATAAAATTATTTTCGTTGCTACTTCATAACTGTAATGTTGCTACTGTGATGAATTGTAATGTAAATATCTGATATGCAGGATGGTCTTAGGCGACCCCTGAGAAAGGGTCGTTCGACCACCAAAGGGGTCGTGACCCACAGGTTGAGAACCGCTGCTTTGGACAAACCAGAATCCAATGGACCCTGAATCTTAGATACTTTGTTTTGTATGATTTAGATACTATGTTTCGTATGATTCTCTGAAGGTTTTGTTAGAGAAGTATAAATGATTGTTATTTATACTTATATGTTTTCCAGAATGTTGGACAATTTTATTATATTGACTTCCTGATGACCTGATTGAATTTCATAAACAAGCGAAAATCTAAACTGTCTCTTGGGGCCTAGAGAAACCGTAATGATCAAAGAGTGTGGTTACTTTGAAGCCAAGATGAGGAAAATGGAAGAGCTTAAGACATATTTATTAGCTTAACTTATATCTTGCCATTCATACCTTATAGGTACATGCGAACCATTTTAAAAAACTTATTATGATGGAGAATTTCAAACATGTAGAAAAAGAGTATAACAAATACCAAATATGCTTCACTCAGCTTCAACAATTATAATCATTACCATCTTGTTTCCTCTCAATACCCATCCACTCTCTAACTCTAATTGTTTTGAAGTAAATCCCAGAAAGTATATCACTTCCTTTCTAAACATTTCAGCTTTATTTCTAAAAGAACCTTCCTTTAAAACATAACAATGCCACTGTCATACCCTGAAAAAGTAGTATTTTCTTACTATCATGAAATACACAGTACTTATGTTTCTCAGATTGTTCTGTGAGACTCCAATAATTTTAAATAATTAATTTGAATTGAACAAGACTGAAATGACATTTTAAATGTAATTATTACATCTAGTTTAGTTTTAGATTTCTCCTAAAAGTTTCTCCTCTCTCTCTCTTTCTCTTTCGCGTGTTGTTTTTGTAACCAGACAATCAATGGGTCTGGGCTGCCTGTCACTACTTGAGCCAATTCAGCAGAGACAGGGTTGAATCGTATATGAGTGTTTATTCCAGTACTACTGGCAGGATGGGACAGCAACAGGTCATCCACAAAAATTAGCTCTCCACCCCACCATAAGCCAGCTGCTTATATTGGGTAGGAGAACAAAGATTACATGGGGAAGTAGGCAAAAGGGATAAGAATTGGTATCCAAAATAAGCAGTTTACAGGTAATGCAGGCTGGGGGTTTGCCAAGGCCTGCAGGTATGCAAAGGGCTGGGGGTTTTCAAAAGGCTGGCAACTCTGTTTTCTGCAACAAGGTTGTTCATCTTTCGATGATGATAGGCAGCTCATGGATGTGGAAGATGAGCCACATTGCCAGGTGAGCCCCAGGTCCCCATGTGCAACTCCCAGGCGGGTTAGAATGTGTCCTCTTTAATCAAAACAAAACAATCACGGTTAACAGAGCATGATTAATAGTTCTTACAATTATAGCTGGTCCCCAATATTCTACTTCTGCCCTTAATATTTTAAGGAAATGGATAGTAGATTTTGTTGACTGTATTCCCGTGGTATTGTTTAAAATGTTTCTCTGTCCCTTGTGGTTTCTATAAATTAGCAGCTAGATCGAGGGGGCTGCTCATAGTCAGGTTCTTGGTGTTTCCGTTTGTTTGATCGCAAGATGACTTTATAGTGTGTACTTTCATCAAAAAAGTATATAATGTTTGGTTTCCTCACTTTTATGATGTGAGACAGTAGCAATCATTGATGATCATAGTCTTGATTAATTATTTTAATATGGATTACAAAATATTCTGTCATTCCTTCTTCATTTATTAGCTGGAGTATTTCTATAGAGAGACCGCCTCAGCATTACCTGTATGGTTACCTTGTAGTATAGTACTTCTCTCCAAAAAGAACACTTTTCAAAATAATAAATTGGTTCCCTAGTCTCTTCCCAAGGTTACCGGTGGTTGTTTTTATCTATTTATTTTTGCTTGTTTGTTTATTTTGGTATCACAAAAAAAGTATGGATTTATTTTTATTTTATTTTTTAAACATATTTTGTTTTATTGATTTCAGAGAGGAAGGGAGAGGGATAGAGAGTTGGAAACATCAATGATGAGAGAGAATCATTGATTGGCTGCCCCTTGCACACCCCCTACTGGGGACTGAGCCAGCAACCCAGGCATGTGCCCTTGACTGGAATCAAACCCAGGACCCTTCAGTCCACAGGCTGATGCTCTATCCACTGAGCAAAACTGGCTAGAGTCAAATGTATTGATTTAAATATATTTAAATATATTGATATATTTCAATCTTTTTTATTATTATCCTTATTGAGTGTCATGTTTTTCCATCTATAGCCAATGGAAGCTTCTTCACATTGGCTCCTGAGTCCTTTTGATAACACTAATAAACTTTAATAGGCCATATACAACTTTGATTATAGACCACCAATGGATATTCCTGAAACGTGGGTATATTTTGCTTCTGGATTATTTATGCATTGAAGACATTTACTTAGTGACTAACATTTACTAGGGACTAACAAGGAAGCTAAAGCAGCAAATATTTCTCGTTTATGTATTTGGACTAATACAATCAATCAAAATAGAAGTTACCAAACACTTATTATGTGGTTGGCACTCTCAAAGGTGCTGTATGCAGAGAAAAAGATGTGAGCTTAGACCCCATCCTAAATCTAAACAAATTTCCAATAAGATCAGAGATTTTTCTTCAGAAAACCTTGGATGCTTACAGTTGGCATCATCAACACTTTCACAACTATTGAATAAGCAGATATATAAAGACCACTTATTACTATAATTTATTGTTTACCTTATGTACACCCACTTCCCATTTCTATCTTATATACTTTAATTGATTTTTGTGTGTGTGACCACTCTTCACTTTAGACACAGTTTTATTATGAAATGGAATTTATTATACATACACATACATGTATTTATGTGCATTGGAATGTGTTTTTATGTGTGTATACATATATATGTGTGTATATAAATTTGATTCAATAGAGTGATATGACTCTTTGGCCTCCTAGGTTATGCATATTAACACATGTTCTAGGGCTCCTGACTCTTTCAGGTAGAAGGCACTTCCAGATGTGGTCATAGATCCTTGAAGGACAGGTCACATCTCAAGTCATCACTGTTTCCTTCTAATTTAACCCTATTTACACTAACATCCTTTAGGGTATAGCATAAAAGTTTCATTGGTTGTAATTCATTTGGTCCTCTGGTGCTATTTCCCATGCTAGCTCAACCAGAATGGAACTGATGCCCTGGCTTGTACTGCTGTGATATTGCCTTCAAGCGTATCGGGCACAGGAAGTTAATTTCCATTATTATTAAGTCAAATCAGTTACATCTGCCCAACAACATTATGAGACATATTTTACTTTAATAAAACAATCACTTTACAAATACTTCAACCCTCCTATACGAGTGGATGTTCATGTAAAAAGGCATATTAATAGATTCTACTTCTCCTTAATACTGTTTTTCTACAAAGAACCAACCTCAAATTTCTCTAACGTTAAGACATTTTACTTGATGGTTGCTATAGTGCAGTGCTTTTCAATCTTGAGCAATAAACAGGCCAACTTGAAGAATAAAAAATTCCTATTGTCAACCAATGCTGACAAGTTAATTTTATTAAAAGTTACTTATAGAAGCACAAATATAAAACAAAAGGGCACACATTTTATGGTTAAAGGGCTTATAGATCTATAATACCACATAATATTTTCAAATTAAATAAAACACAAATACTAAAAAAGGAATAGTATTCATGTGTACAACCTCAATGAGACAGCTGATATTATTTTGAATAAGTTAAATGCCCTTTTGTAATGAAAAATATATATACATAAAAGGCTAATATGCAAAGTGGCCCCATAGGAGTTCAACCGGGAGACCGGGAGTTCTTTTGCTTGCTATGACATGCGCTGACCACCAAGGGGCAGCACGGAACGAAGGAAGGCCCCAGCTGGCAGCCCGCAGCTGAGGAAGGGAGGCCCCGCTAGCAGCTGGAAGGCCCCAATCAGCCCTGATCGCTTGCCAGGCCTAGGGATCCTACCAGTGCATAAATTTCATGCACTGGGCCTCTAGTATAGTATAAGCTGCAATGGTACAAGTCCTTTTATTTACAACACTAGAGGCCCGGTGCACAAAAATTTGTGCACTCGGGGGGAGGAGGGGTGTCCCTCAGCCCGGCCTGTGCCCTCTCCAGTCTGGGACCCCTTGGGAGATAACGACCTGCTGGCTTAGGCCTGCTCCTGGGTGGCAGAGGGCAGGCCCAATCCCTAGGTGCAGCCCCTGGTTGGGCTCAGAGCAGGGCTGATTGGGGAGTTGGGGCACCGCCCCCTGTCATACACAGAGCAGGGTGATCGGGAGGTTGTGATTCCACCCTCAGTCACGCTCAGGGTAGGGCCGACTGGGGGGTTGGGGCACCGCCCTCTGTCACACTCAAGGCAGGGTCGATGGGGAGGTTGCGGTGCCACCCCCTGTCACGCACAGAGCAGGGCCAATCAGGGGGTTGGGGCATTTCCCCCTGTCACTCACAGAGCAGGGCGGATCAGGGGTTTGGGGCGCAGCCCCCTGTCACCCACAGAGCAGGGCTGATCAGGGGGTTGCATATCTCCCTGATTAGCCAAGGGGAAGGGTAGTGGTCGTATGCCAATTACCATGTTTCTCTTTTATTAGATAGAATGCCTTTTTGTTCTATATACATTGCACAGTCTCAATTTACTATTTTCCTCTATTAAAACTACTTCACGAAACACCTATGTGTACAATATCATCATATTTTTACCATCATGTATTCCTATGCTCTTGTGCCATCTGCCTACATTACTTACAAAGGTAGAGTATTCTATGCTGTTTTCATTATCCTATAATCAAAGACACAACTTATTAAGGTAAGGAAACTGAAGTTTCAATCTTTAAAAAAAGTTATTCAATTAAAATTATCACTAAGAACAAGAAGTTATGCCCTTAGAACTGGGAAAATAATTGAACATGAATACAATGTACACATAACTAGGATGACTATGTCCATGCTATTGTTAGAAGAGACCAATACTCTCTTATGGTGCTGGGCAGTGGCAGTGAGATGATTTTGCTCAACTCTAGGCTAAGGTAAGCGTTCTGAGCCCAGTTAAGGTAGGTCAGGGTAAGCTATGATGTTTAGTATTTTGGGGGAGGGAATTTTTTTCTCTACCTTCTAGGTTATTAGATCTTCTGGCTGATCTAATAATCAAATTGGCATGAGATAGATTAGCAGAAAAAAAACAAATTAAAGTTTGGTAAAATGTATACCTCATGTATACATGGTAGAGACCCAGGAAAATTGTCTAACTCCCCGAAATGGCTGAAGCCACCACCTTCATCAAAAGACAAAAGAAGACATTGGGGATGCAGAGTTCATTATGGGAGGTTACTAGGAAAAGCACAGTAAACCAGGGTAATATTGTTATGAAGTTTTAAGTTTATGTCTTTAAGGCAGGCCTGATACAAAGAGGAAAATACCCTTACAGATGGAGATTTCCCTTACAAATGTAAAAGTCCTTCACAAAGGGTTTTCAGAATTTCCCCCATATCTGCAGTTTCTTAAAATTAAGCAGGCCAAAGTAATATTTCCAGAGGCATAATTTGGGGTGACAAACTCTGCTCCCCATTGACAGGGTAAGTGTATTAAATGT
Source organism: Myotis nattereri (assembly GCF_964212035.1). Taxonomy (NCBI): domain Eukaryota; kingdom Metazoa; phylum Chordata; class Mammalia; order Chiroptera; family Vespertilionidae; genus Myotis; species Myotis nattereri. The sequence goes on along the minus strand of NC_138078.1, from coordinate 24,469,076 downwards.
ATTTTTGATTTAGGATATTTTCAATTTATATGGATTTATCAGGACATAATCTCATCAGCAATTGAGGAGAATCTGCACTCCTTTTTTTACAGACATTCCAATAAAATGATCATGTTTCCCTTCTTGACATGTTTATTAATGTTTGTGTGCATGATTTTATCTATATGGCATGGCATTTTTGAGACCAAACAATATACAGGTAGATGTAGACCAGAAAGAAATGTTTAGTTGTATCTTACTGGTCACCTTCCAGTCTCTGAGTGAGATCTTTAATGAGCACAGAATATGAGTCTATCAATGTATTGATGTAATCTAAGGTGAAACTATGAAAATCTGCCTATTCAGTAAAATAAATGAAAAAGATGTGCATGGAGTTATAGATAGGGCCAAAGTTCAGGTTAAAAGTTTTAAAAAGAAGACTGCCAAAATGGAGCAAAGGTAATTGAGTCATAATCCCATTATTTCTATTGTGATGTATATATTCAAGACTCTCTGACTCTTGGTCTGTGGAAATGGCCCCTAGAATGGAAGGAAGATCAAAACAATCTGGGAATTATGAATGGTTTTCTAAATGAAGGGCCTTTTACATCTAATCAGGAAATAGATCCAAAAGAGTCTGTTTCTCAGTCTCTTTACCATTCTGGAAATGGTCTGGTTTGTTAGTATTTAAGAGGAGTCTGTAATTGAATGCAATGTAGATTGGCGCATAGTATTTTGAAGAAGATAATAGCACAAGAAAGAAAATAAAACTGCATTGCTGCTTGCTAGAAATAGACATGTGGCCCATCATACTGTTTCTATAAAATAACCAGGGAAGCTAATGTCATGCCCTTGTTCTGGTAACATTATTTCCAGCCCTTACCTAAAACTGCTATAAGAGGGCAAAACTGGTTCAGCTATTCAGTGAAACAGTGCTCGTTAAAACCAACTATGTGCCAGAAAAAAAAGACAGATAGATGAATTGGTTATGTTGTCTCCTTGGAGAGAGAATTCCAATTCTGAAAAGCACGTGACCTTGACAAACTGATTAACTTTGATGTGACCTAACTGACCAATCAACCAAACATATAACAGAACTGGGAATGGATCTAGTTATCTGAGGCCAAATTGCCTAGATTCAAATCATGTGCCTTCTACTTTATGTCCTACATACTTTCAGGCAAGTCATATACCTTCTCTGTACCTCTGTTTACTCATCTGAGAAAAATACTATGAACCTCCCCTGGCTGGGTAGCTCAGTTGATTAGCACATCCCGAAAGGCCAAGGTTGTGGGTCAGGTTACATACAAGAAGCAACCAATGAATGTACAAATAAGAGGAACAACAAATCAGTGCTTCTCTCTCTCTCTCTCTCTCTCTCTCTCTCTCTCTCTCTCTCTCTCTCTCATAAATAAAATAAAGTATGAACCTTTAAGATTGTTTTGAAGATTTAAATGAACAAATGACTTTGAACTGTGTCTGGCACATTACTGTAAGTTATTACTTCAATAATACTTTCTCCCTTTCTACTTAAAAAATTAAGTTTTATTAAATGAATGTATTTATAATGGCATATTAAGAGTACTGTATAGTTTATTAATTGTGCTGCCTTTTAACATAGTAAAAACAAATATACCCATTTCCCCTTCCAAAATAAAACTCCTTTATAATTGGTTTTAAAAAGCTTTGCGAATTTATAATATCTAAAAAAGTTTATCTTAAATCACAGGTTTGTAATAATGTGGATTGCAGTCATAATAATGTAAATTCTGGTTTAAAAGAGTTTTTCTAAATAACATAAGTTAAGTGACTGTGGCAATAAATGAACCAATGAGATTCTTCTCTGTTTGGAAATAAACCACCTCCAGGCTGAATTCATATAATACAAACTAAAAGAAAGAAGTAGAAAATGCCTTTTGTAGCCCTGTCCTTAATAAATATTAATTGAATGCATGGATGTTTTTCTTAAAAGGCTATAATCTGCCCTGACTGATGTGTTCAGTGGTTAGAGCATCAATCCACACACAAAGGGTCTTGAGTTCAATTCCTGATAAAAAGTATGTACCTGGGTTGCAGGTTCAATTCCCAGCCCCAGTTGGAGTGCATGAGGGAGGCAACCAATTTATGTGTCTCTTTCACATTGATGTTTCTCTCTCTCTGCCCCTCCCTTCCCTTCCTCTCTTTCACTCTCTAAAAATCAAGGAAATAATGTCCTTGGGTGAGGATTAACAACAACAAAAAAAGCTATAATCTTAAAATTTTACTTGAGATTATTTGAGGAGTCAAAATATACTTTTTTCCTCAGAAGACGAGATTGCTAGATAGTTACAGATACAATAAACTGAAGGATCCCCTTCCAGGTAATTGACAGTTCTAACGTAGATCAAACAGTGAGAGACATTTGTGTTAGGATACTAACTTCTAAGTTACAATTAAATTGGCAGGAGTCCATGCACTGCCTGGAGACCCAGAGATTTTCAGTACAAATAAGGTTTTTCTGATAACTTAAAGCAGTGGTTCTCAACCTTCCTAATGCCGCGACCCTTTAATACAGTTCCTCATGTTGTGGTGACCCCCAACCATAAAATTATTTTCGTTGCTACTTCATAACTGTGATTTTGCTACTGTTATGAATCGTAATGTAAATATCTGATATGCTATATGTGTTTTCCAATGGTCGCGACCCACAGATTGAGAAACCGCTGATTAAAGGAAATAAAATTTGCAATAGTGATTGATATGCACTGAGTTTATTAGAGAAGTATTTCCTTTTATACTTGCCCTTTGGTTTTCTGGAACCACTCCTATATAATTGTATTTTTATTTATCTTATCTCTTGCAAACTTTGTTACTGAAGTATAATATAAATCATAAAAGTGCATAAACCATAAATATAGACAACCACCACTTAGAAAGCAATAGAACTAAAAAATTAAGCCTTACTGCGGTGGCTCACTGGTTGAGTATTGACCATGAACCGGAAGGCCACAGTTCGATTCCCAGTCAAGGGCACATGTCCAGGTTGTGGGCTTGATCCCCAGTGGGGGGTGTACAGGAGGCAGCCAATCCATGAGTCTCTCTCATCATTAATGTTTCTCTCTCTCTCTTCCTCTCTGAGATCCATAAAAATATATTAAAAAAATAAATAGAAAAATAATATATTTGATTTTTATGGCAATCTCTTTCTTCTCACACTAAAAATCTAAGTTTCTTGCCCTAACCTGTGTGGATCAGTTGTTTGAGCATCATCCCGTGCACCGGAAAGTGGCTGGTTTGATTCCCCATCAGTGCAGGTGCCCAGGTTGCAGGCTCAATCCTCTGTCAGGGAGCATGCAGGAGGCAGTCAATTAATGTTTCTCTTTCACATCAATGTTTCTCTAAAAAAATAATAAAACATATTTTTAAAAGTTCCTAATGATATTAATGCAATTACATTTTTTATTTATCCTAGAATATCTTAGTTCCAAGATAACAGTTCCTGAAATATTTTTATAAAACAGTTGGTAGCCAAAACCGGTTTGGCTCAGTGGATAGAGCGTCGGCCTGCGGACTGAAAGGTCCCAGGTTCGATTCCGGTCAAGGGCATGTACCTGGGTTGCGGGCACATCCCCAGTAGGAGATGTGCAGGAGGCGGCTGATCGATGTTTCTCTCTCATCGATGTTTCTAACTCTCTATCTCTCTCCCTTCCTCTCTCTCCCTTCCTCTCTGTAAAAAACCAATAAAATATATTTTAAAAAAAACAGTTGGTAATTAGAGATTAGTAATGATTTCTGCATTTATTTTACTATTACATGTTTATAGATATTGGCTACCCACTCTGATGATCAGGCTGCTCTCAATTACCTGTCTGAAAACAGCCTTTCTCTACAGCTGAGTATTTCTTATCCCATATGGAGTTTCTGTGCCATTGGAGGTTATATCTGTCATATTCTTTTCTTCTGTGGCAGATCAGTTTTCTTTTAAAACTGCTGTTGCTAGTCTTGGTTGCTGATTTGGATCTTTCCTTTGTTCTTCATTTTAGCCTGTGCTTTCATGTCTTTCCTTCTCTGTTCCTAGACCCTTAAATCACAGTATCTTCCAGGGTTACAGATGAAAGAATCATGAGACTATTACAATAGGTAATAATCTTCTTTTGGGCCTAGTGGCTAATAGAGCTGGCTCTGGGATCAAACAAACCCAAGCTTAGATGTACAGACTTGACCATGAACTAAACCTCACTTTCCTATCTACCTATGTCAAAAGTTTTCAGTATATGTTAGCCATTGTCATATTCCATCTACTATATAAATGCTCAACAGAGATGTTGACTCTTTTTTAAAAAATATATTTTATTGATTTTTTTTACAGAGAGTAAGGGAGAGGGATAGAGAGTTAGAAACATCGATGAGAGAAAAACATCGATCAGCTGCCTCCTGCACACTCCCCACTGGGGATGTGCCCGCAACCAAGGTACATGCCCTTGACCAGACTCGAACCTGGGATCCTTCAGTCCGCAGGCTGACGCTCTATCCACTGAGCCAAACCGGTCAGGGTGAGATGTTGACTATTTCTACTGCGTTTGATGCTATTTATCAAGTACCTGGCATATATTAGGCACTTAAATATTTGCTTAATGAATCAAGATAAAATTTAATAGGGAAAACATACTTTCATAAATTAGCATTCCCTTCTCCTGACCCCCAAGTAATAAATATATGTTGGAGGATTTATGGCACATTGGTTCAAAAAATGAAAGATGGGTGTTTACAGTGATCTCACATAATGATAGGATGCAAAGAGGAATGAAAGAAATATAGTATGGAAACAGAAATGATGTCCAACACCCTTTTTGTCGACACTAAAAGTATGTTTATCAGATCAAATATGTGCTGTTGCATTCTGGGAAACATAATTAAAATGAGATGTTGAAAAACTGAGCCTGCCTAGAAAGCAATTGATTTTAGTGTGTATTATGTGTCTTTAAATATTCAAAGAGGTATTCAGTGGAAAAGGGATGGAGTATATTATTATTAAGGTAAATAGAAAAAAAAGGGGGGGCATCTGTAATACATTCAAAGAGAAATGTTTTCAAAAAGGTAAGTAGAAAGGAAAGGGAGATGGCTATCCAATTAAAACAACAATAGCAGCCCAGATGCCATGGCTGAACATCGACCATGAACCAGGGGGTCACAGTTCTATTCCCGGTCAGGGCACATGCCCAGGTTGCGGACTCAATCCCCGGTGGGGGTTGTCCAGGAGGCAGCCTATCAACGAGTCTCTCTCATCATTGATGTTTCTATCTCTCTCTCTCTCCCTCTCCCTTCCTCTCTGAAATCAATTTTAAAAAATAAATATATAATTTAAAAAACACACAACTCCATAGTAACGGTTAAATACTAGTATGGCCCAATATAGGAAAGCTTCATTCGAAAGCAGTGAGTTCTCTTTCACTGGGGTGTGAGAGGCTCAACATCTATTTAAGGAATGCTATGGAGAGGTTTGGTCCACATATTAGGAATTGGAGAATATTAGGGCTTTTTACAGTATTCTCATTTGAGTCTTAGGATGTCCTATGAGTGTTTCAGGAACCATTTCCTAGGGAAGGATGGAGCCTGAATGCCCGCCCCCCTCTTCCCTCCACACACATCATTTCTTTAGCTGAATAGTTCAATCTTCATGTTGGGCTTCTGTGACACAGTCCATTTGAAGAAGCAGTTTCCTTTCAACCCTGAGACCCTTAATTCCTCTGTACTTCTCAAAGGTCCTTGGAACAATGTTACTGGTATTTGTTATGCTGGTTGAATGGGTGTGGATGGAGGGATCCTGTTGCACAGAATACGGTTCACTATCATGAGTCTACAAAGACTTTAAACTCCAGAAATATTTTATTAGTATATTTCCTTACATATTAAAATTATATTAAGCCTTGTCCATTTCTAACATGTTGGCACAGTCGAGTTAGCAAATACAAAGTGAAAAAGTGATGATAAATGGGTAGTCATGCTAACATGTCGTAGTATACAGCAATCACTAAGAAGTCCTGACTGGTTTGCCTCAGTGGGTAGAGCGTCTGCCTGCAGACTCAAGGGTCCCAGGTTCGATTCCGGTCAAGGGCATGTACCTTGGTTGCGGGCACATACCCAGTGGGGAGTGTCCAGGAGGCAGCTGATCGATGTTTCTCTCTCATTGATGTTTCTAACTCTCTATCCCTCTCCCTTCCTCTCTGTAAAAAAAAAAAATCAATAAAATATATATTTAAGAAGTAGATGGGACAGTCTGAGTAAGGCATTGACAAGAGTACCTGCAGCCAACTGGTGCTGCATCTGTTAACCTGGAAGGGACTTAATGTAGGGGAACAGTTACTGCCTTTGCATATTTCGTATCACAAAAAAGATGTTTTATTACACCCATGCTAACTTCTTGGCCATAAATTCAACTTACAGCTACTTCCTAGTTTCCACACTCGTTTTTTCTCATAATAGTGTCTTTGAAAATTCCATCTAATTTGATAATCTGGACTAGTCTATCAAGGCAATATAAAATTGTTTTTCTTGCCGAAACCGGTTTGGCTCAGTGGATAGAGCGTCGGCCTGCGGACAGAAAGGTCCCAGGTTCGATTCCGGTCAAGGGCATGTACCTGGGTTGCGGGCACATCCCCAGTAGGAGATGTGCAGGAGGCAGCTGATCGATGTTTCTCTTTCATCGATGTTTCTAACTCTCTATCTCTCTCCCTTCCTCTCTGTAAAAAAATCAATAAAATATATTAAAAAAAATTGTTTTTCTTAAATTTTGTCCCAGTTCATTGGGTTTAATGATCTATAGTGAATATTTCTATGTTGATTTACTTTTGTTTTTGTTTTTTTTAAGCTCTTCGTGAGTGTTTAGCACTGTCTTCTTTACTGTTCTGAACTTTTTAAAATCCTTTATCTCAATAATGCTAGTAAATTCTGGTTATATACAACAATGAAAATACTTAATATCTAACTGATATTAAATATCTATGTTAAAATTTTTAGAGTCCTGCACTTTCACCACAATTGTAGAGATGGTCAAAACCTCTCAACACTATACTAGATATATGTGACTTGCTTGGTAATTCTTTGCTGAATGAACACAAAATACAGAAATGAATGGTTTTGCCTTTTATACATATTTTATGTCTTTTATAATGCTCATTTCACATTATGTATTAGTTCACTTATGCTCGTTTTAGTAGTAGAAAACATAATTTCATCTTTTGTACATAGAAATGACCTTTTAGTCAGAAACAGTGTTTCACACCTTAACATAAACTTGAACTCGGAGGCCCCACTAATGTAATAATGTGAACTTTCAAAATTATTACAAAGCCTATCAATCTGAACTTTAACATAAGGCAAAAAAGAAATAGCATTCACTTCTTACTTGATGTGAGAGCTAGAATTTATAGCCTGCCAAGTAAAGTAGGTGAATTCACTTATAAAACTTTATTTTTAGCCAGACTGGCGTGGCTCAGTGGTTGAGTGACAACCTATGAACCAGGAGTTCACAATTAGATTCCTGGTCAGGGCACATGCCAGGGTGGCAGGCTCAATCCTCAGTGTAGGGCATGCAGGAGGCAGCTGATCAATGATTCTCTCTCATCATTGATGATTCTATCTCTGTCTCCTTTTCCCTTCCTATCTGAAATCAATAAAGATATATTTTTAAAAGTGTTATTTTTAAACTCAAACTTCTACATTTTGGGAAATGGGTGATGAATATATTTTCAATATATGTAGTATGAAGCAGTGGGAAAATGTATTATGGGCTGTGAAAGATATTCCAACCTCCCATGAGACTAACACTTTTTGAATCAATGTGTGATAAAATTGATCTGAACTTTATCTCTGATGCTGGAAACATGCGGCGGCCTGTGATTGCTCTGAAGTGAGCTAAAGAAGCAGAACCAATGCTGTCATTCAGAAGTGGTTGGAGAGTTACCCTTTCTTTATTTAGGGAAAAGACTATGATTGAGGATCCAGACTGAGAAAACACCCCATCAACAGTAAAGTGGTTCGGGAAAATGTTTTATCAGAACACATCTTGAAGTTTCTACTTAAGGCTATTCTACATGAATATTTGAAAAGAGGAGATGTCAAATATAAAAGCACAAGGGGCCCCCAGGGTTTAGTATCTTTATTTGCGTTACGGTTTCTCATAAATAATTCTATTTGGGGATATAGGCTTAAAAGGCAACTGCTTAGATTTCTGGCATATATGTAATAAATGTGACTCCTTTTTAATATCAAAGTTCCCCTTAGGATAGTAAGTGTATTTATTTTAAAGAATTATAAAAATAAAATGTATAAAATATTCTAGGTACCTCAGATCATTGCAAATTAGTCATCAAGTCTCTCTTAGTTCTTCTTGGATTATATGAATAATGCCTTGGGAGAGAGTACAGTGTGTTTCAGAGAATGGGGGTGCCAGTAGGAGGTGAAGCGGTAGAAAAGTTTTCAGAAAGGAGCAACCCATGGGAAGAATTTCTCTACTGTCAAGTGATTTACTGAAGCAAAGCTGATTTTCAATCAGTTTAAGGTAATGGAAGATGTCAGAATTCCTGGGGTTTTGTGTTCAATAGCCCACTTTACCTGCTGGAGAACACTCTAGGAATAACAAGGGAACCATAGGGAGAGTGACATTCAAGTACACTTGTTTTCTTCAATATTGATATTCTTCTCTTAAAATTATATGTCTAGAAAAGCTTGTTCATAGACCCAGTCTGTTAGGGTCAGAACAGTGAAATAATGCTGTCAAATATGAAGTTTGATTGCCTCGCCAAGATTTCAGGAGCTCCTGGGCTGGAGCTATGTGGTCTGGTTGTCCAGCCCTTGTATACGGTCAGAACTAAGGTGAGGTATATTCACAATCCTCACAGTGGTCTTATCCCAGGGCCTGTCAGCTGAATATTGCTAGCAATATAGGAAATCTTTTGCACAATAGGACTGAGCCTCTCTGGACCGATGATGTTCTCAGTTTATGGGGTGTGTGATGATTTTCTAAAGTGGAAAATAGTTAGGACGGGAGCCTGATAATCCCAGAAGGTAACTTTTGGAAGTTCAATAAGCCAAGTAGCATCTGCAAATTGGACAGAATTCAGTGGATAACAGCAAATTCGATTGTCCTTTTATCCCCAGGATTTAGTTTATAGTGCGTGGTTCATAAAAAACTCCATAAATGATCACTGAATGATGAATAAATTAAAAAGTGCATAGATGAATATGTCCCTGGGAGTTCAAGATACTTTTATGTCTGTGCATCCTCCATAGCTGTCTGCTGTTCTTCTGAATTCATAAAAAAATGTTTATGTGTTTGTTTATTTTCTGTAGCGTTTGATCTTAGGAAACTAGAACAGATAAGTCTAATGAATAGAAAGTACAGTGAATGAAAATTCAGAAGACTAAAGCCAAATCATTTAAACATTCTAAGTTCTCATTCGCAAAGAGGGCTGATAATACTTGCTTTCTCTGCTTCTGGTGTTCTCATAGTGTGCTGTTGAAATTCACATTACCACACAACATATGGCCATACTGAGTACAGTCTCCATTGTCTTCCTCCCCCTGCACAGTACAAACATGGTGATCTCACTAAACATCCAGGCTAATACAATAGAAAAGCATGTAATTCTGGTTTGAATTTAATCTTTGTTACTTACTAGCTCCATAATGGCTACTTCATCACTCATCTGTAAAATGGTATTAATCTAATACTTATTTCTGTGAGAAGTAAATAGCTACTACAATCCAAGTGCCTAAAACAGTGTTTGGCTTGTTATCAATGCTCAACGTATCCCAGCTGTTGTAGTTGCTACAGTTATTATTATATACTAGTGTCCCAGTGCACAGATTCGTGCACTTTGAAAGAAAATTAATTAGAAGAAATATTTTAATATTACTATTCACCCTTTCCATATAATAGAAGTGTCAACCAAATTCATGATCGACAATGACAGATGGAAACACACGAGTGCTATTGGCGCCAGCGAGAGCTTTATATGTATCACGCATGCGAGAGTGGACTTAGCCTTTGATAGATATAGAATAAACTTGCTTAATTATATCTGCTTTCTGATTTAGCTAAACTTTTTCCAGCCCAGTGAAGCACCCCAACTTCTCTTTCAGGAAATTTTCAGCAACACAGCAGTAAATATCAACATGAAGCAGATTATTATTGTAGATCACACAGGGAGAACAAAGGGTAAAATATTTAACTGCAGCAGTATTTGACTATATTCTGCACAGTGAGAAACCCTGAGATCATTTTCATGGTCCACCATTTCTTACTTCTTTTCAGTCAGGTCAAGTTTCTAAGCTTTCTAAATATCCGTTTTCTCGCTAATGAAAAGAAAATAGGATTCTTCCGAGTTTCCTATCTACCTACTCCAGGACTACTGTGAGGATCAGATGAGATGAGGCACGGGAAACCGCTTCACAGACATTTGGTTAAACTGTCAAATGTTTGCACCTGGCTATAAAGCACGTCATATTCTTGGGCTGAAGAAACTGCAAGGAGGCTAGTTGCTAGGGAGAGGAAGCCAGGAGTGGCTATGTGATGTCCTTATCCAGTGCCCACAGCCACAGTGACGGTTTCTGGGCTGGGCTGGGCTGTGGGCTGCATTCTGTGCCATGGGGTCTTGGGAGTGTTGGCTGCGATTTGGTGGGGTGTCGCTCCAGGGTGGTGGTGGGGCCTGTGTCCCACTTGGGGGAAGCCAAGTGTCAGTTTCTTGGCACCAGGTCTGTGGTGCCGTTTATTTTTAAATGGCCAGTGCACGTCATGGCAGCTCCTGCATTGAGCATCTGCCCCCTGGTGGTCAGTGCGCATTATAGCTACCAGTCGGATGGATGGACACTTAGCCTCTTATATGTATAGATTTACATATTTGTTCTTGTACCTTACACCCATGGATGATCACCACTGTTTGCAAAATGAAATGTAACTTTACTGGTTTCTTGAAATCTAGCCCATTTTTATAGTTCTAGCTTCAGCCTCCACACTTCCTGACTGTACATCTCATACTCTGTAATTCCTCCTATGGGCCACCCACCCTATTTTATACCTTTTTACCTTTGCAAAGGCTCCTTTCCCACCTAGAATGTCTTCCTGTTGCCCTGACAAACTCCTGGGATTCCTTAAGACAACCAAGTGCATGATCAGTCTTACCTTAAGGAAACGTGGGAAGGCTGGCTTTCTAAGCACAAGGACTGATTTCTGTATGACAGTCCATGGCAAGCCAATGCCATAGCTTCTGCCATCAATCACATCTCCCCTAGCAGATGCTCTTGGGGCCATTTGACAAGGTGACCTCCTTGTTGCATACAGTGCTAAGCCTTTCTTTCAGAGGCATATTCAACAAGAGCGGGTTTTGCTGTCAAATTAGCTGTTATGCTGACCTTTTGTGGAAAATCTGTCTAGACATCAGTAGAAAATAATACAAATTCATCTGACTCTGTTAAGAATAAATTGTAGTCATCAGTGTTTTTTAAAAAACGCTTCTTGTCTAACCACTATGCTGTACACCTGTAACAAATATAAAATAAAATAAAATGTTTAAAAAAACTGTCTTTGAGAGACAGTTGGGAGACAGTGACACAGTGATTCCACAATAGCAGATGAAACCCTGTTCAAACCTCAGAAACAAAGAGGAACAGCTTTGCTAATTTTTATATACATTATTAAGGAAAGAACAAAGATCCTTGGGTAGTTCACTGTTTTCCAGTAATTCTCATATTGAAGCAAACATGGGTACAGCAGATTTTCAGTAGGAATCTCAAACATATGTCTATCTGCTAATTGTGCATGTGCATGTGCATGTGTGTGTGTGTGCGTGCGTGCACCTGTGTGCGCTTATATTAAGGATTTAAATGTAACAATGATGGGGCATCACAACTTCAAAATTATTGTTTTATTTCATGTATACTTTATGTGTATGTTCCACAGTAAGGAAATAAATGGATGCATTTTAAGTTCCATTTAGTTTTATTTAGCTTGTTACTTCAAAGCACTATAGAAACATTTGATGTTTAAACCAGAACCCTTCCTTAAAATAGTTTGTTAATGTATACACAGAAAATTATGGTTTGATGAAAAAGGCACATTTTTAAAAAATATATTTTTATTAAGTTCAGAGAGGAAGGGAAAGGAAGAGAGAGATAGAAACATTAATGATGACAGAGAATCATTGATTGGCTGACTCCTACTCCCCCCACTACTGTGGATTGAGCTCACAACCCGGGCATGTGCCCTGATGGAATATCAAACCGTGACCTCCTGGCTCATAGGTCAATGCTCAACCACTGAGTAATGCACTGGCTGGAATAAAAAGGCACATTTTTAATTTGTTAAATGTGGTAAGACTTTTTATAGCTTATTTCAAAATGATGACATTTTGAGCAATTTTCCTGAATTTTAATTTTGTCACTTCTAAAATTAAGATAATTTTAACTAGTCACCAAGGTTGTTTTGATCCATGATGTAATGTTAAAGGGCTTTTGAAAATGGAAAATGTTGCATATATATTATTGTTGTGCTTAACTTTGTTCCAAACACATTTTAGGAAAAATAGTAAAGTGATAAATAGCACAGCCCCAAAGTTCTCATCCCTTGTCTATCATGTATTATAGTTTTTACATTGATCAAGTTATTTAAATATGTTTGCCTCACTTGCTTCTTCATAATAAAAGATTCTACTTAGCCTTCCTTTGAATCTAGGGATATGGAATTACCAAGTACTCTCTTTATCCACTGAAATGTTCTCTGTCATTGCATTTAGTAGAAGTAACCCAGATATAATTGAGCAGGTAGAAAGAAAAAGAGGATGAACATGTAGAAATAACCTACTGTATTCCAGATTTCATGCTTACTTAATTGGATGATCCAAGCTAAATCTCTTCTATAATGCCCAGGTGAAAGAAATCTCAGTTGTCTTTATTTTTCTAAATAAAATTGATTATGCTGCTAAAGCCCCACTTATCAGGGCAGACAGAAAATATAGGCTGTTAAGTTGTGAACTGTCCAGTCCCTTCTCTGGAGTTTCCCAAGACTCTAGTGGGCCTGTATAGCATCGGGAGAACAGAGAGAGGATGGTAGCCTTTAATCCAACATTGTCTAAGCAATTTGATTCACTCAGTGAGAAAGCTACTTCCTCCTTCTCAACTAAATTAGAAGAGAGATCCTTTCCCATTGGCAATTCCCAAGCACAAGAGGGATATTAATTATCAGTACATTCTCTCACTATTTCGCTCTCTGTCAGTTTTAGTGGGGTTCCATGGTTTACTTAAAGTGACAACTATAACAGAAAAATTTCTGACAGAGCTATGAGTAGAACAATAACTAACTACTTGAGTGTCTTTGTGAAACCAGGTTTAGGATACAGTTTCATAACTGGTAATTTGAGGGAAACAAATTACATTGCACATTTTCTTGCTTCTGATACACCCGAAACAGCTTAGGAATCTGTTTTTAGTCTAAAACAACTTCCTGGAGAGGCTGATTTTCCTTCCCCCTCCCCACATGTCTTTACACATTCCTCTGCTCCTCCTCCTTAACTGAGTACCTGCAGCAGAGGCCTGGGCAAAATGTTTTAGTGTTGAAATTACAATGTTTCAGTAGTTTACATTATCTTAATTTTCTCATTTCCCAAGGCATTTTGAAATGTTATGATAACATAAAAATGTATAACTTTCCCCAATGAAAAGCTAATTAACAATTGCGTTTATTCTTTGATGAACAGCTTCAAGGCTGAATTATTACTAGGCACTGTTTTTTGTGTTGTTTTTTTTTCCCCTTAGGTAGGTGGTTAAATAATGCTAAATTTGATCACCTTTGGCTAATTAGACTATTCTTTGGCAACCTAGGTACAAACTAGTTTCATTTTTTATTATTGTTTAATTTCTGATTCAATGAAAAATTAAGTACAATTTGGGTTACTGTTATTAGGAAGGAAACTGGCTTCAAATGATGTCCTGAAGATACTTGTAAAATAGAGATGTCTATTTTTATGGGGAAAAAGTAAGGAGAAAAATATGACTTCACTTGTTAGCTTTTTTATTCCTGAGTTAGGCTGAAGGCCAGTTCTGTAATTGCTCATGTATACCCTTTCTAAAATTTGCTCAAGGAAATCTGGATGAATTTTCCAAAAGGCAGTTAAAGGTTCACAATTGAAAAATTATTCTCCTTCTTAATAAGTATTGGTGAGTGTAATGGTTTCCTGGCATGCGGGATATGCTGAACAATGTATTGATAGCCGCAGCTCCAGGCAAAATTAAAATTATGTTTTTCAGATATACTGGGGATTAGCTTGTTTACCAATTTGTAAAAGCAGCTACATTTGCAAAATCTATAAACCTTACATTTTAAACTTAGAAACTTCCTTTCCTGCATATTCTAACAAGTCCAGTGGTCTTCTATCTTTGCGGCTAATTGGAATTTCATGAGAGCCTTTAAAACTTAAAGATGCCTGGGTACCTCCTCAGAAGATTCTGATTTAATTGGATTGCGAGGAAACCCGGTCATTGGAATTTTTTTTAAGTTTCCCAAGTATTTGTAATGTGCAGTGAAGGTTGTAACCTTTGTAAAGGTTGCAAAACCAGTGAATTTGCAAACAACATGCCATTTTCTAACAAACCCCAGTAAATTCAAAGAATATTTAGATAGAAGAATAAGCAAAAACAAACAAAGATTAAAAAAAAAACAAACACCACAACAATGTAAATAAAGTGGGCACTTCGTAAGTATGAGTTTGTAATAACAGATCACTGAACAGGATTGAAAAATTTAATATGGCAATTTCAAAATGCCCAGAAGAATTAATTATAATAAAGTCAGCAAGTCATTTAAAAAATAGGAAAAGTGAATTACTAGATCATATGGCATAATCCTTAGATAATATAGGAAAGTGACATTCAATTTATACGGTAAACATACATTGACTTTATAACAAAAAGAAGAAGTAGTGTTATTTTAAAAGTTACTTTTAAAAGTGTGCTATTTAGGCCTGGCCAGCCGTTCAGTGGTTAGAGCACCAGTCCACTCAATAGAGCAGTGGTTCTCAACCTGTGGGTCGCGACCCCTTTGGCAGTCGAACGACCCTTTCACAGGGGTCTCCTAAGACCATCCTGCATATCAGATATTTACATTACGATTCATAACAGTAGCAACATTACAGTTATGAAGTAGCAAGGAAAATAATTTTATGGTTGGGTCACAACATGAGGAACTGTATTTAAAGGGCCAGAAGGTTGAGAACCACTGCACTAGAGTGTCTCAGGTTCGATTCTCAGTCAAGGGCATGTATTTGGGTTGCTGATTCGATCTCTGGCCCCAGTCTGGGTGTGTGTGGGAGGCAACCAATGGATGTGTCTCTCTCACATCAATGTTTCTCTCTCTCCCCTGCTCCATCCCACCCTCCCTCCCTCCCACTCTCTCTAAAACTCAGTGGAAAGAGAATATCCTTGAGTGAGGATTAACTAATTAAATTAAATTAAATTAAATTAAAAGTGGGCTATTTAGAAATTAAGGAAATAAGAAAACCACACATTAAAACTTCTGGGATAAGAACAAAGCTCTAACCAAAGAAAAATGTATAGCCTTAAATGCTTTTATGTTTGAGATAAAAGGGAAAATAATAACCTAAACATTTGAATTTATCAGAAATAAAAAAGCAGTAGTAGAAATATCTTCAAAAATATTTTAAGACACATGGTTTCAAATATCCAAGTATGAATTATCATTGGTTTAAAAAGTTCCAAACCACAATAGTTTTTAAACATCTATATGCATATTCTAAAGTTTTCATTGCCTTGATTGTGAAATTTGAAAAAAATAGCACAGAGATTGAAAACTATACACCAATGTCAGGCATATAAATGTTAGTCTCCTATAAAGTAAAGTAAATAACACCAAAGACGAAACTACCATTCTTAAATTGGATTTAGCTCAGGAAATAGATTGTGTAATTTAAGAGAATCTATTTATATCCTTCATTGTGTTATAGTTGAAATGCATGGATGGCTTTTCTCCATTGCTAGTGGGAGTGTGGGTCTTAGGGTACCGCTGGAATAAGCACTTCTGGAGGGTCCCAGGGGAAAATGAGATGTGGTAGAAAGCTTTATTTGTGTGAAATGACATCTCTTGGTTTGCAAAGTCCCATTTCCCTTCATCCAGTCCTGGAAAAGGTGCAGCTGGGGACTCACTAGATATCAAAGCAAAGGCAGTGTTCAGAGTTTCCATTCCATGTGGAGTTGGGTCCAGTGCAGCAAGAGTCCCAAGAGAGCAAGAGTACCAAGAGGGAAAGGGAGGAATTCCTTTGTTTAGGAGTTTCAATATCTGACATCTTCCAGAGCTTGCACTGGCTATGCCTACTCTGGCCAATGACCTGTTCCCAGGTGCGAATGGCGAGCACATACCTTCCCTGTGTCACCAAGACTTTACTGGGCATGTATCTATTTGGCCTTGCCTTTGCTTCCTTCCTGTTAATTAGTAACTGGGATATTTACAATGGTATTAATTGTACATAAAACTCAGAAGAAAAATATATAATATTTTCTACAAATTATGAAAAGATTTATAATCAGTCCCTGATTTAAGAATAGAAACAGCCAAAGCCAGTTTGGCTCAGCGGATAGAGCGTCGGCCTGCGGACTGAGGGGTCCCAGGTTCGATTCCGGTCAAGGGCATGTACCTGGGTTGCGGGCACCTCCCCAGTGGGGGATGTGCAGGAGGCAGCTGATCGATGTTTCTCTCTCATCGATGTTTCTAACTCTCTATCTCTCTCCCTTCCTCTCTGTAAAAAATCAATAGAGTATATTTAAAAAAAAAAAAAGAATAGAAACAAAAAATTAACAATGTAAGAATAGAGGACAATTGATATAAATGTTAATATCCTATAAAATAAAGTAAATAACCCTAAGAGACAACATGACAAATAATTTCTATTAAAACAATAGAAAACTCCATAATCAATGTTGAAATATTGGTAGTATCTTCATTAAAACCAGAAACACAACTATTAAGTGCTCCTTCTTAGTATTATTCTTGATATTCTAGCCAATGAACTATGCCAAATAAAAGAAATGAGAAGTATAAGTAGTGGGGGAAAATCAAGTTATTCATATTGGGTGTTATTGCCCACTTGGACCTACATGAATCAACACTGACAACTAAATAGTCATATAACTATTTAAGAAAAAAACCTAGAAGTTATTAGATATTAATTAAATGCTAGCTTACCTGCATGCTAGTAACTATTTAGATGATCTATTAGAAATCAAAACTCTCATTTTCCACAGTAGAATTTCAAAAGGTAAAATTATTATGAATGTATTTAGCATGATACTTGAAGATATATAAAACTTTACTGAAAAACATAAAAGGATATTTGAATACATGGACAGATATATGCAATATTAATGAGACTAATAATATTTTGGACATATAATTTCTCCCCAAATTAACTTAAAATATAATAGAAAAACACCAAAATTAAATTGAGAAAGGAGGTAGTAGAGTTTTGGATGTGACATCAATTACTGTTAAGTTCATCTGACAGCAAGATAGATGAGACTTCATTGGAAAATGTCAAAAAACGTAAATGCAAAACATCATTTGCCCTTCTCAATGTTAATATGTAAAATGAAAATCCCACTAAAAGAACATACAAATAGCATAATACACTGAGACAGTCCCAAAATACTATATTCAAGTATCTACACTAATAAAAGAGAAAAATGGTAATTGGCATACGGCGATACTGTTTTCATTGGCTAATCAGGGCTATATGCAAATTAACTGCCAACTAAGATTGGCAGTTAACTGCCAACTAAGATTGGCAGTTAACTGCCAACTAAGATTGGCAGTTAACTGCCAACTAAGATTGGCAGTTAACTGCCAACAAGATGGCGGCTAATTTGCATATGTAGGCACAATGCAGGGAGGCGAAAGGGAAAGCAGGAAGAAGCCCCCTGCCACTGACAGTGATCGGAAACCCAGGGGGGAGCTAAGAGCTGGGGGGCAGGGCAAAGGCGACCCTGGGGCCGCCTTTGCCCTGCCCCCCGGCCATGATCGGAGAATCAGGCGCCTTTGCCGCCCTGGCCAGTGATAGCAGGAAGTAGGGGTGGAGCCAGCGATGGGAGCTGGGCACGGTCGAAGCTGGCAGTCCCAGGAGCTAGGGGTCCCTTGCCTGGGCCTAAAGCGAAGCCCACGATCGCGGCGCCCCCCGCTGCCACTGCAGGTCCCCGCTGCCCGGGCCAGACGCCTAGGCCAGAGGTGTCAGGCCTGGGCAGGGGCGGAGCCTGCAACCGCGGGGAGCTGGGGGTCCCCTGCCCAGGCCTGACACCTCTGCCGGAGGCCTCAGGCCTGGTCAAGGGGCCGATCCGGTGATTGGTGATCGGAGGGTGATGAGGGTCAACTCCTCTGGCCGAGGCATCAGGCGTGGGTGGGGGGCAGAGCCAGGGATTGGGGGGATATGATGGTCCCCTTGCCCAGGCCTGAAGCCTGGGTCAGAGGCGTCAGGCCTGGGCGGGGGGTGGAGCAAGCGATCAGAGGGAGATGGGGGTCCCCTGCCCAGGCATGATTCCTGGGCCAGAGGCCTCAGGCCTGGGCGGGGGCCAGAGCCAGTGATCGGGGGGAGATGGGGGTCCCCTGTCCAAGCCTGACACCTCTGGCGGAGGCATCAGGCCTGGGCAAGGGGCCGATCAGGCGATTGGAGGGTGATGGGGGTCAACGCCTGAGGGCTCCCAGTATGTGAGAGGGGGCAGGCTGGGCTGAGGGACACTCTCCCCCCACACACACACCCAGTGCACGAATTTCGTGCACCGGGCCCCTAGTATATAATAAAAAGATATCTCAAATCAGTGGGTAAAGATATATTATCAAAGAAGTGGTTGTGGTAATCTTATAAAAAATCAGAATTCTGCTTTATCTAATGCAGTAGATTAATTTTCAGCTAGATAAAATATTCAAATATAATAACCTTAAGAATCCCAAAGAACAGAGGAACAGTAAATAAATATTTCTACAATGGGATGATGGAAAATGCTCCTCTAGAAGTAACAGCAAAATAAACAAGTAAATGGAAAATACAGAGATTTTTGTTTTACACATAGATTTTTTAAAAAAATCTGTACATAAAAATCCCCCAAGAAACTGAAATTGAATCTTACAAATCAATTAAGGAAAGGAAATGTACTGCCTATTTTAAATATATATATAGGGAAAAGAATTGATATAAAAATCCAGAGGCATGTGAGAAAATGTTCAACCTTATACCCAAATAAATGAAAATAAAAATAACTTGTCTTTTTTTAATCTTGTTCACTGACAAGAGATTGAATTGGTATATTTCAGGGGAGCATTTTTGTAACATCCATCAGAATCCTGAATAGTGTGCATCCACTTGACTGAGCAATTGCATTTCTAGAGAATCCTCCAAAGGAATACTTAAGTCTATGTGCAAAGATTGAATAATGCAAATATTTGTTTGTTATATTTATAATGAAAATGAAAGCCACACAGTGACCATCGGGAGACTTTTTAAAAAAAAAATTATGGCACATCTGTAAAGAAGGTAAATTTAAAATAAAGTTTTAGAAGCAATTTCATTGATATTAAAAGTATTCCAAACATATAAGCAAAAAAACAGACCATAATATGCAGTATGCATATGTATAATGTTATAGTATAATCTCACTTATATGAGTATATATCAAAATACAAATCTTTATTATCTCTGGGAAGTGGATTTATATATAATTTTAATTTTCCCATTTTTGTTTATCAGGATGAGTATTAATAAGTGTAAAATTGTTTGAAGCAATGTTTTTAACTTTAATTCATTATTATCTCCAGATATGTTCACCTAAAAATAAAAGGCCAAAGTCAAAGGCAACAAGGGTTTATTTGAGGTCCAAAATAATAGCTATTTGGGAAGCACTGATTCAGGCAGAAACCCAAATAGTGTTCTGAATAGGAGGTGAAGGCAGAAGTATTTATGAGAAAGGGAAGGGGAACAATCACATGAATAGAAGGAAGGAATTTCTATGGTTGCACATAAGCTAACAGTGATGCTAATTCTAAAGAATGTCTTTAATTTTCAGTCCAGTAGTCAGAATGTCTGCTTTCCTGTTAGCTTTGCAAAGAGTTGTTTGGGATACAATGTTGCTTTAAGCTCAGTCCAAAGGTTATTTTGCCCAGTTATAATATTCCAAAGTTTTGAGAGTAAGATGACAGGGCAGTTCCTTTGGGATGCAGCATCCACTTCATAAATTCTTTTATTTAAATACTAGAGGCCTAGTGCACGAAATTTGTGCACGGATAGGGTCCCTAGGCCTGGCCAGTGATCAGGGCTGTCCAGGGCCTTCCTTTTCCCAGGTGCAGGCTGCCAGCCAGGGCCTTCCTTCATTTCCGCGCTTCACCCTGATGGTCACCACACGTCATAGCGAGTGGTCGCTTAGGGTCAGTCAAACTCCCCAGGGGACAATTTGCATATTAGTCTTTTATTATATAAGATACTGTGTCCTCTACTTGTCACTCCTCAGAGGCAGATACTTTGAGTTATTTTATTTTTTTAATGCTTACCTTTTTCAAATCTTTGATAATATTTTCATATCACTAACCTTTGATTTTATCTCTTTTTCATTATCTATGGTCTTTCTCCTATGAGAGATGAAAAAATTAACTCATTTTCATCATACTCCACATACTTCAATCAATTACTTTCTCATTTTAAATGTTTACATAAATCTTTAGTTTCTTTCAACAGTATCTTTAAATTCTACACACGGTAAATAGAGATTTTGATGGCCTTACATGTTTCTTCACTTCTATTGACTTTCTTCGTCCAATTCTATAAACCCTATTATTAATTTTATATCAAGTTGCTTTTCTTTGTTCTCTAACTATAATTAAATCTCTTGTGTTTTGTCAAAGAGTCATTGTAAAAATTTAAAGTATAAACAGCGTGCACATTAAGTGGACAGAAAGAGGGCAAGTCAGAAAGAGGGCAAGTTCTTTGGGAATACTCACACTTTAATATTGTCTTATCTTATTTCTTTTGGAAGAATTTTTTGGTTTTTGGTTTTGGTTTGGGGTATTGATTAATTTTTAACCATCTTATTTTTAAAATGGTAAAGACTTTGTTTTTTAGAACAGTTTTAGTTTCACAGCAAAATTAAGGGGAAGGTACAGAGAGTTCCCATATATCTCCTGCCACTACACATGCATAAACTCTCCTTTTTTAACATCTCCCACCAGAGTGGTACACTTCTTATAATTGATGAACCTACATTGACACGTCATAATTACTGAAAGTCCATAGTCTACATTAGGGTTCATTCTTGTTATTATATAGTCAGCAGGTTTGGATAAATGTATAATGAAGTGTATCTATCATTATAGTATCATACAGAGTGTTTTCACTGTCCCCCAAATTCTCTGTGCTGTGCCTATTTATCCTTCCACCTCCCACACCCCAAATTCTGACATTTTTACTATAGTTTTGCCTTATAGTTTTGCCAGAGTGTCATATAGTTAGAATCAGATAGTATGCAGCTTTTTTCAGGTTTGTTTGTTACTTATATGCATTTAAGCTTCCTCCATGTTGTTACATGGCTTGATAGCTCCTTTATTTTTAGCGCTGAATAATGTTCCATTGTCTGGAAGTACCTGACTTTATCCTTTCACTTACTGAAGGACACCTTGGTTGCTTCCAAAAGTTGGCAATTATAAATAAAGGTACTATAAACATCTCTGTGTAGGTTTTTGTGTAGCCATAAATGTTCAACTCCTTTGGGTAAATACCAAGGAGCATGGCTGCTGGGTCACATAGTAAGAGAATGTTTCATTGTGTAAGAAGCCTCCAACCATCTTCCTGAAGCAGCTGTACCATTTTGCATTTCCACCAGCAATGAATAGAGTTCCTGTTGCTCCATGTCCTCACCAGCATTTGGTGTTGTCAGTGTTCCAGATTTTGAAACATCCAACCTTTAATAGTGTCTTATCGCATCATATTCCTTTGGGGGGATTTTGTGACGTTTTGTAGTTTGGTGTTTTGGTTTTTTTTTTTTCCTTCTTTTTTTCTGATGTGCTGCAGAGTAGGGAAGAAGGAAAAGAGTTAAACACCTTGTTGCGAATCTGGAGTCTAAGGAGAAATACTGGAAGAATGTTTATAAATAGAGAGATATATAATGTTGAAGTTAATGTATCAACTATATGATGCCTAATGTAGACTCTTGGCTGTTACTGCCAAATTCTCAGTAAACATCTACCACAGTATAAAAGACTGACTAAGAAAAATATATAGTTAGTAGCCAATTATTTTATGTGTATACAAGAGAAACCAATAATAGATCATTTCCATGTAACAAAGACAATGACAGACTTATGTTGGAGAAAGAGGAGAGAGAAGAAAAATCACAGACCTTTGGAAATGATAAGGCTAATTT
The DNA here is from genome assembly GCF_964212035.1 of Myotis nattereri. NCBI lineage: Eukaryota > Metazoa > Chordata > Mammalia > Chiroptera > Vespertilionidae > Myotis > Myotis nattereri. Next base: position 24,446,660 of record NC_138078.1, on the reverse strand, counting down.
TCTTTTCCTTAGGAAAGGTGCTTATGAGTTGGCAGCAAGCAGAGGCCAGTGTCAATGTCTACTAACCAAAGATTACCAGGATATACCTATTAGTCACCCCCCCCACACACACACACACACACTCATACACCCAAAACAAAGAAACCTCATAGCTTCATTTAGCTTGCTGCATCAAGTAAGAATTCACTCTGTGAGAGCCATGGGGCATTTCAGTAAAAGAGAGTGAGGATGGGTGTGGTTATTACAGGATTTAGGCAGTTGTTGAGGGATTCTAAAGAGGATTTTTGGAAGCAGAAGTAAATTCTGAATTGCATGTTGCAACAGGCAGAGGCAATATTGTATTAGGTATTTTAATTTTTTTAAGAGATGGGAGGCTGCCTGGCCTGCGTTGCCCAGTGGTTGAACATTAACCTATGAACCAGGAGGCCACAGTTCGATTCCCAGTCAGGGCACATGCCTGGGTTGTGAGCTCAATCCCCAGTAGGGGGCGGGGGCAAGGTGCAGGAAGTAGCTGATAGATGATTCTTTCTCATCATTGATGTTTCTGTCCCTCTCTCCCTCTCCCTTCCTCTCTGAAATCAATAAAAATATATATTTTTTAAAAGAGGTGGAAGGGTTAAGAAGGGGCTAGAATTGTCATTGGTAGAGGAACTAAACTAAGTTTCCTTAGTCAAGAGAGGGGATGGACTGTTTAATGATTTTCTTTTTTGAGACCTGGTCTTTTCTCTGCCTAGTTCCAGACATAGGGTGGCCTTCTCTGGACATTATTTCTCATGAATGCTATTTATGTTTGGTTGGGAACAGCACAGTCTAGCTGCCAGCAAGGCTGTTTTTCACATTAACAGTACCTCCTTTGGGCCATGGTAAGATAAGGTCAGTCCAAAGAACTTTGATCTATGAAGTCCAGGTCTGTGTAAGTCAGAGAATTCTGCCCTTGAACAGTTGGATCAGTCATTAAGGGGATAATTTTGGTTGTTCAAGTTTGCATCGGGAGGTAGTGGCAGTTTACTCAGATGTTTTTGGGACAAGCTGTTCCTGCTTTGTGTCTGTTAGTGTCCTTTGATGGTGCTTACATTTCAGTTATGTGTTTTCCCTGTTCCAGCTTTTCTGAACAGCTGCAGATGTGTGGTCTTAGCTTCAGCCCCCTCCAAGTACAGATCCCAAGGTGAGGCAACAGCTTGTGTGGTTCACTGTAGAAAGTTCTTCCTTTTAGCAAAGGCAGCCCAACTGCCCCAGGTGCCCACCTGAGGGTCTGCAGAAGATCCACCCCAAATGGCCCACATGGGACCCAGGAGAAGGGGATCTTTATCCACAGGCCTATCTCCCATGGACCCGGGTCGCTCCTGAGCATTAACCTCCTTTCCCTTCCAGGTGTGGGGATTTACCAGAATGAGTGTTCCCCATTGGTGTCTCTATCCCCAGCAGATGTTAAGCATTTCACTAGTATGTGAGGGATAAATGAGTTTTCAAAGACTTATATGACAACCCTGTTAGCAGGACTAGATTGTCTCATCTTGATACAGCAAAAATACTTAGACCTGACAAAACTTGCAAGGAAGGCTATACCCAGTTGCCCCTCACTTCTTAGACCTTCTATTAGTAATTTATACATTTTAAAAATAAGTTCCAAACATCATAGCCTTTTCTCCAAATATTATACATATCAAAGATGGATAGGTCTATGAAGAAACACGGTGCTATTCCTGGCATCATCCTGCAGGATTTCTCTCCTATGTCCCAAACTCTGAGAGTGAGGGATGAGCTGGGGTTCTGACTGGTTCTATCACGCTGAAGAATCTAAAGACCCTGAGCGAGGCCATCTCTCTGCAGTCCAAAAACACTCTCAGCCCAATAATAATAATGACATCGAAAAGAGAGGCTAGCTTGATCTTGCTTTAATGCCATTGAATTGGCTGCACACCTTCCACCATCAGGATAATATACCTATTTTTAGCAACATAACTCCAGCAAAACTCCCAGCAAAACTCTGTACAGTAAAGCTCAAGCATTCAGCAGGTTAAGTAAGACCAGCCCTTAGAGCCCAAAGTATGATGATTGAAACTGGTAATGTACATCATGGCCAGACCAGTTTCTCCCTTGTTCAAAATACTGTTCTATTTGTGAGCAGTTTTCTTCCACTTCAAACTCTTTCATAATTCTTCCTCCTGTTGTAATTTGACCATCCACTAATCATTTCTGAGATGGAAATACATTTCTAAGTGAAAAAACTTTTGAAGAGGTGATTAAGCAGATAGTGGGTTTGTTTTTCTAATTTCTTGTTAAATGGTTAATAGAATTGCCAAGGAAGTACTATTTCAAAGTCTGAAAAACTATATATGAAAAAAAAAATTTTGTGGAAACTAAATGTATTGGGCCAGATAGAGGTTTATATCTCAGTAATTAAAGTGAAAAAAGTGCAGCCCTGGTGGGTGTAGCTCAGTTGGTTGGGCATCATCCTGTGCATCAAAAGGTTTCTGGGTTTGATTCCCAGTCCGGGCACATGCTCAGGTTGTTGGCTCAATTCATGGTAGAGGGTATGTGGGAGGCAGCTGATATGTTCTGCTCTCACATTGATATTTCTCTCTCTTTCTCCCTGTCCCTTCCTCTCTCTAAAAATTAATAAAAAATCTTTTAAAAATAAAAATAAAATAAAGTGAAAAAGTACAACATAAAACACATATGTTGCCCCAAATAATATTTACATAAATGATTTAATAGTCAATAAAAGTTCAGTACAACTCTTTTCAAGTGAAAGGGATAGTTGGAGATATGGGTTCTAGCCTTGGATCTTCTATTTACTAGCTAAGCAACCTTGTGCAAATCACATGGTGTCTACATGTTCCATCAAATATGGGTCCATTTATAGCAAAATTGATAGAAATCAGATCAAGAAATACAAAGCAGGTAATAGTGAAGAAGTTTTATTTGAAGAAGAGAATAGCAATGTGAATGGGACACCGAAAAGGTCAGATATTACTCTGGCTGATATTATCTACCATAGCTTCTATCTAGCCTCCTTTACAGCTCAAGGGACTATCTAATAAAGTGAACTTTGTGGTCTCCTTAGCAAAAACAACACTCATAAGGAGTCATCCATGAGCAAGACTAGCTAAGACTTTCCTGTCTTTGAAGTTGAGTGAGAAACCAGCAATTACCTCCAAATTACATCTCACTTATAAATATAAAATAGAATATACTATTATACTGCTCTTACTGAATCCAATTTCATCCTTTAATATGAAGCTTTGTCCTTTCTTGGTTTCTCTCTGGACTTGTTATAGTGGTGTTTGTTTGTTTTTTAATTTGTTATTTAATGTTGTTCTAAGCTAAAACAAATTTAAACATTTAGTAAAACTTTACTGTTCATCATTATTGTTCAATGCCATTTTTAGATTTGAGTAGAAGAATCTATAATAATAAAAGCATAATATGCTAATTAGACCAGAAGTCCTTACAGACATCCTTCCGGGATGAAGCCAGGCCTGCAGCCACGGGATTGAGGCAGCTGCTGTGGCTGCGAGGGAGGGGAGGGAGGCAGCTGACCCCGGCTGCGAAACCCTACTCTTGCATGAATTTTGTGCATCGGGCCTCTAGTTTAATCTATATATATATAAAAGCCAAGTGACTGGAACGATGGAACCAGAACGACTGGTCGCTATGATGCACTGTGGCAGCCAACCAGCCTGATCAGGGCCCTGATCAGCCCCCACCAACCACCCACGGCCCCTCCCCCCAGCCAACCCTACCCCCAGCCGCCCCCCCCCCAATCAGGGGCAGGGCCTGCCGGCCAACCTCCTGTGCCCCCTCCCCCCTGCCGGCCCAGCCCCCATTGGCCCCCATTGGGGCCGGCCAGCCGTACCCTACCAGTGCACGAATTCATGCACTGGGCCTCTAGTGTGTAATAAACTCCTATGCAGAATCACTGAAATTATACAATTTCATACCTCATTCATGCTTATATATTTTGCTCTTACAAGAAAAAGGGAAATGCTGCACAAAACTAACTCAACTGTTTTTATTTCACTTTTTTCATATGTGCATATTTTATTGGCACTCTCTACTTTTAGCTAACTGATGAGTAAGGGAGGACAAAAAGCAAGAAAAGGAAATTAAAGTTGGGTTGCCCAATTTTTTCCTTTCCCTCTATGTCATCATTTTCTGTATAAGTGGTTGCCTAGTGCAAGTAAGGAACACAAGAAAGGATATGGTAGGGATTTTTGGCCATTAGTGTTTCTAAGAATGCTATTGCCTTCTTTCTGCATTCAGAGTAAGCTTTGATGCACGTGGGGAACCTTGGCCTTTCATGGCTGTCTATGCCCCTGCTTATTATATACTTATCCTATACTAGCATGGAGTCTCATGCATTGTGGTTCTACAAGAATTTTGTTCTCATGGGATATTGCAAAAGACAACTATGAATGGAGCAGCAAGGAATGGTGGATGCATATATCACATTCATCTTCTCTCCTCAAGTGCATGCTCCATTGCCCCATGCAACTTCACATATAAAACATAAATTCAGATATATAATTATTAAAAATTTCAGGATGGCAACAGAATTGCACTGAACCAAGAGCAATGCTCTTCTGAATACAGGGCCCTATGTGACAACACAGGTCACATGCCCATAAAGCCAGCTCTTTTGAAGTATCAAAATTTTATGAGAGCATTATGCTAAGTGAAATAAGCCAGTCAATGAAGGAAAAATACCACATGATCTCACTCATTCATGGATAATAGAGACCATTATAAACTTTTGAACAATAATAGATACAGAGGCAGAGCTGCCTCAAACAGACAGTCAAACTGCAGCGGGAAGGCCTGGGAGGGTTGGGGGGCAGGAGGGAGGGGGGTAAGAGATCAACCAAAGGACTTGTATGCATGCATATAAGCATAACCAATGGACATAAGACACTGGGGGATAGGGGAGGCTAGGGGACTGTCAAGGGCGGGGGGAAAAAAGGACACATATGTAATACCCTTTGTAATACTTTAAGCAATAAAAAAAAAAGAGAAAAGAAAAAAAAATTTATGTGAAATGCTGTGATCACTAAAATGAACCAACTTTTCTGGACCTTCTCAGGACCCTTACTATGTATATATGCTTCAGAATCTCCAAAAGTAATAGAAAATTTAGCCTTCACAATCTTCAGGAGACAAATTGACAAAACCTCAGGTGGATCATCGTATTCCCTACTAAACTTCTTGGCTTTGCCACTATGCATTCCAGGGATGACCACAGACTGATTCATGCTAATCAAACATCCCAGAGATTTATGGATGTATCACCCAAGTGTCAATGTGGTGATGGACAATGAAAAACATGACTGACTGCCTACTAGTTCAAATTTCTGTACTGCATATCAATAGATAACCACCCCCAATACATGCACACACACATACATCTAATCAGGAAGCTAAGTTATAACTGGAAGTTTATTTGGTTAGTACACAATTTAAACAGAGGGAGATAAATATTAATGAAGTAGCAAAGGTTTTTCCAACACAGATACCTGTAAGTGAACTGCCTATTTCCATTTGTGATCATAAATATATACATTCATTTTATACAGTATGAAAAATATGAAATCACCCATAACCTGACACCTCTGTGCTAGACACATGGCAACTATGCTTTCTCTGCTCTTTAATAACCATTGGCTTTTTATTGAATATTTTTAACATCAGTATTTTCAGATTTTGCCAGAGGTTATATCCTCTTAAGTGTGGTACATTTCTTAACCAATCATTTCAAACTTTATTTCTATCATTTATTTTTGTAAGTATCAAAAATTGAAACTTTTACATTTGTAATACCTTAACTAATAAAGAATTTAAAAAATTGAACCTTTTAAGAAGTATATTATTATTTGATTTGTGGCTTGCACAGTAGCTATATTCTACATATAGAAAAATGTTCTAGTTTTAAATATAATAGAAATTGGGTTGACTGAGTACAGACCAAAAATACAATTCTGCCTACCTGTTTTTTAAATAGCCAAGTACAATTCAAAATATAAAACAGCCTTAATAATTTTTTAAAGTCTCATGTAATTTATTAATTCTACAAAAACTGGAATAGGTAGTAGCTAAAACCTGTTACATTCCTAATGATGCCCAATGAGCTGTGAGAAATTAATAGGTGGATACAGTCCAGTTGACAGAAAATAGTTGTCTATTACTGACTTGTCTGAGAGGAAATGAACACTTGCATTTATTAGGGACACAGTATAAACTGTTCTTCACTGAAGCATTTCTAAAAGTTCTATGCTCCTTTGAATACTGATAAGGACTCTGAAATTAAAGGTAAAATATGCAAGTTACCTGGACTATCACAGGTTATTTTATAAGTATTTTTTATTCCTTATATAATTATGATTTTCCCAGGTCCCAAACCCAATAAATTCTATAACCTCTATTTCATATAAAATTATCAGCAAAGTAGTATATCATTTCCTTTAAGAAGTTTAAATCAGTAGACAATCAAAATTAGTGTGAGTTTTACAGGAGTATGTCTCAAACTTGGCTACATTGGAGCTCTTACAAATACTTATGCCTGGGTCTTATTCCAGAGATTCTGACTTAAGAGGTTTGTAGTACTAGCATCTGGATTTTCTTATTTTTTCCAAATAAAACTTTTTTTTTTATTTCCACAATCCAACTTCCCTTTCCCCCAGGAACATAAATTGACCTGGGCCATCAAAGCACAGGGCAAAAGCTGATAAATGACACAAGGCAAAGGGTAATTAGAAAAATAGATTATACCAGTGATGGCGAACCTTTTGAGCTCAGCGTGTAAGCATTTTGAAAAACCCTAACTTAACTCTGGTGCCGTGTCACATATAGGAATTTTTTGATATTTGCAACCATAGTAAAACAAAGACTTATATTTTTGATATTTATTTTATATATTTAAATGCCATTTAAGAAAGAAAAATCAACCACCCTGACCGGTTTGGCTCAGTGGATAGAGCATCGGCCTGTGGACTGAAAGGTCCCAGGTTCAATTCCAGCCAGGGGCATGTGCCTTGGTTGCGGGCACATCCCCAGTGGGAGGTGTGCAAGAGGCAGCTGATCGATGTTTCTCTCTCATCGATGTTTCTACCTCTCTATCCCTCTCTCTTCTTCTGTGAAAAATCAATAAAATATATTTTTTTAAAAAAAAGAAAAAGAAAAATCAACCAAAAAAAAATAGTTTGCGTGTCACCTCTGACACGCGTGCCATAGGTTCGCCATTACTGGATTATACCCAAGGCTCTCCTAGGGACCTAAACCCTGCTCCCCATCAGAGCTCACCAAATGAAACTGAAGACATGAGAGGATGGAAACATGAAACTCCAGTGAAAAAAGGGGAAAAGAGTCTGGCAGTGAAAAGGGTAGGGTGTGGTTTGCTGGGGAAAGGGGTGAGAAAATAATTTACTGGGGGGGATATAATGGTATGTGGTTTCAATCATGTCAACCACTCTGGATCTCACTGAAACTAAATTCTGGCCAGTCTGTGGAGGTAGAAATTGGGATAGAAGAAAGTTTGGAATCCTTCCTTCCCTAGAGGAGATGTTATTATCCAGCTCTCCCTTTTGCCCAGCCTGCCTCCCCTCAAAAATCCTCCAAATTCCATAGTTATAACTTCCATCAGAAAATGGAATTGGAGTGGGGAGAGTCGTGAGTCCTGCCCAAATCCTCCAGCCTGAGGACTGGTATGAAGGTTGAAAAGCAGGGATGGGTAAAGGGAAGTTAATAAAGTTAAATATTCCCTCCCCTACTTAAACTCAGTCCCTGGGTGGACAGGAAGGGAAGACTAGGCAGCTCTTATCAGGGACCCATGCAGATGAGGCAGAGCTGGAGGCCAGAAAGGTTCCTTAAGCTCCTACCGGGAAAATTGGGGTCAAGGAAGAGCAGGAAGCAATGCAGAAAATTTTGGGAGCCTTTTAGCCCCAAAACTTGGACCACCCTCCACCACCACTCGCCCCGCCAGTGCTGACCAGAGGGGCCCCAGCAGGTGGTAAGCTGATCAAAGGCACAGCTTGATTTGGGTACCCTTGGAGAACACCCGGAAGAAAGGGAAGACACGCTCACCCAGAAAGGCAGCTGAAAAGGTGTGCACATGGGCCAGAGTGTCTGCATTGTAGATGTCCAGGCGCCCAGCCTCATAGTCCAGGTACACACCAAAGCGCCGTGGTTTCTCATATGGGCACAGCAGCATCTGCTCCCTCGAACTCTGTGCCTGGTAACCATTGCCACTGGTGCCCACACACCACACTTCCCTCTGGGGCAGGGGCTGCTGGGGTAGGTGGAGGCGGCGGTGATGGCCAGAGGAGGAACTGGCATCCCCGGTGCCCACAGAGGAATCCCCAGAGCCCAACTCCTCATGATGAGATAATTTTCGGGCAGCACCCACGGCCCAGCCCCACTTCCCAGCCACCTCTACCTCCCAGTAGTGCGAGCCAAAGCAGAAGCCCTGGGCCGCCAGCACGCAGTAGTCGGCGGAGAAACACTTGGAATAGTCAGCAACCTCCTGCCACTGTTCTGCCAGGTGGACCTGCCGGCGATCAGGAGACAGCATCAGGGCCGGGTGAGCCGTGCTGGGGTCCAGTGTCAGGTCCACTCGAACAGCCTGACAGAACATCCGGTTCATTTTCCTCATGATGTTGTCTGCCAGGAAGTCATGGCTGTGGGGTTGACATGGGTCAGGGGACCGGATCTCTAGGGGCTCCCGCGGTATCTCTTCACACCTATTGAAAGTCTCTTTGATGTCCTGGAGCAGCGGCAGGGCCCCCTGCTGGCTCTGTTTCTGGGCCTTGTTCAGCAGGCGGCTCAACTGGGCGGCCCGCTCAGCCAGAAGACTGGCTATTGCTTCCACCTGGCGCAGCTGGGCTTCGTGCATCTCTCGAAGACGCTGCTCCACCCTTGCCTCCTCTTCAGTCAGAAACTTTGCCAGCTGTCCAAACTCTCTGGCCACAGCTGCCAGCTCTGAATTCATCTGGTTCTTCATCTCTGTCACCCGCCTTTCCTCCTTGGCTTTCATCTTCTGCACAGCCTCCAGGTGCTTCCTTAGAGGTTCCACATGCCCCTGCAGTTTGGCCTTGTACTCCTGCACCACCTCCTCCAATGGCACCACGCTGTGCTGCTTGTGGCTCCTGGATTCTCGGCACAGCCCACAGATGGCCTCTCCGTCCACCTCACAAAAGAGCTTCAGGGGCTCTTGGTGTTGGGGACAAATGCTCTGCTCATTCCCATGGCTTCCCCAACCTGGTGCTGGGTGCATCTTCCGAATCACCTCCACCATGTTGGCCAGCTGCAGGTTGGGGTGGAAGTTCCTGCTGGGAAAGCTCTTCCGGCACTGGGGGCACGTGAAGCGCTGCCGAGGGTCTGGAAGCAGGCCCAGCTCCTCTTCCTCATCCTCCTCCAGCACTTCTATTTCGGCCTCCTCAGCCTGAACCCCCAGGTCGTCGTCATCGTGGCCATGTTCGTCGTCATCGTCCTCCTCCTCCTCCCTCACATCCATGTTGTCCCAGTCGGGCCCGCCCATGTTCCCGGTCCCGAACACTCCTTCCTCCTCCTCCTCAACCTCTTCCTCCAAGTCGCCCTCATAGTCTTCATCCCTCATGGGGGTGTCCCGGCCCGCACCGGCCCCCGCGGCCTCCATTTCCTCCTCTTCTCCTCCATTTTCCTCCTCCTGCTCCTCCTCCTGGTCTAACTCGACCCGGCCTTCCTCATCTTCCCCTCCCCACAGCTGGGTCACACACATTCGGCAGAAGTTGTGCCCGCAGCCGATGGACACGGGGTCCGTGAAGTAATCGAGGCAGATGGCGCACACCGCCTCCTCCTGCAGGGTCTGCACAGGGTCGGGTGCCTTGGAACTGGCAGCCATCTTAGTGTCCACTCAGCCGGTGTAAAAGGTGGGGGGCCGAGGGTTTTCCCTCTCAGACGCCCTGACGACCCGCCCCACCCCCAGTCCTGCCTCTTCACACCTTGCCTCAGGCGCAGGTAGAGAAATGTCCTTCCGTCAACCCACTCTCCACACAGTTCGCTTCGCCCAGACGACAAGCGTGTCTCTGCCACGGGAGCAACACAGAGGACCGCTAGCGCCAAGCCCTGAGTGCAAATCGCCGCCCAACGCTCTCTGGGCCTCCTCATAAGCCCCGCCCCTCCACTTCCTGGCTCCGCCCCCTCACATCGTTCTCCCTCCCAACACTTCCGGTATGTACAAGCCCCCCCCCTATTGAGTTTCCGCTATCCCGCTATCCCAAATGCTCCCTTTCCGCCCCAGAGAGGTCGACAGGAAACGACGAGGAGACGCTCTAGCATTCACTCGGGGAAGAGGGAGGGAGGGCTAGGACAACGGAGGTTCGCATCTCTGTGGTGCGGGGGCGGGAGCAACGCAGGCGAAGTGGAAAGACCGGGCACTCCCAGCCCCCGCCCCTGGGGATAAATTTCAGGAGACAATGGAACCCTTCGTGGCCGTCCGCTGTCCATACTGTGACTGCGTCGGCCCAGCGCCATCCTACCGGCCGGGCACCAAAGATGGCGGCAAGCACTCCTCACAGCTGATGCCAGAAGCAGAGGGGCAGCATCTGGATTTTCAAAGTTCCCCAGGTGGTTCTAATATGCATCCAAGATTGAGAAACACTATAAAATGAAGGGAATTTAGGGGTCACAGAAAAGCCACTCCACTGCATTATCCAACTTCTTTAAATAACCATCATAACCCCCAAACTCAAATTACTGATAGTCCCAGAGGTGATGGGTAGCTACTTTACTGCAAGGAATCAGTACAATATTGATTACCTCATTAGTTACTATTGGCTGCTATCATGTAAAGAGAGACTCTTCATGTTCAGATATGGATTATGTAAATGTGTTTGTAAAACAGTAGCATGGCCAACTGCCTCCATCTATCCATCCATCCATCCATCCATCCATCCATCCATCCATCCATCCATCTATCCATCCATCCAATAGCTCCATTGAGGCACCAGAAATGGTGCTTTAAGTGTGTTTACTTTGGCAAATCTCTGGTAGTATTGATGCCAAAATGTCCTGTTCGGGTCTGAGTTCATTGTCTCTCAAAATAAAAGAATGAATTCATGGACAAAGAGATGAGCAAATGCAAAGTTTTATTAGAGAAGGTAAAGTAACAAAGCTCTCTGTAGCAGAGAGGGGTCCTCAGAAAGTTTCTGCTGAAGCTTCTTTGTCTAGGGGTTAATATGTGCCCTGCTAACTTCCCATTGGTAGGTTCAAAGAATTCTGCCCTAGCAATATCCACACATTTTAAGCAGGGTTCCAGCTTATTTTCTCGGCCCTGTGTGTCTAGCCTGGGATCAGGGCCCTTTGTTCTTGCGATTTTACTAGTAGATGGGACGGGGTGTGGTTTCTGCTCCCACCTGCAGGGTCTAGCTCAGTGATGGTGAACCTTTTGATCTCAGCGTGTTAGAATTTTGCAAAACCCTAACTTAACTCTGGTGCTGTGTCACATATAGAAATGTTTTGATATTTGCAACCATAGTAAAACAAAGATTTATATTTTTGATATTTATTTTATCTATTTAAATGCCATTTAGCAAAGAAAAATCAACCAAAAAAATGAGTTTGCGTGTCACCTCTGACACGTGTGTCATAGGTTCGCCATCACTGGTACTAGCTGCACCTCCTGTGTTCCCATCCCTAATTGCCTAGCCGCTTCTAATTCCTCAGTGTTAGCTCTATCCAGGGTTTAGAAACAAAAGGATTGTATAAAAGAACAACCAACAAAATATTAGATAAACTCGGGGGGAAAAATTTTTGTGTCATGTGTAAAATATTTTCTTCTGACCTTTCCCATCCACTCGCCATTCTTTCCTGCCCTACATGGTGCCCCGGAGGCTGCCCTTTAAGAACTGCATCCCAAAGTTCCCTTGACCTCTCTGGTTTCTCTTTGAGAGACCTGGAAGGAGCTCGGTGAGTGGAAAAAGAATAGAGTATTTGTTTTCCTGGCTCTGGAAGGAGCTCCATAGATCAGCTATGATCCTCTACCGAAGACCTCTGTTACACAGCTCTCTGTTGCTTCTCTAGTGGCTCTGGCTCTCCAATTCTGGGAGCCTCCTTTCCCAGTTTAACCCATTAGGTTGAAGGTCAACTCTGGGGTTGAAAATCAAGCCTTGTTGATCTTCCTAATTCTGTCCACGTCTCTGCTGATAACCTCTTTATTAAACTTTTCTCAGAAACCCCTTGATTGAGAAAACTATTATTGTCCTGCCAGGCCCCTGATTAAGTTGTTTTGGGAGAATTTCCACACACTACCCTCTTATGACGTCAATATGTACATTACACATTAACTCACCTGAGAATAACCACTTCTCTTAATTATTATCAAATTTCACATTTTTGACAATGTAAACCTTTGTATGCAACACCGAAGCACCCAGTTTTTGTGTTACCAGAGAATTAACCTCCCTGGTCACTCGTGGGAGTGAGGTGGAGGTTCTTGGGGCACCGCTGAAAGAAGCCTTTTCAGAAGCCCCCATGGGAGGATGGCATGTGGAAGATTTTACTTGCATTGAGCTACATTTTTCTGAGTCCAATGTCTCATTTCCTCCAAGCCAGTCTTGGAAGGAAGGGTGGCTGGGAGTTCAGCAGAGCCAGAAACAAGGCCAGTGTCCAGGGCTTCCGTTCCATGTTGCAGCCGGGTGTGGTTCAGCTTCAGGCCAGATTAAAGCCTATTAGTCCATGTGTGGAGTCCAACATGGCCAAGAGCCATGTGGGCAGAGGGGAGCTTGCCCCTGCTATGGACTCACAGGAGTCAGGTGCCCTGGACCTGAAAGAGAGAAAGAGAAATAGATGATAGAGATAGAGAGATAGAGATAGAGATAGAGATAGAGATAGAGATAGAGATAGAGATAGAGATAGAGATAGAGATAGAAGGAAACTTCCTTTCTTTGGAAGTTTAGTTATTTAGATTTTGCACGCTTGCAGTGGCACCCATCCTGGCCACTGACTTGCTTTGAGGTGTGATTGATGGGCAAACAGGTAGGTTAAGTCACTCAGACCTTACTAGGCATATTCTAAACTGCCTTTGTCCAGTCCCTTCCCCCATCAAATAGCAGGGAACAGACTTATAGAGTGTTACATGCAGCTTTTGACAAGGCTGTATAAAGCATGCCTTATATTATGTGATCTCCCCTTTCACTCCTTTCCTGTTAAATAATAACCAGGTTATGACAACAGCATTGGTTGTAGAACTCATTTTTGCAAACTCTTGCAGAATTACTTTATGGAGAAGTAGGAGATTCAAATTATCATAAACAAAAATATCTCAGATACAAGCACCAGCAATGATTCTTTCATATATAGTTTTCTCCCACCAAAAACTAGGACTAGGTACAAGTCTTCTAAGTAACATTTCAGGATTTTACTGTCATAAAGGTTGCTATGGCACCAAAACCTTTGGGATAAGAGTATCCACAGCTTCTCCCTGCCTACACTTTGGGCCACACTCTTTTCTCTTATCTAATTATTTGAGAGACTCATGTAATGGCCGGCTAGCTTTTTGGGAAATTTTAAGTCTGGAAATAAAAGAGGGAGAGAAACAGAGTACAAAGAAATGAAAATAACAATCCTGTGAATTACAAGTGGAGTGGAGTATTTCTGGATGCTTTGGAGAAAGGGTTGCAGGCATAGCAATAGCTTGTGCTAAATGAAGATGAGAGGTAAAAATTGGGGGTTAAAAATGCTCTATGCCCCTTTATGATGGGTTTAAGAGATTCAAGTGGAGGTGTGAAGTAGAATCTGTACTTGCTGGACTGAGTTCTTTTGGCAATACCAAGAATAGAACATATGTTAAACTTTATATGAATTTCAAGAACTTAATAAGATTTCTTAAATCTCACTACTTTCTTTTTTTTTGTCTATTACTAACACCTTTCTCCATGCCCACTTCCATTCCCCAATGATTGTTTACATTTAATACTGCCAGGGAGGAAAAAAAAAATTCTTCTACCCTTCTAGGATATTTGCTTGGTCTAATAGCAGAAATAACATATGACAGATTAAGAGGAGACAAAAATTATGTACATACACGAACCACATAAGAATATGAGACCCAGGGATAAGTCAGGCAAGTAAGGCTTGTATGCCATCCTGAGCTAAGGAGAAAAGGTTAGGGGCCTGGGACTTCAAAGTGGAGGAAGACACTTTACAGGAGGATGGGAAGAGCAGCTATTTGGTTAACAAATACTGGTATGTGTCAAGCCATGCAGAGATAATGGGATTCAGAGAGGACTATGAACAAGCAGGCCTTGCTAAGTCCCCCCAGTCTATCATACTTAGTCCATATTCTATGTACTTATGTTGGATATCTCTTCCTTCTATAGGCCCTCTATATAAATTCTTGTAGGCAGTTAAGGGGGAGATGAAAAAGAAAAACTTCCTGAGTCTTCTGTTTTTTAAAAATAGTCAGCCTAAAATAATCCCCAAAGAGACACAGTTTGGAGTGGCAAATTTTGCTCCCCTGCAATGCTTTCTAGTTAAATCATTAAAATGAGATTTGTGAACTAGTCATAACAGGAAGGAAGCAATGGAAGCTGAGATGATAGTGATCCAGTCATAGATGCTAATTGATGAAGAATTTCATAGCAAAAGAGATTTAAAACGGTATACCATTAAATAATAGTAGTTGTCTTGAGGGGGGAGGAGTAATTAAAAAAAATTGTGTTCTACTATTCTTTCCAACTTTCTTTAATGAGTATTTATGCCTTCCATGTTCAGAAAGAAATGTTAAAAATTAATTAAAAAAATAAATTTATACTGGGCCAGGGAGGGGTCCAGGACATTCATAGCTATGGTCTTTATAATGGCAAATGAATGTGCTATGGTCATACTATCGAATAGCATATAGCAGTGTACTAGTAAGTGAATGAACTACAGCCACATATAAGAACATAGAAGAAGAAGAAGAAGAAGAAGAGGAAGAGGAAGAGGAAGAGGAAGAGGAAGAGGAAGAAGAAGAAGAAGAAGAAGAAGAAGAAGAAGAAGAAGAAGAAGAAGAAAAAGAAGCCAAAACCGGTTTGGCTCAGTGGATAGAGCGTTGGCCTGCGGACTGAGAGGTCCCAGGTTCGATTCCGGTCAAGGGCATGTACCTGGGTTGCGGGCACATCCCCAGTGGGGGATGTGCAGGGGGCGGCTGATCGATGTTTCTCTCTCATCGATGTTTCTGACTCTCTCTCTCTCTCCCTTCCTCTCTGTAAAAAATCAATAAAATATATTAAAAAAAAAAGAAGAAGAAGAAGAAGAAGAAGATCATAATGTATGCTAAAAAAAAAAAACCCCAAACACTTTCATTATCAGTCATTCGCAACTATTTTCTTAAAGGTCCAAACAGTAAATATTTTAAGTTTGAAGGCTATATGATATCTATTGCAAATACTTAACTGTATTGTAGTGCCAAGACAGCTATATGAAATATGTGAGCAGATGCTTGTAGATTGGTCTAATAATGCTTTTAAACAAACTGTCAGCTGGCCAGTGGACTGTACTGTGCTAACACCTGTATTAGCACTCAAGAAAGCTCAAGCAAAAACAAAAACAAAAAAACCAGAAAAACAAAAAAAAAAAGGAAGGAAAGAAAGCTCAGGCAGAGAAAGACCTAACCAAAATATTATTTAGGCATGCATATGTAGGGGAGAAAAATATTTTTCCTTCTACATTTCTAGGTTCTTGGCAGAGTCATAGTAATAATAATAATAATAATAATAATAATAATAATAATTAATAATAAAAACATTAACAGCAGAAAAACATACAAAATTTTAATAACGTATATATCTCTTATATACATGGGAGAGACCCAAGAAACTGAGCAACTTCCTGAAATAGCCCAACCCACCAACTTAATTGCCATCTTCAGCTTAAGACAAAAGTTGATGTTGTGGGTGGAGGGCAATTATAGGAGGTGACTAGGAATGGCACAGTAAATAGGGTAAGGTTGTTATATAGATTTAAGCCCTTGCCTTCTCCATTGATAAGAGTTTCTAGAGATTTAGTCATCCTTCTCTTCCAGGTACAGAGAGATTTCCCCTTACACATGGAGATTTCCCTTATAAATGTATATTTCCCTTACAAAAGGGTAGCTTCTTTTTAGAGATTTTCCTGTTGCAGCCTCTCAAAAATAATCAACCCAGGCTTGGTCAGTGTGACTCAGTTGGTTGAGCATCTTCCCATCAATTCCTGGTCAGGGTACATGCCTCGGTTGCAGGCTCGATCCCTAGTAGGGAATGTGTAAGAGGAAGCCAATCAATGTTTCTCTCTCTCTCTCTCTCTCTCTCTCTCTCTCTCTCTCTCTCCCTCCCCCCCTTCTTTTCTCTCTCTCAAATCAATTAGAAACATATTTAAAAATAATAATAATCAGCCCAAAATAATCAATATGCCAAAGAGGCATTTTTGGGGTGGCGTATTTTGTTCCTGTTCACATACACATAAAAGTCAATAAAAAACAAGCAAAAAGGTAGTTAACCCTGAATAGGCGGAGGAGTGCAGCACAGGGAAGGGGTAGTGTATGAACACTATATTAGGTTCAGGTGGAAGTTATAATTGATAGTTCAATTCTTAGAACAAGCATGTGTTCATTAAATAATTATGCTTTGTAACTTACCTCTATATATTATTTTGGATATATGATATTTGAGTATGTTCTTTCTCTGCATCAAATATCATATTACAAAATTTAGTCAATAATTATCCTATCTACTAAAAGACAAAAAGGGTAATTAACTGTACCTCCGCTATGCTTCCCATTGGCTAATCAGGGTGATATGCAAATTAACTGCCAACAAAGATAGCAGCAGGCAGCCACGCAGCTGAAGCGAACATAAGGCTTTGCTTGCTCCAGTGATGGAAGAAGCCAAGGTTCCCCACCTGCCGCGGCCCAGCTCTGAGCCCGAAAGCAACAATGTTTCAATTATAAAAGCTAAACAAACCCCAGATTCCTGCTTTCAGCCAGCTGTGGCCTCAGAGCTGGAGTGGCAACAAAGTTTCAATTATAGAAGGTAAACAAACCCCAGAATTCAAAAAAAAAGAAAAAAAAGGAGAGACTGGGAGCTTCAGTCACTGGCGGGCTTGACCAGCCTGAAAACCCTCAGCCCCTCATCCAGACTGGCCAGGCACCCCAGTGGGGACCCCCACCCTAAAGGGGGTGCGAGAAGCCTGAAAACAGCCATCAGCCCCTCAACCAGGCTGGCCAGGCACCCCAGTAGGGACCCCCACCCTGAAGGGGGTGCGGGCAGCCTGAAAACAGCCATCAGCCCCTCACCCAGGCTTGCCAGGCACACCAGTGGGGACCCCCACCCTGATCCGGGACACCCTTCAGGGCAAACCAGCTGCCCCCCACCCGTGCACCAGGCCTCTATCCTATATAGTAAAAGGGTAATATGCAAACTGACCCTAACAGCAGAAAGACTGGGAATGACTGGTCACTATGACACACACTGACCATCAGGGGGCAGACGCTCAATGCAGGAGCTGCCCTCTGGTCATCAGTGAGCTCCCACATTGGGGAGCTCTGCTCAGCCACAAGCCAGGCTGATGGCTGCCAGTACAGCAGTGGTGGTAGGAGCCTCTACTGCCTCCTCAGCAGTGCTAAGGATGTCCAACTGCAGCTTAGGTCTGCTCCCCGCTGGCAAGTAGACATCCCCCAAGGGCTGCCGGGCTGCCAGACGGATGTCTGATTGCCAGCTTAGGCCAAATCCCCTGGGGAGCAGGCCTAAGCCAGCAGGTGGTCATCCCCTGAGGTGTCCCAGATTGAGAGAGGGCACATGCCGGGCTGAGGGACCACCCCCCCCCAGTGCACAAATTTTTGTGCACTGGGCCTCTAGTTATTGTAATAACTATGTATAGTGCCAATTAGGTACTAAAAATATCAGGGGGAACACTTTGTAAAGTATATCATTGTCTAACCACTACGCATACCCAAAACAATACAAAATAATGTTGAGTGTAAATTGTAATTGAAATTTTTTAAACAAAAATCCTATTACAAGGAGGGAAAGAATGAATAAAAAGCAGGGGAAAAAACAGAGGCAAGCATAGGCTTTGAGGCACAACAAAGCATGCCTTCTTTGACATCTTGGAAACCTCGTGTTTATGTGTTTATTGCTCTTTCAAAAAGAGATGTATCAATTGAAATAATTTATAATGTACTTGTAAATGCTTCCCATCACTGGACTAAAACTCTCAACCCATTGTTTTGATGATATGGAATACCGGCATTGATTGATTCCCTATTATACTTTGTAATGTCCTTAACTCTTTAGGCATCAGCTCACATTAAATTTTTATTGTGACATGTATTATCTCATTTAGCAAAGCCTTTATATAGCAACAAAATCAGTCACACAGTATGCCACAGAAGTAGTCAGAAAGGAAGCTGACTAACATAAAAGTAAACTAGGTTGAACAAGAGTACACTCATGCCTCTGGGACAAAGACGCAAATCCTGACTCATCACCCTGTGTTCTGGTGGTGTGACAGTTCTGAAGTCCTTCTCCTCAAATAGATGTACATCCATTTCCTTAGGACCAAGGGGGTATTAATTCTGTAATGTGTTTTCCGGCAACATGTCTCATTTTAGCTGCTTCAAGCATCAAGATAACACCCTCATCACTGCCTGTGATGGTTCCCCTTTCAACAGCAGTCATTTAATCTCAGAACACTTTTCCTTACAGTCAATAGGTTTTCCTTTTTGTAATTGTCTCATTTTTTTTCTGCATAGATCCATTTGTGCCAGAACTCTTCTTCTGCTTTAAAGCTTGTACCATTCAGTTACTTTTAACCAGAGGCTTGGTGCATGAAAATCTGTGCACTGGGGGGAGGGGTCCCTCAGCCTGACCTGTGCCCTCTCACAGTTTTGGAGCCCTCAGGGGGATGTCTGACTGATGGCGGGGAGTGGGCCTAAGCTGCAGTCTGGCCTCCATCACCCTGCCACTGCTGCCACGGTCCCCTCCCTCTGCCTGCTGGTACCCACCTTGGCTGGCCTGGCACTGCCCGCTTTCCGCCCCCCACCCACCCACTGGTCATTCTGCCGTTTGGTCAATTTGCATACTAGGCTTTTGTTATATAGGATGCTATCTCTTTTCTTTCATTAGCCCAGAGCTAAACCGCACATACTTTGTTCTCTCAACTTTACTCAGATTATGATCTTCTAGCTCCTTAGTCAATCATTTTAGCTGTTGTATTGAATTACCTCCAGTGCATTTAAACCCCCCAGTTCAGTTTATTATGTCCAGAATAAATAAAGTACCATTGTGTCATGTCTGATCACCAACCCCATCCAGTGCTATGTGTAAGGCTTATATACCTCGGTGACTTTGCCTATTTGCTCCCTTAGTGGGTGGGCTCTGAGACAAAATATAAATTCTATAAAGTTTGTCTGAATGTCCCCGTTTCTGCTTCTAGCTTCCTTTCCTTAAGGCAGTATCCCCTTTACTAGTACAACTTTCAATTTTTAGTGATTTTTTGTTTTAATTTTTTAAAAACATACATTCCTATCAAAATTGATAAAAGATCTATGGCCTTGGACAGTGTGGCTTAGTAGGTTGGGAATTGTACTGTGCACTGAAAGGTTACCAGCTTGGTTCCTGGTTGGGCACATACCTGGGTTTCCAGCTTGATCCCCAGTAGAGGGTGTGCAGGAGGCAGCCAATTGATGTTTCACTCTCACACTGATGTTTCTCTCTCTCCTTTTCTCTCTCTCTAAAAATGAATAAACATTTTTTTAAAAAATTTAATTTTTTCTTTAATTAAAACACATTTTTTTAAAATCCTTCAATTGTTATCTCTAATTAAATACAAGGACTGGCATTGCCTTTAGAATGAATTGTAGCTATAGAAATTTTGTTAAAGTGAATTTTTCATAGCCTAGAGATGGTTTTAGATTACTCAGATGACTGCATCAGAAGAGACTGTAGCTGTTCTCTATCCCTGCAATCAACCTGATTCTCTTGATGGAAGAACAGGGGGTGCGAATCCTCAGCTCCAGCTGGTGGAGATCACTTTGCTCAGATTTGTATGTAAATTTGCATCGTGTTTGGGATCACTGCTTTCTTCCAGCTGTAGCCATAGAACTGGGAGCCAGACATATCCTCTGACCAGCCGACCCAGCCTAGAACATTCTTGGGCTTCTACTTCCACCATTCCAATGGCACTATACTGTGGAACATTAACCAGAGCTTGCTGCTTTTCTCTCCTACGAACACCAATATATATTTGTTTCTTTCAGTATATACTCCAACTCTCTTTTCTTTGCCCCTATGAGATTAATTCAAATATTAAATATCATCCCTTTATTTCTACCTATATTCCATATACCTTGGAGGCCAGGTATAGACTATGTATATTGCTTATTCGCCCTATTGCATTTTTATCCCACATATGGGAAATATACTGATGAATTGTATATAAAGTTAGAACTTTCCCTGAAACAAAAATCTGCCCACTCTTATTAGAGAAATGCAGGAAACTATACATAATATGACACACATCATCACTTTATAATACATGCTTATTATTTATTATACAAGTTTTCAAATGAAAATCCTTTTACACATGCACCTGTCACAAAAGACCAGCATTTGTTTTTTGAGGTCATTTTTACATGCATGTACAGGGTTTGCTTATTATATTTACTTATGTTAGCAACTAGTTATCTTTAGCATGGTATGTGTGTGCATATACGTGTGCATGCACATGTACTAAATATATGTCTATATAATTAAGATAAGGCATACTTTATCAGTCATGGCTTACAGATTGAATCCAGCAATGCATACTACTTAAGAATATTTAAAAATTGAAATACTAAAGAAATAAAAAGTCCTGCTTTTCTTTCTGAAAATCTGATAGGTCTAGAAACTCTAGGCTCTCATTTTAGCTTGGTAGCAATTGCCTTGTCCTTGAAAGTGACTTCCGTTTTTAGATAAGCAAGCACACTAATTTATCACAACTATCACTGGACCCATTTCCCCCACATACTTTATCTGCCTGGATGCTATAGGTATTAATCTCTCAAACCTGAATATGCAATGAAGCATTATGATGTAATAAAAAATTATAAATAATTTTAATACACCTATGTAAACAAAAATAATTTCTCAATTGGCTAATTGTTCTATGGTATATTCATGTAGTTGGCATTTGGTTTTCACTCATGCATATTTTCAATACTCATACATGCATAACCATTTAATCATATGACAAATATACTTTATTACGGTTTAACTTTATTTTTTAAATATATTTTATTGTTTTCAGAGAGGAAGGGCGAGAGAGAGATAGAAACATCAATGATGAGAGTCATTGATCGGCTGCCTCTGCATGCCCCTTACCAGGGACCTAGTCTGCAACCCAGGCCTGTGCCCTTGACCAAAATCTAACCTGGGACCCTTCAGTCCACAGGCCAATGCTCTATCCACTGAGCCAAACCAGCTAGGGCAAAGTTTAACTTTAAATCAATGTTTTACGTTGGCATGTGAGTATATGTGTATGCCCATATATACATACATATACACACAAACTTACACACTTACACTTTTAATTCTCTAAATGACCTTAACAGTAAAGGCACTTGTATTCTATTGATTTATGCCTTAGCATAAACTTGAGCAAAATATTTTACAAATCAGAATAATATAGTTATTATATTTTTCCAATTATTTATAATATGCATTATCTATATATTGATATAAACATGCATCATCTATACAATTCAATAATCAAAAAGAATTCAGTAATCAATAATAAGCATGCATTATCCTCTAGCAAGTAGAGAGCACAGTTTCTCTGTTGGCCCACATAACTCTGTAGGGGAGGAAAAAATAATTTTTCTCTATGCTTCTAGGTCAGGGGTGGGCAAACTTTCTTAAACTGGACCGGAGGGCCGGAACAAAAGCATGGATGGAGTGTTTGTGTGAACTAATATAAATTCAAAGTAAACATCATTACATAACAAACGGGCCGGATCGAGGGCCTTAGTTTGCCCACGGCTGTTCTAGGTTCTTGGCTGAGACATTCCTGTATAAAACACAGATTAACAAAAGAGAACAAATAAGTTTAATAACATGTGCACCTCCTGTATACATTGCAGAGAACCAATAAAACTAAGTATCTCCCCTAGATGGCCCAACTCATCACCTTAAATGCCATTCTCCAGCTAACGACAAAGAAGATATTGAGGAGGGAAGCCAGTTGTGGGAGGCTAACATGAAAAGGCCAGTAAACAAGGATAAGGATTTTTTTTAAAAATATATATTTTATTGATTTTTTACAGAGAGGAAGGGAGAGAGATAGAGAGTTAGAAACATCGATGAGAGAGAAACATCGATCAGCTGCCTCCTGCACATCTCCTACTGGGGATATGCCCGCAACCCAGGTACATGCCCTTGACCGGAATCGAACCTGGGACCTCTCAGTCCGCAGGCTGACGCTCTATCCACTGAGCCAAACCTGCCTCGGCATGGATGTTATGCAGATTTAAGTGTTTGCCTTCTGGGGTTGGTGGGGAGCTACTTTCTACTAACTAGAGACACCTTGTTGCAAATTGTCCCTGAGTTGTAAAAACAGTAGGGAAGAGGGGTATGCAAGAATGTAGCCTTGAGTGCAGCTTATCTTGTCCTGGGGAGCTGTTTGAATCAGAGGAGCTAAGGATATTGGGGTTTAATCACCAGGTGCTTCTCATAAGTTGTGGAAGGCCACAGCAAAGAAAAAGAGAGGCCTTTATTGATGTCCTTATATAAAGATATATCTTTTTTTAATATATTTTTCATTGATTAAGATATTACATATGTGTCCTTGTCCCCACGTTACCCTCTTACCCCCCCCCCCGCTCATGCCCTCACCCCCCCCGTTGTCCGTGTCCATTGGTTAGGCCTATATGCTTGCATATAAGTCCTTTGGTTGATCTTTTCCCCTTACCCCTTCCCTCCCCTACCTTCCCTCCAAGGCCCGACAGTCCAATCAATGCCTCTCCATCTCTGGATCAGTCCTTGTTCATCAGTTTATGTTGTTCATTATATTCCACAAATGAGTGAGATCCTGTGGTATTTATCCACTCTCCAGTTCCATCCATGCTGTGGCAAATGGTAAGAATTCCTTTTTCTTCTTCCTCTTCTTAAAGAATACCTTTCAGCATTTCATATAATGCTGGTTTGGTGGTGATGAACTCCTTTAGCTTTTTCTTATCCGTGAAGCTCTTTATCTGACCTTCTATTCTGAATGATAGCTTTGCTGGATAAAGTAATCTTGGTTGCAGGTTCTTGCTATTCATCACTTTGAATATTTCTTGCCACTCTCTTCTGGCCTGCATGGTTTCTGTTGAGAAATCAGCTGACAGTCGTATGGGTACTCCCTTGTAGGTAACTGACTGTCTTTCTCTTGCTGCTTTTAAGATTCTCTCTTTATCTTTTGCTCTTGGCATTTTAATTATGATGTGTCTTGGTGCGGTCCTCTTTGGATTCCTTTTGTTTGGGGTTCTCTGCGCTTCCTGGACTTGTAAGTCCATTTCTTTCACCAGGTAGGGGAAGTTTTCTGTCATTATTTCTTCAAAAAGGTTTTCAATATCTTGCCCTCTCTCTCCTTCTGGTACCCCTATAATTCTGATGTTGGTATGCTTGAAGTTGTCCCAGAGGTTCCTTACACTATCTTCATATTTTTGGAATCTCTTTTCTTTTTTCTTTTTTGGTTGGGTATTTTTTGTTTCTTTGTATTTCAAATCTTTGACTTGATTCTTGGGATCCTCTTGTCTGCTGTTGGATCTCTGTAAATTATTCTTTATTTCAGTCAGTGTATGCTTAATTTCTAGTTGGTCCTTTTTCATGTCCTCCATGGTCTCACTATACTTATTGAGGGATTCATTAAATTTATCGGCGATTTCCATAAAATTCTTGAAAAACCCTATAAACATGGCCTTAAACTCTATATCCAGTCGTTTGCTTTCCTCCATTTCTGCCATTTGTGACCTGTTTCTTTGTCTCCGCATTTTGGCTGCTTCCTTGTGTTGATAGAGTGGCCCTGCGCGCCAGGTGTCCTGTAGGGCCCAGTGGCTCAGCCTCCCCAGTTACCTGAGGTGGACACTCTTGGTGCACTCTTGGTGCCTTGGTTGTTGTAGGATCACTGGGAGGAATTGACCTCCAGGCCAATTGGCTGTGAGAATCAGCTGTGTCTGAAGTGGGAGAACTTCTGTGCTGAAGACACCCTTCTGGGGCAAGACTTGCTTCAGTGGGGCTTTGGTGCTCACTGAGTCTGCTCCCTGAGTGTGTCCCTTATGGATCTGAGGAGTTGCAATCTGGATGGTCCCCCTCTGACCACTGGGTACAGTGGCTCCTGGATCTAAGGAGGTGCTAATTCAGCCTCTGCCTGAGGCCACACAGCCGGAGCCAGGAAGAGGCTCAGCTGTGAAGCAATGCAAGCCGCTGCGGGGCCTTGGGCTTTCTCTTGGAAGTTCCGGGTCTGCCTGGCTCAGCTGCAGTTAGGTACATTCACATGCAAAAGCCTCTGCCACAGCCTGGGTGGGGTGGGGTCTCAGGGAATCAAAGGACGGAGCAAGCAGCTATGGCTGATTCTCCGCCCAGCCCTAAGGAGTCCCGCGTCTCAGTGACCCGATAATTGCTGCAAGCACCTCTGAGGGAAAGCCGCTCTCAAGTTCACCCGCTGCCCAAAAGTCCAGCTTCTCCCGTATGAGTCCTGGGTCCCCAGAGACTTCCCGGAACCGGAGTTCAGAGCAGTCGGGAGCTTGTGATTCAAAAAAAAACAGCCGCGTCCTCAGGTGCCACCCCCTTTCCGCGAGCGCGAGCCGCCGCCGTACCTCTGCACTCAGCCTTCGCAGCTCCTCTGGCTCTCAGCGTGCTTTTCTTTCCTTCTAGTTGTAGAATTTGCACTCAGCCAGCCTTCCTGTTGTTCTGGATGATCTCCGCTCTGTCCTTTGCGGTATTTTTCAATTGTTGTGGGAGGCGGCAATTTCCCGGTGTTTATCTATGCCGCCATCTTAGTTTCTCCATATAAAGATATATCTTAAAATTTAAAACTTAAATGGTATAGAAGCAAAAGGAGTGAATGATTCTTCTTAAAGTAGGAGTGATATTTGAAATGCATCTCAAAGAAGTTAGGCCTTACTGGATGTAGAACTGGGGGTATGGAGGAGTAAAGGTTACATTCCAGGATAGAGGGACCTGCAATACAAAAGCTTACAGGAATGCTTTTACATGGCACCTTGTAAAAACTGGGTAGTTATGTTTCTGAAATACTTGGGGGAGGTGCTGAAAATGGGCCTAAAAAGCAGGTTAGGTTATGATTAGTTTGTGATGACATTTAAAAGTATCTTAAGCAGCTGGGAATTAATTTCTACAAAATTTTAGTTATAGAAGTAATAAAAGGTTCTCTTAACCCAAGTACTTTGTATAAGTTCCTACCTACTTCTCCAAGTAGAACAATAGACATAATAATAAGTATCATACATTTCTATAATACATTTTGGTTTTCCTATTACTTTCAAGTATATGATGGATTTTGATACCCTTAGTAACCCTGATCAGTTAGTTGAACTTGGCACAGTATTATCATTTTGTAGTACAAGAAACAGATACGTCAGAGGAACAGTGAGAGAAAACAGCTGGATTCATGCTGTATCTGCTGTGTCACCCGCTATATCCTTCATCAAATCAAAGAATGTAGAGCTAAAGGGGAGCTCAGTGGCATTCAGCTTTGCTGCACTGCACACCAAGTATACACACAGGCAATCAATACGGTTTAGACACAGCTGATATAATTTTGTGGAGCTCTAATTGAATTTTTCCCCTTCTTAATATCATTACACCTACAGAACATCTCCAATTAAGTGCCCCCCCATCACTCTCACAATTAAATATCCCAAATGAAACTCATTATCTACTCCCACATATATTAGCTTCTCATGACTGTTTCCCCTTTCTATTATAGGCACCAGTGCTTCCATGCTTCTAAATTTGAAATCCCTAGAGTCATTTCTTTTTTGTTCCTTATCCATTCCTAAACCCATTCAATCACTGAATGCTATTGACTGTTCTCTGAAATTATTTCTGTGCATAACTTCCGTTACCTTAAGGGTAAATGTTTGGAATATATTTAAAGAAATCAAGGAACCAGTGGGAAAAAATACGCAGGAAAAAAAACAAAACACACAAATGAATATCCACTGTTCTCATTACCTTTTATCTATAATATGACAACTTAAAGTTGTCAGTAAGTGTTAGTCTGATATAAGCAGCAGCCCTCCCATCCCTACCTCACATAAATTAATCTGTGATCAGGTATTCTCCTTACATGTGCATTGTTTCAAAGTCTCTTAAATTAAAACGTCTCATA
This sequence comes from Myotis nattereri, assembly GCF_964212035.1. NCBI lineage: Eukaryota > Metazoa > Chordata > Mammalia > Chiroptera > Vespertilionidae > Myotis > Myotis nattereri. The sequence goes on along the minus strand of NC_138078.1, from coordinate 24,420,302 downwards.
TTCAAAGCCATTCTCAATTGTTTTGTTTTATTTTGAATAACATAATACTGTTTAGAAGACATATCATTACACATTTTAGATCCATAAGGTGGTTACCTGATGGAATTGATTTTTTCAAAAGAAGGCAAACATTGCATAAGTATTAAAATATTCCTAGGGATATGACTTCATCTTTTTACTTGGTAGGTGTCATTGTTAATGAGTCTTTTAAAGATCACACATACAAACAAACTCACATAATAAAAAACAGTATTGTAGACCTAAATATTGTTAGGGAGAAAATATTTCCCTCTACTCTTCTAAACACTTCTGTCTGATCTAAGAATTACATTGACATGATATAGAATAACAGGAGAAAATCAAACGAAAGTTGAATAACATGTATACCTCCTGTATACATGGGACAGATCTAGGAAAACCTAGTAATTTGCCAAAAAGGTAGAAGCCTCACCTTAAATACCACCTTCAGCTAAAGATAAAAGATGTTGGTGGTGGGGAGTTAGTTATGGAGGTTATCAGGAAAAGCACAGTAAAGAGGATAAGACTGTTATGCAGATTTAATCACTGTGTTCTGCATTGATAAGAGCCTAAGAGATTTAGAGTCATACTCTTCCTGATATAAACACCCTTACAAATGGAGGTTTCCCTTATAAATGTAAATTTCTCTTACAAAAGTGTAACTTCTATGTGGCTTTCAGAACCTTTTCCAAGTCTGCTGTTTCTTAAAAAATAACCAGCTTAAAATAACCCTTATACCAAAGAGAGATATTTTGGGGTAGAAAATATTGCTCTTCTACAAATTCAAGTCAATTCTGATATAGCATCAGATTCCACAGGATAAAAGTTCTGTCCCACAATACCCCCACTTCAGAGGCCAATGCAAGTCCAGGTTGTTACCTGTATTTTTTAACCCACTGGTTACAAATCAGATGTTCCTAAGAGCCCACCTTGGGTTCAATTAATTTGATAGAACAGCACACAGAACTCAGGAAATCTATTTACTACTTACTAAATCACCAGTTTTTTTATAAAAAGATGTAACTCATGTTAGAAATGAAGTGAGCCCCAAAACCAGGGGTCCTGGCAGAACACACAGGTACTTGGGAGCCAGACAGCAAAGCAAATATCTTTCTTTACTCCTCCTGGAGGATGCGCATGCACACACACCCACAAGGTCTAGGAGCACACACACTGAACTAGCGGTCAGCTCAAGGTTTTATGACTGACACACATGTCATCTGTCCCTCACTCTTGAATAGTCATAACTTAGGCTCACAGTCTTGTGTAATTGGCTAATTTAAAGGAAAAGGGGAAGGGTTGACCTTTGCCCCTTCAAAATGGAGGCCCCGAGGAGCTGCAAGTCACGTGGACCAAAATGGCAGCTGCCTAAACTCCCTTCTTTGACAGAAAAGATTACTTGTTTTTTTCTCACACTCAGATGGAAGAAATACATAGGTTATGGTATGGGGAGAGGGCACAGAGCTTCCTTCCCCTCTCCAGACATTCCATTCTCCCTACATTCACCAACCTGGAAGCTCTCTGAACCCCATCCTTTTGGGTTTAATGAAGACTTCATTGCATTGGCATAGGTGATTAAGTCATTGGCCTTTGGTACTAGAATTTCATCTCTAGCTCCTCTCTCCTCTCTGGAAGCTAGGGGATGGGACCGAAGGTTTCAACACTTTTGTTGATTCCCTGGCAACCAAACCCACCATACTTAGGTAACTTGGAGGCTTTCCACAATCAACCTCATTCATATAACAAAGACCCTTGTGTAACTCTCAACACATGAAATTTCAAGGGCTTTAGGAGATCTGTACCAGAAATGGAAACAAAGACCAAATATATATTTCTTATTATAAAATCACAATATCACATGTGGGATGGATGGTTTTATATTTGAGCATCCATGATACATTTGACAAGGGGGCAGGAAAACATATGTCTCTTATTTCTAAGCCAAGTAATCTTGCCTTTGCACCATGCTGCCTTGTATATCATATTTAGTATCCTTATTAGGGACGTGAAGGCTCCAGAAGGACATAAGAACAAAATTTTAGGAAGATTAATATAGAAGCTAAGGATTGATGAGAGTTGGTGATTAAACCCTAAATCTGCTTCAGGGAATTTATAACCTAATCGGGAGATCAACCTAAAAACATAATTTTTTTTGTATTTGTTACTGAACTAAATGGGTTCAGTAGCCTGTGTGTATTAAAGCCCAATGAAAGTCAAAGAGGAGGTTGCAGCTAAGAAAGTACAGGTTTATTTTTAAGGAAATGGAGCCATGCCCAGAGTCACAGGTGAGCTTGTGCTCAAAGATCTGGCTCCCCATGGCTTCTAGAAAATGGGCTCTATAGAGGACTAAGGGAGTTAGGTTTGTGGTTAGGGTTGTGGTCTCTATTTTAGTTAATAGCATATACCATACTGTATGTATCCCATTCAAAAATGTTTAATTCCTATTCTTTTTTTAAAATATATTTTATTGATTTTTTATAGAGAGGAATAGAGAGTTGGAAACATCGATGAGAGAGAAACATCGATCAGCTGCCTCTTGCACACCTGCTACTGGGGATGTGCCCGCAACCAAGGTACATGCCCTTGGCCGGAATTGAACCTGGGTCCTTTCAGTCCGCAGGCTGACGCTCTATCCACTGAGCCAAACCGGTTAGGGTAAATTCCTATTCTTAAAATTGTTCTAGAAATGCCTACTACTCTGTCTTTCATCAATAGTATTAGATTAGTGACAGTGTCATGTAGTGAGAGCTATGGTAGGGGATAGTTGATCATTTCATCTGGTCCTGATGTCAGCCATGATGCTGCTTGTCTGCTTTCACAAGTGTGTGGTTGGTGGGGTCCTTTGATTTCCTGGATCTGGAACTGAAACCCAATTGAAGCAGAGATGTTTTCTCTGGTTTGACCAAAACTCTGTCTCCGGTCAACAGACCCAAGGCTTTGTTCCTAAGATTATTTGATGCCTGACCAGAACCTCCTTGCCCTGAGGGCTTAATGATTAAGGGAGTGGACGTATAAGACAAAAGGAGGCAGGTGAGTCAGGGTGCTGGATGAGGCAAATTTGAATCAAAAGGAAAGAAAAGAAAAAAATCATATTAAATAAATGAAGTTTCTGTGTGATTACATATTTATTTGGCTAATAGATTTTTTGCTGATTATTTTGTGTATAGTAAGATAAAAGAAGACTTTTCACCCTTCAGTAAATTAGTATTTCTTTGATAATTTTCTTCATATATACAATAAAAGATATTTATCCAGCACCTATCATAGGGATTTTAATAGTTTCAGAGTGGGCTGAAATGATTTTTGAAAGGAGGGATTTGAGAAAGGGTAGATAAGATGGAGATTTTTGTTAGAGTCAAGCCTTCCAAGTAGGATGAATAGAGGCCCAAATAATTTACTGATACACATTATGGCATAAATAAGTCAGTAAATGCATTTTGGTAATAATTATAGCTAGTGATTTTTAAGCAGTTAATATATGCCAGACACTAGGCCAAGACCTTTCCAAAAGATATAACCTATTGATTTGGCATGGGGATCACATCAATTTTAAAAATAAGAAAATCACAGTTTAAATATTCATATCAACCAAGATTTAACAGCTACCCAGTGACCACCCTAAGCTATCTAACCACTATTCTTTGTTTCCACTACACTAATCTTTCATAAAACTTAATATATTCTCCAGTACTACTTTCTATGATTGTGGCTATTTCTTAAAGTTTAAAATGTCTTGCAGTTTAGATTTTATGTAGGCATATGGTAATTAAAACATCTCCCACAATTAATTTAACTAATTTTAGTTGTAATCATATACAATACTGATACATGAAGTTGGGGTGCAGACTCTTCCTGCGGGTTCTTGCCTCACAAAGTTTGAAGAATAAATTTGTGGACTAAAATATTTTAAATAAAAATGTGGAAGTTTATTGGAAGCATAGAAAAACTCTTTGCCTGGACAGGGGTCCCCAAATGAGAAAAACCTGCTCTCTCTCTCTCTCTCTCTCTCTCTCTCTCTCTCTCTCTCTAATGGGAAAAAAATCAATCCTCGGAGTCTCTTAGTTTTCAGGTTTATAAAGGCTGCAGCTCTTTGTCTTTTCTTGACAGTTTCTAATTGGATTCTCCCTTAATGGCCCCTGTGCTTTCCTAATTGGTCATTCTTCTGCAGAGTATCCGTTTCAAAGTCCAAAGTCCACCTAGTGCCTCTCCTTTCTCTCCCCCTTATCTTGCAACATTACTCTATCCTCTGTGAATGTATGCCTTCCTCTTGTAACATTTCTGTCCTCTGCGATAATAAGATAAGCATTCTGCATCTTGGAGCTATCTCCTTCCCATCCTTTCAATTCTTTATGTATCCCACTCAAAAATGTTTAATTGCTATTCTTTTTTTCTTAATTTTTTAAAATTTATTGATTGATTTTAGAAAGAGCGAGAGGAAGGGAGAGAGAGAAACATTGATTTGTTGTTTCACTTATTTAGGCATTCATTGGTTGGTTTCTTCTATGTGCTCTGATCAGGGATGGAACCCACAACCTTGTTGTAATGGGATGATGCTCTAACCAACTGAGTTACCCAGCCAGGGTAATTGTTATTCTTAAAGATGTTATAGAAAAGCCTACCATATTTTTCAAGTTATTCTCTTTCATCAATAGCATTAGATTAGTGACAATTTCATGTGGTCCAGTTAGTGGATTCAAGTTATGGTTCAGTTATTCAGGGAGCCCAAAAGTCAAATTCTGAAAGTGAATGAATTCCTTCTACCCAAAATCTGGTGCATCCAAAACATTCAGATTTTGTTTGCTAAATTGGGGGTTCTATTCCTTAAAGTTCCTTATAGGATACTGTCAGAATGAAAAGATTCAAAATAGCAATCTTCTAGAATATAGCATTGCGGTCTTAAAATTAAAAGTATTTCCAAAGTAACATCGATATCTGCTGATGTGATCACCCCAATTCCAGGAAGACACATTCTTAGAACTGCTTAGCTATGCATACTGGGCCAAAATAACTTGCAAGTTTACTCAATTAATTGATTTTCTTTTTTAAAAAAGATACAATTTTTAAAAGCCTACTTAGTCATTTGGCAAATTTTGAACTATGCCATTGAAAATTGTGTTCCTAGAAGCTTTAAATATTGCCCAACATTCCAGCCTTGGAACCACCTTCTACCTTTTCTCCAACCTTCCAAATGAACTCCAAGTTTGTTCACTCTAAATATTCAGGTTATGTTTAATATTTCATCTTAATAGTTCACTTTATAAACACATTTTGATGCACAACTATTTTTTTTAAATTTTTGGATATGAGGATTCTATTGCTGACATGCATTTTTCAATATTTCAGTAGGTGTAGTATAATAGATTTGGGCTGTTATTCATGTCCCATCAATCTCCAATTTTGCACACATATTCTATTGCCAGAACTTTCATATACATGTATCAAGGTTTGGAATGTAACCTGTGTTTCTGAAAAAAATAATTTTATTTTTTTTTGTCCAAATAAAGGGCAATGAAATTGTACCTTTTTAAAAAGAATTTTTAGAGGGAAAAATTAGTCTCTTAAAACATAAAACTAATCAATAACCTTACATAGGACTTATACTTGCAATATGGGCTATGGTTTGAAATATACTGTAATCCACTACACAAACCCAAGGAAAACTATTATATCAACATTTTCATATTCTAATTCTTTCATTCATAAACTTGAGATTCACTTTACAACCACAGGCTTATGAGAAGTCTTTGAATCCAAATGTCAGAGAGATTTATTATTTTTCAGTATTAATAAAAATCTCCTGTAAGCAAAAGAAAGAAAGCAATTCTTTGGTGATTTCTATATTTCTATTTTGACATTTCCTTTATTTTGTCATGCCAGCATACCCCAAAGTTGATATTTACTTAAGATTACCTGGGCCCAGCTGGTGAGATTCAGTGATTGAGTGTCAACCTTAGAACCAGGAGGTCACGGTTTGATTCCTGGTCAGGAATCCTTGGTTGAGGTCTCTGTCCCCAGTAGGGGGCATTCAGGAGGCATCCAATCAATGGTTCTCTCTCATCATTGATATTTCTATCTCTCTCTTCCTCCCCCTTCCTCTCTAAAAATCAATAAACATATATTAAAATAAATAAATAAAATTTTAATTAAAAAAGATTACTTGGGTGCTTTGATGGTTATTTAAGTTTAATTAGTTTTAAGTATAACCTTACAACTAATTTTTTGAAAACTTCATGTTTATTTCTATAATTAACAATGATAATCTATCTTATGTTTAGTATGGTTCTGCTTTGGGTATTTTTTCCAATTAAAATTTAGTCTTATTTTATAATGAGGCATAGCTTTATCTTCAATTAAGTAAAACAAGCCCTGCAAACCTATGACATATTAGTTTTATTTATTTATTTATTTATTTATTTATATATTTTAAAAAATATATTTTATTGATTTTTTACAGAGAGGAAGGGACAGGGATAGAGAGTTAGAAACATCGATGAGAGAGAAACATCAACCAGCTGCCTCCTGCACACTCCCCACTGGGTATGTGCCTGCAACCAAGGTACATGCCCTTGACAGGAATCAAACCTAGGACCCTGTGCTCTATCAACTGAGCCAAACCGGTCAGGGCTATTTTTTTTTTTAATGTAGCAAATCTGTGTGATAAAAAAACAACAACCATCTTCCCTTTCACTACAGTGAAAGCTTGGGACTTTTTTTTTTTAATTAGTCACTGTTAATAAATTTATCCATGCATGACAAAAGGCAAGTGATAGTGACATCAATAGCAAAGCATAAATAGTTATTTTTACTTTATCCTAGCTTTATCCCTATAATGGGGTTTTATCATTACATCTAATAGTTTTATCACTTTAAATTATTAGTAGTATTAGTATTTGTCTTTTGTATGCCTAAAAAAGGTGTTGTATAGCCATCAAGGTAAAGTCCTGTTTCCAATGGTGAACTGGTTATGAAAAATGTAGCAATTAATGTCTCAAAATAAGAAATATTGAAACCTATGCTTCCTGCAAGTGGAATTTCAGCCAAAATATAGCGAAAAATAGGAAAGTCATATTTATTATTATTTTGTCATATTTATTTTATGTGCAAATTATGTAGCAGCAAAACTATTTTGCTTTTGTAGTTTAATTGTACTTCCTCACCTGTGTTGTGGGCTCGATCCCAGTGAGGGGTGTGCAGGAGGCAGCTGATCAGTGAAGCTCTCTCATCATTGATGTTTCTATCTCTCTTTCCCTCTCCCTTCCTCTCTGAAATCAATAAAAATACATTTAAAAATAAATAATTATACTTCCTCAAAGACACCTTGCTTGATTATTAAATCAAGATTAATCCCTTTTGAGTCTTTATTTTAGATATTCTGTATCTTAACATCATGGTTATTTCTTCCATAACTATTATCATATTTTATGGTTGTATTTTTTGTCATTTATTTGCTATTGCCTACAATAAGTTGGAAGTTTCATGAGAAGAAGCTCCATGTCTGTCTTTGTTTACTGTTTTAGCTCCCCTGCCTGATGCATGATGTGGCATAAAATAAATATTCAACAAATATTTGTCGAAGAAATAAGTGAACAGAATCATCTGAGTTCTGGTTTGTTTGTCAAAAATTTAGTTGTTACTTTTGAACTATACCAAATATATATTTCCAGTGGGCTGAATTTATTCAATTGAGTTTTTATTACGTGCAAGCAAAGAGATGGAGGGGGAGAGGAATGGAGGGGGAGAGTGAGGGAGAAAAGGAAAGAGAAAAATAACATGGACTCTTCAAGGAGCTTATGGTTTTCACTTGTACACTTATTCACCATTTACTACAAATGGATTTCACAAATAAACTGTAAGGTCAGACATCATTATTGCTCTGAGATAAATGCAACCAGAGTACTTTGAAGTTCAGATATAACTGATGGATAAATACAAAGCTGGAAGAAATGTATTTAAAATGAATTTAAACCTCATTTTTCTAACAGCACTCAGGGAGGTAATTTTTTAAAAAAAATTGTACATAACGTTTGGGCTTTACACTCTGTCTCTTAATTAAAATCCAATAGAGGATATATTTCAATAGATCATGTATTCCAGGAGCCACCTGGGTATATTGACTATTACAAGATGATGATCATCTTAAGGGGGCTTTTATCCACCTTGTGTTTCACTGGGGATAGTGTTTTATGTATGAAGTTAAATTAATTGCGATCTAAGAATGACTTCAATAAATAAAATATCAAGCTTCAACCTTTCTTTTTATACATGCAGTGATTTCATCTTTCAGCCATTAATCATCAGTCATGTTTGCAAGGAACAAATCTAGGTTTTCCTTTTCAGAGAGATTTGACTTACCCTTTGACCCATGAGTTGATATTTCATTTCCCTTAAGACCTCTGAGCAAAAGAGTATATGGGGTTAGATTTCTCCAGAGAAAATGACTTTAACGCCACTGTAAAATGTAATTAATAAGAGGGAGGGAAGGGGGGTGGGAGAGAGAGAGAGAGAGAGAGAGAGAGAGAGAGAGAGAGAGAGAGCTTGAGCACTGGAGAGCAAGAGAGCAGTGGAGGGCAAACTAGAGCAAGTGCTCAAGATCTGGAACTGGAGCCCTCAAGACATGGAGCTGAATTATGTAAGACCTGGAGCTGAAGCACGTAAGACCTGGAACTGGAGCGCACAAGAGCTGGAGCTGAAGCACGTAAGACCTGGAAGTGGAGTGCGCAACTCTGGAACTGGAGCGGGAAATCCAGGTGCTGGAGTGCGAGAGACCTAGAGCTGAAGCATGAGTTCCCGAAGTTAGAGCCCACCAGACCTGGAGCTCGAGCGTGAGATCCCGGAGCTGGAGAGCCTGTGAGACTTGGAGCGGGAGAGCTGGAGCCCGAGGACTGGAGAACTGGACAGCGCTATATCGTGAGAGCTGGACAGCGCTCAATTAAAGTATACAAAAGAAAAAAAATGTAATTAATAAAAGAATACCGTGCAGTAAGACTAATTACTAAAGCATGGAGTATGCAACAAGGAAAGAGTATTTCAGCCCAAGGAGACCTGGAAAAAGCCCAAATTCACCTCCCCTAGAAGGCAAAGATGAGGGTTTTTAAGAAGGAGAACAGGTATGGGGAAGTGCTGGTGGGGCAAGTTTTAATTGGAGAACCTTGCAATTTGGTCATTTATGGTAAAGCTTCAGCACTAGATCATCCTGGACAATGAACCCTTTGCTTCTGAAAGGTTCTGGTGTTCAAGTTCTGGTCACATCTTGGTTCTTTGGTCTTGGGGGAAATTTTGGCTGTGGGTGCAGGTTCTCTCCTCTGTGCATGCTGAGGCTGCATGACTTGGGATTTTGGTCTATTGTCTTTGAAGGGCAACTTAGTATCTTGTTAGAAACAGGATAGGACCATTTTTGAGCTGGTTCTGTGGTTACATCCTGACCATAGAACTTTATGGTGGGTCACTATCTCTGGAATCTTTCCTTTGCTACCATCACTGCCTTATCTCCAACCAAGGTTATTTGCCATGTCTTCTTAATTTTATTTGGCTCCTTGATCATGGTCTTTCTAAGCCAATCCTTCCATACACTGTTCTCAGAATTACTCACATAAAAGATTTTTTATGATCCCCATTGCCCCAAATTTCAATGCTGTAGTTTGGCCTACAATGTCCTCTCTTTTGTCATTTTCCTATTTTGACCTCTTTATTTTTTCTATTCCTTGTCTGTTCTCTTACACTTTAAAGCAGTCTCCTTAGACCTTGAATGAAATTGCCCACTAGCTTAACCTGCCAAGCTTCTGATAATTATTTGAGATGCAAACAAAATCTTCTGGGTGATGTATTTTCTTAAGTCTCTGAGGTGGAATTCATCTCCCTTTCTCCTTTGATGCCCCTGTAGCACTTTATATTAAGCTGTATTGTAGCATGTATCATATTGCATGATAATTATTTTTCCTCACTCCAATTATGCCATCTGAAAGGCCAGGACCTTGTGTTATTGTGTATACCCTGTGTTAGAAATGTATTAAACTTCTATAAGAGATTTCAAATGAATTATTGTGACATATTATTTTGTTTTTAATAGACTTTATTTTTAGAGTAGTTTTAGATACAGCAAAATTGAGTAGAAAGTAAGTACAGAATTTCCCATATACCCTTTGACCTAACACATGCATAACCTCCCCGATTATCAACATCATGCACAAGAATGGTGCATTCGTTAAAATTTATGAACCCACATTGGTATACCATTACCACTCAGAGTCCATAGTTTGCATTAGGGTTCACTCTGGGAGTTTGTGGTATATTCTCACAGCTGTATAGATAGTATTTTAATTGTCTTTAAGGAAAAAAATACATATTGAAAATTTTGAGATGTTTTGATGCAAGTATAGATTAAATAGATATTGGACTTCAAGAGTCAATTTAATCTTTAATGGATTCTTACATTTTCCAGGTAATAAAAATTTTTAATCAATAGTAATACAAATAATACAGACCTTTACAATAGATAGTAAGGTGTGTGTGTGTGTGTGTGTGTGTGTGTGTGTGTGTCCAACAAAGAAATTCCAATCCTACCTGTTTTATCTCTGGAATTTGAAAACTAAATTAAGTATTTTCTTAATAAGACTTCAACAGCATAGGTAGAACCTGCATTTTAATGTGACTAATGATTACACGGAATTTGGATTTGGATTGCATTTAGTCCTCCTAAAATCTTTAGTCTCTTACCAAGCACTGAACCAGAAGTAAATCTTTTTAACTGTCAGTGGAATTCTATATAATCTTTGTTCGGGGTTTGGTGATGATATCTGTAGAGCAGCTTCATTTTTCAGAGTTAATCAGAAAGCTATCATAAGCTTCTTTCCTTCTCAGCAGGGCAAAACCTACAGTGATAGGACATGCTAGGCGACTCCCTTAGTGGGAAATGTCAAAAGGAGATGCCCCTACCACTTCCACAAAGCCAGGCGGCCTTTCTGGAAATGAGAATTTATTCAGCAAACTCAAGTCTAAACCAGAAAACTCAAAAGATAAAAACCATTTAACAAGGATAACACACCAAATGTTCATAGCCAGAAGATGCAATTTACTCCCCAACCTCCCCCATCCAGGTGACAATATAGGGTTAGAGAGAAATTGTAAAAAGGGGAGTTTGGGGAATTCACAATTTTCTCACTGACCAGCAGTTGAAAAAGCACATCTTTAGGAAAGGTTCTCATTTGTTTTTCTATGTTTGATAGTGTTTTTGTTTGTGAATTTGTGTGTGATGTTTAGTAAAGGAAGTTGTACAATATCTAAGATATATAGTAAACAAACATGTATTTTTTAACTATATATTTTTATTGATTTCAGAGAGGAAGGGAGTGGTAGAGAGAGACAGAAACATTAATGATGAGAGAGAATCATTGATTGGCTACCTCATAGCCCACAACCTGGTCATGTGCCCTGATTGGGAATTGAACTGTGACCTCCTGATTCATACGTTGACACTCAATCACTGACCAACACTGGTCAGGTCCAACATGTTTTTTTTTTAAACTCCCTTTGAAATACTTGCTAAATTCTCTTTCTAGATTCTTATAACAAATCTAGAAGCCCGGTGCATGAATTTGTACACCAGTGAGGTCCCTCAACCTGGCCTGTGGGATCAGGCCAAAACCAGCTCTCTGACATCCCCCGAGGGGTCCCAGATTGTGAGAGCATGCAAGCCAGGCCTAGACACCCCACTGGTGCACAATCAGGGCCCGGGAGGGATGCAGGAGGTTGGCCGGCCGAGGAGGGTCCATGGGAGGGCTCCAAGGCATGTCTGGCTCATCTTGCTCAGTATGGATCAACCAGACCCTAGCAGGAAGCTAACCCACCAGTCGCAGCACCTTCCCCCCCTGGTGGTCAGTGCACATCATAGCAAGCAGTTGAGCTGCCTTAGCATATCATTAGCATATTACACTTTGATTGTTTGAATGGATGACAGGATGACTGGACACTTAGCATATTAGGCTTTTACTATCTGTATATATAAAAAGTCAGTGTCCGTGACAACCATGACAACCAAATGACCGGTCCCCATGAGGGTGGGTTGGCAGGGCAGTGAACACAGCGAGCAGGGAGGTGAATGAGGTGAACAGTGTGGGCAGGTGGGCAGGGCTGCGAGCAGTGGTGGGCTACCATGCACGATTTCATGCAATGGGCCTCTAGTATAGGATAAACAAAAGTCACATGTGCTAACAAGCTTTGCTTGCACATAGATAAAAGTATTTCACTTTTTAAAAACTTTTAGGTAATTATATCTTTAACATATATCTTAAATATTTTATAGATTCAAATAAGAAATAAAAAGTAATAAAGTATATTATCCAGAGACAAAACATTGACATTTGAAATAATCTTTTCACTTATTTATGGTATTAGCTACTTGTTTGAGATAAAGTAAACTTAATGAGGTCTAATGGGATACACAATTGGTTAAACTGGCTAGAATTGAATTTGATTTATATTTTCACTTTCTCCTGGACTTTGGAATCAAATAGTAAATGATGAAATTGTGTGTATTACATTTTTATCATTCTATTTACAGTATCATAGCTGTCACAATTCAGGATAGATAATATTTCTAGTTACCTTTTCTCAGAGAATAAACATGTGTTCAAATGCATTTCAGCATTTTAATTATGTTAATAGGAATAAGAGAAAATATAGTACAAAGCTCAGAATATTTTATTTCAGACAGGATGACTGATATTTTCCCAATGTAATGAGAGTGGAATTTTTTGTCTTTGTAATATTTCATATGACACTCTAAATAAGGAAAAATATACTTTCACCTCTATTATGAAAATTAGAAACAGAAACAAATAGTTTTATTATTGTTATTATTAATAAGACTATGTTAATGTTGATATGGTACTTTCCACTATATGAATCATTTTCACATATCATAATTGATTTGATCATAATAGCTACCACCACCTCTCAGAATAAGCCAAGCATTAGAGGATGAAAAACATAATACAAGTGGCACATGGAATTTAAGAATTTATGGCACTTGAAATATGTGTCCTAAGACCATGTACTTAACATCTCTGAGTCTCAACTTTCTTATGCAAAGAATGGGAATATTAATACTGGCTTTATGGAGGGATTGGAAGGGTTCAGTGAGGAACTGTTTTAAAGCCCTGACATACTGCAGATGCTTAATATCCATAACTCCAATTTCCTTTTTAAATTTATTAACCTAAGGGAATTAACTTTAATGATCATTAAGGACCGAGGGGTAATTTAGCCTTCACTTAAATGTTGATCAGCCTCCTCACCAAGCCACCTGAGACAAACATATAATCTATAAAAATAGAGAAACCTACTAAATCTAGACAAGAGCTATATTTTCTCCCCCCTCCCCCTTCCTCTCCTAGCAAGATGGCCACTTCTGAGCCAAGGCTTGGAATAGGATAAGGCAAGTGAGATGCTTGCTTCCAGTATAAAATGCAAAGGGGTACCTAAAAATACAGTAATTAAGGTAACATTTTAGTTCAACATTTTCAAAATCAACATAAATGCAAAACAGTTCATGGTGAGCAAAATGTCAACATTTTAGATAAATACATATCTGATTTTGCACTTGAGCCACTCACCACACACATCTCATTCTAATCTCTACCTGGCCATGCAGTGTAAAGACTAGGACATTGTCAATTATGTCTACCTATGTGATTCTCCATCACATCTGCCAGTGTCCCCCAACCTGAGATAAAAAAAAAATACCCTGCTAGCATTCCCTGATTAAAAAAAAAATGTATCAGATATATATGCCTCAACAATGTTTGTTCGTGTTTTAGTGTAGCAGTTAAAAGTGTAGAGTTCTACAGCCTGGATTTGAGTTCATTCTCTACTAATTAGTGGATGTCTGACCTTGGGCAAATTATTTAGATTCTCTGAGCCTCAGTTTCTTCATCCACAATATGGGAATAATAGTAGTTATGCCACAGGACTATTGTGAAAACATTTAATTTGGTGCATAGGGGTGCATAACACTTTGTGTTTATTTTCATATTTAAATGTTATTAAAAGGATATGTGGCACCAATGGAATATTATGCAACTGTGAAAAAGAAAGAACTCTTATCAATTGTGACAGCATTGATGGGCCTATAGAGTATAATGCTAAGTGAAGTAAGCCAGTCAGAGAAAGATAAGTGTCACATGATCTCACTCATATGTGGAATCTAATGAACAAAATAAACTGATAAAATAGATCCAGACATATAAGCATGGAACAGAGTGTTGAATCTCAGAGGGAAGCAGAGGAGAAAAGATTAACCAAAGAACTTCTATGCATATATGCATAACCCATGGACACAGATAACAGAGTGGTGAAGGCCTGGGATAATGGTGGAGGGCAGGCTAGAAGAAGTGAATAGGAGGAAAAGGGGGACAGATGTAGTACTCTCAATAATAAAGATTTATTTAAAAAGGATATGTGGCACTTGCTTTCTTTTATGCAATATCATCTCCTAAAATTAATCTTCAGGTTTTGGTGTAGCAGTAGCTCCCTTATTTCCACTACTATACAGATAATTTAATTATTCATTCTCCTGCTAGAGGGCTTTTGGACTGCTTGCAGATTTTTTGTTTATTTGTTTATTTTGGTATTTTGAACAGAGCTGCTATGGCCACTCTTGTACTTGTTTCCTGGTACAAATATGACTCAATTTTTTATGCCATAAATGAATACCTCAAGATTTTACCATGCTATGCAATGAAATACAAAGTCTATACCCATCAATTCCAATACTTAGCTCTTATTTAGCCAGAACTATCTGTTACTGATTAACAGTTGCCATAAGGATGAATTTGCTGTGCTGGTCCCCTCAGAATCTTTTTCTGTGAGTCCCTCGGTGCTCTTGCTCTCAGAATCTGGTGTGTACTCAGCTAACTGCTTTTTTTATTTCTAGGATTTTATTGCTTGTTTTAAAGTCTTTCCACTCGGAATCCTTACCTGTTCCTCCCGATGGTAGTTGGATGGCTCTTTGTCTCTAACCTGAGGGTCCAGCATCTCACTTTGCTCAATGAGGACAAATATCCTTGTTCTCTGTTGTCTGTGTTCTGATAATGACACTTGATAGGCGTTTGTTCATCCTGTTTTGAAGAAAGAAGCTTTTTTTGGTTGCAGTTTGTCACAATCTTAGTTTGAGTTTCTTCAAAAGCCAAATCTGGGACTAGGATTAGGGAGAAAGAAGTTCATTTGGTAGCTGATCAGAGGAAACCCAAGTTGGAGAGCAGGGGAAGAGAGGAGAAAGGGAACAAATACTGAGTTACTGAGTTGGCTACCACTGTGTGGAATTGTTGCTCAGTCCTCTGAGGAATGCTGGAGAATGCACTTATAGTTGTCCCACTGAAGGACATGAGGATTGGGACTATGTCTGTCATTTCTGTGCCCCCTTGATTGATAGCTGCCAAGAGACATCATCTGTGGAGGCTGAGTGAGTTTCCATGACTTTGCAGACAGTCTTGAGGCAGTAACACTGAGAGATACGGGGTGGGGGGGGGGTAGGGGGTGGGGGGGGCTTGACTGGTGAGCCTTTAGTGTGCTTGGAAGACTGCCCTTCACCATGCTGATTAAAATAGGCCAATAAAATGGGGTGCATGGAATCTGCTGCATAGTTCAAACTGGATTTCCCAAATGTTCTTTGTGGACAATATTTCCCAAGAAGATCCAATGTAGCTCTGGCTCATTGCTATGTGATCCTTCACTCCTAGGATCATGTGGCTTATTTTTTCAGGCATTCCTTTAGTATATGAAAGCCCTATAACCTCTTTTCCTTGATATAAATAAGAATTGAATCATGCATGTTCATTTTATTTTAGTTTTTATTGCATTTATTGGGGTGACATTGGTTCACAAAACCATGCAGGTTTCAAGTGCACAACTCAAGAAAACATCATGTGCACACTGCATCCTGTGCCCACCACCCCAAACAAAGTCTCTGCCCCCATGTATCTCCCCTTGCCCACTTCTACCTCCCCCCACCCCCCTTTCCCTCTGGCTACCACCACACTGTTGTCTGTGTCTCTGTGTTATATATATGTTTTTATACAAGTTCATTTTAAATTCAGCTTGATGTTATTCACATAGCACACACTCAATAAATACTTCTTAAAGGAATGAGTTTGAAATGCCTTTCTGTATTCTGGAGACACGTATTAGCTGTAATAGAGCCTTCAGCACGAAGACTGTTTCCTCAAAGTTGCAATGTGACTGACAATAATATATAAAGCTAAAAACTTCAAGGAAAATGTTGCCAGAGGTCATTTTTAAACTAGGGGAACAATCATTTTTCATGATCAGCTACCCCCACTCCCTCCCCACGGAATCAGCCTCTGGTCTGCTATGATTGTTAAACTATTTTTTCAGTGCAAAAAACTGAAAACAGAAAGGGGGAGAATTTCCAGAGGAAAGAACTACTGTGGCAGGATAATAAGAAGCTAGGAAAATTCCTGGGCAAGCGGGAGGCTCTCCGGTAACACTACTTTCCTTTTAGTTGGTAGTTATTATCTTAACTTGATCATGCAAACATATATTTATCTTAAAATACTTTTATTACATGGGGATAAAATAATATGTACAATATCTTATTTAAATAATAAAATAAACTTCTTAATTTCAAATATCCTCAGCAATTTGAAGCCACCTATGAGCCACTCCTCAGTTCCATCACTTCCCCATTAATAGCGATAATCACACTCTTGAATTTTTCTTTGCTTTATAGTCTTGCCATATATGCATGTATTGCTAAATAATAAATTGTTTTGTTCTGCAAGCTTTTGAACTTCATATAATTGGAATCATATTGCATCTAGTTTTGTGTGACTGCTTTTTTCAATCAGCATTATGTTGCTGAGATTCATCTGCGTCAGTGAGTAGAGCTGTAGTTCATTTATTTTCACTGCCATATTCCATTGGAGGCATAAACCACCATATATTTATACATTATGCTGTTGATAGATGTTTCCAGTTTTATTGTTTTCCTATTATAAACAGTGCTCCTTGTATATACCAAGGAGTAGGGTTTTTGGCTCATAGGGTTCATTCCTGTACCCTCAGATATACTCCTTACTCCTTTACCTGCTTTGCTGGGTGCCAGTGGGACATTGAGCCTTGTAAGCTAAGTGCTAGGTTTCCTTGACACTTGGCTTCCAGCTGTTTGGCTTACAGCAGAGGATTGGAGAGTTAAAGACCCCCGGGTACTTCTCTCTCTTCCTTTGTGCCTCAGGCAGTATCTTTGGCAACAGATGTCTAGTCTTTGTGTTTCTAGCTCTAGCCAGATAGGCCCTGCCAGGGGCTCCTGCTTCCACTGAATGAACTCATGACCATGTCAGGAAGGAAAAATAATTTTCCCTCTACCCTTCTAGGTTTCTGGCTAAGTCCCATTTATTACAAAAATACATTAACAGAAGAAAACCAATCAGAAGCTTAATAACATGCATACCTCCTGTATACATGGGAGAGACCTAGGAAAACTGAGTCATTCCTTGAAATAGTCCAAAACACCACCTTAAATATCATCTCCAACTAAAAACAAGATCTGGGGGTAGGGGAAACCAGTTATGGGAGGATATCAGGCAAAGCACAGTAAACAAGGTTAAGGTTGTTATGCAAATTTAAGCCATTACCTTCTCAATTGATAAATCCATGAATTGGAAGAATCAACATAGTTAAAATGGTCATATAACCCAAAGCAATATACCGATTTAATGAAATCCCCATCAAAATCCCAATGACATTTTTTAAAGAAATAGAACAAGCCTGGCTGGGGTAACTCAGTGGTTGAGTGTCCGCCCATGAACCAACAGGTCACCAGTTCAATTCCTGGTCAGGGCACAATACCCAGTTTTGGACTCGAACCCCAGTAGGGAGTGAGCAAGAGGTAGCCAATTGGTGATGTTCTCTCTCATCATTGATGTATCTGTCTCCCTCTCCCTCTCCCTTCCTCTTCCCCAAACAATTAAAAATATTATAAAAAAAGAAATAGAACAAAAAAAATTCATCAGCTTTGGATGGAACCACAAAAAGTCCTGAATAGCGAGAGCAATCCTGAGAGGAAAACAAAAAGCAAAAACACAAAGATGGAAGTATCACACTACCTGATTTCAAATTATACTGCAGAGCAACAATAATAAAAACAGCATGGTATTTGCAGAAAAACAGAAACACAATAGAACAAAATTGAGAGCCCAGAAATAAAACTACATGTATATGGGCTAATATCTTTTTTTTAGTTACTATTTTCATTTTTTTAATCTTTATTTTTGAGAGTATTACATATGTCCCCCTTTTTTCCCTCATTGACCCCTTCTAGCCCACCCCGGCCCATGCTCCAGGCCTTCACCACTCGATTGTCTGTGTCCATGGGTTATGCATATATGCATACAACTTCTTTGATTGATGACTTCGGTCTGAGTTGAGTATATGGGGCGTTATTCAAGGCGTCCTTTGAGAGATAAACTTAACTGTGCAGGTGTTCAGATATTAAGTAGTTGCTAGGGAAGAGACTAAGCAAGCAGGACCGAGGGTAGGCATTATTATCTGACCTTATATTAATATAGTTAAGACTGCCAAAGGAATTAAGCCACACAAGAATATGCAGTTGCAAATCACACAGCACATTTTATTACTTGCAAAGTTCCTGGTGCCGTGGCCTCAGACTTAACGGGATCTCTGGGGAAGAGTGGCGTTCTTTGCGGGCAGTGGCAGATCCATCTTTGGATGGCTGGCCATCTGGTTGGGTCGACTCAGCGGGAGGAAGGCGACCAAAGTCTTATGATAAGAGGTTTGGCTGTTCTTCTGCCGTGGAGCAAGGCAGCGTGGAGTGTGGATCAAGAGAGGATGATCGATGTCTGAAGTCAGGACCCGTTTTTAAGCCTGTTCTGATCCACAGCAGTCCAGGTGGCTATCAGTAACATACCTCATCATACAAGTGTTAATCAGAGTACAAGCTGAAGTGAGATGCTCTGATACTTGTTTTTCTCAGACTGGCTTATTTCCCTTAGCATACCAGTAATACTCTCCAGGTCCCTCCATACTGTCTCAAAGGTTAAGAAATCCTTCTTTTTAACTGCTGCATAGTATTCCATGGTGTAAATGTACCACTGCTTTTTTATCCACTCATCTACTGATGGCACTTGGGCTATTTCCAGATCTTAGTTATTGTCAATTGTGCTGCAATGAACATAGGGGTGCATACATTCTTTCTGATTGGTATTTCGGGTTTCTTAGGATATATGCCTAGAAGTGGGATCACTGGGTCAAATGGCAGTTCATTATTTAATTTTTTTGAGAAAACTCCATAATGGAGTTTTCAATAATGGCTGCACCAGTCTGTAGTTCCACCAGTAGTGTACTAGGGTTCCCTTTTCTCCATATCCTCACCAGCACTTGTCATTTGTTGGGTTATTTTTATGGTAGCCATTCTGACAGGTGTGAGGTGATACCTCATTGTCATTTTAATTTGAATCTCTCTGATAATCGGAGGCCTTGAGCATGTTTTCATATGTCTCTTGGCCACTTGTATGTCCACTTTGGAGAAGTGTCCATTTAGGTCCTTTGTTCATTTTTTAATTGGATTATTTATCTTTTGTTGAGTTGTATGTGTTTTTTATATATTTTGGATATCAACCCTTTATCAGATGTCTCATTGCCAAATAGGGTCTCTCATACAGTGAGCTAACCTTTGGTTTTGTTGATGATTTCGTTTGTTGCGCAGAGCTTTTTATTCTGATGTAGTTCCATTTGTTTATTTTCTCCTTAGTCCCCTTTGCCCTAGGAGATGTATCTGTAAAGATATTGCTGTAAATGTCTGAGATTTTGCTGCCTATGGTTTCTTATAGGATTTTTATGCTTTCAAAACTCACATTTAGGTCTTTTATCTATTTTGAGTTTATTCTTGTGTATGGTATAAGTTGGTGGTCTAGTTTCATTTTTTTTTTTTGAATATATCTGTTCAGTTTTCCCAACACCATTCATTGAAGAGACTTCCTTGACTCCATTGTATGCTCATGCATCCTTTGTCAAATATTAATTGAGCTTAATGGATTGGGCCAATTTCTGGGGTCTCTGGTCTGTTCCATTGATCTATATGCCTGTTCTTTTGCCAGTACCAGGCTGTTTTGATTACAGTGGCTTTGTAGTATAACTTGATATTGTGATTCCTCCAACTTTGTTCTCCTTTCTCAAGATTGCTGTGGCTATTTGAGGTCTTTTTTGGTATAATATAAATTTTTGGAGTGTTTGTTCCAGATAGATCTATGAACTATGCCATTGGTATTTTATTTGTTAATATATGTTTTTATTGATTTTTTAAAAATAGATGAAGGGGGAAGAATAGAAAGATAGAAAAATCAATGAGAGAACATTGATTGGCTGCCTCCTGCATGCCCCCTCCTGGGGATGGACCCTGCAGCCTGGGCATGTGCCCTGATTGGGAATCCAGCCAGTAACCTCCTGGCTCATTTGTCAATGCTCAACCACTTAGCCACACCAGCTAGACTGCCATTGGTATTTTAATAGGGATTGTGTTGAATATTTAGATTGCTTTTGGTAGTATAGACATTTTAATAATGTTAATTCTTCCAATCCATTAACATGGCATATGCTTCCACTTGTTTGTTTGTATCTTCCTCTATTTATGTTTTCAATGTCATGTAATTTTCAGAGTACAGGTCTTTTACCTCCTTGGTTAAGTTTATTCCAAGGTATCTTGTATCTTGTTTTTTGTTGTTTTTTAAAATGGTAAATGGATTTTTTTTTTTTTTTTTAGTTTCTCTGAGTGTTCATTATTGGTGTATAAAAATGCCATCAATTTCTGGGTGTTAATTTTGTATCCTGGTACTTTGCCAAGTTCATTTATTAAATCTAGTAGTTTTTTGGTAGAGTCTTTATATTTTTCTACGTACAATATTATGTCATCTGTGAATGACCATTTTACTTCCTCCTTTCCAGTTTGGACACTCACCCAATAAAATTTTGCAACGGAATGTATCATTCTGTTTTGCCCGGGGTTCTCAGGGATTTTTAAATGACTACCAGTGCTTAGGGCCCACCCTGCCAGAGATTCTGATTTTATTAGTCTGAAGTTGGCAGGTGTTTCTAATAGGGAAGTTTAAGAACCACCAGATAATGTGATACAGTCTCAAGAGATCTACATGCAGTTCAGCCAACCATGCCCTGTATTTTTTTTTAAGCCATCACCTTTCTTTCACAGTTTAAAGAAATCTGGCCTCTGGTCCTAGATTATCTGGATAATTTTCTCAACTCATCACTCCGCTAGCTATAACAGCATGAGAAGTATTACACTATCATTTCTGTGAAAAAGTACTGTACAGCTTTATCATTATTATTTTTATTTTGTCTAGGGCCTCTGGCCATTTAAAGAGGAAGGGAGAGGGGGAGGGGGAGGGACAGGAGGCACAAGAAGCAGAGTCCTGAGACCAGTCTCGGGCCCTACCCTCCACGCTGGTCACAGTCATTGAAGCAGTGGCAGCACGCCCAGTGCCAGGCAGGGGGCCCCGCCTTCAGGCTGCCTGCGGGGGTGGGGGCCCTGTTACACAGTTCGCCATAACCGCAGGTAAAGGTGAGGCTGTAGGTGATGCTCTGATAGGTGACAGGCTCTTCAAGGAGACCATATGAACTGATGTCCATGGTGCCTTTGTTGATGATGGGGCTCAGGCCAGGGGCCTTCCTTTGCCCATGAGGCACTCCTCGTCATCGCCACAGGTCATGGGGATGCCAGGGTAGTTGGAGGAGTCGGTCAACTCACAGAAGATGCAGTCCATGGCGCCTGGCCTGACCAGGGGCAGAGCCATCACCAAGAGCAGTAGGCAGCCAAGGACCGTGGTGGCCTGGTGGTGGTGGGCCTCCCAGAACTGCTGAATGACACTCTGCACGCCCAGGAGACTTCTGCCCCTGGATCTGGCCTCCCGGGGTCAGCACTTGGAGTGTCCTCGGTTCCCAGCGCTCCGTGTCCCTCTCAGGGGCTTCTTCCTGACCACGGCTCCCGAGTCGCAGGGTCTCTGAAGCTTCCCCGGGACAGAGACAGCCAGTGGCAGCTGCCCCAGGAGAATCTTTGTGAAGCAGAATGGGGTGACCTCACAGACCCCTCAGGGTTCCACTGGCCACTCTGGGGGTGAGGTCATGGGTGGGGGAGGAATGTCACAATCTGAAGGGCAGGTTGGCCCACTGACCTGCCAGGGAGCGAGGTCATTACCACCCCATCTATGTAATGACCGGTGGTCGTAATCCAGCATCTAGAAGGGTTCCAGAATCTGGAAAAGGCGCTGTTTGTAAATGATTAAAGAGTCCAGAGATAAAACATAGTTTTGTAAGGCATTATGGGGAGCCAGAGACTTAGCTAAAGGAACTAAGTTCTCCCTTGTCTCAGGACCCTTTGCTTTTTATTAACACAAATTGTCCTAAGGCAAGGTAGATATACATAAAAGGCCAGGGTTTAATATAGAGAATCCATTGTCAGATTGGAGGAATTGCCTTCAGCTGTTCAGGTGTTTGGCCAGCAGGAGGCAATAACATGTAGATTGAAATGCCCTTAGCTGTCTGGCAACAAGCAATCATTTATGCATCCTTTTCAGGTTTGGGGAAATGCCCTCAGCCATTTCCAGATGATTCAGTCCTGCGGACATGCTGGAATTGGTTTCCAGCACAATCCACCCAACACTTGCCATCCTCACCACCCAGCTCTGCTGGGTGCTGGATGCTGCCCCTGCCCAGCTCCCATGGTGAGCATGTTTCTCAGATGGGCAAACCAAGGATCAGAGGAGAAAGTGGAATGTCCAAAGCCTTAGAGCTAGGATTAGAGCCAAGTTTAGTTAATTCCAAAGAGGGCATTTATTGAGCACCTGCTGTGTGCAAGACCAGTGCTAGATGCGTTAAATAGCAACAAATTTGATGACAGGACTCAGAAGGGCAAAACTCACCACAGCTCTCAGGCTTCTAGCACTGGACGGGGTGCCAGGCACCGTGCAGGGAGCTCCACCTACGCTCTCCAGTTGGAATCTTTCTACCTATTAGCTCCATTTCTCAGATGAGCAAACAGGTACACGGAGCAGGCACAGCCAGAGCATGGCACATAGAGAGCTTAACAAATGAGGGTCATTATAGGAAGCAGCTGAGTCTCAAAACAGTCCCCATGGGTGTCAGAAAAGGAACTCTTTCTCTTTCCAGAGGGGGAAACTGAGGCATCCCTCAGTGGGAACAGGCAGAGCCCAGGTTTAAACTAAAGTCTGAGTCCAGATGATAATTTAAGTATCTTAATGTGTTGTCCTCATGGGGGTAGGTACCTTGGTGGTTCCTATTCTACAGATGTGTATGTTGAGGCCAGAAGGTGGCAGGATTTTCTTTTAATTTTTTAAAATTATTGTTGACAGTATTACAAATATCCCCCAATTTCTCTTCCCTTTAACCCCCTGTTCCCAGCCCCTGACCTGCTCCCCCAGGCCTTCACCACATTATTGTCTGTGTCCATGGGTTATGCATATATGTATATAAGTTCTGTGGTTAATCTCTTCCAGTTTCCCCCTGCGCCACTCCCCCCCCCCCGCCCTGAGATATATCATTCTGTTCCATGACTCCATGCCTCTGGATCTATTTTGTTCATTAGTTTATTATGTTCATTAGATTCCACATATAAGTGAAATCATAAGATATTTGTCCTTCTCTGTCTGGCTTTAGCTTGGGTTTTAATGTGGTTCTTGTGTGTGTACAATTCTACGATCTATTAAATTATCATATAACTTCAGGTCATTTATATCAGTGATTAAAATTTTTAAAACATCTGACTTTCTGATTAATGTGTCATGTGTGCTGGGGGAGGCAAAGGTAGGTTTACAGTTGTTCATATGGAAAATAATACAATAATTAATAAATAATAGTACAAGAATAAATTATGTTTCCCATATTCACAACTATAAACCTACTTTTGCTCTCCCCATATGTGTTTTTGTTTTCATGCAAAGAACGAGATCAAAACAAAGATTAGTTTCATGGTAGAGTGTTATAAACCAAAATTCCAAATGAAAGAAAGAGATGTTGTGGGGAGCAGGGCGAGTTTAATGAGAGAGGAAAGGAAAACAAAAGGCTTGCAGAGGTCTGTAAAATGTTCTTCTCTGTTAATTAAAAATAGTAAAAGTGTTTTGGAATATTTTACATTATTTTCCAATTTCCCACCTTCTTCCTTACTATCATAAAATAAATGATTTAGTTTTTGAACTTTGAGTATTTGACCAAGTTTTACTAGTTATTGAATTCAATTTTTTATTGAATGTGCGTTTCTTACTGCAAACATAATGTACATTTTGTGGTAGAATTGCTACAGAAACTATATGAATTATATTGCAGGGTAGCATGGCAAGAAAGTTGAATAAAAGACTAAGCTTGAAACTTGGTGAAAAATGTCTGTTGTCCTACAAAAACTTGACTCTGCTGTTAAGTGGTAAACTATTCCTCATTATTCTTATGGAAATGATAGCTAGATTACAATCTCTTCCATGGAATGACCATAGATTATTCATTTTGTGGTTTCCCTAATACATATTGAGTTCTAACTATATTGAATTCCCTGGAGTTTTATCAGAAGGTTGATTGTCCAGTAGGGTTTCTTGTAAGATGGTCATAGCAGTAAACAGTTTTTTTTTAAATATATTTTTGATTTCTTACAGAGAGGAAGGGAGAGGGATAGAGAGTTAGAAACATCGATGAGAGAGAAACATGGATCAGCTGCCTCCTGCACACCCCCTACTGGGGATGTGCCCACAACCAAGGTACATGCCCTTGACCAGAATCAAACCTAGGACCTTTCAGTCCACAGGCAGACGCTCTATCCACTGAGCCAAGCCGGCTAGGGCAACAGTTCTTTATGGTAGAAAAATCTACTTAGTTATACTCAAGGTACTCCTTTTCTGTGCATATAGACAAGACTGTACTATCCTTTTTAGAAAAAACTCAAAACCCTATTTGGAATAGAAACAGAACAGTTAGATGTCATTGGAGTCACCTTAAATTAACTAACCAGACTCCCAATCAAAAGATGATTTCAGATATAATTAACCCATTCATCTAATGAGATGCAAAAATGTCTGTAACCAAAGATTTCCTGAGCACTTCTTTCATTCATGTAGCAAATATCAATCTGATATATTTTGTAGAATATTCACATACCATCCCAATACATCCTAAATTTGCAGATGTGATCTAGCTAGCATGGATTCACATAATTGGCATGACACAGAATTTTAAAAATATCAGCTCTCTCAGAAACTTTATTCATGTGAATCTGGAAGATTCACTCTTACTCTCAGAGATTCATATGTCAAAATATTTTTAGAATGGGTCCTCAAGGCATCTTTAGTTTGTAATTGTAATCTTGTTGATTGACAGCACATGTGTTCCACGGAAATGTCGCCATCTTGAAGTGAGCCTGGTTAGCTGGAGACAGACTGCTTAGATATAAATTCTCATGAGGGGAAAGAACTCAAAGTGCTTTTAAATTCACAAACATGAAGATACAAAATCTCTCATAAAGTGTTAAAGCGTTGTTTTTGATCCCAGAATTTTAGCATTTCCATTGTAAGTTCCAAAGGTTTAGAAATTTGATTATTGACAAGTTAAAACATGTTATGCAACAGATTTTAAAAAGAAAATAAAATTTAGAGAGGCTGTAGCCATATGATTGATGATATTTCCCATGGAAAAAAAATATGCAGCTATGTTCTGCTGCATAGTGGAAGAGGATATTAAAATATGGGGAATTGTCATAGTGTTAGATGATAATATTGATGTCATTTAATAAAATAAAGTATATAATATGTTAAAACTTAACAGAAAGCTTTATTATTGATTAAAACCTACATTTGAAATCATTGGCATGTTTAGTCTTACAAAGGATCATGGGACAGTTTTCTCTCCTCAGAAAGTTAATAGCAAGTTAATATCAATTATATGAGGTAGAAAGGACTTTAGATCAAGGTGAGTGAGGCAGGAGGGATGTGAAGAGATGTCTAATGACTATAGATAGGTAGGCTGTTGAGTCTCTCTAAGTGTTGTCCAAGCTTATTGAACAGTATATACAACCATGATGAATAAATGAGTTTTGTCAGTTCTTTAGTTTCAGTATTTTTATGAAGCCTACATTTATTTTTCTAAAGGCAGTTAGAAAAATCAAATCAAGCCACATAGAGTTGCAAATTTTACATATTTTAGAAGTGTGCATTAATAAGTATTCAAAAATATTTTGCCATTAAAGTATTGGTTAACTTTTATAAATTTGGAATCTTCTTAAATGTTTAAAAACTTTCTTTGACAGACTAATCATTCCATCAGAGTTCTTGCTAAACAATTCCTTTATGATCAGCTATCAATGTCTGAATTGTCACCAGTGTATGCAGTCCAAATATTTTTTAAAAGCTTTACCAGAATTATGATGGTTTTGAAGGAGGAAAGTTACAGAAAATTTTAATCAATTCTCCCTCACTGATGATTAAGTCAAATAAACACGTAGATGTCTCATTTTCTCATAGAGCTGGGTATATATGAAAAATAGGCACAATATCTAGTACAATCTATAGTGGGCTGTGAAGGAAAGGAGATTATGAGAAAAGGAGAAAACTTGATTATAAAAATTCTTGTTAGTCAAAATTTGACAGAAAAATAAGATTAAAAGTGTTCAGAAAATCAAACAACAAATTTCATATGAAGCCTTATGTTTACAAAGATATTATATAAATATCACCACAGTTTTGCAAATTAAAATAAAAAATGGAGCATTTTAAAGTGATTTTCCAAATACAAATTTACTCAAGATATTTCAAAAATAAATAGAATATCACAGCGAGGAGATTATTCCAGTCATGGTAAAGTTAAGTGAAAGTTTCATTATAAGGTCCAGCAATACTCAGTGGGGTTCTTGCTCATAAATGTAAACTAGATATTGTTATTCTGAAGTTTAGAGGACATCCCAGTCATTCAATGCATGAAATAAGTGATTTTTAAAAAATCTTTCAGAAAATGAGCTCTTTAGTTTCATTTACATATGTGTAAAATAACCAAACCTATATCCTACACATATAATATCATTCTGATAAATATTTCCTGATTATAATATTTATATAGAATCCATTTTGCTTGGCAGATTGATTTGGCCTAACCTAATAATTGGTAACGGTCCCTCTCAACCTCTATACTTCTGTATGCCAACATCATCTCCTTTCTGAGTAACAAAATAGCATCTTCACTGGTCTCCCTTATCCAGTCTTTATCCCTCTTCTGATACCTAAATCACAACACTCAGAGCAGCCTTTTAAAAAGGTCAATTAAATCATCTCACCTCCTCATTAAAACTCTCCTTATTCTACCAAGAGTGAATTCCAAATCTTTTACTTTGACCTATATAACTGAACTGTGCTTCCCTCTCCTATTTCAACTCAGCTTTGTTATAGCTTCAGACACAGTAGCTACCTCTCAGCTCTTGAATGTAATAAACTTTGGACCCCCTTTGGTGTCTACCTATTTACAAATTTCTCTGACTAGAATGCACCCCCTTTGGTGTCTACCTATTTACAAATTTCTCTGACTAGAATGCACCCCCTTTGGTGTCTACCTATTTACAAATTTCTCTGACTAGAATGCTCCTTTCTGCTGCTTCTGTTTTCGGAGGAATCAGACATTTATTCATTACTCATTACTCATATGTTCACTTATTTACTCAATAATTCAGTGATAATTAACTGGGGGCAATTTTGTCTTCCAGGGGACATATGCAATGTGAGAAGATAGTAGTAGTTATCGCAACTGAAGAGGGATGGGGTTGTTACTGGCATCTACTGGGTAGAGGCCATGGATGCTGCTAAATATGCTACAGTGTATGGGAGAGCCCATCATAACAAAGAATTAACTGCTGGAAATGTCAATAGTGCCAAGATTTAGAATCCCTGATAATAATTCATTACCTCTTCTAAGTGCCAAGAATATGGTGGTGAAGCAATTGAATATGACTGAACCTTTCATAAGCTAATACATTAGGGGAAAGATTCAATAAGCTGGTTAACAAACAACTAAATATATACTTTTAAATAATGTTGAGTACTCTCAAGGAAATGGGGACAGAAGAATAATCAATGAAATTTACTTAGGACAGGCGGTCTTGTAGGAGGTAGTGTTTATGCTAAGACCAGAGGAATGAAAAACAGATACAGGCCCAGCTTATAGTAAATATTTATTAAACATCAACAATAAAAATTTGGTCAAAAAGCAAAATGTTGTATTTCTAACCAGTAACAATATTTGTCATTCTATATCATGGCAACATAGAATATTATAATACTTTAACATATTTATTTAAGTCAATTTAAATCATATTGTTTCTCTGTGTAAGGTCAAATGGTTCCAGTAGAGGAATGTTTTCAGAAATAAATGAGTACATTAAATAAAGACAGATACACAGCATGATTGTAAAGCTACCCAAAGAGTGGGATCTCTTTCTTTCTTTTCTTTTTCTTACTTTTTAAACAATGTGACCAGCAACATATGATGCCTAATCATTTTACTTATATACCTTTAATAAATTATTTAAAAAACTGTTTTTTAGTGTCAACTGCTACTGAATTGCTAATGCCTATCAACTTGGTGTCTACAGTTTTACCTACTCAACATATTCTGGTCACTTCCATTTGAATATTCCCTAGACCCCTGACCCCCCTTGTCCAGAACTAAACTTATCATCATCGCTATTGCACCTCTTCCTATAATATTTTTCTTGGTAACAGGTATTTCTAAATACTTCAGTGGGCCAAATAAAAATAATGTGGACCAAAGACTTGATGGGAGCATTAGTTCCTGACAATATTTGCTTCTTGACCTGAATGCTGGTTAAACAGGTGTATTAAGTCTGTGAAAATGCACTGAGCTCTTCACTTATGACTTGTACAGTTTTCTCTAAATATCTCATTTCAGTAAAAATATTACATAGAAATTCTAGAAGTCAAACTGAACTTTTTCCTCTCATGCATTTGGCATATCTAATGTGCCAGCAAAAGTTTTATAATTGCAATTAGTTGTTGAGTGTTTGTTATATCTTTGATTTTGTGATCAACTGTGAACCCAGTCTGTCACTCAAAAATTTCTGTGGTGCAGGTTTTATTATTATTTTCATTTTGCATGTGGGGAAACAGACACTTAGGCTAAATTACTTGTCTAAAATTACACAGCAATAAAATGGCTGAAGTAGAATTTGAATCTGAACCCATATTTGAAATCAACATATTTTTACCACTCTCATGTCCATAAAAACAGATTATTCAATTTCTTTTTTTCTTTTAAAATATTTTTATTGATTTCAAAGAGGTATAGAGAGGGAGAGAGAAAAATATCAATGATGAGAGAGAGTCATTGATCGGTTGCCTCTTGCACATCCCACACTGGAGAATGAGCCCACAACCTGGGCATGTGCCCTGATGGGGAATCGAACTGTGACCTCCTGGTTCATAGGTCGACACCCAACCACTGAGCCAAGCTGGCTGGGCAGAATATTCAATTTCTTATCCATCTTTACTACTTGTCTTCAGTTTAGCTTCTTAGATCTTCATTTGTTTATTATAGTGATAATATTTTAAGAAATCTTGTACAATTTAGCACACTCCAAATTCAATTTAAATGCAATCAGGGTTACTGCTTTTTCTACAATGTAAAATTGTACATGTAGTTTATTTAAAATCTGCTAATGCAGCGGTTCACAAACTTGGCTACACATTAGAATCATAAGGCCCCAGCCAAGAACAATTAAATCAGAATCTCTGGAGTTGGGGGCCTGGGAGTGAGGACTATTTAAATGCTCTCTGGGTGACTATAATGGGCAGCCAGCTTTGGGAACTGTTGCTTTAATGTCTTCCTCTAGTTTTGTTTTTGTTTTGTTTTTTTTCTAAAAATAAACTCCTTAGCATTGCACAAAAGGCCCTTGGTAATCTGTTCCCTGCCTCCTCTCTCTTGACACTTCTACTCTAACTCCCTTCTTCCCCAACTTTATCCCCCATCCCCAGCAATACACACTTCATTCTGATGATACAAAAGCCTTGGCTTTTGCTCCAGGGGTTAATTTTTATAAAATTATTTATATCATGCCTTTATACAAACCAGTTTTTCTCCCTGAGTGCTTTACTCTTGCTTCTATTTTAATTGAACTTTCCTGCATCTTTCAAACAGCAGGTCTGGCATCACCCTTTCTGTGATATTGTTCTAACTTCTATTTATTTAATTGTTTAGCTACCCATTATTGATTTATTTCTTATTTTATGAGTTAATACATGCACATGATAAAGAACACATAAAGTATAGCCTGGCGGCATGGCTCAGTGGTTGAATGGCCATCTATGAACCAGGAAGTCATGGTTCTATTCCCAGTCAGGGTACATGCCCCGGTTGTGGGCTCAGTCCCCAGTGGGCGGCGTGCAGGAGACAGCTGATCAGTGATTTTCATCATTGATGTTTCTATCTCTCTCTCCCTTCTTCTCTGAAATCAATAAAAAATATATTTTAAAAAAAGGATGCAGCCCTGGCTTGTTTTGCTCAGTGGATAGAGGATCAGCCTGTGGACTGAAGTGTCCCAAGTTTGATTCTGGTCAAAGGCATGTACCTTGGTTGCGGGCACATCCCCAGTAGGGGGTGTACAGGAGGCAGCTGATTGATGTTTCTCTCTCATTGATGTTTCTAACTCTCTATCCCTCTCCCTTCCTCTCTGTAAAAAATAAATAAAATATTAAAAAAGAATGCATAAAGTATAAATTGATACACATTAATAAGTCTCACTAATACTTCAAGTCCCAAGTTCAATCTGCCAGAGGCAATCATTATGTCTACATTTTTAATGTACCATTCCAGAAATAAACAATGCTTATACAAATATACATGTGTATGAATATGTTTGTATGCACTTTTGTGTACATGATAACATATACACTCTTCTGCTCCTTGTTGTTTTTTTTTTTTCACTTCACAATGGAACTGTATCACATGTTCTTATCTCAACATGAAACTCTATCACTCTATCAATATCTACACTAATAAAAGAGAAACATGCAAATTGGTATCACTCCACTACGCCCACCAGCCAATCAGGATGAATATGCAAATTAACCCAACAAGATGGCGGTTAATTTGCATATGCAGGCATGGAGCAAAGACTGAAGAGGACTGAACACTGAAGATGACTGAAGGCTGAAGAAGCTTGGCTTCTCCGCTGCAGCTGGAGCGGAGAAGCCAAGCCTCACTGGAGGCTTGGCTTCTCCACCGCGGCTGGACCGAAGGCTTGGGTCCCAGTTGCCAGAGGAAAATCGGTGCTGGCAGCCAGGGGAAGGAAGGCCTATTGCATGAATCTTCATGCAACGGGCCTCTAGTATTTAATATTTGTATAGTATCCTGTGATATGAATATATAGTAATTTATTCAATTAGATCCTAATCTATGGCATTCATGTTGTTTCCTATATTTGTTATTCCAAAACATACTTAAGTGTAAAGAATAACACAGTACAGAGAACTTACTTTATTTGTATTAGTAACTTCAATTCTACAAGTGGAATGCTTATGTGAGAGACTATGTACATTTTAAAACTTGATGGAATGAGCTATATTGATATTAAATTCATTGTTCCCACTTATTTGTATTAGAAACACTACTTCTTTATTCACACAGTTCTCTGTGTATACCACTAAGTCCACTATAGTAGAAATTATCATTTTAGAGTATAAACATTTCATTCATTCATTCTTCCACTCATCACATCCCTCATCTACTTAGAAATATTTATTAAGAATTTAGTATAATAAGTACTGTACTCTAGGCAACAAAAAGAATAAAATACCTAGGAATAAACTTAAAAAAGAATGTAAAAATTCTGAACAAGTCCCACAAAATGTCATTTCAGTTCAAATGCTCAAAGTTACTTACACTTCAAATCTTTTGTTTCAAGCCTTGCCGGCATGGCTCAGTGGTTGAGCATTGACCTATGAACCAGGAGGTCACAATTAGTTCTCGGTCAGGGCACATGCCCAGGTTGTGAGCTCAAGCCCCAGTGTGGGGTGTGCAGGAGGCAGCCGATCAATGATTCTCTCATCATTGGTGTTTTTCTCTCTCGTTCTCTCTCCCTTCTTTTCTGAAATCAATAAGAATATTTTTAATCTTTTGTTTTGATATTACAGAAACAGGAAGTGATTTTCGACTTGGGTAGCATGACATTGGGAGCTCAGAAACTTCCCCAAGTTGGTCACCACGAGCAACAGACTGCCTTCTCAGACACCAGTGCCTTACCTTTCTTTTCTTTTGTGCATGGTAATAGGGGAGGGAGCATATCCCAGTAGCAAAGCAAACATGAAAACACAGTCATTAACATAAATTACTTATTTTTAAAAAGTCCATGAGGAGGCTTAAATTTAGAGCCGAAGTATAAATATATAACTTATTCATCAAGTAATTTTATTCCTGGCTTCTGAGTGGTAAATCCCTTAAAAATAAAATGACAATTCTACATGTGGGATTTGTGATTATACTGAACATGGCTATGCTTTATTGTCTGATACCTTCTTTATTGGAAGAAGAGTACTGTGAGGTTCTCAGAACATTTTCATTTACTGCTTAAAGCAGAGAAAAGTTCAGAGGGGAAGACTAATTAGAAAAATGGTTGCCTACTAATCCATTGAACTAAGCCCGCTAAACACATCCATGCTCTTTTTAGTTTTATGAACACACATTTTATATTGATTTCAGAGAGTAAAGAAAAAAATGACTTGTTTTGAACTTTAAAAGAGGAAAATTGAAGACAAAACCCAGTTAAGCCTTTGGGTATATCAAGCTCTTTAACTTGAAATATACATCACCACTTGGCAAATGATTTAAAGTTGCTAAAGGACATTAACTGGTAGCTACAACATGAAAGCTGGTAAATCAGATGGAATAATAAAAGAGCAATTTTGATTGGCCAAATATTAAAGACTCCAGAAGTTACAACCCTCCAACATGAAAGACTTCTTAATTTAATGAACTTTCTGAGCCTGTGATTCAATTTATCTGATGATAATGAAAATCACTGTTTTTTCCTTCACCTCTCCCATCCCCTCTCTCCCCATCATCCCCCCTTACTTCTCCTTCCTTTATTCCTTTTTTATCTTCTTTTTTCTGATTATATTTGAGAAGTTTTCTAAAAAGTTTAGCGTTTTGCTCATTTTCACCATTGAAGGCCCATTTTAAAGTATCATTGGAGGTGAAGAAAAATGTACTTATTCAATGCAAAAAACCTCAAAAGAAAAGGCAATAAACATTTTATCCTGAAGATTTGCTGTTTCAGTTGTTTTTACGTGTTTAACATTTCATCAGACAAGTTCTGTACTCCAAAATGTTCTTGAACCTGAAATATATTTCACTTACAGCTGGATAACATCCACCTTCTGATAATACATTTAATATGGCAAAGACACTTTCCTTAAATGCAGTATAAACTAAGTGTTTATTTTGTCATTGTAAAATGGGAGCTGTTCAGCTGTTCCAAACTTTATCTTGGATAACCTTGAAAAATAATTCTTTATTTAATGCCCTCTGTTTTACAGGCAAGGGAATTATCTTGGTATACGGGAGTGTTAACTGACACCAGTTCTTCTGTTGCCATTGCTTTAAAAATAGCTCTATTTCTAAACCCTTTCCATAGAGTTTCTTTTAGGACCATGATTTTTTCTAAACTATAGTAGCCTAGTCCTCAAAGCAATGTGACTTCTTACTGTTTCCTTCTCATTATCCCTGCAGTTTCAATTACATATGTGACTCTTGGCTTTATTTTAAACAGTTGTGCATTAATGATGAGCCCTGAAGTCACCTGGGGTGACTGGTGTCAATAGTAAGTCTATGCAGAGCTACTTTACATAAAGCAGTTTACTTCTGATAAGATGAAAGGTGCTAAAGTGAAACCTCCCTCCTATTATACCCTTGGGGTGTAATCAAGAGGGGTGTGATCACAGCATACCAATTAAGAGGGTTAGAGCAGGCTGCAATGGGTAGGGAATTATCCACATATTTTTGAACTCTTCCGAGGAAAAACATCAGGGCACAGGACATCTAATTCTTTTGCTAGAACAGTTGTATACTAAACCCCTGTATCATGGTTTCTGCCCAGAGGTTATGCTCTTAGATTTAATTTTCACATAAGTCAGAATAGCCATTATTGTTCATTTAAACCTTGGCAAGGAAAGTACTACTAGTTCTCAGACTGTACTTTATCTCATGGGCAATTATAATAATTATAAGAAAAGAAGACTTGCATTTCCATTTCAAACTATCTCAGCACCCTTAATAGCTCCTTGACCACAAGCAAATATACAGTAGTCCTCCATATCCATGGGCATTTGTTCCAAGTCCTCCAGTGGATGCCTGAAACCACAGATAGTTCCTAACCCTATATGTAATATGATTTATCCCATGCATACACCCTTATGATAAAATTTAATTTATAAATTAGGCACAGCAAAAGATTAGCAACAGTAACTAATGGTAAAATCGAATAATTACAACAATATAAGTTATATGTATGTGGTATATCTAAAAATATCTTAATGTACTTATATTTACCTTTTCAGTTAAAAGAGGCACTTTACATCTTCTTTGGTATATCTGAGTTACCAGCATCACTACTCTTGTGCTTTGGGGCCAGGATTAATTAAAATAAGGATTACTTGAAAACAAGCACTGTGATACCATGACAATCATTGGATAACCCAAATGGCTATTAAGTGGCTAGCAGCAGGGAGTGTCTACAGCAGGGAGACACTGGACAAAGGGATGATTCATGTCCCAGGCATGATGGAACCTGACAGGGTGAGATTTCATTACACCACTCACAACAGTGAACATGTAAAACTTATGAATTTCTTATTTCTGGAATATTCCATTTAATATTTTTTGAACTGTGGTTGACCATGGGTAACTGAAACTGGAAAGCTACTTTATAAGTATCTTACCAGAAGTTCCTCTGGCCCTCAGATAGGAATCTTGCCAGTTTCCAATGCCCCCATCATTTATTTTATTGCCTTACACCCACTTTGATTCTGCCTCTCTGACTGTTGAAGACTATGCCCCATTGGATCAGGAGTGTCTAAATGGCTATTTCCCAGAATGCTCTCAAGAAATTATCTTCCACAAGCCAAAGCCATGACCCTGACCAACTCTGAAGCCCCAAACTCCAGGCCTGGATTAGTAAATCCCCCATACTCCGCTCCTATGTGAGGGAAGATAAGATTTTTTTTAAATAATTACCAATGCCCTTTCATAGTCCTAGAGAATTTAGTTATGATGAATTGAAATGGTAGTATAAAGTATTTGCTCTGGTTCAGTCCTCAGTCTGTATCATGATATTATATAACTAATCCAATTGCATTGTCGTTTTCATGTGCTCATATACCAAACAAAATATTACTAGACAACATAATTTTGTAGTCCTTTATTTGTTGATAGGGACTGAATACTTGTGTCCTCCTAAAATTCATATATTGAAGCCCTAGCGCTCAGTGTGGTGGAATTTTGGAGGTGAGGCCTTTGGGAGGTAATTAAGGTTAGATGAGGTCTTGAGGGTGGGGCCTTCTGATGAGATAAGTGTCCTTATAAGAAGAGACACCAGATAATTGTTCTCTTCTTCTCTGCTGTGTGAGGCACAGCAGAATGTGACCTCTGCAAGCCAGAAAGAGAGCTTTCACCAAAACCTGACCATGCTGTTGACCTGATCTCAGACTTCTAGCCTCCAGAATTGTGTGCAAATAAATTTCTATTGTTGGAGCTACCCAGTCTACAGTATTTTGTTATGGTAGCTGAAGTGGACTAAGACACTTGTATTGTCCCTAGAGCCGGTATCTGATTTGTTAAAACAAACAGGCAAAAACAACAATAATTACAAAAACCATGATTATGGTATCAAAAATAAGCTTACCTAGATTGGTTAGTGCTTATCACAATGGTGCTGTGTAAGAACCCTTTCTCCAACTTAGTGGCTTCCAGCAAGCCTTTGTTCTCATGGTCAGACAGGACTTGCCCACCTAAGGTGGGCTGGACTTGGTGGCTCTGTCTCATGTTGCATGCCTGCTGGGCTTGACTTCAAGCTGCAGGTTGAGTTTGGATTTGTTCAATGTGTCATTTACTAAACCTAAGCTGAGGTGGCACTGGCTACCCATTGCATGTTCTTCTCATGGGGGATCCCTGCATTACAAGGTAGTAAGTCCACATTTCAAAGCTCTGCTAGTGTCATGTTTATTAATATCCCATTGACCAAAGGAGACCATTTTTCTCACTGTAGACCAGATATATAATTTTGTTATCGAGAAGTGAAAAATGAGACCAATAAATCAATTTACTGCAGTAGAAAAAGTGGGGATTATTTATTAGCACAAAGAATTTAGTTTCAGTGGATATGATGCTTTTCTTTATGGATATGGAAAAATATCTAAAATACATTTTGTTTTTCCAACTTAACCATGATAATGGCTCAAGAAAATGTTTAGGAGTGTCCACAGCTCACTGCTTTGCTTAATAATCCCATCATTTGCCATGATATATTTAATCACCTCTGAATGTTTTTAAGGTCTTTGATAATGATAAAAATTACTGAGGAGGAAAATGATCACTATTTTGTACTAAGAGCTGCATACCATACAAGATAATTTACAGACATCATGTAAATAAACATATATCTTTGGCCCTGACAATAGGAGATTGGTGATATTATTCTCCAAATTTTGCAGGGAAAGAAATGGGACAAGAACAAATGGGTAACAGACATGACCAAAAGGACAAAATCAGCCTGTTATAAGGTTGCATAGGGATTTAAGGAAGGTCAGGGAACTGTCTCAACAGTTGAATAGCCAAGCATCAAGAGGACTTTAACATCAATTCAAAGAATTGCAATCACAGAGTCTAATTTCATGAATGATTGGACCACTGAAGTGGACACAATGCAGCATGTGATTTATCATTATAGGTGTTGTTCTACCATTCTCAAGAATGAACTACTTGGACTTCCAGCTTCTACTATTACCTCTACTCCCTAGTGATAGATGATGTTGACTCTAATATCAAATTCCCAAGAGAAAGTGTCCAATAAAAGCAGCCACTCACCATTATGTATGGGAGAATCAAGTTCCTAACTCTTCCAATGCCTTTAAGTTGGTTTTTGTCTTTGATGCTCATGCTTAAATGATCGTTGTGGCCAGGGGGTTGGAGTGTGTTGATCTAAGCCCAAGATGGAACCAATGTTAATAGTCACACAGAGTGTAGGAGAAGAGAGTTTTCCAAATTATATTTGGTATAAAGCTCCCCGGGTGATGTTATTGACCTAAACTGACCTACAACATAAATAGGCAGTACTGTTGTCAGTACTAGGAGGAGGTGTCTGAGTGTTTTAAGAGTTTGGTGAGTTTTCGTTACTGATGGGAAGCTATGAAACTGGATCAGAATGTGAGGAGGTTGAGTAGTAGGTCATGTGCAAACTGTAGGTTAAGATTAGGGCTGTGTGTTCTGTGACCCGGACACTGGAGAATCCGCTGTTCAGGAAAGATGTTTAGTACACAATGCTTTTCAGGCTGTCAACAGCAAATTTAATAATTGATGGATGGGTCAGGGTCCTATGGCTTTCATTTCTGTGTCACATGACTATATTAACCATGGACATATACAAGCAGTATCCCCAAAACTATGATCTGGTCAAGGGATGGCAAGATTCCTAGTCTCAGGAGAGGAAATTCAGTTATTAGTATGTGGAAGAGAAATTTGAGAAACCTTAAATTAGACTATGGAACAGCTACTACAGTTTTATGCTGCCAGCTGTGAATTGTCATAGTTTTCTATTACCTGTACTAGTAAATGTTTGCTAACATACCAATGGTCACATCACAGAGGGATTTAGAAATTTTAAACTCTCTTCACATACTCATTTTGTCTTCATAACAGCCTGGTGTGTCCAGCAGGTGTAGTTCTAATTTTTAAAATAAGGAAACAGAGTTGCAGAGAGACTGTGAAGGTTGTGACAGTAAGTGTCGGAGTCAGAGAGAGAAGCCTGATTTTCTTATTCCTATACTAGGTCGCTTTATCAGATTGTTTTACCAGACTTCATTGTTTCTCTTATAGTCTGATTCCCATGAAACCTATTAAAAATAAAAAAATAGAAAAAAACAAAGCCATTAAATTGAGATCAATTTTTTTAAATATATTTTTATTAATTTTTTACAGAGAGGAAGGGAGAGAGATAGAGAGTCAGAAACATCGATGAGAGAGAAACATCGATCAGCTGCCTCCTGCACATCTCCCACT
Organism: Myotis nattereri; assembly: GCF_964212035.1. NCBI lineage: Eukaryota > Metazoa > Chordata > Mammalia > Chiroptera > Vespertilionidae > Myotis > Myotis nattereri. The sequence continues at coordinate 24,381,920 of NC_138078.1, read as the reverse complement.
GGGGATGTGCCCACAACCAAGGTACATGCCCTTGACCGGAATCGAACCTGGGACCTTTCAGTCCGCAGGCCGACGCTCTATCCACTGAGCCAAACCGGTTTCGGCAAATTGAGATCAATTTTTAAGTTTACTTGGAATCTTGCACTGTTTTCAGAAGATATAGATTCAGATTCTAATAATTCTAATGTTGTTATCCTATCTTAATTTATATGGTCTATTTATCTTTCTCACTCTCTCTTGTCCAATCTCGAGTTATCTTTTTTTTGCCAGTTATGTATTTGAGGGGTGTCATGAGAAGAAAAATGTCTCTGGTTTTCATTAGATAACCAGATATACAGACTGATATATATATATATATATATATATATATATATATATATAATCTCACAGGAATAAATGTTGGTCTCAAAACTTAGATGTGAACAAATTGTAAGTCGGTTTTTGCCATGTTTTGGAGCTGTATGCCAGTTCAGCACTATCTAATAGATATATAACATGAGCTACATATGTAATCGAAAAATTCTAGTAACCACTTTAAAAATTAAAAAAAAACAAAGTGAAATTAATTTACTAATATATTCTAGTTAACTCAATATATCAAAGATTATTTTAATGTTCAATGAATAAAAAATATTACTGAGACATTTCACATTGTTAACAGGAATGTACTGTCTTCAAATTCTTGTGAGCTTTTTATACTCACAATACATCTGAATTCAGATGTCAAATTTTCATGGGTTAGAGTGAACTACTGTCCTACTAAACAAATAAAGTTGTGTTTTCATGGAAAAAATCGTTTACATTGCTTCAGTTTTAAACTAAAATGAAATTAAGCAAATTTACAATTCCACTTTCTCAGCTATGGTAGCCACATTTCTTTTTTTTAATGGCATTGATTTTTATTTATCTAAAATTTATCAATTGATGCAAATGCTCACTTGGCACTCACAAGCCACAGTTGACTATGCATTGAATAGCACAGTTCCAGATTATCAAAAACATTATCTGTTTTCTTGATTTTCCCAAACAATTTTGTATTGTTCAGCTTTTTTACTATCAAAGCCAAAGAAAAGTGTTATTTTTTCCCTCAGCATTTGTCTTTAAAATGTTTTTCTCTTGGAGTTGGGTGGAAAGTGCATAGAATCTTCTTCCAAGACATAGTCGCTCATGGATGCCCCAGGAAGCACAATTAGGAGAGATTAAACGTGTGTCTTTTCCCACATAATGGGTTCTGCTTCCTTTAAATCTGCACCTGTTGCCAATAGACTTGACCTTCCTGCTCTTGGAAAAGTTTTGGCCCTTTAATTAATTAATTAGCTTACTTATTCATTTTTTGCATAAATGTTAAATAATTTTAATTTATTATAATTTTAAAACAATGGCTATATAAAATAAAACTATGTAGATATGTTTATAAAATATCTAGAAAAGTTTGTCTTTTTAGAAACTCAGAGTCTGAGGTTAATTTCATCTTCATAATTCTACAAGGAGTTCACTGTTTTCTTCTTCTGTCAGAGCCTACAGAACTATCCCAGACATCTAACGAAGTCCATAGGGCTCTTTCCAGCAGTCTTATTATGATGCACTGTTTTTTCAGAAACTCAGTGTAACTTCTGAGTGTCCACATCTCTCCACTGTTTCTCTCTAGAGTCACAGGCTTTTGTCTGAAAATAACTTGGCTCTACTTCTTGTCTGTGATTTGTTACCAGTTTGTGTTGCAGTTGAGGTGCCGGATAGGGATTCTTAGAAATCCCAGGATAAGTCCCTACGTGCAGTGGCAATGAATCTCAGTTATTGTGTTTTCCTCTATCTAAACTTAATTTATATATTAAGACTCTTTTCTGCCAGATTCCACACACTTCATCAACCAACTCAGGACATATTTATATTAAAAACTGGTGGGAGGAAGAACAAGAAGACAAAACCAAAAAAAATCAATCATATTCTCACTTCCCACGGTATGCTATCCTTGCTATTTTGCCACATTTGATCAGGTATATTTCTATCTGAAATTAGTCTTTTTCTCTCTTTATTTTCTTATTTGTATATTTAGGTGGGTAATGCTATATTTATACATTTTTATCCTTTTTATTTATTATTACACACATGTTTTTATGCTATGACTAGAGGCCCTGTGATCAGGGTCTATCTTCCCTGGCTGCCGGCAGCTGGCCCTGTCCCCTGCCACCACCGCTGGGTCCCCTTCTGTGTGTGGGGCAACCGGCAGGGCTATTGGGGCCTGGCGGACATGCCGATACCCACCCCCGGTTCCCTGTTCTCCATTGGGCAATTGGAGCCTGCTGGCTAGTGGGAGGGACCGAGAGGTTGGCAGGCAGGCCCCAATCTGGCGATCAGGGCCTTCGGGCTGGGGACAGCTCCTGCATTGAGTGTCTTCCTCCTGGTGGTCAGTGCGTGTCATAGCCAACAAGTCGTTCTGCTGTCTGGCTGATTTGCATATTACACTTTTATATATATAGACCAGGGGTCCTCAAACTTTTTAAACAGGGGGCCAGTTCACTGTCCCTCAGACCATTGGAGGGCCGGACTATAGTTTAAAAAAAATTCTATGAACAAATTCCTATGCACACTGCACATACCTTATTTTGAAGTAAAAAAACAAAACGGGAACAAATACAATATTTGTATTTGCATGTGGCCCACGGGCCGTAGTTTGAGGACCCCTGATATAGACTCTGAATGGTTACATAATACCCCATTATATGGTCATGCCATGATAGACAGAAAAAATTTCATGAAGACTCTAAATTTAGATTACTTTTCTTTTTTGGCTATCCTAAATAACTCAGTTGACCTTTTTGTGTTTTCTTTGGACAGTTTCAAGGACTTTGAAATGATAAAATCAAATGTTAAATTTTAAAAAAAGTATCAGCATATTTATCACAAAAATGCTTAGCAAAATTGTTTACCAATTTACACTCCCCTCCAACAAAATACAAAGACACCTAATTTGGCACATAAAACTGAGTATGGATAAATATCTCTATTTATAAACTACTTTGTATAACAAAAATTTTTAGCAATATGAGAATTTGAAGGTAACAATCTTAGCAATGTTTAAAAATGATGCTGACTTCATGAGCTAACACAAAGAATAATAAAATGTTTTTATATTCTGGAAAATATTCCATGTGGAATTGAATACACAGTCTATATATGTTACATGGAAATATATAGTGTATATTTTATATATATTGTAATATATCTATATATAATATAGATTTATGTATATCTATATATTGATATGCATTTGTATATTTCTACTGTTAACTCTTTACATTCAGTTGCCACTGAATTATATTCAGTTTGTTTGCAAACTAAGAGATATACAACAAAAATTTTTGCTTTATTGCAAATAATATATTTTGGAGTCTAGATTCTGAGAGAGAGTTCGCCTACTACCTGAAATGAAATGTGTTTTCCTCAAGGGAAATAATTGTGCATACTGCATAGATATTTAATGTTTCCTGGGAAATATTAGGTTATTTTATTCTAAATTCCAAATTTTTATTTCTATATATTGTATGATGCATCAGAAAAACAGTATTATGTTTTTGTTTTACAAGTCCTCAATTGGGAAATCTCAACACATTTTATTTCTTCTGTAGGTCCCTTTCCTTTAACAAACTTTTCTAGTTTTTAATTAATAATGTTGACTTTCATATAAATTTTTAAAAAGCTGTCTAATTGCTGTAGCTTAATATTATTTGCATGAGTTTTGGTAACAACAGGATTAGTTATGCCAGTAGTTTTCTATTGAATCATCTCAGAACACATTATGTATATTTTTTATATATTTATATGCAATGGGGGAGTTTAATATTCATGAAAATAACAATGAATGACTGTTGGTTTTTCTAGTTTCTCTTTAAAGCCTTAGAATTTGCAGTTATCAGTGGTGCAGTTCTGAGATGGAAAGTCATAAAGTTACCTTCCATCCTCTTTAGTAGTCTGAATATTTTGCATCCATCCATAGGAAGCAACCTGAAACCTCTAATCGAAATCAAAGATTACACCACAGGGGTGCAATGTCTCTAATTTGTCTTGGAATGATGCAGTAGCTTCCCTTGACTGCTGTGTTAAAGTCATTCTGTTAATGAGAATAGCACATCTTAACCCATAGAAGATACTCCCTTTTTATGGTCCCATGACTCAGAGAAGATTAGCATCATTATTAAGTAACATTTAGTAAATGAATGCATGTGAGTGGCACTAGGCTAGGATCCTTACAAATCTAGTCATAAAAGAATATTTCTTAACCTTCAGTTTATGACTTTCCAAAGCACAGCAGTTGTTCAAGCATGCATATACATACAGTTAACTATGTACTATGAAACTAAAGGACAACCTGAAATTCAAGGGCAACAAAAATAATTTGTCTTTGCCACCCAGTTGGAGATACAGTTAGTCAACATCCTGAAAAGATGCAAAGTCAATAGTCATAGGTATATTATCCCTGTTTGGTGGGTTTCATGATTATTTTTTTACTTTTCTGCACATGTAATTCTGAGGTGGTGAGTCACATAAAAGAATGGTGTCTTATTTCAATATTAAAGCCTGTGTATTCTGTGGTAGTAAACTGAGGAGGAAAGTATCTGGAATATGGATTCCAAGGTATGTTGGTGGAGTTTACAGTAGCTCAGTAGATAATTGACCATGCTCGGGTAGGTACCATGTGAACCTGTTTCAGATTTTGGCAACGTCATCTGTTAGTTTTGGGACTTTGGGCAAACTACTCACATTTTCTTTTAGACCTCTTATCTTTAAAATGAGTGTTGATAAATATCGTCTTCATGATTTGGGGGGTAATTTTAAATGAGATAGTGTGTATAAAATGCCTGGTACATAGTAAGAGGTCAATAAAAATAGTTGCTGATGTACCTTCTTTAAAACATATATTTTTATTGATTTCAGAGAGGAAGAAAGAGGGAGAGAGAAAGATAGAAACATCTTTGATTTTAAAAAGAGAGATAACCTTTGATTGGCTGCCTCCTGCATATCCCCTACAAGGGATTGAGCCTGCAATGCGGGCATGTGCTCTGACAGGGAATTGAACTGTGACCTCCTGGTTCATAGGTCAATGCTCAACTGCTGAGCCACACCTGCCTGGCCTTATGTACCTTTAATTACTCAATTTCTTTATTATTAGTTATCAAATTGGTTAATTAATTATATTTTTTCCTATCACTCAATTGTTACTTGACATCTCTATCTGGTTTTCTGTCTATCTGATGGGAAATCATCAGATTGGATATGTCTAGAATTGTCATTTGGTCTGCTGTACTCTCTGGATGGTGTAACTGCAAAGGTTGAACCACTAAAAAAAGTCTCTTCTGCAGAGTCAGTTACCTTTCTATTCCCCTGCTATATCCTTGGTCAAGAATCTTATACCTTGTTCTGGCTCTGTTTCTCTTCTCAAGCATGCCTTACCAAGAATGCAATGCTCCCTTTTATTCCTAACTCACTAATTCTCATATTTTACATATGAGAATTAGTATACCCAGGATGCAAAAGACAGGAAAGGCCATGACCCAGAGGACACAAATTCAAATCAGTGGAGATTCCAAGAAAAGGAAAAATCTAGGCAGGTGAGCACTTGCTGAGGCAGAAACTCAGAAGAGATAAGTATAGCCTCTAGCACATATATAAAAAAAAGGTTACAATTAAGATATCAATCTGAGTTTCACTCATCCATCCAGTCATTCAAACAACTTCTGCTGATCACCTCCACAGAGTGGCCAGTCACTGAAGAACCACAGAAGGCTGTAATTAAAGCAGTGAACAACACAGACAACATCTCTCCCCTCTCTATGGAACTTCTTTCTTTTTTTAAAAAAATATATTTTTATTGATTTCAGAGAGGAAAGGAGAGAGAGAGAGAGATACAAACATTAATGATGAGAAAGAATCATTGATTTGCTGCCTCCTGCACGCCGTCTACTGGGGATCAGCCCGCAACCCAGGCATGTGCCCTTGACTGGAATCAAACCTGGGACCCTTCAGTCCATAGGCCAACGCTCTATCCACTGAACCAAACCAGCTAGAACTGGAACTTATTTCTAATGACTTTGGTCAAGGTTCCCAGTCTTGGAAGTAGTAGTTCATCACGTACAAAGAGTGAAGAAGCTCAATCATAAAGATTGGGCAAGAGTCTAGTTTAAGCAATGGGTTGCTGGATCAGTAACAATCTTTCCTTGGTCTCAACTTATAAAGGAGCAGGGAATTTCAGATCTTTCAGTTTGGGGCCAAGGCTGGTCCTGGATTAGGAGATAGTGAGGGTGAGGGGAATAGCATATTTAAGTAGCATTGTATGTAATGGTCAAGGAAAATCAGAGGCAAGGAGTGCAGTAGATCACAACCAAAAAACTATGCACTTCTCTTTTATGTCCTCCTTTATTAGATATACTGAATTTTTCTCAAGTGCCTCTGTAGAACACCTACAGAAAACTAGTATTGGAAATATTACAAAGAGGGATAACTTTTTAAGAGTATTCATTTAAAACACAATGGAGGCCATTTTCTATCAACAAATGTAATTTGTAAAAAGCTGGTAGCATAGTAACTATAGAATGGTGATTTTTTTAAAAGAATATTTTCATAGTTAAGGAAAAAATTATTGAAATGGCACCAACTCAGTGGTTCCTAAACTTTGGTGTGCAGATGACAGTATAGAATTTAAAATTCAACCATGTATATCAAATTGGATGACATAGGGATTTTTTTAGCTCATTTTGAGCATATTTTATTTTTACTATTCATGCTGACTTCAAAAATAATTATAGAGAAGATATCATTAAACTATCTATGGTTGGAATAAAATGTTTTATTTGATTCTACAAAGAGAATACTTTTATACATATGGCCGTTCGGATACTTAAATGTCTTTATGCTAATAATAGAATCATTAATGTATTTATATAATGAAAATAGTAGAAATTAATACTGGGAAGTAATATAAAGTTAGGTGACATTTGAAGGAATATGAGAAATTCTTACCCATTAAATTCAGACCCAAAGTGTGTTCTCTCTTTCCATTGTGGTAATTACAAGTTTGGAATGGTGTGTCAGTCAGGATCCAATTAACAGACAGAAGACACTCCAATTATATTAACAGAAGAGAATTCAACACAAAAATTGTGATTTTAGGATTGAAAAACTAAGAAGAGAACAGCGGTAGCAACCACACAAAATAGCTACCACTCATACCACTGAGAAAAGATTGGACTTATTAAAACTTAGAAGCATGCACTTTACTGAGCTTGAACTCAGACCTCCAGGGAGGGGGCACTAATTGGCTGTTGCTGGTTTCTCTTCTGTAGCAGAAGGGGTCCATCAGGACTGAGGCTCAGACCTCTGTAAGCCAGTGCATGCTGGTATTTCTACGGCAGGGGTGCAATGAAGTCTATTTTGTGCATGTTGGGAGGAAAAAAAAAATACCCAGCAAAATACAAGCTGGATTCAAAAGCTGTTACTAAAAAATGTCTGCTGCTGTAGGCATGAAGAAGCAAGTCTGGAGTGCTGCTAATAGGAATAGTAAGTCCACAGGAAGCCAATAGGAATGAGTAAGTCCTGTATCCCTCCTATAGTCCTGCAGTCTCCCTGTTGTGCTCACTATTGCCAGATCCTAAGAGGGGGTCAGACAACAAAATGGAAACAGGCTTGCAGAGTCCCAAGCCTCTGAAGCAAATGCAGAGTATAAGAGGGTGAGTGGGTGTGAATCTGAGGGGGAAAAAAATCACTAAATAACCCTCAGAGAGGGTAATATTTCCCTGCTAAGGTATTTGGAAAAGAAGGCAATCGTTAAGATATTACTAAATTAGCCTAGCCAATTTGGCTCAGTGGATAGAGTGTCAGCCTGCAGTCTCAAGGGTCCCAGGGTCGATTCCGGTCAAGGGCATATACCTGGGTTGCAGGCACATCCCCAGTAGGGAGTGTGTAGGAGGCAGCTGATCGATGTTTCTCTCTCATCGATGTTTCTGACTCTCTATCCCTCTCCCTTCCTCTCTGTAAAAAAATCAATAAAAAAAAAGATATTACTAAATTAGCCCTGGCCGGTGTGGCTCAGTTGGTTGAGCGTTGTCCCATACACCCAAAGGTTGCTGGTTCAATTCCCAGTCAGAGGACATACCTAGATTGTGGGTTAGATCCCTGGTCAGGGTGCATACTGGAGGCAAACAATCAATGTTTTTCTTTCACATTGATGTCTCTCTCTCTCTCTCTCTCTCTCTCTCTCTCTCTCTCTGCCTCTCTCTCTAAAATCAGTAAAAACATATTTAAAAAGACATTGCTAAATTAGTGATTATTAAATAACCGGTAATAATTTAAACATTTTTGCTAAATTCCAAGGATTAAAAAATGAACAAGCACCATATTTAAGGTAAGGTAATAGGAAAATATCTCATTTTTCCTTTGCAGTGTGGTTTTCCTTATATCTCCTTCACTTTTGTGATGAATTACTTTGCCCTCTTACAAAAGTATTTTTCACAAATGTGAATTATGACCTAATAAGTAATAATTGCTGCCTATTATTGAATATTTGGATATTGTGGAAGTGGTATTATACATACAATATTTAACATTTCTGAGAGTGCTAGCCATTCTCTCTAGTGATGATACTTATTTTTATAAGAGCAATATTATAAATATTGAACATCAAATTGTTTTAAAGATAGTATTGTCCTAACAATATGCATATAACTTATTCATAAATGAAGTCTGAAATAGCGAGTGTATTCTCTCTCTCAAAAAAAAAGACACACCAGACCACCTGGCCAGTGTTGCTCAATGGTTGAGTGTTGACCCAAGAACCAGGAAATCACAGTTTGATTCCCAGTCAGGGCATAAGCCAGGGTGCGGGATTGATGGGGGTGGGGGGAGGACAGGAGGCAGCCGATCAATAATTCTCATTACTGATGTTTCTATCTTTCTCTCCCTCTCCCTTCCTCTCTATGAAATCAATAAAAAAAAAATACCCCAAAACATTAACAAACAAACAAACAAAACAACCCAGTCTAAATGCCTTAAAAACTATTTGGAATGTTAACTTTAAAATATTCTAGAGCCAAGATAAAGCCAGTGAGCTAAGATTTTTTTTTTTTGCTTCAATTGTATTATTTAGAACTAGCTTCAAAGAAGAGTTTTAATAAATGCTCAGGGTGTCTAATAGGCTCTTTTAGCTCATGTAGTTCAAAGTAGTAGGCTGACAGTGGCATATACCATTCCCAGATGTATTTATTCTAACATATTTTGCCTATCTTCTTCATAATTTCAGCTTAATACCAGTTTGTATGCATAAGTAATTCACTCTAAGATCTTTAACATTTTTTGGAAAAAATCATTGCTTAGAATCATCAGATCTCAGCGTTGAAAGGACACTTAGTCTGCTTAACGCAAGCAAATTTGGTTGGGATTGGTACCATGTACCTGGAGCTCTTGAGTTAGAAGCTGACATCTGGATGGAAAATATAGATATGTGAAAACAATTACAAGACTACATAATAAGTGTTACCACAAGGATCTGTACAATATGCTCTGGGGACAGAGGGAGAAGAAACCACGAGTTGAGGTTGGAATTGATATTGACTTTGGCCTTGAAAATAAAAAGATTTTGCATGCCAACCTGGTATGACAGGGCATTTATATCCCAGCCTCTACAAACATGTATTAAACACCCACTATGTGAGGACAATATGTTAGATGCTAAGAATACTAAGCTGAAAAAAACATGTATTTGCCTTGTTGAACCTTTCAGTCAATGGGCTGATAAGGCAAATGCTGGGTGGTGGGAAGTCATGAATCAGTTGTGGTCAGGAACCAGTGAATAGTTTGGTATGACAATAATGTGGATTTGGGGGCTTTGGCAATTGGCAAGCAAGTGAAGAGGAAGCAAGGAACACAGACTGGGGATAGAATGTGGATGGACGATATTCTGCTCAATTGAGATGAATGTGTTTTAAAAAATAGAATGAGTTTTTAAATTTTATTTTGTGCCTTTTGGGAAGAAACATTCAGTGGCAGAATGTGGAGTGGAATGTAGATGGGAAGAATACATGTGGGGTGGTCACCTAGGAGGCTAGTGCCTATTCAAATGGGAGAAGAGGAATGCCTAAACAAAAGTAATGACTTTTGGGGAACATACATGAGTATCTTGACATTATTTCTGTCATTCTGTAGATGTGGAAGTGAAGCTCTCTAGGAGTTAAATGACAAGATGACCTGGCTATTTGATAAGAGAAAATAGCTAAAGGTCTAAATTTCCAGCTGAATATTCTTTTTATGGTAACATCCCACTTGTCCAGCCCATCTACACTAATAAAAGAGAAACATGGTAATTGGCATACGACCGCTACCCTTCCCATTGGCTAATCAGGGCGATATGCAAATTAACTGTCAGCCAAGATGGCGGCCAGCAGCCAGGCAGCTTGAAACTATCATGAGGCTTGCTTGCCTCAGTGATGGAGGATCGTTGGAGGAAACCAACGTTCCCCGCCTGCGCCTGCGGCTGCAGGCCTCTGAGCGGGCAGTTTAAGAAACATTGTAACAAATACCGCCGGGCTTCAGCCAGCAGGATGGCAACATTGTAAGCAAAGGCCAGAAACCTACTTTCAGCTGGGGAGGCCTAAGAGCTGGAGCCAAGCCTCAAGCTAAAGCTGGCCCAGAATAAAAAAAAAGAAGAAAAAGGAAAAAAGGAACAATTGGGAACTTCAGTCACTCCCAGCCTGAAAACAGCCCTCAGCCCCTCACCCAGGCTGGCCAGGCACCCCAGTGGTGACCCCCACCCTGATCCAGGACACCCTTCAGGGCAAACCAGCCAGCCCCCACCCATGCACCAGGCCTCTAACCTATATAGTAAAAGGGTACTATGCCTCCCAGCACCGGGATCAGCATGACAGGGGTACTATCACCCTGGCAGCATTTGGAAATATGTAAAGGAATTTTATTTTGGTTGTCACAATGATTGGTTGTGAGGAAATACTATGTATATCTAGCAAGATCCTGCCATGTAAAGTATTGTTTTGCACAAAAATGTATCATTCAAAATTCTAATAGTTACCCATGGAAAAATGCTGAGCTACTTAGAGAGGAAACAGAAGATGTGATATAGAATTCAGGTCTTCTCTCTCCCCAGTTAATAGTCTTTTTCACTATCCTCAGGCAATACACAGAAGGTATTAACCAAAAGAATAATAAAGTATGGTGAAGAATTTATTAAAAAAGTAAATGAGGAGGAGAAAGTAATACAACTGAGAGCCAAACAGTGGAAAGGTGATGACGGGTTCCTAAGAGAAATGGACTGTAAGTGTGAGAGCAGAGAAGGGAAACTGGTTGCCTTAGTAAATACCCATCTGCACTCCCTGCTGTGCTCTTCCCCATGACTGTCTAGTGTCTTCAAGTAGAAATCTGATGCCCTCCCCCCACACACACACCTACTAGAATTAGGGAAATGCCTCATTTCAAGTTGGGTTTTCCTGAGGCCCATCTGTGGATGAGGATTTGCCTACAAATGATTTATTAAAGAAATATTCTCAGGGATAACAGGTAAGTGAGTGAAGGAAGTAGAACAGGAATAGGGAAGAAATCATAGAAGGGGCAATATAGGCACAGTCTCAAGCTCAGGCTGATCCTGCAGGAATACGCTGGCCTCCACTGTGCTTCAGAGTTTGTTCCAACATGAAACAGAGGAGCTGGGCTTTTGTTTGCCTATATTAGTCAGTCATAGGTTAAGACTACCCTGGGGTGACCAAAACACCAAGGCACTGCCAACTCTCTGGTCTTTTGGGCAAAGCAGCTTTAAAAGCTTGAAGACAACCATCCAAAGAAATACAGGTGCAGATTTTGGAAAAGTCAAACCCCACAGAAGCCAGGGGACAGGCACACAGGAATCTTAATGGACTTGGGAAACCTTGGTGGACTTGAAAGGACCAACTGCTAACTTTCACAAAATTACATTGCAAGAAAGAAAGTGGAGCCGAAACCGGTTTGGCTCAGTGGATAGAGCGTTGGCTTGTGGACTGAAAGGTCCCAGGTTCGATTCCGGTCAAGGGCATGTACCTGGGTTGTGGGCACATCCCCAGTGGGAGATGTGCAGGAGGCAGCTGATCGATGTTTCTCTCTCATCGATGTTTCTGACTCTCTATCTCTCTCCCTTCCTCTCTGTAAAAAATCAATAAAATATATTTTTTTAAAAAAAGAAAGTGGAGGCTATTATCTGATTAATTAATTTTAAAATACCTGTAATTGTACTGCAGCTACAGTTAAAAAAGAAAAATATATATATTTCCTAATATAAACAGAACATATACAGAATTACTACATTATTAAAGATGCTATTTGTTCAATTCTTAGTGAACTTCTTAATTTTACATTTTTATATGACAAAATAGTTTTCCAAAGAGGATATTTCACTGCATGTGCAGATGGGTTCTAAATAGTAACCACAAGGCTCTCAGGCAAGGGATCTTTTAAATTTTGAGTTTCTCTCAGTCAGACATATTAATCTATTTGAATTTCCCAAACCAGTGATATTGGGAGTGTAGTTGAATTGAGTGTAGTTTTTAATGACATTTCTCCTCTTATATCTGGCTTTAGAAATCTCCTAAGACTGATTTTCTGGTGGAACACTTGCTAGAGGGGAAAAGGAGGCTGTGATTGTCAAACCTCACCATTATCCATTGGTACCCCCTTGTATTTCTCTTAGTTGAAGCTTTGTGGCATTTCTGTGTATATTAATTATTTGTTTTTAATTGGAAGTGTTATTGATTGTAAATATTTTTGACAGAAACTACCTTTTATCTTAAAGTTCAAATGTACCTAGAGGCTACTAAGAGATGTCTGTGTTCAATGAAAACATTAAAGTAATAGTGTAAGTGGTTGAGATGTGTCCCATTTGGTACAAATTAGTTTCCCTCAAGGTACAGCTTAGTAAAAAAGCTGAACATAATTGGAAATTGATGAACTATTCAACAGCTTCAAAATCAACAAATATGTACTGAGCATTCATTATGTGTGATATACAGTGATAGCTCTAGTAGGGGATAACAAATTAAAATAACCAAATTCTGCTATTTGGGAGTTCATAGTATAGTGGGGAGACACACACACACACACACACACACACACACACACACATTTTCATTCAAATAAGATAATGACCATTCCTAAGTCAAAGACATGAACAAATGACTGAGGGAACACAAGAGCAGGGGAAATAAATTTTTTCTAGGGTTGCTGCTAAAGGAAGGTAAGGCAAGTGGGCATTGAGGAAGAATGAATTAAAGCTGAACCTTGAAGAAAAGGCCACTGGGGGAGAAGAAGGACACTAAAGATAGAGTACAAAAATGGAATCTGCAGGGAAAGAGAAAGAATCAGTGAGTGGGCAACTCTGGTTGAAATAATTACAAGCAGGGTTTAGGAATATGACTCTAGTTCTACAGTATAGTCTGAATTGACTAGTGATCAGAGTTTGGGAATTATAGTTAGGAAAACCATTTTAGTGTTTATTATATTTGACATTTTGGATCTAGAGTCAATAGGGATCAATATAGATGCAATTCAAGAATGAAAAAATGAGTTTAAAATAACTCATGTTTCATAACTGAAAAATCTAGAGGATGATGGTTTCACTAGATGAGATTGGAAATATAGATGAGGAGCAGATTTATGAAAGAGAAATGATGAGTTGCATTTGGTATCTATTGGACTTGATGCATTAATGGGATGTGCAAATACAGATTTCCAACAATCTCTGACAAACATATGTTTAGATCTGAGAAGGGAGATCAATGATAGCTGTGGCATTGATAGAGTAACACAGGCAAAATGCCAAGATTAAAGATAATGAATTTGGAGTCATCCAAATTGTGTTTAAGTCATTTGGGCCAATGAGATGGCAAAAGGATAACGTACACAGTAAAAAGGAAAAGGGATCCAGAACCAAATATTGAGAAGAGTTTACATTTAAAATTTGGGCAGACAAAGATAATTATACACAGAGGTGTTTAGAAAAGTATTAGGAAGTTGTAAAGGTATGTAGTCCCAGAAACAGTAAAATGGGACATGGTTTTCAAGAAGTGGGTGACTACATTGGTCATAGGAAATGATTAATATATATTAAATTAGGGATTGAAAAAGGCCATTTGATTTTTCTAATGCTTTTGATTAGTGCTAAACGAACAATTTCAGTGAAATGGTTGATCATATCCTATAAATTCATTCATTCATCCATCCATCTATCATTCCATCCATCCACCCATCCAATATTTCTTTGGTGTTTACACCTAGGCCTGGCATTGGATTAAAGTGAGATTGGAGGTAGATAAACTGGAAGAGATAACAAAAAAACTTCTCTCACCCGAGAAGAAGGAAAGGGAACCCAGGAAATTGGCATGGAAGCACTTTTGAGGGAGTTTCTCATAAGCAGGTTAAGAAGAATACTGAGATTTCAGCAGTGCAGACTGGAGGAAAGGGAGGAAAAGACAGAGCCTGGGGAAATTAGGTGTGGATAAGAGGAAATTGAGTGTTGAGAGACAGGGTAATCTGTTAAATAGAAACATAGACAACAATAAGTTGGGAAACCAGGAGAAGAGTTCATAAGAAGAGGCAAATATGAGGGTCTCCGTCAAGAGGACTGTGAATCAGGCAGTGTCATTCCAGAGGGATCCTAGAGTACTTTTCTGGTTTTCCATTGCTATGTAACAAAATACTCCAAATTTATTGGCTTAAAACAACAATTATTTTATTTCAAAATTTTGAGGATCAGAAATTTGGTGGGGTTCCGCTCATTGATTCTTCTGTTCTATGAGGTGTCAAATGATATCAGTTGGCTGTATTCAGCTAGTGGATGGGCTGATTTGGAGGGTCCAAGACAGCTTCATGCTATAATGTGTAATGCTTTCATAAGGATGGCTGAAAGACTGAACTCATGAGGGACTGTCAAGCAGAGCACTAGCACATGGCTTTTCCAGGGTATTCACTTTCATAAATGGCAGTTTAGGGCTCCTAGAGAGAGTTTGGGTTTCTTTGAAACCC
This sequence comes from Myotis nattereri, assembly GCF_964212035.1. NCBI lineage: Eukaryota > Metazoa > Chordata > Mammalia > Chiroptera > Vespertilionidae > Myotis > Myotis nattereri. The sequence continues at coordinate 24,366,875 of NC_138078.1, read as the reverse complement.
AAAAGAAGCTAAAGGCTAGTTAGTATTAATGACCTAAGCTTGGAAGTCACAAAATTTTACATTTGTTGTACTATAGTCATCAGGCAAGTCACTAAGACCAGCCAGGTTTCAAGGAGAGGAGAATTAAATGCTGCCTCTTGATGGAAGAAATGTAAGAGAATTTTGTCTCCTTCTCTAGTCCATCACAGCTGCTGCAAACAATTTCCTCCTCCTATCATCCTATCATAGTTCTCTCAGGTATTAAGAAATCAATCTCTTGTAGGAGGAGAAAGGGTCAGTGACTCTAACTGTGAAGGGTAGAAGAAGAAAGGACCTTATACAAGCCAGAAGAGAAGGAGGAGTTGCAGGTTCTGAAAGGAAAAAGATACTGCTTGGCAGGATACAGTTGATACTAAAGATTTCAAGGCTCATGCTGAGCATTTATTCCTCTACATTTTCTAAGTCCAAACTTTGTATCGAGTGAAAACATCAGAAAACAACTTACTCCAGGTATCTTAGTTTTGTTCCCTGTAAAAATGAACTCTGCTATAATGTTGTGCCCTTGGCAACAGGTGAAGGATGATTTAAGAAAAGACATCAATTTATAAAGGGCTTATCGTCTCTTTTGTGAAACAGTGTCTGAAGACACTGTGGGTCAAGTTTTCTTTATTAATTTGAAAATTGGCTATGAAAGCCAATTTCCTTGTTATGTTACAAGGAAAGAATAGACAAAGGCCTTGCAACTCAAATTGTGGTTTACAGTCTAGCAGCATCAGATTTTCAGGCCCCACCTCAGATATAGAATCAACCAGATTTTGCACTTTAACAACATTCTCCGAGATTTTCTGTGCAAATGAATGTTGAGAAACTCAGGTTTAAGAGATATTGGATTATTCACATCATCACAGTAGATTCAAGGTATATTCCTCTGACTTTATTTGCCTCATAGCACCTCAAATATTTTTGTATTAAATAGTATCACTTATTGTATTAATTAATCCCACTTTGGCAAAGACCTCAATGATGCATACTACTAAAAAGAAAGATTTGATAATTGGTCTTATTGATAAATAATTATGTTTTCTAGCAATACTATTTTCCAGGTCATGTTGAAAAGAGTAAGTCTCTGGGCATTATATAGAAAATAGTTGCATGGTCACACCTTTTTGGAAATACTAATCATTGTTTTGCTATACTAGTTAAAAAGCTATCTTTACACTAAGGAGTTTCAAAGAAAGCCTAGAATTTTCAGCATGGCTTAGCCTTTTCTGGCTACTATAAGGCAATACCATAGACTGGTTGGCTTATAAATAACAGAAATTAATTTCTCAGTCATAGAGGCTGTAAGTCCAAGATCAAGGTGGCCACAGATTCAGTGTCTGCTGAGGGTCTGCTTCCTGGTTCATAGATGGCCATTTTATTGCTGTGCCCTCACATGGCAGAAGCATAAGGGACCTTTTTGGAGTCTCATTTATAAGGGCAATAATCCCATTCTTGAGGGTTCTATCCCTATGACCTATTCATCTCCCAGGGACCTCATCTCCCAATACCATCACATTGGACATTAGGATTTCAATATATGAATCATAAGGGGACACGAGCCCTCAACATAAAATATTCCTAAATTATTTGAAAACTGAGCACATTTTTTAAACAAAGGACATCTCAGGATATTTCTCCATGGAATATATCGTTTAAAAATGCTCCCCTACATTAAGAAAGTGACACAGCCATTGTATTTGCATTGTTTTCTGGATACCAGACAATTCATAGCTTGGTTTGGAGACTAATGCCTGCACCTTTTTCAGCCAGGAGTTTGCCATATAGACTTATTCTCTCTTACTTTTTATTTTTTATTATCATCATGGGTTATTTTTGGGTTCTCTATACCTGTTTTAATTGTGAAGACCTCAAATCTATTGTAAAGTTTTAGAAGTCACACATCATAACTAGATGCAATATAATAATAACAACCACAACAATAGAAATAGCTAACATTTCTGAGTACTTACTGTATACCAGACTCTGTGCTAAGCTCTTTATGTGGATGATTGACTCCACATAACAACCTTGTGTGGTATGTACATGTATCCCCATTTTTCAGATTGGCAAATTGAGGATGCATAGTTAGGTGACCTTTTAAAGTTTAGAGTGCTAGTAAGTAAAGAGACTCACATATCATTCTCACATATTGACCTTTCTCCTCATCCAGGTTAAGATTTGAATGCAGGCTGACTGGCTCAGTCCCACACTTAGCACTCTTTATACAGTATCACTAAAGAAAGATTCTAGGGCAGGATTATTTTTTTTAGCTTTGAATTTCTGCGCTTTCAGGTTTAGATTACAACACTTGGTGGGTATATACATTTAACAAATTTTAAAGCAATCATTTTTAAGGCCTTTGAATAACACTTGTTCTCGATTTACAAACTAATGTAACACTTTAAGTTTTCAACGTAGTATTCGTAAATTCAATAAGTGGCTCTTTTCTTTGTAGGAAGTGTATTTCAATCATTTGAAAAAACTTCTGAAGTGATTTTAAGAAGCTGAAGAAAAATTACATAAAATAGAGTTACCCCATAAAAGCCATTCTTAATACAAAAGCCCATTTGTTCTCCATCACTGAAAAATTGGAAAATACACAAAGGTGGGGAGAATCTGAAGTGATTTCTGAACCCTTCTTGTGCCATAGTTACCTTAACTTAAGAAATCTGGTGAACCCTGTGTTCCCCTTCTTAAAATATTATTTTAAAATATGTAACATGAAGTACATAAAGTTACAAAGAAAACCAATTGTATAGAAATACAATTAGCAAAATATTAAATAAATTTGCGGTACACCAATAGATATGATTCTTTTCTAATGCATGACTTAACAAGCAGTTTTAATGACCATAGTCATTTTCAAATAGTGATGAGTGTAAGCAATACATGGAGACATTTGCAACAGGTTCTATGTGATATGAAAATAGGATTATAAATTGTGGCAAAATCTCTCAAGTACTGCTAATGATGTTTAATTGCCTAAGATCATAAAGAAAGAAAATGATAAGAAATGTAGGTAATACAGAAAATAAATATGTACCTTTTTTCTATTCAAGTTCATGGACCCCCTGATTCACAAACCTCCTTACCTTGGCCCTGTGGACCTCAGGTTGAGAGCCTCTCAGAATTTAGTGCTAGGATGAAGTTCCTTTCCTTTTATTCAATAACAGCTATATAACTGACTATTATTTCATTTCTCTCTCTACTTTCCAGAAGCCTAAGGATAAACGTTTGCTAATTTGTAGTAGCTATTCTTAGCTTATACAGTTTTATTATATTTGCATCTTTCTTCTTAGCCTTCTTTAGACTCTAGACACAGAATAGGAGAATGTGAGTGCTGAGACTGTTGTTAGAGAATAACCAGTTTAACCCACTTTGTTTTCATATAAGAAATGAATGCTCAGATTATGCTATGCAGATAAGCCAGTTGGAGAGGTAAATATCACATGATGTCACTCATATGTGGGATATAATGATCAACATAATTTGGTGAACAAGAACAGATCCAGAGACAAGTAGTAGGGGAGTGGGGGTTAGAGAGCAATCAAAAGACTTGTATGCATGCATATTAGCAAAACCAGTGGACACAGGCACTGGGGCGGTGGGGGTTTGCCTGGTGTGGGAATGGCTGGGGGGGTCAATTTGGGGAAAAGAAGACATATGTAAAACTTTAGACAATAAAAAAAAAAGAAATGAATGCTCAGCCAGGTGCCTTGATGTGTTCAAGGTTACACAATCAGTGGAAGAGCTGAGCCTAGAATAGAGTTTCTCAAAATGTAATACACTTTATTCCTGCATCAGAATCAACTGGCAATATGTATTTTTTAAAACAGGCTCACCCAGGTGGTTCTGATATATACTAAAGTCTTAGAAACAGAGGGCTGAGTCAAGAATGCCTAGTTTTAGTTCTTTCCCACTAAAGCATACTGCCTGCGAAATATATAAATGAGAAGGTAGGAGAATGAATCAAAATCATAGAGAGGCTAGTAGCCAGTGATCTCAAGAGCCCACATTTAGGGATCAGATTTTACTGGTAAAAGGAGAAGGGGTACTCATTTCCATGAAATTAAAAGGAAACAGGAAATATTACATAATGGAATGTCCTGTGTCCTGAGAAGCCAGAGAGCAGGGTTATATGACCACTTCAAAAATTATACAGGACTCAAAAAGGAAATTAAAACAATGAGAGGCTGGATGAGGTCAAGACGGATAACTGACAAGACAAGTATGATGAACAGTTGAAGGAGAGAGGGAGATTTTACTGATGGTGATGTCATAGCTACTACTAAGTTAAGAGTTTAAAAGGAATGGGCTGAAGCACTGGAATCTCCCCGTTGCCTCTCTTGCATTCCTTCATTTCTTCGCACAACAAGCAGAGATTTTTTTAAATTTCTTTATTGATTAAGTTATTACATATATGTCCTTATCCCCACATTACCTCCCACCCCCCCACTCATGCCCTCACCCCCCTGTTGTCTGTGTCAATTGGTTAGGCCTATGTGCTTGCATGTAAGTCCTTTGGTTGATCTCTCCCCCTTATCCCCACCCTCCCCTACCTTCCCTCTGAGGTTTGACAGTCTGATTGATGCTTCTCTGTCTCTGGATCTGTTTTTGTTCATCAGTTTATGTTGTTCATTATATTCCATGAATGAGTGAGATCATGTGATATTTATCTTTCTCTGACTGGCTTATTTCACTTAGCATAATGCTCTCCAGTTCCATCCAGGATGTTGCAAATGGTAAGAACTTTTTTTTTTTTTTAATCACAGAGTAGTATTCCATCGTGTAGATGTACCACAGTTTGTTAATCCACTCATCTGCTGATGGCCACTTAGGCTGTTTCCAAATCTTAGCTATGGTGAATTGTGCTAAGAACATAGGGGTGCATATATCCTTTGTAATTGGTGTTTCTAGTTTCTTGGGATATATTCCTAGAAGTGGGATCACAGGGTCAAATGGGAGTTCCATTTGTAGTTTTTTGAGGAAACTCCATACTGTCTTCCATAGTGGCTGCGCCAGTCTGCATTCCCACCAGCAGTGCACCAGGCTTCCTTTTTCTCCACATCCTTACCAGCACTTGTCGTTTGTTGATTTGTTGATGATAGCCAGTCTGACAGGTGTGAGATGGTACTGCATTGTCATTTTGATTTGCATCTCTCGGATAATTAGTGACTTTGAGCATGTTTTCATATATCTCTTGGCCTTTCTTCTGTCTTCTTTCGAAAAGTATCTATTTCGGTCCATTGCCCATTTTTTGATTGGGTTGTTTATCTTCCTTTTTTTAGGTTGTATGAGTTCACTGTAAATGTTGGAGATTAAACCCTTATCAGAGATAGCATTGGCAAATATGTTCTCCCATACAGTGGGCTTTCTTGTTGTGTTGTTGATGGTTTCCCTTGCTGTTCAAAACCTTTTTATTTTGATGTAGTCCCATTTGATTATTTTATTTATAAAAGGCCAATTAGACCATATCTCTTCCTCTATGTAAAACCCATCAAAGCCTTTCCATTGCATTTAGAAAATATCTATACCACGACAACTCTTATTCCTCTTTGGTTACTACCTTTCAAACCACTCTCTCTGTTTCCCCTTGTGTGTGCTAGTCCCTCTATCTTTTTTCTGTTCCCATCTCCCTTCTTCAAGAGTCTGGCTCTATGTCATCTTTCATTAATTTTTTTTTCAGTTATAATTTAAACTCATTATTATTTTCCCCCTTTTTATTTTTCCCTTTATTGAATAAGATATTACAAATGTGTCCTTTTCCCCCTAATGTCCCCTCATCCCCCCAATCCTGCCCTCACCCTCACCCCTGTTGTCCACATCCATCACTTATGCTTATATGCATGCATCCTTTGGTTGATCTTTTCCCCTCACCCCCACACTCCCCTACCTTCCCTCTGAGTTTTGAGCATCTGATCGATGTTTCTCTGCCTCTATATCTGTTTTTGTTCATCGGTTTATATTGTTCATTATAATCCACAAATGAATGAGAGCATGTGATATTTATCTTTCTCTGACTGACTTATTTCACTTAGCATAATGCTCTCCAGCTCCATCTATGCTGTTGCAAATGGAATATTATTTTATATTAGTTTCATGTGTGCAGGATAGTGGTTAGACAATCACATCCTTTACAAAGTGTTCCCTCTGATATTTCTAGTACCCACCTGGCCCCATACTTAGTTATAGCAATTTTACTGACTATATTTCCTATGCTGTACTTTACATCCACATGACTATTTTCTAACTACAAATCTGTACTTCTAAATTCCTTCACCTTTTACACCCAGTTCCCTAACCCCTTCTCTTCTTGAAACCACCAGTCTATTCTCTGTATCTATGAATCTGTTTCTATGTCATCTTTCAGATCTTACATTGAATGTCATTTTCTCAGAAAGACTTCTTATCTATGTAGCATGGCCTTGTAATTCTCTTTCAGATAACTATTTTTGTCTTAGAATTTGAAACCTTAAAATCTCTATTTTTATATTTATTTATTTACTTTTTTGTTGTTCATCTTCCTGGGGAGATAGTAAGCTCTGGGAATGTAGAAACTAAATCATTATCCACCTAAACCTCATGTGATGTCATATTGTAGATACTCAATAAATATTTGTTGAATTTAAAGATGGAGAGACAGTGTTCAAGAATAGTAGACTGTGGTGAAAGGGAGTAATTTACTGTTTGTGATCCATGAGATAGAATAATTCAAGGTGGATGAGAAGTCATGAACTGGCCACATGTATGGATATAAAGTGATGATCAAAGCCACTGGAACTTAGCAGGTCAAACAGCTGGGAAGTAAAGGCATTAATTATGATAATGGTCAACAGCATGTTGGTCATGAAGGCATGTCAATCTCTAAGTTTCAAGGACAAAAGCCATCCTCACTTGGAGTCTGCTGGGGTCCAACCCCAGCAGGTCCAGGGGTCCCCAAAGGTGTGGCCAGAGTCGTCGAGGAAGGAATGACACGGAGACAGCGTTCAGTTGATCAGCAGCCTAGCCAGAATCTCTAGCCAAGTTCTGGTTCGGTTCTCTCACTAGGTTCTCCAGCCAGGTTCTCCAGGTTCTCCAGCCAGGTTCGGTCGCCAGATTCTGTAGCCAGGTTCTTCAGCCAGGTTCTGTTGCCAGGTTCTGTCTAGGTTCTCCAGCCAAGTTCTGTAGCCAGGTTCTGTCCAGGATCTTTTGCCATGTTCTCTCGCTAGGTTCTGTCTCTAGGTTCTGTGTCCTGTTGTCTTGTTACATCTGTATTTATACCAGTTGATTCCAATCCTATCAATCTCTATTCCAAAGGTTAGGGCATTTCTTATCTCCATTCCAGGGAGTAAAGATTTAAGCGTGATTGTTCATAGTTAAAGTGATTAACTATCCGCCTGGCACTTAGTTGAGGGGTTTTATCCCCTCCCTAACTTCAGGGAAAAATCCCTACCTGGGGAAACAACCTTTCTCGAAGAGGTGACCTTGGTTAAAACACATAGCACTAAGGGGAACAAACATATTAAGAACAGGATGCTATATACGTCAGGTCCCTTGAAACATATGTTGTGCAGATGTTTCTTTCCTGCAGTGACTGTGTCAAGCAGCAAGGATGGACTGGCTCCAGGCAGGAGTCCTCTGCTCATACAATTAATTCATGCTGTCTATTCTTGCTTTTTGGCCCTTATGCCCAAATTCTCACCAGAGATAATTGGGGTCCTGTCAAGCCCTCAACTATCATGTCCTTTTCAGTGTTTTTTTAAAAACTATATTTTTATTGATTTGAGAGAGAGAGAGAGATGAGAAAGAATCATTGATCGGCTGCCTCCTGCATACCCCACACTGGGGATTGAGCCCACAACCCATGTGCCCTGACCAGGATTCAAACCGTGACCTCCTGGTTCATAGGTAAACACTCAACCACTGAGCCACACCAATTCAGTTTCCATGTTATTTTCATACCAATCTAGGAATGCCAAGTGCCCAGGAGCATCCCTTCAGCCTCACCTACATTGAAATTGACTGACGCTTCCATTGCCTATTCTACAGCAGTGGTGCTATAGAGATAGGGAAGGAGTGGGATCTCTAATTGGCTTCAACCTCCTGGGCCATCTCCCTAACAAGCCAGGAAGGTGTCTTCTCAGCTCTAGGATTCTCCCCAACATACCTAGGGATTGATCTGAGAGTGGTATTAGGATGATAGAGTCCCTTCTCCGAAACTAACAGTAATGGCTGTTTTACCACAATCCATATCCATCCTCTCCTTTTCCAGCTGCTAAACTTTATCTCCTTTTGGATGAGACAGACTGCTTCTGTATCATTATGCAGTTTTCCCAACTCTTTTTTTATGGGATAGATAACTGTCATTGGTACTCAATATACTGAGGATTTTGCAATGCACTGCTCTGATGTTTGCCAAAGATTTCACAGGTTACTTAGAAACACCTAAGTTTAGTATCTTATGTTATGTTACTTTAGTATCATATGTTATTCTTTGCATTTTCATGGTAACAAAAATATATTTAGGGAAGTACACATACACAGATTCCAAGAATAAGGGGAAAGACCCTTACTGTTGAGGCTGCTATCTACACTAATAAAAGAGAAACATGCAAATTTACCATCCCTCCGCTATGCCCATCAGCCAATCAGAGCAATATACAAATTAAGCCAACAAAGATGGCGGTTAACTTGCATACACAGGCCCAGAGCGAAGACTGAAGATAGCGTAGAAGGAAGCCAACCGCTGCAGAAGGGAGCGAAGCGGAAGAGAAGGGAATGGAGCTGAGGTAGCAGAGACGGGAGCGGAGATGAGGCAGCAGAGACGGGAGGGGGCGAAGTGGCAGAGAAGGGAGGGAGCAAGGTGGGGGAGATGGGAGGGAGCAAAGTGGAGGAGAAAGGAGGGGGAGCGTAGCAGTGGAGAAGGGAGGGAGCGAAGTGGTGGAGAAGGGAGGGAGCTGAGGCAGTGGAGATGGGAGAGAGTGAGGCGGTGGAGAAGGGAGGGAGCCTAGGAAGCCCTATTCTTGCAGGAATCTTCCTGCAACGGGCCTCTAGTAACAAAATATTAGATAATGGATGGCTTAGAAACAGAAATTTATGTCTCATAGCTCTGGAGGTTGGAAGTCCAAGATCAGGTGCCAGCATGGTAAGGTTCTGGTTAAAGTCTTCTTCCAGGTTGCAGACTGTCAACTTCTTGATATATCCTCACATGGCAAAAGGGCCTAGGGCAGGGGTCCTCAAACTAGGACCCGCAGGCCACATGCAAATACAAATATTGTATTTGTTCCCGTTTTGTTTTTTTTACTTCAAAATAAGATATGTGCAGTGTGCATAGGAATTTGTTCATTTTTTTTTTAAACTATAGTCTGGCCCTCCAATGGTCTGAGGGACAGTGAACTGGCCCCCTGTTTAAAAAGTTTGAGGACCCCTGGCCTAGGGAGTTCTGTGGGTCCTCTTTTATAAGGATGCTAATCCCATTCATGAGTGCTCCACCTTCAGGACTTAAACTCCTCCCAAAGGTCCCACCTCCTAATACCGTCAACTTGGGGAGTAGGATTTCAGCATATGAAATATGGGGGCACAAAAATATTCAAACCATAGCAAGGGGAGGGGGCAGAGGAGGCAAGTCTTTAACCTGTTATGTTTGTAGGTAAATGAAAATGAAAATGAATTTCCAAGTCAGAAAAGCTTGTGATGGAGTAGTCAAAATTGAGGAAATAAAGGCAACTGTTCAAAATACTTTAGGGTTTCAAGACACTGAGGAAAGAGTTAGGAGGTAGACTGATGGTGAGGACAGAAGGAAAAATGGACCAAATTAGAAAGGAATAAAAATGTGGAAAAATATTGCAGATTTAGGTAGATGGTTCTATCGAGGGCTGGGATTGAAGCTTCTTTGGACAAGGAAACAAGGCCAAGGACATTTTAATAATCATAGGGTATGGTATGAAGAATCTTCAAAACATTGAACAACTAAGCAAGCAACCAACCAACCAAACCAAAAAACACCAAATAAACAACAACACTGGGGCTAGAATTCATTATTGATTAGATTCTGGTTCCAACTGGCAATTTTGTTTAATATGGTGCAGTGAACTGTTATGACAGTTTCATCCCAGATGCCCATGTTAGCTGTTGACAAGGAGTGCCATTTATTACTGCCACTAGGTTTTATGTAAATGTGGATGTTATATTTTTGTGTCACTTTTTCCCCCATTCAGATTATTATTGACATATGTTGCCTGTTACTAGTATATACCAATTGAACAAGTATTTATCATTGAAACTTCAAAATCGTTTCTCTTCTTCTTCAACCAATTCATGATGGATCATGCATAAAAATATAAGAAGTCTGTAACACTTTACCATGGCAATTTTCCCCATATTAATTCCAATTGGTTTTCAAAGATTAAGTTGTGGTCAAATTGGTTTCAGTCACTAAAGAATACCTTAAGGAAAGTGAAGTCCATTTTAATGATTATGTATATTTTAACTGCCTCTAAGGAATTGTTAAGATTGGGTTATAAGAAGGTTATTGGTAATAACTGATATGTTATTATACAGGATGATGCTTGTTTTGTGAATTAAAGTAGATAACAATATTTAGTAGTTTGTATTATTTTTTCCATACATGCATTAATTAATTAATTCCTATTGATCTTTTCCCTCATGGATTGTACACAGACTTTATTAAGGATAAAAAAGGAAATGGGCAGAAGTACCAAAGGCTGAGGAATAAAATTATCAAAGAATATGCTTTTGATCAATTAGCTTCTAAATCCTTGTTCTCAAAATAACCATACCACGCTGGGTATTTTCCATAAAATGAGGAAGTCAGAATAATTCCCAGTACTACACAATGATAAATACTCAGAGGGTTGACTATGATTTGCAAATTCCCAAAGTGGCTACATATGAAGGCCATCTTTTCTACCCTCTTTGATTTAGACACAAATACATTTTAGCTTTTAGCCATGATAGTACAGTCTAAGATAAACATGACTGTGAGCCCTTAATAGGGCCATAGTTAGGGAGATGCCAATACAAAATAGTCTATTTTCAATAGAATAAACAAGCAGGTTTCACCATGCCTTTTTTCCCCAAATAAAATGTTAAGGATTTTTGTTTAATTACGCAGGGAAATGTTTATCATAAGAGGTTCAATAAAATCAACAAACAAAAAATGAGAGTGGGATAGGGTTGAAGCTGTAGCCTACAGAGTCAGAGGATGGATTTGAATCTGAGTTTAATTTGAATCTTAGAGAATTTACTTTTTTAAAACCAAGGAATTAAAATGAATAATTTTTCCATTTTAAATTTCATTTTAACTATGTTCAAACCTCTAACTCATATCTCACTATCTAAATTCAATAAAAGATTGCCAGTGCATCCCAGTAATATTTAAATTTAAGAGGCCAAAATACAGTTATCCAACCAGGTGAGTGAGAACCAACCTTTTAAAAGTTGATAAGTATTCAGCATTAAAAAATCTGATAATTATTATATTTTTAAACCAAGATAAATTTAATTTCTTTTTTATAGTATTTTGGGGAAGTTTCTATTTCATAGAATAAAGCATTTTGCATAGCAATGATTAGCAGATGTTTGGTGTTGGTAGAGATGAATTATTGAATTAAGCACATTTTGCAGTTAAGTTATATAATAATAGATATGTCCTGGTAAAAACTTGTATTTACAGAGTTATTAAAGTAATTTTTCTTATTTTTGAAATAAACAGGTATCTATTACAATTTTCTAATTAATACACAAGGCAATTTATAATATTTCTTTTGAGCTTTGTTAAGAAATAATGTCAATCCTAACTCGTTCCCTTTGCTTGTTATCCAGTTTAATTTGTTTAAAAATGTAGTATTCTAGAAACACTAACTGAATGTAACAGTTTAATTCACAGAGAATTCCTTTTAATTCACTATTTTTGTTGTGAAAATGTCTGAATAATAATTCACTGGAAATTAGAGCTTATTATGACAATTAGATAAACAGGAATTTTTATCTAGAGTGACAACAAAGAAAAAAATCTAGCAAATAAAAGGACAAAAATTCACCTTTTCTTTCATTAGCTTCTCATAAGATCCAAGTGAACCATCAAATGAACTTGCTGAATAAGAAATACAACCTTTGTTGTATTTGCAATATATAACTACAGAAGTATTAAGAAATTACATTTTATTAAAGCAAACTTTAGAAATCTCTTATGGTTGACACTAGGGTGTTTTTTATTGTTCCATGAAGCTGAGAATTAACAATAATAGGAATTTGTTAATTTTTTTTTCAAGATGGAATTGGAGGAGTTATGTGGAGTATATCGCAGATAATTCATTGAGTCAAATATCTAACAACAGTGACTTTTTGCCCATATTCAATTTCAGCAGTTAAAATAATATTTCCTATCTTAAAGTTCTTTTTCTCCAAAATTCCAAGGGCTCTTTTAAAATATTTCATAAGTAATTTATCCATTGTTATAATGCAGTTTATTTTTTGACACATCTTTCTCCTGTGTAGAAACAAACATTCATATATGATCATGTATCAGTTAGCTATTGCTGTATAACAAGATAACTGCAAACTCATTAGGTTAAATCATCAACCATTTATTATTCTTTCAAATCTTCAGAAATTTCCAGGCAGTTCTTCAGCTCTCTGCTTGGATTATTCATGTGTCTCTAGTTAGCTGTGAGCTGACTAGGTGCCTTATCTGATCCTTAGCATCTGATCTTTACCTTCTGTTTCCATTCTCTACCTCTTTTCATATCTAGCTATTTATTTTCTATTCAACCTTATTATCCAATCTGGGATGACCTCATCTGGGACTACTGGGACAACTTGGTTTTGCTTCATGTCTCATCTTTCTGCTATCTGGTTCAGGCATGTTATTTTGGCACAGGTGGAGACATAAACATGAGAGCAAAACTGTTCAAGCCTTTGTGAGGCCTACATTTGGAAGTGGAACACCATCATTTCCACTGCATCCTATTGGTCAAAGCAAGGCAGTGGTCAACCCAGATTCCAGAGGCAGGGGACTAGACACTACCTCTTCATGAGAGGAACAGCACAGTCCCATTGCAAAGGGCATGGCTTCAGGAAAGAATGAAATATTTGGCCCAGTTTCGTGGTTAACCTATCTTAGATAGTGACCTCTGCTTTCACAAAAACAGGTTCAGATGGAAAGGTATATAACTTCTCATTGATTAGGATTTTAAGGAGCTCATATTTGCAATTTAGGGCAGGTGCTCCTTGCCAAGTAATATTTCCAGACAAGAATAGTTGTCTCAAATTCTTAAGACTTGAAAATTAGCCTCTAAACAATGCCAATATTGCTCTTTTGTAAACAATATTAACTACCTTAAAACATTCATCTAAATATTAATATGAAACATATGGTAAATACTTCAAAATTAGATTCCATGTTCAAAAGAATAAAAACAAGACCATTTGACATTTGTCCACACATTTGGGTGGCAAACCAAGTCCTTGCTGCTGTGGTCTCCCACACATCTCAAGACTCATCATCTCCCATTCCTTCATGTACCCTGTGCACCAAGAACTTATTTATCACTGTTTCTTGACTAGTTCATGCAAGTTAATTTATCTGATCCTCAGCTTCTGAAGTGTCTCTCTGCTTGGCATTCTCTTCCTCTTTCCACATCTAGCTATTGATTTCCTATTCAACCTTGAAAATTCAGTTCAAGGATTTCTGCTTCTGTTTGTCTCTCAAGTCAAAATGACATCTCTCATTTGTGCTGGCAACATACTTACCCATCACTATTGACAGGATTATAACACAGTGGTATAATTATATTGGCTGAAATGCATAGCTCTTTTCTATTCTGTGACTAAAGCTGTGAAAACAATGGCAATATCTTTTTTAAAAAATCTTTTATCTTCCCAATTATTCCCAGAGCCTGTCTGGCACAATATAAAGCATTGGAATAATATCTATTAAATTTAGTTGAATAATTTAATTAACCCCCTCTTTTGACTATGAGGGAAATAAGCAAATTACTAAATAATTTATCCAAGTCCACACAGTTGGGAAAAGTTACAACTGTGATTAAATACAGGCCTATTTGGCCCCAGATGCTATATTCTTTAATTTGAATCTCACTTAGAAGACTTTCCAATATGTAACTGGCATGTTTGAGTGGATCTCTGAAGAAATACTGCACTAAATGCATGAGTAAAATTTTTCCTTACATTTCCTACTATCTCACTTTATCTTTCTCAGCTTCAAGGGTTATATTTTGATTTATAGCCTTCAAGGTTTTTTTGTATGAGGTATTGCTTTTGTATTTTAATTTAATTAACATTAAAAAGTCAGATTTTCCATATACCTTAGAGTGACTTCTGCATTTAAAAATGTGTTTTGGTCTCTAGAGCAGTATTTACTAGATTTATTGAGGAATTCACTGCCTGGCATATTGGACTCCTGAAAGAGTTAATAGATTCCCCCCAAAAGAGTGATATAACAATACAAATTTAGGACAAGGAAGAATTTTCCTAATGTACATATGTAGAATTATCACTGTGCTATTATCCTTTGATTACTAATTCAATTTAAAATTAGAAGCAATTTTGCCCTGGACAGTTTTCTCGGTGGTTAGAACATTGACCCTCAGACCAGAGGGTCGCAGTTTCGATTTCCGGTCAAGGGCAAATACCTGGGTTGCAGGTTTGATCCCTGGCCCTGGTGAGTAGGGGCTTGTGAGGGAGGCATGCAATTGGTGTGTGTCTCACATCAATGTGTTTTTGTTTTTTCTCTTTCTCCCTCCCTCCCCCCTTCTACTCTGTCTAAAAATCAATGGAAAAAATATCCTCAGGTGAGGATTAACAAAAAATTTAGAAGCAATTTTGTTTGTAAGCTATATAACGGTATCTGACTATCAGAGACCTCAGGAGAAAGAAAAAGAATAAATTAGTTAAGTGATCTTTATTTTATTGAAAGAGATTTTGAAACTGAAGGAATAAAACTTAACATTGACCCTAATGACACTATGGCCAAAGAATTCCAGTTCAAACTGCAGTTACAAAGTATAGAATAATTAAGAAATCTGGAAATAGACTGCCTAAGTTTGGATTCATATCAACCCCTTACTTGCTGCGTGAACATAGTCAAGTAATTTATCTTCTCTGTGCCTCAGTTTTATCACCAGTAAAATGGGAATGGTTTTGCCGAAACCGGTTTGGCTCAGTGGATAGAGCGTCGGCCTGCAGACTGAAAGGTCCCAGGTTCGATTCCGGTCAAGGGCATGTGCCTGGGTTGCGGGCATATCCCCAGTGGGAGATGTGCAGGAGGCAGCTGACCGATGTTTCTCTCTCATCGATGTTTCTGACTATCTCTCTCCCTTCCTCTCTGTAAAAAATCAATAAAATATATTTAAAAAAATGAGAATGGTTTTAATTCATTGTGGTGAGGATTAATTAAAATAACCCATGTATAGCACACAGAATTTGAGGCTGATATAAACTAAACACTCAATTAGTCATGGCTTCTAAAATATATCAAGTTGAATAATATGAACTTACCAATATTCAACCATATTTGACTATAGAATTGAAAGTTTCATATGATTCAAACTATTAAAAGGAAAAAGAGGTATAGTGGGGACAAAAGCTCTTATTTAAATACTAGAGGCCCAGTGCACGAAATTCGTGCATGGGGGCTGTGTGTCCCTCAGCCCAGCCTGCACCTTCTTCAATCTGGGACCCCTTGAGGGATGTCTGACTGCCCGTTTAGGCCTGATCCCACCAGACCTAAATGGGCAGTCGGACATCTCTCTCACAATCTAGGACTCCTGGCTCCCAACCACTCGCCTGCCTGCCTGCCTGATTGCCCCTAACCGATTCTGCCTGCCAGCCTGGTCACCCCCTAACCACTCCCCTGCCAGCCTGGTCACTCCCAACTGCTCTCCCCTGCCGGCCATCTTGTGCCCACATGGGAGTGGCCATCTTGTGTATTGGAGTGCTGGTCAATTTGTATATTACCTCTTTATTAGATAGAATTCTTTCCTGTGTGACTTGTCTTTTCTTGTTCCCTGGATTTGGCATTGCCAATAAGCAGACCCTCCTCATAGCCATGGAAGAAGGCAGTGAATAGTCCAAGGCTGCCTTTTTACTGTGTAGGGGTAGGGAAGAATTAGGAAGAGGCTGTGTATTGTCACATAATTGTCCACACTCAATTGCATTGCAGCATAATTGAGAAATTATCAGAATGTTAATTTTATAAATAAAATGTACATTTAATAATTGGCCATAAGGTCTCCTCCTACTCGATCTGAACAAGCCTGAATAATCCTTTCTCCCTTGGCAGTTTGCCTAGAGCTAAGTACTAATCCTTGGCATTTCTCTAGTGTTTTTTTTTTTCTTTTTGAAGAATCAGAGTGTTATTTAGATGCTTTGAAACCAAGTGCTTTGTTTTGCAAACTATATACTTTGCTTATTCTGTCACAAAGTGACTATCAGGGATAAAATATACTCAACATCCATTTCTGTCACTGTCTATCTCAACCTTAAATCGTATACCTACATGATTCAATAGAAAAATTTAATTTAATTTTCAGAATTTTAAATTTATAGGGGGTAATTAAAAGTGGTATAAGAGAATTAGTTACAATTATGGTTGGTAAGTTTCCACATATTTTAACATAATTATTTATGAATTATATTAAAGTTATATCTAGAAATGCAAAATAGAAAGTTAGCATAATTTTACTTGTATTTGTTTCAGAATACCTGGTGATTGAATTTGTACTGACCTATCTAATTTACAGAGAAAACTCAGGACTAGGTTAAGGATTCAGTTTTACAAAATAGCATCAGAGGCACGGGTGCATGGAACAGACTGACAGATCTCAGAGGAGAGGGCAGTGGGGGGGACTGGAAGAGATTAGCTAAAGAATATATACTGTATGCATATATGCATAACCCTTGGACATAGACAACAATGAGGTGAAGGTAGGGAAAAGAGAGGGAGGCTGGATGGAAGGGGACAAAGTGCCAACAATAAAAAAGAAAAATCAGTTTTATTACAAAACATGTTAAAGATAGACCTGATCAGACAAGAAACCACGCTGAGTTTTGGTTAAGCACACTTTACTTTTGGGTTTATAATAGCCCATTTCCAGATAATTACTTGATTTTCATTAACTATTGTTATGGCTCCTGTTTAAATTTCTAACGTACAATCTGGTTGAATCTTTTCTCATGTACTTAATAGTATAACACACACATTGGGTCCTAGTGATTATGTTTTGTAAAGAGTTAGTGACAAATAACATTTTAATCTGGAGAGGTTGTGAAACTATTATATTATCTAATTTAGCTCTTGAGCACTTTTTAGCTCCAGGGGGTAACTTGGATTTTTCTTGATTATCTTTGTAGCCCAGATTTGGTTCTGTTCCTGATATATAAAAGTCTCTAAAAGTATTTGATGCTAAGGAATAAAGAATAATATATGTTAATTTTTATCTGTTAATGCCTACAAAACATACTATTACTTTGATATCCTATTATAGAAGAGAAAGTGTCCCAGTGATCCATTTGGTTCTTTGAAATGACATTACCAGATATAGAAATACTGTAATATAGGAGGCTTGGGAGGGAAGACTTGGGCCTTTATTTATTTCCTGACAATGGCATCCCTGACATTGATACCTTGGATCACAGGGAGTTTGTTTCCGTGTCTAGGGTGTTAAATGATTTTGGTTTATCCCTCTGGGTCAACTCCCTCCCTCTCTGTGGATAATATCAAAAGACTTCTTTGCCCTTGAGCTTCCAGTTGGATTTGGCTAATGAGAGCATTTACATGAGATCTGAGGGATGGAGGAAAGACCAGAGTATTTATTCACTGCATTCATCCCCCAAATATAAAAATTCCTGTCTGTTGACCCTCTCAGCTCTTTCTTTGTTCAGGGACCAGTAACCATTCTCTTTCTCTTCATTCCTCTCAGTCTAGGAGTGATAACAGCACTTCTCTATTACCAGTTCTGGTGATTTCTTTTTTTTTTATTGTTTTATTGCTTAAAGTATTACAAAGGGTATTACATATGTGTCCTTCCCCCCCCCCCCCCACCCTTGACAATCCCCTGGCCTCCCCTACTCTGGTGATTTGTTTATAGTCTGCCCTCATATTTGTAAATTGTTTCTTATTAAACTCTCTTCAAGTTACCCAAGTCCTTTAGGATCCTGGGACACTCAAAGGAGAGAGTTCTCTCCACCTCCAGGTGATAACATTTAATAGGAAGGAGAAAATATAATTAGGGTTTATGGAGCATTTTCTATGCCAGGTGACATGCTGGACACTTTATATTTATCAATGCATTTAATCCCCATACTATTACTTTGACATTGATCCCTCTGTTATTCTGGGATGAAAGTTACAAGGTGAACTGTGGAAAATGTGGATTATTTGAGTTAAAATTTGGAATAGTTTCATGATAGCTAACACTCACTGAGTGCATCTTACACATAGTGATGTTCTAAGTGTAGTTAAATCTTCTCAGCAGCACCACAAGTTAGATAATAGCAGATCTTCATTTTATAAATGAAAAAGATAAGGTATAGAGAGGTTAAGTTACTTGCTCAATATCACACAGCTGAAATATGGCAGAGCTGGGATTTGAACCAATTCATTCTGGGTACAGAAAAAATATTCTTATTTACTATATTATACCACTTCTCTTGGTTTTGTAAAATGTATGTCATCAGTGCAATTTTCCCACCCAAATTCTCTTTGTACAAACCTGATGTCTTCCAGTCATCAGTTGCCTAAAATGGAATACTAAACCACCATTATTCTTCCATTTTTTAGAGACTCCTTTCAAGAGAAAACTAATCTATGGTACTAAAAGTCAGTATAGCCATCCTTGAAGGAGAGTGCCCACAAGGGGGAATGAGGAAGCTCATAGGTTGCTAGTCATATTGCATTTCTCTGTCTGGTATGGTTAATATGAATGTGTTCAGTTTGTGAAAATTCATTGAGCTAACACTTAAGATACATTTACTTTCCTTTATGTATATTATATCTGAATAAAATTCTCTTATGGAATACTTTTTACAACCCATGTTTAAAAAAATCATCTAAAAATTGCCTATTTATATTATAATGGGTTGCATTATTTTTATGGGAGCTGATCAGCAGTATTCACCAATAAGTTTTGAATCAATTTTGCACTCCTTTTGGTGTTTCCAGTATCTAAAGATTTGTAAATACAGGGGACTATCCTGACTTTCTGAACAGCTGAGATGTCCAGAGCCTGACCTTTCTGTAACCAGAAGGCTATGCTAAATTATTCCCGGGCTCTTTACCTTCTTTCTATTGGAGCACTGTATTGATCTCCATATTTTCAGGTTAAAAGATTGATGTAACTCTAAAGAGTCAGAACCTATTTAAATATGTTCACAAATGCATTTCTGTCTCTTTCTCAATTTTTTTCACTTTGTTTATGCCACTTACCAAGCAATTTGAGTTTTCTTTATAACATTGTCTCTATAAAGATATAAAGAAATTCCATATTTCTTTATATCATACCAACAATGATCTGGAAGGATTATTGTCTCATTTTATGGTCCTTTCATCTTGTTATTTGGGTTAGCAAGGAAGAAAACAATATGTAAGTGAATGCAGAAAACTGCTGAGTATTATCAAAAGTTCACTTTTAAAAGAAAATATTTGTCATGGAAAGGATTGAAAACAAGAGAGCCAGAGGGTTATATGGCCCAAAGAGGGTTTAATGTTCTGTATGTTTTACAAAATAATTTTCATACACTTGGAAAGAAAGCCATTAAAGATGGGGAATTTTAAGGAAATATTGTTTTCATGACATAAAATGTCACTTGCAACAAAAAGATGTAGGAGATGAAAAGGGAAGAAAACAAAAGAAGATTTAATTAAAAATAATCAAAAGAACAAGAAAAAAAAAAAGCACTTGAAGCTTCTGTGTGTTCTCCTGTGCCATCCACATTTTCAGTATTGGTAATTGAATATGGAGCGACATCTTTCCTCCTTGACTTTCACTTTTACAGGGGTAGCAAACTGTGAGAAAACAGAACACATTGTATATGAGTTCTGCACTTTCTAGCAGGTTCCACAATGCACCATAACTGTATTTACAGCTAGATTCTGGCCAAAGAAAGAGAAGGCAAGGGATAATAGAAGAATAAAACATAAAAAAAACATGCTATATTTATTGAGTGCCTACTATTTGCCAAGTCTGTGCAACAAACCTACACTATTTGATTTAAGCCTCAGAGGAGTGCTCTGAAGTAGTATTATTTCAATCTCCATTTTACCTAAGAGTAAATTGTGCCTCCGAAAGGCTAAGTCACTTGCCTGAGAGAGTGCAGCTAAAGAATAGGAGACTTGAGTTCAAAAGTCAGCTATTTCTGCCTCTGAAATGTTTGCCCCTTTTGCGACATCATATCTACAATGCTTTTGAATGAGGAGTTGAATCCAGAAAAAGAAATGAAATCCATCCATGAGAAATGAGATGTTCGCTTTTCCTAGGATATGCATTCTATAGGAAGAATAAGATTGAACACCTGAAAGTCCATGAAGTTACAAGCTAAATTTTGTACAAATAAATCATTGAACATCACTTTAATTTCAGTTAGACCACAGGCGGGCAAATTTCACTCAAAGTGCTTGAAATTGCTTTAAAGTAAAAACAAATGTGCATTAAGAGAAGAAGGCAAAATCTCCACAAATGCTTAACAGAAAACATATGCTTTCATAGAAATTTTGAACCTGTAGTCACTGTATAAGTTTTACTGCCAGACTCCAAGGTGAATTCATTCAATCTCATCTGCTGGAAGGATGCTTGGGGGGAACATTCTGAGAAGCACTCTATTAGAGACTGTGGTGGATATAACAAATAGAAATTTGATTTCAGTTGTGATACTTTAATATATCATTGATTCTGTGAGTTTTGAAAGTTACCTATGATACCAGGAACTTTCTTTTTCTCTTGTCACCTCACTGCTTTTTAGGTGCCCCAGCTAGTTGTGCCTGGAGGCCTGTGACTGGCCTACAATCCTTCAATCCCTCTCCATTTTGTTTGGTTGCGATTTCAAAGGGAGAATTATAAAATACCCTGGTCTGTTTGTATAAGTTTAGATCAAAGCAAGATCCTGTTTGCCTTGTTGACCTTTGTCTTGATTCCTTGTCCGAAAGCATAAGCTGTCTAGCCCTCATGTCTTGGATGCTAGAGGATCATGCTTTATTTTGTACCCCAAGATTTATCTCCTTCCTTATTTCTGCTTTTCTCCTTGAATGGCCATTTCCACACCCACATCCTTTCTGGTTTGTCAGGCTTTATCTATCTAGCTAGCTAGCTATTTTTCTATCTATCTATACATATATTTTTCGTAAGAATAAGTATCTCTGTCAGCTACCTATACTTTATTTTCTTCTAAACTTGACACATTTCAGTGTGCAATATTATTTTTGTTGGTAAGTTTAGAAGCCCCACACTGCTCAAATGCATCTGTAAAATTTTGCTCCTAAAAATAATAAAAACACACACAATATTTTCAAGGCATTGTAGAACTTCAAACAATTTGAAAATAAAACCTTAATATTATTCCCCAAATACCAAGTTATTCCAGGGTATATATGAGGTTCTTGACAGAATTATTATAAACTGTATGTTCATTTTCATTACTTATTAGTAAAAATCTTTCATTGACGTTTCATAAAAGTGGCACTATTGTTTTAAGATTTACTTGTACATTATATGTGGTTAAGGTGCTTTTAAAAAAGTCAAGCATGTTAATGTTTTCTTTTGCTGTGGAGTTTTAAGCAGAACTATTTGAGTAGATTTTTCAAAAGATACTTGCAGTTATCTTTGTCAAAGCACATACATAGCTCAATTCCAAAAGATGGACATAGAGGGGCTGGTAGACTTTTGCAGGGGTCAGTATTCTCATTAAGTGAAACATGGAGGCATTGGCCCAAGTTGTCATTGACATGACTACCTGGCTGTAGGGACAGCCTGAATCCTATGTCTTCAATTTGGGAGTTTTGGCCTGGAAACCAGGGCCCTTCTTGATTTTCTTGAGCTGTGTGAAATTCAATGTTTGTATGTGATTGAAGGAGTGGATAAGAACAGCCCAGTCACCCAAAGGCTAATGATAAACCCATCACCTGACATTTGTGGAATGTATTTCCTTATCCCCCAGACTATGGGAGTTCCCATAGTTATGTGCTCCTGGGTCCCTTTTACTGCTTCTGTGTAGTACTACCTTTTAGGATTATTTGTTTTCCCTGCTGGTCTCAAAGTCCACAAGGGCTGGGGTCATGTCCGTCTGATTTACTAGCATGTGCTCCAGCATGTAGCTCAGGTTTATTGGTGCTCAATAAATATCTGTCACCAATAAATTAGGGCTTTCTAGATAACTTGGGTGAATGATTTCATGTAGAAGGATTATGGGCTTTAAACCGGAAAAAGAAAATATCTGGAGGCATGGCAGAAGAAATAAAATATTAGAAAGATAATCAAATGGAAGGACAAAAGGCCAAGGAAGCAGCAATATAAAATAGAAAGAACGAAGACCCCAGGAGTTAGACAGATCTGGGCTAAAATTTTGGCTTTTACCACCTTCTGGTTTTGTGACAAACGGCCACATGTTTAACCTCTTTGTCTCATCTGTGAGATGAGTAGATTAATGCTAACCTCATAGAAGTGTCACAAAGATTATAAGATCCAATCATTTAGTGGAGTGTTTCTCACAAGTAGTTACTCCAAAAATGTTAGATGTTGTTAGTGTCTATTATTTTTCCTCAGAATAATTCCCAAGTAAAAGAACTGGAAAAAAATAGATAAAGAAAAGTTTCACTGGCCTATTTCAACTCAATTTAAATAAAATATTTTTTAAATTTGAGCTCTCTATGCTAAGTAAAATAAACCAGTCAATGAAAGAAAAATGCCACATGATCTCACTCATTTATGGATAATTAAGACCATTATAAACTGTTGAACAAAAATAGATACAGAGGCAGAGCAACATCAAACAGACTGTCAAACTACAGTGGGAAGGCTGGGGAGGGTTGTGGGGGGGTGAGAGGGGGGTAAGAGATCAACCAAAGGACTTGTATGCATGCATACGAGCATAACCAATGGACACAAGACACTGGGGGGCATCAGAGGCTAGGGGAGGGTCAAGGGGAGAAAAAAAAAGGAGACATATATAATACTCTTTGTAATAATTAAGCAATAAAACAATTAAAATAAATAAATAAATAAAAGCATGAAAGTCTGAAAAAAATTTGAGCTGTCTAATATGAGAATGGGTCATTCTGAGGTAGCACATAAAATGTATATACAGAAAAACCTTGTTTTATGGGTGAAGGATGGTAAAACCTCTAAAATTAAGTATTATGTTTCCAAGTAAATAAAACAGTTAAATTGTATACATCTGCAAAGGCGTTATATGTGGTCTTTGTTTCTTTGCACATTCCCTTCCCTGCCAAAGCCCACCTGCCTGAATCTTTAAAATTTTTTCTCTTCTTCATAGAATCACCACTGAAAAAGTGGAGTTAATTAGATCATTTAAGCTACAGATCTCCAACTCTTGTTATTAAATAACTAGAGGTCCGATGCACGGATTCATACAGCAGTGGGGTCCCTCAGCCTGGCCTGCGCCCTCTCACAATCTGGGACCCCTCGGGTGATGTTGGAGAGCTGGTTTTGGCCCGATCCCTGCAGACCAGACCGAGGGTCCCCACTGGTGCATGAATCCATGCACCAGGCCTCTAGTATGCATATAAGATCTTTGGTTAATCTCTTCCCACCATGCTCCCTCCCCCCTTCCCTCTGAGATTCATTAGTCTGTTCCATGTTTCCATGCCTGTGGTTTCTGCTCCTGCAATGAGCATCTTCCCCGTGGTGGTCAGTGTGTGTCATAGCTACCAGCCGATCAGCTGGTCACTTAGGCTTTTATATATATGTAGATTTAGTGTAATGATGATATGTTGCTTTTTGTTTTTTACTTGGAGGTTCTCTTTACACCAATCATCATTGACAGATTAAGAATTAGATATATTAAATATTTTTAAACATAGCTTAAAATTTTCAGAGGCATAATCATTGAAATGGATCACTGGAAGCATGTTTTGCTTAATTGGGTATATTTCATATTTCAGTTTGGGAAGCAGCACATAGAAAACCTCTTCAGTGACCTGCAGGATGGGAGTCGCCTCCTGGACCTTCTAGAAGGCCTCACGAATCAAAAACTGGTATGTGACTTATTTATAAGAAAGTTCACATTGGCCTTAGGAGAATTTCATATCACAAACAAACTCAGCATAATTTTATGAGATCTAGTAAAATTCACTAATTTACCAATTACTGAATTAACTAGCAATACAGGAACTATTTCTGAATAGAACAATTTCAAAATATTATTTTCATTTTGGCAGAGTCTATCATATGGAGAAAAAGAAAGTGAAAATTTTCAGTAACATAATTTATGTCAATTAATAGATATTCACTTTCAATGTTTGGTATCTTTGTTATTGAATGTATGTTTTTATTGACTTTTATATAGAGAGGAAGGAAGAGGGATAGAGAGATAGAAACATCGATGATAGAGAAACATCATCAATTGACTGTGTCCTACACACCCTCTACTGGGGATTGAGCCTGCAACCCAGGCATGTGCCCTGACCTCTTGGTTCATGTGTTGACACTCAACCACTGAGCAACACTGGCCAGGCTTGAATGTATTTTTATAATGGCTTTTAAATATAATAACCTTTTAAATTTATCTTATTTTATTGTGATACCATTTAACATGAGATATAGAAAATGGGAGCTGCTGTTAAACAGGTATAAATTTTTAGTTATGCAAGATGAATAAGTTCTAGAGGTCTGCTGCAGAACATTGTGCCTATAGTTAAACATACTTTATTGTGCACTTAAATGTTTATTAAGTGGGTAGATCTCATTTTAGGAGTAAATACGGCAGACACCATAGCAGTAAAATTTCTAAAGCTCCACAACTGAATAAGTAAATTCATCCATATATTGTGATGAACTATGCAAATGTCAGTTTAAAAATTACCAGACATGATATGACTTTTGGGATTGAGAGTGAGGGTTAGAAAACTAAAGGTGATTGAGGTTTGAGCTTTAGTGACTAAGATAATTAAGATTATAGTCACAGAAATCATTTTCTTTAAATTTATGTCATATTATATAATTTTGCTAGGCCTACACCTCTTTTAAACTTTCTTAAAAAGTATAAAAATTAACTCACTTATCTATTTTACTAGCAAATGTCCTTATGCATGCTGATGTTTCTATTGGTGGTCATACAGTAATCCCCAAATGGGCTGTAGAATGATGGAGAGATTTTAACCAAATATATCTTTTGTGAAGAAGAAGAAATGCTATCATTTTTCTTGAGGAATGATCGATTCATGTTAAGAAAGTCCTATGACAAGTACAATTAGCCCAAAGCACTGAAATTCATTATATTAATCCCTCGCAGCCTGTATTCATTCAAAATAGTCAAAGTTAGTCAAGAGATGTATAAATTGTTCAATTTCTCTTCTGGGGAATAACATGGTTTCATTTTGTTTTCAGCCAAAAGAAAAAGGATCCACAAGAGTTCATGCCCTGAACAATGTCAACAAGGCGCTGCGGGTCTTGCAGAAAAATAATGTAAGTGGAGACCTGGACAGAGTCTGGACACCATGAGACAGAAGGTTTAAAATTTGACTGCGGGCTTGGGCCCCAAATTCAGAGAAAACATCTCGTTCTCTTATAAATCAAAGCAGTTATTATTAAGATCACATGTTGTAGTTCATGCACTTCTGCTTGTGGCTAATATAATTCAGGAAGTCAATGCCTGCTGCCACAGAGGGCAGGGGAAGGCGTGACCTAGACCTGACACAACTAAATGTTGTTTTCTAATTTTACTGAATGCAGTTATGTTTGGTGGACAAAATAAGTCCTGTGGTGAACTCAGTTCCTCTTAGCAGTGTTCTATGCAACAAATGGCTTTTACTAGACTGACTATTATTTTTTATAAGTATTAAGTGTATTCAAACATGATGGTGATAAAGTTTGTTTGAATTCAGCCAATACTTAACACCACAACCAAGTATGAACATTACACAGAAAAATCACTATTTCAACTCATGGTAAGAACTGCAAATTTGTTTTTTATTTTTCTGTTTGATTTAGTTTAGATATATGTGTGGTACTTATAAGAAGGTCAACAAATAAGTGTGGAGATTATAGGAGTTTTTGTTTCTGCAGAGTGAATTTGAGATTCCTCCCTTCTATCAGGGCATTGGAAGCAGTCTCCTTTTTTTGCTTGTTTTTTGTTTTGTTTTGTTAATCCTCACCTGAGGCTATTTTCCATTGATTTTTTTAGAGAGTGGAAGGGAGAGGAATAGACAGAGAGAAACATTGTAGTGAGAGAGACAAATTAATTGGTTGCCTCCTGCACGCACCCCGATCAGGGTCAGGGAACCTGCAACCAAGTTATGTGCTCTTGACCGGACTCGAACCTGGGACTCTTCAGTCCATGGGCCGAAGTTTTATCCACGGAGCCAAATCAGTTAAGGCAGAAGCAGTCTCCTTTCTTACTAACTTCCTACAATCTTTCTAATCAACAATTTATAAGGCACTTTGAGTAACTTCCTAATTACATTATAGCTCTCTTTCAAGGATAAATCCAAATAAATTGGTCACATACTCTTAAAATAACCATAATCAGTGATAGATTTTTAATGATGTATACACACCCAAATGTTGTTCAGTTTATATGGCACAGAGAGAACAACATATGGGAAATGGAAGTGAAGGCTGTGCAGCATTAGTTGATTTTCTGAATTTAGGGTTGTCATATTTAGCCTATGAAAATTATAGAAATATTAAATATTTTAATTATTTTAGAAAGGGATTAACTCTATATTTTTAAATTTTTTGCAGACAGAATAGAATAGTCTAGAATGTTTGCCTCATTACTAGTCCAATAGAACCTTTTGAAAAATTAATTTCATGTAAATTAAAAAAATTGTTTAAAGATATTTGGAATTTATACACAAAAATCTTTTTAGATCAATTCCCCATATTTATTTACAAAATATATAATCAAAGGAAACAGCAGAAAATTCAAAGAATTACAGTATCAGATTCACTCTACTTTATAACAATCTCACCAATAAAATATCACATTAAAAAATAGTTTGTTAGGCCCTGACGGGTTTGGCTCAGCAGATGGAGCATCGGCCTGCGGACTCAAGGGTCCCAGGTTCGATTCCGGTCAAGGGCATGTGCCTTGGTTGTGGGCACATCCCCAGTGGGGAGTGTGCAGGAGGCAGCTGATCGATGTTCCTCTCTCATCGATGTTTCTAACTCTCTATCCCTCTCCCTTCCTCTCTGTAAAAAATCAATAAAATATATTTAAAAAAATAGTTTGTTAGATCTCCTAAAAATAGTGAATTAATATAGACATAGATTAGTTAATAAGCATCTTGTTTTTTCACATACTTATTTTTTATTATGAATTTATAGGTTACCTATATATGTTATAATTATTAATTTGACAGTTTTCAATATAAGAACAAAAGAAATCCTGGCAACAAAACAGAGAAACCACAAAAGAAAATCTCTGTAACTTTGGGATACCAAATATTCTTAGATGTAAAACCAATGTTATGATTCAAAAAGAGAAAAGTTAACTTGAACTTCATCAAAATTATGTTATTTCTGTATTCTAGATATGAATAATTTGTTTCATGTATTGTTGTCTCTGTGGATTACATTTTTACTCACTCAGATGTGTCTTTTGATAAAGAGAAGTTCTTCATTTTGATGTAGTTCATTTAATATTGTATTAAATTTATTGGGTGACCTTGGTTAATAGGATTATATAGGTTTCAAGTATATATCTCTATGATACATGATCTGTGTATTGCATTGAGTGCCTACCACCCAAAGTCAAATAATCTTCTGTCACCAAATATTTGACCTTTACCTCCCAACCACCCCCCCATTTCTCTGGTAACCGCCATACTGTTGTTTGTGCCTATGAGTTTTTGTTCTTGTTTGTTCAATTGTTACTTTCAGTTTTATCTTCCACTCATGAGTGAAATAATATGATTCCTAACCTTTTTCAGACTTTCTTCGTTTAACATGATATTTGTTGCACTCCTTTAGCGTTTTTTTTTTGTTTGTTTTGTTTGTTTTTTTGTATGGGAAGCGTTTTATTTGACCGTCTGTTTTGAATGATAGCCTTGCTGGATATAATAATCTTGGTTTCAGATCCTTGCTTTCCATTACCTTGAGTACTTCGTGCCATTCCTTTCTGGCCTGTAGAGTTACTGATGAGAAATCAGGTGTGAGCCTTATGGGAGCTCTTTTGTAGATAACAGTTTTCTTTTCTCTTGCTGCCTTTAAGATTCTCTCTTTGTCTTTAATTTTTGGCATTTTAATTATGATGTGTCTGGGCATGGTTCTGTTTGGGTTCTTCTTGCTTGGGGTTCTCTGTGTCTTCTGAATTTGTGTGACTTTTTTCTTTACCAGATTAGGGAAGTTTTCTGCCATTATTTCTTCAAACACATTCTCTATCCCTTTCTCCCTTTCTGCCTCTTCTGACAAACTTGCTATTCAAATAGTGTTACATTTCACGTTGTCCAATAGCTCCCTTAAGCTGTCCTCCTGTTTTTTAATTGTTTTTTTTTGTTTCTTTTTTTTGGTTCTCTGAGTGATTTTTTTCTACTCTGTCTTTTAATTCACTGATTTGATGCTCAGCTTCCCCTAATCTGCTGTGTATTCATTCTGATGTGTTCTTTATTTGTGTTATGTCATTCTTTATTTCTGACTGTTCTTTTTTCATTTTTTAAAAATATTTTTTACTGCATTTTTACAGAGAGGAAGGGAGAGGGATAGAGTGTTAGAAACATAGATGAGAGAGAAACATCATCAGCTGCCTCCTGCACACTCCCCACTGGGGATGTGCCCGCAACCAAGGTACATGCCCTTGGCCGGATTCGAACCTGGGACCTTTCAGTCCGCAGGCCGACGCTCTATCCACTGAGACAAACCGGTTAGGGCTCTTTTTTCATTTTTACTATATCTTTTTTCATGCTGTTGATCATTTTTACCATTATTACTCTGAACTCTGTTTCAGATAAATTTCTTATCTCTGCTTCATTTATCTCTTGTTCTGGAGAATTCTCTTATTCTTTCATTTGGGTGTTGTTTCTTTGTCTCCTTATTTTGGCTGTCTGTTTGGGTTTGTGAATATGTATTGGGTAGATCCTCTACGCCTCTCAATCTCTAGTACAGGACATTGTCAAATGCTGTTTCTGACTAAGTAGATCATGCAAAGACTCAAAGCCTTCAGAGACTCCCTCTGTCTATAGACTGATATGATTCTGACTTGAATTGTCCCCAGGCAATCATCCTTAGGTGTGGGGAGAGTTTTTTCATCAGGGTGGGCCATTGCTTCTGCCTGGAGGCTAATTGTTATTTTAAGTTTCAGAGCAAGGTGTTTTCCAATAGTCTTCCCCCTAGGCAAGGCAAATGTCTGTGTGGGAAAAATGTCCTCAGCTGGGTGAGGGAATGACTCAGCACAGGAAACTGGGAGTGTCTGCCTTCTAAGCCAGGGGTGGGCAAACTTTTTGACTCGAGGGCCACAGTGGGTTCTTAAACTGGACCGGAGGGCCGGAACAAAAGCATGGATGGAGTGTTTGTGTGAACTAATATAAATTCAAAGTAAACATCATTACATAAAAGGGTACGGTCTTTTTTTTTTTTAGTTTTATTCATTTCAAACGGGCCGGATCTGGCCCGTGGGCCGTTGTTTGCCCACGGCTGTTCTAAGCTCTAACCCCCAAATCCCCAGTCCTGGCTTCTGCTCACACAGCTCCAGTCCACTCTGCTCTCCCTCTGCCAGAGCACAAGGTGGGTGGCTCCACAGGGAATTTTGTGTGTTGGCTCTTTAAGAGGGTGCCTGAATTTCCAGCTATCTCTCCCTGGCAGATAGGAAACTGCTGCTTTTCACAGCCAGATGTTATGTGGGCACCCTTCTCAGTCATGGTGCTTTCTGCTGGGGGGCCCAAAGATGACATCATAT
Organism: Myotis nattereri; assembly: GCF_964212035.1. Taxonomy (NCBI): domain Eukaryota; kingdom Metazoa; phylum Chordata; class Mammalia; order Chiroptera; family Vespertilionidae; genus Myotis; species Myotis nattereri. Next base: position 24,336,770 of record NC_138078.1, on the reverse strand, counting down.
TGTTAGAAACTATATATGTGTATATATACACACGTAAATCTACGTACATGTAGATTTAAGAGCAATTACTAATTATTGACCCTACAAAGAATAGATGATTTTATAAAATAGGTGTGCATTATGTATAAACAGCTTACCCCATAAAGTTTGATTGATAAGAAAAACAATCCTATGTAATAAAAGCCTAATATGCAAATCAACTGAACGGTGGAATGACCAGCGGAACGACCAGTCACTATGACATGCACTGACCACCAGGGGACAGACACTCAATGCAGGAGCTGCCCCCTTGTGGTCAGTGCACTCCCACAGGGGGAGCACCGCTCAGCTAGAATCCGGGCTCACAACTGGTGAGTGTAGTGGCGGTGGTGGGAACTAAAGTGCAGCAAGCTGAGCAGTAAGATGCAGAGAGCAACGGGTCCCGGAACTAAGCTGGCAGGCAGACATTCCCTGAGGGGTCTCGGACTGCGAGAGGGCTCAGGCCAGGCTGAGAAACCCCATCAGTGCACCATTGGGGCGAGGGAGGGATGCGGGAGGTTGGCCAGCCGAGGAGGGATGGCAGGAGGGCTCTAGGGCATGTCCGGCCCATCTAGCAAGCTAACATACCAGTCAGAGCATCTGCCCCCTGGTGGTCAGTGCACATCATAGCGACTGGTCAACTGGTCAACTGTCTGCCCCCAGGTGGTCAGTGCATATCATAGTGACTGGTTGACTGGCCGATTATCTGCCCCCTGTTGGTTGGTGCATGTCATAGCAAGTGGTTGAGCAGCCTTCGCATATCATTAGCATATTATGCTTTGATTGGTTGAATGGATGACCTGACACTTAACATATTAGGCTTTTATTATATAGGATTTATTTTATTTATTTATGTATTTATTTATTTATATTGTTGACAATATTACAGATGTTTCTGATTCTAGTTTGGGCTATTAAAATTAAGCTTCTATGAATATTCTCATAGATAGATAGATAAGATAGACAGGCAGGCAGACTTGTCAAACATAGAAATGTATTTCTGTTAGTTATATGCCTGAGAATAAAATTGTTGGGTTATAATAATTTTACACTTTCTCATTTAATATATAATGTCAAACTATTTTCAATGAATTACATTTCAACCAGTTAATTGTGAGTGTTCAAGTGATCCCATATCTTTGCATTGGCATTATTAGACATTCTAATTTAAGGTATTTTTGGTGTTTGTATTAGTATCTCATTGGTTTTAATTTAAAGTTCCCCAATTACTGCTCAGATTGAAATTTTTTTATATTATTCTTGAACTTTTGAATATACTCTTTTGTTAAAAGTTTTTTGCCGAAACCAGTTTGGCTCAGTGGATAGAGCGTCGGCCTGCGGACTGAAAGGTCCCGGGTTCGATTCCGGTCAAGGGCATGTACCTGGGTTGCGGGCACATCCCCAGTGGGAGATGTGCAGGAGGCAGCTGATCGATGTTCCTCTCTCATCGATGTTTCTGACTCTCTATCTCTCTCCCTTTCTCTCTGTAAAAAAATCAATAAAATATATTTTTTTAAAAAAGTTTTTTGCTCATTTTTTCCTATGGGATTCTTTCCCCCTCATTCTGTAATACTTAAAATTAAAAAACTATAGGGAAAAAATCACAGGAGAAACCTGATATACTCAATATTATGAAGGTATTGTTTCTTCTTAAATTGATCTATAGATTTAACTCATGTTGATAAAATTCCAAACAGGATTTATGTGGCAATTTTAAAAGATGAGTGTTAAGTGAATATATAAATACAAAAGGGCCTCTAGTAGTTTATAATTTAATTTAAATGAACCAAATCCAAATCTGAGCTCTCAAACAGGCATTCAGAAAATTCTATCTTTGCCATTCGTGAGAATCAAGCTAGGGAATGGTGATAAATGAGTGGACCTAACTGGTCACTTTCAGGCAGGGAAAGTCTTTAATCTTTAGTCCATTGAAGTATCCACTGATACAGTCACCATCCCAACCCAACTCATCTCATGAAGCCAAGTGTACCATTAACAGTCCTGGTATGAAATAGATGGCTTATACAAAGACAAAGTTGAAGGTACTGTATAAAAGGAATATCTTTAAAAATGTGGGCAGAATTAAAATAATGACAATGAATGGTAAAGCACCCAGGGACTAGCATGAGTTAATAGCCTTTACCACTGCTAAACCTAAAGAGACAAGAGGAAAGAGAGCTGCTATCTTAACTGATGAAAGTTCTAACCTTGTGCAGGGGCGACTGGACAGCAGTTGCAATTATAAGTATCTAAAAAATGCAGTTACTCTCAAATCATGGCCTGCTCTGCTCAGAGTTTGTAGAAAACTGATACCTTAGTCTTTGTATCCATTCATCTATTGTTCTGCCATATGTATAAACAAAAAAATGGATAATATATTAGGATGCAACAAAGATGTCATTAAATACACAAAAAGAAATTTTAAAGTGTGTACTCTTTGATTCAATATTATAACTATAAGTTAATAACACTTTTAAGAATTCAATTTGATTAATTTAGAATATGTTGTATAAGAAGTCAAGACTACAAACCCAAATTTGTGGAGGAAAAACTATTCCATGAGAAAACCCATACGAAATGGTCCAGGTTTTCCCTAGAGGTTCAATTTTTGTCTTTGCTTTTATCTTCATTTTTACAAAAGGTAAATTAATTCAAGCTTTCAACCATAAATGTTACAAAAGTAAAAAATGCTCTGAGGAAAGTAGGAGATAAAAGATAAATGAAGAAATAAATGAGTTAGAAAGAAAGGACACTAAATTTAAAAGCTAGCTATTTGTAATAAAGTAATAAAATAGACTAATCTCTTATAAATTGATTCAGGAAAAAGAGGAGAAAAGCAAACATATGCAATTTAAACACAGAAAGAAAATATTAAGCATAAGCACAAGAGCTATAGAAAGCAAAAATGGAATCTACACTGAACTATATGTTGATTATAAAATATCAATGAAATCATATTATAGCCTATGCAAAATAAATTATAAAAATTAACACAATGGAATATAGAGTATCTAAAATTAGTAACCAAGACAACTTAAAAAATTGTAAAAGGTAAAACCTTCCAGAAAGGCTTCTGAGTATAATGGAACCAATGTAATGAGGAGCCTCCCAATTCTGCAAATCTATCCACAAACCTAATTTTTAAAATCACTTGAAAAGATTAGCTCTACCTGCTGCTAAAGACTACTCTACCTTTTGAAAGACTACTTTGTGGTAGTTTCTTAGATAAAGTTCATTTTGACTTCTTCCTTCATAGGGTCTCCTCTACTTTGGCCTACACCTCTGCAACACATTCTCTGGTTCTAAACTAGCAACCTACTAATTCGACCCTGTGCCTCAATTTCCTCTATCCTGACTTCTAACTTGCTATCCTACTCACATGCTATTCACAGTTTAGCTCTGTAATGCTGACACCACATTTATGTTCTGATTTGCATTCTCTGTGCTGGCTTTTTGAGCATGAAGTTTTCCCTGCTATCAATAATTTATTTTTGAAAACCACTCATTGAGAAGAAAGTACTTTTAAGTGCAGCAATACCTTTATTATAATACTTGCTGAGAGCAAAGCTCATGTATAATAAAGGTGGCTGTGATTTCAAAAAGCAAATAAAGAAGGCAGCACAGAATTCTGTGACACGGGATGAATGTCTCTACCAAGTGGTTATGCTTCTCTACACACCAGGCCAAGATAAATTGTATTGCTGAGGAGGGGAAGAATGCCCCTCTATCCTTCTTTAGTTCTTATGACTGTACTGATAATAAATAATAAAATAGATACAAGACTAGATTAACAGGAGATACAACAATTTAATACGTATACATGGGAGAACCATAATATAATGCTCAGATTCTAAAATGAGGCTCAAATAAATTATCAAACCAGGCACCTTTCACCTTTTTATGCTTTTTAGAAAACAACAACAAAAAACAAAGCACACACACAAACGGAACATAACTGTTAAATTTGGGAGAAATTGACAGGACAGAGGAAATCAGTGCTCATCAGAAAGGAATTTAAGCCAAGTTTGGGTATTCCTTGGTGAGGAAGCTAAACAAAGTTTGGGCTTGAGTAGTAAGTTACAAGGCTTGTTTTTATAAGCTTCCCACTCTGAATTCTTTTAACTATTGCAATAAGGTGGTCTCTCGGCCCCCACAAGCAGGGAGGGCATCACATCTGCTTTCAGGGGACAGAGAGGTCAGGGTTTTTATTCTTAAACGGGTAGTTTCTTAAGGAACTTTAATTCAAAATACCCTATTATGTGGGTGGGAACAGTATCTGCGGCTTCCATTTATTTGTGACTGGTTGAAGTTTATAGAGCAAATTACAGAAAACATGAAAACATCTCTCATATTGCCATTCTATCATTCGTTGCCCTTCTCCACCCTTGTTTGTGAGTAGTCCCTTTCACCAGGCATTCTGAATTCAGTAATATGGGTATTTAAGACCATCTTCTCTCAAATAAAAAGAAATATTTACTGAGTCATTTAAAATTGTTTATTTTTTCATGATTCATTATTGCATTTTATTTATATATTTATTTAAATAATTCTTTATTGTTGAAAGTATTACATATGTAATACTTTTCCCCCATTAACCTCCTCCAGCGGCCCTTATCCCCTCAACCACCACCCCAGGCCTTCAGCACCATATTGTCTGTGTCCATCGTTATGCACATATGCACACAAGGTTGTTAGTTAACTACCTCCCACCACCCACCTTCCCTTTGAGATTCCATACTCTGTTCCATGCTTCCATGTCTCTGGATCCACTCCGTTCATCAGTTTATTTTGTTACTTAGATTCCACATTTGAGTGCGATCCTGTGATACTTGTCTTTCTCTGACTGACTTATTTCATTTAGCATGATATTCTCTAGATCCCTCCATGCTATCTCAAAGGGTAAGATATTCTTTTTTACTGTTGCATAGTATTCCATGGAATAAATGTACCACCGCTTTTTTATCCAGTCATATACGGATGGGCACTTGGGCTGTTTCCAGAGCTTAGCTATTATAAATTGTGCTGCTATGAACATAGGGGTGCATATATTCTTTCTGATTGATGCTTTGGGTTCTTAGATTGTACTAGTATTCCTAGAAGTGGGATCACTGGGTCACAAGGCAGTTCCATATTTAATTTTTTGAGGAAACTCCATTCTGTTTTCCATAATGGCTGTACCAGTCTGCATTCCTGCCAGCACTATACTAGGGTTCCCTTTTCTCCACATCCTCGCCAGCACTTGCCATTTGTTGATGGTAGCCATTCTGACAGGTGTGAGATGGTACCTCATTATCGTTTTGATTTGCATCTCTCTGGTGATCTGTGACTTTGAGCATGTTTTCATATGTCTCTTGGCCATCTGTACGTCCTCTTTGGAGAAGTGTCAATTTAGGCCCTTTGCCCATTTTTTAATTGGATTGTTTGTCTTCCTTTTGTTAAGTTGTATGAGATCCTTATATATTTGGAAATTAACCCCTTATCTGATGTATCATTGGCAAATATGTTCTCCCACACAGTGGGGTCTCTTTTCACTTTTTTGATGTTTTGTTTTGTTCTGCAGAAGCTTTTTATTTTGATGTAGTCCCATTTGTTTATTTTCTCCTTAGTTTCCTTTGCCCTAGGAGATTTATTGGTAAACATATTGCCATGAAAGATGTCTGAGATTTTGCTGCCTATGGTTTCTGCTAAGATTTTTATGGTTTCATGACTTACATTAAAGTCTTTTATCCATTTGGAGTTAATTCTTGTGTATGGTGTAAGTTGGTGGTCTATTTTCATTTGTTTTGCATGTACCTGTCTAGTTTTCCCAACACCATTCATTGAAGAGGCTGTCTTGACTCCATTGTATGCTCTTGCCGCCTTTGTCAAATATTAATTGAGCATAAAGGCTTAGATCAATTTCTGGGGTCTCTGTTCTGTTCCATTGAAGTATATACCTGTTCTTGTGTCAGTACCACCAGGCTGTTTTGATTACAGTAGCTTTGTAGTATAACTTGGAAATCTGGCATTGTGATTTCTCCAACTTTGTTCTTGTCACTCAAGATTGCTACAGCTATTCGGGGTCTTTTTTGTTCCATGTAAATTTTTGGAGTGTTTGTTCCTGATCTGTGAAATATGGTGTTGGTATTTTAATAGGATTTGCATTGAACATATAGATTGCTTTTGGTAGTATGGACATTTTAATGATGTTGATTCCAGCAATCCATGAACACAGTGTATTCTTCCACTTGTTTATTTCTTCATCTATCGCTTTTTTCTCAATGTCCTATAGTTTTCTGAGTACAGGTCTTTTGCCTCCTTGGTTAAGTTTATTCCTAGAAATCTTAATTTTCTTGTTGTAGTGGTAAATGAGATTTTTTAAAATTTCTCTTTGTGAGAGTTCATTATTGGTATATAAAAATTCCATTGATTTCTCTGTGTTAATTTTGTATCCTGCTGCATAGCTGAATTCATTTTTTAAATCTAGTAGTTTTTTTGGTGGAGTCTTTATGGTTTTCTATGGACAATATCATGTCCTCTGAAAATAATGACAATTTTACTTCTCCCTTTCCAATTTGGATGTTTTTTTGTTTTTGTTTTTCTTCTTGTCTCATTTCTCTGGCTAGGACTTCCAGTACTGTGTTGAGTAAGAGTGGTGAAAGCATATATCCCTGTCTTGTTCCTGTTCTTTGGGGAAAATGTTTTAATTTTTGTCCATTGAGTGTGATGTAGGCTGTTGGTTTATTATATATGGCCTTTATTATGTTGAGATATGATCTCTCTATTCCCACTCTGCTGAGAGTTTTTATCAAAGAAAGAATGTTGGATGTTGTCGAATTCTTTTTCTGTGTCAGTTGTCTGTGGTTTTTTAAACTGCCCTCTATATGCATTATGTTATCTGTCTTCTACTCATTGGCTGATCTTGATTCCCAATATTTCCATGTTTATACTCTATGAATCTCAATGTCTTTTTAAAATTAAATTTACTGGGGTGACTCTGGTTAATAATAACATGATATAAGTTTCAGGTATACATCTTTATAATCTATTGTGTGTCCATCACCTGAACTCAATCCCTTTTTGAATTCATGGAATGTACTCCACCATTATTGAGTGTTGAAATATATCCTGGGCATATTCCAGGACTTCACTGATTTAATATTAGCTGACACAGTTGTAGATCTCATAATTATGTTCAGTACAAGACTCTCATCAATTGTCTATGACAAAGTGGCAATTATTTTACCAAGTAATTTCAATGTATAATGTGAGATTGCACTAAGCAAATAAGATTATTGTTATACATTATTGAAACCACAAATCCAAAGTGAGTAGTTAAAAAGCCTAGGGTGAAAATTCAAATGTCAGCTATGTTCCAGTATTAACTTAATCTCATCATTGAAAATTGTCATTGAATTAGATTGAATGGTTGTCAAATTTCACTGATCTGAAAAATGATGTAGTGTTCACTCTTCTTGGCATATGATCTTAGATAAAGAGGATTCTATAGTGTTCTTGAAAACTAGTATTTTATATGTCCTCTAAGTATTCAGAAACTTAAAGCTATATAATATATATTTTGGAGTATGTCAGAACTTTATAATATTTTTGACCAAATATAAGCTGTTTATATTTATTACTCACAAAATCTAGTGTTTTAATATAAATTCCTAATTTTGAAGTGAATTTATATTAGACAAATATTATTTCTTACTCTAAATTGTCATCCATAAAATAGGCCTGTAATGTCTGTACCTTATATATACTAATTCCAAGGATCCCCGAAAGAAGTGTATCCTTTTAACCCTGTCACTCCCTAATTGCAGGATATTTGTGAAATTATTCCATGAATTTGGTTCCACTTCACTAACTGTGAAATGTACTAATATAAATAAGTACTAAATGTACTTGTTGAAAATAAGTACTTATTAGAAGTAAGTACTAAATGTACTTACTTCAAAATATTCTTCTATGGAATAGAAACATACACAAGCATATCATGTAATCTTTAAATTCTCATTAGAATTATTACTCTTAAAAATAAAGCTAGTGCTAATTTAAAATAATTTCATAAGGTGAATTGTTTATCCTCCCCCAACCCCAGTGCATTTCTTGCATCAAGGGAAAATTGTATGTTTTTTCTTGTATATTCAACTTAAAATTGAGGTACCCATTATCCTATAATTTGTACACATGGAGATTTTGGGGGATAATAATAATATGGCTACAAACCATATTATAATTTATTTTTTCTTATTATAATTTATGTTAGTCATATATCTTAATTTCTTTTTTTTTTGTTTTGCTAGTGCTAAGTTTCTTGTTCTTCAAATCACTATACATGGCTCAATATTAGAAAGCTGTGGCTATATAGAGTTCTTGTTGTCATTAAAATGGCATTCTGTATTGCTAGGTATAAGATTTTGTACATATTCTTATATTTATAAAACTTGTATTTATAAAAAATTAAGTTAATACAATATTGAAAATGTATGCAATTTTAATGTTATTCTATGTTGTGAAATTATTGAGGACAGTGCCTATTTTCTCAAATGATGCCCTCTAGTATATAATATCCCACATAAGAAATTTTGCTTAAATTATGAGCTACTTTACCAAAAAGTTTAATTCTGTATTTTATGTTCTATAAAAATACTGCATTGAAACTTATATTTTGATATTAGTTTTAATTTTCTTTAAGCCCTTTAATGTTTATATTTTCTTAACATTTTAAAAATCTTTATTGTTAAAGAGGCAGTATATAAACAAGTAAAAACACAGTTCCATTAAAAAGAATTACCTTGTGATAAGTGATTATGAACATAAGCACATTCAAAATATAAAAAAAATTTAACTTATTTCACCAGTGTAAGCAATTGGGTAAAACAGCCCATTTTTTTAGTCTATGTCTATACTCAACACTTAATATGTGGTATATGGTGGATGGTCAAAGATATTTGATGAATGACTTAATATGTAAAGGTTAATCATTGAATGTAGGGATGATATCTTCATAGTGAGTACCCAGAACTGTATTTTTATGTATTCTAGGTCAAAATGTGATTTTCTAAAAGGTATTTTCCAATATAAAGATCTATATTTGCATAAAATAAAATAAAAAAATCTGTGGAATATGGGGATCTGAGAGGGAATAAAGAAAACCTGCCAGTGGAAAACTGGTCCACAATGGTGAATGCAACCCACCCCTTAGTTGTATATATTGAACTATTCATCATGTAATAATAAAAGATTCAATACATACATCTCTCAATGGAAAAAATGGTATGATTTATGCCCAAAAGTCTTAAAAATTTTATATATTTCTTAAACACAGTTATAAAAGCACATGCTGCAGGGCAGTAAAACTACTTTGCTTTTCCTGCATTTCTGATCTTTTAAATACATTATATTTGGGAGGATTACATAAATACTTGAGGAGTGTTGTTTCAATATTGAGAAGTCTCTTTACCTTGACTACACGATGGTAGATGTTTTATAAAATGTACTTACATTTCAAAAGAAAATCCTATTTGTCTAGAATGTTGGAAGGAAATACTCAGTTATAAACCATTTATGAGAATGAAATGTATGGGTATGAAAGAACCAAATAAATAGATGGTAGAGTATTTGCATGAGGCCAAAGTATCAGGACAGATTTTTATATAATAAACTAGAGGCACAGTGCACAAAATTTGTGCATGGGTAGGGTCCTTAGGCCTGGCTGGTGATCAGGTCTGATCGGGGCCTTCTGGCTGCCACCTGGGGCCATCCTTCCAGCTGCCAGTCAGGGCCTTCCTTCATTCCACACCGCCCCCCGGTGGTCAGCACACATCATAGCGAGTGAGTGAGCAATCAAACTCCCAGTCTCTTGGTCAAACTCCCAAGAGGACACTTTGCTTATTAGCCTTTTATATTAATAGATTTACACACATGGTATTTCCCTGTTAGCTATTGTTTAAAATTTTACTTAAGGAAATCCACACACACTTTTAAAGATGATACTTATAGTTCCTTTCATAATATTGGCATTCTATACATAAAGTTATTTCATAAGATTTACTTTGCATCATTTTTCATTTATTTAAACTCACATACCAAGACTGATGAGTAAAAAGCTGGCTTACCATTATCCCTATATCTTCTTTAATTTAAACAGCTCTCAGATTATAGTCTGCATATTAAGAAACAAAAGTGATTCCTCCTTAGGATAATAGATTTTGAAATCTGAAGTGATCCTGAAGAACCACATCCTCTGAAACAAATGTGTGGAACCTTCTACCCTTAACCTAATTGTAGTTGGCTGAATGATATGGGAAGTGTTTTCACTCTGAAATGTCATTCTCAGTGGTTGTCTAAAAAGAAACAAGTGGTAAATACCATTTATTGGAAAGATAATGGTTCCTTATTGAATGAGATATATCTTTCTACAACATTCAAGTTAGAACTGCAAATGCTAAGATCCAAGATGGCAGTGGAGTATGTGGATGTTACACTCACATGCTCCCAGGGCCAAACTGGAATTAAAACTAAATTATAGATCAATCTGAATAACAAACTGAAGACTAGCTGTAATTTAAAAATAAAAAAAGTAAAGGAAAAAAGCTGGGAAATAAGAATAGTATTTTTATGGGGAACTAGACAATTTTTTAGCATGTTAGAAATGCTCTATCTAGACTGGAATGAATGTTTGTTACACAAGCATATACATTTGTCAATCCCTACCTAATATATAGTTAAAGTTGTCTTGTACAGAGATTTGAAGTATATGTTAATTTTACCTCAATAAAAAGAAAATTGTCTCTTTTCAAACAAAACCAAACCAAACCTGGGATAAAACAAACATTCCTCTCTTGAATAAGCAATGGAAGAGAATTAATTGTTCTTCATAGTCTAGTAGTTAGTAAGTTCATTTAGGAGGCAGAGCACCAGTAAGTAACAGTGCTTTCTGAAATACTTATATCCTATATAATAAAACCCTAATATGCAAATCGACCAAACAGCAGAACAACAGGTGGGACAACCAGTTGCTATGATGCACACTGACCACCAGGGGGCTGATGCTCAATGCAGGAGCTGTCCCCTAGTGGTCAGTGCATTCCCACAGGGGGAGTGCTGCTCAGCCAGAAGCCGGGCTTGCAGCTGGCAAGCACAGTGGCGGTGGCAGGAACCTCTCCTGCCTCCATGGAAGTGCTAAGAAGCAGTGAGCCGAGGTCCTGGACTGCGAGAGGGATTCTGGACTGTGAGAGGGATGTCTGACTGCCAGGTTAGGCTTAATCCCCGAGCCGGCAGTTGGACATCGCCTGAGGGGTCCCGGCTGCAGGAGGGCACAGGGCTAGGCTGAGAACCCCTCCCCCCCACCGCACAAATTTTGTGCACTGGGCCTCTAGTATTAATTATAAATTACTAAATATATATTTTTGTACAAAATCAGATATTTTAGTCTAAGTACTAGGGTGGGAACAGAATTTTGTTCAATTTGTGTCCTCACATCTATAAAATCAGTAACAATAGACTATTCAAAAACCAGTTCATTAGGTTTCCTAGATGTATGTTTGCATCCTGCTCATCCTTACTCAAGGGATGTTTTCCTGAGTTCACACTGAAATATTCTGCTGGAGCCACAATAAGTTTCCATTATGTCGAGGCAAATGGTGAGAATTTTCTATCTTCCAAAATCACCTTTGAATAAAGCATCTTCCACAAATAATAATATAAAACTCTGAGCAGGAATCTAATATTACTTCATGAACAAAGTCTTAGGCCTTTTTGTAGGAACTCCAAAAACCAATCTTCATGTGTAGGTGAACTTGTTTCTGCAAAAATTCAATGCAGCTATTTAATTTTCGCATACAATATCAATTTTCACACCTATTCATTTGGTATCAGATGCTTTCATTCTGAAAACAAGAAAACATAACTTGGGCTGTCCTTAATGACCTCAGTCTTGAATTTCTTGCTATCTAGTGCTTGTCACAATATTGACACACACACAGACATACACACACACTTTCTCTCTCTCACACTGAGTCCATTTATTAATATATATGTCACATAATTTTTTTTTCTTACTAGACAGACATAATTATTCATTTCACACAGGTATTAACATATTCTAGTTTTTGTTTTCTCTTTTCACAGTTATTTAGAAATTAGACTGAGAATCCTTGAAAGATAGAATTTCAAAGCATATATTATAAAAATGTATATATAAAAGAAAAGAGAGAAGCCATTGTGTAGTGTGGTAATAATTATTTGAGGGTAGCTAGTAATAATTTTAAAAAATATATCACTCATAGCTATATGGTAAAAAAATATGCCATTATAACAACTCTAAGCATATGAGAATTTAGAATCAAAATAGGCTACACTGTCAATAAGAAGCATTCAGTAGTCATGTAAAGAGCTTGAACAATCCCCTTCAAGCATGACAGAATACCACTCCCCCTTCTTAATTAATATTAATTTTATTAATATTCTTGCCTACATGATGGTGTGCAATATTTGTTAATTTAGAGAGAGCTTATTAAGATACTTGAAGAATTTTTTAGATTTAATTAAGGAATTGCCTCTCACATCTGGACCTGCTTTTAAATCTTGTGGAAGCTTCCTGTATCTTTGAGACCCCATTTCCCTCTTGTAAAATGTACATAAACTAGTAAGTAGCTCACACTTTTAGTGTTATGATGATGTGGGTAGACTGAAAGCTATATTCAGAGAGAACTCTATAGCCTTAATTATTTTAAAGATAGAAATAAAATAATTAACTATATTTAAGAGATTATTAAAAACAACAATGAATAGTGAATTCACAATAGAATCAAAAAATAGGCTGAATACATTCAAAAGCTGGCACTTTGAGTAGGTTAACAAAAATAAATAAACCTTTTTTCATCACAACAAAAAATATGAAGCGAATGAGAATGGAAAATACAGAAGGTTAGTAATGAGGAAGGATGTGAAACCACAGATACAGAAGAAATTAAGAAAATACTATAAGCAATTCTGTAATAAATCCAGGACATGGATAATTTCCTACTACAGTGCAAATTACTAAAATTGATGTATGAATAGCAGAGAATTAAACTAGAATAATTACTCCAGAAAACATTGGTAAGTTATTAGAGATCTACCACTGAAAAATATACCAGTATTCTTCACAAATGAATTTAACTTCATCTATCTAGAATAAATAATTCCCATATTTTAAGCTATTCAAGAGTATATAAAAAGATAAAACTTTGCAATTCTTTTTGTGATGTCAGAATAACCTTACTAACATCAGTCAATAAGCACAAAATGAAATATTACATGTATAAGACAATCTTACTTTTGAATATAAATTCAAAAATTATATTATGTTGAACTATATGAAATTGATTATAACCATATATTGCCTATGGTAACTCAGTAAATGTGAGCTGATAGTTGCAAAGAGTTATTAAAATTAAGAAGGAAAAGAAAACTAACCTATAGGTAATAAACAAAGCATATTAACCGACTGTTCACAGATGAAATTGTAATAATCAGTCATACAAAAAGATATTCCAAATGTATTAGGAATCGTGGAAATCAATTAGGTTAACAAAGTAATATCCTTTTATTCATCAGATAGGCAAAATATAAAAGAAGAAAAACCCATTTCTGGATAAAATATTAAATGCTAAATCCTTTTTATAAAGAAACTGGAGGCCCGATGCACGAAGATTCGTGCAAGAATGGGCCTTCCTTCCCCTGGCTGCTGGCACCGCCTTCGTTCCAGCCAGAGCTGCTTTTCCACCTTCCCATGCTGCCCGGAGGCCTGGAGCAGCTGGGGTGGTGTGGAACACCTGCATCGTTGCCATGGCAACAATGCAAGGGTCCCACCCCACCCCCTGCCGCTTGGTGCCTGCATATGCAAATTAAACTGCCACCTTTGTTGGGTTAATTTGCATACTCAATCCTGATTGGCTGGTGGGCATCATGAAGGTATAGTCAATTTGCATCTTTCTCTTTTGTTAGTGTAGATACCTACTACAATGAAAAATATATATCCCCTTTGATCTAGTATATACATTCCTAGAAATAGTGATTATCACAATGGAAGCATCAGTATTTGAGGATGGATAATGCATGATGTCCATTCCAACATTTTATAAAGTGGCAAATAAAAATAAAATAAATATCACAACCCTAGAAACAAACTGAATGTCCACTAACAGGGCACTGGCAAAATATTCTATGATACAGCCAAACTATGAAATATTATATAGTCATTATAAGAAATGAATAAGAGAGATTATTGTTTGATAAAAGCAATGTTCCATAGAATCTGAATAATGTGCCATTTTGGGGGTACAGTATAAAACCCCTTAGATTTGTGTGCATGTGATATCATATGTGCACACTCAAAATATAATAATCACTTGAATAGGGAGAAAAATATGAAAGTAGTTTTTTTAAGTCAGATTAAGTAAAAAGTCAGGGGAAGAAAGTAGGGAAAGCAAAATGGAAAAGAAAACTTGTCTACGAAAAATAGGAGAGAGGTATGTATGAGATCTTATTCATGCACTTGTGTAAAATAATATATTTATGTGGTCATATTTATAAAGGAATAAAATATTTCTTAAAAGAACCAAATTGAGATTATACACACACACATAAATACATACACACAGACATAGTGAACAGGACAAAGTTTAGCATATAGTTTACCACTGAAAAAATGATGATGATTGCATTTCTTACAACCCAACTATAGGATGCCAAAATAGCCAAATCAATGCCTCTATTGTCACATGAAGAATTCCCAAATGAAAAGTAAATCATGGTACTTTCTTGTTCTTGAGTAATTAATCTCCTCAGAGAGCACTATATTTCCTTCCCTAATAAATTCTAGAAATATTCTACTTTGTATAATTAAAATGAAAATATTATAGCATATATCTGCATATGGAAGACAAATTTATATGAATGCCCCATAATTTGAAATATTCATATTAACTACAGCATACTGAATTAGGGAAGATTTGCATGGGATGCTCTTGAAACTTAGCTACCTAATGAAAAACATCTGCATTGCAGAAATAAGTAGACAGAGAATAGCTTACAATGGCAGTATCACCTTGATACTCCTATACCCAAGAAAGTCAAAGTCTATCTTTTTAACCAGCTTTCAGGACTTTCGTTCATCTGCTTTTCTGTAGAAAGTTACTGAAATGTCCATTTATGTGCCACTTCTATGTAAAATCCATATGATACCACACTAACATTTAATGTATTGAATAGCTCAATAATATCCTCTACTTTAAATTTTGTGTGGAATTCAACTATGGACTTGTATCTTGATCTTTTATCCTTATTCAAGCGATTCTACATTTTTTTCTGTATCATTTATTTGGTTTAAGCCAAGTGTCCAATATTTTTTATAGTTTGGATACAAAAATAAATTTAATTAGCCATTGAACCTGCAAATAAGTGTATGTGGGGATTAATTGGAAGTGATTTGATCATTACACCGAAGGGTAGCCTTTTGTTTTCAACTGAATTTCCCAGATAGCTTAATATTTTCAAGTTATTAATTAATCAAATTTAGAAAATTGACATGAATGATGAGGAATATATTTTAGCATTGAGTGAGAGAAAGGTGAAGCCATCTCACTGAAGGAAAAAGCAAGTTGGAAGGACAGATCAGAGTGAAATTTAGTCCAGTAAGGGTTCAGAGTCTGAGGGAATGAAAGCTTTAACTACAATGAGTCTCAGCTACTTAGTGAAAATATCTAGAGGAGGATAACCAGTTTCTCTCAGGTCACTGCTCTAAGGATCTTATGGAACAAAATGGCAGGATCCTGGAGGCAGCCCAAAGAAAATTCAACCAAAGCATCTGGCTGGTGTGGCTCACTGGTTGAGCATCGACCTGTGAACCAGGAAGTCATGGTTTGATTCCTGGTCAGGGCACAGGCCCAGGTTGTGGGCTCTATCCCCAGTGGGGGCATGCAGGAGGCCACAATCAATGATTATCTCTCATCATTGATGTTTCTATCTCTCTCTCCCTCTCCCTTCCTCTCTGAAATCAATAAAAATATATTTTAAATAAGAAAATTCAACCAAAGGGATCAGTGAGCCAAAGATAGTAAATAAGAAGAGAAACCTAAGTTACTCCTCAACCTTCAACTTTGCTCTGACAGTTTCATCCCCATTGTATAGCACTTAATCTGAAGTTGCTTATTTGTTTTATTGTGATATTTTTCTGCTTTTAAAGTATCCCTTGATACTTATTTTTTAGTTAACCTTTTCATTTTGATATAATTGTAAATTCTCATATAGTTGTAAGCAATAATACAGAGATCCTGTGTATCCTTAACCAAGCTTTACCAGATGGTAGCATACTCTATATAGTATGACATTATCATATACATCAACATTGATACAGTACACCCGTGGGATTCATATTTTTCCAGTTTTACTTGTACATGTGTGTGTGTATGCATGTGTGTTTTTAGTTCTACACAACATTATCACATATTTATGTTTCATCCATGAGAGTCAAGAGGCAGTACACATCCATCACCACAAGGATCCCTTCTGCTGCCATATTTTTTTTAAACCCTCACCCAAGGACATGTTTTTTTATTACTGGAGAGAGAGAGAGAGAGAGAGAGAGAGAGAGAGAGAGAGAGAGAGACATAAATCAGTTACCTCTAATGTGCACCCCTACTGGAAATTGAACCCACAGCGTTTTGGTACATGGATGATGCTCCAACCAACTGAGCCACCGGGCTTGGCCCTCCTGCTGCCCATTTATAAACACATCCATCTACCCCACCCACCCCACTCCGGTCCCTAACCTCTGGCAACTGTTCCTCTCCATTCCTCTAATTTTGTCATTTCAAAAACTGTTATATAATATAAATAGAACCATACTATATGGGACCCTTTGAGGTTGGCTTTGTTTGTTCTATCAGCATAATTTCCAGGAGATTCATGCAAGTTGCTGTATATATGAACAGTTCATTCCTTTTCATTACAAAGTAATATTCCATGGTATGGATGCACCACAATTTGTTTAACCATTCACCTTTGAAGGGCATCTGGATCGTTCCCAGTTTTGCCTGTTACAAATAAAGCTACTGGGGATATTTACGTATAAGGTTTTCTATAAAAATCAGTTTCCATTGCTTTGGGATAAATGCCTAAGAGTTCAATAGCTGGACTGTATGATGAACACATGCTCAGCTTTGTAAGAAATGGCCAAATGTTTTCCAGAGTAGCTGTACTATTTATATTTCTACCAGAAATGTATGAGTGATATAGTTTCTCCGCATCCTCATCCGCATTTGATGTTCTCACTATTTTTTATTTTTAGCCATTAATGTAAGTGTGTGATGCTAGTTCACTGTGGTTATATTTTGCATTTCCCCAATGGTTAGTAATGTTGACTGTCTTTTCATGTGCTCATTTGTCTGATGCTTATATTTAACCTGACCCTGACTAAAAATGTTAAAAGCATGGAGAGGAGATAAGATTTGTCTTGAAAAATGAAGCCCTGCCAGATTGTGATTCCCAAATCCAGTCCTGAATGGAGAAAAGAGAGCTGGCCATTAGCTCCACTGTTTATTAGAATTCTAATGTGTTTCTAAAGCAAGGGCATTTTAGTCAAATATAGTCACCCCTAATTATAATAGCATTCTTCTGAGCTACATAAAAGACATGAAATTTCTTTTTTTAAAATATATTTTATTGATTTTTCACAGAGAGGAAGGGAAGGGGATAGAGAGTTAGAAACATCGATGAGAGAGAAACATCGATCAGCTGCCTCTTGCATACCCCCGACTGGGGATGTGCCCGCAACCAAGGTACATGCCCTTGGCCAGAATCAAACCCGGGACCCTTCAGCCTGCAGGGTGACGCTCTATCCACTGAGCCAAACCGGTCAGGGCGAAATTTCTTTTTTGTTTCAATTATGTATTAGGAATCACATCTTAATTTTAGACATTCTTTATGAGTTATCATTGTTATAAATTTTATTTGGAGATACTCTGATTAGCCTCTTTAATTTGTAATAATCTATCAATATACTAAAAGTACATTCATTTCCTATCTCTTTGCAAACGTGTAATTTGTCTGTTATAGAAATGGGGAACTTGTCTGTTATAGAAAGTGCATTTACAAATGCATTGTTTCATTTTTAGATTATTTTTAAAAAGCGGTTATGCTGCTTAGGTTCTGAACATAGCTAGTGCAATTACCTCCTCATATTGTTTTCTTTCCAAATAGACATTTTGTCTCCTTTCTTCAAATATTTTCCCTTTATCTTTAACAGGTTGATTTAGTGAATATTGGAAGCTCTGACATAGTAGATGGAAATCACAAATTGACTCTTGGTTTGATTTGGAATATAATCCTCCACTGGCAGGTAAGAATTCTGATGAATCTCTCCTTTTTGGGTAACATGTTGCTGATTCTCGCTTTCATTTTTTCCCCCTTGACCTGCAAAACAAAAACGTGTACATCTCTAACAATGCAAAGGCCATTTCCATAGTGCTGCCTTTTAAGTTAGCATAACTAAGGTCATTTGAGATGTGAAGGAACAGCAGATTATAAAACAGATTCTAGCACATATGCAGAAATATTTTTCTAAATGTTATCTCACTGGGTAGAGATGAGGCAAAAAAGACAAGTGTCATCAACAGGGTAAGAAAAATATTTTTCACAAATATGAGTCTTCTATGACTTACCTTTAAGTGAACCTACATAGTTTTCGAAAACGAAAGGTATTTTTCCTGTTAATCAGTAATAAATCAATGAGACTTTGGGAATCTTATTGTATTCTCAATGTAAATTAACACCAATAAAAGAGTAGTGGGATATAATCATCTGTATGAGTATATGTGTTATACTTAAAAACTGACTTTATAATCTGATTTGGAAATGGCATTTTTTCTGAACTACTTCAGCATAGAGTTTTCTGAATGTCTATATTTATTGGACCTCTGCAAAACAAACAATGTCATTTGGTTTAGTGGAAAGAATAGTTTCTTTTCAGTCAGACTAACATGAACTTAAATTCAACTCCACCATTTACCATCTTAATGACATTGAATTCAATGCCATCCCTTTCTGAGCCATAATTCCCTCACTGTCAAAATAGAAAAAAAAATAAGAATGAACATCTATTTCATGTCAGGATTAAATGAGAGAATATCCATAAAGCACTCAGTACAGTGCACCATTTTCATTAGAGTTATATCACATGAATAATTATGATTGCTTAGAGTTTTCTACTCATATTTTAAGAACTTGAAAGATAATTATGTCTGCTTTTTTTACTAACAGAGATTACTTTTGTATTAAAAAGATTTAAAAAATGTTTTTATTGATTTTAGAGAGAGAGGAAGGGAGAGGGAGAGAGGCATAGAAACATCAATGAGAGAGAAAGATCAATACTGATTGGCTGCTTCCTGCACGACCCCCCTCCCCCTTACTGGGGATAGAGCTGCAACCAGGGCATGTGCCCTGACCAGGAATCAAACCAGTGAGCTCTTAGTGCATGGGTTGACACTCAACCACTGAGCAATAATGGCTGAGCTAAAACAGCTTTTTTTGAGATGTAATTTATTTGTTATAAATTTACCTGTTCTAAGTATAAAATTCAAAGTATACCAGACTGGTTTAGTTATGTTGTTCAAGGCTTCTCAAACTATTGTGAGGATGGAACAGTAGCTCCGCCCTCCCAATCCATAAAAGACTTTAGGATATTTACAGAGTTGTACACCATCACAACGATATAATTTTAGCACATTGCCACCACCCTAAAAATAAATCTCATGTTCATTTACAGTTACTCTTCACTCTCATCCCCCAGCCCTTGGCCACCATTAATCTATTTTCTGTCTCTATATGTTTGTATTTTGGGGCATTTCATATCAATGGAATCATATAATATGTGTTCTTTGATATCTGGCTCCTTTCATTGAGCATAATCTTTGAGGTGTATCCCTATTGTAGCAGGTATCACTATTTCATTTAGTAGGGTTGACTTTTTTTATGGAAGCATCCAAATCCTCAGAGGGAAGGAGGATGGGTTGACTTTTAATTTGAATTGTAGGTTGGTCCTGCTCAGGGTCAGACAGTATGTAGACTAGAGGTATACATACTCAACTTGGCAGCCATATTGTTCTTCCATTTGATCCCCATCCCCATGTCTTTTTATTCTAAGCACTCTGAACAGGCTCAGTCCTATTTCACAGTGATCTGGGAAGTGAAAGAGAATAACCATAGCGGCTGCCAATAGAGAATAACTCATACATACCTCAAATGAGCCAAAGGTTACCAATTTTGAGCCTTTTTCATATAGTGATGGTATCAAATAAAACCAGCAAAGCAACATTGGGCTCCTCACCCAACTGATTTGCTTCTGTTTCTCAGTATTACTCAAACTACCTTGAGAAAAGAACAGTTTTCTCCCCTTTTCCATTGTATGCAAAGAACAATGAAACTGAAGTGTTACCAACATGAAATAAAGACTCACAAAGCACAAGCCTATATTTTTATCATTAAATTGAACAGATGTAAAAAGACTTTGTCAAATTGCAAACAGAAATTTCTAATGGACTATCAATTGCTTTATTTATTTGATGGCCTGGTAACAAATGGTTCCTGGAGGGACCCCAGCTTGTAGAAAACACTTTGGGTTGCACAGAGGTTGGTCGTGACAAAGCCAGCAGGAAAACTTAGCACTGAACAGGACCTTCAAAGGGGATTTTAATTGTATTTATCATCAAAACTGTCTCTGATATGTCCTCACCATATCAGAGACAGTTTTGATGATATAGAGTTTCAAAACTAGCCTGTTGTATATTTTCTTCATATTTGCTTCTGAGCTTGCTCATTTTTTATTAGCATGTGTGTGTGTGTGTGGGGGGGGGGCTTTCACATCCAGGAATACCAGAAGTAATGCTTCTGCAGTCTTTCCTTGTCTGAGACCTCTCTGTTGTTTTCCATTTATGTCCTTGAATTACTATATCTTTGTGACTACAAGTACCTAGACTCTTTCCAGCTTCTGTCTTCTTATCTTATCTTTCTCTTCTATCACACTGCCCTGTTCTCCTAAAACTACAAATACACTAAAACTCCTCCTCCTCAGTACTTCTTATCATAACCCAATGAATCCCAAAAGATGTTTTCACCAAGCGTACGTATTTGCCTTCTTATTAAATAGTCAAAAAAGCCCTTGGATTTCTGCAAAGATTAAAGGACATTCTGGCCAACCTAATGTACTTTCCGTATTTATCAGACTAAGAATGGCATTAAAAGACGGAAAAATGTGAATCTTTTGTTCCAGTGCCACATACTATATTATTAATAGTGCTGTGTTTAGAGGCCTTCTCTTTGAACTTGTAAAAACTCAGAAATGTCAACCCTGTTTCCCCTGCCATTGTTTTTCCAGTTCCTACTTAACACTGTTAGGCTGGAAAATCATACCTATAGTGAAGAGTATGCATCTTTGAACACCATTGTTAAGTAGACAATGTGTGTTTGGCATCTTTTTCTTTCTTCTTTTTTTAAGTGTAAACCATCCTTTTATGGTGTTCAGCTCAGTTGTGGTAACCAGCTGGAGATGAAAACACACCCTAACAGGTGTGCTAGCAGAGGTCAGGACCGAGCTTTGCTGGCTAACTCAAAGGAAACAATTCCAGGGGTATTTCACACTAAAATGTTTATCTGATTTATTCTTTGTATAGCATACAAGAGGAAGGTGGTTTTCGCAATGCTAAAAGCCCTTACTGTGAATTCCTGCCTATGTATACCTAGTGGGAAGTAGACTTTGAGCTAATCAGCTTAATTAAGGCATGCCTTTAGGGCCAACACCTGTAGAAGGGAGAGGGTAACTGGAGTGAGAACAAGAGCCATAGTGCACACCCAACAGCAGCCTTATTCAACCCCATGGGGACTTTGGAGCTTGAATGAGCCTTTAGAGTTGTCTCAAATGGGCCTGAAATTAATGACCATTTCCTTTCATCAGTCACTAGATGTGGGTGACCCTAGGAAGGACATAGCCATAGGTGAGGTGACTGCAACCCAGTCCCTGAGGGGACTGACAGCTGAAGGCTGCCTGGTGACAAATGGAGAACAAGCCCTTCCTAGAAGGAGAATCTTGGTGGTGCCTCTCAATGCCTATCACATCTTCTTTGCCCTGTTAATTCCCAGTTACTTTTTGAAATCATTGATCAAAGACATTTCAATTTTTCCCTTTTAAAAACAGATGTATAGCTGTATGCATACACACATTTGTTTACATTGATTCTTTCTTTCTTAGAACAGTAAGCTCTGATTCTGGTAAATATTTCTGCTAAAAGACTCACCTTAGGACCAGCCCAGTGTCTGACTGAAGGTTGATCCTTAATAAAAATTTCTTGGTAATTGTCTTTCATATAGGAAAGGAAGACTGATGATTTCCTGTTGCCCTTTATTTTTTTCTCAGCAACATTTGCACCCAAGTAAAAGCAATACCAAAGAGGCTGAGGTTGATAACAGAATTAGTGACATAATGATGCAAAAGGAGTTTTGGATTGAATACTGGGTTGTCCTTTAACATTATGGGCATGGAGGGCAGTCTGGCCAAGCATTTTGTAAATGAATTCCATTCATCATGGAAGGGTTGCTGGATCAGTGCAAATTCATCACCACCACTGAGCCATTATCTACTGATTCTGACCTGGTTCAGCACAGGACACTAGGTACACATCCAGCAATCACTGTACATGGAGGTTGTGTACTTTATGACTTTAATGATGAGAAAAATTATGTATCTTTCATAACTATTTGACCTAATTTTCACTGAGTAACTGGCTAAATTAGCAGCTCAGGAAGGAATTAAGAAAACTGGATAATCTTTCCCTAACTAATTTAGCTATCAAGGGATGGTGACAAGTAAAAGCAAATATTTCACATCATTACCACGTTTACAAAACATCATCTCAAATCCTTTCAAGTATTTTAAAGTTAGATTTAATATCCTAAATTTTGCACTGAATCTGTTATGAAAAGATGACTAACATTGTAGATGTTAAAATATGTATTTCCCATAAGGGCATTTGTTAACTTCTGCATGGATGAAGAAGCAAAATAAAATATCATATTTAGAATACACAATAAATATTCATCATACGATCAAACGGTGGTGGTACAGAGACCTCACACTAACCAAAAGGAAAGCCCTGGTTGGTAAAACCTAATCACATTTACTTCTATACTTCCTTCATGTATATAATAAGGGGCCTGACTTATATAAATAAGTAGTATAGTAATTATTTCCATAATAGAATATGTAGACGGTTTGTTCTATAATGAGGTGTCACTGCTTTCTTGGAACCTAGAAAAAAATGTTTAGAGTGGATTTCGGCATCAGATTAGTAAGAAGAATGAAACTGAAATACAATAACCTGCAGAATGGCATTTGCTTTGTACAAAGCCTAGAAGGAAATGTTCAGAAAATACTAAACAATACACCAAGAGTCTGGCTTTTTTCTCCTTTGGTCGAGTCTTGGTTTCCACTTCTGTTCTGGTGGGGGCGGGGGGGCGGGGAGGGGGGACTAGGAAGCAAGGCCCAGCCGGCAGCTGCTGCTTCGCCTGAGTAGGGTTCCCAGATTTTGACACAGAGCCACCTGGATCCTCCTATCTGCGGGCTGTGCATCCCGGGCTGTGTGTCCTGTCTAGTTCGCCTTCATCACGCCACAAGTGACATCGGGTCTGGCGTTCATTTCCTTGGTTCTCTATCCGGCATTCTCAGTAGCCACCTTCCTGCTGGCAGCTAGTGTTCCTACCCGTCCTCTACTTCCTGTTTGCTGAGCCAATAAGCTGAACGACACGTGGCACGTGGCGGGGCTTGTGCTGACCCATGGTGGACCTCTGGCGACTTGGCGTCCCTCATGTCTTTCGCCATCTCCATTGCATAAAATCCTTGGACTCGGCTTCACAGGCAGCCAGGGCATTAGGCTTCTTTGCTGCCACATGTACTTACAATGGACTTCTACCTGCTTTTGAACATCGCGGCTTAATTCCTCCAACGAGGGGACTCCGCAGGCGAGACCATAGCTGACGAGGTGGAAGGAAAGTATTAGGATTGGCGGTAAGGAGCCACAGGCGATCTCACTCTTGCACTTTGCGGCCAGGTGATCTCTTGTGCTGAGAAGGAGGCCATGGCTTCCCAGAGAGCAGCAGCTGCTGTTGCTGAGTAGCCTGTCTCCTCACAGCCCCAAGGTGATTTTCCTGAACCCAGCACACAAGACAGTGCCCCTCGGCCTGGCATTATCTAACCACCCTACACGTGAGGGCATCTTGAATGTTCTGCACCATCTTTTCATGTTTGCCCCACAGACCGTAAGCCCTTAAGCTTCTGCTGAAAACAAGCACTAGGGAACAAAGCAGGTAGAGCCTGCGGGAGTGGGGGTGGGGAGGGAGGACATGTAAGACAGAAGCCACCACAGGGCCAACATGCCAGGCCCCACTGTTTTTTCTGGGTCTCCATTTGGTGCCTCGGTTAGTGCCAGGCACTTTGTTGACAATGATCCTTCCGAAGTTCTTTTGTTCAGGGGACACCAGCTCCCTTTTCATTCTAGGCAGGGAG
The DNA here is from genome assembly GCF_964212035.1 of Myotis nattereri. Taxonomy (NCBI): domain Eukaryota; kingdom Metazoa; phylum Chordata; class Mammalia; order Chiroptera; family Vespertilionidae; genus Myotis; species Myotis nattereri. The sequence continues at coordinate 24,312,169 of NC_138078.1, read as the reverse complement.
AAAATGGATCTTTGCCCTCCCATTTAGGAGAGAGTGGGTCTCAGTGCCCCTAACTGGCTCCTCACACCCTTGGAGACGATGTTTTTGGTGAAATGACTATTCTGGTCCTAAGACTGTTTCATAGAAAAGCTCTTAGACTTGCTTATTAGGTCCAAAATATCAAAGGTACCAAATAATGAAACAACAGTGACAGTGTCCAGGGTAGCCAAGCAGGCCCACCCAGACCTTCTCTTTCCCTGGGGCCTCCCCCAGCAGGTGGGAGGTCTTCCAGCCCAGGACAGTGTGCTTCTAGACACCAGAGCAGGTCTCCTAATAAACCACTTCCCGAGAACTGAGATGTGCCATCTATGTTCACCTAAACACCTATGCTGTGTATGTATCCTCAATGGGGTTTTGTAACTGTATGTTTTTTATACCAAAGCTTCCTAAATGGCATTCCCTTCAGCCTGAGAGGCCTCACAAATGAGCCAGAGTTCTGGACACATGCTTTGGGTGGGCATTTTGTAACCTTTCCACTCTCATAAGTGAATTTCTTAGGCTGAAAAAAAGGCATAAAGGTTTAAACCAGACTGACCACCACAAACAAATCACCACAAAACAAAAAAGCAAGGTAACAGAGCCACAGCATTTAGAGTTAAATATTCTTTTCTTTTGTTGATTTTTTGTTCTTTATTTTACACTAGAGCTGCGGTTTTGGTTCTCAACCTGTGGGTTGCGACCATCAGAAAATACATATAGCATATCAGATATTTACATTATGATTCATAACAGTAGCAAAATTACAGTTATGAAGTAGCAACAAAAATAGTTTTATGGTTGGGGGTCCCACAACATGAGGAACTATATTAAAGGGTCTCAGCATTAGGAAGGTTGAGAGCCACTGAACTAGAGGCCTGGTGCATGAAATTTGTGCACAGGGAGGGTCCCTAGTCCTGGATGGCAATCAGGGCTGATCAGGTTCTCCACCTCCTGCCTCCTCCTTCCCTTGCTCCCTCAGTGCCCCACCGCCACCGCTGGTCACCTGCCATGTTCTCCGCCGCCCCCTGGTGGTCAGTGCACATCATAGAGAGTGATCGAACCTCGGTCTCCCAGTCAAACTCCTGAGGGGACAATTTGCATATTAGCCTTTTATTATATAGGATAGGCCAAGTCATTTCTATCTTTTTTCCACTTTGGTCAGTAAACATAATTTGCATTATTTTAAGTTATAGTATAAACCTAGGGGATTTAATCTTCTATAGTTTGTCCTTTGATTCTTACAATAACCTTGTATGCATAGTTAAAGAAACAGAGGTCTAAAATGGTTAAGTTGCCCAATTAACATAATTCTGTAATAGCAAAGGCAAAATTTAAATCTAGGCTTTTAAAAAAGTAAGCCCAACCTGGCTGGTGTGCTCAGTGGTTGAGCATCGACCTATGAACCAGGAGGTCACGGTTCAGTTTGATTCCCGGTCAGGGCAGTTGCTGGGGTTGTGGGCCCTATCCCCAGTGTGGGACATGTAGGAGGCAGCCAATTAATGATTTTCTCTCATCATTGATGTTATTTCTCTCTCCCTCTCCCTTCCTCTCTGAAATCAACTTTAAAAAAAAGTAAGACCAATCTTTTAGCCACTGTGCTATTCTACTTATCCTAGAACCACTAATATATCTTAAGTCTAATGTTTTATACATTCCCTTCTCTAGCATATCTACTGAAAGTTAGAAGATGATCCGTTCTAAAAATTAAAAATTAATAGTTTAACATGGCAGAATCCAGAATTGATGTTAGCCATACTCAACCAATGGTATATCATAGATACTAACCAATCATAAGAGACTCCTAATTAGAATGAACTGGTAGAATCTATTATTTCTTATTACTAATTGACCCTAAAATTCCCATTATTTTTTTAAAATATATTTTTATTGGTTTCAGAGAGGAAGGGAGAGGGGGAGAGTGATAGAAACATCAATGATGAGAGAGAATCATTGTTCGGCTGCCTCCTGCACACCCCCTACTAGGGATCAAGCCCACAGCCCAGGTATGTGCCCTTGACCAGAATCAAACCCAGGACACTTCATTCCGCAGGCCAACACACTGTCCACTGAACCAAACCAGCTAGGGCAAGTTCCCGTTATTTATTACTGAAGATAAGGACATTCAAATATAAGTTTGTGTGATTCTTGTTCAGGGAATGCATTTTCTCATGAAAATTTCATTCCACACATAGGTCAAAAATGTAATGAAAAATATCATGGCTGGATTGCAACAAACCAACAGTGAAAAGATTCTCCTGAGCTGGGTCCGACAATCAACTCGTAATTATCCACAGGTTAATGTCATTAACTTCACCACCAGCTGGTCTGATGGTCTGGCTTTGAACGCTCTCATCCACAGTCATAGGTAAGGAGACTGCTGAGCCATTGAATAATTTTTATAAGTATTGGGTTAGAGATTGATATTTTTTTCTCCAATGTAGTTCCAGATCATTCCCCACTATGCAATGTGTTATGTGTGTTGACCATGTTTATCTAACCATGCACTGGAATGCACCGAATAAGAATATTTACTGGTTTTTTTTTATGTGATATATAATTTACCTGTTGATTAAATGACCAGAGCACGAATATGGTTATGGTGGAGGAGAGGATCAACATATTTGAAATAAAAAATCTACCAGAAAACCAAGGTTATTTTTTGACTTTGCTAAGAATGCAGTTTGTCTTTATATACAAATAATGTGTTAGTATGAGTTCAAACTATAGAGCTAAAAATGGTTCCATATCTCATGTGAGTGGCTGTAGTAAAATTAATTATCATCATCAAATTAATAATTATAAAAAGAAACATTTTGCTTATCCCTACACACTTAGATAGCAAATACCATAAGGCCCTGTATATTTTTTATATTTCGGAGTTAAAAGAGACTCTGAGCAGCTTAGCAATCAAAGAAGGCAAAGAGCAGACCACAGTTAATTTTATGACTCAGGGCTCAGAATACCAAAAGAAATAATTGCTCTGGAACAGCAAAGCAATTGCTATTAAACAAGAGAGAGAGTTCTTCTGTGAATCTTCATACAAAGTATAGAAAGAGACTTGACTTGGGTGGTGCATACACAATGCAACATGCAGATGATTTATTATAGAAAAATAATAATTCAGTGTAATTTAGTGAACCAAATGTCCTTAACTCTATTCCACACAATAGTATACATTCTAAGATAAAAAATACTTGTTTGAATTTTCTTGTATAAAGGAGCTCAGTAAATGAATGAAAAAAAGTTCAAGAAAAAGCAAAACAACATGGTAAATACACATATAATGCATTCATATATTACTATATAATATTGAAATATATATTACCTGTATAATACATTTACTCTAAGGAATATCTACTTTGGTTTTCCTATTATCTATCTGTTTTACCAAACCCAATTTCCAGGGTCAAAACATTACTTTATTAACTGTGTTTGAAATGTCACTGGACTCTACCTTCCCTAATTTTCAATACAGCTTATCTTTCTTTTCCTGTGTCAGTCTTGCTTCTAGAAAAGTCCAGAGTATGAATTTTCTTCAAGGTAAAACTCAATCCAAAGAGCAAAGGCTCTCTAAATAGGCATCTTTGTTGGGTGTCTTGCTCCAGCTGGGTTTAATTAACCCCATTCAGGTTGAGTTTTCAGGTGAAGGATTCAGCAACCTGATTTTCCAGAGGAGGCAGGCTCCCACTCACTGGGTATGTTAAGCAATGTTAACACCTTTGTTTTTCATAAATATAACACAATGAAAAATTTTCCACAGCTTCAGTGCAGCCTTACAAGAAGGAATAGAGATGTTCATTCTGCATAAGTCAGCACTCATTTATGCAGCCACATGCTCCCAGTAAGGGCCTGAACATATTGATCTTGTACACATTTGCAGATGAATAGAAATAGCAAGGATCAGGTCATGCAGTGCTTGTTGGCTCTTTAATATTTTCTTTTCAAGTGGAAGACTTCAATCCTTCATACACTACATTTGTTCATATTATACTTCATGAATTCTGAATATGTTTGTAAATAATACAGTAAACATATTCAGATTGCCCGCTGTGTCAGTCTCTGACCCACTCTTTCTCTGGCAAAATATCTTCATTTATATATTCTCTCCTGTCATGTTGAATGAGTCAACCACAACTACCTTTTTATGCAAAACTTTTCAAGAGCTTTCTCACAGTTGATAATATCTTTCATGAATCATCTCCTTTTTGTCTCTGACAGATGTTCATATTGTTTAAGAAAAAAATGGTTGAACTTTTTGTTCTAAGGTTATTGCCATTGGTATACTTAGAAATGTCATGAGGTGTCCTGATTTCAACAATTGAGTGACTAAGCTCTATAGGACAAAGGTATACACTTAATATAAAACATTAGGGATGGATAAAGAGCTTTGTGGTTAGAATATTTGTGGGTTTATAGCTATTTAAGGATACATTTTATCTTAATATGTAAGAAATTAAAAGTATTATCTTAAAACACAAAGTCCAGGACAGTGTCATTAAAAGGAAGCCACATTTTACTTTTATGGGAAAAAAACAAATGATAATTGATTAGAAATATGCTCAAAATATGCAGATTAGTTGCTATAAATTAAAGTTGCAATTAAGTTTTCTTCCTAATAGCTTATTTTAATTGGTTACCATAGAATAAACACAGCATATGGTTTTTTAAAAAATTCTTTTTTGTTTAAAGTATTACATATAATATTACATATGTTTCCTTTTTCCTCCATTGACCTCTCCCTGGCCATCCCCATCCCCCAGGACATACCCTTACCCCCTTAGTGTCTGTGGCCATTGGTTATGCTTATATGCATGCATACAAGTCCTTTGGTTGATCTCTTACCCCTCTCCCCTGCCTTCCCTCTGAAGTTTGACAGTCTGTTCAATGCTTCTCTGTCTTTGGAACTATTTTTGTTCATCAGTTTATGTTGTTGATTATATTCCACAAATGAGTGAAATCATGTGATATTTTTCTTTCTCTGACTGGCTTATTTCACTTAGCATAATGCTCTCCAGGTCCATCCATGCTGATGCGAATGGTAATAGTTCTTTCTTTTTTACAGCAGTGAGTGTACTATTCTGTTACATAGATGTACCACAGTTCTTTTTTTTTAAAAAAAAATATATATTTTATTGATTTTTTTACAGAGAGGAAGGGAGAGGGATAGAGAGTTAGAAACATCGATGAGAGAGAAACATCGATCAGATGCCTCCTGCACAACCCCCACTGGGGATGTGCCCGCAACCAAGGTACATGCCCTTGACCAGAATCGAACGTGGGACCTTTCAGTCCGCAGGCCGACACTCTATCCACTGAACCAAACCGGTTAGGGCTGTACCACAGTTCTTTAATCCAGTCATCTGCTGATGGGCACTTAGGCTGTTTCCAAATCTTAGCTATTGTAAATTGTGCTGCTATGAACATAGGGGTGCATATGTCCTTTCAGATTTCTTGGGATATATTCCTAGAAGTGGGATTACTGGGTCAAATGGGAGTTCCATTTTTAAATTTTTTTAGGAAACTCGATACTCTTTTCCACAGTGGCTGTACCAGTCTGCAGTCCCAACAGCAGTGCACGAGGGTTACATATGTTTGTAAATAATCCACATCCTCACAAGCACTTGTCATTTGTTGATTTTTTGATGATAGCCATTCTCACAGGTGTGAGATCATATATCATTGTCGTTTTGATTTGTATCTTTCAGATGTTTTCGTATGTCTCTTGGCCTTCTGTCTGTCCACTTTCAAAAAGTGTCTATTAAGTCCATTGCCCATTTTTTGACTGGATTGTTTATCTTCCTTTTGTTAAGATGTATGAGTTCCCTATAAATTTTGGAGATTAGGCCCTTATTGGATATAACATTGGCACAATATGCTCTCCCATGCAGTAGGCTGTCTTTTTGTTATGTTGATGGTTTCTTTTCCTGTGCAGAAGCATTTTATTTTGATGTTGTCCCATTTGTTTATTTTCTCCTTAGTTTACATTGTCCCAGGAGCCATATCAGTAAAGCTATTGCTACAACATAATGTCGTATATTTTGCTTCCTGTGGATTCTTCTAAGATTTTTATGGTTTTCTGTTTTACGTTTAAGTACTTTATCCATTTTGAGTTTATTTTTTGTGTATGGTATAAGTTGGTCGTCTAGTTTCATTTTTTTCCCATGTATCTGTCCAATTTTCCCAACACCATTTATTGAAGAGACTATCTTGACTCCATTGTATGCTCTTGCCTTTTTTGTCAAATATTAATTGAGTATAATGGCTTGGGTCCATTTCTGGATTCTCTGTTCTGTTCCATTGGTCTATGTGTCTGTTCTTGCACCAGTACCAGACAGTTTTGAGAAACATGGCTTGGTAATATAGCTTGATATCTGGTATTGTGATCCCTCCAACTTTATTCTTCTTTCTTAGGATTGCTGTGGCTGTCCAGGTTCTTTTTTAATTCCAGATGAATTTTTGGAGAGTTTGTTCTAGATCTTTGAAAAATGCCTTTGGCATTTTAATGAGGGTTGCATTGAAACTGTAGATTGCTTTGGGTAGTATGGGCATCTTAATGATGCTGATTCTACTGATCCATGGACACAGTATGTTCTTCTTCCATTTGTTTGTCTTCATCTATCTCTTTTTTTCAATGTCCTGTTGTTTTTTGAGTACAGGTCTTTTATCTTCTAGTTAAGTTTATTTCTAGGTATCTTAATTTTTTTGGTGCAAAGGTAAAGGGATTTTTTTTTGTGCTTCTCTTTCTGTGAGTTAATTATTGGTATATAAAAAGGCTATAGATTTCTGGGCGTTGATTTTGTATCCTGCTACATTGCCAAATTTATTTATTAGGTCTAGTAGTTTTTTGATGGAGTCTTTGGGGTTTTGTATGTATAGTATCATGTCATCTGCAAATAAGGAGAGTTTTACTTCTTTTCCAATTTGGATGCCTTTTATTTCTTCTTGTCTGATTACTATGTCTAGCACTTCCAGTACTATGTCGAACATGAGTAGTGAAAGTGGGCATCCCTGTCTTCTTCCTGTTCTTAGGGGAAATGGTTTTAGTTTTTGCCCATTGAGTATGATGTTGGCTGTAGGTTTGTCATATAAGACTTTTATTATGTTGAGCTATGATCCCTCTATTCCCACTTTGCTGAGAGTTTTTATCAAGAAAGGGTGTTATGTTTTGTCAAATGCTTTTTCTGCATCAATTGATATGATTATGTGATTTTTATCTCTCAGTTTGTTTATGTGATGTATGACGTTTATTGATTTGCAGATGTTGTACCATCCTTGCATCCCTGGAATAAATCCCACTTGGTCATGGTGTATAATCTTTCCAATGTAATGCTGGATCTGATTTGCTAGAATTTTGTTGAGGATTTTAGCATCTATATTCATCAGAGATATTGGCCTGTAATTCTCTTTCTTTGCAGTGTCTTTATCTGGTTTTGGGATTAGGGTAATGCTGGCTTCATAAAGAGAGCTTGGAAGTGTTCCTTCCTCTTGAATTTTTTTGAATAGTCTGAGAAGGAAAGGTTTTAGTTTTTCTTTAATGTTTCGTAAAACTCCCCTGTGAAGCTCTCTGGCCCAGAGCTTTTGTTTGATGGAAGTTTTTTGATTACTGCTTCAATTTCCTCCATAGTTATCGGCCTATTCAGATTTTTTTATTCTTCCTTATTGAATTTTGGAAGGTCATATTTTTCTAAGAATTTGCCCATTTCTTCTAGATTGACCAGTTTGTTGGAATAGAGTTTTTCATAGTATTTTTTTTTTTTACAATTCTTTTTATTTCTGTGGGGTCTGTTTTTATTTTGCCTCTGTCATTTCTGATTGTGTTTATTTGGGTCCTCTCTCTTTGCTTCTTGGGGAGCGTGGCTAGAGGTTCATAAATCTTGTTTCTCCTTTCAAAGAACCAGCTCTTAGTTTTGTTGATCTTTCGTATTGTTTCTTTGGTCTCTATGTCATTTATTTCTGCTCTGATATTTATTATTTTCTTCCTTCTGATCACTCTATGCTTTTCTTATTGCTCTCTAATTCTTTAAGTTGTAGAGTTTGATAATTTATTACCAGTTTTTCTTGTTTTTTTGAGGTATGCCTGTAGTGCTATGAACTTCTCTCTCAGGACTGCTTTCACTATGTCCCATAGATTTTGGATTGTTGTGTTTTCATTGTCATTTGTTTCCAGGATGTTTTTTTTCTTCTTTGATATATCTGGTAAACCAATGATCTATAATAATAAAAGCATAATATGCAAATTGACCAAATGACCAAACAGCAGAATGACCATCTGGACAACCTTCCAGACGACCACTCTGTGACATCCACTGGCACCAGGCCAGCCACGGTGGGTGCGATGCAATTGGTTAGGGGCCAGCCATCTCTCCATGATCGCCCTGCAGAGGGAGGCCTAGGCCACTGGCTGGCGGGGCAATCGATCAATTGGGGGGCTCCATGATCACCCCAAAGAGGGAGGCCCAGGCTACATGGAGGCGGCACTGCAGTGGGTAGACGGGGCCTCCCTCTGCGAGGGCAATCCATCCCTGAGCGCCGGCCAGTTGGGCAGGGCCTACCTCTTTGGGGTGATCGATGGCAAAGCTCTCAGAGTGTGAGAGGGCACAGGCCAGGCTGAGGGACCAACCACTCCCTCCTGAGTGCATGAATTTTGTGCACTGGGCCTCTAGTTTAATAATATGCTATTTAGCCTCCAAGTGTTTGAATTTATTTGATTGGTTTTATTATAGTTTATTTCTAATATTATGCCATTGTGATCTGAGAAGATGCTTGATATGTTTTAAATCTTGAATTTGAAGAGATTTTGCCTGTGTCCCAATATGTGGTCTATCTTTGAAAATGTCCCATGTGCACTAGAGAAGAATGTATATTCTGTAGCTTTGGGGTGAAATGTTCTGAAGATGTTGATTAAGTCTATCTGATCTAGTGGGTCATTTAGGGTTGCTATTTCTTTGCTGATTTTTTGTCTAGAGGATTTATCCGGTGATGTAAATGGGGTATTAAAGTCCCCTACTATGATTACATTATTGTCATTCTCTCCCTTGATATCTTCCAGAAGTTTTTTTATGTATTTCAGTGCTCTTGCATTGGGTGCATATACTAATATGTTTACCAGAGTTGTATCCACTTGTCGTATCGATCCCTTTAGTATTATGAAGTGGCCTTCCTTATCTCTTGTTATGGCCTTCACTTTGAGGTCTGTTTTGTCAGATATTGCTGCCCCAGCCTTTTTTTCATTTCCATTTGCCTGAAAAATATTTTTCCATCCCTTCACTTTCAGCCTTGTGTGAGTCCCTTTTCCTGAGGTGGGTCTCTTATAGACAGCATATATATGGGTCATGTATTCTTATCCATCCAACCACTCTGTCTTTTGATTGAAGCATTTAGTGCATTTACACAGCACATGGTTTTAAAAGTAAGTCAGACAACAACATCGATGGACCTCGAGGATATTATGCTAAATGAAATAAGTCGGACAGAGAAAGACAAATACCATATGATTTCACTTATGTGTGGAATCTAAAGAATAAGAAAAATGAATGAACAAAATAGACATAGACTCAGAGATACAGAGAACAGACTGATGGTTGCCAGATGGGAAGGGGTGGTTAGCGGGATGGGTAAAAAGGTGAAGGTATTACTATTTTGTAACTACCAATGCACAAATTGGTAGTTACAAAATAGTCATGGGGATGTGAAATATAGCATAAGGAAGATAGTCAATAATATTGTAATAACTATGAATGGTACCAGGTGGGTACTAGATTTATTGGGGGGATCACTTTTTAAAAAATAATTATTAATTGATTGACTTTCAGAGGGATAGGAAGGGAGAGAAAGAAAGAGAGAGAGAGAAAAAAAGAAACATTGTTTTGTTTTTTCACTTATTTATGCACTCATTGGTTGATTCTTCTATGTGCCCTGACCTGGGATTGAGTCCACAACCTTGGCTTATGTGGACAATGCTCTAACCAACTGAGCTAATCAGCAAGGGCTAGATCACTGTTTAAATTCTATAAATGCCTAACCATTATGCTATACAAGTGAAACTAATATAAAATAATATTGAATGTCAACTGTAATTGAAAAATTAAAAAATAAAAAAAAATAAAAGAACAATCCCATAAAATAAAATATATACAGGAAAAAAAAGTAAGTCAGATGTGTGTAAAGGAAAAAATCAAGCAAAATGTGTATTCATGACCCTAACCCTACCCCATCACACTCCACTTCCTAGAAGTGGTCCCCCGCTTCTTTTATTCTTTCTGATAGTCATAATTATGTATTTTTCTTTCCTGATTAGTTGATTTCTGAAAGTATATGGATTGCCTCCTTAATACAAAGCTGCAAACCAATAGTAATTTTATGTTCTTTTTATTTTTTTTCCAATAGTAATTTTAGTTTATAATAAAGAGCATTTATTTGAGCAAAAGGAGCTCTAATCCTGGGGACACAGATTCAGGTAGCAACCTAAATTGTGCTCCACTGAGACTAAGGGGAGGCTACCTGATATGGCACAAGTTTCCTCACAGCTTCTCAATTAGGTCTATTTTATGTAAATGACAAATACAAATCACGCAGTTCTCTTTGGACAGGGCAGGTCTCAGTCCTTGGTAGAAAGACAAAACCAGGGTTTCCCTGTAGTGTTGAATATGGTGAAACAAGTGAGCCATACTAGGGAAGCTTAGAGTTCAGTCTGAGAAGCCCCTGTCAGTAATTGTCTGCTAGACTCATTATTTATAAAATGTGGGCTTTAGGTTGACCATGGGGAGTCCATCTCAGCAGATAGATTCCTTCTTGGGGTTCATATCAGATTAATCTTTCTTCTCTGGGTCTACAAAACCAACAAATATTACTGTTTATCCCTATATATTTCCTAGTTTGATTACCATTTTAAAATAATTTGATTACTATTTAAAAATAATACTATTTTAAAATAATTACATTATTCTTGTAATTGTTACCTGTATTACTTAAAATGATAGTGATGCACCTTTTTTCAAATTTAGACAACATCTGTTGACTATCTGTTATGAAGAATGAGGACATTTTCACACTTATACTTACTTCCTCCTCTTCTCCTCTCCACCTTCCATTTTTTTAAATTATATTATCACTAGAGGCCTGGTGCATGAAATTCTTGCATGGGTAGGGTCCCTAGGCCTGGCCAGCGATCAGGTCTAATCTGTGAGGCAACCAGTGGGGGATCAGGGCCCCCGCTTGCACCTGCCTTGGGCTGATGCCACCTGATCGCGGGCCCTGCCCCCTGCCATCACCGCTGTTCACTGTCTTTGGGGTGACCGGTGGGGTGATTGGGACCCCCGCTTGCACCCGCCTTGGCCTGGTGCTGCCTGCTCATCTGCTCCACCATCCCGCCACAGTACCACTCTCATTGGGGCCCATCAGGGCCGGCAGTGCCTCCACTGCCGCCTGCTGCCAGCGCCGTGTCGCTGACATCCTCCACGTTCTGCGCCGCCCCTTGGTGGTCAGCGCATGTCTAACTCCCGATTGGTCGAACTCCTGCCTGTGGGGACAATTTACATATTAGCCTTTTATTATATAGGACTAGAGGCCCGGTGCACGAAACTCATGCGGGGGGAGGGATCCCTCGGGGGATGTCCGACTGCCGGTTTAGGCCTGATCCCACAATCTGGGACTGCTGGCTCCCAACTGCTCACCTGCCTACCTTCCTGATTGCCCCTAACTGCCCCCACTCCTGGTCTGGTCACCCCCAACAGCACCCCCAACAGCCTGGTTGCCCCCAACTTCCCACCCCACCAGCCTGGTTACCCCTAACTGCCTCCCCCACTGGCTTGGTCACCCCCACATGCCCCCCGCCAGTCTGGTTGCCCCTCATTGTCCCCACCCTGCCAGCCTGGTCACCCCCAACTGCCCCCCCTGCCAGCCTGGTGGTCCCATGCAGCCTGCTGTTCACTCGCCACCCTGCAGGACTGTTCCCCCCATGCAGTCTGCTGTTCAGTCATTTGTTCACCCCTCAGTGCTCCCCTGCCAGTCTGGTCACCCCACACAGTCTGTTTGGTTGTCCGTTCGGTTGTTTTGGTTGCAACGGTCGCTTAGGCATATATATATATATTTTTTTTTTCTTGCATCAGCAATGTTTCTAACATTTATATCTGTTCTGTAAGTATAGGTATTCTTGGCTTGAGTTTATAAGTTGAAAATTTGTTGTTGTTTTATAAATATAACTAACCATAGAACAAAGTAATGAAATTTAATGTTTTTAAGGAATTATTATTTTGTGGGCAGTCTATTAAGTAAAATATCCCATATATTTCTCATTACATAGATACAGTGATTAGCCCCATTTTACAAATTGGAAAACTAAGGCATTTAGAAGTTATGTGGTTTCCCTAAGACCATTTGTCTAATATGTGGTGGAATTAGGATTTGATTTATAGAAGACATTGCTTATCTACTAGTCTATGTTGTATAATTCAATATGTTTCCTCAAAATACTGGTAATCCTTAATTACGTTTCCCTTACTTATGAATTGTAGTCTAGGTTAGCATGGGCAGGTATGTGGCTTTCCTCTACAATTGGTTAGTTTTACAATTCTTCATACATTTGAAAATCATAGTTATGTAAAATGTTAATTACTGATGAGTTTCAATGGTTTAAAACAATTAATTGGAGTAATTTTAATTCTAGAAGGCACCTCAAAGGCCATTTCATATAATTCCTTCTTTTTCAAATGAAAACACATCTACACGATGGAATACCATGCTGCTGTAAAAAAGAAGGAACTCTTACCATTTGCAACGGCATGGATAGAACTGGAGAGCATTATGCTAAGTGAAATAAGCCAGTCAATGAAGGAAAAATACCACATGATCTCACTCATTCATGGATAATAGAGACCATTATAAACTTTTGAACAATAATAGATACAGGGGCAGAGCTGCCTCAAACAGATTGTCAAACTGCAGCGGGAAGGCCGGGGAGGGTTGGGGGGCAGGAGGGAGGGGGATAAGAGATCAACCGAAGGACTTGTATGCATGCATATAAGCATAACCAATGGACATAAGACACTGGGGGGTAGGGGAGGCCAGGGGATTGTCAAGAGCCGGGGAAAAAAAAGGGACACATATGTAATACCCTTTGTAATACTTTAAGCAATAAAACAATAAAAAAAAGGAAAAAGGCCACCAACAACCTGTGTGGCCCTGGGTGAGTTTCTACTATCACTGGCAAAAAAAAAAAAAAAAAAAAAAATACTGAAGTTTAAATAGATTACATGACTTAGATAAGTTCTTGCTTAGGTCTTTAGTTAGTGGCCAAGGAGAAGGGGGTGGGGATGAAAAGAAGAGAGTTAGAATACAGAAACAATTTTATTCTTCCCCATCATACTCATTTAATCTTGGTTACTCTACTGTAGGAGAGAAAACTACTTTCCCACACTCGCCCACCTATATTCCTTTTCACTCCCATTACTGAGAAATGAAAAAATGAATATGGGCAGAGGTTGCATAGTGAAGTTCAAGTTTCCCCAAATAGTCTAGAATTTAAATTTTCTTTCTTTTTTTTTTTTCAAGGACCTTAGGTTTTAATAATCATAATAAGTTGTACTGTGTGTTGAATTCTTTGTATTCCTTCCTTTGCAAGTGCTTTTCATACATTTACTCCTGTAACCCTCACCACACTGCATGAGGTAGATACTGTAATCCCCACTTTACAAATGAGGAAAGCGAGGCTTGGAGTGGCTAAGAAACCTGTGTGGTAGAACCAGGATTCAGACCCTAAAGTAGTTAGCAATATGGTTACAAAGGAATAGATGTTCATTCTCTGATCAGCCACGTGAGAGAGAGGCTACCCTAACTTGGGAAGCTGGGGAACAGCTTCACAGAAGGGTGGACTGGGGCACGATGGAACTTTCCTGCAGGGAGAAGAATGCCATGCAGAAGTGAGAGCATAACCAGAGGTGGCAGGACAGGCAGGAACAGTCAGGCTTGGCAGGGTCCCTTGACGTGGTGTCGCGTGGGATGGATTGAGCTGGCGATGAGGTTGGAGCTCAGACTCGCAGCTGCCACCTGCCCCGCCTCACTTCCTCTGACAGTCCGTACCCCTCTCAGTGCTCCCGGGTCCAGAACCATCCTGGTGGGTGTTGGGACTGAAGGAAATCATACCGTGCATTCCCCGCCCCAGTCCAACCTCTGTCTGCTGATGAAATCGAGTTAATGTGTGCATTTGATGCACCAGGAGAGGAAGGTGCGGCAGGGCATTCGGGGAACACGGGAATGCTGAGAGGATGAGGTGGCGAACTGTCTGCAGGAGAGCATGGGGCCTCTCGGGAAGGCTAGCACCTCGGACCCCGCACCCCGCTGCTCATGAAGGTCTGGGACCGGGGGCTCGCCAGGCCTGCAGTAACGTATGCTGCCTGTTCCGGCTGCAGCATCGCACAGTCGCCTTTCCGTCATGTTGTGGGTGCAGCGAATCAGACTTTAAAACCCACCTGTCGGGACAGCAGCTATGTTGCCTGAAGGGTCTTTTGTTTCAACTGTCCTCAGAGCAGTGTTCATCTCTGAGGATTGTATTTAAGCTTCTGGTGCCTCGTTTAAGTAATTTCTAAGAACAAAATTCCAGTGAGTGTGGATCCTGCAGTGCCGTTGCCAGAAGAGGCGAGGGGGAGGAAGAATTTGGAGTGTTCGCCATTAAAGCAGCTCTGCTCCATTCAGGGAAATCCGACTGGCAGTGGGCATCTTGCCCTGGTTTGCTGAAGCCGAGTTTCTGGTTAGATGCCAGAGCCTCACTCCAGGGGCCTGAAGAAAAACACGCATTTACTCAGCTTCTTCATGACCCTCAGTCCCTAAACCCAAAGTCACAGTGTGAGGGTGGGTTAAACGACACTCAGTTCTTATTGTCTCAGTCAGACGATGGCTGATGGGGCCGGTGGGACGGTGCGTGGGGCGGAGGGAGGCAGCAGAGCGCTGGGTCCAGGCTGGTGCCACTCGCTGCACATGTGCTTGTCGCAGGAACCAGAGGTGAGGCGCCCCAGGTGCCGCTGCTCTCGGGCGGCTTTGGGTCTAGGAGAGGTTTGTGAGAAGGTGTCGGGTCAGCAGAACTGTTAAATCTATGCAAGTGCCCAGTGGCAGGGCATGGACCTTGGAGTTAACACAGGAGAAGGCAGTTTCATAACAAGCACGTTGTAATCCCTGAGGACTACAACTGCTCGGCTACGGGCACCTGTGCTGGGGAGCAGCAGCACCCGGACCACTTGTGCTGAAGGGAGAACGTGGGGAAAGGCTGAGGCGGTGGCTCTCAGCCGCGGCTGCACACTGGCATCACCCGCAGTTAAATACAGTGGTGCCTGGGCCCCAGGGCTCTGGTGGACTGGGAGAATTTAAATTTTATTTCTTATAGTCTTCCCACTACTGGAGGCAGCTCTGAATTTATACATATTTTAGGTTCTAAAAAATTGTTAGCTGTTTTGTGTAACTTGGAATAATTAGGGTATTTAAGGGAGAGTAGATTTCCTAAGAAGTGCACAAAATTCTGGTGAGTTAATCAGGCTAGGAACAATTAAAAAAAAGGAAATGAGAGTCAAATGAGAAATAAACGTAGGTCTTTCTTTTGAATTATGGTTTTAGAAAATAAGAGGGAAGCCCATCCTTGTATCTTCTTCCCTTGCAGAGCATGAGTTCTTAATCAGGAGTCTATGGACAGACCCAAATATCCTAAAATTCTATGCAAATTCTGTTTAAAGATATGGACAGGTATTTGTCTGGGTAGACATGTCATAGCACTAAACACATTCTCAAAGGTAACTATGATCCAAAAAAGGTGAAGGACCACTTACCTTATGGTTTCCAATGTTGTTGGAGTAAATTGCAATTTCTTAATAGGCAAGGCCTTTGCGTACTCATCCCAGTCCCTCCTCCTAACCATATCTTCCACCACTTGATACTAGAAATTTCCCAGTGAAGCCAAGCCTATGAGTTCTTGAATGACTGAGCACATTGTGCATTTTTCTTCCCTAAGAACTTTGTTTTTTTAATATCCACACAACCTAGAATTCATTTTCAAATACTATTCTTAACTATAAACAATTTGCCATTTGAGACTCCCTTAAGCTTAAAAAAAGCTCTTGACCTTGTCAGATGTTAAAAAGCCTTATATCTTATCTGTAGTTTTCAAATTTAGAATTTGTTTAACTTACTGTAATGTATGCATTTTTCCCAATTATATGTAAAATCCTTATAGGATAAGAACTGCTTCATATGCTAGGTGTTTTCTCTATTATCAAGTAAAATGATACTGATATAGTATGTTCTCATCCATTTTCTGGTGTGGTCAATAAATGTTTATCGAATCCTTACTATGTGTCAGGCTGGGTTTCTAGAAGTGAACAAAACTGGCAAAAAATAATATTCTGTATTCTATATTTTCCTGGGGGAGATAGATAAAGGAGATTAATTAAAATACATAAAATGTTAAATAGTAGTAAGTGCTAATGAGAAAAATGCAGAACCGTTAATAGGAAAAGGAAATGAGTGTATGTAAGTTTGATTTGGGAGCGAGCAATTTTAGATGTGGGAGGGCAAGGAAGGAGTCACCAACAATGTGATTTTTGGAGTAAAGACTCAAAATATGTGGAGTGAACCATGTTGATGTATGGGGAAAGAGAACTCCAGGTGGAGGTAACAGCAAATGCAGGAAACTAGCCTGTTTGAGGAATATGAGGAGAGAGGCAAGAAATAAAATCAAGGGTCTTATGGTGAGCCAGTCTTGTTAAATCAGTAAATTTTACTCCCCAATAGCAGGTATTTGAGAATAATATTATGATGAACAATTTTAACAGATCACTCTGGCAGCTCTGCTAAGAATATATTAAGAAGCACAAGGGTGGGAGTTGGGCAGCCAAGGCTATTGCAATAATCCATGCAAAATAAAATGGTGGTTTTGGATTAAGGTGATGGTAGCAAGATAATGAGGAGTGATCAAATTCTGGAGATATTTCCAGCTAAGTGTTGTATGAGAGTGAAAGAGTCCTCAATATTCACTCTAAGGTTTCTTGTCTGAGCATACTGCAAGTTTGAACTTGTCATTGGTTGTTGAGGAAGGGAGGACTTCAAGAGAAGTAGGTGGTTTTGCGGAGGAGTGTGATGGGGATGGATATCAGAAGCTCAATTTTGGATGTTTGAGTCTTATGCTAACTCTAAGTGGAGATAATGAGTAAGCAGATGACCTGAGAGTCTGGAATTCAGGAAAGAGGGCTGGACTAGGTTTATATAATTAGAAGTTACCAGCAAATGACTGGTATTCAAATCCATGAGATTGGATTTGATTAACACATTATTGTTTCCTGGATAAGGTAGAATAAATTCATCTTAATTTCTCTCAGGATTTTTAATTAAAATTGTGCCTTGTTTAAGTGAAAAAGCTTATTGAGGGATATCGAAGAGTAACAATTTTAAGGACTATGGGCATGGGTTGTCAATTAAAAACCAGAATTGAAGTGATTTTTATGAAACATTCTAAATTGATTTCTATTTGTCTTGGTGTGTCTGTTTTAGGCCAGACCTGTTTGATTGGAATAGTGTGGTTTGCCAGCAGTCAGCCACACAAAGACTGGAACATGCATTCAACATCGCAAAACATCAATTAGGCATAGAGAAACTACTGGATCCTGAAGGTTGGTATATTTCTGGACTACTGCTGTTTTATATCATTTAATGTTTATTGCCATAGACTTAACATTTCCACAAACTAGGCCCAAAGTAGAAACTATGCATCGTATGTTTTTCTGTAGTCCAGATGTATTTAAAAAGTTCTGTATTCTTGTAATATGTCATGAATTGTTCTGTGTGATTTTAGTTCTCAAAATGCCAATATCTAAAACTAAAGTGTAAAATTAATGCCTTTGGAATGCATATGCCTCATGGATGAGGCATACTACATTCAGAGTACATTGACTCCAAATAATTATAAAAAGTTCATGTTTTGCTTATTCTACCAAGAGATTTGATACCTTAATCGTCTATAATTAATTAGCCACTCTTGCCAATTTCATTCATATACGCCATAAAAGGCAACATAGTTTACTGTTTAAATCAGGAAATCTGTTCCTGGCACTGCTTCTGTTATAATTTGTCACTCTGGGGGAAACCCTCCATTGGATGGTTATTATTTTCTGCTGCTTTAGTTGACAGGCAACACTGTATTTATATTTTTACTAGGGGCCCAGTGCACAGACTCATGCACATTGAAAGGAAATCGGGAGCCCGCACCCATGTGCCTGGGGAGTTTCCACATCCCCATGAGCTGCCGGGAAGTTGCATGGGGAGTCTGTCCTCCCCACAGCTTCCTGAAAATATATTTCCAAATGTCCCTTCTGTGGCCAGGGTTGTGCCTTGCCAGCCGGGAGGTCCCCAATGGACACCTTGGGCTGTGTTGGATGTTTTCCAGTGCTTGGAGCCAGATAAGAGATGCTCTGAGGTGAACAATACTAAGTTGGGGATCTTGGAGGGCAGGAGTGCTCTGTTGCCCACGCCCCCCACCCTTCAGATCCATCTCTCTTTGACTTTTACCCCTATTGTCAGTTGCCACATTGTGGCCACTGTTATATTGCTACCTTCCTCTGTAGCTCCGAGGCAATTGGTAAGGGATGAGATTTGATCTTGATGCCCAAGGCAGAGTTCCAGGAGCCCAGCGGTGATATCAGGCTCATCTTGGTTACTCCGAGTGTCTGCGCTTCAACCTTTCTTCAGAGATTGTAACTGCAGGCTTATAGGGTACGAGAGATGTGGCAGTGCACTAAGTGGCAGGCAGCCGGGGAGGAGCCTGAGCCGGGGCTGGGTGCTGCACTTCTCCTGTTCACCCCGGCCCTGTTGTGCCTACTGCTTCTGCTCAGTAGTGCTGCTGCAAGAGGCTGTGAGCCCAGCTTCTGGCTGAGCAGCACTCCAGCTGTGGCAGTGCACTGACCATCAGGGGGCAGCTCCTGCATTGAGTGTCTGCCCCCTGTTGGTCAGTGCGCATCATAGCAAGGACCCACACCTGACCCATGTAGCCATGGCCCGCCACAGCATTGTGTCTGCTGGGGTGGGGGCAGGTGCTCCTCTGTGTTATGTCTCTGCTCTGGCCCACCCCCCAGCCCCAGCCTCTCTGTGTGTTGTGTCTCCACTCTGGCCCACTCCCAGCCCCAGCCTCCCTGTGGCCACTGGGGTGGTGTGGCATGCAGTCCCCAGTCGTGACAATTGGCTAATTAGCATATTCCCTGTTTATAGATAGATAGATAGATAGATAGATAGATTACCTTCCACTTAAGTAAATTTCATCTTTATCTCAGATGTTACATGATCATACCCTCCAGACACAGGATTAGAGGGATAATGATTTCTGACCTCTGTTTTTCCTCTGGCCTCTGAGGCACTTTTTGTTTATTTGCTGAACTCTTTGAAATTGCAGGCTCTGTTCTCACTTTCTTGAGGCTTTGCCACACTCTAAAACCAGAAGTTGAAGAAACAGTGTAAGTGGGATTGATATCTGTGATATGATCCAAGCTGATATCTGGTTAGGGTTACATAATTCACTGGTCTTTGGAATATCGAGTCTTTTCCAAATAAGGAGATCCTTGTATGGTGGTGAAAAGCTCAGAAATAACTCAGAGGATAGCCTTTCACTAGTGAATTTATCACCCACCAGAATCAAATCCTCAATCCTGCAGACCCAGAAACCTGATTGCCTCATCTTATTCCAAGCAGATCTATATGGTGGTGGTGTTGGGAGGTGGGGAGTTTACTTTAAAAGAGCTCGAAAAATGATATATCAATCAAAATGGAAATTCAGTAATTTAAAATGAGATATTTAACTATCTCAAGGGCTAGAATATTCATATCTAACTGATCAATATATTGCTCTTGGTAAGCACCTGTACCTGAGAAGGAAAAGTATAACAATGCAAATGTGTTTCTGAAGTTGGAATCAGATTAAATTCATAAGAAATGTTTCTTCTCCTTTAGATAGTGCATAGCTGGACCATGACTCCTGTAACCTCTTTTGTTGCTTCAGTAGGTGAAGCCCCAAGTTTAGCTCTGATGGAGAAATTGTATCAGTCACATTTCCTTGTTTTGAAGGATGGGAGAGGGTTATCTTATTGTTTACTTCTAATATTGATTTACAAGTTTTTTTATACTCCATTGAGGTAGAGAGGGCAAATGTAATAAGAATATGTACTCCAAACCCTGAGGATAAGAGCTGCAGTATATGAATTTGAAGGATAAGCCTATTCACAGATGTTGTGGTTTTTTTTTTTTTGGTTTTTAATTAAATCTACATGTGGTAGTCAGTTCCCCTTATCTGGAATATATGCTATAGTTATTCTTGTGTGTGTCCTATCTTTCATAAAGTAGTAAGAGTAGCTTTAAAATAGATATTTTTCTCATTAAGTAATAAAATGGCTATTGACCTCTAAGTCATCCTTTGAATCAATGAAGTAGGGGTAGCTAGATGGGTGTCCACATCAAAATCAGAAGGTATAGATTGATGAGCCTGTAATCAGAAAAGGGCAGTTGCATAAACAATCTATTTTATAGCATAAAATAGCCTGACATACCCAATTCCATGTTTTCCTAAATGGAAGCATATGTTGAAATGCACATCATACAGACCTATAGCAGTGGTCAGCAAACCGGGGCTCACGAGCCACATGAGGCTCTTTGGCCCCTTGAGTGTGGCTCTTCCAGAAAATACCACATTTTTAACAAAGGCCAGCTTAGGAATACCCTAATTAAGTTAACAGTGTAACTACCTATATAGTTTAAGTTTAAAAAATTTGGATCTCAAAAGAAATTTCAGTCGTTGTACTGTTGATATTTGGCTCTGTTGACTAATGAGTTTGCTGACCACTGACCTATAGAAATGCTATTATGATAGCTCCAACTTGACAATTAAAAGTCAACCAAATATAATATGAAATGTAAGCTGGTTCATAGAGATGAAACCACTAGTTATAGTTCCATTTTGCTAATAAACTCTTCCATCTGAAAACCCTTTCTATTTATGGATGCCCTACCAATTCAAAGCATATTCTATCTCCTAAAATGGTTTATTAAAAATTTTTATGACTGGCAATAAGACGGAGATTCAATATAAATTTTATATTTTACATATATATCAGTTGCTGCCAGTATGTTAGGTAAATACCCAAATATTCATTTTAAAAATTATTGTTCAGTATTTTTCAAGTGATGATACCAATGATAGATAATTAAAATAAAACATATGAACTATATCATAAGGGTTTTTATTTGCTAAGAGAATAGCAAATAGCTTCTAAGACTTAGAACATTCTCTGCAGTGTATCTGAGAGGGGAGATTCATATATTTATTTCATGCCTTATGTGGTAATTATCATTGAGAAGTTCATATTTTTATTTAACTAAATACAGTGGGGTCTTGACTTACGAGTTTAATTCATTCTGTGACGGAGCTCGTAACTCAAATTACTCATATGTCAAATCATAAAGTGAACAAGTGAGACACGTGATGCTGGGCTGATGTGGTGTTCACTGTGATGTTAGCTGCACCAACTAGTGGTGGGGTATCTGAAGCTGGCTCGTAACCCGAATTTTAGCTCGCAACTCAAAGCAAAAAATTGGCCGGGAGACGGCTCGTATCTCGAAAAACTCATTAGTCGGGACACTCGTAAGTCAAGGCCCCACTGTATTGATTCTTTAGCTTATAGCATGACAATGTTAGCTATTCTCCAAAGCCATTTTTACCTCATATCTAATATGCCCCTTAGGAGGTTAATGAAATACTTTGCTTTATGTTTGTGGAGAATTTTATTATGAGGGGATTGAAGTTACATTTAGCTTAAGAAATACTTCCCAAAAAAGTTTTTAGAATTTTAAATATATGCTTTGTTAATTGGATTGTTTTATAAATTAAAAAGTCATTAAAATATAATTTGGAGGTTTTTTATGTCTTGCATATACCAACTTTGTTATGCTTCAGCATATATCCTATTGCGAATCAGATAATTCACTTTCTACCACAATTTCCCTATAAGACATGTTCGGTATGTGCATTGTTGCTTTTATATGCATTGTTTACTACCCTAAGTTTCAAACAAATTGGTTTGTTTGCCAATCCACACAACACTTTCTGCATTAAGAGAATGTTTTTTTCAGATTTTCCTTGTGAACAACAAAGTGAAGATGTTCTTTTTAAAGGAATAAAAATATAGGGGACAAAAAATTGTTCATGTTGTAGATGCCTTTTGCATATGTATTACTGTAGTACATCATTTCATTTGGGATATACAATATAATGTAGAGAGCCCTAACTTTTTAACCATGGTAACTTTAGAATGAAAAATTAATGATGAGAGTCAAATTTGATGAACACAGGCTTGTGAGAAATATTTGTAACCTCAAAATGGCATTTACAAACCAATTAGCTTGGCTTTAATCCACTCATTTGAACTTCATGACAATGGTGACACAGTTGCTATTTTCTGCTTGGCTAATCCCAGCATCACTCTTCAGTTGGTTTTAGAATCTACTTTTCTAAGAATTAGCTCTGCCATTTGGAAAGTGTTACTCCTGACATGATCTCAGACTACACTTTGTATGCATGCAATTCATTAGTCTTTAAAAATAGATTCAAAGGCAAATATATAGCATTTGCTATAAAACAGAAGATTGTCTTTAAATCCTCTTATTTGGGTTTGATAGAAATTGTGACAACAAGTGGTTTTTTTTTTTTTCTTCTGTCTGTGTCCCAACCATCACATTTTGGTACCCTAAAAACGGGCCTTTAATAAGTAATTCCAGGTTAAAAATGGTGACTGAGTAAGTAGATGTTGCACAGACATGCTCCCAGGAACAAACTGATATTACAACTAAAATACAGAAAATCTACCCGAATAATCAAGGGAAGACTCCCAGGAGAGGACCCTGATAACAGAGGACCGAAAGTGGAGACCGCATAGAGACTGGTAGAAGGGACCTGGAGGTGCAAAAGGGCTGGCCAGGTGCCCACAGACAGCAACTGAGGTTCTGGAGAGATATACCAGCTGTGGAGGGTTGCCGCTGAGAACTCTAGGGTCTAATCCCCAAACTGGGCCCCCCAAAAGAGAGCACTAGAACTGATAAGGGTACCCCCATAACGTCTGGCTGTGAAAAGCAGCAGGGTTGCTGTATGCCAGGGACAGATGCCTGGAAATTCAGGCACCCTCTTAAAGGGCCAACACACAAAATTCTCTGTGGAGCCACCCACCTTGTGCTCCAGCAGAGGGAAGACAGAGTGGACTGGAGCAGTGCGAATAGAAGCCAGGATAGGGCACTCTGTGGTTACAGCTCAGAAGGCATTACCCCAGTTTTCTGTGCTGGGTCCATCTCTCATGCAGCAGAGGATATCTTTCCCACACAGAAATTTGCTATACATGAGGCCTTGCCTGGGGGGAAGACAGTGGACCCATCCTGTTGGAAAACACCTTGCCTCATGGGTACGGAGTTCCTGAGGCCACTTAAGAGATGAAAAGTAACAAATAGCCTCCAGGCAGAACTCTCTCCACAGCTGAGGACAATTGTCTGAGGGCAACTCAAGTTGTAATCTTATGTCTGTAGGCAGAGGCCATCTCTGGAGGCTTTGAGTCTTTGCCTGATTGATCCAGTCAGAAACAGCATTTGACACTGTCTTGCACTAGAGATTGAGAAGCATAGCAGATCTACCTAATATACATTCACAAACCCAAAGAAGCAACCAAAATAAGGAGACAAAAAAACAACCCCCAAAGAAAGAACAAGAGAATTCTCCACAAGAAGAGAGAAATGGAATGGAGATAAGAAATTTATCTGAAACAGCGTTCAGAGTAATGATGGTAAATATGCTCAACAGCATGAAAAAAAGATATAACAACTATGAAAACAAAAATAAAGAATGACATAGCACAAATGAAGAACTTGGAAGGAATACACAGCTTCTTAGGGGAAGCTGAGGATTGAATCAGTAACTTAGAAGACAAGGTTGAAAAAATCACTCAGAGAACCAAAAAGAAAAACAATTAAAAAACAGGAGGACAGCTTAAGGGAGCTGTGGGACAATGTGAAACATAACAGTATTAGAATAGCAGGTGTGCCAGAAGAGGCAGAAAAGGAGAAGGGGATAGAGAAATAATCCCTTTTGTGTTTGAAGAAATAATGGCAGAAAACTTTCCTAACCTAGTAAAGGAAAAAGTCACACAAGTTCAGAACACACAGAGAACCCCAAGCAAGAAGAACCCAGACAGGACCATGCCCAGACACATCCTAATTAAAATGCCAAAACTTAAAGACAAAGAGAGAATCTTAAAGGCAGCAAAAGAAAAGAAAACTGTTTCCTACAAAGGGGCTCCCATAGGCTGACATCTGATTTCTCATTAGAAACTCTACAGGCCAGGAGAGAATGGCATGAAGTACTCAAGGGAATAGAAAGCAAGGATCTGAAACCAAGATTACTATATCCAGCAAGGTTATCATTGAAAATAAATGGTCAAATAAAGAGCTTCCTGGACAAAAATAAGGAGCTTGGTACATCACTGCCAAGCCAGCATTACAGGAAATGCTAAAGGGACTGTTGTAATGAGAAGAAGAAAGAAGAGAGAGAAACCTAGGTGTACAGAATTTAAATGGCAATAAATAAATACCTATTAATAATATCTCTAAATGTAAATAGATTAAATGCTCCAATCAAAAGGCATAGGGTAGCTGAATGGATACAAAAACATGACCCAACTACATGCTCTCTACAAGAGACCCACCTCAGAACAAAAGATACAGGATGAGAGTGAAGAGATAGGAAAAAATTTTCCACGCAAATGGGAAAAATAAAAGCTGGAGTAGCAATACTTATATCTAACAAAATATACTTCAAAATGAAGGCCATTGCCCCAGCTGGTTTGGCTCAGTGGATAGAGTGTCAACCTGCAGACTGAAGGGTCCCAGGTTCAATTATGGCCAAGGGCACATGCTTGGGTTGTGGGCTCGAACCCTAGTAGGGGCCATGCAGGAGGCAGCCAATCCATGATTCTCTCTCATCATGGATGTTTCTATTTCTCCCTCTCCCTTCCTCTCTGAAATCAATAAAAATTTATTTTAAAAAATGAAGGCCATCACAAGAGACAATAAAGGTCACTACATAATACTAAAGGGATTGATCCAACAAGAGAATATAACCCTGGTAAACATATATGCACACATTATAGGAGCACCTAAATATATGAAAAACAAAACAAAACTTTAACGGAGAAATTGACAACAATCTAGTCATAGTGGGGGACTTTAACACCTCACTGACTTTACTGGATAGATCTTCCAGACAAAAACTTAACAGGGAAACAGAGACTCTACAGGACACACTGGATTAGATGGATTTAATTGACATTTATAGAACATATCACCCCAATGCAGCAGAATATACATTCTTCTCAAGTGCACAAAGATAGACCACATGTTAGGACACAGAACAAATCTCTACAAGTTCAAGAAGACTGAAATCATATCAAGCATCTTCTTAGATCTCAGTGGAATGAAATTAGAAATCAAATACAGTAAAAACAACCAGAAACATTCAACTGGAGGCTAAAAAGCATGTTATTAAACAATGAATGGGCTACCAATGAGATCAAGAATGAAATAAAAACTTCCTAGAAACAAATGAAAATGAACATATAACAACCCAAAATATCTGGGACACAGCAAAAGCAGTCCTGAGAGGAAAGTTCATAGCACTACTGGCATACTTCAAAAGACAAAAACAAACAAACAAAAAACACAACACAACCATAAACTGTTTAACAACTTAAGGAACTAGAAAGAGAACAAGAAAATCCCAGAGTAAGTTGAAGGAAGCAAATAATAAAGATTAGAGCAGAAATAAATAACATAGAGGCTAAAAAACAATTAAAAAATCAAGGAAACCAACAGCCGGTTCTTTGAAAGGATAAATAAAATTGATGAACCATTAGCCAGACTCATCAAGAAACAAAAGAGAGAGGACCAAAATAAAAAAAATCAGAAACAAAAGTGGAGACGTAACCACTGACACCACAGAAATACAAAGGATTGTAAGAAAATACTAAGTACAATGATGACAAACTGGACAATTTGGATGAAATGAACAAATTCCTAGAAAAATACCATCTCCCAAAATTGAATCGGGAAGAATCAGAAAACCTGAGTAGGCCAATAACAACTGATGAAATAGAAGCAGTAATAAAAAAAAAACTCCCAGCAAAAAAAAAGCCCAGACTCAGATGGCTTCACAGGGGGGTTTTATCAAACATTCAAAGAAGAACTAATACATATACTCCTCAAACTATCCCAAAAATCCAAGAGAAAGGAACACTTCAAAGCTCTTTTTATGAGGCCAGCATTATCCAAATTCCAAAACCAGATAAAGACACTACAAAGATAGATAATTATAGGCCAATATCCCTGATGAACATAGATGCTAAAATCCTCAGGAAAATATTACCAAATGGGATCCATCAGTATATTAAGATCATACACTATGACCAAGTGGGACTTGTTCCAAGGATGCATGGCTGGTACAATATTTGGAAATCAATAAATGTGATACATCACATAAAAAATTGAAAGACAAAAACCACATGATCATATTAATAGAGGCAGAAAAAGCATTCTACAAAATCCAGCACCCATTTTTTATAAAAACTGTCAGCAAAATGGAAATAGAAGGAGCATATCTCAACATGATAAAGGCCATATATGATAAACCTACAACCAGCATCATACTCAATGGGCAAAAATTAAAACCATTTCCCGTAAGAACAAGAACAAGACAAGGATGCCCGCTTTCACCATTCTTATTCAACATAATACTGAAAGTCCTAGCCACATCATTCAGACAAGGAAAAAGAAAAGGCATCCAAATTGGAAAGTAGAAAGTAAAACTCTCATTCACAGATGACATGATATTGTACATAGAAAACCCTAAAGATGCCACCAAAAATCTACTAGATTCAATAAATTAATTTGCAATGTAGCAGGACACAAAATCAACACCCAAAAATTGATGGCTTTTTTTATACGCTAAGAATGACTTCTCAGAAGGAGAAACGAAACAAACAATTCCATTTACCATTACAAAAAAAAATTAAGATACTTAGGAATAAACTTAACTAAGGAGGCAAAAGACTTGTACTCGGAAAACTACAGGACATTGAAGAAGATATAAACAAGTA
The DNA here is from genome assembly GCF_964212035.1 of Myotis nattereri. NCBI lineage: Eukaryota > Metazoa > Chordata > Mammalia > Chiroptera > Vespertilionidae > Myotis > Myotis nattereri. The sequence goes on along the minus strand of NC_138078.1, from coordinate 24,284,951 downwards.
GAAGAATACACTGCATTCATGGATTGGCAGAATCACCATCATTAAAATGTCCGTAGTACCCAAGGCAATCTACTGATTCAATGCAATCCCTATTAAAATACCAATGGCATATTTCACAGACCTAGAACAAATACTCCAAAAATTTACATGGAACCAAAAAAGACCCCAAATAGCTGCAGCAATCTTGAGAAAGGAAAAGTTGGAGGAATCACAATACAAGATTTCAAGTTATACTACAAAGCCATTGTAATCAAAATAGCATGGTTCTGGCACAAAAATAGGCATATAGAAAAATGGAACAGAACAGAGACCCCAGAAATTGACCCAAGTCATTATGCTTAATAAATTTTTGATGGAGGGGGCAAGAGCATACAATGGAGTCAAGACAGTCTCTTCAATAAATAGTGTTGGGAAAATTATACAGATACTTGCAGAAAAATGAAACTTGACCACCAAATTATGCCATACACAAGAATATATTCAAAATGGATAAAAGACTTAAATTTAAACCATGAAACCATAAAAATCTTAGAAGAAACAATAGGCAGCAAAATCTCAGACATCTCTCATAGCAATATGTTTACTGATACATCTCTTAGGACAGTGATGGTGAACCTATGACACGCGTGTCAGAGGTGACACGCAAACTCATTTTTTTGGTTGATTTTTCTTTGTTAAATGGCATTTAAATATATAAAATAAATATCAAAAACATAAGTCTTTGTTTTACTATGGTTGCAAATATCAAAAAATTTCTATATGTGACATGACACCAGAGTTAAGTTAGGGTTTTTCAAAATGCTGACACGCCGAGCTCAAAAGGTTCGCCATCACTGTCCTAGGACAAAGAAAACTAATGAGAAAATAAACAAATAAAACCACATCAAAATAAAAAGCTGCACAGCAAAAAAAGCCATCACCAAAATAAAAGGATGGCCCCTGTATGGGAGACCACATTTGCCATTGATCCATCTGATAAAGGGTTAATCCAAAATATAGAAGGAACTCATACAACTTAACAAAAGGAAGACAGTCTAATTAAAAAAAATGGGCAAAGTACCTAAAATAGACACTCTCCAAAGTAGACAAACAGATGGCCAAGAGACATATTAAAAAATGCTCCAAGTCACTGATCACCAGAGAGATGCAAATCAAAACGACGATGAGGTATCATCTCACACCTGTCAGAATGGCTACCATTAACAAATTAAATATTGATAAGTGCCAGCTAGGATGTGGAGGAAAGGGAGCCCTAGTGCACTGCTGTTGGGAATGCAGCCTGGTGCAGCTATTATGGAAAACAGTATGGAGTTTCCTCAAAAAAATGAAATATGGAACTGCCATTTGACCCAATGATCCCACTTATTGGAATGTATCTTATGAAAACCGAAACACCAATCAGAAAGAATGTAGGGACCCCAATGTTCATAGCAGCACAATTTATAATAGCTAAGCTCTGGAAAAAGCCCACGTGCCCATCAGTAGATGAGTGGATTAAAAACTGTGGTACGTTTATACCATGGAATACTGTGCAGTAGTATAAAAATAGACTCTCCTACCCTTTGAGACAGCATTGAGGGACCTAGAGAGTTTCATGCTTAGTTAAGTCAGTCAGAAAAAGATAAATATCATATGATCTCACTCATATGTGGAATGTAAGTAACAAAATAAACTGATGAATGGAGTGGATCCCAGAGACATGGAAGCATGGAACAGAGTGTGCAATCTCAGAGTGAAGGGGGTAAAGGGTGGGTGGGTGGAAGTAATCAACCAAGAACCTTATATGCATATATGCATGGCCCATGGCCGCAGACAATGCAATGGTGAGGGCCTGTGGCAGGGTGGGGGTGACGGCTGGAGGAGGTCAGTGGAGGGAAAAAAGGGAACACATGTAATACTTTCAACAATAATGAAATATTAAAAAAATAAGTAGTTACACTAAGTGGAACCAAAAGAGTAAAATCATACAAACTTAAAAGGATGTTGTTAACTTAAATAACTAGAACTTTTTATAGACATGCACACTCATTTCATATCATTTAGATTGATTTCTTTTCAAGAATCCACTGTGGATTACCTTTGTTTTCACAAAATGTAATAAAGTTGGAATATATGTGTTCCTTATGTGTACACATTTCAGTTACAAATTATTATTATAACTATCTCAGATACTTTATAACCAAATTCTCTGCAATGCAAAATGTTCTTTTTAAAAATATATATACATTTGTTGATTTCAGAGAAGAAGGGAGAGGGAGAGAGAGAAACATGAATGATGACAGAAAATCATTGGTTCGCTGCCTCCTGCACATCCCCTACTTGGAATCAAACCCGCAACTTGGGCATGTACCCTTGACCAGAGTCAAACCCCAGACCTTTCAGTCTGGAGGCCAAGGCTCCATCTACTTAGCCAAACCAGGTAGGGCAAAATGTTCATTTTTTATATATTAAAAAATAGTATCTTGCCATTGGCCCCTGGACTGACGGGTCTTAGGTTTGATTCTGGTCAATGGCATGTACCTCTCTGAAAATCAATGGAAAACATATCTTTGGGTGAAGATTAACACAACAAAAAAAGTATAATAGTCTCTAGGTTTATACATGCTGTTGCAAAATGTAAAATGTCCTTCTTTTTTACAACTGAGTATTATTCCACTGTATAAATCCACCACAGCTTTTTTATCCACTCATCTACTGATGGGCACATGGTCTGTTTCTAGATTTTGGCTATTTACAATAATAAAAGTGTAATATGCTAATTAGACTGGACATTCTTCTGGACGACCTTCTGGATGAAGCAGGGGCTAAGAGGGAAGCCCAGGTCTTGGGTGCCTACTGATGGCTCAGGGAAGCCTGGGTCCCAGGTGCCAGAAGGAAGCTAGTGACGGCAGCTGGGGGAAGGAAGGCCTACTCTTGCACAAATTTCATGCATTGGGCCTCTAGTTGTAAATAATGCTGCAATGAACATAGAGGTGCATTAGTGTTTTGGGTTTCTTCAGATATATTCCCAGAAGTGGAATTTCTGGGTCATAAGGCAGTTCTATTTTTAATTTTGGGGGGAACCTCCATACTGTTTTCCACAGTGGTGTGCCAGCCTGCTTTCCCACCAGCAGTGCACAAGGGTTCCCTTTACTCCACATCCTCGCCAACACTTGTTGTTTGTTGATTTAGTGATATTGGGCTGGGTGAAAGAGGTGAAGGGATTAAGAACAGAACAAAACTCATAAACACACAATAGTATGGTGATTACCAGAGGGGAAGTGGGGTGGGAGGAAGTAGGAGAGGGTAAAAGGGGGACAAATTATGCTGGAAGGAGATTTGACTTGGGGTGATGAACACACAATACAATATACAGATTATGTGCTATAGACTTGCACACCTGAAACATATATAATTTTATTAACCAATGTCATCCCGGTAAATTTAAAGAAGTATTTTAATAGCGCATACGTGAATAAAAATGGCCACTGCCTTTTTGATAACAAAGTAACCTTTAGAAAATATATATACCTTTTTACTGTTTTGATTATTGATTTATATTATTATCTTTGCCAGAGAGTCTTTAAAGATATTACAAGGTGTTATCTAAAGCTAAATCCTCAGTTTCTTGGAAGAAGAGTTTTTAGTCTAGTTCAGTGATGGCGAACCTTTTGAGCTCAACGTGTCAGCATTTTGAAAAACCCTAACTTAACTCTGGTGCCGTGTCACATATAGAAATTTTTTGATATTTGCAACCATTGTAAAACAAAGACTTATATTTTTGATATTTATTTTATATATTTAAATGCCATTTAACAAAGAAAAATCAACCAAAAAAATGAGTTCGCATGTCACCTCTGACACGCATGTCATAGGTTCGCCATCACTGGTCTAGTTATTCTGCTATGGAAAATAGAAAGTATCACCATCGCACGCCTGATGTGGCTCAGTGGTTGAGCATTGAACTATGAACCAGGAGGTCACAGTTCGATTACCGGTCAAGGCACATGCCTGGGTTGTGGGCTCAGTCCCCAGTGCGGGGCGTGCAGAAGGCAGCCATTCAATGATTTTTCTCTCATCATCGATGTTTCTGTCTCTCTCCCTTCCTCTCTGGAATCAATAAAATATATTTTAAAAAAGTATCACCATCTGCTTATGCAACTATGATAATAGCAAAATAATGTTTCTGTTATATCAGCAGGAGACTGCTTTTCCAGAGTGTCTTTTTTTTAAGAAACAATAAAATTTGATTAAAACCAAATTAAACCATTTAATAGTGTTAAATATTATAATAATGAAAGTATTTCTTTAATTTTGAACTTCAGTATTTTACAGTTGCAGTGAATAAATTGGAGATGGTGTTATTGTATTAGCAAAGGAATGGGGTACATTAATAGATTTAGTGCTGCCATCTCATTTGCTTAATGTATATTCAGCACAACCTTTCAGCAAAGAAATTTTGGAAACACTGTGTTAAATAATTTTAATATATACTTTTATTAGCTTTGTTTAGAATAGAGACTAGTATTGATACATAATGAGCCTTTAGCAAAACTGATGGCCAACATAGAAGTCCAGAGAAATGTGATTAACATATTCCTAGCTTGCATATCATTTTAGTAATAGCCTTTGGCCTAATATATTAGAACTACAGGCCTGGTGCATGAAATTTGTGCACTTGGGCGGGGGTCCCTGAGCCCAGCCTGCACCTTCTCTCAGTCTGGGAGCCCTTAGGGGAGAAGGCCTAAACCAGAAGTTGGACATCCTTAGCGCTGCTGCGGAGGTGGGAGAGGCTCCTGCCACTGCCGCTGCGCTTAACAGCAGTGAGCCTGGCTTCTGGCTGAGCGGTGCTCCCCCTGTGGCAGTGCACTGTCCACCAGGGGGCAGCTCCTGCATTGGGTGTCTGCCCCCTGTTGTTCAGTGAATGTCATAGCAACTAGTCAACCTCCTGGTGGTCAGTGCATGTCATAGCGAGCAATTAAGCAGCCTTAGCATATCATTAGCATATTATGCTTTGATTGGTTGAACGAATGACTGGATGACTGGACACTTAGCATATTAGGCTTTTATTCTATAGGATATCTTTAGCTATTCTGGGTTTAATCCTGAAGCTTACTTTTTTTATACCTTTCTTTTCCATGTGCAGACACGTTGCATAACTAGTCTTTACCCACTGCCACTTTAATATCCTTTAATGCATTTGAGTTAAAGCTAACTAACAAATCCTCAGACTTATCATTGCTACTATAGAAAAAAATCTTTAAGGGATAATGGGGCACTGCTTTGTAACCTGAAAGTAATACATAGCAAAGTAAAAAAAAAAAAAATGAAAATTTCTACATGGGTTAGCCATAATAGTATATAATATTATAGTAACCTAAAAGTGAGGACATACTTTAACATTGTGATGCAGATATTTTAACATTAATATATTACCTTGCAGTCTCCTGTTTTCTAATGCAAAGCTTTTAAATTTCTTGTCACAATAGAAAAATTTTAAGTGTGTTAATGCACACTAACTAGTAGCCTGGAAATCTAACAAAGAGAGAGAGGTGGAGGAGGATGAGAATGAATGTGTATGAATTTGGTGTCTCTTTTTGATATCCTATGTTTGATATCAGTATAGATAACATAGAAAACTAGACATTTTCAGGATAATTTGAACCAATCACTAATAAATTAAAGCAATTTTTTCTGCTCATCCATTTCAATTGTTTGGATGACTGAAATAATTGCATGTAAGTGTCCCAAATTTATTCACTTAGACAACAGGGAAACCTGCAAAATATTAAAAATGATATTAAATGATATTTGTGTGTATATGGCCTTGATTTATCCTTTATACCATATTTTGGCATTTTCTACTAATCCTTCATCTTCTTTTATAATTTATCTCAATTTTGACTTCATGGAAAATAGCACGTTGATTTGTTAAAATAAAATGTATATCATTCGCCCTAACTAGTTTGGCTCAGTGGATGGAGTGTCGGCCTGTGGACTGAAGGGTCCCAGGTTCAGTTCTGGTCAAGGGCATATACTTTGGTTGCGGGCACATCCTCAGTAGGGAGTGTGCAGGAGGCAGCTGAATTGATGTTTCTCTCTCATCAATGTTTCTAACTCTCTTTCCCTCTCCCTTTCTCTCTGTAAAAAACCAATAAAATATATTTTTAAAAAATGTATATTATTCATTGCTATAGTTAAATAATGTTTCTCATTTGATTGTGGAATTTAAATAATGAAATATAATTTAACCATGTGATTTAAGATTTTCATTGTGGATAACATTCTATACCAAATTTGTTCGGAAGCATTTGAGTATAATCCTTGCTTAGATAACTGGAAATCTCTTTTCAATTACTTTACCAGGATGCTTTTTACAACTATGTTTAAATAAGTGGGGGAAACATAACATCTTAGGCCTATACTGCCATAATAAATGATACTGAATGACTGATAGGACATCTATAAATTGTTTAAACAGTTGGGAAAAACATCAACTATGTCCTAGTGCTGAATGATGGATAATAGATATTTTGTGGATGGTGTCTGCAGGTATATCATCACTACAAGTCCATTAGACTGTTAAGGAAAATATATTTCTCTAGTGGCCCAGTGCACAAATCCATGCACTTTGAAAGAAAATTAATTAGAAGAAATATTTTAATATTGCTATTCACCCTTTCTCTATAGTAGAAGTATCAACCAAATTCATGATTGACAATGACAGATCGAAACACACTCATGCAATTGGCGCCAGTGAGAGCTTTATATGTATCATGCATGCACAAGTCAACCTAGTCTTTATATATATAGAATCAACTTTCTTAATTAGACCTGCTCTCTGATTTAGCTAAACTGTTTTCAGCCCATTGAAGCACCCCAACTTCTCTTTCAGGTAATTGTCAGCAACACAGCAGTAAATGTCAACACAAAGCAGATTATTACTGTAGATCACGCAGGGAGAGAACAAATGGTAAAATATTTAACTGCAGCAGTGTTTGACTATATTCTACATAGTGATAAAACATGAAGTCATTTTCAAGGTCCACCATTTCTTCTTTTCAGTTAGGGCAAGGTTCTAAGCTTTCTAAATTTCCATGTTCCAGCTAATGAAAAGAAAATAGGGTTCCACTGAATCTCCTATTTACCTACTCCAGGATTTCTGTGAGGATCAAATGAGATGAGGCATGGGAAAATGCTCACAGACATTTGGTTACAGTGTAATATGTTTCCACCTGTATTCCTGGGCTGAAGAAACACCAAGGAGGCTAGTAGCTAGGGAGAGGAAGCCAGGTGTTGCTATGTGACGTCATTATCTGGTGCCCACAGCAACCTTTCCCGGGCTGGGCTGGGGACCTCATTTTGCACCATGGGGTCTTGGCAGCATTGACTGCGATTTGGTGGGATGTCGCTTCAGGGTGGTGGTGGGGTCTGTGTCCCACTTGGGGGAAGCTGAGTGTTGGTTTGTTGGAGCCAGGTCTGTGGTGCCGGCCAATGCATGTCATGGCAGCTCCTTGTTGAGCATCTGCTCCCTTGTGGTCTGTGTTCATCATAGTGACTGGTCGGATGGTCAGACACTTAGCATGTTAGCCTTTTATATATACAGATACTGGAAAAATAATTTGTTGCTCCTTTGCTATTGATTTTAATAAAACTCAGTTATGAACTAATAAATGAGATATTAGTAAGTTTGACTAAGTAAAGTTACTAATTTAAAATTGCTGATGTAAGGAAAATTGCTGATATCATCTATGGAATAGATCAGGGGTCCTCAAACTTTTTAAATGGGGCCAGTTAACTGTCCCTCAGACCATTGGAGGGCCGGACTATAGTTTAAAAAAAAACTAGTCAGCTGCTAAGCAGCAGGCAGCGGTGGCAAAAACACCCGGCGCGGGCTGGATAAATGTTTTCGGCGGGCCGTATGTGGCCCGCGGGCCGTAGTTTGAGGACCCCTGGAATAGAAGGTAGCTGTATTTCTTATTTATTACAGAGGACTGTAGCCTTAATCCAAGTCATTTTGAATATTTACTAATGATTGCAAATAATAAAATGACATAGTTTTGAAATTTCTCTGAGGTTTTATTTTTTTATTTATTTTTTAGTTTTACTCATAAAAAAAGATTTATTTCTGGGAAAGGCCAAAACAAAATCAGGAAGAGAAAAGGTGTGTGAGAGAAAGTGTGGAGGACACCAGGCACAAGCTTCCAAGAGTCCTCTCCCTGTGGAGTTACCAGCATGTGCTGAGTTACTCCAGTGTCTAATTATGACAACACACATGAAATATATCATCTACCAGTCTTGTTAGACTCAGTGCCAAGGTTTTTATGACACTATAGTCACATGGGCATCTTCCGATAGCATGTACCAAACTTCTAGATTCCAGAATAGTGGTGCAGGGAGCCACTCTTCTCAATTAGGGAAAGGTGGAAACCCTCCCAGATTCAGGTTCAGACACCAACTGAAGGGCAGCCAGTTAATACCACATGATCTCACTCATTCATGGATAATAGAGACCACTATAAACTTTTGAACAATAATAGATACAGAGGCAGAGCTGCCTCAAACTGATTGTCAAACTGCAGCGGGAAGGCCGGGGAGGGTTGGGGGGCAGGAGGTAGGGGGGTAAGAGATCAACTAAAGGACTTGTATGCATGCATATAAGCATAACCAATGGACATAAGACACTGGGGGATAGAGGAGGCTAGGGGACTGTCTAGGGCGGGGGGATAAAATGGACACATATGTAATACCCTTTGTAATACTTTAAGCAATAAAAATAAATAAATAAATAAATAAATAAATAAATAAATTTTTAAGTCAACAACAAAAATTCAGTCAGGGCTATACCTGCTGTGCAGAAACATTTCCTACAGCAGGCTCAACACTGCTATCCTTAGAAATTTCTCTGAGGTTTTAATTACATCAATGATAATGTTTGAAAGTAAGGCATATGTTACCTATAGTTTGGACATTTTTATTCATTTCACTGTCTTCATAATGGAATTAATTGTGCTTGATAAAAAAATTATAGGAGATGTCATAGAAATTACAAATGAATATCTGAAAACTTTAAAACGGAGTATTAGCAAAATATATATCAGGTTGAACAAATGTTTTCTAACTAAATAATTTCTCTACATAAAAATGCATGGGCCATTTAATAGCTGGAATATGAAATCTATAATAATAAAAGCATAATATGCTAATTAGACTGGACATCCTTCCGGACAACCTTCCTGATGAAGCTAGGGCTGCGAGGGAGACCTGAGTCCCAGGTGCCAGAGGGAAGCTGGTGCCAGCAGCCGGGGGAAGGAAGGCCTACTCTTGCACAAATTTCATGCATCGGGCCTCTAGTATAAGATAAAAAGGTATTCATTTACAATAACATTTGGGTAAAATAATAATGAACTGGGGTCTTGATAGATGCCATTTAATTCTTATAGCAGGATCGTTTAATTTTCATAAAATGGGATTTAATCCTTGTAAAAGATCCCAGAAGCTTTACAGTAGTCTTGTGATTATACATAAAAATAATAAACTGTATTCTTAGATTTATTGTTTTATGGCAAACTGGTGGGGTTAGTGGATCATATGTTATCCACTTGAGAGAAGAGAAAACTGTTATAGCTGTTAAGTGCTTGGGGGATGTATGGATTATTAAATGTTCATAATGTGGTTGAAACCCAGTGTTTTTACTTTTTAGAAGTAATCAATGTTCCACAGTATCATTCTTGGAAGATATTTTTTCAGTATTACTGAATAAACTTTTTACCTCAAATCAAAGCACAGTTCTCCCCTAAAAAGTTTTCCAATTTATCACCAGTGATATAAACTCAAATATGCAAAGTTCATTTTGGTAAAGTAGCACTAAATTTTAACTAGGACAGTGATGTTCTGGGGTCTTCATGTGCTTTATCCTATTTCTTTTACACAATAATTTCAGGGCAATTTATCCTTATTTTATAGATGACAAAACTGAGGTTTAGAGAGCTTTACTAAAACTGGGACTGCACAGCCAATAGATAGATGAGCTGGAATCAAATCAGATCTATCTCTTCTCAGTCTGTTTCATTTCCAATAACATTGCCCAATAAATTCACGTGGGGGAGATTGATGAAAATATTGGGGTTGGAGCTGATATTCTGATTTCATTGGTCTGAGGTGGAGCCCTTACATCAGCAATTTTTTCAATGCTTATTAAGTGAGACTATCATATAGCCAAGGAAAAAATAGCTGCAATAGAACAGTTGATTCCATGAAATAATGCCTTTTTAGAGGATGTAACCCAGAATCTGTTGTCCCAGTGTCTGTTCAGATGGCTAGTGTTTTCTTCCTCCTGCTCAGATCTTCAGTTACTGGGGCTTTGCTTTATTGCTATCAGTCCTACTGTTAATGATAAATGCGTTGTCTACCAGATAAAATAGAAATAGGCTCTCACGTTACACTGGCTACCAAAATGTTCTCTTTAGGATTAAGGTACTTATCTCCTGTCCACACAGCGCGCTCTCTCTCTCTCTCTCTCTCTCTCTCTCTCTCTCTCCCTCTCTCCCTCCCTCCCTGCCTCCCTTCCTCCCTTTCTCCCTCTCTCTCCAATTGTTTCTGTTTATTACTTCACACACATGTTAGTGCTCTCATTTACATACTGATTCCAACAAAAGGTTGTCTAGGAGACAGCCTGTGTGAGGAGGTGGTTCCTGATTCTTTGTTATTTTATTCTTCCTTTTTTCTTGTCCTCTCTCGCTTAGATCCTAATTAATATCACTCTGCCCTGTCATCAGGAATTTGATGATCTTTTTTCAGCTAGTAACTATGTCTTTCATTGACCCAGCTGATAAAGCCTCCAGAGGAATTTTTAATAACTGAAGAATAATAAAAGAAAAGTAGAGAAACAATTTTAAAGTGGCAGCAAAATAATCTTTTCAGAGTACAAGTGTGTGATCCTATAAATCCATTTAAAGAAACAAATCACTTTAGTTAACTTCATGATCTCTGACATTAATGGCACAAATAGGTTGGCTTTAATCAAAAGCTATTTATCTAGGATTAGTTTTACTAAACAGTCTGGGCTTCAGCCAGATATATGACTTTTAAAGACAGGATATAACGGTCATTGGAGCCTGCAATATCACTGCAGTTGTGAAGGGATCAAATTGGCACAGTGGTTCTCAACCTTTAAATACAGTTCCTCATGTTGTGAACCAACCATAAAATTATTTTCGTTGCTACTTCATAAATGTAATGTTGCTACTGTTACGAATCGTAATGTAAATATCTGATATGCAGGATGGTCTTAGGTGACCCCTGTGAAAGGGTCGTTCGACCTCCAAAGGGGTCGCGACCCACAGGTTGAGAACCGCTGAGTTGGCAGTTATACTCCCAGGTGCAATAGACTGTAATCTAACACTGCATTTATTTAGCTATAGAGAAGGATACAAGGCAGGAAATACTCTGGCATGGAATCTTTATGTCATTGGATTGCCCAGAAGCAACCAAAACATGTTTGCCCCTCATCCATATGGGGCGCATATGGCAAAAGCCAAGGTCAGTGTGGGCCGCTTGACACAAAGAAGCTGTAGCCTTGATTTACCACCAGTATTTTTTAAACAGACTTTTTATTGATTTTCAGAAAGAGAGGAAGGTAGAGGGAGAGAGAAAGAGAGAAACTTGATGTACGAGTGAAACACGATCAGCTGTCTCCTACATGCCCCCTACCAGGGATTGAACCCACAACTTTTCAGTGCACAGGGCAACACCCAACCACCTGAACCACACTGGCCAGGGTTCCCACCACTCTAGTCACAGAGGATAAAGGTTCACATGTCATTTCATAGTCCACCTCCCCCACTATTCTAAGAGTAGTTCTTTTTAGCAAATACTTCACAATTAATCTTGTTTCCATAGTTCTTAGAAAACAAGATCCTCTGGTCATTTTCCCAGGCAAGTTAGATTTTAACCTTTTATTCATAGACCCAACTAGCTTTAGATGGAAATCCCATTTCTGCCTTTAATTAGTTATATGGCCCTGGGATGCTTTCTGAGCCTCAGTTTTGGTCATGTACAAAGTAGAATAAACAATATCTACCTGGTACAGTTACCATGAGGGTTAAGTAATACCTGTGAATTGTGAATAGTCAAGTACCTAGAATAATGCAGAATTAAATGTTACTTCCCTTTCTATATCCATAAATTATCTTAATTAGGGAGAGCTGATCTTCCTAATTATTTTTCCTACCTCTGGGATAAATGCCAACTCTCCCCAAATTAAATAATTTGTCATTTTAAATCCCACTGTTCTCTCCATGACCTTCCCACTTATTCCAGTTTCCTGATCTGAAGGCTATTGCTGATTCACAACTCAATTTCTAGGTGGTAGTTCTTGGCATCCTTGAGATCCAGAGTGTTATCTAATCTTCACAGTAGACTTGAACTACATGTTAATTCCCCAGTGGTTCTCTCTCTCTCTCTCTCTCTCTCTCTCTCTCTCTCTCTCTCTCTCTCTTTCCCTCTTTCTCTCTTTTTCTCATACACATTCTGAAGATTACTAACAAGTCTCCTGAAGGCTGGCTCATAGTTATAATACCTTATTCTTATCATTGTCATAATGCAGTATTTGTAAGATGCTAATTAGCCTACTTGTGAAACATAAGGAGTTTTTCTTCTAGAACCATAATTTTATTTAATAATGTGTGGGTGGTTGAACTGGTTCCCCAAAATAACAGAAAAAAAACATGTCTTCTGACACCAGGAGTAACGTTTTTACAATAATGCTGATGTGATCTGGTATAATATTTACTGAACATTTGTAAGTACTGGCACGGTAATTAACATTTTATAGGTATAATTTCACTTTATTCCCACAACAACCCTAGAAGGTAGACACTATTATTATGTCCATTTACAACTGAAGAGTTTAAGTAATTTGGAGACGTCAGTCAGCTAGTGAGTTGGAAGTGATATTTCCTGCTTGTAACTACTACAAAAAATAATTGTAATACAGAACACGTATGTCCACTTCCCTGAATTTTTTTCTTTGCATTGATTACAGAGTTTCTTTATTACAGGGCTAGTTGACTTTTGTTTTAAAATGAAGGGACAATCAGTTGGTTCCAGGTGTACTAGAAATAAATTCAAAAGTCAAACAAACTGGAGCCAGACTAAAAGAGATGTTGGATTCTGTCTTTTTATAATGATATTGCTCTCAGAGAAGATTTAACCAGTTCATCAAAGTGGTAGGATGTTTACAAGCACTGTATTGAAAGTTTGGGATCCTATCCAGTCCACACTGAAGTTATCCAAGGGGACACTAATCACCTATGAATGCCATTTCTTCTACTCTCTCTCTTGGTTAACTCTAGAAATAGAAATAGGTAGCAAAAGCATGACTTAAGGTATGCCAAAACATCTCACTACCTCTAATATTTCCTCGTCAGCTTGTCATGTGAACATCTCTTACCTAGATTGAAATGTCTAAAATATTGATCAGAAAAAGGGAGAGACATGATTAGTATCTTAAGATAGACTAAGTAAAAATGTACATTTTACCTAGCTTTGAATATCTACGTTTCTTTGTGGCAGATTCCTTTGCATTGATTTATTTTTTGAGCAGTTGAGAACTTGGGTCTGTATACAATCAGTTTATCAAATGAATGCCTTGGAAAAGTGTTTTAATAACTGTTTCATTAACGGTCTATTAAGAAAGCATTTTAAGTGAAATGAATACACACTTGCCTCAGGGAAAGGAGTGGATTTTTTGGTAGCTCTTGAGAACTATTTTTGATTTATTTAAAATTAATACTTATCAGTGGGCAAGAGTACATGGTGGAGCCCTTGATAAATGTACCTCACATCACCTAAAACATAATAGTAGATCATGATATTGTTGTTAATGGAAGGGAGTAGGAACATAGATAGTAAGAAGTGGGGGAAGATTGGTCTAGAACACTAAGAATCATTGAGCACTTGAGTATTTGGAGAATCTTGGTTCAAGATCAGGAACCAGGTTAGAAAACGCTAAAAATAAGGATAAATCCTACCCACTCCAAAATATAACAAACATATAAAGATGAGTAAGATATAAGCTCCTGGATAAAAATTAAATAATTATAGGTATTTTTCTCTGTATTATTATGCCTCCAATTTTTCTCTCACTAAGACATATAACAATTGCATGTCAAAAGTGAGACAAAAGCATAAAATACAGAATAGTAAGGAACGAGGAGATAAAAATTTAATCTTTAAATCTTCATAATGCAAATGAATCTTCTGGTTAAAAATATTAGTTGCAGCAAGATTTCAGTAATATGTTATAAATTTTATATTAAATGATAGTATCTGTGTATTCTTAGTAAGTGGAAACAGATATTTTAAGCAAAAAAATATTGCAAAGGAAAAAATAACTCCCCCATTATTTTTTACCTTAATCTTAATATATACTGGTAAAGAAAATAGCAATCAAGACTATTCAGTGCTTAAAAAAAATGTTCTCATTTGTGTAAAGTAATCTTTCCTCAGGTAGATCAAGAGGCACTGTATAAGCATAATAATTCTTAGAACTTAGTTTTGCAGAAAGAATGGAAACTTTTAAAATTAGAACTTATAGTCACTTATGTAATTCACAGTCACTTATTGGTTTCTTGTGTAAGCCAATTTCATCATTATAGAACAATATTATTTTATTATGTCTTTCACTGTGTTGAATGCATATAGATTAGTCTAAAAATAAAAAAAAATGAGCTTTTGTAGAGCTCAAATATTGGGCAAGTGGATGGATAGACTTGAATTTCCTCCCAATGGATGGATTTAACCACACCACAACAAACTAGAAAATGTGGAGCCCCCTACTTATAATACTGTCATTGTTTTAGACACTATAAAAGCTTTTAAAATGTATTTGCTTTGGGTCATTATTTTATTAAGTGGAATTCATTTTAATTCATGAAACACATTGATTGACAACTTAGTGTAAGAAAGAGTGCTATTAAACTCCAAATGAATCAATAAGAAAAAGATACAGAATCTTTCAAGGAATTGACAATTCAATACGAGCCAACAAACAAGTACATAGGTTAACTGTTATATACGACAGAATGTTGATCTAATCCTCACAAATTATTTAGCATGTGGTAGAATATTTTTAAAAGTATGAAACATATTTGGGAATACAGTCTCCTTCTGATAAATGAGCAATGTTTGTTTATGTCAAGTGAAAATGTGTATGTGTCATAATCTTTTAAGTGGTATGTTAAATGAAGCAAAACCCACTGGATTGATACAGTTGTCCTGCTTAGCTTCCCTAATTTTATTCACTGGACTTAAATGCAATAAATAGTGAAGGCAATTTTGGGGCTGGAACCTTACCTGCTTTTATGTTTCCTTATTTCTTTCAAAGTCTATTGATTTCTTAAATAATAAAATCCTTTCCCATTTTGAATAAGGTTTATTAGTCTTTGCTTTTTTTCTAATGCATGTGATTTCTACCAATCAGTTCTGGATTTTTTTCTCATGTTTAAAGCTGTTCATTAGGACTGATTCATAAACTAACTTGAGCCAAAGTCATTGTAAATTCACAAATATGCATGCACGTATGTGTGCACACACAGACACATGTAGGTTTGAACAATGCATTTTAAAAAGTTAAACCTGGTGCAATCAATCACCTCTAAGATGAGAAGAAAGCTCTTTAAACTATTTTAAGTCAACATTTATAAGAGAAATTGGCCTATAATACACCTTGGGTTCTTAACCTTTTGGAGAGTTAAAGAAAAGCTGCTTCTCCATAAAAGTAACGTATATTGCTAGTAAAATATGTAAGGAAGGACATCTACTTATGAAACTGAGAAAATGATTTAGTAGGAAGAGTTGTTTTATTAGCCTTTTGCTTTTAATGACTGCGACAATCCTGGAACTATTTAAAAAATAATTTAATTTATCCTCTACACACATGGATGAGTTCAGGGTGTTTCTTTCCCCCCATGAATCAACCATGTCTCCTTGGACATTAAAAGAACAGATAAGGAATTTTTGAAGTACTAAATCAAAAATTTAAGTCACTTTAACTTGGTAACTTAAGCAGCTTTAAACATGGATAAAATGAAGTATTAAAACTATTTTCAATAAAATATTTAATCAATTTATTGCCTCAACATTAACTTGTTTCAAGTGTAATTTAATGTAACTGTATCTGAATATAAACTGTTTCTGAAATTCTCCTGCAATATTCTGTATCTTATGTTCCTCAAGAAATTGATCATTTGAACAAATATCTTCATAGAGAGAGCCTCTTCCGGTTTTCCCTAGCACACTAAGTGGTGCTGTCATCTATTCACTCAAAGTGAGACCTGCAAATCATCCTTGATTCCCCAGTCCCTGTCATCCCTACCTTTCAATCCATCATGATGCCTCCCTTGTGGGTTATTCTTTCAGAATTTATCATTGAGTCACTGATACCTCTCCCCTATTACCACTACCACCCTAGTTTCAGTTCATTCTCATCTCTTTCTTTGACTACAAGGATTGCTTGCTAACTGCTGGCCCTGGTTCAATTCTGTCTCTGTCTCCAATCTCTTTGATATAAGACATTCAGAGCGATATTACACATTTCAGGGCCTTAGCATTTGCTATTCCAACTGTCTGGAATGCCTTTCTTTCACTTCGTATTTCACAGCTGAGTAAACTGAACCCCAAAATATTATGCATTTTGATAGTTAAACTAGTGTCAGAATAGCATGTTTCCGAATTCCTAGATACATGTTCAAACCATTCTTTATCTTGCTTTAAATGTGTTCTTATGTTTTTTCACAAATAGGCACACTGCATTTGAGGTCAGCTTTTTTTCTTTGATATCTTCATGGTTTCTAATTGTAACATCTAATGCATTCATGAGGAAAGAAATATTTTTCACTAATAACTATTAATGGAGAGCATGGCCTGTGAAATTATCTGTCTTATATGTAATCTACTTTAGAAAATGGTGATTTTCATAATTTTCATTAGCATATATTCAAAATTGGTTTTGGTTCGCATGAGTTATTTAATATTTAAATGAAACCAGGATTAGGCAAACAACAATAATAACTTTCTTATCTGGGAGCCCATATGAATACTGATAGTATTGATATATCAATGAAAGTATATTGCTATCCTCTCAGGAGAATACCATATATTTGTGGACTAATGAGGAAGCAGAGCAGACACGTAATTTTATTTGGTCTAGATTGGTTCAGATATTCTTTACCCATATATTAAAAAATTTTAGTGAGTGTTCCTCAGTATATGTAACTAGTTTGGAGATGGAGGAAGAGGACGATGAGCCGAGGGCTACAGGAGGCCTCTGAAAACTGGATAAGGCAAAGAAAAGGATTTTCCCCTGGAGCCTTCAGAGAGGAACACAGCCCCGCTGACAGTGGACTTTAATGAGACCCGTGTCAGACTGACCTACTTAGCTGTGGGATGATGAATTTGTGTTGTTTTAATCCACTGAATTTTAGGGGATTTTTTACAGCAGAAATTGAAGATTAATACAGCCCCCGTAGGATTTTCTGCTGTGGAAATCTTGGTTTAGCTGGTCTGTAGTCATACCTGTATAGCTTAGGGGCCAGCTGAACTCCCCTCAATGAGAGTAGTCCAGCAGGGCTTATCTCTGCAGCACTTAAATCACAGGAGGGACCAGGAGAGAAAATTGTCCCCTTACCCTAGACCCAAATCCTTATTTCTTTTGCCAGAACCTGCTATTTTGAAGGATGATTGACAATAGGAATTTCTACTTTCTTGAGGAGAAACTATTCTACACCTCTGGGCTGACAGTGTCTGATGACAATTACATTGACATGCAGTATAGCCAGTATATTCCACACACACACACACACACACACACACACACACACACACACAGGATTATTCAGTTTTTATGAACAGGATAAATTGCCAAGTCTATGTTGAGCTACATAAGCCCAGGTTTTATCCATAATCTCTTTCTCAGTAACGGTCGGTTCATATCTCCTTCCAGAATTTTCATAGGGATCACTTCTTGTATATTTACACAGGTGTACATATACATGTGTGTATAGTTATGTGCATAAAACCGTGAACAGCCAACACTGAACAGCACTATGCACAAGGTATAAAGATGTCTGATTCCATATGGGGGGAAAAAACATGAAGGCTTTCTAAAATAAAGCTGACCTGTGGAAAGTTACTGCTCTCATTCTTTGATAGACCTTTGCATGAGTATACAAATCAGTTTGGCTCTTTGGGGAAGCATCTGATAGTTCTCTTTTGCAAAAAAGTGTCTGCATTGCAATCCCAAATACTTATTGGAAAGGTAAAGGTTTCCCCAATAAAAAGGAATAGTCAATCCAAGAGGTTAAAATATCTCCATTTTTTTGGAGAATTGCTTTGCTAAAATTCTAAATTCATAGTTCTTGTTTTTATTTATTTACTTTTCCTGTCTGAAGGGAAATGTCATTTCCCCTAAATGAATGAAAGAATAATAAGATTAACAAGAACAATAAGAAAACATGAAAAGGAATATTTAATTCTTACCATAAAGAACCTTTGGATTCTTTTTTTTTTTTTGAGGGTAAGTTTTCTGAAATTCCATGCTTACTTAGTGTGTTTTGATAAAATAGTAATCATTAATAGTCACTGACTGTTTACAACACGTTAGTCACTGTGCTAATTATTTTAAATGTATCCTCCACTAATCCCCACAGCTTAGTAGGATTTTCTCCCTAAAAAAATATCACACTTAACAATTAGGAACTCCCTGTCTAGTGCATAGTCCTAGCTGTAAGATTTTGAACTAGATAATTGAATAATGATGCAAAATAAAGTGACCTAGAAACCTAGCTAATCTTATCAGCATTCATTTTTAATTGAGAGAGTCTAATTACTCAGATAATTGTGGGGCTTGTTGCTTACTTTTAATTACTGTAAAAATAAGAAATTTATGCTGCTATATATTCCTCATGCCCTATAAAACTGGATATACGTTTTTATGACCCATTTAGCTTCCTTTACTTTATCAGTGAATAAAATGCAATAATGTCTTCTAATTTCATATTATTTTGTCTGACTTTTCATAACCGTAAAACATCAGGTTTATGCACAAGCATGTTTTTGGTTGGATGAGTTTATTTACTTTGTTTAGATAATTAAGCATTTCAGAAGATCAGTGGTGTAACGTTGAGGTTTCATAAATAGGAAAGCTTGGGGAACAATTCGTCATCATACTTCAAGCAATTTATTCTGTATTAACCAGTACACTACCTCAAGGAACTCCGCTGAAGGAATAAACCCAGTTGATTTTAAAATGTGCTTGGAATTAGTGTTTTAGTGTGATGCTGTGGACTTAAACAGCTTTAAAGGAGAATTTGTGTTTTATTAATTATTCTCTTTCACTCAGGGCTTAGTCCCAGGACTTGCACAAATGGGTACTCAGTAAATGTAGATTACATTTTCCAAAGTACTTTAATAACTTATTTTAGCAAAATGGAATAGGTAACTATTTTGGTCACAATCCTGGATCTCTTGCCTGCTAGCAGGTCATTTCTCCTGCTAAGGACTTTCAGATATCCTTAATTTTCACATATTTCTTACTCATGGTCTCTTCATCTCAAGTTGACCTTGCTAGTTTCCTAGCCATTTCATGTGTTTTCCCACTGATAATCATGTATTTCCTATGTTCCAGCATGGATCAGTTGTCAAAATGTCACATATTGCAAGTGTAAACTGAAGCCCAGAGAGGTAATTAGGATGGAGATAGAAATATAGCTCAGATATAGGGACATAGATGGATAGATTGTGGGAATGGATCAGAGCCAGACTTTTAAAAGTCAAGTTATTCAGAAAATACATTGTTGAAAACTAATAAACACCACTCATGAGGAGTTAAAAAGAAATGGATAGAAGAAAAAATGTACTCCATCTATAACTGGACATTTCTCTTGCTCTTTAAAAATTCCACACTTTCAGTCAGTTCACTTTTAGATTATGAATGAACACGGTGGAAACACCCACAAAATCCTCTAGGGAAGTGTGATTACCACCCAAAGCCGAGCTTGTTAAATGTATTGAACAAGGGGGAAGACCACTCTCATGTAATCTTCACAGCCTCTCAAGAGAGGACCTTCAGGGAAGGGTGCTTAGAGAATTTTGCAAACTGCACTGGATGCTTCTAAGATTGGTCTGGATAGGGATTGATCAGAACTGGTTAACTAGATGAGTTGCTGTGACATTTGTGGTATTAGCTTGGAACATATGGGTGTGAATGAGTTGCGGTAAAGCCGCTTGAACTTGAACAGTTAGGCTATGTTGCAAGTGTGGGGTTTCCCTTCCCAGATAATTATGTCCGCCAACATGGGAGATTAAGGTAGGCTCTGTTGGGGTTCAGTTCTCAGGTCATTCTGTAGGATACAGAGATGAATTAGAGAGTGATAACTTAGTTCACAAACAGTGAGAAATTCTCATCTCATACAATTCCTGTCCATTTAAAATACCGACTACAGTAGCACTCTACATGTAGGAGTTAAGGGCATGGGCTGTAAAGCTTCACTTTCTTTGAATCTTGGCTCTGCTACTTCCCAGCTGTGTGACCTTGAACAGTTTACACAACCAATTTATGCGTCAGTTTTCTCATTTGTGAAATGTGATCAGTAATAATAAATGGGTTAATGCATGCAAAATATTTATAATATTGTGGTACTCAGTAAGGGCTAGCTATTATTTTTCATGCTATTACTGATTTACTTTATATATATATATATATATATATATATATATATATATATATATATATATAAATTTTTAATGTTTTTTTATTGATTTTTTTAAGAGAGGAAGGGAGAAGGCTAGAGATATAGAAACATCATTGATCGACTGCCTCCTGCATGTCCTCTACTGGGGTTTGAGCCCGAAACCTGGGCATATGCCCTGACCAGGAATCGAACTGTGACGTTGTGGTTCCTGGATTGATGCTCAACCACTGAGCCACACCGGCCGGCACTATTAGTGATTTTTTTTTTAAATTAAATTGCTATTAACCCTCTTATAAAAGCATGGAGAAAAGGTTAGGAAATGGAGATGTATAATTTATTTCTATATTAATGACATATTAAATTAGTAGTTGGGCCAATAGGCCATAAAAAGGAAATCTATCTTGTGGGATATAAGGAGTGCATGTAGTAGAATATGCTATAAATTAATAATGGCATTAAAGAATGAAGCAAAGACCTGTTTAAATGACCTCAGGGAGGAATCAGAAACTTTTTACTGCATTATCTGCTTTAGGAAAGAGCTGGTGCAAGTTCTGAGCTGCCCACCAAAGCCCTCATCAGGTAGACTCTGACAGCCCACTCTTCTATTCCTGTCTTCTAGTTCTCTCTTCTTTTAGGCCACTTTTCAGTTATTTTTCCTTTCCTACTAATTCCAGCACTGGGTATACCAGTAGTGTAATCTGTGGGAATATCAGAAAATTATTGGCTCAGATAGGGCCTACTTGGACGTTAGTATGTTTTTATTGATTTTTTAGAGAGAGAGGAAGGGAGAGGGATAGAGATATAGAAACATTGATCTGCTGACTCCTGCATGTGTCCTACTGTGAATTGAGCCTGCAACCCAGGCATGTGCCCTGACTGGGAATTGGAACAGTGACCTCTTGGTTCATGGGTTGATGTGCAACCACTGAGGCACACTGGCTGGGCAGGGCCTACTTGGACTTTAAATATATTTTTATTTATTTTAGAGAGGAAGGGAGAGAGAGAGATAGAAACATCAATGATGAGAGAGAATCATTGATTGACTGCCTCCTGCATGCCCCTTACTGGGGATTGAGCCCGCAACCCGGGCATGTGCCCTTAACCAGAATCAAACCCAGGACCCTTCACTTTTCAGGCCAACGCTCTATCCACTGAGCCAAACTGGCTAGGGCAGGGCCTACTTGGACTTTAGATAAATACGTTAGTGTTCTCTTATCCATTAGACCTGAAATTGTTTTATTTAACTTCTAGGCTATATTTAATCTCTCAAGATGAAATGAAAGCCTCTCATTCTTGATAAACTAACTGGTGATTTTAATATGCGCTTGTTGCTTAGATTATTGTCTCTGTCTCCAGTGCTAAAATAGCAAATGTAATACATACAGATAACAGGAAATGTTATTTGGTTCTATTTAATAAACTGTTATGCAGCTTCTAGGAGCCAGACATATTGATAATATTGGTAAAACACAACTCTGCAACCCATTATATAATCTTCCTATATAATAAAAGGCTAATATGCAAATTGTCCCCTCGACTGGGAGTTCGACCGGGAGTCTGACCAGGAGTCTGACCAGGGGCGGGATCAGCCAGGCAACTGCCCGCAGCCCCTCCCCCTGGCTGGCCCAGCCCGATCAGCCTCAATCGGGGTGGGCCAGCCAGACCCCACCTGTGCACAAATTTGTGCACTGGGCTACTAGTATTATAATAAAAGCATAATATACTAATTAGACCAGACAGCTGAACGACCTTCTGGACGAAGCAGGGGCTGCGAGGGCCGAGCCCCTTGCATGAATTTTGTGCTTCTAGCCTCTAGTCCTATATAATAAAAAGATAATATGCAAATAGACCGAACTGCAGAACAACTGAACAACTGAACAACCAGTTGCTATGACATGCGCTGACCACCAGGGGGCGTGCATGGAACATGGTGGGCGTTGGCAGCAGGTGGCAGAGCATGGAACATGGCAGGCATTGGCCACAGTGGGATGGTGCAGCAGGTGAGCAGGGGTGCCAGACCAAGGTGGGGCACCGGTCGCTGTCATCTGGGCGAGCCTCTGGTGGTTACTGAAAATTCTGTGCTCCCGCATGCCACTGTCCCACCCAGCGCTTGCACCAGCTGCCAATGCTGCTGCTCACACCCACTGACAGAGCCCAGCACTGCCCTGATCACTCAGCACCATCAGCAGATGCAAGCGGCAGCTGCCAGCCCCAATCACCCCTCAGGGCTCCTCCATCTCCACCTGCTCCTGAGAGGTGATGGGGGCTGGCAGCCACCTCTCACCCCTGCTGCCGGTCCCACTCACACCCACTGCCAGTTGCAGCCGGCACCTGGCACCAGTCCCGATCACTTGGTGCCATCATGGGTGTGAGCAGTGGCTGCCGGCCCTGATCTCCCCTGAGGGCTTCTTAACCTCCCCCTGTTCCTGAGGGGCGATTAGGGCAGCAGCTGCTGCTCTCACCCACTGAAGGCGCTGGCCCTGCTCGCACCCGCTGTTGGTGCTGGCCCCAGTTGCTTCATTCCATTAGCAGGTGAGAGCGGGGCAAGCACCATCAGTGTGTGGGAGCGGTGGTGGCAGGAACAGGGCTGCCGACAGGCAGGGGACCAGGAGCCACAGTGGGAGGGACCAAGCAGGGGCACAGAGGATGGACCGAGACCCACCCCTGTGCCCACCGCATCCTCACAGCCCACAGTTCCTTTCAGGGTGCATGAATTCGTGCACTGGGCCTCTATTCTATAATAATAAAAGCATAATATGCTAATTAGACTGGATGTCCTTCTGGACGACCTTCTGGATGAACCCGGGGCTGCGAGTGAAGCCCGGGTGCCAGGTGCCTGCCAGTGGCTGGAGGGAAGCCTGGGTCCTAGGTGCCAGAGGGAAGCTGGTGCCAGCAGCTGGGTGAAAGAAGACCTACTCTTGCATGAATTTCGTGCATTGGGCCTCTAGTGGTAATATGAGCAAAGGCCTGTGGAAACACAGAAAGAGTGCAGGTTAGTTTGGGCCAGGTATTTTCAAACTTTTTCATCTCATACCACACATAAACAAATTACTAAAATTCTGAAGCACACACACACAAAAATAGGTATTATTTTGATTCATTCACACCAGATAGCTATTGTTGTGTTGGCTGTTGTCATTTTTTTCTTTCACAATCTATGGGAAAAGAGGTCAGTGCCCCTGTGGCACACTGGTTGAAAATCGCTGGTTTAGGGTATGTGCATGTTTTGTGTGTGTGTGTGATGGTGGGTAAGAATTGGGAAATTCTTTATAGATGAGTTGATATTTATTATGTCATTAGCTAGAAACTTTGGAAATTTACTTGGATTGGTAGGTTTGTAGTGGCTTTTTCATTTCATCTGTAGCATTGGGACCTTACATGTGACAAATTCTCATTTACCTAATCTTAGTCTTTCTAAAGCTGGCACAATAACTAAATGGGAATGGCCCCAATCTCCATTTCCATAAGTTTGACAATAGCAAGAGTATTAGTTTCTCCAAAGAGTGCTTAGATGTAGGCCAACGGATTTGTGGTCTCTGACAAGTGTCTCTCTGGAGATAAAGCTAATTCAATTTATATAAAGAGACTTTTAATCCAGAGGAATATTGTTTGAGCTAATGATACGCTTTCCATGACTTCACTTCTTATTCAGATCTAGCCTCACTGGGAGCCAATTGCTAGGTGAGGTCCTGTCTCAGAGCCTTTGCACTTGCTGATCTTGTAGTATGGAAATGATTTTTCTCCAGAGTCATCATAGGACGCAGCTGCTCATTTCATTCAAATTTATTTTTAAATGTCACTTTTGTTGGAAGGCCTTTTGTGTAAATTCGCTCTAAAATAGGAGCAACTTCTCTATCCCTTTCACTGTGTATCTTTAGACCAGTGGTTCTCAACCTTCCTAATGCCGTGACCCTTTAATACAGTTCCTCATGTTGTGGTGACCCCCAACCATAAAATTATTTTCGTTGCTACTTCATAACTGTAATTTTGCTAGTGTTATGAATCTTAATGTAAATATCTGATATGCAGGATGTATTTAGGCGACCCCTGTGAAAGGGTCGTTTGACCCCCAAAGGGGTCGCAACCCACAGGTTGAGAACCGCTGCTTTAGACTGTTTTAGTTTTCTTAATAGCACTTACTATAAACTGGTTTTGTATATTTATTTGTCCATTCTTATTTTTACTTCTAGTCCCAAATTTAAGCTTCATAAGGCAAGAACTATTTTTTTTTTTACTGTTGTATTTCAAGGCTTAAAAGAGTAGGAACCCAACAAATATTTAATGATCAAGTAAATGAATAAATATATGAATTAATGTTAGTCATTATACTCAAATATACTATTATATTTTGTATTGTACAGATACACTAATTTCATGGGATTAATTATATAATTGGTACCTTTATATTTCTTTAGAAATTAGCTACCTTGAATATATTTAGGTTAAAAAAATAAGAATAATAGATCAATTGATCATCAAGTAGAGAAAGTGAATTCTTAGAAGTAAACCTCCTTTATATACATAAGAGCTTATTATACTTTTGATGTTAATTTATGAGTGTTAGATCATTATAAATGTAAAGTTTCTAATTCCAAATAGGAATCCTAGAGGGAGTGGATTTAAATTCTACATTCTCTGCCAGATGACCCAGGAAAATTGCTGCCTAGACTATTGCAGTAACCTCTTAGCTAATCTCTCAGTCTGATTTTTTTCTGCCTCAAAATTATTATCCATATGGTGCCATAATTAGTGTTTGAAAATGACAGATCTGAGCATGTCATTCTTCTGCTCATAAAATTCCATTTTCCTACTAAATAAATTCTAGTTTCTCAAAATGTGTTATGTACCCATTATTAAGCAAACTGCTAGTTATACCAAACTTGGGAACACGTGCTCCTGAACTGCAAAGGAGTTACTCCATTTTTGTATACAACAAAAGTCACTTAACTTGGTAGTTATATATAATTTGTACGAAGAGTTTATTGGTAATGACCATATATTCAACTTTCTTTTTTAGTTTTTCCTCTGTCCTAGACTCTAAAATGACATTACCACAATGCTGGTTTATATTTCAAATATTGTAAAATGCCACATTTATCATAAAACTTCTTAATTGTTTTCTAGTTTTGACTAGATAGCAATATTTTCTGTTTGTTAGTAAAACTAGAATATATCACTTAGCTGACATGCTGTAGTCATACGGACTTTGAGGTGACAACAATTGTTCAACTATTCATTTCTCTGCTCCATCATTTCCAGTGGACATGCTTTATAGTGGAAGACCTGATGCAACCAAATTATAATGATTTTATTTAAGTGTGATCTCATGTTATTGTATTGGCCATGGTAACACGGCTGCTGTAACATGTAAATACATGTGGGGATATATTAATGAGTTAAAACAATAGTTTATATATTGCCCAGGTTTAAGTCCAATGCAGGTGAGCCTTGTTCGTGACTAATATTTTTCCAGGGATGATTCAGAGGCACATCTTCCTTTATTGTGGTTCTGCCTTCTCCAAGAGCTATGCCATCATTTTCTTTTGCATCTATCCAGTGAAAAGTGGAAGAGAAGATAGAAAAGCCACAGGAGTTTCTTAAAAGCTTTTTTGTAGAAGTGATGCACATCAGCTCCCTTCACTTTCCAATGGACAAAAAAGGCATTGGCCACACCTACATACAAGGAAGCTGTAGTGTCTGGTTGAGTGGTTGCTTCTAAGTGAAAGTACCATCTTCTGAAAGGTGGAGAGTGGGTTTGGTTGTCTGACTACCTGTTTCTGCCATAGTTTGGAACTACCAACTTAAAAGGTAGAACTGTCTAGTGGTCTTATAAATGGGGAGCTAAAGCTTAATTACCTGAATAAATGAGGAAAATATGCATCAAAGTTAATTTTATATTAAGAAAAATATGGTTATAATGGGGTTGTAATTAAAAAAATGAATCAAGGTCAGTAAATTTCATAGGGCCTTAAATATATCATAAGTACAAAATATGATGAAATCTTCTGATGAATTTGTTGATTTTTTAAAATTATTGTGATAACCACTCCGGTTCCTTTCACAACATATGAATAGGGAATTAAATGCCAATGATAATGTTTTGCTAACAAGCACTCAATTTGAGTCAGAGAGACCAAATACTTGTCTTGGTGAACTGAAAAAGATTGGCACAAAATTTCATGTGGTGAAAGACTGAGCAAAGATCAAATAAAAAATATGTAACAATATAAATCAATTTTGTTTTTTATTGTCATTATATTGATACTTCCCCAAATGCTTCCAGGGATGAATGGCTCTGTTTCCAAAATTGTAAAGGCAGAATCTGCGGGAAATCTAATCAGTATTCTTGTTATTGAACAAGTTTTCTGATTGTCTGCCATAGTAGGAAGTATTTGCAAGATATAATATTCATCTTTAAATTTTTATTTATCCTTTTTTAAAAATATATATATTTGATTGATTTCAGAGAGGAAGGGAGAGAGAGGCATAGATAGAAATATCAGCAATGAAGATGAAATCATTGATTGGCTGCCTCCTACACACCCCTTACTGGGGATCAATCCCACAGCCTGGGCATGTTCCCTGACTGGGAATTGAACTGTGACCTCCTGGTTCATGGGTTAATGCTCAACCACTGAGTACACCAGCTGGGAAAATTTTCATTTATCTTTATTCATTGATATGCTATCAATAAAATTAGTATTAGTATCATCAAAAGAAGTTATATTAGTTTGCATTGACTTTCTTCATAGTTTTATTATAGCATCATCATTATGTAAATTATATTGTAATCTAATATTTTATAAGTTGTTGGTTCATTGTTAGAAATGGAATAAAATTATTTTTGTATGTGATTCTTATGAGATACTCAAATAACGATATACCTATGCCTTTGTCAACACTTAAGCATGTGTAAAAAATAATTCATTCTTTAGCATGGCATCTGGCAACTACCCAAAACATACATAAAAAGAAATAGAGACACATAGTTTTGTGTGTGTGTGTGTGTGTGTGTGTGTGATAAGATGTATATATGTGAATGTACATGTCATATACATGTCAATATCTGAGTTAATTTGTTTAAATAGCTTTGCTTCCTGTGATAGTAACTCATATTTTCAGTAATGCTTTATAAAATACTTATGATCTTCACAAAAATTCTATTGGTAAAATAACATTACTTTATATTCCAGGTGAGAAAACTTTGGCTTCAAGTAATGAAATATTTTGTTTCTGATTAAATGCCGTGTAGAATTAAACCCAGCTTGATGCAAACTTTTCTTGCTGTAGCACTTCAAGTTGCCTCTTAAAAATAGGGGATAAGAAATATTCTGAAACTCCACATTGAATAGGAACATCAGAATTGAGAATATGAACCTTTGATAAAATTAAATATGTTTGATAACACTTAATAGAACTTAGAGTCTGAAGAAACTAAGGTTTTTGATTAGCCAGAGTTTGGAATCTTATCCTCCACAACATGGAGAATCACCCTGTATGTATTCATGAATAATTAAATTCATAGAATAAGGTAGACTACAAAAACTGTAACATAAAGAATATAGCATGGGAAAATCTTGTGCCAACTGGCTATAAGTTGGATAGTTTACTTCTTTCCTACATCTCTTTTCTAAATTGTACATTAGGGTTCTCTTTTATTTTTCTTATTTATTTATTTTAAAAATATGTTTATTGATTTCAGAGAGGAAGGGAGAGGAAGAGAGAGATAGAAACATCAATGATGAGAGAGAATCATTGATTGGCTGCCAACCTGCATGCCCCTACTGGGGATCAAGTCTGCAACCCTGGCATGTGCCCTTGACTAGAATAGAACCCTGGACCCTTCAGTCCACAGGCTGACACTCTATCTACTGAGCCAAACTGGCTAGGGCCATTGACGTTCTAGATGGCTACTTCTTTGGAAGAGAAATCTGAGTATCTATGTATGTGCAAACAAGTAAAAAACTTATAAATGTCTTTATCTTCCATTAATATGACATTACTAATTCGCAATGAAGATATTTTAATGTTAGTGGTGTTGCTTTTATTTGGGATCCAGGTAAATTTAATCCCATTACTATGCCTATAATGTGGAGTAGTTTTGTTTAACGATGTGTATTAATGTGGCAGTGGATAGCTTGAATTGAGTCAGAAAAGTAACTGTTGGACTTAATAG
This sequence comes from Myotis nattereri, assembly GCF_964212035.1. NCBI lineage: Eukaryota > Metazoa > Chordata > Mammalia > Chiroptera > Vespertilionidae > Myotis > Myotis nattereri. The sequence goes on along the minus strand of NC_138078.1, from coordinate 24,256,043 downwards.
AACTTAAATTGAAGACTTATGAGAATTCAAACTTTTATAATGTCTTCTTAAGTAGCACTTTAAATTATTTTCAGGAAAATCAACATTTTAAGAATGTATGCAAAAATCCTGTAATTTGCAAAGATGACGTGATCTTGGATGTAGAAAATCCTAAAGGTTCCTGTTAGAGGTGATAGCAAATTCAGCAAAGTTGAAGGACATAAAATCAATATGCAAAATAACTTGTGTATTTATATACTAACAATGGAAAATCCAGAGGAGAAATGAAGAAAAAATTTCCATTTAAAATTGCATCAAAAAGAATAAAATACATAGATATTAACTTACCCAAGGAAGTTACCTATTTGTGTGCTTGAAAACTACAAAGCACTACTGAAAGAAATTAAAGGAGACAAATGGAAAGTCACCTTGTGTTCATGAATTGGAAGACTTGATATTTCAATACTACTCAAAGTGATCTGTAGATTTAATGCAATTCTTACAAAAATCTAATTGTCAGATCTTTTTAGAAATATAAAAATCTATCTTAAAATTCATGTGAAATCTCAAGGGACCCAGAATAGTCCAAAAATCGTGAAAAAGAACACATTTGGAGGAATCACACTTCCCTAGTTTTAAAACAACTACAAAGCAAAAGTAAGAGTGATACTGACATAAAACAGACATATAAACAAATTGAATAGACTAGAGAGCCCAGAAATGAACTCTAGCATATATGGTTAGATAATTTTCAACAAGGCTGCCAAGATCATTCGATGGAGATATAACAGTCTTCAACAGATGGTGTTGGGAAAATTGGATATCCACATGAAGAATAATGGAGTTAGACCTTACATTACACCATATGTAATTATTAGTTAAAAGGGATAAACAATGAAATTTGAAAGTCAAAACTATAAAATTCTTAGAAGAAAACATGAGGATAAAACTTCATAGCATAGGGATCAAAATTCATGGCATTGAATTTAGCAATGAAATTTTTTGGATAGAACACCAGAAGCAAAGTCAAGACAAGAAAAATTAGATCAACTGGATTACATCAAAATTTTAAAACATTGTGCAGGAAAGGACACTATCAGAGTGAAAAGAGAACACACAGAAACTATGTGCAAATCATACATCTGATAAGGGATTAACATCCAAGATATGTATCAAACTCTGACAACAACAAAAAAAATCCAAACAACCCAATTCAAAAATGGGCAAAGGGCTTTGAGTAGACATTTCTCCAAGGAATATACAAAGATGGACAATAAGCCCATGAAAAGATGTTCAATATAACTAATAATTAGGGAAATGCATATAAAATTCAAATGAGAAACCAGCTCACACCTTTAGGATGGTATTTAAAAAAAAGTGTTGGCAAGGAGGTGGAGAAATTAGAACGCTTATGCATTGCTGGTGGGACTGTAAAATGGTGCAGCCTTTGTGGAAGACAGCATAGTAGTTCTTCAGCATATTAAACATAGTCTTACCATCTGATCCAACAATTCCAATACTTGCTATACACCCCAAAAGATTCAAACATAAATGTTTGAAGTAGTATATGTCAGGATTTCATTCCTTTATAATGATGAGTAATATTCCATTGTGTACAGACATTATGCTAAGTGAAGTAAGCCAGACACAAAAAAATGGCAGATATTTTATGATTCCACTTACATGAATTACCTAGTACAACTGAATTAAAAAAGACAGGACGTAGAATAATAATTTCCAGGGGCTATGGGAGGAGGGAATGGGGAGTTATTGTTTATGGGTACAGAGTTTTAGTTTAGGAAGATGAACATTTCTGGAGATGGAGGGAGGTAATGATTGCACACCAACGTGAATGTACTTAACACCACTACACTTAAGTATACAATTGGTAAATTTTATAATTGGTAAATTTTAAAATGGTAAATTTTATATTATGAGTGTTCTGCCATAATAAAAAAATTTCTGTAAACTTTCATGTAAAGTTTTAGAAAATGTTTGCATTTATGCATGTTGGATGCAGGAGTTTCATAATGTGAATGTAAATTAAAACAAGTTTTTTTTGTTTGCCAATTTTATATTTATTGTCAATGTGTATATATGTCCATATTATCCTCTAACATATTTATGGAATTTTTAGGCATTTGGTTAAAAAAAAGAAACCCTTAATTTACACCCAGAGGAATTATAAATCTTTCAGGGCTTACTGCAACATTTACTTGTAATAAACACTTTATCCATTTTAAAAATATTAATTTGTCAGGTTGATAACTTTATGATTCCATAGTGTATAGGTACTGTGTACAGGCAGTACTCAATATTGTTTAGTTTTTTTGAGCTTTGGGTCATTTTAAAAAATAACTCAGCAACAACTGTTATTTTCCTTATGCCACATACTATTCTTTTTTTTAAATATATTTTATTGATTTTTTACAGAGAGAAAGGGAGAGAGATAGTTAGAAACATCGATGAGAGAGAAACATCAATCAGCTGCCTCCTGCACATCTCCTACTGGGGATGTGCCCGCAACCCAGGTACATGCCCTTGACCGGAATCGAACCTGGGACCTTTCAGTCCGCAGGCCGACACTCTATCCACTGAGCCAAACCGGTTTCGGCCCACATACTATTCTTAATATATTGCCTTGCTTTAGTAATAGTGAAGGGGGGCTGGGCTCTTGGAGAGGATTTCCAAATGTTGTGGAAAGACGGAATGTACGCCTAGATTTCTTTTCTAGGAAATATTTTTTTTCTTTTTCTAGGAAAGGCTTTTGGAAAGATTCAGTAGAGACGATTTTATCACTTGCTTGCTTTTTTATGGTGTTAATTAGATTTTGAAGTAAAAACTGATTCTGAGAGATAATCAAGGTAGTCACTTGAAATATAGATTTAACAATAAGGAGGTTGGTAGATAATTACCGTGCTTTGAACTAGTCATTATTGTGATTGTGGAAATTTTTTACATCATGGGTTGTTCATCACCTTTCTCCCTTAGTGCTTTTTAGAGCATGATCAGTTATTACTCTACTGACAAGTATTAATCCAGTAGTAATTTATCATAGTCTGACAAGTGTCAAAATTCATCCTCACATATGCACCCACTGAAACAGAAAAGCACTGTTTTCATCTCTGAAACTATCTATAGTTTATTGTGATATATTATTTTGGCCTGAAGGATCACAGGCAAATTATATTTGATCAGTTCTTCAAATTAAAACATAATTGTAAATATGTTTGCATCTCTTTAAATCAGTATAATAACTGTAGGTTTTATGTCAAGATATTGTGATCATATTTAAGAAGTTAAATATTAAACTAAGGAAGATTTCAGAAATGTATAAATTATTGCATTATATTTATTAATTCAAAATAAATAATATTTTGAATGATGAATAATAATTTGCATGATCATTATACAAATGGTACTGTTAATGCAAGGGAAATAATGTCAATAGATCATTTCTGGTTCAAGTCAATTATGCCACATTTTAATTGAAAAATAAAAGCTGTTCATTGTGTACAGAGGTAGCGCTCCTGACAGATTATATAAATGACCTCATTAATGTAAGAGAAATAAGGTCAAGAGAGACATTTTTACTGAAGTCCATTATGTTACATTTTAATTGAAAAACAAAAGCTGCTTTTATTCAAAGGGAACACCACTGGCATTCCATCATATTCCATGGCCTCCTAATACTGCAGTAACTGCCTAACCAACCTCTCAGTTCACCAGAATTTACAAAGTGATGTTTTTACCACATTAATTAGGTCATGTCTTCCCTACTTATCATTCTTCATTTTGCTTAGGAAAAGTCCAAACACTGAACCTGTGTAATCTGGTCCTTGCCTAATTCTTGACCTCACTTCATACCAGTCCTCCAATTTCACTATATTGCAGTCATGATTTTTCCTGCCTCAGCCCTCTTCACTTGTCATTCCTATTGGCTGGATAGGTCTGACTTTTTCATGCCATTCTGTCTCAGTTGAAAGGTATCATCTTTAGAAGAATCCTTCCCTGACTACCTACCCTATCAAAAGTAGCTCTCCTGATCACCCCTCCTAGTCATTCTCTATCCCATTCAGTTTTCTTCATAATCATCATCATTATCTGAAATTAGCTTGTTTGGTTGCTTATTTTTTTTATTGTTTAATTCCCCTACTAGATCCTTTCATGCTAGAGACTTTGTCCATTGGCTTCATTCCTTTATAGCTAGTAACTAAGACAGTGCCTAGCATATAGTCAAGGGTCAACATTTGTAAAAATGATGAGTAAATGAATAGCAGTGGTACAGATATATTGCATTTTATTTGTTAATATGTGATTATGGGTTGATGGTTAGGGTTTCATTTCTCTTGCTTGGTTAAGCTGATGACAAACTTTTATTTTTTTAAAAAAATATGTTTTTATTGATTTCAGAAAGAGGAAGGGAGAGGGAGAAAGAGATAGAAACATTAAGGATGAGAGAGAATCATTGATCATCTGCCTCCTGCACGCCCCACACTGGGGATTGAGCCTGCAACCTGGGCTTGTGCTATGACTGGAAATTGAACCATGACATCTTGGTTCATAGGTCAACGCGCCACCACTGAGCCATGCTGGCTGGGCCAATGACAAACTATTATAGGACAGGTTAGGCATGTGAGTAGGTAGTACAAAATACATTACAAACTGTTGATGTGAAGTCTGGAAGGAGCCTAGAAGTCTGCTTCATGTGGCCTACACTTCATTACAAAACTGAATTTATGCCCTTTCTCACTAGATATGGCAGTCCTGGGGCCATATCCTGCAATGAAATCATCTTGCTAGTGCTGAACAGGGAGAGTGCATACACTCCAGTTTGTAGCAGTCTTTACCATTCACACAATTTATGTAGCTCCACTTAATAGACCCTGTCACTCCATTCATATATGGAATCTAACTTTGTGATCCCATATACAAATCTATCATTATACTGGGTGAAACAGCCACAATTAAAGCCATCATATTTGTTCTGTATATACGTGTATGTAAATTAACTTGGGCATTTTCTGGGAAGTGAAACTATCAATATCTCAAAGTTATCCATGATGATAGTAAAAATGAAAGGTCCTCAGACTAGATGATTATAGAATTCCTTTCTGTTATAGATGTCTAATTCTGAGACTTCTGAGTACCTCTTTTCTTCAAACTTCTGTGAAGAGTGTAATGGATATATCCCTATATAAGGAGATTATATATCAGGGATTAGTCCAGAGTCTGACACTCAGTAGCTGTGTTTCTTTAAGAACTCTCCAGAGAGACCAAGTTGGTTCATGGTCCATGGAAAAAGATGGAATTAAACAGGCATGCGGTGGGGGGGAAGGCAACATTGTGAAAGTCACAAGGAGAAATGAGACTTGTAAATAACTCTGATATAGTTGATGACATAAGTGTAGTCCAAAGAAAGAGTTCAAAGAAAAAGGCATTGCAATCAGTTGGGTGACAGAAATAATGCTGGCAGAGCATGACATTTGCACTACATTTTAGACTAGTGTCTTGATGGGCAGAACAAAAGGAAGAATGGCATTCCAGGTAAAATAGCAGAGCAAAACACCAATAAAAGAAGAAATAAGAGCAAGGCATATTCAGGATACAGCAATCATCTAATGTGTTGAAGTCCAAAAAAACAGTAATATTAGATGTGTATTTATATATGATCTGTCATTGTGAGAACAAAGGATATCTAGATCAAAAGGTATGCATTTAAAAATATAATATATTCTGCTAAATTATTTTCCAAAATGATCATGATGATTCCTGTCCCTAACATCAATAAGTGAAGGATATAGTTTGAAACCCTTGCAAATAACTTTAATATATTTCACAGTATACTGCGTTCTCCCTTATTTCTATAACCATAAATTTGTAAGTTATTCTCACCAGTTAGTTTATTCACCAAATATTTGGAGTACTTACTATGTGTAAAGACTATGGCTGGCATTGGGGAACCAAATAGACTCTCTAATATCAAGGAACATATAGGATAATGGGAGAGATACACAGTTCCTCTAAAATCTGGACCTTTCTCTCTGTCTTCTATCATCCATACAGCTTACAGTCATGAGAAATTTACTCTCTCTGGTGACTCAGGAGAAATGTTTGCACTCAGAGGTGAAGGGCAGAGAAGAATTTCTGAATCTCAGATTTTTCCTGAGGATAGTGAGATGTTAACAAATCTGACAATTTAATAATTCTGTTAAGCTCTGTGTGATGTACTAATTTCATTTTGCTCCTTATTACTAGTAAGTAGAGCATGCTCCCCCTTTTTTTAATAGAAAGCATTTTAGGAGCACAAAGTTCTGGGTTACAGTAATGTTTCTTTCACTTATTACCTAATTGATTTTAGGTAACTTACCTAATATCTGGGTGTCTTCATTTTCACATATATATCAAGAAGATAAGAATAGTTACCTTGAGGGATTCTTGTAAGAATTAGGAAAAATCATCAGTAGAGTGAAAAACATAATACAAACACAAAATACAATGTGCCTTTATTTTTAAAAATAGGTTTTTATTTAATTTTAGAGAGAGAGGAAAGGAGAAGGAGAGAGAGATAGAAACATGGATGAGAGATAAACATCAACATGAACTGCTGACTCCTGTATGCCCCCTGCTGGGGATCAAACTAGAAACCCAGGCATGTGCCCAGACCTGACTGGGAATCAAACGAGATACCTCCTGGTGCATAGGTTGATGCTCAACCACTGAGCTACACTGGCTGGGCTACAAATGTGCTTTTAAAAATGCTGTATTATTCAGCTTCTTTACTTTCAAATATATATATTATCTTGTTTCAGAATTTTTTTCATAATCTGTACCTTATTTACAAATCAATAGCTTCTTGTGGACTCATTTCTGAGGGATAAATTATTAGAATCCTTAAGAAATTTATCATATCAGCCTGCCAGAGTCTTTTTTGTCTAAATCCCTGGCATCTGACATATACGATTCAGCAATCAGCATGAAATTAATCAAGCTCCAGCTTGTATTTTCCACAATTGTAGCTCTCTGAAGCTCTCAAATTCAATTGAAAAAATGAATTTGAAAGTGTATATCTGAAATTTTCAAGTAGCATTAAATATGTAACCTATAAATGTATAAGAAATAAATTCCTAAAGAATCAGTTTGACAGAACCTAGACACAGAACCTACACAGAACCTAAAGACAGAAGAACTTCGCTGGAGAGAACATGGCAAAAGATCCTGGACAGAAGCTGGCCACAGAACCTAGAGACAGAACCTAGCGAGAGAACATGGCAAAAGATCCTGGACAGAAACTGGCCACAGAACCTAGAGACAGAACCTAGCGAGAGAACCTGGCTGAAGAACCTAGAGACAGAACCTGGCTACAGAACCTGGATAGAACATGGCAAGAGAACTTGACTAGAACCTGGTGACTGAACCTGGCTGGAGAACCTGAACAGAACCTGGCTGGAGAACCTAGCGAGGGAACATGGCTACAGAACCTGGCTGAAGAACCTACAGAACATGGCAATAGAACCAGGCAAGAGAACCCAACCATGCTGATCAACTGAACGCTGCATCTGTGTCATTCCTTCTTCGCCGACTCTGTCCACACCTTTGGGGACCCCTGGACCTGCTGGGGTGGGACCCCAGTATCTCACCATGTGGTAACATCGTTTGAGGTAAAGTGTGTAGAGCTCTGGTCCTATGAACCTGGTGTCAGCAGCAGCTACAACTTAATGCACCATCTCCAATTGATCTGCCCTGGGAGATCAGCTTCTTTATAAAAACTGGATTATTTTAAGAAAAAGCGTACCTGTAGGATAATTACTCAGAACATCACCTCTGGAATGGAGGCTGTGGGATCCTGGCCCCCTGCCATTTTCCAGGACAAGTGATGACAACCACCTCGTCCCAGGAACCCTTCCCGCCCCAGCAGGAGGGACTGTGCACCCGCAGGCCTGCGACTCGCCTCTGTGCTCCACACTCACCACAATTCCCACCCAGAGGCTCAGCAAGTATGAATGGGCTGGCTGCTCCTTAAGGTTCTCACTTAAGTTTTCTCTCTTTGTTAACACATCCTCCCAGAACACGGCCTGGGGGCTGCTGCTCTGGGACCAGGGTGTCAGCCCCTCTGCGGGTGGGGGCGGGGTGCCTGCCTGCTCTTGGGTGCCATCCCTCCGCTGTTGTTCCCATGGAGGTGCGTGGACAGAGCAGTGGCCCTGTAGGGAAGCCAATGACCCCAAGGTGACCTTTGGAAAATCCTATATAATAAAAGGCTAATATGCAAAAAAAAAAAAAAAGAATCAGTTTGAGGAATGATGAATCCATTCAATTAAATTCCTTTAATGGAGGTAATAGCCTGTTTTCTGTAGAGAAAATAATGTGAGGCATAACAGGACACGTGATTTTGCAGTAACTTCCCCTTCTTCCCCACGCTGCCTGATGTACCCACACTAGTTGCCAGGTAAGGATTAAGAGAGGAAGGAAAGGGGGGAAAGTGCTCCATGAAATCAGAATAAACACTGAATATAAAAATGTATCTAATTGAGAAAGGGGAAAGAGAACCGTAAATCTTCTGGAGTCATTTCTTGGTTTCAACTTCTGTCTAAAAGACTAAGCATTCAGTGACTAGTTACTTGCTTATTATTGTGCCAGAGAAAAATTGGAAATGATCCTTGCCTTCATTGAACTTTGAGTGTAAATTGGAAGTCAGGACTAACCAAATGGAGCAATAGGCCTGAGATAAAACTGTACATGAAGTAGTAAACTCAGTTTTATAGTGTTTAAATGCTGTAGAAAGCTATGAGATAATTTAACAAGGTCTGCAGTGGAAAATAGGAAACTAAGCCAGAGGTAGGAATTGAGCTGAAAAATAAACATGTTTAGAATGGGAGGAGGTAAAAAGCTGGGGTAGGGGGAGGGGGTAGAGAGACAGTTCCTGGCTGCAAAAAAAGATGAAAGGATGTTTAGTGGGAATAGAGATAGATGGACATAGGCAAACATGAAAGTTGAGTAAAAGAGGGCAGATTTAATTCAGCTTTTCATTTTTTATGTCTTTTTCATTTATGGACACGAGTTTGGGCCCATTGCTCTGGCTTTGATAAGCTGGGAGGTACAGAGGGGCTACAGAACCCATGGCCTTTAATCTTGGTAGTTTTGTTCCTGCTAAAAATAATAGCCACCCCTTATTGAGACCTTACCATATTTCAGCACTGTGTTGTTGAGTTTTCTCTTATCTCTTGTAATCATTGGAATACCTGTATGAAGGCAGGATGCAGAACAGGAAATGCAGAGTTTGTCTGATTTTTAAGTTTGAGATCCCCAATCTTGATACACTGACACTTACAGGAGGTCAAGAGTCTAGGTCATTATATGATAACTAGTGGCCTGGTGCACGAAATTTGTGCACATTACAAGGGAATTAATTAGAGGAAATATTTTAATATTGCTATTTGCCCTTTCTCTATAATAGAAGTGTCCAGCCGGCCCCACCCCTATTGGGCAATACCAAGACCCGACTGGCCCCACCCCTGTCAAGCCCCACTGGGTGGGGGACACAGTCTCACATCCTGGTGCTGGGGCAGGGAGCACAGCCTTAGGTCCCCTGGCCCTGGCCCGTACCACACAGCCTCACCCAGACCCGCTGCGCTGTGGGACCCATCAATGCACCTCCTGGTGACTGGTCGTTTGGTCGTTACAGATGAAAATAAAGTCATGCATTTAAGAATGCACATTCATTTTCAATGCCTGATTTGTCTACGTTCTCTAAATTGCAAAATAAATAAGATCTTCAGCCAGATAGCATCATAATGCCAAGGTCTTTATATAATGACACATACCATTCTCTCCACTCAGTATGCTCCATTTGAATGGATTAAATGTATGTGACTCATATGAAAGGCACTGCTGCTTGCTCTTAATAGAGGAAGCATTAGCTCATTACCTAACGCCATAAAGTGGTTTAAATGGCATATACTGACTTGAAGAACAGAAGGAAAAATAACAAAAACAAAAACAAAAAAACAACGTTCAGTGCTGTGGACGGCAGAATCCTCTCTCTTTCCCTTTATTTTTTCCTGCTTTTCCCATGAACCTATTTGTGTTCTGCCTCAAAATCAACATAGAAGACAAAATCAGATGCTGTAATCTGCATTTTATAGTGCCATTTGAGTACAAAGAGATGTTTTTCAGTATTTACTTTTTTTAAAAAAAATCAGTGCAGCTCAAACTTGCTCCCAGTGTTCCAGGAGCCAGGCCAACATGGCTGTGGGGACACACCTTTCCTAGGTGCTGTCAGGCTTCAGGGCTGGGGCAAGGAACACACCAGGTGTTGCTGGAAATGAATCAGCTCCCCTCTCTACATAGCAGGAGTCTTTTCATTATAAAATGCAAAGCAGCAGCCGTTTTCCATTAACCCCCTCCCCAGCCCTCCTCACCCGGGGGTGTAGGAAGGGGCTGGGAGGATATTTACTCTTGGCTCTTTGATTTCTTTTATTTAACTGAGCCCAGTGACAGCTACTTCTCTGAGCGCAAGGCCAGCCGGCTCAGGGCTTAGCTGCACCTGGAAAGCAAGCGGCAGAGCTGACCAGGGGCTTTGACCAAGCCGGAGCATGTGGGTCACAGCAACCTCAGCAGGCGGGCTGCTCCTGAAGACTCTAGGCCCCTCCCAGCTCTGCTCCCCAGCTCCCTGCTCTCCCCCTTTCACACACAGGCACCACCTGTGTGGTGTGCCCCAAGGCTTGGTGTGCAGACGCCAGCGTTGCAGGTTCAAGATGATTGGCCTCCTCCTGGCACTTTGAGCCATAAGCGCCAGCAGGGACCTTTCCACTCCATCTTGGTCTTTGGTCACTGCTGAGGTTTGCTGGACTCTCTAGGCCATGGACAGCCAGGACCTTTGCCTCTGACCAACGCCATGCCTGTAGCCTGCCTGGGGTATGTACCCCCAGCCCCGGGAAAGCGTGGGGGCATGGCCGGCCTGGGTCAGAGGCCATGGGGGGATTGGCTAGCTGCCCCACCCTCAATTGGGGTGGGAGAGGCTAATCAGGGGTGGGGCCTGGGGAGAGGCTGGGCAGGGCAGCCATCTTGTGATGGCATTATGACCTGAGGGTCAATTTGCATATTACCTTTATATTATATAGGATAACTCAAGTGCCATAATGTGAACAGATATTTTGTCAAGTGCATACGGTATAATATAACTTCTCTGTTTACTTGGATGAGTAGGAGAAAGCTGAATTCTCAAAGGTCAGAGAAGACAAGACTGTAGAGAAGTAGAATGGAATGTGGAGGGAATGGCCCATAGCAATCTACAAGGAGCAGACAGACCTGAGTTAAATTCTTTCTTCTGCTATCTGGAGCTGCATGAGCTTAGGGAGACTGGGACACCTCACCTCTCTGAATGCCAGTTTCTCATCTGCATTGTGGATATAATTATACGACCTGCATAACATATACAGCTGCGAGTATAGGACCTACATAATTTATTTTTGCATCTGACACTGCACTGGTTCCTAAAGCTAACGAGTTAATAGGTATAGTCACTTCCCTATAAAAGCTCACAGTTGAAGTGATGGAGATAGCAAAGAGTCTTGGTTCAGGTTTCCTCCAAATCAAAGGCTAATATAAAGCCTTGATTGCTGGTAGTTTATTTGAAAGCAAACTCGGGAACATAAGATTGTTGCTAAAGTGAGACAAGGAGAGAGTAAAAGCCAATAAAGAGAATATTATTGAGCTGATTACTGTTAACTGACCCTCAACCCTGACAAGGAACCTCTGAGGAATCTTGGAGAATTCCCCCCAGTAATGTCTCTGAAGGACAATTTATCTTTCTCATTCCTCTTGTCAACAAAGAGTCACTTCCTGGGCATTAACCCTTTTGCTTCCTGGCCCTGAAGCAGAAAATAGGAGCTGCAACTAAAATTAGAAATGGATTGAGGGAATGTGCTGCAAGACACAAACTACAGTGGAATCTCCATTCTCGAACTTAATTTGTTCCAAAAAGCTGTTCGAGGAGTGATTTGTTTGAAAACCGAATCTTTAATTCACTCCAGATCCGCAAACAATTCCATGTTTTAACCTTTTTTATATATAGTACATGTCTAATATACTGTTTAGTCTAGAAACACTTTTCATAAATGTACCAAACCACCCTCTACCAACCTTACTGGAATCACTTTCTGCATGTGTTCCAAGGTATCTTTTAGTAGGTTAGTATGTGGCATCTTTGATTTTTCACATATTGCCTCTGAAATGTCACTGTAGATGAATGGCTAAAAAAAGTGGTGGTATATTCCATAGCAATGGAATACTACTTGGCCATAATAAAGAAGGAAATCTCACCTTTTGTGAGAGCATGGATGGACATTGAGAGTATTAAGCTAAGTGAAATAAGCCAGTCAGAGAAAGACAAGTATGACATATATGATTTCACTTATATGTGGAATCTAATGAACAAAACAAATCAACAAACAAAATAGAAACATGAAGAGATACAGAAAACAAACTGACAGCTGTCAGAGGAACGGGTAGGGGAGCTGAATGAAGAAGGTGAAGGGATTAAGCAAAGGCAAAAACACCTCATAGACACAGACAACACAATACAATACACACATGATGTACTATAGAATTGTACACCTGAAACGTCATCAATGTCACCCCAATAAATTCAATAACAATTGTCAAAAGAGGTCTGAATTTTTTTTAATATATTTTATTGATTTTTTACAGAGAGGAAGGGAGAGGGATAGAGAGTTAGAAACATCAATGAGAGAGAAACATCAATCAGCTGTCTCTTGCACACCTCCTACTGGGGATGTGCCCACAACCAAGGCACATGCCCTTGGCCAGAATCGAACCTGGGACCTTTCAGTCCACAGGCTGACACTCTATCCACTGAACCAAACCGGTTAGGGCAAGAGGTCTGAATTTTGATGCTGTTTCCATCTAGTCTTTTGCCTCTGTCCCTTTATCCTGTTAGAACATAGTCATTACACCTGAAGGAAAGCCAGCATCTTATAACCATGAGATTGAAAGCCACACTAAAAGGAGAGTAGAGCAGGAACATGGAAGCAATCTGGGAACCTGATGACACTATTGAACTGCCCTGGGCTTCAAACCTTCTTTTTGTTTCAGAAAAATAAATTTAATTTTGGTTTAAAAAAGCCATAAAAAGAATCAAAAGAGATTAGCCAAAGAACTTATATGCATATAAGCATAACCAATGGACACAGACGATAGGAGGGTAAAGGTCTGGGCTGAGAAGCGGGGGCCGACTGGGGAGAAGACAGTGGGGGAAAAAGTTAACATATGTAATACTTTCAACAATAAAGAACTTAGAAAAAGAATCAAAAGGCAAAAGATAAGAAATCAGGCATACAACGCATTCTGGAGGGCCTTGAAAGCTGGGCTAAAAATGTGTGGAATGTGTATATCTCAATATTGTGTCCTATATTCTATGGATCCCATGACTAGTTAAGAATGATTACCTCTTTACTGTAAGAGCCGAACTTGTGAATTTTAGGGAGTTTCCTGTGAATGAGGAATGATTTGGTCTTCAAGAAAGGTCCATGTAACCAAGAATTTATTGCCTGATTTCAAATCCAATGAACATCTCTCATAGCAATACAGGGCATATTGCTTTCCATCAGATTCTTTTTCATGCTGTCTTTGGGTCACTTAGTCATAAATATAAAGTTGGGACAATGTAGATAGGGAAAAGTATAACACATTGATATATACTTGATTGTATCCATAGGCACAGTTCCTGATTTTTCATAGGTGCCTTGGAGTCCTTTCTGTAAAGGCTTTCTTCAGTTATCCAGAACACCCTTCTATCCATCTATAGTTCTGTGGCTTTATTCATTTGTCTCCCAACTTGATCCACAAGTGGAGGAATATTATATTTTTTTCTGATAACCTTTTTAAACTAAATGAATATAATTTGTAATCTTGGAATCACATCAACTTGCCCATAAAGTTATTTGAATATTTGAAGATTTTAGTTGGTCTTATACAATATTTGCATGCTTTTTGTTTTTAATGACTTCACTACCATCAAAAATCATATTCAACTACACATTTTCTCCTTCTGACCTACTAGATATTCATATTTAGCTTTGTGCATTTTGCCATTTTAGAAGCAAGTATAAATTAATGAAAATTTTTTATTTAATAAGAAAATAAGCATTGAAGCTGTCGACATATAATGATAGTTTATTTCTACTATGAAAAGGCTAGGTTAATGCTTATGAAATACTTTAAAAATATTCTTTCTGATCAGGTTTTAATTTCTTGTCAAGCCAATACAATGAGATAATTTTTTCTTCTGTGGATCAAATGGATTTTAGTAATAGTTATTTAATGTGAAAATGTTACTAAGATTTTATTTATGCACTTAGTACTGCTTTAAAAATGTCTTCAATGAAAAGAAAAGCCACTAGCTATAGAACATTAATAAGCTATTAGACTTTCTTTAGTTACTGCAACTGAATGATAGGTAGTAAGACCTTTAATATTTGCAATAACAATTGCATTCTTTTTTTCTCTAGATTAAGCTTGCTGATTACATTGCATGAATAAAAATTAATTAATTTGCTCCACTGGAGCAGTTAATGTAGCATGAGTGTAACCCACACCCTGTTTCCTTTTGTAATCAACTTATTTGCACTTACTCTGCCTTTAAATATATGATATTTTGTCGATCACTTTCCAACTTAGAAAAATGTTTAAGTTGCTAACAGTACTTAGAAAGTATAGTGCTAAGGATAAAAACACATTATTAAATTCAAATTATATTTATTTTATAGCTACTTAAATTTAATATTTTGTACTCAGCAATAAAAATATTACATATTATTTTAAAATTTTGTTAAGAATTAACTGGCAGTATTCAATATCATTGTGTCATAAAATATTTATTGCTTATCAAAGAGCATTTATTACTGTGCTTAGGTCTTTTGGGGTTTAGTTTTAATAAGCATATTATCTGTCTTCAGGGAGCTTCCATCTGTTATAATTCAGAAGACATTTCAGAGTCTGAATTCTAAAGATTTAGAATACATTTATAGCTATGTGAATTAATAGATACATTTATTTTTATTTTAAAAACAATGTGTTCACTTCCATTTCTTCCTTTAAAATTAAGTTTTACTCACAATGCATTAAAAATTTCCCCCTCTTCTATATTGATTATTGTCTGAAGAAAGCATTTTTAGAATAGACAATTATTCTGTAATTCAGCCCTTGGTTAACCATACCCATTGGTTGCTTAATAAAGGAAGACTTTCCCTATCTTGGTCCCTCTCTCCTGTCAAGGCTGTCCTGCTTGCTTGAACTTACAGGGGCTATATTCTTGTCACTGCAAGTCAAAATCTCCTGGTCAACACCAAAAAATATTGAGCCTCAGAAAGATAAATTTCTGAAAAGGCCAGGCCTTGTATAGGCATTCTGTAGAATGAAAAACAACTACCACCACTGTCAGTTGCTCATGTCAACATAATGAAAGAATTTGATTGATTACTCATGTCCAAAGTAGGATGACATTGCCCTTCCTGAGATACCTCCATTGTCTTCATATGTATATACTGAGAGGTCATTGTCATAGAGGAGTCCGAAATCCATGGTCTAGTCCTAATTTGCTTTTTAAATCACTGACTGGTTATATATCTTATACAATTTGATAAACTTTCCTGAACCTTCGATTTATTATCTTTAAAAGAAAATATATTGACTAGGTGATTTCCAAATTAATTTGAACTTTATAATGACCTCTTCTATCCACATCCCACTATTTTTGTTAACAAACCTGTTAGACAAGTTTTATTTATTATTTTTTAGACAAGTTTTAAATTTAAACTTGTGAGTTAATCTGTGCAGAAGTTTCTGCAGGAAATATAAGAACCTGTACCCTAAAATGTTTTTGGTTCCAGATAGATACCAATATTATTGGACATTGCTGAAATACTATGTGATTGATATTCTGTGCAACTAAATGCTTGAGAACTGATACTAGATTTACTTACAGATAAATATTTATTCACCAAGGCAACAAATACTAATTGAGTTTACATTATTGAGTTGTTTGAGCTAACTAGTGTACAAAGAAAACCGACACTGTCCTTATCCTCATGGGAGACAAATAGATACATAGACAATTCTTCATCAGTGTGATGAGTAGGGGGAAATGTATACATGCTGTAGGAGATTGAGAATGCTTTGCAGTAAGGTCATGCATTGAACCAAGATTCATATTGTCAGAGAAATTTTGAAGGGGTATTGGTAATTTAGCTGACATTTAAAGGAGCAGATGAATAAGTTGTTTCAGACAGAGAGGACTTAATGTACAGAGGCCTGAAGGTAAACGAGAATATCAGATTACTTCTGGGAAAACACTTAAGGGGATAAAGTGCAGAAGAAGCCACAAAATTAGTGGAAGGCATCTGCACAATAATTTCATGGCGACTTAGGAATCTTCTGAGTGGTTATTTGTTTTCTAAATCTAGTGTGTAGTTCCTATAATTTAAAAAAATGTAACAGCACACATGATACCAAGTGTAAATTACACACTCATTGACCTATCATACAGATTGGCCTTGAAGATTTCTGTATGTTTATATCTGCAGTGAGCTCTTTATTGAGTCATTTACCTAAATTAGCAGCTTGTTCAGTAGAGAGACAAATTTGTGACTGGTTGCCAGGGCCCCATCAGATTCAAGGTATTCTTTTACTGTGAGACTTACTTTGGGAAAGGCTTTATTTCTGTTTGTGTAAAACAGTGATCCAGGCTCTAGGGTATCAGGCATAAAATAGTGAAATGTCATCTTTACGACAGAGTTGGCAGGAAAATTGACACTGTATTGACTTGCTGTGACAGTGAGCTCTGTGTATAAGAGGATATACTCTTTTTTCCCTCCTGTATATAAAAGTTGTAATCTAATGTTGTACTCTAGCTCTTTTCTTTTTTATTTATAATTTATATTATTTTTAAATTGAATTTATCTGAAAGTATTACAGATGTCCCCCCTTTTTTTCCCCATTGACCCCCTGTACCTCGCTCCTACCAGGCCTTCACTGCACAATTGTCTGTGTCCATGGGTTATGCATATATGCATATAAGTTCTTTGGTTAATCTCTTTCCACTCCTTCTCCCCTTCTCTCTGAGATTTGTTAGTCTGCTGCATGCTTCCATGCCTCTGCATCTATTTTATTTGTCAGTTTATTTTGTTAACCACACATAAGTGAGATCATGTGATACTTGTCTTTCTCTGACTGGCTTATTTTGCTTAGCATAATACTCTCCAGGTCCCTCCATGCTGTCTCAAAGGGTAAGAGATCCTTCTTTTTTTACAGCTGTATAGTATCCCATTGTGTAAATGTACCACAGCTTTTTTATCCACTCATCTACTGATGGGCACTTGGGCTGTTTCCAGATCTTAACTTTTGTAAATTGTGCTTCTATGAACATAGGGTACATATTCTTTGGGAATATGCTCTTTAGTAATAGGGTAGAGTGGTAATTTTCTGAGGCCTTGAGATGTGCTGCCTGGGTTTGAATCCTAGCTGTACCACCTAGAAGCTATGTGACATTGAGCAAATAATACTGTGCTTCAGTTTCCTCATCTGTAAGATGGTGGTGATAATATTATCTATGTGATAAAATTATTTTGAGGATTATGCCGTAACTGGTTTGGCTCAGTGGATAGAGCATTGGTCTGCGGACTGAAGGGTCCCAGGTTCAATTCTGGTCAAGGGCATGTACCTTGGTTGTGGGCACATCCCCAGTAGGGAGTATGCAGGAGGCAGCTGATCGATGTTTCTCTCTCATCAGTGTTTCTAACTCTCTATCCTTCTCCCTTCCTCTCTGTAAAAAATCAATAAAATATATTTTAAAAAAATTGTTTTTAGGATTAAATGAGTTAATCTATGTAAAAGAATTCAGGAGATTACCGACCTGGTAGATAGTAAATGCTTGGAAATCCTTAACTGTTTTTATTATAATTAATAAGCTATCACAGGTTTTGTTTTGCTAATTGATCATCCTATATAATAAAAGGGTAATATGCAAATTGACTGAATGGTAGAACTACCAGTCACTATAATGCTCAGTGACCACCAGGGGGCAGACGTTTAACGCAGGAGCTGCCCCCTGGTGGTCAGTGCGCTCCCACAGGGGGAGCGCCACTCAGCCAAAAGCAGGGCTCAAGGCTGGTGAGCACAGAGGCAGTGGTGCTAAGGATGTCCGACTGCCATGCAGGGAGGGGGCCTAAGCCATCAGTCAGACATACCCCGAGGGCTCCTGGACTGCAGACTGTGAGAGG
This sequence comes from Myotis nattereri, assembly GCF_964212035.1. Lineage (NCBI taxonomy): Eukaryota > Metazoa > Chordata > Mammalia > Chiroptera > Vespertilionidae > Myotis > Myotis nattereri. The sequence goes on along the minus strand of NC_138078.1, from coordinate 24,237,768 downwards.
GCGCAGGCCGAGCTAAGGGATACCCTGAGTACACTAATCTTGTGCACTGGGCCTCTAGTTAATGAATAACAGCAAAAGACTAATTTTTGATTCTGTATATGCCACAAATCTGGGAAGGAGGATGAAATCAAGATGAAAAGTTTTCATGATAGGCTAAATCACTGGGTCAAAACCCACAAAATAGAATTTTTAAAATTAATTTTATTGAAGTGACATTGGTTAAGAAAATGATATACGTTTTTAGTGTACCATTCAATTATTGCATTGTGTACTGACTACCAAAACTCAGATCTCATTCCGTTACCATATATTTGACCCTTTTATATTTTACTACCTCCTTACCCCATTCTTTTGGTAACTACCATACTATTGTCTGTGTCTATGTGCTTTTTTCATTCATTTATTGCATTCAGTTTTATATCCCACATATGAGTGAAATCATATGGTTCTTGACTTTTTCTGTCTGGTTTATTTCACTTAGCATGACATTCTCAAGATAGAATTTAACAGGGCTTGGTACCCTGTTAATTGCTTTCTTTATTGTTGTTAGTGGTTTGTTACTTAATGTCTCCATATGCTTTACATTCTAGGAAGTCTTGGTTCCTTCCCTCCAGAAAATATTAACATATGCAGAGTCCATAACAGAAAAGGAAAATTAGCATACTGTATGATAACCTAAAAATGCTAAATCAACAGAAATGATACAGAGTGTAGTGTATTGTAGTGTCAATGCAAAATGTGACATGATCTTGAAGAAGTATTACTTCCATAACTGCTTATTGAGTACATGCTATGGGCAGAGTGTTTTGTTGGGCCTTGGTAAATTTAATGAAGAAATAAGAAAAGGTTTATGTCTCAGTATTTACTTTTCTTTGGGAATTACCAGCAAAATTAAGATTGCATAATAGTTGAATTTCAAGTTTAATGCTTACTGATAAGCAAATTCAGGGTCCTATAAAAATAGAAAATTAGTGAGCATGAATTTACTGGGGGAACAACATATCAAGAGAGTCTTCTCTGAGCAAGTGATATTTAAACAGGGATTTGAAGAATGAGTTGGTACTAGCTCATTGTGTAGAAAAGAGAGAGTGGATTCGTGAAAGGGGGGAACACACGTGGGGATGAAAAGGTGTTTCCCAGAGAAAAATCAAATCTGATCTTGAGGGCCCTAAGCCTGGAATGTTAGACAATTAAGAGAAGGCTTGTGTGACTAGAAAGCTGACAGCCAGAGGAACAATATCATGGGATTGGGAGAAGAAACTTTTATCTTTCTCAAGGACGAATAGAGGTTGCAAATGCTGGAAATGATAGTATCTTCTTGCATCTAATGACATTACTTTTTATAGGCTCCATAATTAATATAAAAGTAGCAATATACATGAATTTCCTCTGGTGGGAAAAGTCCATAACTATTTTTAACTTTGTAAGTCACAACTAGATCAATAAACAGTTATGAGTGTCTTCTATGTATGTAGAATTGTATTAGGTTTTATGGAATAAAAGTGAAAAATAAGGTAGAGCCCTGTCTTTTAAGCTCACAGAACGGGTTCCCAGTCATATTAAAAAAGCTCAGCGAACTATATATAAATGCCTGTGTCTTAGGAACAAACTGTGATTTGTTGATTCAAATGACAGTTATATCTTATTCTTAATATCATCATTTTGGTATGTGTGGCGCTAAACATGATTTTTAAAGTTAACATTGCAAATTTGTTTTTATGATCAACAGCCAGACATGAGTTTTTGGCTGTTAATCGGTTGCAATTTCATTGTTTTTTATAGAGAAAATAAAATTTTAGTTATTTTTGCTTTATCATCTACCTCAGTTATTGCAGTCCTGGATAGATTAAATTAACTGGAAAACCAAAAGCTTCCGTTTAGCCAAGACCATCAAATACTGTCTTAAAGGTGTTAAGAACTTGAAATATTGGCCATTTGCATTTCATTTCCTTTCATTCTCTTTCAGTTTTCTTAAGAAAATGCTATAAGAAATGTAATCTTTTCTTGGAGAAAGCAGGGGGAAAAACAGGATAAACTGTTTAATAACCCTGTGAGCAATTGAGTGTTGACCATATAAATTCTACATGATATCATTATTGTACCCAGGTTGGCTATTAAAAAGTCATAAAGGAAAGAAATCTAGACATCTATTTTCTAGATAAGTATTAGAATGGAGGTCTTATCATTGCATTCCATTTAGTTGGGGAGACATAATTTTATTTAATTAAATGACTCATTAGTTTGTATTGGATTCCTGCCAAATTATTTCATCACGGTTTGTCAGATGATAATTTCACAAGTGTCAGTGACAATCAAGATGTTGGACATTTATTTTCCCTTTTTCCCATCTGCTGAGTCACAATTCTCAAAGCATGGATATTATGGTGATTCAGTCACACCTTAGATTTCATCTTACGTTTACTAATCAGCCTAGTTAATTTGGGAACAAATTATGCCCATGGCATATAAAATGACAAGCATTTTTCTGCCCTGCATTGCTCTCTCATGTTTGGGTCCTAGAGGCACCTAGGACCTAATGGGGCATTTGCTATGTAGACCCCAAATGGGAGAAAATTTTCTGATAATCACTTCATTACATCAAACAGTCTAGTTAGCACCCATAGGGGGAGGAAGAAAGTGCTAGTGTGTTGTTCTTCAGGCAAAGTAGCTAGCTAATCAGAGCACTGTGAACAGTTAGTTCTAAGCAAGTGACTTGCTGCCTCATCTCTGCAGTGACTGACTTAATAGTCTTCGCTTTATAGAATATGTAAAGTTTGTTCACATGTATAAGCGCTATTCCTATAAGGGAGCAATTTTTGAATAAGAATTCAGTTGCCAATTTTTACCCATTGATAATCCATTTTAAACTTTGGTTCAGATTTGTCTCTTGATTTTCCTAGTACCATTATTCATAGTCTGAGTTATCAGTCTTAATTTCCCTTACATAATGCATGTCATATGTGGGTTTACCTAGCTCTGAAGGTCTTTTCAACATGTAGTTTAGAAGTTTTATAGATATAATTGTTAAAATCACAGTCCTTGAACCTGGATTCAAATCCTGGCTGATTCTGCTATTTTGTGTAAATTCTTTAAATTCTATGGTCCTTAGTGTGCTTATATCTGTAAAGAAGGTTAATAATCCTATTCTACCATAACTTTTCTTTAAAGATAAAAATGAAATATGTTATATTTACTATAGTGCTTGGAACATAATAAGTTCCCAGTAAATAGTACCTTTCACTATTATTAAAAGCTATTAAAGCTTAATGCAAGAATAGCTGTATCCTTTGGATCACATAAACAGTCACCTATTTTATTTTTTCTGGGCCAGTGCTCTGCTCTCAAACTTTAGCCTGCATTAGTATCACCTGGAGAGATTGTTAAAACCCAGATTCTTGGGTCTCACCCTCAGAGATTTTGAGTTAGTCGGTCTGAGGGTGAGGTTAAGATTCTGCTTTTCCAACAAGCTTGCAGAAAAGGCTGATGCTGCTTGTTCCCCAACCACATTTTCAGTGGCTCTGCCTTAGGGTGGTGGTGGACAACTGACTAATCATCGGACTCTCCTGGGAAGCTTCTAAATATATAAAAATTCCCCAAACATACTACATCAACATTTGAGGAGGCTAAAAAAAAAATCCAATTGAAAACTGTTTCTTGGACCAGTGGTTTTCCAGCTTTATGTGCAAATCTGTGTTAAAACACAGATTGCTGGGTCCCACCCAAGCATTGTTGATCAAGTAGGTTTTGGGAGGGATCTGAGATTTTGTATTTTTAACAGTTTCCCGGGTAATGCTTATGCTGGGCTGGACTCACACACACTGAGAAAAGTAGCCTGCCCTAGACTACTGCTTTATAACTCTGTTTTTTGTGGTGTGTTTTTTTTTTTTTTTTTAAATCAAGGAACTGTTTGAGATTCTGCTGGATGTTGTAGGTTGTAAATGTTCTAAAACCAAAACAGAACATGCGCATGATTTGCATATATTTTTCAATGTTCATGTATCCTCTGAAGTGTATTTATGATTCCTGCATGGAGTCTTATCTCCAGGTAGAACACCTTTAGATAGCATAGCCCAGGTTAGAAATTCAATCCTTTAGAGATACTTGCAACTGGAACATGTCAGTATGCCAAAGACTTTTTACCCCATTACCAATACACCAGGACCAAATCATGTTAGTAGCTATATAAAGAAAACTACTTTTAAATCTAAGAATAAAGATTGCTTTATACAGTTTGTTATAATGTGCAGATTTGATAAAATAATAGTTAATTCCAAAAATGTTAAAGTAATAATTTTAAAGATTTATAAATTCATGTTTGTGTTGTGTATTGTTTGTATCTCCTATTTTTACTCTTTAAAGTTACCTCTGTGCTGTCTCTTTCTCCTGAAGGAAAATATTTTTATTAATGAAATTGATAGGCTACACAATTACGTAGCCCGTTAACTTAAACAGAAAACAATTTGCAGATTTGGCTAATATAATAGTTAATTTCTTGACAATCTTAGACTGTATTACTTAGTCTCTGTGATTATATTGCTTACATATCATGATCATAGTGCAATTCTGATTGTTTTGTAAGTAACTACATGATTTATTACTGTAAACACATTTTTGAAATTATGAATATCTTGAGAAAACTTTTTTTTATTAAGAATAAAAAAGTAACTGCCTCACCTGGGCCAATAATAGAAACACCTGTATATTCACAATGTTTTTTATTTCTGAAAGCACATTTGTGGATTATAGACAAGAATTCATTTCATTGAAGGGAGCATTTGACAGGCAGTATTGAAGTTGTAAACACTTTGAACTCATTACATGTCTCACCATAGGAACTGCACTGTCATTGAAGACTCCCTGTCTGCAAAACCATCATCCTGACAATTATTTTTACCTTTGCCTGAAAATGTTTCTTTGTATTGTAAGGCATTTCAAAAGACAAGATCAAGATGGGAGCTACGGTGGCTATAGGTATTTCATTGTTCTGTGAGTGCTATGTTGATACAGAACAAGATCAGAAACTTGGATATATAATGTTTCAACTTAAAATATTGGATCATTATGACAATGGTTGTATAAAGAGTTTTCATGAAGGTGGATGTTTGAAGTTACAAAAAGCATTGTAGATTATTCATTCATAGGCTGGACGAACGTTTCCTCTTCTTTTTCTTTCTTGCCAACTACATTTTATACCCAAAATGACTCAGATTGCTGCTTTTAATACATTGTGGAACAAAGCTAACAAAGAGTAATTGTTAATCTATACTAGACATGTCAAACTCACGTACACACAGGGGTCATCACTCTGTGAAACAGCCAAGTGCGAGGTTGTATCCACACTGATCTGGAAAACTTGATCCACAATCGTGCATGGCACAATGCATTGAATAGCATCTCTCCATCACTGCCCTGTAGTTAATGAGCCAATGCTCTGGATGTCAAAATTTTGACATATTTCAGGAAGAAAAATATTCATCTAAAGACTGGTAATATTAGCCCAGATAAGAGATGATTATATCCAAAACTAGGGCAGTGACAAGGTTTATGGCAGTGACAAAGAAGATTGATTGCGATAAGAGGATTGATAGATGGGACTCAACGGATGATTGGATATGACAGAATAGAGAAGTGAAGTATGCAAAGATGATTTTTATGCTAATGTATTAGGCAAGTGAATAGGAAATCCAGTAGGAATAACACGGTGTGGGGAGGGAATGGGTTCCGTTTTTGATAGGTCTCATTTAATATGCCTATGATAAAATATCAGCTAGGCCACTGTGTATATGAATATGAAGTTTAGAAGGTAGATTTTCGCTGACAGATATAGAATAGATAATCTTTAGGTTATTTAATGGTTGAATCCATGGGAGGATGTGTCATTTGAAAAGATGATGATATAAAAATCATACAGTTGGAGAGTCTCTTCAATAAATGGTGTTGGGAAAATTTGACAGATACATGCAAAAAAATGAAACTAGACTGCCAATTTACGCCATATACAAGAATAAACTCAAAATGGATAAAAGACATAAATGTAAGTAGTGAAACTATAAAAATCCTAGAAGAAACTATAGGTAGCAAAATCTCAGACATCTCTCATTAGGAATATGTTTACAGATACATCTCCTAGGGCAAAGGTACCTAAGGATAAAATAAACAAATGGGACTACATCAAAATAAAAAGCTTCTGAAATCATCAGCCCTGACTGGTTTGGCTCAGTGGATAGAGCGTTGGCCTGCAGACTCAAGGGTCCCAGGTTCGATTCTGGTCGGGGGCATGTACCTTGGTTGTGGGCACATACCCAGTAGGGAGTGTGCAGGAGTCAGCTGATCAATGTTTCTCTCTCATCGACGTTTCTAACTCTCTATCCCTCTCCCTTTCTCTCTGTAAAAAAATAATAAAATATATTTTTTAAAAAACAAATCATCAACAAAATGTAAAGGGAACCCACTGTATGGGAGAACATATTTGGCAATGATACATCTAATAAAGGGTTAATATCCAAAATATGTAAGGATCTCATACAATTACAACTTGACAAAAGGAAGACAAACAATATAATTAAAAAAATGATCTACATGGACACTTCTCCAGAGAAGACATACAGATGGCCAACAGACATATGAAAAAATGCTCAAAATCACTGATCATCAGAGAGATAAAATTAAAATGGCAATGAGGTATCACCTCATACCCATCAGAATGGCTACCATCATCAAATCAACAAATGACAAGTGCTGGTGAGGATGTGGAGAAAAGGGAATTCTAATATGCTGCTGGTGGGAATGTACACTGCTGCAACCATTATGGAAAACAGTATGGCGTTTCCTCAAAAAATTAAATCTGGAACTGCCATTTGACCCCATAATCCCACTTATAGGAATATGTCCGAAGAAACCCAAAACACCAATCAGAAAGAATGTGTGCACCCCTATGTTCATAGCGGTGTGATTTACAATAGCTAAGCTCTGGAAACAGCCCAAGTGCCCGTCAATAGATGAGTGGATAAAAAAGCTGTGGTAAATTTATACCATGGAATACTGTGCAGCAGTAAAAAAGAAGAATACCTTAACCTTTGAGACAGCATGGAGGGACCCAGAGAGTATCATGCTAAGTGAAATAAGTTAGTCAGAGAAAGACAGATATCATGATCTCACTCATATGTGGAATCTAAATAACAAACTAAGCTCATGAATGGAGTGGATCCAGAGACATGGAAGCATGTAATAGAAGGCAAAATCTTAGAGGGAAGGTGGGAGAGGGTGGGTGGGTGGGAGAGGGTGGGTGGGTGGGAGGTAATCAACCAAAGACCTTGTATGCACATATGCATAACCCATGGACACAGTACAGTGGTGAAGACCTGGGGTGGGGGGCTGGGGTGACCTGGAGGGGGCCAATGGTGAAGAAAAAGGGGACATATGTAATACTTTTAACAATAAAGAATTATTAAAAAAATAAAAATCATACAGTCCAAGGAGACCCAAAAGGTGGAGACAGAGATGGAGGAGGTTGATTATTAGAGGAGTACTTAAGTATTAAATGCCACCAAAAATTGAGTAAGATGTAGATTAAAATAGTTCATTGAATTTAGAAATTTTTTTTCTCTCTAGGCCTTAGGTTCTTTATCTGTAAAATGGGGATAATATATTTACATTAGAGGCCTGGTGGATGAATTCGTGCACGGATGGGGTCCCTAGGCCTGGCTGGTGATCAGGGCTGATTGGGGCCTGCCAGCTGGGGGAAGGAACCATGGGAAGTTGTCTGGCTAGCTGGGGTGAGGGACCAGCAGGGGGGGGAGGGACCATGGGAGGTTGGCAGGCCACGGAAGGTTGGCTGTGGGAGCTCACTGACCATCAGGGGTCAGCTCTTGCGTTGAGTGTCTGCCCCCTGGTTGCCAGTGCGTGTCATTGTGACTGGTCGACCGGTCATTCTGGTCGTTTGGTGATAACGGTCACTTATGCTTTTATATATATAGATCGTAGAATTGTAACAAGGATTAAATGAATTATTAAATGTATTAATTTTACAGATGAGAAAATGAAAATTCAAAAAAGATTACTGACTTATCCATTCTTACACATATGGGAAGCAGCCAAACCACTCCTCAAAGCCTTTTCCTTAGCCTATTTCTTTTATATTTACTGTTCAATATCTTGCTTGCTGGTGACTTTATAACTTACTCCCTATTTTATCAGTACTTGGGTATAATTCCTGAATCTTTTTCCCAGTTACTCTCTTCCTAAAATCTTGGGATTGTGTTGCCAAGCTTCTTACCTGGGTGTCTGTACATCCCTTTACAGTATATCAGACTCTGGCCTTGACCAGGGCTTCAAATTATATTACCGCCCATTCTTCTTTGCCTGCCAGCTTTTCTCCTCATCTATGAGAAATTTTCACCAATAATATTTGCACTTCCTCCATAATCTTGGCTATGGCATCTGAATACTTATTTGACCCCTTGTTCCAATGGAATGCTTAGGCTTTCTGACTTACTTCATTCTATTGATATTCATATTCTGATGGGCACAAAGAATCTTTAATAAAATATTGGATGTCTCTTAGAACAAAATAAACATATCACTCTTTCTCCTAAAAAATCAAAGACATACTAAATAATTGGAATGTGTTATAACCATGGTATAATGGGGGCCAAAGACATAGTGAAAGTGCCAGAATGGAGATGTCTGTTACAAAAGGAATAGATGGTAGCCAGGCAACCAAGTCATTATGTTGGCTTAACAACAACATCACAGACAAGGTCATTGAATAGGTTTTTAGTTGGTGTTGAGTAAGGTCAACAAATGAGTCATTTGATGTGGAACACAAGTTCTGAAAATATGGTAACTGCCTGGCCAGCGAGGCTCAGTGGTTGAGCATTGACCTATGAACTAGACCAGTGATGGCGAACCTATGACACGCATGTCAGAGGTGACATGCGAACTCATATTTTTGGTTGATTTTTCTTTGTTAAATGGCATTTAAATATATAAGATAAATATCAAAAAATAAATCTTTGTTTTACTATGGTTGCAGATATCAAAAAATTTCTATATGTGACACAGCACCAGAGTTCAGTTAGGGTTTTTCAAAATGCTGACACGCCGAGCTCAAAAGATTTGCCATCACTGAACTAGACAGTGGTTGGCAAACTGCAGCTCCTGAGCCACATGCGGCTCTTTGGCCCCTTGAGTGTGGCTCTTCCACAAAATACCGACTTCTGTGCATGGGCCACGAAGTTTCAATCACACTGTACATGCGCGCCTGCAAGTGGTATTTTGTGGAAGAGCCACACTCAAGGGGCCAAAGAGCCGCATGTGGCTCGCGAGCCGCAGTTTGCTGACCACTGAACTAGGAGATCACAGTTCAATTGCCCAGGTTTCGGGCTTGATTCCCAGTAGGGGGTGTGCAGGAGGCAGCCAATCAATGATTCTCTCTCATCATTAATGTTTCTATCTCTCCCTCTACCTTCCTCTCTGAAATCAATAGAAATATATTTTAAAAAATGAAAATATGGTAACAAAGTTGGAGGTACTTCAGCTTTGGTTTGACAGGTTTATTTTAAAAGTTCCAGAGTAGACATTTTGTTTAAGCTTTATTGAGATATAATTTACATACCAAAAATTCAACTACTTAAGAGTACAATTCAGTGCTTTTTAGTATATTCACAAGACTGGAAACAAATCTTTTGTAGGTGTTATACCTCTTGGAGATATAATAAAATATATGGAGTCTCTCTCATGCATATTTGTACAAACATGAAATAGTTTGTATATAATTTCACAGCATTCATGGACCCCTCTAAAGCCCAGAAGTACTAGCCTTTCAGTCAAACTTCATATTAAAGGAGGCATTCCTTCTGATTTTATACCTAGCCAGCATGTAGAGTTGAAAGTTGTTGATAATCCTGTGAGTTCATGGTAATCAACTCTAGTAATGATATTCCATTAATGAAAACAATATATATGTTAAGTCTGGCTTCTAATATTTCAGGCTTTACTATTTTGAAGAGGGCAAAACCAGCTTTTGTATCCTTAAAGTCAGTGACAAGGATTGGAAAAAAATATTGGGATTTGTGAAGCTCTGGAGACCAATTGATATTTAGGTAGTACATTTATCATCTCATAAAGACTTATTTTGACCTAGAAATGTCAGTACAGTTGCCCTTACAAAGAGTCACAATTCTTTATTGCATAAGTTTATTTGAAAAGCAGAAGTAAATATAGTAGTAATATCAGCACAGTGACTTTAATAAGTAATTAATTTCTTTCTTATTCAATTATAATTATGACCTACTCTACTACTATCCTAGGACATTGAGCATAAAACAGTACATAAAATAATCTTTTATGTTTGTTTATTTAAGGACTATGTCAAATATATCAGTAAATCTTTGTACATACATGCACATACAAACACACATGTTTATACATGCATATGCTAAAAAGACCCTCTTACAACAGCATGATCTAATTTTAAAATGCATAAGCTTTAGGATCAGATGGAACTTGGTTTGAATCTTGGAGCATCTGTATAATCACTGTGTGGTCTAAGGCACGTTATGTAAACACTTGGGAAATCATCGCTACCATTGGTATCATAGGTCTTACCATCAAGACTGAAAAGAATCAGAAATAATGTGTGGTTGGAACTTAAAACAGTGTCCTGTATATGGTAAGAGATCAAAAGATAGTGAACATCCTCTAAGATTTTTATTCCCTGGAAAAAAAAGAGATTTGAGGCAAACACTGTCTCATACACTTTATGCTTTTCTGATATTTGTTTATTTTTTATTATTACACTAGAGGCCCGGTGCACAAAATTTGTGCACTTGGGTGGGGGGGGCTCCTTTAGCCCTGCCTGTGCCCTCTTGCAGTCTGGGACCCCTCTGGGGATGTCCGCCTGCTGGCTTAGGCCTGATCCCTGGTGATTGGGCCTGAGCCGGCAGTCAGACATCCCTCTTGCATTCCGGGGCTCTTGCAGTCCAGGACTCCTCACTCCTTACCGCTTTCCTGTTGGGGAAGCAAGAGAGGCTCCCGCCACTGTCGCTGCGCTCACCAGCTGTGAACCTGGCTTCTGGCTGAGCAGCGCTCCCCCTGTGGGAGTGCACTGACAACCAGGTGGCAGCTCCTGCATTGAGCATCTGCCCCGTGGTGGTTAGTGCACGTCATAGCAACTCGTTCTGCTATTTGGTCTATTTGCATATTAGGGTTTTATCATATAGGACTAGGGGCCCGGTGCACGAAATTCGTGCACTGGGTGTGTGTGTGGTGGAGTGTCCCTCAACCCAGCCTGCCCCCTCTCACATACTGGGAGCCCTCAGGCGTTGACCCCCATCACCCTCCAATCGCAGGATCGGCCCCTTGCCCAGGCCTGACGCCTCCGCCAGAGGTGTCAGGCTTGGACAGGGAACCCCCATCTCCCCCCGATCACTGGCTCTGACCCCCACCCAGGCCTGAGGCCTCTGACCCAGGCTTCAGGCCTGGGCAAGGGGACCATCATATCCCCCCAATCCCCGGCTCCAACCCCACCCAGGCCTGATGCCTCAGCCAGAGGAGTTGATCCTCATCACCATCTGATCACCAATCACTGGATCGGCCCCTTGACCAGGCCTGAGGCCTCCGGCAGAGGTGTCAGGCCTGAGCAGGGGACCCCCAGGTCCCCGCGGTTGCAGGCTCCGCCCCTGCCCAGGCCTAACGCCTCTGGCCTAGGCATCTGGCCTGGGCAGCAGGGACCTGCAGTGGCAGCGGGGGGTGCCGCGATTGCGCGGGCTCCGCCCCTGCCCCTGCAGGACACCTCTGGCCTGGGCGTCCGGCCCGGGCAGCGGGGACCCGCAGCTGCAGCAGCCCCGCAATCGTGGGCTCCGCTTTAGGCCCAGGCAAGGGAACCCTAGCTCCTGGGACTGCTAGCCTCGACCGTGCCCAGCTCCCATCGCTGGCTCCACCCCTACTTCCTGCTATCACTGGCCAGGGCGGCAAAGGCGCCTGATTCTCCGATCATGGCTGGGGGGCTGGGCAAAGGCGGCCCCAGGGCCGCCTTTGCCCTGCCCCCCAGCTCTTAGCTCCCCCCTTGGTTTCCGATCACTGTCAGTGGCAGGGGGCTTCTTCCTGCTTTCCCTTTCGCCTCCCTGCATTGTGCCTACATATGCAAATTAGCCGCCATCTTTGTTGGCAGTTAACTGCCAATCTTAGTTGGCAGTTAACTGCCAATCTTAGTTGGCAGTTAACTGCCAATCTCAGTTGGCAGTTAATTTGCATATAGCCCTGATTAGCCAATGAAAAGGGTAGCGTTGTATGCCAATTACCATTTTTCTCTTTTATTAGTGTAGATAGTGTTCTAAATAATAATAATAATAGACTAAGAAAGTAAAAATTCACCTCAAATCCTTATAACCAGAGATAAGTATTATTAATATTTTGGTAATTTATTTCTCTCTTCCTTCCCACCCCCATCATATATTCATGTAAAACATATGTCTATTTTGTGACTTTTGAGAAATATTGACTCTTCCTTCTTTCATGTATATCTTAATTCTCTCTCCCTCTTAGTAAGCACATTCTCTTCTATCATGCAACCAATCCTTTCTCAGTATCATCCCGGGGCCCAGGTCAAGTCAGGATAGGCTCAGTTATGTGTCTGTAACATAAATCCTGATATCTTAGGGACTGAAAACAATAGATTTTTTTCTCACTAACTTTCATGTCATTGTATGTTTGTTGAGGTTTCACTTCATTGTAGTTGGCACAAGGTTGATAGAGGGGTCCTCTCAAGACAAACATTGAGAACATGAGCAACTATATTTAACCACATGATTGCTCATAAGGTTTCTTGTTAAAAGTGTGGTACATCACTTCTGTTCACATTTCATTTAATGACACAAAGTCAGTTATGTGCTAGGTTGAAGTGGGCAGAGTAAAAGATGCTATCAGAAACCTGGGATAAACTAATAGGACTTCTGTGAACAGACTTAATGACAACCACATCTCTTAAAGCAAGGGTTTTCACACTTGAGCATACAGCAAAATAATCCAGAGGTTGGTTAAAACAAAGAGTGGTGGAACACATAGCCAGAGTTTCTAATCCTATAGGTCTAAAGCAGGACCAGATAAATGGCCTTTCTAAAATTTTCCCAGGTAGTGCTGATGCTGCTGGTCTGGAGACCACATTATGAGAACCACGGCCCTAAATTAAAGGCTCTCCTCATACCATTTTAATACTTAAGCATTGGCACTTAGACTGTCCATGATCTCATTTCAACCAGTAATTCTCAAATTTCCAAATTTATCTCAGTCTCCAACCATCGGTGTATTTAAAATTTCCTGACATGTCTCTAGGCCAGTGATGGCGAACCTATGACACGCATGTCAGAGGTGACACACGAACTCATTTTTTTGGTTGATTTTTCTTTGTTAAATGGCATTTAAGTATATAAAATAAATATCAAAAATATAAATCTTTGCTTTACTATGGTTGCAAATATCAAAAAATTTCTATATGTGACACGGCACCAGAGTTAAGTTAGGGTTTTTCAAAATGCTGACATGCCGAGCTGAAAGGGTTCGCCATCACTGCTCTAGGCTTTCTCTTCTTCTGGCCCAGTTTAATTACTATCTCCTCCATATATATATTTTTTGAATCATTCCATCTAGAACAGTGGTTCTCAACCTTCCTAATGCCGCGACCCTTTAATACAGTTCCTTATGTTGTGGTGACCCCCAACCATAAAATTATTTTCGTTGCTACTTCATAACTGTAATTTTGCTACTGTTATGAATCGTAATGTAAATATTTGATATGCAGGATGTATTTTCATTGTTACAAATTGAACATAATTAAAGCATAGTGATTAATCACAAAAACAACATGTAATTATATATGTGTTTTCCGATGGTCTTAGGCGACCCCTGTGAAAGGGTCCTTTGATCCCCAAAGGGGTCGCGAACCACAGGTTGAGAACCACTGATCTAGAAGTATTCCCCATATCTTTTCTTTCTTTTTACTTTTCTATGAAAATGCATACATTTTGTCTTTGTGGAACTTAAAAGTCTAAAAGCTCAGAAAGCATTTTCAGGAGACCAAGTAGTGTATACCTTTCCAATGGAAGTGATCACATGTCATATATTATGGTAATCTTATACACGTGCTTTCTCTCCCAGCCTTATAAACTCCTTTAAAACACGATCTCTCTCATATGACTTATGTAAAGTGATTGTTAAAACACAAAAATGTTGCCGAAACCAGTTTGGCTCAGTGGATAGAGCATAGGCCTGTGGACTGAAAGGTCCCAGGTTCGATTCCAGTCAAGGGCATGTACCTGGGTTGCAGGAGGCAGCTGATCGATGTTTCTCTCTCATCGATGTTTCTAACTCTCTATCTCTCTCCCTTCCTCTCTGTAAAAAATCAATAAAATATATTTTAAAAAACCCCACAAAAATGTTATTATATTTTTTCATCTCCATTTCTGGCCTATTTAGGTAAGTAGAGACTCAGCCATATGACTGAGTTCAAATCACCATTCTTGTCTTAGAAGCCGTGTGAGCATAGGAACTGGCACTACATTGCCTGGTTCAAAGCCAACTTGGCCACTTTTTAGCTATGTTAAATTATTCAAAAGTCTTAATCCCCCTTTGTCTCCCTTTTCTCACTGAAAAAAATGAAAGTGACAGTTAATATCACAGGACTGTTACCAGGGTTAAATGACTTGGTTGATTTGAAATATTTAGAGCAGGGCCTGGCAAGTTTTGAATACCCAATCACTCTTAATCATTATGATTGTTGAACATTCTGAATGTGTCTCCTATAACTAAAGTTGCCAAATTTGCTTATTACCTACTTCTCCCTTAATGCCTTAAAAACCGACCCCTTCCTCCCTCATTCATTCTATCATAACTGTCTTCTCAAAAAGTCACTAATTAAATCCTAATTGTATTTCAGGGCGAATTTTGCACCCCTCCTTTTGAGAGATTAACTTTTATGAATTTGGGACAGCTTACAATTCTGACATTCCATCTGTGTCTCTATATAGTTATTTTTATCTCGATCTCTATCTTTAGTCTTACCTATCCCTTTATCTGATATAGCATCTATTATATGTCATAGTTCTCATCTTGTCTGTTGGTTCCTCTTTGTGTTATTATAGGCGTTGCCCAAATCTGCTTTTATCCTCTGTAAGTTCTCTTTTATGCAGAGGTTTTCATCCATTTATTTTAAAATTTGCATTACCAGTTCTGCTCTGTCACTAGCAGTGTAAGAAAAGAAACCTGACTAGTTCGCTAAAATAGCTAATATTTAATGTGCCAGTCACTTTATCTGCAGTTTCTTATTTAAGCCTTACAACCACTTTAAGGACTAGGCACTGTTAACTCCACATTTGCAATGTAGAAACAAAGTCTTGAAGAGAGAAAGGAATTTTCTCATACCATACAGATAACTAGTAGGAAATGGAAAATGGATTTGAAACCAGGAGTTTTTAACTTCAGCACCCACTTTATTACTGTTATTTTAGAACATCAGCGTAGATGTTTTCCCCTCATAAACGAGTAATGATTTTAAGAGCAGGAAGGGTTACTCGAGATAAAGTCCATCAACCAAAACCAAGGTCATATTTATTCTGGTAAGTATCAATAACATTATCGGATACCTAGAAAATGAAGTTCACCCTTCTAACCAAGTCACTGATTAAGCCTTCAATGATCTTGACTTAATCAGGTTTACTAGTATTTCTCAATTTTGCCCATATTTTGTTTGAGCTCAGATCAAACTGGTTGAATTATGGTTTTCTGAAATGTCCCCAGGGTTTTGCTTCTCTAGGCCCAATTTAAGCAGTATCTACTCCATATGATGCCTTTACTGAATCTCCTACTTAATGGTTTACTTTTCTTAAAATTTCAGTTACAAAAGTCAGATCTCTGATAAAAAAAAAAAAACTTCTAATTTACCCACAGCTGAACCTTATTCCTACTGTTCTTCTGTTCATGGCTAGAAATATTCTCTCTCCTATATTCAACTCTGTTCAGCATAATGCTTTCAAACTTTGACTGGAACACTATTTTAATCATGTGGCCCCTGTGTTCAAAAATATTTAGTAGTTCCCCATCACCTATATTAAAAATTCCAAACAGTAGTTATCAGTATTTTTCATAGTCTTTCGACATCTATTGTTTCCTCTAGTCATATACCTTACTGCTTTCTTTAGCTGTAATCACTGGGCAGGCTTCTTACCATTTTCCAAATGCAGAAATCATTTTATTTTATGTTACTGAGATATAATTGGCATATTATATGAGTTTCAGGAGTACAGTATAACAATGTGATATTTATATATTTTGCAAAGTAATTACCACAATAAGTCTAGTTAACATTCATCACCTGCCTGTGTTTTTTTTTTTTAAATTTCTTAAGTGAGAGCTTCCTGTTGGAACTGTTTATTCTTCTTAGTTTTCTTTCATTGCTTTTTAATTTCCTTCCCTTTCTCCTTAAATTGAAAGAGACCTGAACTTGACCATAACTACCTTTGATAATCTTTTTATTTGCCTAACTGATCCTTGTTTGTATTTATTCACTCAAGAAATATTTATTGAATGTCTGCTTTACTGATTGCTTGTCAATTAATAGCATAACTCTCACATTCTCTCATAGGCCAAGGTAAATCGGATGAGTAGACAAGTTTTGTTGCTAACACAATTTAGCTCAGTTTAGAATATTAACACAACATTTATGTGGTCTATTGTACTCTAAGTTCAAATAAATCAGCTCTGTATAAAAAGCAGTCATCTATTAAATGACTTTAGCCTGCTTTGGGGAAACTGCTGCTATTAAATCTGTCCTAAACAAACTACAAATGTTGTGGGGACACCATTTATGAAAAGACATTTGAATGCAGACTTTGCCATGTGATCATTTAATAATATTTTATTATAATTTGTCCATGTACAACAGTGGCTTGTATTTTTAATTTCTTATTATATCATAATCTTATTATATTTCTTATAATCTTTAATTATATCTTACACATATAATAGCTATTCGCTTCTTAAAATTGTCCTCTGGTGTATATGGCAAGCTTTCTAACAAGAAATTTCAAAGCAGTTTTACAATAAAATTACACTTTGAATTTTCATATTCCTAGACAGGTTTTAATGTAAGCAGTATAAAAGCAGAAAAGCAGTCTATGTCATATGCTAGTTGTCAGTCTCCAATGAAGGGTAAACATTTATCAGCTTCAGTAACAATTCCTGCCTAACTGTCCTTTTCTAACAATATTGATAGAGGCCTCTCCTTGGAAATATAAAACACATGCAATTTACATAAATGCATAATGATTGAGAAATTCAAGCTCATTATTTCTTTCTGACAGGCAGTAATCACTTTATAAACTATGGAGGTTTCATAACCAAAAAAGTTACATAAGTTGAAAACAAAAGTCTGATCAGAGTTCTATATAGTATATTTCTATCTTTTACAGTAGCCTAATTTGGCAAATAAAATGAATTGGAGTATATTTTAAAGATTAATGTGTGTATATGTGTGCATATATATATATATATCATATGTATAATAGTAATTTTTAAAATGATAAAGATAAAATCATCAACAAATCCTTGAATTTTAACACAATCATTATTTCGGTTATGAAAGATAACATGTATCCTAAATTACAGAAGTCATGTTTGCAGGTATTGTCCTACGGAGATAATGATTTAAAAAAATGTAACGTGGGAAAGTCACTTATTTTATTACTCACTAACAGAGACCAATCCCATCAATGCAGGCAGAGGCCTGCCATAAAAATAAAAAAAATAATTAACGTGATTATAGAGGTATAAACAGGATGCTAGTAAATGAATTTTCTAAGTGGTCTTGTTAATTTCTTGAACATTAATCAGAATTTAGAGTTGGAAGGTAGTTTTGCTCTGCTATGTGCAAGCTCAGTGGTCTTGGGAAGCCATTTAACTTTTTATTTTATTTTATATTTTTTCAATTACAGTTGACATACAATATTATATTAGTTTTAGGTGTACATATAGTGGTTAGACAATCATATACTTTATAATGTGTTCCCCTCAATATATCCAGTACCCACCTGGCACCATATACAGTTATTAAAATATTATTTACTGTTTTTCTTATGCTGTACTTTACATCGTCCTGACTATTTTGTAACTACCAATCTGTACTTCTCAATTCAATCACCTTTTTTTTCACTAGTGGGAAGTCATTTCTATTGTGTAAGTCTCAATGAATTCATCTCTATAATTTTTATTCCACCTACTCCATATAATGTGTTTGAAAATAAGAGACAATGCATAGTACAAAGCAGGATATCAAGCAGTGCAGAATAACTTCTCTAGTGTAGATGACAGATATCAAACCATTCTCTAACTGAAGTGTTTCTACTTCAGATCCTGTCTTATACTAGTCAAGTCTAATTATAAAAAACTGATATTACCTGAAAGTTCTATCTTACATTGCAAAATAATCTGTAACTTTGTAACATTCACACGTTGATTTTACTTATATTTAGAGGCACCATGATTGTCTTCTATTCTATGAAGAGTTAATTCATTATGTCTTCACCATCTCCAAGATGTACATCTAAAACACTTATTCTTTTGACACGCTTTACCATCATAGTAATCATACTGTCTATATCTAGGAAGATTTAGGGCTAAGAGTAGACTTCATATTGCCTGATTCCCATTCATTTATTTTCTGAATCCATGCAGTCCTTATAACTGTTCCTTTTAATATTAATTCCAAACTTTAAGTTAATATCTATTAAATTTTATCTTACTGGTTTTAATATTTCAGTTAAGGCATTCATAGCAAGATTTTATTTTCATCACCTGGTGTTTGGTGTTGTGCTACCTGTGTGTTTTAAAAGTACTAGATTAAATACTGTACTATATGAACTTATGTAAACATAGTATGCAAACTTTTTATGGGAGACATTCACAAGCTACACTGAATATGACATTTTCTTATCTACCAAACTAATGATCTGATCAAAAAAGAAAATGACTTCTGTTCATTGGTTGATTTGATAATCCACAATGTCATAGATAGTTTCTAGCAATGTTATTCATTTCATATACCAGTAAATGTCATATTGCATAGAACCTTTAGCTGTAATAGGTGTGTAGCTTATATATGGCATACAAATATATGATGACATCTTAAAAATATTTAGATTAATATATAACATGTCTTATAGGAATTATATATATTCTTGGGGGGAACTTTGTTATTAAATATGTCATAGCACTTTTTGGAATTGCACTCTCTCTTTCTATATATATATATATATATATATATATATATATAAAATATAGATATGAGATCATAAAGGAATATAATTTTTTGATAGATGTTATATAGATAGATGATACACAGATAGGTAGACAGATAGAGCACTGAGCAGTGAGAACCCCATTTCAGGCCATACTATCCAAACTAGTATATTGGAATTCCCAGAACAAGCATGCATATTAAGGATTTGCTCAGGAATAAAGGAAACCCTTCTGTTAATTACCATTGCAGAAATGGCTAAGAAGAAAGTTTAGAGTGTAAGCATGGCTTAATATTTTATTCTTTATTTGATTTATTGTGTCACATAGATGCAAAAAAACAACAACTGTTCATTAAACACATCTCTATCTAAGGCATTGTATTTCATATTGTATTATCTATAGACTATAAAATGAAGTTTATCTGATGGTTACTAGAGCTTTCTGATCCTAAGAGTAGGATTCTGATTTTGATAGCTTTTTCCAACTACTTGAAGATGCTGATATAGGCAATCAGGCAACATAAGATGAAATGCATTTTCATTTAAATTACATGGTAAAACCCATGCTTTTAATTATTAGGAAAAGACTTTAGTGATTATTGATGTAAACTATAAGAAGAGGTTACTATTTTTAATTTGCCATCATAAACTTCTGGAATAAGCTGATAATATGACCTAAAGTTATTAATTTGTGCATATGGAAACCCTTTGTGTCTTGAGGTTTATTTAATGACTGTATAAAGATTATATTTTAAGTGTCTTGGAATATGTGAGCTACATAGTTCAGCTATACAATTTGATCAGTATTTATTCATTTTATGGGATGTAATATATTTCACATTGGTTTGATATTGTTTCCAAGTAAAATTCAATTTAACAAGTTTTCTTGCTAACGAAATTGTAAATTAATTACGTTAACAGCTCCCCTCTGTAAATGCCTAAACAAAATACATATGGTCAATAACCATTTTGTGTGAAATAATTGTATAAAAAGTATACTTTTGTGGACTAATCTAGACTTGCATATTTCTTCATAAATCAACTTTATGAAAAGGACAGGAACTGAACAGAAATGTACTTGAATTATTTCAGCTCTAAAGGCCTTGTAAATTATGTTCATTTCACCCACTGTATTAACCTCATTTAGTTGCTGCAGAAAAAAATGTCTAAATTAATTTGTAGTATATTGTTATTCTTTTAAAAATCACAATTCTTAATTGTATATTTATAGGGGTTTTTTGAGAAAAGCTAGCAATTTTTTTTAATTCTCTATTGTTGAAAGCATTACATTTGTCCCCTTCCCCCCCCATTGTCTTCTCCTAGCTTGCCCCCACCTCCCAGCCCTGCCCTTCATTCCCCCGCATCCCCATTGTCTGTGTCCATTGGTTATGGTTATATGCACACAAGTTCTTTAGTTGATCTCTTATCTCCTCCCTCCCCCGCCCACCCTCCCCTGCCTTCCCTCTGAAGTTTGATGGTCTGTCTGATGATTCTGTGTCTCTGGATCTGTTTTTCTTATAAGTTTATGTTGTTCTTTATAGTCCACAAATAAGTGAGATTATGTGATACTTATCATTCTCTGACTGGCTTATTTCACTTAGCATAATGCTCTCCAGGCCCATCTATGTTGTTGCAAATGGTAAAAGTTCTTTCTTTTTACAACAGCATAGTAATTCATTGTGTAGATGTACCATAGTTTTCTAATCCACTCATTGGCTGATGGGCACTTAGGCTGTTTCCAAATCTTAGCTATTATAAATCGAGCTTCTATGAACACATGGGTGCATGTCTTGGGTTTCTTGGGATATATTCCTAGAAGTGGGATCACTGGGTCAAATGGCAGTTCCATTTTTAATTTTTTGAGGAAACTCCTTACTGTATTTAATTTAATAAATATTTTTAAGGAACTTCCTCAAGAAGTAAAATTTTGCATCATTGAAGGTGTGCATTAAATTTGACTTTTCAAGTGTTGAATCTAATTCTTTTCATTTCAAATATAGTAATGTATGCTAATGCTTTTAATTTATTTATAAAATAAATCTGATTCAGATATGCATAACTAGTTTTTAAATTGTTAAATATAATTTATGTATATGAGTCTTGACGATTGAAAAAGCTATTTTCTCTGCCTCTGTAACATCATGTTATGACACAGTGAATTTAGAGCTCAGTTAAGTAGTTTGCATGTAGAAAGGCACAAACAATCCATATGAGGGCT
Organism: Myotis nattereri; assembly: GCF_964212035.1. Classification (NCBI taxonomy): domain Eukaryota; kingdom Metazoa; phylum Chordata; class Mammalia; order Chiroptera; family Vespertilionidae; genus Myotis; species Myotis nattereri. The sequence goes on along the minus strand of NC_138078.1, from coordinate 24,216,264 downwards.
AACTATGCAAACAGAATGATATTCCCACTTAGATCAAATTGCTAAATAAGATGTGGGATAGGAAACAACAGAAAAAAAGAATGCAAGCAATTCGCATTATGTGACAGAAGAGCAAAGAGCTAGATGTTCCTGTGACTATTAAATTATTTTTTTCACAAGTATTTAATGAGTGAGAATTGAGAATTCATATTGGACATTAAAAATGCACTGTGTCCTAAAAGTTCATATTGTTCCCCCTTCAAACCTAAAGAAAGAAAATAGAAAAAGTAGTAACAATAGAGGAACTTGTTAGACATATACTGTTCTGTACGGTTTGATTTGACTCATAAAATAGGTGTGATGGCTATTGAGTTGTTTATCCTAATATGCAAATTGACTGAACAGCAGAACTACTGACAGAATGACCCATTACTATGATGTGCACTGACCACCAGGGGGCAGACACTCAATGCAGGAACTGCACCCAGTTGGGGCTGGCAAGTGGGCGGCACCAGGCCACCAGCCACCAGTCACCTCACAGATTTGCCTTGATCGCCGGCCAGGCCTAGGGACTCTACTCATGCATGAATTTCGTACACTGGGCCTCTAGTTCAGACATAAAATGTCAAAGCTATGCTAATGTCTTCATCTTCTTGGTTCATTACTTTCCTTATAAATGATCATGCATAGGTATTTTATTTACTTAATAAATATAATTTACTGCTCTTTAATATTGAAAGCATTTAGATATATAACATTTAGAAAAACCTACATATATGGCCTCACACATTAGAATTAATTGATCTCATATGCACTCTAGCCACTGTGAGGTCAGAGGCTATGTCTGTCTTGTCCAGTATTTATTTTCAGCAACCAGCACCAGAGCCTGGCGTTCAGGAGGTTCCAATCCATTCTGGATGAATTACTTTTAAGAAAAATATGAATTTGATAATCTCAATGTAATTAAGACACTGTTTTCCTAAAATATTTAAAAAAGGAATCTCAAAAATATTTTAATGCTTTCACTTAGTGTGTGTGTGTGTGTGTGTGTGTGTGTGTGCGTGCGTGCACACTTGAATTTTAAGGTAGTATATGATAGAATCCACTGGGTTGTAAAAGTTCCGAGGTTGGAAGATGTCATTATGTTACAAGCTCTTGTGGTGTTCATGGAAGCAATTGCACAGAACCTGAACATTGATGGATTGATAGCATTTATTCAGTTAAGTGAAAATAAATGGGACCAGGGCATCCTGGTAGTGAAATAGCTTAAATAAAGGAACAAATATAAGTTTATGAGTAATATGCTGAAAGCATAATTGCATCTGTATAAGATCCAAAACATTAAGTTCTGCCAAAATAAAATTTTGTTTCCATTATTCTACTTTAGCATTTGAAGTCAAATGCATATTATCATAATTAATTTAAGCTTTGCAACACTGTTTTTTTTAATTTTTATTTTAATTCATTTAGTACAAAGTCCTAGAACTATAGTTACTTTACTCTGATTTCTTGGCAATGTTTGTAATTCTTACTGAAAATTTCATCTCCTTCATTCTTCATCACACAACACTCACACAGAGTAACAAATTTATAATGAGAAATTGAAAAAGAATCTCAGAGCTTAAGGCTCATGTAAACCTATAGAAGCTTAGCTCTATCAAGAGTATCTGAATCTTTGCAGCATTTTCTATTTCAAGCAATTTTCATTTAATTTTTAGGAATATGTGAATGACAACAGAGATAATGAGTGTGGATATAATTTCAGGGTCATTGCTAGGGTAATCATGATAGAGGAAGCATGAGAATTTGCCCTGTTTCCTGCTATGTCCAGTTATAATTAGGGATCATAAATTAGCTTCTCTTCTACATTCTCTAATTGATTACTTATGCAGGTAAATGAATTAAGTGATTATTGTATCAGGGATATATCCTCTTTCTCCATCTAAATATGCATCAATTAAAGATTATTTTTGTTTAAATGAAACTCTTTAAGCATGGAAAGTTATTAACCATTTACACTTTAGTCTAAATTAGAATAAAACCATTTTTATCTAGAGAAATTCTTTGCTAAAAGTGAAAATTGGTGTGTATTTGTCACAAATTTTAAAAAGAATTAACTCTGCCGAAACCGGTTTGGCTCAGTGGATAGAGCGTCGGCCTGCGGACTGAAGGGTCCCAGGTTCGATTCCGGTCAAGGGCGTGTACCTTGGTTGCTGGCACATCCCCAGTAGGGGGTGTGCAGGAGGCAGCATATCGATGTTTCTCTCTCATCGATGTTTCTAACTCTCTATCCCTCTCCTTTCTTCTCTGTAAAAAATCAATAAAATATATTTAAAAAAAAAAGAATTAACTCAAAGCTATTGAAGAAATTAAATTCAGAGCTTTTATTGTATGCTTATGTGAAAAACACTTATATTAATAATGAAATTAAGAACAAAGTGCTGCACCCCTATGTTCATAGCAGCACAATTTACCATAACTAAGATGTAGAAACAGCCTAAGTGCCCATCAGCAGATGAGTGGATTAGAAAACTGTGGTACATCTACACAATGGAATACTACGCTGCTATAAAAAGGAAGGAACTCCTACTATTTGCAACAGCATGGATGGATCTGGAGAGCATTATGCTAAGCGAAATAAGCCAGTCAGAGAAAGATAAATATCACATGATCTCACTCATTTGTGGAATATAATGAACAACATAAGCTGATGAACAAAAACAGATCCAGAGATAGAGAAGCATCCACCAGACCATCAAACCTCAGAGGAAGGTGGGGATAAGGGGGAGAGATCAACCAAAGGACTTTTATGCATGCGTATAAGCATAACCAATGGGCACAGACACCAGGGTGTGGGGGGAAAGGGGGGATAAGGATACATATGTAATACCTTAATCAATAAAGAAAATAAAAAAGGACAAAGGGCAAAACAGTAAACAAGTAACCTTTAATCTTTGTTCTCCCTTTCCTTAAAGAAGGTCAGGAAACCATTACAATTCAATTATCCCAGAAAAAAAAGAAATAATATATCCAGCGGCATTTGCAAAAAATTATTACCAAGTCCTATGAAAAGTATTTGCTAATACAGGAATAGAAGGAAACTTCCTTATCCTGACATACTACCATTCTTATTAAAATAATAAGCATTCAAGGATACTTCTCATTGGTGTTATCGTTCAATATTGTTCTAGAGAACCTAGAAAATGTTATCCTATATAATAAAAGGTTAATATGCAAATCAACCAAACAGGGGAACTGGTTGCTATGACTCACATTGACCACCAGGGGGCAGCTCCTGTGTTGAGTGTCTGCCCCCTGGTGGTCATTGCACTCCCACAAGGGGAGCACCACTCAGCCAGAAGCTGGGCTCATGGCTGGCAGCACTAAGGATGTTAGTCAGACATCCCGCGAGGGCTCCTGGACTGTGAGAGAGTGCAGGCCGTGCTGAGGGACCCCCCACCAAGTGCATTAATTTCGTGCACTAGGCCTCTAGTATGTCAATAAAAAAGAAATATGAGGTATATTTATTGGAAAAGGTGGACTAAAGTACTGTCATTTGAAAGCAATATGATTTTCTCCATATTTAAAAGCACATTAACAATTAGCCAATGAAAAGAAACAAAACACCCTATTCAGAATATCTACACAATTTATAGTTTTCTTAGAATCATATTATACAGAAAAGTGTAAGGATTGGAGAAAGTTTAAGTACATAAGTATATAAATAAAGACATGAGGGAAGTAAGAAAATATGTGATGAAAAATGCTATTTTTCTCTAGGTTAATCTGCACATTCAAAATAATTTTAATTAAGATATAGTTATATACACTGTTATGTATATATATAAATCTATCTATCTATCTATCTATCTATCTATCTATCTATCTATCTATCATCTATCATTTATCATTTTAGAAGGTATAATATAATCCCAGCAAGAAATGGAATTCAACTCAGATAGGTTTTTTTGTTAATCCTCACCCAAATATATTTTTTCCATTGATTTTTAGAGAGAGTGGAAGGGAGGGGGAGAGACAGTGAGCGAGAGAGAAACATTGATGTGAGAGAGACACATCGATTGGTTGCCTCCTGGGTCAAGCCTGTAACCAAGGTACGCGTCCTTGACCAGAATCAAACCCAGGACCCTTCAGTCCGCAGGCCAATGTTCTATCCACTGAGCCAAACCGGGTAGGGCTCATCTCAGATAGTTGAAGAGAATTTTATACAAATATTATTCACAGAAATATAATATATTAAAAAGGGGGGGCAGTGGGTCACTCAGAGAGAGGCAACAGTAGGGCTTAAGGGGGAAGGGGTAAAACAGAATGAATGGAGGTTAATGGAGCCCAGTGAGAGCTGCAGTACTGGATGAAGGACCACATATTGGAAAGTGTAGTTGTTGGAAGGAACCAGCTGCTGTAAGATGCAGCTCTGAAACAGAGAAATTGTGGAGGAAAAATTTCCCCAGCCATCTCTTTCCCTATCTTTGTATCTTCAGCTGGTCCTTTCTGTTGGTGTAATGCAACTAAAATCCAGCCAGCAAATGTTCCTAGGAGATGCAGTGTGAATACTGTCAAAAGCAAAATATGTCTCCATAATTTGGAAAATGTACTAAGTTTGCCACTTCTTGTATGTTTCATCGGCATGCCTCTACTAGTGATGAGAAACTACTTAGCATGCTGTTTGAAAATTATGTCCAGTTTTCATTGAGTATACTACAATATTGGAGATTATTTCAGGTAAAACTCTTTTTCCATCAGTTTTCTTGCAATTTGTTTGTGAAGTTTGTTTGTGATGGTGTTTTGTTAAACACTATACCCCTTCTTCTGATGTTGCATATGGTACCTGGTTTTGCCATGATACCATCCATCATATCTGATATAATGCTGACAACACTCTTCCATAATAAATGTTTTATTTATGTATATTTATTTATGAATGTCAGAGATTCACATCTGGGTTGTTTACCTTCAGGCTTTTCCCATAGTCCACCAGTTTTTACCCTAGAACTTAGGAGATAGAGCCATTCTAATTACAAAAGTTATTCTTTCACTAGTGAATTGATACCATCTCTTACACATCTCTTACCCCACAAGTATTTGATGAATGTATAAAGGTAGGAAAAGTCACAAATTATAATTATGTGCCAATTGAAAATAGTCATAACAAATAATGGATAATATATATTGAGCATTTCGTCTGTGTATTCATTTTTCCTCTCAAGCACCATCACTAACTATTTGTGTGATGTTAAAATGACACATTTACAGGTGAAAATGGGTATGCAGGTAATTTAATTTTACCACATTCTCTTACCTGTAAGGGGTAGAGCCATAATTTGCTCAAGTTATGTTTGATTCAATAGGCTAAATCCTTTGATATGGAATGGGTACATTTTTAAAAATATATTTTAATTGATTTCAGAAAAGACAGGAGAGAGAGATAGAAACATCAATGATGAGAGAGTGTCATTGATCAACTGCCTCCTGCATGCCCCACACTGGGGATCGAGCGCACAACCCGGGTATGTGCCCTGATTGGGAATTAGACCATGACCTCCTGGTTCATAGGTGGACACTCAACCACAGAACCACACTGGCTGGGCTGGAATGGGTACATTTTGATAATATTTGTTATAAAAAATGATTGCTCATATATACAATTTCTGCCTTGAGCTTGTTGAGAGGTTTGCATTGGGAAAGCCCCTTTACCATCAGGAATAGTTACAAATCCCCAAACATACCAGAAAATACCATAATTAACCAATGAAATTTTGTATCAAATGAAATCTCCATTCTGACTTCATTATTTATCAACTATCATTTCTAACTCTGGAGAGAAGGAAGCGGTAGAAATAGAATATTTTGTGTTAGTAAAGAAGCTATTGTGTGAGGTTACTTAGAAAACTTACTGTACGTTCTCTAGCAATAGGATAAAAAATAAGTAAGTTTGGTTAGATTAAAAGCAAAGCACAAAAACAGCAGGTGATAATTAGGAAAGCAGAGTTAAATGTCACTGAGCCAAAATACTTCCCTTTCAAATGGCAACTCCAATAGTTCTTCCCACAATAGGCATGTAGAGAGAATTGTAAGAAAGTACAAATGTTTTTCTATCAAAAATCTCCTACACTAACTTGTATATGTTAGGTCAAGCTAGCGTTTAACATTGTAGAGGACATGTACTGAAAAGTTGTACTGAGATTTTAAGTGGCCAGGGATTTTAAACAAACAAACAAACAAACATATTTTAATGGAGTACACATTCAATGAGTAGCTGGAAAAGAGAATTTTGGAAATTGCTTGCATTTTGGAATTGAAAATTTAAAGATTGACCACTTCACTTTGGTTAGCTGCACAGAGAAGACATTTGATATTTGGTTAAAAAACTTTTAATTTATTTGAAATTTGTGAAGTCAGGATAGGTTGAGAAATTCCACTTAATTGATTTTTACTCATAGGCTACTGTGCATTTGTTCTCAGGCACTAAGAGAATGTTTCATATTGACACTACAGAGGCCCTATTCCTATTTAATTCCTCCCAGCCCCCAAAAAAGCCTAGCAAACATACTGAATTTGTGAAAGGATATTTTTATATAATGAAGTAAAAAAGAACTAGATGATAGGGATAAATAAGCCAGTGGTTAATTGAGGATTTTGAAATTATTTATTTGTAATTTTGTTTTCCAGTTAGTGTCAAAGTTACATGGGAACAAATCTCTGGGCTCATTATTTACTACTATATCCTCAGAAACTAGAATATAGCCTGCCATAAAGTAGTAGCTCAGTAAATATTTGTTAACTATACGGTACTTTCAGTGCCTCATATTGTCAAATCTAATACTTTTCACAATCCATAATATACTTTTATTTGTTTATGGGATTGAGCACATGGTATAATACAGATGATTTCCGTCACTATATTTTATAGTCCTTTAATGAGAAGCATTGTTATTAGAAGACTAGAGGCCCGGTGCACAAAAATTTGTGCACTCGGCGGGGGGGGGGGGACCCCCAGCCCTGCCTCTGCCCTCTTGCAGTCTGGGACCCCTCAGGGGATGACCACCTGCTGGCTTAGGCCAGCTCCCTGGGGGATTGGGCCTAAGATGGCAATAAGACATCCCTCTGGCAGCCCAGGAGACCTCAGGGGATGTCCACTTGCCAGCAGGGAGCAGGCCTAAGCTGCAGTCAGACATCCTTAGTGCTGCTGAGGAGGTGGGAGAGGCTCCTACCACCACCACTGTACTGGCAGCCATCAGCCTGGCTTGTGGCTGAGCAGAGCTCCCCCTGTGGGAGCACACTGACCACCAGGGGGCAGCTCCTGCATTGAGTATCTGCCCCCTGGTGATCAGTGTGTGTCATAGTGACCAGTCATTCCCAGTCTTTCTGCTGTTAGGGTCAGTTTGCATATTACCCTTTTATTATATAGGATAGAGGCCTGGTGCACAGGTGGGGGCTGGCTGGTTTGCCCTGAAGGGTGTCCCAGATCAGGGTGGGGGTCCTTCTGGGGTGTCTGGCCAGCCTGGGTGAGGGGCTGATGGGTGTTTGAAGGCTAGTCATACCCCCTTAGGGTGGGGGGTCCCCACTGGGGTGCCTGGCCAGTCTTGGTGAGGGGCTGAGGGCCATTTTCAGGCTGGCCAAGCCCCCTGAAGACGGAAGCTCCCAGCCTCTCCTTTTTTAATTTTTTATTCTGGGATTCATTTACCTTCTATATTTGAAACTTTGTTGCCTTCAGTGGAGCTCAGAGCTGGCTACAGCAGGTGGGAAGCTTGGCTTCCTCCATCACTGGAGCAACCAAGCCTCCTGCTTGCTCCAGCTTTGTGGCCATGTCTGGCTAAAAGCAGGTATCTGGGGTTTATTTATCTTGTATAATTGAAACTTTGTTGCCTTAAGTGGAGCTCAGAGCCAGCCGTGGCAGGCGGGAAGCTTGGCTTCCTCCATCACTGGAGCAACCAAGCCTCCTGCTCGCTACAGCTCTGTGGCTGCCAGCCGCCATCTTGTTTGGGTTAATTTGGATATAGTCACTCTGATTGGCTGGTGGATGTGGCTTAAGGTGTAGCGAGGGTACGGTCAATTTGCATGTTTGTCTTTTATTAGATTAGATAATAGCAAGTTGGATCAGTGAGTGAAATTATGGAATAGCTTAATTAGTGAAAGCAGTTCAAAAATTAAATGTAGAAAATTTGGATATACTCGATGGAGATTTTCACACATATTTGTGTGATGATTCCATTGATTCCACAGATGATGCTGAAAAGGAAAATTTTCCCATCAAATTTCTTAATAGTATTACTCCTTCGGGAATGCTGTGTCATAAATTAAAATTGAAAGTGGGTGCAATCATCATGCTATTGAGAAATCTCAATAGTAAATGGAGTACCAGATTTGTAACAGTACCAGATTTATTATCAAAAGATTACGACCTAACATTATCGAAGCTGAAGTATTAACAGGATCTGCAGAGGGAGAGGTTGTTCTGATTCCAAGAATTAATTTGTCCCCATCTGACACTGGCCTCCCATTTATTTATTTTTTATTTTTTTATTTTTCCCCCATCCCCCTGCCCCGCCCTCACCCCCCAGCACCACTGGCCTCCCATTTAAATTGATTTGATGATGGTTTCCCGCAATGCCAACATTTGAGATGACTATTGATAAATCACAAGGACAAACTCTAGACACAGTAGGCATATTCCTACCTGAACACGTTTTTGCACTTGGTCAGTTATATGTTGCTTTCTCTCGAGTTTGAAGAGCATGTGATGTTACAGTTAAAGTTCTCAGTACTTCATCACAAGGGAAATTAGTCAAGCACTCTGAAAGTGTTTTCACTCTTAATGTGGTGTACAGGGAGATATTAGAATAAGTTTAATCACTTCATCAGTCATTGTTTGCATCACTGTTGTTTTCATATCATGTTTTTGTTGTTTTCACATCATGTTTTTGTCGTTTTTATATCATTCCTCTATTGTTATATCCTTTTGTTACTGTTTATTTATTAATAAGTTTATATATTATTTTCATATAAATTTCCTTTCATTTCTCACACTTGTATTATAGAGAAAGGGCAAATAGCAATATTAAAATATCTCTGCTAATTAATTCCCTTTTTAAAACAAATATATTTTATTGATTTTTTACAGAGAGGAAGGGGGAGGGATAGAGAGTTAGGAACATCAATGAGAGAGAAACATCGATCAGCTGCCTCCTGCACACTCCCCACTGGGGATGTGCCCACAACTAAGGTACATGCCCTTGACCAGAATCGAACCTGGGACCCTTGAGTCTGCATGCCGATGCTCTATCCACTTAGCCAAACCAGTTAGGGCAATTAATTCCCTTTTAATGTGCACAGATTTCGTGCACCAGGCTACTAGTATATGTAGAATGTAGTGCTGGATAACAATATCAAAATTGAAAATAACAATCTAAATCTAAATGCTTTAATGAATTAGTCCATCACTATGATATAGCCTGCAATTTACAAACTTGAGTGCTTAGAGAGCCAATTAATTAGAACATAATATTTTTATTTATAAACCTCAAATGATAACCCACTTTGCTTCCAATAGTAAGTTCTTTAGAATTTCACATCTGTATTTGGTTATTTTGGGAAAAACAGTTTTTTTTAAAATTATGTCTACATTAATTATGTTCACATTTTCATATTTAGAACTATCTGACCTAATCTAGTTTGTGAGCAAAAGTTTCTGCTTCCCAGTTCAACCATTCCCCTTCTCTTACAAACAGTGAATTTAGTTATTTTTTTATTGTTTTGTTCCTAATACACATTCTGTGGGAAATGGTCATGGTTTTATTCTGATCATGATTTCCAAATGACACTCTTCTAATTTTTTAAAAATAAAGGCTGACCCAACTTTCTGAGTGCACATTGAAATCCAGCATCTTTCTGATCCCACATGGTATGTATTGTAATCCAGTATTTCAATTCCTGCCTTTCTGCTGGCAGAAAACTGACCTGAGGTTTAGACAGTGGAGCCTCTTGTTTAGATTTCCCAGCGGTGTTTCAAGGCCTGCCTGGCAGCTGGCTAATCAGACTTTCTGGAGGTTGATTGCCCACGATAAGAATGGTTTTGTTGAAAGCACCAGTTTCCTAACAAACTCATTTGGGAAATCCAAAATTGACTTTTTTTTTCTTTTTTTTTGGAGTGAGGGCATTGTGAAAGAAAGCTGTACGATTTTACTTTTATGGTTTCATTTTTACCTTTACAGATATTTTTATTATAATATAGACTACATAATCTAATTATAAAATTAGTGAGTGCTGAATAGAGAGTGTGGAAACTATAGATAGGGCAAAGGAGAAAAAGGAATTTTTTTTTTTCATTCTCACCAGCATACCCAGTTCACTAATCTCTTGAAGTGTGTTTCCCTAGACTTTTCCATAAAATTGTTATAGTTACAGAAATGATACCATCCTGCTCTTTAGATGTTACATTCTAAAGAATTTACTTTCAGATCTTGCCAGGTATTTTTCAAAAGCAACATTTTGAATGGCTTTGTAATATTCATATACAATTATACTAGGTGTACCAGTTAATGAGGATTTTTTTCAATAGATGGAGTTATATATATGTTGATATATATGCGACTTGATATGTATGCTATTTTATTGTATTGACAGAAAGCTTTAAAACTTCATATATCAAGTTTGCTGAAGGTGTTAACATCATAGATATTTTTATGCTATAAAATGTTGAATTTCGTGCAAAAAAAAGAGCATTTGTGGGAAGTTTTAATTTATTACTTTATTTTCAAGAAAAAGTTATCGTATACTTCAGGAACTTATGGTGAACATGCTCCATCTCAAGATACTTGTGAATGCTGGTATAAACCCTTTAAAAGTGATGATTTCAATGTGAAAGGCAAAGAATGTCCAGGTCAACCGAAAAAGTTTGAAGACCAAGAATTACAAGCATTATTGAAGACCAACAATTACAAGCATTATTGGATGAAGATGTGTGTCAAACTGAAAAACAACTTAAAGAAAGATTAAACATTGCTCAGCAAATAATTTCTGATCGTTTACAAGCAATGGGAAAGATTTTTAAAGGAAGGAAAATGGGTGCCACATCAACTGAACGAAAGACAAATGGAAAACCGAAGTCATCAGCAAAACGTTGCTTCAAAGGCACGAAAGAAAGTCTTTTTTTGCATCAAATTGTGACCGTGATGAAAAGTGGATTTATTTTGAGAATCCCAAACGCACAAAATCATGGGTTGATCCAGGTCAACCATCAACATCTGCTGCAAGGCCAAATCACTTCAGAAAGAAGACATTGCTCTGCATTTGGTGGGATCAGGAAGGTGTGGTGTATTATGAGCTTCTAAAACCAGGTGAAACCATTAATACTGATCATTATGGACAGCAAATAATCAATTTGAACCATGCTTTGATCATGAAATTACCAGAATGGGTCAGAAGACACAGCAAAGTAATTTTGCTTCATGATAACACACCATCACACACTTCAAAACCAGTTAAAGACACGTTAAAAGATCTTGCCTGGGAAGTATTAACCCGCCCACTGTATTCACCAGACCTTGCTCCTTCAGATTACCACTTGTTCTGATCGATGGAACGTGCACTTTCTGAGAAGCACTTCAAAACGTGCGGAGAAGTGGAAATTTGGGTCTCTAAATGGTTTGCCTCAAAACAAGAAAAGTTCTATTGGACGTTATCCACAAATTACCAGAAAGATGGGGGAAATGTGTAACTAGCGATGGACATTACTTTGAATAAAGCACTTTTGATGTTTCTCTTGAAATTATTGTGTGTTTTTTTTATTACAAAATCTGAATTATTAACTGGTACACCTAGTATACCTGTATTCCATCATTTCTAATTTTCTAACGTTAAGCCATTTGGAATGGTCTGAATTCTTTCCTTTTTGGTATTATAAAAACCTGTTTTTTGATATTGTAAATGTTTAAATTTAACATAAAATTTATGTAAATTTTTATTTGAATTTCTGATTATTTCCTCATGGTGGATTCCTATAAGCAAAATTACTGGGTTATTGTTCATTGGTTTGTAATAGGCAGTTAGATAGGCATGAGCAGGATATGAATTATAGGCCAGCTATAGCATGTCACCAGGGTGGAAAGACCCTGGTTCTTAGCAACAGGCAATTTTAGGGTGAGGCCTTGACCCCATGGTGACCTTTTCCCTCTAGCATATTGCTGGGTATGTGGTTTAGACCCCCTGACCTTTCATATTATTGATCATGTGGTTTTGACCCTCTCCTGACCTTTCCTCATGTTGCTAGTAATGTAGTAGACCCCTTAGAGGCGGAACAAGGGAACCAGAGAAGAGCCTCATATAACTGGACAAGCCCTTGCATGACTGCTTTTTAAACATTAAGCCCTCAGGTCACTGAGGTTCTGGCCTGCATCAAGTAATCTTTTTGTTGTTGTAAATCCTCACCTGAGGATATTTTTTCCATTGATTTTTAGAGAGTGGAAGGGAATGGGAGAGACACAGAGAGAGAAACATTGATGTGAAAGCGACACATTGATTGCTTGCCTCCCACACATATCCTGACTGGTGCCAGGGATGGAGCCTGCAACCAAGGTACATGCCCTTGACTGGAATCAAACCCAGGACCTTTCAGTCTGTGGGCCAATGCTCTAACCACTAAGCAACCTGGTTTGGGCTGCACCAAATAATTTTAAGAACAAAGCTTTGTGTCTACTGACCACTGAACCAGAGTTGGGTCAAACTAGAGATAATATCTACACCTCAGTTGTGTTTCAGCTCCAGGCCCAGAAAAGCAGTAAGGTCAGGCAGGGCAATGCCTTGGCTGACATTGGGATCAGCTGCTATGACTAATGACCCCCTGCCCTGGCACTGACCGGTTAATAGAGACCAGGAATCTGAAAGGATTCACATGGAAAGCTGAAAGCTGATGATTATTCCATTGAGATCCTCCCGTGGGACTCCTGCCTGCTCCCCTTCCCACACCCTGCCAAAGATCCCTGATTTTAGAGAGTGGATAACACCTCTCAGATGGAGGACCCAGTGCATACCCTTTTTCTCCTTGGAGAACGCTGGTGCTTTTCCATTTATCCTTTCCCCAGGCATGTTCTCTCTGCCTTTCTTTCTCCTAAGCTCCAAAGGCCCTTCTTTTACCTCTGTAACTTGTTTTCTGAGCTCAGCTGGCTCATTTCTTCAGCTCAATTTTTCTACCTCTGTGACTTTCTAAAGAAACTTTTGCTTGTATTTGAATCTTGGATCTGAATTCTTTCTTAGCCAGAACTCAAGTACTGCGGTTGCTGAAACAAGGTCTAACTCTGCCAGTAAAACCTGGTGCCATTTTGCTACTAACAAATTTGAATTCTGAATTTTGTTCATTGGAGTGAGTTCACTCCTGGTTCAGACTTCCCGTAGGGAGGGATTGCCACTTGAGGACGCATGATCAAGACCACCTAGGCAGATAATTGTTACTTGATTAAATGAGATTGGAAATTGTTCTGGTGGCTACTCATTCCCATGGCTACAGAACATGCAGTTTTTTCCATCCATCCATCCCCTTCATTTTATCCTCTTTATAAATCTTTGTCCCCTCAGAGCTTAGGACAGAATTTCATTTATAGGCATTTCCAAAGACTGGAGTAATTTGAATATTGAATGAAGTAATTTTGAATCTGTCTTAGCATTTCTATCATGCCTCCCCTTGTTTTCATTACATCACCTGTTTTAGTTCTCTATTATTTCCTGTCTGGATTATGTCCTAGCCTCCTACTTCCCTCCAGTTTTTTCTCCATGAATCCATTCTGTACTTAACAGTTTTATTTTATAAAATTTTAATGTCACACTATTGTTCAAAGTGGTTAGTTACTCTCCAACCCTTTGAACTAAGGCCAAAGTTTTTAGTTTGCTGTTGATGATCTCTCAACGTTCCACACACAGTCTATCCCTGTTATCTTATTCACTACTAGAGGCCTGGTGCATGAATTTGTGCACCAGTGGGGTCCCTTGGCCTGGACTGTGGGATCAGGCTGAAACCGGCTCTCTGACATCCCCAGAGGGGTCCCAGATTGTGAGAGGATTCAGGCAAGGCCGAGGGACCCCACTGGTGCACAGTCGGGGCCAGGGAGGGACACAGGAGGTTGACCAGCCAGGGAGGGACCAGGGGAGGGCTCCAGAGCATGTCTGGCCTGTGTCGCTCAGTCTCAATCAGTAGGACCCCAGCAGCAAGCTAACCTACTGGTTAGAGCGTCTGCCCCCTGGTGGTCAGTGCACGTCATAACGAGCGGTTGAGTGGCCTTAGCATATTACAATTTGATTGGTTGAACAGATGACTGGACAACCAGACACTTAGCATATTAGGCTTTTATTATATAGGTTTCTTCTCTTTGTAGCTAAGACATCCAAAGGGCCATGTCTAATCTGTTCCTACCGCCGTACTTTTGCTCATGCCATTTCACTTCCTGGAAAACCTTTTCCTATTTTTTCATTTCCATTTAATGAAATTCTGTACATACTTATTTCAGTTTTGTATTTGTAAAGTATTATCTGGATCTACAATAATATATACTTTCTTCATTTTTCTGAACATATTAAAGCACTGATTGTGCCAATTGGAGAAACCCATTTTATATTCTGTTTAACAATGGCAATTATTTTATACTTTTTTCTTCATCATTTAAGTAGTCCAGATTGTAAGCAGAATCCGTGAATTCTCTATCTTATTAATCTTCGGGATAATCTATCAAAATATTTCAAGCCTTTGTAATATTGGATTATACCGACCAGTACAGCTGAATTCCACACAACCTGAGAGTTAGGATGGTAATAGATTGGGTCAAAAATGTCAGTAGTTTGGCCAAAGAGTGCATATCTATCTATAATAATAAAAGCATAATATGCTAATTAGATCGGACAGCCAAATGACCTTCCAGATGTCCTTCCAGATGAAGCTGCAGTGGTGGGGGCTGAGGCAGAGGTGGTTAGGGGTGATCAGGCAGGCAGAATGGTTAGGGACAATCAGGCATGCATAGTGGTTAGGGACAGTCAGGCATGCATAGTGGTTAGGGACAATCAGGCAGGCAGGTGAGCTGTTAGGGGCATTAATCATGTAGACAGAGTGCTTAGGGGCGATCAGGCAGGCAGGCGAGTGGTTAGGGGTGATCAGGCTGGCAGGCAAAGGGGTCAGGGGTGATCAGGCAGGCAGGCAGGCAGGTGAGCAGTTAGTAGCCAGTGGTCCCGGATTGAAAGAAGGATGTCCAATTGCCAGTTTAGGCCTGATCCTACAGGGATCACCCGAGGGAGGGTTCCCAGATTGCGAAAGGTTGCAGGCCGGACTGAGGGATCCCCCCACCCCGTGCATGAATTCTGTGCACCGGGCATCTAGTATCCTATCTAATAAATAGGTAATGTGCAAATTGACCATCACTCCAATACACAAGATGGCCGCCCCATGGAGTCAAAGATGGCTGCCAGAAGATGGCTGGCAGGGTAAGGCAGTTATAGGCAATCAGGCCTGCAGGGGAGGGCAGTTGGGAGGGACCAGGCCTGCAAGGGAGGGCAGTTAGGGCCAATTGGGCTGGCAGGGGAGTGGTTAGCAGGTGATCAGGCTGGCAGGCGGAAGTGGTTAGGGACAATCAGGCAGGCAGGCAGGCAGGCAAGCGGTTGGGAGCCAGCAGTCCTCGATTGTGAGAGGGATGTCCGACTGCCGGATCGGATCGGACCTAAACCAGCAATCAGACATCCCCCAAAGGTTCCCAGAATGGAGAGGGTGCAGGCTGGCTGAGGGACTCCCCCTCACCCAGTGCACAAACTCCATGCACTGGGCCTCTACTACATATATAAAAGCCTAAGTGGCCGGTCAACCATTAGACTGCTCGATTGGTCGACCAGTAGCTATGATATGCACTGACTACTAGGGGGTAGACGCTTAATGCAGAAGTTGCCCCTGGTGGACAGTGCGCTCCCACAGTGGGAGCGCCTTTCAGCCAGAAGACAGGCTCACTGCTGGTGAGTGCAGCTGTGGTGGCATGAGCCTCTCCTGCCTCCGCAACAGCACTACTGAGCAGCGGCAGGTGGCGGCAGGCGCAGCGGGGCTAGCATGAGTGGGATTAGTGCAGAGCCCGGCTCTGGCTCAGGCTCCTCCCTGGCTGCCTGCCGCTTCGTGCACTGCTACATTCCCCTGAGGAGTCCTGGATTGCGAGAGGGCACAAGCCAGGCTAAGGGTCCCCACTGGTGCACAAATCTGTGCACTGTGCCTCTAGTTTATTATAATGATTGATATTTATGACTACTTAATTTCTTGCACAAAATGTTTTATGTAGCTATGGCACGTGTGCTCAGGTAGTTGGGCATCGTCCAGTGCAGCAACCAAAGGTTGGTGGTTTAATTCCTGGTCAGGGCACATGCTGGGTTGTGGGCTCAGTCTCTGGTAGGGGATGTGCAGGAGGCAGCCGATTAATGTTTCACTCTCTCATCAATGTTTCTTTTTCTCTCTCTCCCTCTCCCTTCCTCTCTCTCCAAAAATCAAATTTAAAAAATGTATTATAATTTCAGACATTTGCTTAAGGCAATAAAAATAATACTTGACCAATTTTACCTTTATTTTTTAAGTCATGGCATAAATTTTAAGCCGAACATATACATACACATGCCTATGTGTAATGTAGCAGTAAATAGTCTTGGATCAACCTTCTTTAATGTAATGCTTTCGCCCAGCATGGTTTTATTTAATACACTGAAAAGCAGAATTCTAAATCATGCTCATCATAGATAAAACTGACTAGTTACTAGTGACAAGGAAAAACACATACTACTAGAGTTTCAAAACATGGTGAGAATTATAGCATCCACTATACAATGAACACTTGAAAAACAATTATCAAATGAAAGGGAGATTTTTAGGCTTCAGAATTTCAAAGTTAAGTTAGTAAGATTTTTTTATAAAGGCACTCTCATGCACAAAGTAGTTTTTAGCTCTTCCTTTAAAAATACTTTCAAAAATTACTTTCACTATCTTGTTGGGTAATAATCTACACTAATAAAAGAGAAAAATGGTAATTGGCGTACGACGCTACCCTTTTCATTGGCTAATCAGGGCTATATGCAAATTAACTGCCAACTAAGATTGGCAGTTAACTGCCAACAAGATGGCGGCTAATTTGCATATGTAGGCACAATGCAGGGAGGCGAAAGGGAAAGCAGGAAGAAGTCCCCTGCCACTGACAGTGATCTGAAACCCAGGGGGGAGCTAAGAGCTGGGGGGCAGGGCCGCCTTTGCTCTGCACCCCAGCCATGATAGGAGAATCAGGCGCCTTTGCCGCCCTGGCCAGTGATAGCAGGAAGTAGGGGTGGAGCCAGCGATGGGAGCTGGGCACAGTCGAGGCTAGCAGTCCCAGGAGCTAGGGGTCCCTTGCCTGGTCCTAAAGCAAAGCCCACGATCGCGGCGCCCCCCGCTGCTACTGCAGGTCGCAGCTGCCCGGGCCGGATGCCTAGGCCAGAGGCGTTAGGCCTGGACAGGGGCAGAGCCTGCAACCGCGGGGAGCTGGGGGTCCCCTGCCCAGGCCTGACGCCTGGGCCAGAGGCATCAGGCCTGGGCTGGGGGCAGAACCAGTGATGGGGGGAAATGAGGGTCCCCTGCCCAGGCCTGACGCCTCTGTCAGAGGCGTCAGGCCTCGGCAAGCGGCCGATCCTGCGATTGGAGGGTGATGGGGGTCAACGCCTGAGGGCTCCCAGTATGTGAGAGGGGGCAGGCTGGGCTGAGGGACACTCCCCCCCACACACACACCCAGTGCACGAATTTCGTGTACCGGGCCCCTAGTTAAATTATAATAAGGAACATAGAATATGTATTGTGTAATTTTGTACATGTCAACCTTTTGCACTTATGTGTCCAATAGTGTCTTTTGAAAAAAATGAGTGAAGCAATGGAACTGAAACCATGATGGTATTATAGTCTGCTTCCCTGTAATTTTTTTGACCCTATTTCTGAAAGTGTGGTTGGTCATCAAGCCAGCAGCTTCAGCATCACCTAAGGCAGTGGTTCTCAACCTTCCTAATGCCGTGACCCTTTAATACAGTTCCTCATGTTGTGGTGACCCCCGACCATGAAATTATTTTCGTTGCTACTTCGTAACTGTAATTTTGCTACTGTTATGTATCGTAATGTAAATATCTGATATTCAGGGTGTATTTTCATTGTTACAAATTGAACATAAAGCATAGTGATTAATCACAACAACAATATGTAATTATATATGTGTTTTCCGATGGTCTTAGGCGACCTCTGTGAAAGGGTCGTTCGACCCCCAAAGGGGTCGCGACCCACAGGTTGAGAACCGCTGGCCTAAGGGCTTGTTGGAAATGCAGAGCCTCAGGCTCCACCCCTGACCTACTGAATCAGATTCTGATTTTAAAATGTCCCAAGGTGATTCATGTGCACATTAAAAATTGAGAAGTACTGTATTATACTGTGGATAGAAGCAGACCAAGGAACACTAGTTCACTTTTCTCTCCTCTGTAACTCTTTAAAAAATACTTTAAGAATAGTTGTTCTGATTAATCATGTTCCTGTTACTTGTAAAGACTAAGCGACCTGTTCAATTCCCTTTTTATGCTAGTGAACTTGAGATTTTTTTACACAGAATCATAATACCTGTCCAGAATATATATATTTAGTTTAAAACAGAACTTTTAATGCTTGCTAAACCAAGATAAGTTTATGGCAAGAAAAATTCCTGGCACATTGCTCAGAAGTTGCCTTGGCCTCCTATCAGGACTTATGCTTTGATACTTCTGGAATTAATGATACACTTCACATAAGAGATTATTTTTACATCTTGGTCCCCTGGAATGAGTTCAGCAGGTAAATTGTAATGCCAAGTAGCGAAAGAACCTTTTTAAGGAGCTGCCACTTATTTTATGTGTTATTACAAATTATTATTGATTATAAATTCTGGGTTTCTTTCATTCCCTGGATGTGGCAAAGGACATATGTTAGATCAACCTTACGTGAAGTACTTTTAAATTTATCTTTAAAGTCTGAGAAGTAAAGCAACATCTGACCTTAACAGGTGCACTATAATGTAAACAAATACTTTTAATTTATTTGAGGAACATTATTCATCATTGAACATATGGTATATAGTGGTTTTATTTTGTTTTTATTGAATACATGGTTCATTTCAAAACAGACATCGTTTGCCCTTTACATACATAATCAGCAAAATTTGATTAGGAAGTATAAGCATTCTTTACTGGAAGCCAAAGCATTAGCCTCTTTTGTGTAATTGTTTACTTACCGATGCACCACTTTAGTTGATATGTTGTTATAACTTTCCATGGAAGAGAAGATATGATATTTTATTTTTGTTTTGTATCTAATGAAAACCAATCTTGTAGATGGGCTAGTTTGGCAATTTGACTAAGGAAAAAGTATTATGGAATGAAATTTTTATGTGAACAAGGAAAATAAATGAACTTTAGTGCTCATCTCATTGGTCTGCCAAATTGAAAGGACATTTTAGGCCTGATTATCATGTTCTAATTAGTCTCTGTAAGATATTCATGGACCATCCAATGTTCATTAATCTGTCTTCTTCCTGTAACATTGATTTGTTCATTCTCCTTTTAGAGACTCAAATATAGAAACCAAAAATTGATCTGTGGTGTTAATGTGCTTACAGATGTTGCCACTACTTATCCAGATAAGAAGTCCATCTTAATGTATGTCACATCACTCTTTCAAGTTTTGCCTCAACAAGTGAGCATTGAAGCCATCCAGGAAGTGGAAATGTTGCCAAGACCATCCAAAGTTACTAGAGAAGAACACTTTCAGTTACATCATCAAATGCACTATTCGCAACAGGTAAGGTATTGAAAGGACACTAATATCAAAGATGTTTTCTATTTTATATGCATTTTTTCAGTATCATAGCCATACACGTATGTGAATCTATTATATCTGTGGATATGTACACACATACATGTATACCTAATATAGTATATGTGTGCACACACAAATATGTTATTAGATACTCACTATGTTATACATAGCTTAATATGTGTGCATGTGTGGATAAATGTGTTTGTGTTTGTATAATATATACACATATATATGTGTATATATATGTGTGTGTATATATATGTATATATACACACACACACACACACACTATGTTATGTATACTTACATATATTTAGAGAGAGGGTGGATAAAAGGAGGGAGAGATTGACTATAAACCATTACAATTTTATCTAATTTCATGGACTGTAGTATTGTTTTCAAAGAACATTGTTCAAATACTTTACTATGCAAGGTATCATATTATAGGAATATGCAATATAGAATATATTTTATTTTCATTGTGTAAAATGAAATAAAAGATAGGCTCATATACACATTAAATTTTCTATCAACTAGAGCAAAGAATTAGAGCAAGAATGAAAGCAAGTACTCTATTGAATAATGTTTCTTATTTTTAGTGGCAATCCGCTGATGCATCAACAAATTTTGATTATTCAAAGTAACATTTTGCTAAGATAAATGAGCTTAAATATTTTAAGTAAAAATTAAATGGAGACAACATATGAGAAAAATTTTTATTGTTTCATTGTACAGTATCCTGTGGGATTCTTCTTTTACATGGCTTGTTCTGACTGCCAGCAGTGGGTATTTGGGGTGTTTCCTTGAACTTTTGTTTTGACACAAACAATGATGACAAAGCTGTTAGCTAAATTTCTGCAGAAGGTGTGGAAAGCGCTCAGGCCTAATTTTCTCACTCTACTGAGCTAGTTCTATATTTAGGTTATGAAAGCTTCAGTCTTTTCCAGGGTATTGACCTGATGAATTCTGGTTTTGCTTACCTTGGGTTCAGAGAAAATTGCTTTTGCATGCCTGTTTTTACCAGATTGAAGAGCACCATCCAGTATTTGTGCTGGAGTTGTATCAGTATGGAATCCTTATGGTTAAATCTCACCTCCACATCTCTCCTGATTACCTGCCCTCCAACATGACATTGAGCACTATAATCCTTAGAGTGTACCAGTTTCTAATAGCACTTTGTATGTGTTTAATTTACATGTCACTGTTTCCATTTAATACTAGTTTTTCTAGTGTCTTGGAAAGCAGTCCTTTCAGAATTACTTATAATGTCTCCTCCTCTCTGTCCCCCTCCCCCTAACTCCTTTCTGCAGATCACAGTCAGTCTAGCACAGGGCTATGAACGAACTCCTTCCTCTCCTAAGCCTCGGTTCAAGAGCTATGCCTACACTCAGGCTGCTTATATGGCCACCTCTGACCCCACACGGAGCCCATTTCCTTCACAGGTCTGTGAATTTTTACAAACAAAATAATTTTTGTTCTACAAACAAAATAATTTTTGTTTTCTTCTACAAACAAAATAATTTTTCCATTCAAGAAAATCTAACATGGCTTTTGTTTGTTTGAATTTAGCAGTGCTTTCTCCTCTCCATCAAGAGCTGTTTCATTGTTCCCTGTTTTATTAGTTACTCTCCCATGATGCTGTTCTGTTATTTCGACTTCTCTTGGGGTTTTTATTTTCACTTTATTGTTTTATTTATTATTTTTTAAAATTTTCAATTACAGTTGACATGCAATATTATATTACTTTCAGGTGTACAACATAGTGGTTATACTTACACCTTATGAAGTGCTGTAGGTTTAACATATGTTGATTCTTCCTGAATGGGGATTCTCATAGTAGTGATTTGTACTTTTGTTATGTAATTACTATGTAGTTCTCTTTTACAAAGGTTACCACAGATGGTTATGAACAATAATTAAGCTCATTAAAGGCTTATACATATAACTTTTCAAAGAATTGGGGAAATGGATAAAATTTACTAGGTACATTATTTGGGGAGATTTTCTAGTTATATATGTTAAGGAAATATATACTCTAGATGCCTTTATTATATTTTCATTCTATCAAATATTTTCATATTCTATTTAAAAAACCATAACTGCAACCTTCTTCATATGATCTCTTTTAAGTTGGCTAGTTTAAACTTGTATATAATAGGCTCTGTAGTTTTTTTTTTTTTAAATATATTTTTATTGATTTTTCACAGAGAGGAAGGGAGAGAGATAGAGAGAGTTAGAAACATCGATGAGAGAGAAACATCGATCAGCCGCCTCCTGCACATCCCCCACCGGGAATGTGCCCGCAACCCAGGTACATGCCCCTGACCGGAATCGAACCCGGGACCTCTCAGTCCGCAGGCTGACACTCTATCCACTGAGCCAAACCGGTTTCGGCAGCTCTGTAGTTTTTATACAAAAAAATCACACTGTAACCAGATCAGAGTCTATATACTATTTAATACTTTCCACAGAAATAATTTTCTCAGTGCAGTTTTACACCGTTGCAATATTGTAGGAAACCTAAATATACAAGAAATTATAGCCTTGTATATGTAACAGTGTGGGAATGAAATGTGCTGGAATTGCTAAATTTGCTAGAATTTCTTTTTAAAAGAAAACATTATTTTGCTGAGTAGAGCAATTTGAAAAGTTCTCGAGGAAGTGACTTTTATAAAAACTACACTATGAATGGCCATTTAGAAATTAAAGACCTTCTCCTTTTGGCAAGAATGTATACATTTTTAGAGACTCGTTGATTTTCTTTAAGATAGTGTTTGAATAAGTCAGTGATTTATTTGGTGTAGTTAACTGATGCATGAAGCTGAAATTTCTTAACACTGGAAGATTCCCCCTGGAAAACATATTTCAGGGCTTAGGTATGCCCTTTATCTTTGGCTATTTTTCTTGCTAAGCTAAACAAAGGAGATTGGGTGAGAAGAGTTGTATGACTAAGCCTTATCTTCTATTAAATTCCCATCCACGTTTTCACAAAGCTAATGGTATGCAAATGAACAAGAAACTTAATCTGCTTTCTAATGATCAGTAAATAAAAATAATTCTACCACACATTACTCTTTGCAATTTGCGATGTGTACACATTATGTGAACTAATATCCTTATAATCTATATAAAGGTGCTACTTTATACTTACTTTAGTTCTTGTATATCCTCCCTTTCCTTTCTTTTCCTTCCTTTCCTCCCACCTACCTTACTCTCCCTGACTCTCTTGGCACTTTTATCACCACCCTCCCATTGAAAACTCCAAGACTTAAAGAATATTATGCACATCCTAAAATTAAAGAGCATAAGCCAAGACAAAAAAATAAGCCTCTCCCCCTAATTATTACTTTATTGAGTTGCCTTTTCCAGAAGGTTTTCTCCAATGCCTATTCTGGAAGCACATTTTTACCTCATTACCATCTCATGAAGGTACTGCTCAGGTATGACTCATTAATAAAGTAATTATAAATGACCTTAATTTTTCTAGACTCAAATTTTTCACTTTACCTTTGTCTAAATATTACAAAATATCTAATATATTCTAACATATGCAAAAAATTCATTTACCTATTTTTTAAAACATAAGCTATTGAAATGAACCTAATGTTATCTTTTAGAAAAGAATGATTACATTGAATGGGGAATTATATATTCTGCCTGTTTCTAAAGGTATCACATCAGAAGATAATGTTATATGTAGTTAGGTTTGATAAATTTATGTCTTAGTTATTTACTAAGAAAACAAAGTAAAGAATTATATAGAGGGCCTGAGCCTATACTGCCCCCTACACTTTGTATCTGATCCATTTCAAAATAATTTAAGGTTATTCAATTCATTCAGGTATTTACTTGGTGGTTTACAAGGAAGGGTGAAGTTTTCATAATGGGGAAGATAGCCATGCAGGTGACTGTCTCCTATGGAAAACATAAAATTCCTTAATTATCTTAAAAGTTCCCAGTATCTTAGAAACATCAGTTAGCCCCATTTAACCCAAAGTTTGAAAATCTGACTTATACTCATTGGAGTTTATGTGAAGCTGTTAAGTTGAAACAATCTGACCTACCTTGGAATCCCTGCCCATAAATGAGTATTTTCCCAGAAGAGATACTATCTGGTATGAACCCCTAATTTGCCCTCATTGTATCACTTAACTGCCATCTATTCTTAGATGGAGGACATCGTTTTTATAGTTATACCTGATTTGTATTTTTATGACTTGATCATGGTTTCTTTCATTCTACTCCTAAACTTACATCAAAAATCCCCAATCTCTTTTTTCACCTTCAATTTACCTGTCTTTCATGGAGCCTCACCCTGTCCAAAACGCCTGTGGCACTCACACCCATGTGTATGCTGCCCCTCTCCAAATGCACCATTTCACTTTATCTTGTTAATATGCTATTATGTGACTTTCTTTCACTTACCGCCTTCTGTAGTCCATGATGTATTCACTCATTCATTTATTTTTAAATAATTATATTTACTCACTAAATCAAATATCTTCTTTTCGTTCCTCAGGTTTTCTGCCATAATTGAAACTCTGTTCCCATAGCCTCTAGTCTAGACTCATCAGGTTCTTCTTCATACCTTACTGTTCTGTATCTTTCATATCTAGTCCTTTGTCCTCTTCCAACTCTCTTAGCCCTGGAGTCTCATGGAAGAACCCTTGACCCTCTTATTTATACTCACTCTCTCTTATCAATATAATTTAATCTCCTGGCTTCAAGCTATATGCAGATGACCATTATATCTATGTTTTCACCACTTCCAATGACTTGATTTACAGCCACATTTCCAACTCATTTTCAACTCTTTGATATGTATCTATACCTTGATATGCACTGATTTCTCAAGCCTAGGATGTCCTGAAGTGAGCTTTGTTTCATTGCTCATAAACCCATTTCTTGTCATTTTTCTCTCTATGTCAATGAGAATATTACTCAGCAGTCATTGAGACTTCAAAATGTGACATGCTCTTTTGTCTCTATATTGATCTGATATTTGATAATGAGACATGTAAAGTCAATTCTTTCATTTACATTTCTCCATTAAGTTATGTCCCCTCAATATTCACACATGCCCTCTAATTCAGGCCCTCAATACATGTTTTCTAGATACAGAAATAGCTTTGCAATCAATATCACTATCGTTAGTTTAGCCTCCTGTGAATCCGATTACATTTTATTGTTATCAGCTTTAATAATATCCATCACAAAACTTTCTTCACTTACTTTTGTCTTTATAACAAAAATCTCCTAAATCTCATCAGGAAGCTCCACGATCTATTAACAATTTATATTGTCATGTTTATTTTAAACTAGCCTATCTCATGTTTTCTTTACTTCATTCAAATTCATTTGCTTGCTCTCCTCCATTTGCCAAGCAGTTTCTTGTCTTAGCTTTTATGGTTCTCTCAGCCTAGAGTGACTTTTGTCTCCTTTTCAAAATGGCCAATTTAATCCAAATTTCAAAGCCTACCCAGTAAGTGGCAGAACCTGGATTCAAGTTCAGATTTATCTAACTCCAAACTCACAGTCCTTATATTAACACTGAATTTTCTCTACTATGATTCTTATATGTAGGATTACTCACATATTGAGTAGTATCCATTTTTGTAATCACTTCACACTTATTTATTAATCACCTACTATGTGCCAGGTAATATTATAGAACCAAGTGGCATATCAATGAACAGATATACAAAATAATTCCTGCCCTAATGGAGGGTGTATGCTCATAGAAGAGTTATAATATGTAAATAAGTAAAATAACATTTCAATTAATATGTAAGTAATATGCCTTAAGTAAAGTAAAATTTAGTGGTAACTACTAAAAAGAAAAGAAGATGAAAATGGAATACATGGTATGTGGCAGAGAGAAGTTAAAATTTAAGTTTGGGTTGTCAGAGAAGGACTCACTAAGAAGGTAAATTTTGAGTAAAGACGAGAGATGTGTGGGCATGTAAGGGAAGAGAAACCCATTAGAAAGAACACATATAGTGCAAAATCACAGAGTTTTGGGGATATTTGGACTATTCAAGGAAAGTTATAGAGGAGGAACACAGTGTTAAGGACATGGTATCTCAGGTGTAATAGTGGACCAGATGACATAGTGTCCTGAAAGGAATGGTGATGACTTAGGTTTTTGTTTTTTGTTTTTATCAGTGAGGTGGAAAGCAATTGGAAGAATGGCATAAGCATATATTTTTCTTTTTATAATTGAAAATTTTGTTTACATTTTATTTGTTTTAGAGAGAGAGGAAGAAGATAGAAACATTAATGAGAGAAAGAGAGAAACATCAATCAGCTGTCTCCTGCATACCTGCTACTGGGGATTGAGCCCACAATCTGGGAATGTACCCTGACTGGGAATCTAACCAGTGACTCTTGGTTCATGGGTCGATGCTTAACCACTGAGAACACTGGCTGGACAAACTCCTATTTTTTCAGCATGGCTGCTGTGTGGCAAATAAATTAAAGGGACAAGGGTGGATGCAAGGAAACTAGAATTCTATTACAATAATCCAGGCTAGATATCCTTTGGATATCTACCTAGAAGTAGCATTGCTGGATCATATGGTAGTTCTATTTTTTTAAATTTTTGATGAACCTCCAAAGTGTTTTCCAATGAGCATGATGCAGAGTAGTTGAATTCTGGATATGCTTTGCACAACCCACAGGATTTGCTAATGCAGTCTGGAACATGTGTTTGCTATATTCTTTGAAAACATTTGCTTGTGTTTTAAAAAGCCAAAGAGGATAGATAAAACTTCGAGGAGGCATTAAGCATAAATCATAAGTAAATTAGTAGACAGTGAAATAGGCATGAACCCCATGAGTTAAATTTAGCTGATGATGAAGCAAATAGTCTTGTGAGACATAGGCAGAGGTTAAAATGTATGTTAAAGTATAGAGAGTAACTTAACCTATTGCACATATTAAAAGTAGATGGGATAAATAATGGAATACACATGAGTGTTACTTATGAATGGAAAGTGATGAAAACACCAAATCATAACATATGATCATATCACCTCTGGGCTGACAGCTACATTATTCCTGAATTACCCACCCTATAATGATACTGTGGTTTCATTATGGTCTCCTAAGTGCTTTACATTTAAAAATGCCAATAAATCTCATAGCTATTTAGTAGGCTAACTGATGAGCTGCAGCTATAGGTCAGGTATA
The DNA here is from genome assembly GCF_964212035.1 of Myotis nattereri. Taxonomy (NCBI): domain Eukaryota; kingdom Metazoa; phylum Chordata; class Mammalia; order Chiroptera; family Vespertilionidae; genus Myotis; species Myotis nattereri. The sequence continues at coordinate 24,189,224 of NC_138078.1, read as the reverse complement.
CTCGTTCCTGCATCTCTCCAGTAGAGTAAATGTACGTGGTAGCCTTGGGCATCTTCTGCCTATTGAACCCCTTGCTCAAATATCACCTCTGGTTCTGTCCACATTATCAGCAGTGAAGGCTGATACAGCAAAGCATATGAACATTGTATAATACAAGATTTAAATAGTGTGATCCTTCTGTTTGACCTTATCCCAGTTGTGTTACCTTCACATCTATTTCACCTTCCATCTTTCCATATACTTTAAATTTATTTATTTTTTAAATTAAACATATTGGCATGACATTGGTTAATAATAACATTACATAAGTTTCAGGTGTATATCTTTATACTGTGACATCTGTATACTCTATTGTGTGCCAACCACCCAAAGTCTAGTCCCCTTCCATCACCATATATTTGACCCCCTTTATCCTCTTTGATGCCCCCCACTTTCTCCTCTGGTAACCACCATTCTGTTGTCTGTATCTATGAGTTTGTTTTTTGTTTTGTTTGTTCCTTTTTGTTTTATATCCCATACATGAGTGAAATAATAGAATAGCTGATGGGATTTGAACATATTCATTTGATTGGTGAGCCTTTGTGTCTCATGATCTCTGGGATGGCATACTGATAGCAGAATTGAAGTCATTATTCATCAAGGTCATTCTCCACATTCACATTACATAGTATATATGAGTTAGGAAAGAATTGGAGGGACCAAGGATTGCTATAAGGTTTTGGCTTAAGAAATTTGAAGAATGGAGTTTCCAGTGATTAAGATAGGATAGACTGTAGGAGGGATAGATTTGGGAGTAAGTTAGGAGCTCAGTTTTGAACATATTAATGCTGAGATGATTATGATTATGAGACTTTAATATACATAAACCTAGAGTTGTAAGTTTAAAGTTAAAGATAAGTAATTTGGAAGGCATCGGCAACATAGATAGTATTTAAACTCATTGACCTGGATGAGACCATTTAGGAAAAAAAGTACAGATAGATAAGCATTCCCAGGACTCAGAGATGAGAAGCAATCAGCAAAAGGGTTAAAAAGGGTGACCAGAAAGAGGAGAGGAAAAAGGAGGAGGGTGTAGTACCCTATTTTGGAAGCTGGTAGAAGAAAGTGTTTCAGGGGGAGGAGAGTGTTTAACAGCATTAAATGTTTCTGATTAGTTCAAGTAACATTGGGATGGAAAACTAACCAGTGAAATGCCAGTGGGATAGGGTCCTGGGAAATCCTGATATATAACAGTTATTACAGTGGAATTATTAATAACAACACTAATCACTCTCAAATCTATACCATTTTGGCCAATACGTTAATATGCTTACTCTAGCTAATATTTACTCTGATTAAAACAATGTCAGTGGAGTGTGTGTATTTTCGTGGGTGTCAATGATTGGAATGGGTTCGTGATAGAATGAAAATGAATGAAACTACACTGAATATCTTGTGTCCACATGGATAAACGTGTATTTCTCTTGGATTAACCTATCCTGCTACTGATAATGAATGTCTAAATCAGTTTCCTCTTTCTGCTGTAACAAATAGCCAAAACTTTAGTGCCTTAAAACAACACACATTATTATCTTACAGTTCAGAAGTTCAACATGGGCCTCACTGGGCTAAAATCAAAGTGTCAGCAGGACTTCCTTCTGGAGGCTCTAAAGAAGATTACATTCCCTTGTCCCCCCCCCCAACTTTTAAAAGGCTTCCATGTTCTTTGGCCCGTGCCCCCATTCATTTTCAAAGATAATAAGTGCAACTTGAGTCTTCCATATCACTCTGACCTACTCTTCTGCCTTCCTCTGCCACTTTAAAGGACTCATGATTACATTGGGACCACCTGCATAATCTAGGAAAGTCTACCTATTTTAAGGTGAGCTGATTAGCAAACTTCATTCCATTTGCAACCTTAATTCTTCAATGCCACGTAATGTGACATTCACAGGTGTCAGGGACTAGGACATACGCATCTTTGGGGGGCTGTTTTTCTGCCTACCACTGCCTAATACTTTGGGATGCAGATTCAGGGAGAATACCCATTACTTTCAAGCTAACAATAAGACTGGTATCACTTGGATTTTTACAGGTACCCCCAAGTATCAATTTGTCCCCTTCCTCCTTTGTTAACTGCACGTGAGCCTTGTCCTTCATCCAGAGGCATTGTGAAACCAGCCTTATCCTGGAAACAGTGTAGCAGAAAAAGAAACAAGAATGCAAACATCTACATACCTTTATTTTTGCCTATAAGGCCTTATTGATCTTTATGTTCCTCGCACAGCTTGGGGCAAAGATCCCACATTCATTTAATAAATATTTGAGCCCCCCAAAATGTCCTCTACTTTTCAACAGCTCAGACAGTAAAGGAATCAGGCTATGGAAAGTTAGCCATACTTTTCTTATATCTGATAATTTTATAATAATAAAAGAGATTTATAACCCTAGAAATCTTGCTAGAAAAAAAGAGGCACCTCTCTTCTTTAACTAACGTTTGTAGTTTTTAAATGCATCTCATTTGATCAGTTCAATAAATCTGTGGAATCATTTTATTACACTCATATTTTAAGTGCGTGTGTGTAAAATTCTAAATATTTGCAGTTTTTCTTGCTGTGTAAGAGAGTAAGCATCTTTACATGTGTGGAAGAACTGGGAGGATTTCTTTTTCAAGGAAATTTTCATGTTTCCCAATTTTTATCAAGAATAGCATATTATCAATTTTCAGGAATTATGTATACATTAAGTACATTAGCCATTTTTTATGACATGGAATATAAACAAAATCATGGTTTGTTACTTGTTTTTTTTTTTTTAATTTGCAGTATTTTTCTCCATTTAAAAATATTATCTTATGTTGTTGGGAATTATTTAATACTAGGGGCCCGGTGCACGAAATTCGTGCACTGGGTGGGGGGGGGGGAGTGTCCCTCAGCCCAGCCTGCCCCCTCTCACATACTGGGAGCCCTCAGGCGTTGACCCCCATCACCCTCCTATCGCCTGATCGTCCCCTTGCCCAGGCCTGACGCCTCCGCCAGAGGTGTCAGGCTTGGACAGGGGACCCCCATCTCCCCCCGATCACTGGCTCTGGCCCCCGCCCAGGCCTGAGACCTCTGGCCCAGGAATCATGCCTGGGCAGGGGACCCCCATCTCCCTCTGATCGCTTGCTCCACCCCCCGCCCAAGCCTGACGCCTCTGACCCAGGCTTCAGGCCTGGGCAAGGGGACCATCATATCCCCCCAATCCCAGGCTCCGCCCCCCACCCAGGCCTGATGCCTCAGCCAGAGGAGTTGACCCTCATCACCCTCTGATCACCAATCACCGGATCGGCCCCTTGACCAGGCCTGAGGCCTCCGGCAGAGGTGTCAGGCCTGGGCAGGGGACCCCCAGCTCCCCGCGGTTGCAGGCTCCGCCCCTGCCCAGGCCTAACGCCTCTGGCCTAGGCGTCCGGCCCGGGCAGCGGGGACCTGCAGTGGCAGCGGGGGGCGCCGCGATCGTGGGCTTCGCTTTAGGCCCAGGCAAGGGACCCCTAGCTCCTGGGACTGCCAGCTTCAACCGTGCCCAGCTCCCATCGCTGGCTCCACCCCTACTTCCTGCTATCACTGGCCAGGGCGGAAAAGGCACCTGATTCTCCGATCATGGCTGGGGGGCAGGGCAAAGGTGGCCCCAGGGCCACCTTTGCCCTGCCACCCAGCTCTTAGCTCCCCCCTGGGTTTCCGATCACTGTCAGTGGCAGGGGGCTTCTTCCTGCTTTCCCTTTCGCCTCCCTGCATTGTGCCTACATATGCAAATTAGCCGCCATCTTGTTGGCAGTTAACTGCCAATCTTAGTTGGCAGTTAACTGCCAATCTTAGTTGGCAGTTAACTGCCAATCTTAGTTGGCAGTTAATTTGCATGTAGCCCTGATTAGCCAATGAAAACGGTATCGCCGTACGCCAATTACCATTTTTCTCTTTTATTAGTGTAGATTTTACTTTATGGCTTTTTTGTTGGTGGGGAAGGAAAGTTAAAATTATAAAGTGCTCTGCTATTGAAAGGGTGCCTTTAAAAGATTCTTCCATGGTTTCTTCTAGTTATGTTTGTAAACTGTGAACTTACTAAAACTGTGCAAGTTGCAAAGTTTCAATCACTTTTAATCTTTACCCAGAAGCTACAAAGTTGTGGAAACCATCTATATTGATTGTTGCATGTTTATTATAGTCTAAATGTATGCCTCTTTTAAGGGTGAGGACACATTTCCTGGCATATTTTCCCTTCCATTTTATTTGATAGAATCATGTCACATCTTCTTACCTAAACCAATAAGGGGAAACCAAGACTGGCTTAAACTAATCAAAAGCCAGCCTGGGCGATCAGCCAGGCAGGTAAGCAGTTAGGGGTGATCAGACAGGCAGGCAAGTGTTTAGGGGCGATCAGGCAGGCAGGCAGAGGGGTTAGCAGGCAGAATGGTTAGGAATGATCAGGCAGGCAGGCGAGTAGTTAGGGGCGATCAGGCAGGCAGGCAGGCCAGTGATTAGGGGCCTGCAGTCCTGGAATTCGGACATCCCCTGAGGGGCCCTGGATTGCTAGAGGGTGCAGTCTGGGCTAAGGGACCCCTCCTCCCCATGCATAAATTTCATGCACCGGGCCTCTAGTCTATAATAAAAGTATAATATGCTAATTAGACTGGACAACCTTCTGGCCGAGCCCCTTATACAAATTTCATGCATTGGGCCTCTAATCTATTATGATTCGGGGAGCTAACTGGGACAGGATTTCTTATGCAGTTGCAGTAAGACTGTAGCAGAAGTTGGAGTCATTCTGAAGGCTTCTTCATTCACATGTCTGGTGGCTAATTTTGGAACTTCAGTCAGGTAAGTTGTCTAGAACACTTACATGTGGCCTCTCCATATAATTTGTACTCAAAATGCTGCCTGGGTTCCAAGAGCAAGTGATACAGAGAATACCAGGCAGAAACTATATTGCCTTTTGTGGCTTAGTCTTGAAAGTCACATAGTGTAATTTGCCCCTGGTCACAGTTTCATTCATATTCTAGGGGAGAGAACATCAACCCAACTCTTGATAGAGAACTGTCATTGTTACATTGTAATAAGAGTACCTAGAATCTGAGATCTTGTTGTATCCATCTTGAAAAAATACAATCTGCCACAATTTATAAGATTCTTATGAGGGATAGTGATCAATTGAACAAAGGCTAGTATGGTGCTAAATGGGTGTTCGGTAATGAGTACTGTACTTACTGGTGATTTGTTTTAAGTAAGCTTTTACACATCTTTAAATACCTAGGCTACTGATTGACTAAGAAGTTTGAGAATGTCTTTGCCCATAAGTATTGTAGAGTAAGTTCTGGAAGGTGATCAGTTGCTTTCCAACACACGTGACATTTCAAATTCACTTGGGAAGAATTTATATATGCTATTTAATATGAAAAATATTAAGTAGATTGAGTACCCGCAATCCTTTTCATTTTATTGTTGAAGAAACTGAAGTCCAGAGATATTGCATAATTAGACTAAAGTTACAGAGTAGAAATACTGGCTCTAGGATCTGATATCCTGAATTTTTATAAATGTGATTTCTATCCTAGGGTTGTAAATATTTTAAGCAAATTCACTATATTTTTCCATTTTCTGTAGAAGAACTTCTAGTTTCTACATTCATCAGTAATTTTCTTTCCTGTTTTTCTTCGATTTTATTGTTTATTACAATGTATTTATTCTCAGAAGTATTTTAATAATTATTCCTTCATCATAGTTATTAATCACACTTTTTTCATGAAACCGTACTTAAAGTGTGGTAGCATCAAAATTAAATTGGATAATAACCTTGATCGCTAACTTATTTTATATAAATATATTTCTTAAAATGTATAATTAGCAGTTACCCATGTATAATTATCCCTGTTACAGAATTCCATCAGAACATAGCTTTACATCTTAGTTTGTGGTCTTTGCCAAAGAATAATATCAGTGCAACAATGGAATAATGCTAAAACTTATTCAATGAAAACTTCTTATTAAACTTGCAGAACAACATAGGTAAATGTGTGGTAAATATATGTAATCAGGCCTCAGATCTACTGACAAATGTTTTAACTAAAACTTTACTCTCTTGATCTTATAAGGAAAAGATAAAATTGTTTTGAAGGGATATCATATTTAGGAATAATTAATTTAGAGTTATTGTGAAACCAACATGCCATTCATATTTTGGGTGATGGTGAACTTATGATAAGAATGCAGACATCAAATTTTTTAAACTAAAGAATTGTTATAAATTAAACCCTTGGGGGAAAACTATCTTTGAAAGAATTAATGGTAGTTGAAAATATTGTTATGTGATTCCTTATTTCCATATCATCTGCCTGTTGTTTCAGTTACAAAAATTCATGTTCCTCTTTTACCTATATCAAATCCCGATTTGGAAGATTAGCATTTTAAATAATTATTTCTATTTATTCAGTTACTCATGGTGTAATGATGCCCATGATGAGAGCTATACATAACAATAGGATTACTTCACAATAAAATTTACTTACAGTGAACATTTATGAAAATGTTTATTAGGTTTCTCTGGGATCTCTGGTTAATTTAAAACCTTAGTACATTTCATCTTCATTATAGCATGCCCCAAGGAAATTTATGGCTGAAAGATTAGCATTATAAAAGGAGGACTTTAATTAGAAATTTCTATATTGTGGGTCAGATTGCTAAATCCAGGGACAATTACCTGCTTCCTGAGATATGTAGTTCTCTTTCTGAAACATTAAAATTTACTTTATAATACCTCAAAAAGCCATTTTCAAGTCGAATTTTAGATCATTAATGGAATTAGAAATAAGATATGCCCATGGATTCTTCTCCTTCTATTTCATCATTTAAATTTCATGTGAGCCAGGCAATTAAAGCCTTTTACCTATTTGGTACCTCAAATAGTTCAGGAACAAGTATGCTAGAAGCACTGCAGTATTACCATTAATTTACTAATTGCTCATTGCTCACTTGATCCTAGAAGCCAGGAATGAATGTGAAAGTATTTATTAAGCTCTTAAAAAATTGTACTATTTTTATTGCTTCATAGCCTATGATTATAGTAATTATTTATTGAGTATGTGAAGGTATTTAGTAAGGCAATTCTAGTTGTTTCATGTATTGGTTAGAATTTATACATGAACTATCTATAATAATAAAAGTATAATATGCTAATTAGACCGGACCTCCAAATGACCTTCTGGACGACCTTCTGGACAAAGCCAGGGCTGTGAGTGCCGAGGCAGCCACCAAGGCTGTGAGGGCCAAGTCTCTTGCATGAATTTTGTGTATCGGGCCCTTAGTCAGAAATAAAGTTAAAAGTCAAATAATAAACTAGGAAATTATTTGTAACATTTATAACAAAATTTTAGTAGCCCTCATATATAAGTAACTCAATAAATGAATAAGAGAAAGCAAAACATTCCAATAAGAAAATTAAGAACATGAGATAGAAAATTACAAAAGAAAAAAGTCAATATATCAGTAAGTATACAAAAAGACATTCTAGTTAATATAGATATACTTAGTATAATATTATGAAACATTTAAAATTCAGGCTATAGAGGTATAATTATTGCCATGTTGTAAAGATAGCCCTGCTATATGGTTAGTTAAAAGAGAAATTTACAAATAGTATATGAAATATAATATATATATATGTATATATATATATATACACATATATATGTATATGCATGTTTATGGACACACAACTTCACACATATAGTAGTAATGAATGATATACAATATAAAGCAATGAAGTCAATTTTACCTACCAGATCAGCAGATTGGAAGGGTGATAATACTCACAGTTTTCTAGAATATAAGGAAACAGAAAATATCATGAATTGTGAAAGGGCTTATGATAGAATAAATTGATGTTTTCTTTCTAGAGCATAATTTTTAAATAAATCACAAAATTTTAAATATGTAAAATCTGAGATTTGTGTTCATACCTCTAGAAATTAATCTAAGAGCAATAAACTGATTAGTGCAATGATGTAAGTAAGAAATAGTTAAAACACTTTTTTAAGAGTGAAAGTTTATGGTTCTATACAAATTTTACAATTATTTGTTCTATTTTTGTGGAAAACGCTATTGGAATTTTGATAGGGATTGCATTGAATCTATTGATTGCTTTGGGTATTGTGGATATTTTAACAATATTAATTCTTCCAATTCATGTGCATGGGATGTTTTCTCATTTATTTGTGTATCTTCTTTAATTTCTTTCAAAAATTTCTGATAGCTCTCAGTGTATAGGTCTTTTCTTTCTTTGGTTAAATTTATTCCTAGGCATTCTATTCTTTTGTATGTAGTTTTAAATGAAATTGTTTTCTTCTTTTTTTAAATATATTTTCATTGATTTCAGAGAGAAAGGAAGAGCGAGAGAGAGATAGAAACATCAATGATGAGAGAGAATGTTTGATCTCTTGCCTCCTGCACGCCCCACATGGGGATCAAGCCCACAACCCAGGCATGTGCCCTGACCAAGAATTGAACCATGACCTACTGGTTCATAGGTCAATGCTCAACCACTGAGCCAAGCCGGCTGGGCTGAAATTGTTTTCTTAATTTCTGTTTCTGCTTGTTCATTTTTGGTATATAGAAATGCAACATTTTTGTATATTGATTTTATATTCTGCAACTTTATTGAATGTATTAGTTCTAACAGTTTTTTGGTGGAGTCTTTAGGATTTTACATATATAATATCCTGCCATCTGCAAATAGTTACAATTTTACTTCTTCCTTTCCAATCTGGATGACTTTTTATTTCTTTTTCTAGCCTAATTGCCCTGGCTTGGAAGTCAATTCTGTGCTGTATTAAAGTGGTGAGAGTTGGCATTCTTGTGTTGCTCCTGATATAAGAATCGAATATGATGTTAGCTGTGGGCATTTATTATAGATAAAACCTGAATATCCATCACTATGGGATTGGTAAAACTTATGGAATATATACTTAGTACAACATTATGAAACGTTTAAAATTCATGCTATAGAGGCATAATTATTGCCATGTTGTAAAGATAGCTCTGCTATGTGGTTAGTTAAAAGAGAAAGTTTCAAATAGTATATGAAATATAATAATATATCATATATATGTGTATATATATGCATGTTTATGCACATGTATCTTCACACATATTCTACCAGTAGTACCAAATGGTTATATAGTTTATATGTTCTGTTCTAAGTTAGATGTATGGACTGTAAATACCCATTTCCCTAGTCCCATGCCCATAACTAGGATTCCAAGTCATATATTAATGTAATACACAACCTTATTTGTAGTTATTCATGGATCCCATTAACTTTAATAGAACATTTGAACATTTAAGGAAATAGAAAGAAGCCAAAGAAAATATCTAGTGTATACTTAATGTAGGCTATTCTCTATCAGGTGCATTGCTCTCCTCTCCCCCTCCCTCCCAAGTTCCTGGAAGAAGTAGCCATGCCCCTTGGGATAATATTCATGTGAAACCACAGAATGGATGACTTGGTAGGAAAGGATACCATTTTCAAACCAATTGTCTTAGGAAAAAGCAATAGTCTCTTCTGTGAAACTTTTTATTGTTTCAACGTTTCTCTCAGAGGGAAAATATTTCTATTTTGTTGCTATTTTTCATATTCCTTGTAGTTTACTAATTTAATAACTTCATATTTAAGTATTGGCTTGGGTATGCAAGATAAGAGATCATCTTTGCTTCTGTGGTGCTAATATTGTTCATTGGAAATTTAAAAACTTGGTAACTGGATATTTACCAACATTATTTTTAGAAAAATAAGCCATTATTACTCAATGGCCCTTGCAAAATTGAGGCAGTAAGTCTAAATAGCCTTCTAATATAATCAGTAAACAGCTATTGAGTAATTATTATGTACTGGCAACTACACTAAAGATGCTTACTGGAATAATCCGATTCTGGTTTGGAGAATTACTAATGTATCACAATATGCAGGTTAAGGACTGCTGTTGAGATTTAGTAGTAGCCACTTAACAATATTTGTTTAATGTTATCTCTATCAGTAAGGAGAATCTATTCATTGTGGTTGTTCAGTGACTCGACATGATGAAACAGCCAGTGACTGTGAAAAGGAAAAGAAAGCTCTGGAATTTATTTGACTGGCAATTAAATAGTTGGACACGAAGTGATATATGTTGCCTCAGCACCTAGCTCATTGGCCTCACCCACTTACAGAACACTAAGAAGTATATTCATATTTCATGTCTCAAATGTGAAGAGCTGTACATAAGCATGAGCATTTATGAGTGCTAAAATATCTATGCAATGAGTGCTAAAATATCTATGCAAAGATATCAAAAGAAAAAAATGAAATAGGAAATAACATGATCATGCCCTCAAGAAATTACCTTAAATGATTTGAATTCTTCATGTGATAAACTATTCATTTCCAAATAAAAATGAAATAAAGCAACTTCACTTGCTAAAAACTAATGAGAGCACATATATGTTTTTAGACTATTATTTAATGTTCTAGTAGAAATACCCAAAATTGCAATAGAAGGCTCCCCAAGATGATGAGCACTCTGTTGGAAGAAGTGCTTAAGCCCAGACCAGATTATGAGACCGACTGTAAAAGTGAAACAGTCTTTGGACTCTTGATTCACTAACATGTTTACCTAATACGTGCAGAAACCATGTAGCTGTCCAAGATGACTTTTGGCTGCTTGTAAACCTAGAATCCATGATCCTAATCAATGATTCCTGTTGAACGGTGTTATCAATTATGGAGTGGGTGACAATGAACCAAGCAAGCATAGGGGACATATATGACTGCATTTTTACCCTTTAGGAATTTACAAGTTGAGTAAGTAGAGACTATGTTTGGAGTGGCTTTGAACCTGGAATAACTTCACTTTTCACTCAGAACAAAATTAAAAATCCCTATGTGCTCTGTTTCCTACATATCCTAGTTCCCCCTACTGTCTTCCCTATCACTCAGTTCCAGATGCACTGGCCTGCTAACTTTTTGTGTGAGTGTGTGTGTGTGTGTGTGTGTGTGTGTGTGTGTACACATTTAGTTTTATTGTAACAAAGCAACTTGTATACTTTTAATATTCAAAACTGAGCATTATCTTTCCTTTCCAGTGAAACAAAAAGAAAATTTAAAAATAAACAGAACAAAATTACAATAGAGAAATGTTAATTCTGAATAAGATCCTACAGTTTCTGCTGATTCTCCCATCGAGTGGCAGGGTTCAAGTCATCATTAGGAGATAAATTTATTTTAAAAGTATCATCTTAGACTGTAAGGATGTCTGTTAAACATCACAATTAAACATGCCCAAGGAGAAGCCATCTTGTCAAAATGTGCACTTAACCCACCCAAACATCTCAAACCCACCCTTTGCTGACTTTTTATACCCACCCCCTCTTTTTCAAGTTTTTTTTCTTTCTTTTTTTTAAACAAGAGAAAGTAGATACATGTTGGTGAATTCTAACTTTCCATATTCACATAGAAACACAGTGTAATCTCTTTTAATAGATAAAACATGCTTCCAACTCAAGGATTTTACTCATGTGTTTCCCTCTTCCTGGAAAGCTCTTCCCTAAATATTTATATAACTTGCTTCCTAACCTTAATCAGTCCTCAGAGAGAACTTTTCTGACTACCCTATTTATACCACCACAATTACTCTCTTCTTTACATGCTTTTATTACTACCAACATTATACTACATCCTTATTAATAGGTTGTTTTCTTCTAATGAATACAAATTCTAAGAAAGAAGGGACTCAGAGTCTAGAACACATAGTAGGTAAGCAAAAGCTGTTGATGGAATAAATGATTAAATAGCATGTTCTTTTTATATGTCCAATTATCCAATTATATTTAACATTCTAGGATAGAATCAAGTGAACATCATTATTTAGGGAAGCAGCTATTCGGGTATATGTATTAGTGCTGCCCTCATAACCTTAATAAATTGTTAAGGGTTTTAGAAGCAGGCCCTATAATCTGAACTGTGTAGGGACAGAGATTTACAACTTCTCCCTTTATTCACTATAAATTATTACTCCTGTCTGCGTTATTTGAACAGGAGATCTACAGAATAAAAATTACAAGGTAGGATAGACTATATTGTAAACACCTGGTTTATTTTGTAAAGTTATCTCAGGGGTTGGGAAGGTGGTAAAAATACTGATTCACAAGCCTATTGGATGCGGTTCATGAACCTGTAATTTACACAGCCATCCTGCAGTGGTACATGGAAGGTAGGTACGTAGGACTTCCATTGAGTAAGTTCATCCTAAACAGGACTTTTTAGGATGTTGAGATAAGTGAATGAAAGAATGAAAATATTTTAACAGGGTCATGACTTTAGTAAATGATATTACTATAGCCATGGGAATAAGCCTGTATTCAACAGATAAAAGACATAGGCAACTCTGGTATATTTGCTGCCCAATGAAGCTTTATTTCTTCAATAGCATTAAGAATAGAGAGAAAGGCCCTGACTGGTTTGGCTCAGTGGATAGAGCGTCGGCCTGAGGACTCAAGGGTCCCAGGTTCGATTCCGGTAAAGGGTATGTTCCTTGGTTGCGGGCACATCCCCAGTTGCAGGTATGCAGGAGGCAACTGGTCGATGTTTCTCTCTCATTGATGTTTCTGGCTCTCTGTCCCTCTCCGTGGAGAATCAATAAAATATATATATTTTTAAAAATAATAGAGAGAGAGGAAAATCATCATTTATTGACTAAGGCTGGAGAAGGAATTGTTGAAAAGTGATATAAGAACTAATTAATCCCAGAGAAGAAACTATAAGCAGATAAGTAGATATGGATTCATAAACTACTCCCTCCAACTTTTTTTTTTTAAATCTTCACCCAAAGGTATGTTTTTATTGAGAAACATTGGTGTGAGAGAGAAACATTGATTGTTTGCCTCCCACATGCACTTCGACCAGGGATCAAACCTTCAACCTGTGTGCCTGCCCTGATCAGAACAGAACCTGCAACTTTTTGGTGTACAGGATGATGCTCCAACCAACTGAACTACCTGGTCAGGGCACTAGTCCCTGTAATTTGAATAGTATGATGATTTTCTGTTCTCAACAACTTCTACTGTGTGTGTGTGTGTGGAGAGAGAGAGAGAGAGAGAGAGAGAGAGAGAGAGAGAGAGAGAGAGAGAGAGAGAGAGAGAGAGAACACATATAGGTGTAATGTTAAGGCTCAAAATTGAATTTCTACTTTAAATAAATTTTGAAAATGTCACATTATTGGCTTGTGTGAAGTTTTAACACATTTTTGAAGTAATACTAAATCTGTGTGACCCCCTTAACAAATGAACTACATGAGCAATGTAAAATGTAATACCTGAGTTTAAGTAAAGGAAGTGCTCTTCTCAATTAAAATATAGGAATTTATAGAGCTTTCTTGCCTTTTCATAAGAGGAAATTTTAGTAGTGCACAAAGTAGATAAAGTAATTTATAGAAAAGGAACCTTTGCCTTGGTGGGCAATTGCCTGTGAGGGCAATATATTACTTTTGCTGAAAAAGGTTAAACATTTGATAAAACTAACATTTGAAGTTTCAATTTAAATTTTGTTATAATTTCTGAATGATATTTTAAATGTTAGAAAATTTCTAAAATATTAGGAAAAATAGGATAAGCAAGAATTAATGCTTTTATGTATAGAAAATTTGAGTATATGCAATTCCTGAATTTTTAAAGCATAGCTTTTTCTTATGGAACAGAATAATTTTGATTCTTCTGATACAAGTAAAAATCCACTCAAAATTCAGGAAGAGCCCAGCCAGCATATCTCAGTGGTTGAGCTTCAATCTATGAATCAGGAGGTCACAGTTCAATTCCTGGTCAGGGCACATGCCCAGGTTGCAGGCTTGATCCCCAGTGGGGGGCATGCAAGAGGCAGCTAATCAATGATTCTCTCTCATCATTGATGTTTCTCTCTCTCCCTTCCTCTCTGAAATAAATAAAAATATATTTAAAATTTTAGGAATATAATTTCTGATGTATGAGTAGAAATATATTTAGTGTTTTAGAATGGCAGAAATATTTCTCTAATAAAAGAATGCTATAGAATGTTGAAGCTAAATGAATTGTTTTTCTCAAAATGATTACTTTGTAATCTATCAGCAATTGTTGGCATAAAACATAGGTATATTTCATTAACATAAGTATGTACCTTAATTTTTCTTAAATATCTAATAAAATAGAAAAACTATGTGAAAATATCCATGAGCTCTGGTAACTAGGGTTATTATGGCTAGGAAATAATGCATTAGAAAGTTTTCTATAATTCAGATATTTAAAAAGACTCACAGACTCCACTGAGTATATTCATAGAAGACTTTTTTCAAAAGGCAATGAGGTGGAAGGGCAAGGGAAAAAGAGGATACAGAAGCATCAAAAGTCTGAGAGCCATTTCCAGATCTAGCTTCCCATATGCTCTTACTCATGTACACGGAAGCACTGTGTCTCCCCATTGGACCACAGGATCTGAGTGAGGAAAATCTTGCCTTTGGCAGAGATCAAAGAGTTCTCATTAGGACACCTTGAAAGGCCCCTTGGTCGTGTAATAAAGCTTGCCTTGTCAAGTTGGTGAAGCTAATTACAAGGCACCAGTAAGGAAACTGACCCTGGCAATCATCACGTGAGTTTAGGATCTTAAGAAGCACACCTTAAAAATCTTACAACCCTTAGTTAAGCCAACAGTCCAAATGCAGACTTCCAGGCACCCCCAGAGGTAGAGAGACAATTTTTAGGGGCTAGGTTTAAAGCCATTCTATCTTTACATTGTCCTTTTTGATGTTCTTACTAAAGAGCATACATGTAAGACTTTTCTTTGGTACCACAATAGTACAAGTAATGCCAAGAGTCATTAATACAATCAGTTAATCTAGTTAGCATTGTAACATTGTTGAGAGAAAAGAGGATCTGCCTTCTCTTTCATCGATTTCACTAAAATTATTTAAATTACTTAAAAATTATGATGATTAGAAATTAAATTTCATGATTATATATGTGAATCAAGAACATAGGAATACTATAGCTACCTTTTTAGGAGTACAGTTAGGCAAAAGGAAATGAACATTAATGATTTGAAAGACTTTCTTAGGGTGATTTCAGTTGCAACATGCTGTGGGAAGAGGGTGAAAAAAATAATTACTAATAACATTTTCCAAGAAATTTTAAAATTACTTTCTCTTACTTTGACTGTTATAACCCTTGTTCTCTTATTCTCCCCTTAAATCTGTCTCCCAGCCAAATAAACAAAATAGTGCTTCCATTTTCATGAAAGACAGTTCTACCTTTTCATCACTCTTTAGAAATCTTTATTGACTTTCTACTTTCTCTCAGCCGGACATTAAATTAAGAAGCCTTCTGTTACCGTGGTTGAATTACATTGAATTCCTAAGTATCTCTTTTCCCCTGATTTTAAGAACATTTGGGCATGAAATTGTTCATCAGTTTTATTCAGTCAACAAAAAAGAAGAAAAACAAAAAGTTAAGGCAGTTTCCATGTACTGTGTGTTTTTTACCTCTTAAAAAAATTCCCAATAAACACTGTCCCCACTGATTTTCACTCCCAAGATGCTATGCAGGTTCCTCTTCCCAGCTGCCTGAGTACACTGGTTTGGGGTCCCAACATAGGGTTGAGGCACCATTCTCCCCGGGGGGGTGGGGCTTTTGTAGCTGAAATGTCCTTCTTGCTAGCTTGTCAGACTCCAAACCTTGGTGCAGGGGCCAGCACTTTCTTCATCTCCAACTTTCTGACCAGTCTCTGTATCGTTTCTTCTAGAAATCTTTGAATATAATACTCCTGTTCAGCAGTCTTTCAGTTGGTCATTGAGGTTGATTGCTCTGTATTTTAGCTGTAAATCTGGTTTGGCACTGGGAGGAGATGTTTATAGCTTCAACCTACTCTTCAGCCATCTTGGATCCTCCAAATATTTTTATTTTTAATAACAAAAATCCTCTCTCATATACATTTTCAACTTTCAATAAATGAAAAGCAGGAAAAGGAAGTAATGAGTGATATAATCTTCAAAAGTCACAAATCAATAAACAAAGCAAAATAAGAAATTATATTTTAATTGAGGATATTATATGAATGCTAGCCAAAGAGTAACTAGTACACTATATAATGAGGTTCCATATTTAAAAATATAACCAGAAGATATTGGGAACTAATACATGTGTGATTGTGTTATTAGTCAATTTTTTGAAGGATTTGGTTAACATTACTAACAACTGAGGGATGTAGAAATTTAACTGGACACAAAATAATTGGTCAGTGCAGATTATAAAAGGTAAAAGGATATAGCAATCATTAGATTTCATAAGACCCTAAGAGTTCATGAAGTGTGCATAATAGTATCCATATCCCCATTTACATAATCTTGAAAATGTTTTTAAATTTAAATATAGTCTACTCTTGAGTAAAGGCTCCACATTTTATGTCATATTCTCAAAGGAGTTCATTGTCCCCAAATAGTAATGAACCCCTGACAAAAACAAAATATGGTGAGATTCTGAGGACTTGGGAAGCAAGGACATTTTTTCCTTTCTACAGTACATCAGGTAATTGCTTCATGCTGTGTTATCCATATATAAAATTTAGTAGAGTGAGAAACAGGAAAAAAGGTTGATGTTTCAACTAAAAGTTGTTGTTCATGGAAGGAAAGAAAGTAGTGCCACATGCAGCAACAGGAATTCTGTTGATCTAGCTAAAGAATACATAATTTATTTATGGATAAAAAGAATTCCTCATGTTTTATAACATGTTTGTATCCTTTTAATATACTTTGTGTCATTTTATCCCCCAATGAGCTTGAGATATAGGAGATGGAATTTAAATCTATAAACTAAAAACATGTTGAATGATTTGCTCACAGAAGAAGAATTAGAAAGCAATAGATATGAGACTCAATACCCGTTTTTTAATTCCTAGGTTTTTTCTGTTGTGTTAGCTTAAGGTACTTTCCAGATGTTGATCTTAGCGTTCTTAGGTTTATAGTTAGTGAATAAAGGTTATGTTTCACAAACACTTAAACACATTCTTTGCTATTTACTAAAAGTAAATGAAATATACAAACAATTTAATGACAAGAAATTACAAATTAGGTAACCTCAAAGTAAAAAGGTAAAAGAAAAGCAACTTTAAAAAAATCACCTATGTAATCTTATTAACCAATGTCACCCCAATAAATTTAATAAAAAAAATGAAAATGAAAGATGAGGGTTAGGCAACTGGTAATGAAGAGTAATTGCTATGAAATCCATCAGCTGTTGATTTCAATACCTTTTTCCCTGCAAGGGATCCAGATTATATTACCATCTACTTAGGAGAGAGAGAGAGAGGGAGAGGGAGAGGGAGAGAGAGAGAGAGAGAGAGAGAGAGAGAGAGAGAGAGAGAGAGAGGTAACTATTCTGAAAAAATGTAATTTATAGCCAGACTGTGAAAAAAAATTATGTGTTCTTTTTGGCACCCTGATTTTAAGATGATCCTTTCTAAAAATTTCCATTTAATGAATAAGTGAGCCAATTCAAATTGTCTTCATTTTGTTGATAATAGCATCAGTGGCATTAATGATAATGTTTTTTGAGTAACAGCAATTAACTAGATGTGGTGAACTGAACAATTAAGCATTGAATTTGAAATCAGAATATTTGGCACAGAGGATGCTGAGTGCATACTAAAATGATTGTTGATTATTTAAAGATTTATTAAATTGAAAAACATTAAAGTATATTATTTCCTGTGTTACTGAGGATGCTATTGGTTTCAAACCTACTTACTAAAGCAACAAAAATAATCTAATAACTCAGTATAAAGTAAGTTGAAATTTTGATCAAGTATTTAATATAGAGTTTTACAATTTATTTATTTTTATAAATATATAAACACTTTTTATTGTTGATAGTATTATGGATGTCTCCCATATTCCCTCCCTTTACCGCCTCCTCCCAGTCCCTATCCACCCCCTGTGTCTTCACCACCTATTGCCCATGCCCATGGGCCATGCATATAAGTTATTTGGTTTATCTCTTTGTGTCCCTCACCCCCACATCAAGGTATCTTAGTCTGTTCCATGCCTCCATGCTTCAGATCTTATTTTATTGGTCAATTCATTTTGTTCATTCCACAAATAAGTGAGATCATGTGACATTTGTCTTTCTCAGATTGGTTTATTCCACTTAGCATAATATTCTCCAGTTCCATCCATGCTGTCTCAAAGGGTAAGAGATCTCTCTCTCTTTTTTTTTTTTTTACAGCTACATAGTATTCCATTGTGTAAATGTCCCATAGCTTTTTTATCCACTCATCTACTGATAGGCATTAGGGTTGTTTCCAAGTATTAGCTATTGTAAATTCTGGTGCATCTATTCATTCTGATTGGTATTTTGGGGTGTTTTGGGTTTCTTAGGATATATTCCTAGAAGTGGGATCACTGGGTCAAACAGAAGTTCCGTTTTTTAATTTTTTTGAGGGAACTCCATACTATTTTCCATAGTGGCTGAACCAGTCTGCATTCCCACCAGCAGTGAGCTAGTGTTCCCTTTTCTCCACATCCTCGCTAGTACTTGTCATTTGTTGATTTATTGATGGTAGCCATTCTGACAGGTGTGAGGTGATATCTCATTGTGGTTTTAATTTCATTTCCCTGATGATTAATGACTTTGAGCATTTTTTCATATGTCTCTTGGCTATTTGTATGTCCTGTTTGGAGAAATGTCTGTTCAGGTCTTCTGCCTATCTTTTAATTGGATTGTTTGTTTTCCTTTTGTTGAGCGTATGAGTACTTTATATATTTTGGATATTAACCCCTTATCAGATGTATCATTGGCAAATATGTTCTCCCATAAAGGGGATTCCCTTTTCATTTTGATGTTGGTTTCTTTTGATGTGCATATTTTTTTATATTGATATTTTTATATTGATTATGTTCTGCTACGTGAGATTGAGATGTCTGGAATTTTACCGCCTATGTTTTCGTCAAAGATTTTTATAGTTTCATGCCTTACATTTAAGCCGTTTATCCATTTTTAGTTTATTATTGTGTATGGTGTTAGTTAGTGGCCTAGATTCATTTTTTTTGCAAGTGTCTGTCCAGTTTTCCCAACACCATTTTTTGAAGAGGCTGTATTTGCTCCATCTTATGTTCTTGCCTACTTTGTCAAATATTAATTGACCATAATGGTGGGGTCAATTTCTGTGATCTTTGTTCTGATCCATTGACCTATATGCCTGTTCTAGTGCCAGTACCAGGCTGTTTTGTTTATAATGGCTTTGTAGTATAGTCTGATAACTGACCATCCCTGAGACTCTAACACAATCAGCTTGTCACACACACACACACACACACACACACACACACACACACCTGCATGTCCACACACTTGCCCTATCACTCCCTCCCTCACTCATACTTTCTCCTTCACTCCAATCCTGCCAACCACCATCTTGGAATCCTCAATATAGAGTTTTATTATAGAACTAGAGGCCTGGTGCACGAAATTTGTGCACTCGAGGAGGGGTCTCCTCACCCTGGCCTGCGCACTCTCACAGTCCAGGAGCCCTCAGGGGATGTCTGACTTATAGCTTAGACCTGCTCTCCATGGGGATTAGGCCTAAACTGTCAGTCGGACATCCTTAGCACTGCCGTGGAGGCGGGAGAGGCTCCCACCACCGCCATTGTGCTTGCCAGCCGTGAGCCTGGCTCAGAGTTTCTGGCTGAGGGGTGCTCCCACTGTGGGAGTGCAGTGGCCACCAGGGGGCAGCTTCTGCGTTGAGTGTCTGTCCCCTGGTGGTCAGTGCACATCATAGTGACCAGTCCTTCCACCATGCAGTCGATTTGCATATAACCCTTTTATTACATAGGATCAGGACATCTCTATTTCTCTTTTAATCTCTCAAACCCACCCTCGACGATTTGTCAGTTTCATATAGGCTGGCTTCCCTCAGCAGCTCTAGTTTCCTTTGTTCACATCCAAGCATTAATAGTATATTTTTCTCCAAATATCAAACAAAAGGTGTGAGCTTCTCACTGATTGGAACCTCTGAGATCATTTACTGAGAACTGAGAAGATCACTGTAGCAAAGGTGGTAGAATTATCCAGATTGGCTTGCACAAAAACCAAGTTCACATGTTGAATTGAGGGTAAGATCTATCCCATTCCAATCACTAGCTTAAATATATTTGGGGAATGGTAGAAAATAAATGGGGCAGGCAAGCTCAATGTTTGTGCCTACTACAGACTTCCTCTTTGAATACCCAACATTATGACATCCTCTCCTTAGCATATATCCACTTTCAAAAATGCCTAGATAACACCCTTGAAAAGAGAGTCTAGAACATTTTTCATTGATGACATCCAGTCTCAAGGTCAGGGTATTTGGGTGATCTGCTGTCCCTTTCAATCAGTCTGTGACGCAGAGCTTCATGATCCAGTGGGCTATGATTAAATTTTAAAAATAACCAAGTCTGATACCCCAAAGTAAAAAGTAAAAGAGAACAGGATATCCTGCTTTTAAAAGATGTGTGGCCAGGCCAGCATCGTTCAGTAGTTGAGCGTCTACCTATGAACCAGGAGGTCACCGTTCGATTCCCGGTCAGGGCACGTGCCCAGGTCGTGGGATCAATCCCCAGTGTGGGCTGTGCAGGAGGCAGCCAATCATGATTCTCTCATCATTGATATTTCTGTCTCTCTCTCCCTCTTCGTTCCTCTCTGAAATCAATACGAATATATTTTTTTAAAATATATATAAAAGGAAGAATGGAAATAAACATATATTCTGCATTGGCAGGGAGTCCCTGATTATTCTTCCTTCTTTTCATTAAAAGTCTTGCTTAATAGTTGTCTTCTTGATTATGTCTGAGATTGACATTGGAGAAAATATCATTTCAGGAGATTGTGCCATTTTAATCTTTTATTTATTGCATTTTTCAGAGTTCTGGTGTTTACCCTACGGTTGAGTAATATGATATTTTAAAGCAGATTTTGGATTTCTTTAGAAATCAGATTTCTTTACAATTTGTAGACCTTGAGTATTTTTTCTCTCTCAGTTCTATAACATAGTAACCAAAGTCCTCTGGTATAGTGCTAGTCTTCATATGTGAGTCCTTTTTCTTCTTCAATAGGTCTCCGTGCTTTGCACATCCCCTGAATAAGACAATTTGCATTGAAGGGTTGTGATAGAAGGCATAGTCCAATCTACCATTGGACTGTAGATTACATCTGAGCCACTTCTTCATGACAGGAGTGATCATCTACTTTATCAGAAAAGTGCTTTAGGGAAGCACTAGAGTTGATTTTTTAGTACTTAAGTCTTAAATTCTTTCCCTTCTACTTATGTTCATTAGATTTAGAATAAAAAAATTGGCTTTTCCAGTCCTATCAGGCTAAAAATGATCAGCTTCTCAAGTCATTTACATTAGAAGCCACAGGCAGCAAAGGTCTCTTTAAACAAAGCTATATTTTCTTTTTTGTATGCTTCAGAGAGGTGACTTTTAGCATGAGCATCTTTCTCTCTTGGTATAAAGAGGCCAGTAAGTGCCAACATCTTTCTTTCTATCAAGTTCCTTAATAGTGTTGGTAGGCATAGGGATGTGTCTACAGATAAAATAGGTTATTGTTTAATCAACCGTTTTTTAACCATATAACAAGTATAACCCTGAGATAGGAGGCTCCTTCTCACTCTTGGTTCTTGTCTCAAACATAATTCAGCCTACTCAATATTTTAGGATCTGTCATCTCTTTACTCCCTGATATTTACTCAGTACAAATTAAAATGTTGCTTGTTACAGTAATGAAAAAGTCATGCATAAAGTTTATGTGTTAAAACCTTCTATGAAAAATAATTGCATTTTAACATTGATAAGATCATAAACTAATTAAGGAAAACTAACAGTGTAATAACAGGCATTAGTCATCTTATGGTTTGAATTGGCCCCCACACTCTCAAACCCCAAACTATGCATAAGGCATATATACAAGGCATATTTGATTCAGTTTTTGAATATAGTGCCTAAAAAAAGTCACTCTGAAACAGAATAACCCAGGTAATTATTTCAAGATAATTTATGCTAAAATTCTGTCATTTTATCTCTCCCTATCACATACATACCTGAACCTAAAAAGTGTTCTTTTTCTTAGTAAGTTTAATGTGGTGCTTTAGCAATTATATGAGCAGGAAGTGAAAGTATTAGAAAGGGAACAATGAAAATGAAAAATAATATTATGACTTTAATATTTTCTCCATAGATGTAATGAAATTCATTAGAAATAATTGAGTTAGTACATTTTAAGTATTTACAGGGTTCTATGTTTTAAAATATAACTAGTCAGATTCTCTCAGTTGAGTAAGCTCATTTTAGGTAGTAGTTTTGGAAATACATTTAGAGTGTATTTAGTCTATTGCAACAGTGAATTAGATGGTACCAGCTTTTACTTTTTACATTTGTATTAAATAAAAATGCATTTGGCTTCTGTAGAGCCCTATTTGTGCTTTCTTTTGTTAAAATAATAAAATTTCCAATTGATTTTCCTAAAAGAGGCAAATTCAAATGCACATACATATATACAGAATACCCAAATATTAGAGTAGTCATGTGACTTTTTCTTTTTTTAATTTATCTTTTATTGTTGAAGGTATTATAGCAGTCACCTTTTTCCCTTCATTGGCTCCCCCAACCCCGTTCCCATGTCCTCCCCATGCCTTCTTCGCGCTATTGTCTGTGTCTATGGGTTATGCATATATGTATATACATTATTTAGTTCATCTCTTCCCATCTTCCACCCCTTCTCTCTGAAATACATCAGTATGTTACATGCTTCAATATCTCTGGGTCTGTTGTGTTTGTCAGTTTATTTTGTTCACCAGATTCTACCTATGAGTGAGATCATGTGATATTTGTCTTTCTCTCACTGGTTTATTTCATTTAACATAATACTTCCCAAGTCCCTCCATGCTGTTTCAAAGGGTAAGAGATCCTTTTTTACAGCTGCATAGTATTCCATTGTGTAAATGTAGCAGGTTTTTTTTTTTTTTTTTATCCATTCATTTACTGATGGGCACTTGACAGTTTTCAGATCTTAGCTATCGTAAATTGTGCTGATATGAACATAGGGGTGCATATGTTTTTTTGTTTTTTTTTCCAATTGGTGTTTCAGGTCTCTTAGGATATATTCCGAGAAGTGGGATCACTGGGTCAAATGGCAGTTTGATATTTAATTATTTGTGGAAACTCTGTACTGTTTTCCATAATGGCTGTACCAGTCTACATTCCCACGAGGAGTATATTGGTGTTCTCTTTTCTCCACATCCTTGCCAGCACTTGTCATTGATGATTTGTTGAACCCAGGCTGTGGAGACAAGTCTGTGTCCTGAGCCTTGATCTTCTCAGGGAAATAACACTTCTGTATGCAAGAGATCCTTCCTAACCCTTGGCTTGCAGCCCATGGAAGGTGGGTCAGCCCCTCTAGCGACCTCCCCCTTCCTACCTGTCTCCAGGTATTTTATGTCCTTCATTTAAATATGTCTCCTCCTCAGGTGGACCTCAGTTGGTAGTTTCGGGTGAATATCCCCCAATTTAGTTGTATTTCCAATCTGGCCCTGGGAGAAGGTGCAAGATAGGTCTCCTTATTTGGCTGCCATCTTCTTCCTTTGTCCCATATGTGACAATTTAATCCATTAAAAATTCTTATTGTTCTACTTTGGGAATTTTTTATTTGTGTGGCATAAACTTCCAGAACAATGGTTTAAATTTAATCCACATATTCACATTGTCATCACACTGCAGCTCTATTTCTCTGTCATTCTCTTGGTTCTACCCTCCTCCGCTACCTCCTTTAAGTAGTTGATTTTTTTTCTAGGATGGTTTTGTCACAATATTAAGATGGCTACCAGAATCTTCCAGTGGTTCTTTTCTTCTTTATTTTCAAGGGAAAATTTACTTTTATTCTCAGTAATCATGTAAAACATCTGGGCACTCTTTTGGTTGGAACATGTTAGGTCATGTGTCTGTGATTACTATATTGTGTGGCCAGCAGAAAACCTGCATGTGGATTTATATTACATGTCTCTTAGCCAATCACTGTGGGAAGGAGAATTCACTTATATCAATCAGGGCTCATCCCTGGATTTAGGTTGAGATTAATCTCATCCAAACCACAAAGTTGCTACACAGAGTGGGGTAGATTGAACATGTGTTAAGAATTTTTTTTTAGTAATTTTTGAATGATTCTAATGATTTTCTGTGGTTTATTCACATAAACCTTTAATGGAATAAGAGATACAATGTAGCAGTGTTCTAACATATTTGTGTTTATATAGGTGTATTATTTGTGTTTATATAGAGGTATGTGCATTTGAATATATAATTTTTGTTAGTCAAGAAATGTTTATTTTTCTTGAAAAATATTTTTCACATCCACTATACTTTTTATCTTATATAAATTACAATTAGATGCTTTACAAAGAGGCTGCCTCACACCAGTCAAAGTCATGCTTAGTGTAAATTGGGTTATTACTAATAAATCAGATATTTCTAGAGCAATACTTTAAACTCTGTTCCAGAGCTAGATATATTCAACATTTACTGAACATTTATTGAGTACATCTTATAAGCAAAGTGCTATTCTCAGTGCTCTTGTGCATATGAAGATAAATATGTGTCATAAAACAATGACAAATTGACTTTCAGAATGTATTTATTTCCCATATCATAGAATTTTTCTTTCCTGTCATTTTTCATTTTACCATAGGAAAACCTTGAGGGTTTTTGTTTGTTTGTTTTTTTAGAATAAAGAAGAAAATAATGATACATACGCTCACTTGAGTTAGTTTCATACTCTACAGCTTATATAAGCAAATAAGCATATGAGAAGTAAATTGCATACATTTACATAGTTTAGATTATTATTAAATTCTCCATTTTTATATTTTCTTGTTATAGACATCTGGCCTTCAATATGCATCATAGAATTTACAAAAACAAACAGAGTTTAATAAGCTTAGTAAAATGAAGCTATTTATCTGGATACATTACTTTGTAAAGTACAGGAAAAGAGGACCCACCTAGGTCAATCTAATGTATGATTTTCAATTTTTTAAACAAGTTTTATTGACTTATTTATTTTAGTAGAAAAAAGTAATTACCAGATAATATCCACATTTTCCCATAAATTATGATAGTACTTGTATCATACGGTACAATATATACCTAAGAAATTTCCAAGCAATCTCTATTTTTTAACAATAACAGCACTATAAACACAATATACTTTTCTCTTTTGATTTAAAATGATATATTTATGTAAACAAATAAAAATGATATATTTATGTAACATATACTATATTTAGGTATCATGTTTATTTAAGGTAGTATTTGGACACTAGGAACCTAGTGAACTGTGTCTATATGTGTGTCTGTATGTAGGCATGTAAATTTAAAAAGTCAAGTTATGGTTAATTGGAATAAGAAATTAAGTTTGATTAAAACAGTTTGATATCTGGTAATTTAAAGTGTTTATGAACCAGACATAATTCACGGAATAATGTTGAGCTGTACATTATTAAGAACATTCTACAGTCACCTAAGCCAAATTTAAGAACTGAGGGAATGCCGAAACCGGTTTTGCTCAGTGGATAGAGCGTCGGCTTGCGGACTGAAAGGTCCCAGGTTCGATTCCGGTCAAGGGCATGTACCTGGGTTGCGGGCACCTCCCCAGTGGGAGTTGTGCAGGAGGCAGCTGATCGATGTTTCTCTCTCATCGATGTTTCTAACTCTCTATCTCTCTCCCTTCCTCTCTGTAAAAAATCAATAAAATATATTTAAAAAAAAAAGAACTGAGGGAAGAGAGAAATATCTTAGGATGATTTTTACTCATGAGTAATATTGAGACTGAAATGTTAACCATTTTATATCTACTCACTTGTAGCTGAGGATACTTTCTTTTTAAAAATAAATTTTAAAAAATGTTTTCAATTACAGTTTACATTCATTATTATTGTGTATTAGTTTCAGATCTACAGCATAGTGGTTAGAAAATTGTATACTTTATAAAGTATAAAGGCCCAGTCCACGAATTCGTGCACCAGTGGGATCACTTGGCCTGGCCTGCAGGATCGGACTGAAACCAGCTCTCCAGCATCCCCCGAGGGTTCCTGGATTGCAAGATGGTGCAGGCCAGGCTGAGGGACCCCACTGGTGCAAGATCGGAGCTGGGGAGGGAAGTAGGAGGTTGGCCAGCTGGGGAGGGACCGCGCGAGGCATCCAGGGCATGTCTGGCCCATCTCACTCAGTCCCTATTGGCTGGACCCCAGCAGAAAGCTAACCTACCAGTCGAAGCGTCTGCCTCCTGGTGGTCAGTGCACGTCATAGCGACCGAGCGACCGGTTGACCAGACACTTAGCATATTAGACTTTTATTATATAGGATATAGATTATTGACTATATTCACAATGCTGTACTTTACATCCTCATGACTATTTTGTAACTTCCAATCTGTATTTCTCAATCCCTTCACCTTTTGACACAATTCCCTAACCCTCTTTCCCTCTGAGTATACTTTCTTAAATTGTTTCTATACATGTACCTTTATCCACACTGGCAGATCATTGCAATTCTATGTTTGGGCTGTCAAGAAAACCTAAGTACATCCTGTGGAATGTATTGTAGATGAAAAATTTTTCCCACTCACCTACACACATTTCCTCTGTTTACTAGAACATGGTCTTCACATTATAATGATTTTGGCCTTGACAGAATCTGTTCAGATTAATTCAGTGTTCACTACTGCAATAGCAGAGTAGGCCGTAGTTTTGTAACTTTTATTTTAAAATTATTTGAAGAAGAAAAATTTCACAGTGTACCATTATGAGTCTTCATTAAAAATAAAGTTATTTGTTTCATTTTAAGTAATTCTCGATACCTAATCAATCAGTGTGTTTCTCTTGTTTACTTTCTTGAAATTCAGAGTAGACCAGGGTTTTCAAAATGGTAACACATACATGTTATCATTGTTGATTGCTATTATAACCATTTTGTTACCATCCATTGTACACTTACTGTATAGCAGGAGCACGTGGCAGTTGCTTTGAAGATAGTGTCTGTAATATTTATCACCAATCAACCTTCCAATTTACAGAAAAGTTAAATGATTTTTCTAAAAATCACCAAGCTATTAAGTGGAGTAAAATGGAGTCCAGGCATCTTGGATTCCGAAGCCCATGGCTTTTAAATTATATCTTCTGGCCTTTCTGTAAACATTTATTATTAATTTATAATAGTACTTTAAAATTCACATGATAGTATGTGAAGTTCAAACATTGACAGCTTAACCCTGCAAGTATTTTTTGATGATATAATTGTGCTAACTACTAGGTGTCATTTGATTTGTCTTCATGTTCCATATGGACTAGAGGAGGAGATACTCGTATAACTGCTTTCAGGCACAGTAGAATTAAGAAGTATAATACCCCAGCTGGTGTGGTTCAGTGGTTGAGTGTCGCCCTATGAACCAGGAGGTCATGGTTCAATTCCTGATCAGGGCACATGCCTGTGTTGTGGGCTCAATCCCCAGTATGGGGCATACAGGAGGCAGCCAATCAATGATTCTATCTCATCATTAATGTTTCTATCTATTGCCCCCTCTCCATTCTTCTCTGAAATCAGTAAAATTATATACTTTTTAAAAAGAAATATAATAGATGCTCATACAAATTCCCTGGGAGTACAAACCATAGCTTCATAACTCTTGACTTAGAAAGTTATAGGAGGTGTTACTGAGTGATGAGCCCTGATAGGTAAGTATGGTTTTCATAGGAGGATTTGCCCACAGAAAAATCACACCACTTTATGGAACTACATGAGAAAGACATAGAACTATGAATCTTTAGTTTATTTTGCAAATGACATGTAGGGTATATGGTGGTAGGGGAAAAGTAGGAGAGGCAACTGGAAAGGAAGGTTGAAAACAAATTGTGGGGCATCCTAATATTATGCTAAGGGGGTGCATTTATTCAGAAGGTTAGAGAAGGCCATTGCCAGGTTTTGAATATGAACCTTTGTATTTATACCCAGCATTTAAGGAGCTAATTCTAGAGGCATTTTGGTATTAGAAAGATGGACAAAAAGGGCCATGCTGAGTTGGTAGAGCCTGTGTCACCTGTATGTGGAGCTATCTAACTATGTTTGGAAACCAGTGTTTATTCTTGAGGCATTAGTTAAGACCAGTGACAAAGACATACAACATAGGCACTGAGATGGAAAGAGATATCCGAGCAATCCTTACAAGTAAAAAGTACAGTACTATAGTAAATTTGGAGAGGTCCAAGGGCAGAATACTTGGGAACACTCACACACACACACACACACACACACACACACACACACACATGTTGAGTGTTTCCTTCCCACGTCCTCCGTGGGTCAGGGTTCAGGAACTGGAAGCAGAGCCGCACACAAATGAAAATGAATTGACAAGAGATAATTGGAAATATTGGGGGACCAGGCGGGCAAGTCCAGCTCAAGGGGAAGGACTTCCTTCCGTGCTCAGGCCTTACCAAGCTTTTATTGATCTGGGATGCACCCATAGCATAGCCCTTAGGCAGGCGACCCCTGGCAACAGGCAGACTCGCCCATCAGCAAGGATTTACATAATAATAAATGGGGGAGTAGTTTCAGCTACCACTGTCTGTACACACAGAGGTGGCACCTAGCTCAGACCTTTGCTAGGGCTTCAAAGGCACCCAGCCTTTGGGGGGTTCTCTGTCTACACTTATCAGATAGTGAAGGCAATAAACAGTCCCCCCCCCCCCACACACACACAAACAAACTAGTAGAAACATGAGGGAGTGGAGAGATAGGTGTGATAATAGAACTTTCCCTTAATAATACTATAACACAGATTTAAAAAGACATACTTTGAAGAATGTGGACATTTTAAATAGTGTCAGATGCTATAATGGAATTGAAGGGGACAGAGATGGGGGAGAGGCAGCTGTATCTGACTTCAGTGGTGAAAGCAAGGAAGAGATGGAAGAGTATATCGGTTGCCAACCTGTGCTCTGTGGACCACTGGTAGTTTGTGAGGTCCAAAAGGTTGGCATTTGGTGGAATATTAGATTGAAGAATGATACAATTGGACAGATATATGTTAGACTGAAAAGGTTTAAGCAAGAGTTTTAATATATTTTGTGGTAGGAATCTGTAGTACAGTATATTTACTATACTTTGTTCTAGCCTATCTAATAAAGAGGGAATATGCTAATTGACCCTCACACCATTGGAGAGATGGTGGCACCCACAGTCAATAAGGAGGGAATATGCTAATTGATTGCCCTGCCCTCAAAGATGGCAGCACCCACAGCCAATAAGGAGGGAATATGCTATTTGACTGCCCCACCCTCAAAGATGGCAGTGCCCACAGCCACAAGATGGTGGTGCCCAGCCCCTTAGCCCCACCAGGGAGGCAGGCATACAGCAAGAATACTTGGGAACACACAAGTATTCTCAAGGTTGTGGGCCTGGCCACTCCGCGTGCCTGCCTCTGGAGTCTCCCAGTCCCTTCAGCCCCTCAGCTGCCCAGGGCCAGCCCAAGGTGCAGGCAAGCCTCAGATGGTGGCTGCCCAGCCACCCAGGGCCACCTGAGGCTCAGATAACCAGGGCCAGCCGAGGCTTGCGCTGCCAGCAGTGTCAGCAGCAGAGGTGTGATGGGGCATCACCTTCCCCTGATCACCAGGTTGTTCCCGCCTCTGAGCGTCCCCAGACTGTGAGAGGGGGCAGGCCAGGCTGAGGGGACCACCCCCCCCCCCGTGCATGAATTTTCATGCTCCGAGCCTCTAGTGTATAATAAGTAGTATGAAACTATGAAGGTTGTTTTTGTGGACAAACAGGCACATAAAATCTACATGGATATTCATGATATGTCATCAGTAGTAAATTTTTATCCATTAATATTTAATACAATTCCAATTTTAGTAAGTGAATATTATTATTATTGATCCCTGTTTAATCATTTTTCAGTGCTTTAATTCTCAGTGTATTTTCTCCCTTTATTAAAAAATAATATTTTGAATTCAAGTTTTGTCAGAGAGCAAGATGGCATAGGGCATAGCGTACAGACCATGACATAGCAGAACATTTTAACATGATTTGACTTTAAAAAACACAGTAAAATAAGGATCAGGTTAAACTTTGTTTTAAAACGTTTGCTGGTGGAATTTTATTATTTACACAAAAGCTTACTGATCAGTAGGGCTCTGCCTCCTGATGCCAGGTTTTTTTTTTTTTTGCACTTCCTACAGTCTATGTGAATAATGCACAGGGGCTATGGGGCTTGTTAAGCCAACTCTAGAAAAAACCATCTGAAAAACATCATTTCCCATACATAGTCAAGTAATGCAGGGACTTTTCTGTTTAGAAAAATGCCAATGAATGTTCTGAACTTTTAAAAAAAAAATTCACCTGAAGATATGTTTTTATTTGATTTTAGAGAGAGAATCAGGGAGCAGGAGAGAAAGAGAAACATTGAATGTGAGAGTGAAACATTGATTGGTTGCCTCCTGTGTGCCCTGACTGGAGATAGAACCTGCAACCTGGGTATGTGCCCTTATCATGAATTGAACCTGTGACCTTTCAGTGTATAGGGTGATATTCCAAGCAACTGAGCCACACTGGCCAGGGCAATGTTCAAAGTTTCGATGGCTAGTTTTGACATTTGTAAAACCGAGAAAGTAATTATTCTAGACTCGTAGTTCACAAATTGATGTGCATATGAACATGAGTGTATGCATTAATGGATGTTTAATGATTAAATATGATTTAAAATATAAGATGACAGTAATCAGGGCTTGGTTCTTAGACCCCATTTATTTCCCTGATGGTCTCATCTAGCATCATGATATCAAATACTATCTGAAGTGATTGCCTTTCAAATGTTTACCCCAGTTCAGAACTCTGGTTAGCCACGGCCAGCATGGCTAGAGAGGCACCAAACCTGAGTAGGGGCGGCTGGGGATTGAGAAAAGGAAAAAAAAAGAGACAGACACAAAGACTTTAAGTAAAGCTGGGGCCAGGTGGGACACTGTTCTTGGATGGAGAGACAGTGACCCAGGGCTAGTGCAGTAGACTTAGTATATATGGCATGATTCCAGGAAGTTTTACTAGAGTTTAAGACAAAGGAAACTATGTGAAATCATGGTTCAAGATCAAGATGCAATTCTTCATTCTTGTGGCTTCTTTGTAATTGTCACTCCTGTCTGAGCCTAGATAATTGTGTCCTTTCCTGGTACCTGGCTGAACTTAGATAATGAAACCCACCCCCTGGTGCCTAAGCTAAAGGTCAGGCTGACAACATACCTGCCTCTGGCAAGATATGTTTGCAGGATGTGGCTCTGCCGACACCACTGGACTCAGCCGACAATTAGCTCATGTGCCTTCCCAGGTGCTCTCTACACAGATATTTCTGCTAAACTCCACATTTAGATACACAATCATTTACTCTTAGTTCAAATTTAACATGTCCTTTTTAAATATATTTTATTGATTTTTTTACAGAGAGAAAGGGAGAGGGATAGAGAGTTAGAAACATCAGTGAGAGAGAAACATCGATCAGCTGCCTCCTACACACCCCCTACTGGGGATGTGCCCACAACTCAGGTACATGCCCTTGACTGGAATCAAACCTGGGACCCTTCAGTCCGCAGGCGGACGCTCTATCCACTGAGCCAAACCGGTTAGGGCTCAAATTTAACATGTCCTAAACAATCAACCTCCAAATCTGTTTTTTCAAGAGCTCTTCCTATCACAGTAGGTGGCTCCTCCATTCTTCCAGTTGCCCCAATCAAATATTTTGGAGGCCAGCTTAGTCTCCCGTTTTCTCACATCCCATATTATCAGTCAGAAAATGATGCCAAGTCACCTTCACCAGTCTGTATCCAATTCTGATAGCTTCTCATCATCTCCATTGCTACCACTGTCATCTCTGGTGTGAATTACTGAAGTAGCCATTTCAACTGGCCTTCCTACTTTGGCTCTTTTCTTACCTACAATCCATTTTGTCTGTCACATGGTCCTCTTAAAATGTAAGTCACATATCACACTGCTGCTGAAAATCTTCCAGTGGCTTGCCATTCACTCAGAATAAAATGCAGTCCTGCTGTCTTGTAAACCCATACAAATCACTTCCCTCTCCCCCTTCATTTCTTCTCTGTCCTTATCTTCCATCATTCTTACCTTCTCTCATTCCACTGAAGTCATACACAGCTGCATGCTTTTGTCCAGTACACATTTCCCCACATATTCCTCTCTCTCAAATTTTTAAGTCTTTTCCTCAAATGATACTCAGTGATATTTTCCGTGACCATCCTGTTAAATCCATGCTATCCCCTTCCTTCCCTGGCACTTCTTATTCTCCTCCCTTGCTTTACTTTTCTTCATAGCACATACCAGCTTCAAATTATCTTGTTTATTTGTTTAGTATGCCTCCCCTAATAGGATTAGTTCCATACAGATGTGGATTTTTGTCTGTTCTGTTATATGCTTGCATTAACATTGTGTGGAACAGCACATCACCCTTGGTAGTCACTCAATAAATATTTGTTGAAGACTCACTGTTGAAATACGTTCCTTCTATTCCCACTTTGCCGAAAGCTTTATTTTTTTCCATAAATGGGTCCTGGATTTTGTCAAATGCTTTTTCTGCAACTATTGATAAGATCATGTGATATTCATCCTTAATTTTGTTTATGTGGTATATCATGTTAATCAATTTGCGGATATTTTACCAACCTTGCATCCCAGGAATGAATTCTACTTAATAAACAAAATCACCATCCCCTTGGGATGGGTTTCCTGGTTATTCTCCATGACTGATCATAACTATTCTGGCTGTGTTACAATGTAGATATCTCAGGTTGGTAAAAAATGATCAGAACACTTATTGTGACCCCAAATGTACATTATCTTTAGTGTTTTCAAAATAATTATATATTTTGGGATGTTTATGAATATGTATAATCACAAAATCATAAGTCTTTCTGAAAAACAGAACATGGAACTCATGAGCATATCATCTGAGGGCACAAAACACTGTTTTCTAGGAGTTCTATCAAGTGCTTCCTAGTGCAGACATAAATGCACAGGATTGCCACCATGTTGATGGTTCTTTGGCATTACTGGTGCGGGTGGGGAGCATTAGGCTTGGCCTGGTGCTTTCATGCCAGGCTACAAACCAAGGCAAAGGTGGTCATACTTTCATTCATTAGTAGTGGCTTTTTCTGCTCTGACTCCCCGTATTCCATGCTGTGCCCCTCCCAGGGCCCTCTAAACTTCAGTTCTAGTTATTCTTTACCTCAAGTAGTTTTCTGTTTCTAGAGGACAGTCAGCAATATTGGTGGCATCAAATGCACAGGCAAGCGTAAACCAAACAAACAGCTTTCCAATTGATTCTTTTTACCAGGCAAACACTTTTCTCCCCAAGAAACTATTTAGGTGTCAGAAATCTTCTTTTGGAAAGCTGATTTTCAGTTTCTTGTCCCCACACTGAAAATGCTCAATATATTGGCAATCAGCTTCATATATTGCTCACTGGAAAGTGATATCTGTTAAATGCTAAAAATTAAGGACTCGGAGTCCTATAGGAAGCTAAAACCTCCAATCAATCAGTCAATATTTCAGACAATACAGTGGGAGAAAAATCAGTAAAAGCAAATTGCCAGTGTATTAAATATCTTTGAGGATCCCATTTTGGCTAATTTTTCTAGCATTTTAAAATGCTTTGCTGTATAGTCAAAACTCAGTTCTTGAAAGTCTCCCATCTCAAACAATTTGGTTCTTGACCAAGTTGTTTTTGGAAAAAATGTCTTGGTTGTTGAACAGAACTTTGGTTCTCAACCTGACAACCCTTCAGCATGACAAAAAACATTTCTCGGGCCACAAATAAAGGAGAGAATGGATGTCACTTTACCTCTAAACTTCAGTTGTTAACCTCTCAGGAAATTGTACTGTGACTATTTTTGTGTTTTTGCTTTTGTTGCTGGCAAATGGATGATTAACACAATGTTAAATTATAAAGAGGCCATCAAAAGTGCTAAAGTTGCTAAGGGGGTGAAAGAAACAATGATCATAGGCAATTGAGGGGGTAGAAAAATTTGTTGATTTGGGTAAATGAAAAGCAGGTAGCCTGTGACAGCATTTCAGAGGCAGTGATATATGAACAAGCCAAGATGCTACATACTGACTTCCTGGAAGACATCCCTGGAACGAGTGCTGAAAGTGATTCATTTAAGGCAAGTAGAAGATGGTTTGATAAATTTAATAAAAGAAGCATTTGTTTATAGATTATACAGTACACTAGACATATACTGTATTTAAGAAAGGTTAAAACATGGAATCATTTGTGGTCTGGAATGGATTAATTACATTTAAATTATTTCTAATGGAAAAAATGATTTAGTTTTTGAACAAATGGATTCTTGAACAGCCTTCCAGAAGAATTAAGTTCGAGAACCAAGGTTCTAAGTATGTGCTGCTTATAAGGAGCAAATTTAATTTTTTAAAATTTTGGCAGCCTTTCCTTCCTTAGCCTGAACTTTCTTATTGAGGTGCTAATGAGCTGTGAATAGGCCAAATGAAAGAGAAATAGGAACTCCAGATAATCCATACTCTGATAAACTATTCCCACGATAATTGGCGGGTTATGGTTCTTCTGGGACAGTGGGAGAAATAAGCAGTGTTTGCCAAGTCTGTGGAGCAGCTCGTGTTAATAACATTGTAAAAGAAATTTACAAGGCAATCACCATCCTTTTAAACAAATATCATGTGTGTTCCTTCAGGGCTGGGCACAATTTGATTATCTGAAAAGGTTTGTAAGTCAGATTGAGCAGAATCGCAGCATTTCTAAATCAAGAGATTTGAAACATACTTGTGATTATTTCCCTTCTGGCATAAATGAATTTCCTTTTCCTGATTTATGGTTTCCCCAGAACAAATACGTTTGGCCTTCCTGTTGTGCTCATTTGCATGATTTTTAATTCATCTTCATGTTAAGGTTTTTAATTGCTACCATATTT
Organism: Myotis nattereri; assembly: GCF_964212035.1. Classification (NCBI taxonomy): domain Eukaryota; kingdom Metazoa; phylum Chordata; class Mammalia; order Chiroptera; family Vespertilionidae; genus Myotis; species Myotis nattereri. The sequence continues at coordinate 24,154,142 of NC_138078.1, read as the reverse complement.
TAATATGCAAGATTTAATTTATTGTTTTAATTTATGTATGTGGTGATAATTCTGCTCCCTTCCTGGTATAATATGAAAGAAGGCCAACATGTAAACAATACTTTTTTAGAAGATAAGTACTAATTTTATAGAAAAATTTTAAGGGTTATACAAATCAAGAAAATGGTAACTGATTCTATTCAAGAGTATTTAAAAATATAGTGAAACATTGTTTTTAAATATAGTATTAATTATCTCAGTATGTGAACAATGAAAATATTCCTTCTGTTTATTTCTCTTCCTGTTTTCCAAAGTAGAGCAAACACTTTGAAATATTCCAATAGACATGTTTTAAATTTCAACATGTTAGAAGTATGATTATATAGCAATAAAATAATCCCAGTGATATTGTTGCAACATATCTTATAGTATCCATAATTTTATGTGGTGATTTAAACATTTAAATATATAAATTTTAAGGCACTGTCCTAATGAAGCTCATGCTAGATTTAAAAAAAATCTTTATATGAACAAGTTATCTATTGAGAATACAGATATTGTACACCAAAGCTAATCCTATATAATAAAGAGCTAATATATAAATTGTCATCACACACTCATGCCCTCGTGCCAGGGCCAGGGGACCTGAGGCTGTGCCCCTCACCCTGCAGGGCTTGACAGGGGTGGGGCCGGCTGGGTCTGGGTCTCGCACGATTTTGAGGCATGCGCGGGTGGGCAGGGACTTGACTCTGGGTCCCGTGGCATGCCCCAGACTCTGACAGGAGGGAGATTTTCATGTACATTTTACTAATTTTCTTTCATCTCTGACACTTTTATTATAGAGAAAGGGCAAATAGCAATATTAAAATATTTCCTCTAATTCCCTTTTAATGTGCACACATTTTGTGCACTGGGCCACTAGTCATATTATAAACATGTAAAATTAGAAAGGACTAGGGGTAAGAGAGACTGGATGAATCAGAAAATTCTAGTAATATCTCTTGGATTGTTTGAGTGGCTTATAATTGTTACATTTATATAAAATATGGTATATTTTTACATTTTAATTTTTAAAATACGTTTTATCCATTTTAGAGAGGAAAGGAGAGAGAGAGACAGAAAACATTAATGATGAGAGGGAATCATTGATTGGCTGCCTCCCACATGCCCCCTATATTAGGGATGAAGTCCACAACCCCAGCATGTGCCCTGAATGGGAATTGAATTGTGACCTCCTGGTTCATAGGTCAACACTCAACCACTGACCCACACCGGCTGGGTTACATTTTAATTTTTAAATGCAAATTTACCTATCTAGCTCTCTCAGAGTAATGCTTCTGCCCCTTAAGATATTAAAAATATTTCTGGCAACATAGTTAAAATTGCAGGCTTCTGTGAGACAAATACTGAGTTCAACTCCCATCTCCTCTCTTTATTAACTGTGTGACCTTGGGCAAGCTCTTAATCTCTATGAATCTGGTCTTCTTACTATAAAATGTGGACTGTAATAATCCCTTATTTTCTAAGGTTAAATTAGATAGTTTAATCGTGTACGTACTTCACTACATCTTAATAAATGGTAAACACTTCATGCATGATACTTGTATTTTGATTATAACTCCTATAGGCATTTAGAGGATAAAGAAAGCATTACAGATTAGAGCATAATCTAGAAAGTGGGAGCACCTACCTGGGAGATACACAAGACGATCCTCCGGTGTTCTAAAGAAATCATTACAGTGTCTCTTCATTTTATTTAAAATTTAGAAAGTAATAAAAATTTATTAATTTTTAATATACAGGTTTTGGGATCATTTTATATAATATACAGGGGTGGGCAAAAGTGGGTGGGCAAAAGTAGGTTTACAGTTCATATGGAAAGACACATAGGTTATGATTATTACAAGAACTTTATTAACTCAAAATAATGTCACAATGCAACTGTAAACCTAGTTTTGCTAAGCCCTGTATGGCATTGATATCCACAGTGAAAAGCCAGTGTATTTGAAACACTTATAAGTAAAAGAATACTTATAATATTTTGTAGTAAAACAGGAGAGTCTCAGCAAATCGTTTTACTACACAGAAGTGTTCTAGTTACATCATCACAGAGTAGTTGAAAAAAATATAATACATATTTTCCTTTTTTAAAGTGTTTCAAATACACTTGAATATTTTTTGTGTTGGAAAATAGTTCCAAGTACTATGTTATTTCTCAGATATTTCCAAAAGCCTTTAAAGCACTTGAACTCTCCCTTCAAGGTAAAATTCGGTGTTATCAACCATTAAGAAGGAACCGAATTTTATTAGAAATTCATGCCATGGAGAGAGCATTTAAAAAATGAATATTGGTTAATATTCTCATCATAAGTATGTGAGTTGTAAAATCTTCCACATCTACACACAGAAACATGAAAAGGAAAAATTTAGATCTATTTAAAATATTACAAATTAAATCAGTATGGTTTTGAAATCATATTATAAATGTAAAAATATTTTCACTTGACATTTTAAGAAATCTAGATTTAGATGATAGAAGGTGGAACTTTATTAGCTTGATTAAAAGACCTGATGGATTGGATAAAAGTGAATAGGGCAGCTAAATTGAATTGGTTCTCAAATTTGCTATTGAGCAAATTATTTTACAAATGTAGAATGTGCATTCACAAATATAATTTTTATGAAGATAAACAATTTACAAAATTGGAAAGCATCATTGTAATGAATCAGGAAAAGCTATAGAGTAAATGAAATTTGAGCTGGAACTTGAAGGAAAATATGATTTAAATGTGTTTGGGAAATAATTTTTATTTCATTTTGTTTTTAATATGTTTGTAGCAGTAGAAAAAAACAAATAGGAAGGTGTAACATGAAACAGGTTATATGTAGTTTTACAAAGCCATGAAAGAGAGAATAGAAGGAAATAGTTGAGCCCCTTACATGATAGGTTATGAATTTGGGACTTTATTCTAAGAGTAAAGCCACTGAAGGTTGTAGCATATGAGAATAACACTTTCAATACAAACTTTGCAACTAATCTCGAGTTGGATTGAAGTAAGCAAACGATGGGATGGAGGAGAGAATGTTATTAGTATAGTTATAGTGTTATTTCAAGGCATGGTTTTGGAGTCCACCACTGAGCCTTGGCTGTGGTGGCTGAGGCGGCGAAGGTGGCAGCGGCAGCGACAGCTCTGGGGTTTGCGTCTCGGGGTGTGTTGGCTGCCGCTGCTGCTTCGGCTTGGTATGTACAAATGGCTGGTTAGGATTCTCGGCACCATTTTCCGCTTCTGCGACTGGTCGGTGCCCCCTGAGGGCCCTGCTGAAGCGATGGCGCTTGAACAGCACTCTGTTTTCTACAGTGGACACTGATGAAATACCAGCCAAGAGACCAAGATTATATTGCTTTATTCACCAAGTGAAAAACAGTCTCTACAGTGCTGCCAGCTTGTTTGGATTCCCATTCCACCTGGCCACGAAGCCCATGGTAGCTTCTGTAGCTTCTGCTTATAACGGAACACGGAACGTGGCTCCTTCAGGAGAGGTATTTTCAAACTCTTCATCTTGTGAACTGACAGGTTCCGGATTCTGGAACAACATGCTGAAACTGGGTAATAAATCTCCTAATGGAATAAGTGATTATCCGAAGATCAGAGTGACCGTAACTCGAGATCAGCCTTGCAGAGTCCTGCCTTCCTTTGGGTTTACTTTGAACTCAGAAGGCTATAATAGAGACCAGGTGGCCGCCGCCATAGCAAAGGCAATCCAGAGAGTTCCTTAATGTGGAAACCACAGGAACAGGTTGTAACAGAAGTGATTATTGAAGAGGGTGGCAAGGGTCTGAGGCGTCCCCATTGTACTGTGGAGGAGGGTGTTCAAAAAGAGGAAAGAGAGAAGTACCGAAGGTTATTGGAGCAACTTAAAGACGGTGTTCATGGAAACTCTGTTCCTCCTGTAACTTCAACTCATTATAGTTCTCAAAGAAGTCGCATGGATACATTAAAGACCAAAGGCTGGGGGGAAGAGCAAAGTCATGGAGTCAGAACAACTCAGTTTGTTCCAAAACAATATAGAGCTGCTGAAACAAGGGGACCTCTATGTCCAATGAGGAGTTAAAAGAGGTGTTCAAAGGGGAGAATTTCAGATATGGAGAAGACAGTTGGAATTATACTTGAAAATGAAGGTAGGAGGGGACACCAGCTGGAACCTGACCTGTCCTAAGAAGTGTCAGCCCGACTCCGCCTGGGCAGTGGGAGCAATGGCTTATGCAGGAGGAAAATGTCAACACTTGAGACAAAAGAAAAAAATTGCTCAGGCAAAGAAAGAGATAACAGAACAGATGATCTTCTTGAGCTTACAGAGGACATGGAAAAGGAAATCAGTAACGCCCTGGGCCATGGCCCACAGGATGAGATCCTAAGTAGTGCTTTCAAATTGCGCATCACTCGAGGGGGCATCCAGACCCTGAGGAACTTTCACTGGCTCAATGATGAAGTCATTAATTTTTACATGAATCTTCTCATGGAAAGAAATAAAAAACAAGGCTATCCAGTACTTCATGCATTCAGTACTTTCTTCTATCCCAAATTAAAGTCTGGGGGTTACCAAGCAGTGAAAAGATGGACCAAAGGGGTCAATCTCTTTGAACAGGAACTAATTCTGGTGCCTATTCATCGGAAGGTACAATGGAGCCTAGTGGTGATAGACCTAAGGAAAATATCTGGATTCTATGGGACAGAAGGGCAACAAGATCTGTGAAATTCTCCTTCAGTATTTTCAGGATGAAAATAAGACCAAAATAAATATTGATCTGAATCTTTTAGAGTGGACGCACTACAGCATGAAGCCACATGAGATTCCTCAAGAGTTGAATGGGAGTGATTGTGGAATGTTTACTTGTAAAGGCATGGTTTTGTCAGGTGTCACCACTGCCATTGGGACGAGTAGAATGGTAATGGTCCCTATGCTGCTGCTGAGCTGTGCATTGGAGAATGTTTCCCAGCATGCTTTGCCTCTACCTACTATATGTCCCAGATGTCAGCAGCACCCTCCACCCCCAGCAGTGACAAGCAAAACTGACTCCTGCTATTGTCCAATGTTTTCAAGAGAGCAAAATAGCCACTGGTTGAGAGCCAGTGGTTTAAAGTGATGCAACTAGGAATAAAAAAGAAGAGGTGGATGTGAAATAAATTGCTTGCTGGACAGCTTTTAACTAATTGTTGAAGAAAAAAGAGAAAGTCATTGTAACAGAAATAATTTTTCGTGTGTGTGTGTGTGTGTGTGTGTGTGTGTCTTTATGACGTATTTTCTATGTGAGCCTCCCTTGGGCTCTGTTTGCTTTGCTACTCATGTTTTCCATTGCCCCATTTTATAATACAGGGTGGGCAAAAGTAGGTTTATAGTTGTTTGTATGGAAAATAATACAATAATTAACAAATAAGAATACAAGAATAAATTCTGCATTTTGCATACTTAAACTGTAAACCTATTTTGTCCCACCATATATAACTCCTTAAATCTTTTTTTAGTATCTTTCCTAAATTATGGGGTGGCAGCTTATAGACCACCCTGCTTTTTGACTCTTTTACTTCAAGATGTAAGAAATGTTAGTACAATGAGAATAAAACTTGTCAAAATGTTTCACATCTTTTATTTTTATCAAATGCAAGGATCCCTTATGCACTCTTCTCAGGTCTCTGAACCCCAAGATGAAAAGCTTTAATTGTCAGTGGGATCCTGAAGTAGAAACTTGAAGCATGCTCAGTCTTGTTAGGAGCCAGTGATAAAACTGAAAAACTGCCCATTGTCTTTAGCTGACTCTCTACTTTCACCTTCTTGTCTACCTGCACCAAAAGGGCAGAGGACTCACTGTTTTGGTCTTTTATTACTTGCCTTGAGGCAGAGGTCAGAATTTGCAGCTGATAATGAAATCTACCCAGAGTGTTCCAGGGCTTAATATCATTAACATTTTCCTTACAAATGTCAACCTCTAAAGGCCTTAAAGAAAGGATCTCTTTCCTTGAAGACAATAGGGAGACAAACAATACAGAGCAAGGCAACAGGTACTATATACAAAAAGTGTGTGTTATATGCCATTGAATTGGCTCCAACTCATGCCAACCCTATGAATGAGTGATATCCACAATGTCCTTCCTCGGCAAACCTGCTCAGTTCCTATAGACCTGTGGTCAGCAAACTGCGGCTTGTGAGCCAAATGCGGCTCTTTGGCCCCTTGACTGTGGCTCTTCCTAAGCCTTAGGAGTACCCTAATTAACTTAATAACAATGTACCTACCTATATAGTTTAAGTTTAAAAAAATTGGCTCTCAAAAGAAATTTCAGTCGTTGTACCGTTGATATTTGGCTCTGTTGACTAATGAGTTTGCCGACCACTGCTATAGACTCATGGCTGTGGCTTCTTTTATGGAGTCAATCTGTCTCATATTTGGTCTTCATCTTTTCCTACTTCTGTTTTCCCTAGCATTATTATCTTTTCTAAAGATCCCTGCTTTGCACGGCTAGCATGGCTCAGTGGTTGTGTGTCGACCTATGAACCAGGAGGTCACAGTTCCATTCCAGGTCAGGGCACATGCGCGGGTTGTAGGTTCGATCCCCAGTGGGGGGCGTGCAGAAGGCAACTGATCAATGATTCTCTCTCATCATTGATGTTTCTATCTCTCTCTCCGTCTCTGAAATCAATGAAAATATTAAAAAAAGAAAAAGACCCCTGCTTTCTCACCGTGTGCTCGAAGTAGGCCAACTTTAATGTGATATGCTATTTCTGCTTTCTGCTCTGACATGGAAAGACCCAGTAACTTTGGTCTAATCCCCTTAGGAAAAAAAAGCCCAACTATTAACTTAAAGTATGGAAAATTGTTATCTGGCATATGTTAAGAGATTCATTAATCTATTCAGCAAATATCTGTTATGTTCTACTACATATCAGATATTGTATAGTGAACAAAATAAACAAAATCCTGCACTCATAGTCCACTATGAGCGTTTTTCTGAGGAATATGCCACACCACCTTTTCAAGAAGAAGGGAAGGAGACAAAAGCATGTACAATAAATGAAGGGAAAAAAAGAATTTATTGATATATGTGGAAGGGGATGGAAAATTCCAGTAGCTGATATACCTTAAGGAAGTGGAAATAACCATTATGTCTGGGGGGAAATTACCTACTTAACGCAAAAATGTGTTACTTATTTCAATTTTTTTGCTGTTAATCCTTACCCGATGATATTTTTTCCCATTGATTTTTTGACAGAGTGGAAGGAAGGGGGAGAGACAGAGAGAGAGAAAAACATCCATGTGAGAGAGACACATCAATTAGTTGCCTCCTGCACGTGCCCTGTCTGGGGCCCAGGAATTCCTGCCCTTGATCAGAATCAAACCTGTGGACCCTTCAGTCTGCGGTCCAATGCTCCAACCACTGAGAAAAACCAGCCAGGTCTAGTTGAATATTGTTTTACATCCTAGAATCTCAATAAAACCAAACACCCTTTTGTAGCTTCTACTTCTTATTTTGCTCTTCTATGTTGCACTAAATAAGAAGAGTGAGGCAATGGATGCAATTTCATAAAGGCTGAATGGGAGGGTTTTACTGAATGTTAATAGAAACTAAATGCATATGATCTGTGGGTCTCACAAGGACCCTCTAAGTTAATATCATCATATCCATTTTGAAGTGTGTACCAGGAGTCTGAGGTTAATAACTTTGCTCAACCACATACTGCTGTGTCATCTAGCTGCCTTTCTGTTGTCCCCTTATTTGAATGTGCTATCAGTATCTGTCTTACAAGGATCATTTTGAAGGTTACCTTTGAGTTCTGACTCACCAACATAATGAGGTTCCTAGGTATTTTTCTCAGTAGTTTCAAAAACCATTAACACTTTTAAAAATATTTTTTTATTGATTTCAGAGAGGAAGGGAGAGATAGAAACATCATTGATGAGAGAGAATCATTGATCAGCTGCCTCATGCGTGCCCCGCTCTGGGGATCGAGCCTGCAACCCGGGCAGGTTGAATTGAACTGTGACCTGGTTCATAGGTCCATGCTCAACCATTGAGTCACACTGGCTGGGCTCAAAACCATTAACTCTTAATTTGTGGAAATGAAGAGAAGAAAAATACACTTAAAAAGGCACATTTGATCAATTGAACTGTCCAAATGGAAATGGGCATGATCATCTTATTAACATTTTCTTTTAGCTTTCTTTAAATGGAACCATCTTATATAGTTGTTAATACTGAAGGATAAAAATATTATAGCTACACCAAAAATTCACCAGTCATGCATTAACTTAGACTCTATTTAAAAAAGTATGAGTATGACACATCTAAAGGAACTAAGTAATAAAATTCTCAAATGTTCTTGAAGCATTTATACATTCAAGAACAATAAAACTTTCTTTATCCAGGTTAAAACTTATATCACATTTTAAGGTTGAATTTGGGGAAGTTGCCAAAATAGATCAGTTTCAAATGAAATATAAAACTACTCAGTGACAGATTGTGCCCTCTGGAAACGTCCCAGCTATTTTTCTAAGAGCTTTGTGGTTTGCTGGTTTCACTACCTATATTTGTAACCATTTGATGACTTATCTCACTTTGAATTGCCAAAATCATGCTTCTAAAAATACACACAGCTCATTCAACTGTGTTTCCTCATAAAAATCATTAACCATTTCAATGAGCATTGGTCCCTAAATACAATCATTGCAGAGCATTTCTTGGAAACTAGAATGTGCTTATTAACACTTTATATGCATCAGTTTAAATGATCTTTTCAACAGTCCTTTGGAGACATATTTTTATTTATTTTTTTGTTTTATAGATGGGGAAACTGAGATGCGGACAGGTTAAATAACTTACCCAAGATTGGATATTTAGTGAACTGGGTTTTAAGACATATTTATGCATGGAATAATGTCAGTGGTATCGCTCTATATTTTTTATGACAGTTTCTATCACTAGAGATGACTTTCCAGACATTTGTACTGGACATTGCAGGACTAACACATACACTCATTTGTTTTCCCCAATTACTTTACTTTCCCCTCTCTACACTTACTTTGCCTTTTGCATCTGCTACATCTTCAGGAACATAGGTGAAAATAACTACCAATTATTCTGGAGAAGGGCAGTAATTAAGCCTCTGAAGTATGTGGATAATGTTGAATAAATGATAGTGCTCTTAATTGTGAAAACAACCAGGATTGTTTTGTCCATACATTTTTATGCTTACCTGAATCATTATTTGGCCAGTGTACTACGGAAATATATAAACTACTGTGATAAAGACAGAAATTAAAATAAGATCAAAGCATAGAAAAAAATAGTTTCAATTGATGATACTGGCTTCTCCAAGTTTCCTACCAAATTTCCTTTGATGCTAGTTCATATGCCTCAAGTTTAGGTGAAATATAAAGTACTATGTCAATGAAAACATATTTTGGGGGGCTGTAACCAAAAGCATAAGCTTCTCTATATATCTTTGTTTTTAAATTCTCTGTTAAAGGTGGATTTTTAAAAAATCGTTGAAAATGTACAATGATTTAAAAATGTTCAAAAATCATTTAAAAATGTACAAAAATGTAGAATTCAGGAAAATTTATTCTTTCATGGATTTACTGGCACTGAAATCCCAGAACCATTTCCTGTTTTGTATAATGAAGTACAAAAACAATTTTTCATCTTGACCCAGAACATATACATAGATATGTGTATATCTATGCATATCTGAAACAAAAATACTAATCCTTAATATACATGACAACATTGATATTTTTATCTAATTTAGTTAGTTATTTTAACATGTACATTGTTGATTTCTTTTTTACAATAAGTTTTTCTGACATAATTCCTACCTTCAGCAGGATATGAAAATCTGACTTCTTCAACATAAACATTTGGGTATTCTGGAGATGGTATGATGTGTACTGACTGACAAGAGCATAGGCTTATGGTTATTAGGCATGGATTTGAATCCTGACTTTGATTTCCTTTTTTAAATTGAGGTATAATTGACATATAATATATTAATTTCAGGTGTATAAGATAATTATTTGTTATTTGTATACACTGTAAAATTATCACCACAATAAGTCTAGTTACCATCCATCAGTATACATAGGCACATACTCTATTTAATTTTAACTGTGATACTTCTGGTCATGACCTACTGAAATGATTTCATGAATCATTTATGGATCATGACTTACAATTTGAAAAACAATGGTCTAGACCAGTGGTTGTCAACCTTTCTAATGCCGTGACCCTTTAATACAGTTCCTCATGTTGTGGTGAACCCCAACCATAAAATTATTTTCGTTGCTACTTCATAACCGTAATTTTGCTACTGTTATGAATCCTAATCTAAATATCTGATATGCAGGATGTATTTTCATTGTTACAAATTGAATATAATTAAAGCATAGTGATTAATCACAAAACAATATGTAATTATATATGTGTTTTCCGATGGTCTTAGGCGACCCCTGTGAAAGGGTCGTTCGACCCTCAAAGGGTTCGCGACCCACAGGTTGAGAACTGCTGGTCTAGACAAAGAAAGAATTACTCAGAGCCCAGTTGACAATTTTGACCATAATCATATGTATTTGTAGTTAAATTTATGTATGTAAACAATGATTAATTGAATTATGTATGTAATTTTACAGAGCTTATTCATGTTTAAATTTAACTTTAATATGGCTGTCTCTGTAAAGATTTTGTTTTATGAACATCATCATAAAAAACATTTAGATTCAGAATTTATGAGTACTTGACATCATGTCCTTGAGTATAGAGCTTTGCCTTTTAAGATTTTCTCCAAAAGTTCAAGCCTCTGTAAATATCAGTAAATCATAAAGCATTTACTTTTTAAATCTAGATTGTACAATGGTGAAATACAGTGTTGTACTCCTTGAATAATAGTGTTGTTTATAATTTATCATTTGGAGAAGATTATCTAAATTCAAGCATATTAATGATTTTTTTTAGAACTTTTAAATAGCAGCTAGGTTGAGGTTGAAATTTCAGAATGGTTGTATTTAATTGATGTTTGCTCTTAGAATTGTTGTGGTTCTTTTTTTTTTCTTTTTCCTACAGTAATTATCTGGCTCTTGAAATTTGGACAGTGACTTAAGACAGTAACCTTGGGGCAGATTGTGCTTCAAAATGGTTCTTATGTCTATGAGAGTCTAATAATAATTACAGCTTAACGTACTTTATTTGGGTCTTACACATGGTCAGGCATTCTGCCGAACACTTTAATTCTTTCCACAATCTTATTAGAGAAATATTATTGCTCCCATTTTATAAATGAGGAAACTAAGGCTTATGAAGGGGCTAAGCAACTTTCCCAGGGTGACAAGACTTCAGGTCTGAGTAAAAACTCAAACACTGACTGTTTGCTTCCATAGCCTTGGGTTTTGCAATTCCATTCTATCTACTGAGCATAATAAAACTCCTATAAACTCTCATGTGTAACCCAGAGAAAGCAAAATATCCAATATTAGATTGTACTTTTTTTCTACCTACACAGAGGACTGGCTGCACAATTTCTGTGCCTTAGTGAGAAATGAAACTCAGAACTCCTTGTTCAAACAGTAGGAAGGAAAGTGCTGTTCAAATTACTAAAATATAAAGCTGTTTTTTTATTTATTTCATGGTCTCTCTCTTGACTTTTCATGGAGATTTTTATTTGTTTATACTGAATAAAAATAATGTAAAGTATTAGCATGGCTTTTATTGCTCATTGTTATATTGTGCAGTTGCAGTTGTCAATACAAATTCATGAGCATTTAATTCATAAAGAATCATTGTTATCAGATAACTTGTATTTGTAGCTTGAGCTATGTATTTCAGTCTTAACATGGAAATAACATGCAATTAACTCAGCTGTTGCTATTTAACTTCTTGGTAGGTGTACATTCTACCAATATTCTTTACCTTCAGCTTCTTGATGAGTAAAGAAAGATTGAAAGGAAAAGGAAGTCTGGGTTGCCCTTTTTTTTGTCTTTTCTTTCCATGTTATCAGTTTTAGCATAAATGGTTGGCTAATATGAGAAAGAAATATGGGTGAGCAAGGATATGAGAGGGTTTCTTGGTTGGTTGTGTTTTCCTAGAATTGCCTTCTTTCTGGCTTTGAAGCAAGTTCTGTTTCAAATATAAAGCATGGCTTCTTGGGGCTGTTAGTGCCCTCACTCACTCATTCACTGATAACAACACACTTCCCTTGTACTTGCTTGAGTTGCACTAACTTCTCACCTATTGTGGGTCCCCCAGAATTCTGTCCTCATGGGACATAAAAATATGCAAATGGGGAATACACACATATTGCAGTTGTCTCCTCTGCTTATGGACTTTCCTTATAAAACCCAAGTTCAAAGACCAAACTGTTCAGAATTTTAAGTTGGCCATGTCAAGAAGCAGATAAAACAAGCATGGGGCCCTTCTGAGACTTGGGTACTGTGGAGCTGTTCAGGTTGCACAATCATGAAGCTGGTCCCATCTGCACATATCTCTCAGGCTGCCTTTTTTTGACTTTTCCCCTCTTAATGCTTACTTTGATATGTTCATTAATAATGTTTAGAATAGTATTTAGGGATGGGTAGAAGGGATATATACCATGCACTCATTATAACCCTTAAGACCTTCAGAAATTGTCTTGCCCATGGGAGGATCTTTGCAAATAACCCTCTTGGGGCACTTATGCTTTGTTGAAATATTAGAGTTGGGTGAGTTGGACTTATCAGTATGATGTATGTTTGGCACTTCCCTAGAAACAGAGAACATATCATTTGATGAAAATATCACACCAAATCCCACTATGTTTTGCCATCTTAAAGGACTTAATAGTTGGATAAATTTATAATGCAAAATTTTCAAAATCGATTGGCACATTTATCAGAAGAACATACTTGCGGATTATAATGAACAACATAAACTGATGAACAAAAACAGATCCGGAGACAGAGAAGCATCAATCAGATGCTCAAACCTCAGAGGGAAGGTAGGGGAGGGTGGGGTAAGGGGGAGGGATCAACCAGAAGGCTTGTATGCATGCATATAAGTATAACCAATGGACAGAGACAGCAGGGGGGTGAGGGCATATACGGGAGTGGGTAGGGGGCAATGGGGGGTTATGGACACATATGTAATACCTTAATCAATAAAAAAAATACAAATTAAGTTGTCCCTGGCAGCCGAGTAGGGTAAGACCCAGCATTGAGGGGAACTGGAAATTCAAGGTAGACATGCCAGGAGAGAACCATTATAAAAAAAGGATGTGTTTTCTCTAGTCAAGATTCTTAAATCCCCCAAGCAGCTTCTGCTTGTTTTACACTGCCTTTTGTTTCCTTTGCAAAACCCTGCTTTCAGGGCCCAAGGCTGGCTTGCTATATTTGGAGTATACAAAAGATTATTCATGAAATATTTCTCCAATATTTTTGCTTTACTTCTGTGACAATACTTTGCCTATGTTTCTTACCTCAGCAGGAAACCCTCTTGAATGTGGTCCTTCTCAGAATTTTTGAAGCCAAGCAACCAAAACATTCAGGCACATTGATAATTGCCCTAAAGTTATCCCAAGGGGGTCTCTCCTGTCACTTGGTAGTACTGGTCCCATCACTTCTGAACCTCTCCAACACACAGCTAGATTTATTTTATTATCAATCAAATAAATATTTTATTCTGGCAACTACCCTATTATGTATAGGTAATTCTCTTGATTTCTCCATTACTTGTGTGAAGTGGGAGGTGTGGACATGCATAGCACTCCAGAGGAATATTTTCTCACCAGAATTCTCTAATCTCCTTGCTTCTTCTTATGAACTTTTGATCTAGGTAGTGGATTAAGGGTTATAGAGCCAGCTCTATGGTCATCTTTCAGCAATTCCTTCTTTGGTGGCCTGGGTTTTCTTGTTTAGAAATATGGATACTTTGTACCTATGGTTCTCAGCCCTAGGATCCCAGCAAAAAATTTCAAGACAACTGTTGAGAATATCACTTAACTTCCTGCTATCTCAATTTGGAAGCAAGTACTTTATATTTTATTTTCCCTAAGGTAAAATCTTGCTATTTAAACCAAGGCCTTCAGGAAATAAAAGCTTAATTCCTAGAAGTCATTATACTGTTAGAAATTTCAAATGTGTAAATGAGGTATTTCTTTTTCAATTTTACCCCTCTCCTCCCACTTGTTTTCATACTGTTAAGTCTTCTGCTCTGTAAATTTTCAGAAATATTTCATTACCTTTCAACTTTGGGGAACAGATTTTGTTGTTGTTGTTGTTGTTTTTTTAAATGCCATTGCAAAAGTATATAAATGTAATACCAATAATGTATATGTAAAGCATTTAAAACAGTGGTTCTCAACCTGTGGGTTGCGAACAATGAAAAGACATCCTGTATATCAGATATTTATATTACGATTCATAACTGTAGCAAAATTACAGTTATGAAGTAGCAACGGAAATAATTTTATGGTTGGGGTCACCACAACATAAAGAACTGTATTAAAGGGTCGCAGCATTAAGAAGGTTGAGAACCAATGATTTAAAATATGAACTGAGATCTCACTCACTTGCGGATTATAATGAACAACATAAACTGATGAACAAAAACAGATCCAGAGACAGAGAAGCATCGATCAGATGCTCAAGCCTCAGAGGGAAGGTAGGGGAGGGTGGGGTAAGGGAGAGGGATCAACCAGAAGGCTTGTATGCATGCATATAAGCATAACCAATGGACAGAGAAAGCAGGGGGGTGAGGGCATATACGGGAGTGGGTGGGGGGCAATGAGGGGGTTATGGACACGTATGTAATACCTTAATCAAAAAAAATACAAACTGAAAAAAGTTACCTATGGATGAAAATTAATAGCATTTCAAATATAAAATGAAGAAATGATATACTAATCCATTCTTTATAGTAATCCAGAAGAACTTTAATAAAATATTAGTTCCAAGTGGATTTTGGGTAGCATTTGAAAATCTGCTTGTATATCTGTGAGGCTGTTAAAATATAGGCTTGCTATTGTGTGTGTCTTCTGTTCATGTATCTGATAATGCATGTGGACATTTCTAGCATCTTAAATATTTCATTCATTTTACCATTTAATGTACTGGAACAGTCTGCAAAAATACTAATTGTATAACACTCAATTTATTTTATCGTTCAGCATTTGGAAGCTCCTGAAGACAAGTCATTTGGTGGTTCATTGATGGGGATGGAAGTAAACCTGGACAGTTACCAAACAGCTCTAGAGGAAGTACTCTCGTGGCTTCTTTCAGCCGAGGACACATTAAAAGCACAAGGAGAGATTTCTAAAGATGTAGAGGAAGTGAAAGAACAATTTCATACTCATGAGGTAAAGCAAAACATTGATTTATGATACAAAGCACATGATTTATCATAATGGCAAGTCTCTTTATATCAATCACTGTATAAGATCCTGGTATTTTTAGAATTTAGATTTGTTTACTTTTTCCTTCAATTTTATTTTGTACTAGAGGCCCGGTGCTTGAATTCGTGCACTGCTGGGGTCCTGTTGGGATCCCAGCAGCAAGCTAACCTACTGGTTGGAGCGTCTGCCCCCTGGTGGTCAGTACGCATCATAGTGACTGGTTGAGCAGTCAACTGAAAGGTCGGACACTTAGCATATTACGCTTTTATTATATAGGATTGGTTTTAGGTGTAAGTGGACAGGCAATCACATCCTTTCTTTGCTAATTTAGTTTTTATTTTGGAACGCAAAAAAATGTTCATGTTCTTGGGATTCCAACAGCCAGCATTTCAAGGTCTGACTTGGAAAACAATACTTGAAGGTGCTGAGATCTGATTTTGCAATGACTCACACAATAATATGAAAGCCCAGTTCCCTTCTCTTGGGTCAAGACAATGTTGAGCTATAACTTACACTCCAGAGTACCTGGGCGGTATCACTGCCCAGAGTAGGAAACATTTTCTGAGTTGACATACTTACTGGCCTGCCTCTCCTTCCCTGTTCTGTTTCTTCAGCAGGTCTCCTCTGGGAGCTCTTCCTAAATAAATCACTTGCATACAAACCATAATCTGAGGGTTTGCTTCTGGTGACCTAAGCTAATTATTTTCTTTAGTCATGTTAAAAACAGTATTGGATGTCCTTGAATAAAAATTAAAATGCTTTTACTGGGAATATATTTTAAAAGGGCTGTACATGTAGAAAAGAAATCAAAACCATAATGATTTACCTAAAGTGATAATCACTGCTGTCAACATCTTTCCTTGTCAGGGGTACATGATGGACTTGACGTCCCATCAGGGACGGGTTGGTAATGTCCTCCAGTTGGGAAGTCAACTGCTTCGGACAGGGACATTAACAGAGGATGAAGAAACTGAAGTACAAGAACAAATGAATCTCCTAAATTCAAGATGGGAATGCCTCAGGGTAGCTAGCATGGAAAAGCAAAGCAAGTAAGTGTTTCTAATTTCTAAAAAAAAGCATGTTTGGAGTGTTGCTATTAGTTTTTATATGTTTTTATTGATTTCAGAGAGAGGAAGGGAGAGAGAGGGAGGGATAGAAACATCAATGGTGAGAAGAGAATCATTGATTGGCTGCCTCCTGCACTCCCCACATTGGGAATCAAACCACAATCCAGGCATGTACCCTGACTGGGAATCTAACCCTGACCTCCTGGTTCATGGATTGCCACTCAAACACTGAGCCAGGCCAGCTGGGCTTGATGAAGTTTCTTGTTTATATCATGAGTCTCAGTTTGTTCCTGAAGCATACAGAGTTCTTTCTTAGGGGACATTTTGGGTGGATTTTCAATTTACATTTTCACTTCTGTAATGGAAGTGGAGATGTTGGATAGAAGGACTAGTTTCTGCAGAACTATGTTTTAAAGTTGCCAAATTATTCTCATAGTTAATATTTTCCAAGTTGTCTCCAAATATTAAAATGTAATTATTGAAAGCATAGGAGTATACACAGGAAACCATGTTCAGGCATCCTCAGATATTGCAGGCTTGGTTCCAGACCACTGAGATAAAGTGAGTATAGCAATGAAGCCACTTGCAAATTTTTTGGTGGAGGGTCTGTGGGTCTTGCCTTCAGTTTATAAAAAAAAAAAAAAGCTAGATCTTTGACACACAATAAAGTGAAGCACCATAAAATGAGGTGTGCCTGTACATAGAACCACCTATTAGGTACAGTTGATAGGAAACTTCTCTTCAGAAGGAAAAGCCCTCAAAAATATTAAATAGAGCCCAGATGGTGTTTCTCAGTGGTTGAGCATCCACCCATGCATGCACCAAGAAGTCGTTGGTTTGATTCCCGGTCAGAGCACATGCCTAGGTTATAGGCTCAATCCCAAGTAGGGGGATATGCAGGAGGCAGCTGATCAATATTAATGCTTCTCTCTCATCGATGTGTCTATCTCTCTCTCCCTCTCCCTTCCTCTCTCTCTAAAATGAATAAAAGTATTAAATAGTTTTTCATATGTTTATGGAAATCTTGTTGAAAAAAGTTTCTTATCTATGTTTGGAAATTCTTATTCAAGTACTGTATGGTTCTGAAATATTTTAAGAACTAGAGGCCTGGTGCATGGATTCGTGCACATCAAAAGGAAATTAATTAGAATAAATATTTTAGAGGCCAGGGAGGGACTACAGGAGGTTGGCTCCAGGGCATGTCCGGCCCATCTTGCCCAGTCCTGATCAGCCAGACCCCAGCAGCAAGCTAACCTACTGGTTGGAGCATCTGCCCCCTGGTGGTCAGTGCATGTCATAGCAACTAGTCAAAAGGTCAAATGAATGGTTGGACACTTAGAATATTAGGTTTTTATTATATAGGGTAGGGTATGTTGACTTGGAGCCCTAGCCAGTTTGGTTCAGTGGATAGAGCGTCAGCCTGCACACCAAATGGTCCCAGGTTTGATTCTGGTCAAGGGCACATACCTTGGTTGCAGGCTTCTTCCTGGCCTGGACCCTGGTTGAGGCTCGTGCAGGAGGCAACCGATCCATGTGTTTCTCTCACATCAATGTTTCTGTCTTTCCTTCTCTCTTCCACTCTCTCTAAAAATCAATGGAAAAATATCCTCAGGTGAAGATAAAAAAAAAATAGAATATGTTGACTTGGAGACATTTCTGAAAATGGCATGTTTCTTATAAAGGTAACAAGTAGATTCCATTATTCCTGATGTGTTGCTCTGATTTACATTGTTAGGTGTGTGTATTCATGTAGAACCTATCAAGACAAGATAGATTTATTTTTAAATGAAAAGAAATGAAGTGCCAACTGTGGATTTGAATACATTAAGCTAAAGAAATTGTCCAAGCGCCTTAAGTTTACTTAGCTATTATTTATAAAGATTAAAAGCTTTAAAACAGGACTAAAGAAACTTATTAGATATGCTGGCAGGATTACAATTCCAGTACTAAATTATAGTGTGACAATAGGGAGGGGGAATATACATTTTTGAGCTCATATATTTTGAAAAAATAAGAGAGGCATAGATAAGCTAGAATTTTCATAAATACTGGTATTTTATCATCATAAATCATAAAATATAGAGCCGCCTGCTTGTGGTCATATGCCAACATTCTTAAGTTTACACTTCCGTTTGCACTGATCTATTCAACTTCAAGCAAACTCAGACAAAATCTGAAAGTCTAAAATTCGCCCTCCTCCTTTCCTGCCTTCCCCACAGTGGCACCACTGTCTTCTCTGTGCATTCTATTTTCCCACCTTCTTCTGCAGGCTAAGTACCCACCCACCCTTGTTCCTCACTCTTTTTTTTTTTTTCAATAGGTCTAACAATGCGGCATTAATTATTCATAGTAGTCAATTAATTAATTCCAATTGGAAACTGAATTGCAAGAAAAGGTGAATTGTGAGAGTAGACACAACATATACACATACATAAAATGGTAATATCATTACTTTGCTAGGCTTGACATACAAAAACTGTTTCTTTCTAGGGAAGATTTGGAGGCTTTGGTTAGTGTTTAAGCTGTTTTTGTGTGTTTTTTTGTTTTTGAATGATTGTGTAGAGGGCAAGGGCAGCCTTTTAGCTGGCATAGCTTTTGATAAAACCTAGAGTTTTAAAAATGAGATGCAGCCCATCCGTGTGGCTCAGTAGTTGAGTATCGACCTATGAACCAGGAGGTCATGGTTCAATTCCCAGTCAGGGCATATGCCCAGGTTGCCAGCTTGATCTCCAGTGTGTGGCATGCAGGAGGCAGCCAATCGATAAATTTCTCTCATCATTGATTTTTCTATCTCTCTCTCCCTCTCCTTTCCTCTCTGAAATCAATAAAAATATGTTTAAAAATAAATAAATAAAAATGAGACATGAATATGGAGCCACTTGTAGCCCATAATTTTTTCTGGACAATTAGTTGAAACACACACAGTATTATTTAAGCAAAGCATATTGAGAAATCTCTTGTGAGCTTATAAATAACAGTATTCTATAGCGCTTTTACTAACTTTGCATTCATGCATAAAAACTATTAAACTCTAAATGAGATAAGCCATTAAGAAAACTGTGCTGGACTTGATTCTTGTTAGATTTAGTTAGAGGAAACAAAAAGCTGATTATGACAATAGGATTTTGTCAGTATTTTAAAATTAATAATTCTAGGTTTTATTTAATACTTTGAAAATTACCTATTCAGTTTTTATTATCATGGACATGTTCATCAGCTTCTATTTGGAGCATAACTTGTTGTTTCCAAACTTATGATTACTTTGGAGTAGGAAGGCCTAATAAATTGCTAGTAAACAAAAATGGATTAGTCCACACCTCTCATCTCTCTCTTCCAAAGATAGGATGTGGATATACCTAGTCAGAAGCCAGCATCCCTGCCTAAGTGTAGACTTAGTGATGAGAGGAATAATAATTAAGCTTTGTCTAGTTGTAGGAAATATAACCAAAGCCATGTTAGAGCTCTTAAGTTGCTATCTTATAACAAAAGTAAAATAAATTGGTTGGATATACAGATAAGCTTATAACTAAACTCTTTGAGTATTTACACTTGACAATTATAAGTATTATCTGCCAACATATTTGCCAACAATAACTCAATTATATTTGATATATATTCCTTGTGATATATATCTTTATATATCACGATATATAATACTACATATAACATTATATATCTACTCACACACACACTATAAAAATAACAAAAACAATGCTAGATAGGAATAAGTTTTCTGAAGAACTTAAAAGGTATTGTGAAAGAGAGTATTTGAGGGACTACTTTTTGACTTTTGTGATTCAGGAATGTTATTTCTGAGATGGAACCATTTAATTTGAAATTTCAGTGATAAGAAGGAGCCAACATTTGTAGATCAGGAAGAAGTATATTTCAGACAGGGGGAACAGCCAATGCAAAGAACCCAAAATATGGACCATTTGGCTTGTTAGAGTAACCAAAAGGCCAGGCCAGCATGAATGGAGAATTATATCAGGGAGAAATAGAGAGCTGCGATATGAGATGTGCTTGAAATATATTGAGGGGTCTTGTCCTGTATGGCATTGTCAATCAATGTCATACAGGATAAAAGACAAGGGTTTTGAGTTCTAGCATAAGTGCAAGAAAAAGCCATCAGCAGTTTTAGGTAGGGGAGGGACAGGTAAAGAAAATACCAGTAATGCCACTGAAAGAAGACAATACAGTATAATAGCCCAGGTAAAAGATGCTAGTGTCTAATGCCAGGTGGTAGTTGTGATAATATGTGCATTCTACTGTCTTACCTGCAGACGTTCCTTTTACAGGTTGCATCTAGGGCAGCGGTTGCCAACCTTTCGGACCTCCTGGGCCACCAGTGGTCTAAAGACCACCGGTTGGCAACCGCTGCTCCAAAGGTTTCCTTAAATTAGTGGTCGGAATGTTTTAGACCTCATGGACCACCAGTGGTTGGCGACTGCTGATCTAGAGAATACTATTTAGCCTAGAAACTATAAACAATTATCAAACACTAAACAAGAAATTTGAAAAACAGAGAGGTAATAACATGCTCTCATTTTCACCGTGTGCTAAATCTGCTCTAATTTGCCTAAGGAATAGGTCCCACTTTCTCACTCAGTTATTCATGTGAACTGGTCAACACACTTTCCCTCTGTGATCCTCAGTATCTGCTTTAGGAAACAGTAGCAGCTCCACATGGCTGGCAAACTTCTGCAGTGGTTCTCAACCTTCCAAATGCTGCGACACTTTAATACAGTTCCTCATGTTGTGGTGACCCCCAACCATAAAATTATTTTCATTGCTACTTCATAACTGTAATTTTGCTACTGTTATGAATCATAATGTAATTAATGTAAATATCTGCTATGCAGGATGTATTTTCATTGTTCGCGACCCACAGGTTGAGAACCGCTGCTAAAGATACTGGCTAAGATGAAGTATGAAAAAGTAGTTTGTAAGAGCAACATTATTACAAAAATGTAAAGATCATTATTATAAATAACATGACTAGCCATGGTTTTTAAAAATACACATAATTTGCCTTCTCTATATTTTTACTCCCTTTTCCCCTCCAGCCTGTTCCAATTGCCCTACTCATTTGCGTGTGTGTGCGCACGTGCAAAGGTTATATTTGCAGATGTTTTCTATGGGGATAGGGAAACTAGAGTATGGTGACTAAAGTTACATTTAAAGTTATAATTTTTCACTCTGGGGTTGTAAACGCCAATGCGCCCAATGCAGGAGCACCCAAATACATTAAACACACACACACACACACAAAACAAACAAACAAACAAAAAACCTCCTGGAAGAAATCAAGGGAGAGATCAACAAAAATACAATCATAGTAGGAGATTTTAATACCCCACTGATATCACTGGATAAATCCTCTAGACAAAAAAACCAGCAAAGAAACTGCAATCCTAATTGACTCACTACATCAGATGGACTTAATTGACATCTTTAGAACATTTCACCCCAAAGCCATGGAATGTACATTCTCCTCAAGTGTACATGGGATATTTTCAAAGATAGACCACATATTGGGTCACAGGCAAAGTCTCTCCAAATTCAAGAAAATTGAAATCACACCAAGCACCTTCTCAGACCACAATGGCATGATATTAGAAATAAGCTACAAGAAAAACAATAAAAAATTCAAACATTTGGAAGCTGAATAGCATGCTATTAAACAATGATTGGGTTACCAAAGAGATCAAAGATGATATTAAAAACATCCTGGAAATGAATGACAATGAAAACACAACAATCCAAAAATCTATGGGACACACTGAAAGCAGTCATGAGAGGGAAGTTTATAGCTCTCCGGGCCTATCTCATAAACCAAGAAAAAATTCTAATAAATCATCTAACTCTACAATGTAAAGAATTGGGAAGAGAGAAAAAAGAAAAGCCCAGAGTGAACAGAAGGAAGGGGATAATAAAGATCAGAGTAGAAATAAATGACATAGAGACCAAAAAAAAAAAAAAAAAAAATCAATGAAACCAAGAACTGGTTCTTTGAAAGGATAAGGACTATGGATGAACCTCTAGCCAGGCTCACCAAGAAGGAAAGAGAGAGGGCCCAAACAAAAAAAAAATCAGAAATGAAAGAGGCAAAATAACAACAGAACCCCACAGAAATACAAAGGATTAAAAAAATACTATGAACAACTCTATTCCAAAAAACTAGATAACCTAGAGGAAATGGACATATTCCTAGAAAAATACAACCTTCTGAAACTCAATCAGGAAGAATCTAAAAATCTCAATACTGAGAAAGAACTCTCTAAAAATTCATCTGGAATAAAAAAAAAGACCCCAAATACCTGCAGCAATCCCGAGAAAGAAGAACAAAGTAGGATGGATCTCAATACCAGATATCAAGCTGTATTACAAAGCCACTGTTCTCAAAACAGCCTGGTACAGGCCAATAATGATGGAGGAAATTGAAGCAGTCATCAAAAAGCTTCCAGCAAACAAAAACCTGGGGCCAGATGGCTGCAAAGGGGAGTTATACCAAACATTCAAAGAAGAACTAAAGCCTATTCTCCTCAGACTGTTCCAAAAAATTCAAGAGGAAGGAACACTTCCAGGCTCATTCTATGAAGCCAGCATTACACTAATACCAAAACCAGATAAAGAAAACACAATGAAAGAGAATTATAGGCCAGTATCCTTCATAAACATAGATGCCAAAATCCTCAACAAAATTTCAGCAAATCAGAACCAGCAATACATCAGAAAGATCAGACACCATGACCAAGTAGGATTTATCTCAGGCATGCAAGGATGGTACAATATCCACAAATCAATAAACATGATATATCACATAAACAAGTTGAGAGAAAAAAATCACATAGTCATATCAATTGATGCAGAGAAAGCATTTGACAAAATCCAATACACGTTCTTGATAAAAACCCTCTGCAAAATGGGAATAGAGGGATCATACCTCAACATAATAAAAGCCTTATATGACAAACCTACAGCCAGCATCATACTCAATGGGCAAAAACTAAAACCATTTCACCTAAGAACAGGAAGGAGACAGGGATGACCACTTTGACCACTCCTATTCGACATAGTACTGAAAGTGTTAGCCATAGGAATTAGACAAGAAGAAGAACTAAAAGGTATCAAAATTTGAAAAGAGACATAAAACTGTCATCATTTGTAGTCTAGAGGCCTGATGCACGAAGATTCATGCAAGAATGGGCCTTCCTTCCCCTGGCTGCCAGCACCGCCTTCACTCTGGCTGGAGCCACCTTTCCACCTTCGTTCTGGCCCAGAGCTGCTTTCCCATGCTGCCAGGAGGCCTGGCACTTGTGTATGCAAATTAACCCACCATCTTTGTTGGGTTGATTTGCATACTCCTGAGTGGCTGGTGGGCATAGTGAAGGTACAGTCAATTTGCATCTTTCTCTTTTATTAATGTAGATGACATGATACTGTACATAGAAAACCCTAAAGACTCCATCAAAAAATTATTAGACCTAATAAACAAATTCAGCAATGTAGCAGGATACAAAGTTAACACCAAGAAATCGATGACATTTTTATATACCAATAGTGAACTTAAAGAAAGAGAGGTTAAAAAAAACAACAATCCTATTTACCATCACACCAAAAAAATTAAGATACCTAGGAACAAACTTAACTAAGGAGGTAAAAGACCTGTACTTAGAAAACTACATGACACTGCAAAAAGAGATAGAGGAAGACATAAACCGATGAAAGAAAAGGCCATGTTCATGGATTGGTAGAATAAACATCACTAAAATGTCTATACTACCCAAAGCAATCTATAGATTCAATGCACTCCCCATTAATACCAATGGCATATTTCACAGACTGAGAAAGAACTCTCAAAAAATTCATCTGGAATAAAAAAAGACCCCGAATACCTGCAGCAATCCTGAGAAAGAAGAACAAAGTAGGAGGGATCTCAATACCAGATATAAAGCTATATTACAAAACCACTGTTTTCAAAACAGCCTGGTACTGGCACAAGAACAGACATATAGACCAGTGGAAGAGAACAGAGAACCCAGAGATTGACCCAAGCCATTATGCTCAGTTAATATTTGACCAAGGAGGCAAGAATATACAGTGGAGTCAAGACAGTCTCTTCAATAAATGGTATTGGGGATATTGGACAAACACTTGACAAAAAATTTGAAACTAGACCACCAACTTACACTATACACAAAATTAAATTCAAAATGGATAAAGGGCTTAAATGGAAGATGGGAAATCATAAAAATCTTAGAAGCCATAGGCAGCAAAATAGCAGACATATGTCGTAGCACTAGCTTTAACGATACAGCTCCTATAGCAATGGAAACTAAGGAGAAAAACAAATGGGACTACATCAAAATAAAAATCTTCTGTACAGCAAAAGAAACCATCAACAAAATAACAAGAAAGCCCACTGCAGAGGAAAACATATTTGTCAATGTTATCACGGATAAGGGTTTAATCTCCAACATTTACAGGGAACTCATACAACTTAACAAAAGGAAGATAAACAACCCAGTCAAAAAATGGGCAACGGACCTAATTAGATACTTTTTGAAAAAGAACGTAAGGCCAAGAGATATATGAAAGCATGCTGAAAGTCACTGATCACCTGAAAGATGCAAATCAAAATGACAATGAGGCACCATGTCACACCTGCCAGGATAGCTATCATCAACAAATCAACAAATGACAAGTGCTGGTGAGGCTGGGGAGAAAGAAGAACCCTCGTGCACTGTTGTTGGGAACGCAGACTGGTGTAGCCACTGTGGAGAACAGTATGGGGTTTCCTCAAAAAATTAAAAATGGAACTCCCATTTGACCCACTGATCCCACTTCTAGGAATATATCCCAAGAAACTAGAAACACCAATCAGAAAGGATATATGCACACCTATGTTCATAGCATCACAATTCACCATAGCTAAGATTTGGAATCAGCCTACTTAGCAGATGAGTGGATTAACAAACTGTGGTACATCTACACAATGGAATACTATGCTGTGGTAAAAAGAAGGAATTCTTATCATTTGCAACAGCATGGATGTAACAGGGAGCATTATGCTAAGCGAAATAAGCCAGTCAGAGAAAGATAAATATCACATGATCTCACTCATGTGGAATATAATGAACAACATAAACTGATGAACAAAAACAGATCCAGAGACAGAGAAGCATCGATCAGACCATCAAACCTCAGAGGGAAGGTAGAGGAGGGTGGAGAGAAGGGGGAGAGATCAATCAAATGACTTGTATGCATGCATATAAGCCTAACCAATATACACAGACACAAGGGGGTGAGGGTATGAGTAGAGGGTGGGGGGGAAATGGGGGGATGAGGACACATATGTAATACCTTAATCAATAAAAAAATAAAGTTATAATTTTTCTATTGAAACATTTAAAATATGCTTGCAAAGAAATATAAGTAACAAAATAAACATGATGATGCTTCTCCTTCCTTCCTTCTATTCTCCTTTGATTCTTATTAATTTCTTTCCTCTCCAATTCTGGTATCTTCATGAATGTGAACTGATGATGAAGTAAAAGCTAATATAATAAAGAAGTTTGTAAGATATCTCTAGCCACAAAGTACTTTAGCAGAAACATGTGGCTGTTGGTCTATTACAACTCGTTTACAATGTTTATGAAATTGAAATGAAAGAACTAAATGCCCCTGATTGCATAATTAGAATACAATAATTAGAACAAGACAATGTTGACATGTTTGTGTTCAAAACCTTAAGATGAGTAGGCAAAAATGATTTTTGTTTTGTTTCATGTTATGCTGCAAAATAGCCTTCAGGGTGTGGGAGGTGACAGAGAAAGAAAAAGACAACACTTTCAACTATGAAAGTGTAAGAATACAACTGGCATAGGGACAACAGAAGAGAGTCTTCTCTATGAATAAACTCATTAATTTGATTGAAAAATATAACCTCCAGAGAGCAAAAGAGATTTACTGATACTTCTACAGAGACATACAGATAAGCAGAGCAAGTTCCATCGACTTTTGTGGTAATTACGGTTAGGACATGCAGGGGGAAACTGAAACCTTTGTGATGGCAAAAGAAAAAAATGAAATCAAGTCAGTGAGGAGGCCAACTGAAGTTATGTTCTGGTTTCTATCAGCAGGAGGAGGGATATAAATAGTGTCTTGGTGAAAATAGAAGCTATCACATGGGAAATAATTGTGAATTACCATCAACACTTTGGAGAGAAGAATTTGTCCAACAAATCTGACTCATCTTTTTTTTTTTTTTAAATGTCTGTTCCA
Source organism: Myotis nattereri (assembly GCF_964212035.1). Lineage (NCBI taxonomy): Eukaryota > Metazoa > Chordata > Mammalia > Chiroptera > Vespertilionidae > Myotis > Myotis nattereri. Next base: position 24,127,404 of record NC_138078.1, on the reverse strand, counting down.
ATCTTGAAATGAGATAACATATGTGAGAATGATTAGAGCACAGTGAGGTACTGAACAAATGGGTGGGTTGTTTTGTCCTGGGGAAGTGACAAACATATTGCATATGTGAATATATGAATGAGTGGATGAACAAATGTATTAATTTCCTTAGGTTGTTCCTCAAATGAATTTGTCGAAATAAACATTTTAACAATATAATCTCAAACTCTTACTTTTGATTTTATATTATAGTTTAATTCATGTTTTAATTTTTCCAATGATGTTAAAAATAGAATTGCTTGTAGATTAAGATGCTTCAAGGACCAGCAACAGCAACATCACCCGAGGATTTGTTGAAAATGCACAATCTTGGTCTTCACTCTTATCTACAGAATCAGAATCTGCAATTTAATAAGAGCCCAGCTGATTGCTAAAAGCACATTAAAGTTTCAGAAGCACTGATATAGTTGACATAATTATATTAAAATTATAAATCCATACTCCTTTGTAGAGCCCTATTTTCAATATCTTCTTTCTCTATTTTTCTATCCACTGAGATGGGCCAAACATTTTAACTGCTTTCTTAGAAGCTCCAAAGATGGTGCTAGTGATGTCTCATTCAGTCCTCAAATGTTGATGTAATCTCTCATGGGTGATTAATGGGATAGCAAGATTGTTATGCAAGAATATATAATAGAGACAATATGAGAGTACTGACAATTAATTACTGACCTAATAAGCAGTGCTTATTAACCTATAGAAATTTGATCAGGTTCAAATGGGTATGGTTGGCCATGACAGTTTTTTTTTCCTGTAAATACGCACTAAGCATGTGGGCACTCTGTTCCAATAATATAAAATATATGACTCATAGCTTAAATTATAAACAGAAAAGCCAAATTTCCATGATTCATAGAAATGAGAGTAGTAAGTAGCATTTCTTTTGGAACTGTGCCTTTTCACAAAGGTAAATAATGATAGTTACAAAATTAAGTTTAATAATGCATTCATCCTTCTAACAGTTCTTCTCTACTATGTTCCCAGTACTGTTTTAGATACCAGGAAAATAATCGTGAACAGACTAACTCCCTCTCTTATTGAACTTGCATTCTGAGTCGGGCGTGGAGGGGAGACAGACATGTATATCATCAGATGACATTAAATGATAAAAAGGCAGGGAATAGATTTAGAAAAGCAAATGTGTGTATTATTGTGGTTAGCAAAGGCCTCTCTGAAGGAGAGTCCTAAATGAAGAGAGAAAACAGCCATGCATGTAGTTGTGGCAAGGGATAGCAAATACGAAGGTCCTGAGGTGGGAAAGATCCAAAAACTGCTACTTTCATATTTGAGAAACAGTGTGACCAATCTGACAAGAGGTAAGATAATGACATTTGAATTTATGACTAAAAAATGATTCAAATAAAATTAATAGGCTGGTTTAATGGGAGCATATTTAATAAAAGTTGACATTTTTATAATCTTAATTCTGATATTTCTGACTGGGAAAATGGTTGCATTTTTACTATGTCTTCCTATGTTTGATTGATCATTAAGTGATGCCATTTATTCATTCAAGAAATATTTACCATGTTTGAGTCTAGTACAGGGGTGGGCAAACTTTTTGACTCGAGGGTCACAATGGGTTCTTAAACTGGACCGGAGGGCCGGAACAAAAGCATGGATGGAGTGTTTGTGTGAACTAATATAAATTCAAAGTAAACATCATTACATAAAAGGGTACGGTCTTTTTTTGTTTTGTTTTTTAGTTTTATTCATTTTAAATGGGCCGGATCCGGCCCGCAGGCTGTAGTTTGCCCACAGCTGGTCTAGTATGTGCCAGAAACTGTGCCAGAGGTCATATAATGACATAATGAAGTTGAGAGTGAGCTTTTATTGCCATATGAATGAATATACATTTCAGAGTGTCAACAGTCCGCATTCATACTAGAAACAATTTAAACAGTCTTCCAATCACTATATTTAATAGTTGTCCTTGGTTTGTGATGACCTCTGTGAGTTTCTTTATCTGCTTTATAAGTATTTAGTCAGAAAGACTGAATTGAGGGTTAACATAATGTATTGAATCTTTTGCATCCACCTATGCAGCTTCTTTATTATGTTACTACTAGAGGCCTGGTGCATGAAATATGTGCATGGGGGGGGGGGGCGCCCCTCAGCCTGGCCTGCACCCTCTTGCAATCTAGGACCTCTCAGGGAATGTCTGACTGCTGGTTTAGGCCCAATCCCACTTAAACCGGCAGTCTAACATCCCTCTCGAAATCCAGGACTGCTGTCTCCTAACCCCTCACCTGCCTGCCTGCCTGATCACCCCTAACTACTCTGCCTGCATTCCTGATCGCCCCTAACCACCTCTGCCTGCCTGCCTGCCTGCCTGATCACCCCTAACCACTTGCCTGCCTGCCTGATTGCCCCTAACCACTCGCCTGCCTGCTTGATTGCCCCTAGTTTCTCGCCTGCCTGCCTGATCGCCCCTATCCACCTCAGCCTCAGCCCCCGCTGCCACAGCTTCGTCAGGAAGGACGTCTGGAAGGTCGTTCAGCTGTCCAGTCTAATTAGCACATTATGCTTTTATTATTATAGATTACTATTTTGAATTTATACTTTCAAAATTCAAATTATTTGCATTTTTAACTTTAATCTTTTGCTGGATAGTTGAAGAATGTCATAATTAAATTGTTGAGCTGCATGGATGGAAGGATAAAATAAATCAGGGTTTTGAAAACAATGGCATATATTTATTTCACAGAAACCTTTTTCATAACAATAATATTTCTCACGTTCCATTCAGTGGACAAATAAACATTAATAGACATTTAATTTTGTGGTAAGGTTGAAAATTGCCTTTCATTTCTAGTTGTTGGGAGGGGAACTTTGCAGGTCAGTTCTTTCTAAAGTATTCGTTATGAGGTTGTGGACTAAAATGGGGCTTCCAAGACCAGGTTACCGGGTGTAATATAATGGTATCAGAATCAGTGGGAACTTTTGAAAAATGAACATTACCTGTTGTCTTTGGTTTCACCCCTAGCCCAAGATATCAGTATACCAATTGGTGGGAGTGGATCATGCTGTAGAGAAGAGGATGGATACATTCATTTTAAGGGGAAAAACTTTAAAATTTGTTTTTAATTTATAGAGGGTGTTTATTAAAGTTGGGGACAGTTGCCGGAACTGGTTTGGCTCAGTGGATGGAGCGTCGGCCTGCGGACTGAAGGGTCCTCGGTTCGATTCCGGTCAGGGGCATGTACCTGGGTTGCGGGCACATCCCCAGTGGGAGATGTGCAGGAGGTGGCTCATCGATGTTTCTCTCTCATCGATGTTTCTGGCTCTCTGTCTCTCTCCCTTCCTCTCTGTGGAAAATCAATAAAAATATATTTTTTAAAAAAATAAATAAAGTTGGGGACAGTGAAACAAGGAAAGGCCTAGTATAGAAGAAGCAATGGGAGAGAGACTAGGCAGGGAAATGAGCCTAGGCTGGGCTGCTTTGGCTCACTAAGAGGTCAGAGAAAAGGAGGCCTTGGAGACAGGTTCAGGGAGTTAGCCTGAGATGAGCTGCTTCTGCCCATTGCTCCCTGGTTGCAAGCCTTGTGCAGTCTTCTAGAGTTTAGGTCAGGGGTGGGCAACCTTTTTGTGAGTGCGCGCCAAAACCAGCAAAATCTCTTACTCAAAATTCTTCTGCGTGCCAACCCTAATTTTTTGAGAACATGTTACGCCTACTTGATATCTCTTAAGGTGTACGTATGTGAAGAACCTTGAAGAAATAATAAAATTCATTCGAGCGACAAAAGCACAGTATATGATGATGAAAACTACATTTATTTTTTAATGTATACATGTACACTGATAGTCCGACAAAAAACTTTATGACCCCGTTTGATATTATCAGTGGGACTTTTGCTGCTGCATCACTGATGACAGAGATTTTACACCAGGTTTATATTTTGTGACCTTCAGAGATATGCACGAGCTACTACTTTCATCCGTCAGGCTACTCCTATTATGAGACTTAACAAAATTCATCACTGAGAACAAAGATTCACAAGCGTGTGTGGATGAAACCAAAACACTGGTCGGATCCAAGAAGGCAGGGAGAGTTAAGGCAGAGGCATAGAAATTGCTCTTCCCCTCTCTCGTCAATCCATGTCTATGGTCTTTAAGATAACTTGTTATGTAAAGTTACTTATTTATCTAAGATGCACCTACACTGAATTTATCTGAAAAATAAAAAAGTCGATACTAAGAAAAAAATTGTAAATGGAAGATTATAAGAGAGGGGGGTTTCGCGTACCAGCAAAAGTTACTGGCGTGTCATGTTTGGCATGCGTGCCAGGGGTTGCCCACCTCTGGTTTAGTAGATGCATGCCTTTGGGGAAAGAAGAGGGGAGGAAAAGATATGGGAGTGCTCTTCTGTGGGAGAGCACATTCTGGGACCTTTGTTAGAGGGGTTTTAAAAGGTGGGAGTTTTGGGGAGGTTTTAGGGGAGGATCTCAATAGAATATTCATGTTTTATGCTGATGTGCTAAAATGAGATTTATTCCCTTAACTTCACCTGTCCTCGGGTGTGGTTTGCACAAATGTCACTAATTGGAATTCTATTCTCTACTGGAATCTCCCTGAGTAGGGTGATTTAAGGTATTTATTCTCTGGTTGGGGTGAAGTATGAACCATTTGTTCTTAAGTATGCTTAGTTATCAAAGATAGGATTTTACAATTTACTAGATGGCTGTAAACTTCTTGGCCATTTAACTATCTGTCTCAGTTTCCCTATTCCACTTGTCCTGGCTTATTCCCCCCTCTGAGACTTCCATTCCTGACATTATTTAGGGGTGATGAGGAAGGATGTTCTGTCTTCAGTAACTGCTTCCTGCTGACAAGGGTCATGGTCCCTGCTTGCATAGCGTCTCGCCCTGTCTGATCAAAGAGAGACAAGGGAATGGAATTTGAGACTGGAACAGAGAGGCTGTTAGCTGATTTTTCCAAAGTAGGGATGGGCCAGAATTCCTGAAGTATCATCATCTTGATATGGAATTGTTGTATCCTAGAGGTGACAAATTTGACAAGAAGTTAAAAAGGCATGGCATAAAAATGTGAAGGAGAATTATAATAACTAAAGGTCTGAGGAAAGATAAGAACCATGTGATAGAGGGTGGGACAGACTTTATAGTGCCCCAGATTAAGTTGGTGGAGGGGCTTCTCTGGATGAAGGTGTGTCACCTGCCTGAAGCACTTTGTTTACTTAATTCAAATTAGGCTAAGGGATACATTCTAAGATCTCCCTTCTGAAGCAGCTTCTTTCCACCTGAATCTCCTGGGCAAGAAAGAGGAAGCAGTTTCAAAGTGGAAGAACCTTGGTCCCTTTAATCTCTCCTTTTAAATAATAAAGGTTGACATTCTGGAAGCAGAGTTGATAGATTGCTTCATATTTCATTGACTCAATTAAGTAATCATGAAAATAAGTCAGTTCAGTTAAATTATTGAGTCTCACTTCAGGAGACAGTGATGCAGATGGGCTTCCAGAGTGAGACCTATATTGTATATGCAAAGCAATTAGGTAAATACGGTGCATGTCTATGAGAACAGAGAAACCCCAGAAAGGTTAATGAACACAGAAAATTATAAACTATTTTTTGAGTTTGTAAAACTGTCAGTTTAGGAGACTTTCAGATGCAAGTATTTTGCTGGAATGAAATCAAGTAGTGACAATCTGATAAATTCTCTTTGCCTTGAGTTTAAATATCTCTGGTGATGTCATTGGCTGCTCAAGTAAATTCTCTATAGATTATAGTCCATCAGTAGTTCTCAATAATTCAAATCAAAGGATGGTAGAAAAATGAAACATTCGTTTGGAAGAAAATTAGAAAAATCAGGATCCAATTCAGTTTATAGGTGAAAACTAAAAATTGGAAGAGTTAACTGAATTAGAGCCTAATATCCATAACTATGTATTATAGATTCTGTCAAAACATAATTTTTCCCTAAAATCATCCTTATTTTTTTTTAATTCTCACTCAAGTATATTTTTTCCATTGATTTTTAGAGAGAGGGAGGGGGAGAAAGAGAGAGAGAGCGAAACATTGATGTGAGAGACATCAATTAGTTGCCTCCTGTATGCATGTCCTGACCTGGGCCGGGGAACAAATCTTCAACCTAGATATGTGTCCTTGACCGGGAATGGAACCTGTAACCCTTTGGTGCACAGACTGATACACTGACCACTGAATACAACCAGCCAGAGCTAACACCTCATTTTTATCAAAGATAGCCAAATCAAGACTATTTACTGCATTAAGTCCAGTTTCAATTTGGCCACAACAAGAATGGTAATTGATTATATAGGCTTTTCAAAATCTGCTTTGCTGGAATCTCATAAGGAATCTCCAGATTGAGTTTAATAGCCCACAGGGTGAAGAAGCCAAGCCACACAGTTGCCACCAGACTTTTCCTGCAATACCTATATATTTGGGTGGATTCCTTAAGTTTGAGGTTCCCAAAATGTCTTGAGGTTCTTTCTTTGCCATCTCCCAGGAAACCATACTTTATTCTTTTTCTGGGAAGACTGCCAGAACCATATGAATAAGCCAGATACTAGGCTGTTTCCCCAAGGGGCTCTTATTGAATTTAAAGTAAAGCTTTTTGGTGGCATCCAAAGTCTAGGCATGTGTCTCTCCATCATGATATTCCAGTCAAAGTCTTGGTTAATAAAACCACAATTGGAAACTTGTTTTATGTGTCCTCCTTATCAGCATTATAAGATCAGTGTTCAGTATACTATGGTTTCCAAAAATGCTTTAAATGTGCCTTCATACAGAATATTTACCTTAAAAATAGGTATTAATACTTCTCATTTGAGTCTCAAATTTGTGTTGAATTAATGGATTAAATAACCTCAATGTTAATTTTCATCCTTACCATGAAGTAGCCAGATCTTATCCCATGTCCCTGATGCTGAATTCTAATAGAGAAGGTGTAAGAACTTGATTCTAGGGCACATAGTCAGGCTGCAAACCCAAGCCTTTGGACTTTAAATTCATTACCCAGCCCATTATTATGTACATCTTTGAGAAAACATTATTTAACTTATCTATTTATACATAACATATGATTCTCAAACTTAGTTGCTGAACACATAATTTATCATTACATCATGATTTTGTAGATGAGGAATATGGGCAGGGTTGTTGTTCTGTGATTTCATATGGCTGGGGTCACTCATTTGACTGTACTCAGCAGAAAGCTCAACTTGTAAGATAGCAGTTTAATCTTTCTGAGTCACTTTCAGCATGGACTCTCCTAATTCAGTAGTTGAGGCTGGCCTTCCTCACATCATGGCAGCTGGGTTCTGAGAGAGAGAGAGTCTAAATGCTGCCTGCTATCTTATAGCCTCCAAATACAACTGGTGCATTGTCATATTCTATTGGTTAAAACCAATCGCTAGGGCAGTTCATATTCACAAGGATGGGAAATAGACTCCATCTCTTGATGGGAAGAGTGACAAAGAATCTGTGGCTATCTTGAATCACCCCACATATTAAAATAATGGAAATATAAACAAATGAATACCAAGATACGTTTACTAGCTCAATTTCCAAAGATGGCTCTCACTTCACTTAGCTATGTTCATGTTGAGTTAGCTATATAAAACTTTCTAAAAACTGGGATGTGTGAACTGCAATAAATCAGAGACAGAGTAACATCATAGATGGTTGATTGTGGAGTCTACTTACCTTCTTAATGTCCAAAAGATGCCAAACAATGTGAATACACCATAAAGTATTAATGTCAACACTGTTACCTAGTTATGAATTTAATAATAGTAAGTAAAGTTGATTTTATAGAGGTAATAATAATAAACATCTTTCAAATTTTCAGTTTACATAAAGTTCTAATGGATCTTCAGAATCAGCAACTAAAAGAGTTAAATGATTGGCTTACAAAAACAGAAGAGAGAACAAGGAAAATGGAGACAGAGCCTCTTGGACCTGATCTTGAGGACCTGAAACGCCAAGTACAACAACATAAGGTTAGCATATGTTATGCTATTTACTTTCTACTAGAAAAGTAACTCTTTATGTATAGGTATATCAGATACACATGTATATACATTGTTTTTTACAGATAGGAAAGAATTAAAACTTCAATCAAGAAGAGTTTTAAAATAATTTGTGTCTAATATTTTTTGAAATATTTATTTTTCAAATACAATAGAACTTGTTTTTTCATATTTGAGAAGAAAATTAAAGCATATTCCTGGAAGAGAACTATGTGTGTATATAATTTCCTGGCAGAGAGTCTCTGAAGGGATTACCTGCAATGCAAATTTAAGTAATAAGACAATGTGTTTTTTTGTTTTCTTTTTTAACATTTTTCCCCTTCAATTTATAATTTCTTGGAGCAGGCCAAGTTTGATGAAAAAGTCAACATTTATAACATTGCTTTCCTATAAAACACAACATCTAATATGTCTTGCTTATCTTTCTTCAGTTTATTTGTAGATTTTCAACTGTGCTCCCTGCTTGCCAAAAATAACTTATTGTTTCTGTGATTAGGATTTCTATAAGAATGTTTATGATCTGAAATTTTGAGGGGGCTTCTTCTATAATCATTAACTCTGGGCCTTGTCCAGTCTATCAGGACACACACATACAGAAAAACCTTCATGACTGGCCCAGGATTTGGTTTATAAGGTTTAGCAAAAAAAGATATGAGAAAGTGTGGTTACATTTGAATTTCAGACAAACAATAAAGATGTTTTTAGTTATGTATGTGTCAAATTATTCTTTATTTAAAATTCAAAATTTACTGGGCATCCTGAATTTTATCTGACTTTACTCGTGATCTGTGTTTCTTAGATTTATGGCTTTTAAGGGAAATATCTTCTATTTCAACTCAAACCTCCTAAGTCTGTATTTCACCCAACTTCATTCTCTCCTTTTATAACACTGTCAGAACTAGCTTCACAGTTCTTCTGTGCAGATAAAAGATACCTTTCTTTCCACGTCCCACACTCTTTTCTAATGAGCTTTGGGTTTCAATGACACATGAGACAGGCCCTTGCTAATACTGCCCCCAAAGCTGTTTATTGCCACAGAGGTTTAAGAGCAAGCAGTTTAAGGAGAGCTATAGCTCTGGTGATCCTCATCTATTACTCTAACAAGAAGAAAAGTATCAACTGTATTTTAATTTTTATTAAAATGGTGCTAGGAGAAGTTAACTTGTCGCATAAATTTTAATTGAGCATCTGATAAAGCAGTTAGATACAGTGCTAGATCTTGAATTGGGCCTCTTCTCCTGAGTGGACCCTGCATTCCTTTGGTAGACTCTGAGCCTGTAGTTTTCCCTTTAGGCTTCACTGGCAGTTGCATGCAGACAATTTCTGTATACACCAGTGGCTTCTCGTAGGGCACTTGCTGGCTGTGGGAGAGTCTCAGCCAGTTTGAGGCTGGGCAGGAAATGGAATTAGTGTTGTCAGAGCTGCTGTTAACAACAAGAGATGGGAGATGATGGATAAACACCTCAGAATCATTGCCAAAGTCCCTTTCAGTTCCCACAATCCCTCAGAAATATCCCAGCAAGACTGGACCCCAGATGTTCATGAGGTAACATGTCTCACATTCCCAACCTTTCATATTGTCTCCTGAGATCACTTCCTGAATAAACTATTTGCACCTTAAGTCCTTGACTCAGCACCTGTTTAGGGAGGAACCTATGACAGTCTTCCCATTCTGGAAGCCGTTATACTATCCCAGCCTTACCACTAACTAAAAGTGTGCTGTTTAGAAATGACTTAATCTCTCAGGCTCTCCATCTCTTCACTTTGGAAATAAAAGTGAGGCAGTTGGTTTCTAGTGTTTCTTCCAGTCATAACTTTAATGTTTCCATTAGTTTGGGACTGTGAGGCATTTCAGGAAAAGGCCGGATGAAGGGCAGTATCATTGAATACCAGGGGGAAGGATATTGGCACTGAATGCCTGGAGTCTAAGAATGAAACTAGTAAGAAAGACCCCAAAAGAGACATGGCAGACGAATGGCATGACTTAGGGCAACTATGGGGAAAAGTCTTAGCTTGAAATTGAACAGACTCTATTAAGGTTAGGCCATCCAGGCTCTTCAAATCTGACAGTTACTTGAAATGATTTGTACTTTCCTCTGGAAGGTATAAAATGAATGGAATGGACAGTATTTGGCTAATACTGTCATAAAATTGGAATAGTTTATATTATTTGAAAATTTGCCATTTCTGATTAATATGAAATTGCTTTGAAGAGAATAATTTGAAACAATGATATGCAAGTTCTTTGTATAATCTTGTACATCCAGTACTTATTCATTTAAGAGCATAAAAGGAAGCAGAAGGAATGGGTTTGCTGGTTCAGAAAGTGGGGCCAACTTTCACCTTTAACTATTTAAACCCACTTCGGGATTATTTTTCATAAAATTAAGACAAGGAAAAGACACAGTCAAGAGAAAGCCTGCCAATTGATAATACTCTTTGTGTTACTTGAATTAATTATAGTGAGAAGAAAATGATTTAGCAATTTCAAACAATTTATAAAGGAATTAAATGTATTTAAATGTGAAATATGTATAGTTTCTTAAAGTTCACACTATAAGTAGTGAACTTTTTGTTAGTCTTGCCATGATTTATAAAACAAGATAAATTTTCTTTCTTTAGGTAACTGAGTTTAATATACAGCCTTATTAAAATAGATATTGATCCACTTTGCAGCTTTTATTCCCAAGAATTTTAAGTGAATAAAAATAAGAAAATGTCTCCTTCTGTCAACAAAATGAATCAGTAACTTTGGAGTAGTCAAAAAAGCCACCCCACTCTGCTTCATGACCACACTTCTCACTTAATATAGCAGTTAGGGTGTTCTTATAGCTTTGTGTAGTTCGATATTAATCCTTGCATCATCCCCATTTTTTCCCTACAAGATGATTACAGATGACAAAAATAAATAAAAAATACAAGTTTTGTTGCTGGAAAAAAATTAAATTCTGCTCAGATAAGAGGGTTCACATGGGTGTGTTCTCTCTCTCTCTCTCTCTCTCTCTCTCTCTCTCTCTCTCTCTCTCAATAAAAATGTTTGCAAAGCTCAGAAGTATACCATGAACATTACAGATATGCTTCTCTATGTTTTGTGATAAGATCCTTTGCTATCTTAATGTCAACAGCATTTTATTCTAAGGCAGGCTAGAAATTGAACCACTGGGAAATGCCATGAAGATAAATCACTTTTACTGAGTTTGCCAATTAGGCAAGGTAAAGCAATCAATCCTATATTGGTAGTTACTATTAAATCTAGTCAAACTGATAACTCTGGGTAACTGGAAAAAGTTCCAATTTTCTGACAAATTTGCAAGAAACCATTCATTCTTCATAGCTGTTGCTTTGGGGACAGAATGTAAAGCTTTACCTAGATATGAGTCACTCAATAGTGATTCTGTGGAGAGTGAACAAATTGAGCCTCTTGTTCCCCTTGTGAAAGAACATGTCAGAAATAATTGGTTGGTTATTTCTGTCTTAAAAGACAGACTTTATTAGTTATGTTGATAAGAAATGAAAGTATTTCCCTTGAAGTGACAATATTATTGAGCAAAAGTCTATTGTGGGCTTGAACATTCATTAATGAAAATGAAGTTTGCTATTTTGGAGGGTATTTTAATAAAAAAATATTTGACAGAGGAATTGTTTGTCTCATATAACAGTCTGACAGAATTGATGTTTAAAGCTTAGTTTACTAGCTATGTTTCCAGTTCTTTTGAGAGAAGTAGATTTTTTAATTAGCTCCATTAGCTTAATAACAGCATCAGCAAAGTCCTTACCATATAGGCTATTAGAATTTTCAGACATAAATGAACATGTGCACTATATTCTGACTTCAGTTGATGGTCTATGTTAAATACTGATTAATACAAAGTAAATTACTTCATAGACGTTCAGTCACCTATCCTTGCCTTGAAGTTTAGTTAATCTCAAAGATTTGGGTTGCTAAGACTAAAATATCCTCTTCTGCTGACTTTTAAAATGATCTAGATTTTTGTGTAATGGGGAGAGTTTAGATGTAATCCTGCTAAAAGATTTGACATTTCATTTAAATCCATTGCATTCTATTCTACATCACTGAACAAATTATTATAAAAGCACAGTGGGGCTTTGAAGAATACAGAGTTCTACCATATATGGAATCTTCTTCAAGAAGCTCAGATTCTAAGGCATTCAATAAAGACACAAAACACAAGTGATCATTATACAATGCAGAATATAGTAAATGGCTTGAGAATGTGTTGAAAGTAATGATTTCTTTGGACAAAGGAAATGAGGTGAGGAAATGTTGTTATATCATTTGCCTAAGTCGTGTGTTGCACTATGCTTAGTGATAGAGATCCACAGCCTCATCATGGAGGGTCTTGAACTCAGGATTCATGCATTTGAAGTTACTCTGTAATAGGGGCCCGTTACTGGTAAGAAATTAAATTGAAGAGAGTGGCGATTTGGGAAAATTTATCTTAATCTTTAGGAAGATATATCTTGTAAAATAAATAAGAACACAGATGAACAGGAGACCAGAAGACATGTTAGGAAGATATCATAAAAAGTACGTAGATCCTGAATGAAGGCAGTGTTACTGAAAATTGTTGATGAGTATAAGGCACATTTTATAAATCAACAGCAGAACCAACAGGACTAGATTTAGAGCATGAACAAGGAGCTCAAAGTAGTAGACTCTGACACTGGGCAACTGGGAGGCTAAAGTTGGGTTTTAAAAATATAGGCAAAACTCATTTATGACAAATCCATAGCTAACATCGTACTGAATAGAGTAAAACTAAAATAATTTCTCTTAAGATCAGGAATAAGACAGGGATGTCCACTTTCCCCATTCTTTCAACAGTACTAGAAATCTTAGCCACAGCAATCAGACAAGAAGAAATAAAAGGCATCCAAATTGGAAAGGAAGAAATAAAACTCATTATTTGCAAATGACATGATACCATATATAGAGAACCCAAATATTCCACAAAAAAACTACTAGAACTAATAAATTCAGTAAAATAGCAGTATACAAAATAAATATCCAAAAATTGGTTGCATTTTTATACACCAATAATGCAGTATCAGAAAGGGAAAATAAGAAAACAATCCCATTTACAATTGCATTACAAAATACCTAGGAATAATTTAACCAAGGAAGTAAAAGGCATGTGCTCAGAAAATTATAAGAAACTGAGGAAAGAAATTGAAAAAGATACAAATAAATAGAAGCATATATCATGCTCATGGATAGGAAGAATTAACATTGTTAAAATGTCCATATTACCCAAAGCAATCTATAGATTCAATGTAATTGATATAAAAATACCAATGATATATTTCACAGAACTAGAAATTTTAAGTCAATAATTCTAATAATTACAATCATCATTTTAATAATTATCGTAATACAAAAATATATATGTAACAACAAAAGACCCTGAAGAGCCATAGAAATCTTGAGAAAGATGGGCAAAGTTGAAGGAATCACACCAGCTGATATCAATACAAGGCCATAATAATCAAAACAGCATGGTACTAGCATAAAAACAAACAGAATAGAGAGCCCAGAAATAAACCCACACCTATATGGACAATTAATGTTTGATAAAGGAGGCAAGAACATAACAATGGAGTAAAGGCAGTCTCTTCAGTAAATGGTGTTCAGAAAACTTGGACAGATATATCCAAAAAAATGAAACTAGATCACCAACTTTCACCATCCATATATAAGGATAAACTCAACATGGATTAAAGACTTAAATGTAAGACTTAAAACCATAAAACTCCTAGAAGAAAGTGTAGGCAGCAATATATATATATATATATATATATATATATATATATATATATATATATATACTAGGGGCCCTGTGCAAGAAATTCGTGCACTGGGTGTGTGTGGGGGGAGTGTCCCTCAGCCCAGCCTGCCCCCTCTCACATACTGGGAGCCCTCAGGCGTTGACCCCCATCACCCTCCGATCGCCTGATCGGCCCCTTGCCCAGGCCTGACGCCTCCGCCAGAGGTGTCAGGCTTGGACAGCGGACCCCCATCTCCCCCCGATCACTGGCTCTGGCCCCTGCCCAGGCCTGAGGCCTCTGGCCCAGGAATCATGCCTGGGCAGGGGACCCCCATCTCCCTCTGATCGCTTGCTCCACCCCCCGCCCAAGCCTGACGCCTCTGACCCAGGCTTCAGGCCTGGGCAAGGGGACCATCATATGCCCCCAATCCCAGGCTCCGCCCCCCACCCAGGCCTGATGCCTCGGCCAGAGGAGTTGACCCTCATCACCCTCTGATCACCAATCACCGGATCGGCCCCTTGACCAGGCCTGAGGCCTCCGGCAGAGGTGTCAGGCCTGGGCAGGGGACTCCCAGCTCCCCGCAGTTGCAGGCTCCGCCCCTGCCCAGGCCTAACACCTCTGGCCTAGGCATCCGGCCCAGGCAGCGGGGACCTGCAGTGGCAGCGGGGGGCGCCACAATCGTGGGCTTCGCTTTAGGCCCAGGCAAGGGACCCCTAGCTCCTGGGACTGCCAGCTTCAACTGTGTCCAGCTCCCATCGCTGGCTCCACCCCTACTTCCTGCCATCACTGGCCAGGGCGGCAAAGGCGCCTGATTCTCCGATCAGGGCTGGGGGGCAGCTGCCCCCCAGCTCTTAGCTCCCCCCTGGGTTTCCGATCACTGTCAGTGGCAGGGGGCTTCTTCCTGCTTTCCCTTTCACCTCCCTGCATTGTGCCTACATATGCAAATTAACCGCCATCTTGTTGGCAGTTAATTTGCATATAGCCCTGATTAGCCAATGAAAACGGTATCGCCGTACGCCAATTACCATTTTTCTCTTTTATTAGTGTAGATATATATATATATATATATATATATATATAGAGAGAGAGAGAGAGAGAGAGAGAGAGAGAGAGAGAGAGAGAGAGTTTTTTTATATATCTCCTAGGGCAAGGGATACAAAAGAAAAAAAATAAACAAATGGCTCTACATCAAAGTAAAAAGTTTATTTTTTATACTTAATTATTTCTGTAATTCTTCTTTATTAGAATTTTCTGGCCTCCCAGGAGGGTAAAGTGTAAGACAAAGGATCCTTTCTCACTTATTGAGTTAGTAGCATGTAAAGTATTTATATTTTCTTGAACCAATAGCAATTAGTTTTGTTTCCTTGAACAGACAATGCATTAATAATGAAAATGAATTATATAAGTAGATAAACATAATGAATTTTAGGGGAAAATTCTTCACAAGAAAGTTACAAAAGATATGATAATGTGAATTTCAAGATAATTATTTTTCTTAAAAAATACATTCATGTGTCTTATATAACAAAATATATGGCTATACATCCAATCTCATGTTAAAAGTAAGGGTTAATATGGCACTGTGTCTCTTTCTAAAAGATATAACATTGTGAACTATAGTATGCTGTTATTTTATGTTTAATATTTCTGTTGTGAACAGAATGATTTCTAATGATAAAATTTGAAGTACTCTCTTATTTAACAGAACTAATTTTTTAAGAGATAATTTATACATATTAACATTTTATATTCCATTAACAATTAAAGATCTAGGTCATAGCTACCGAGAATGGGAAAACTACTAAATCAGGCATTTTTACATGATATTCTGTAGTTTCTGCACACTAAGAATATTTAGTAATTAAAAGATATGTAATATGATTATCAAAGGTATTGGGAATAAATACTGATTCCCAGAGGGGCTATTTCCATGGATTCCAGTGTAGGAATGGAATGATAAGTTGATGCTGTCAGAAATGGAAGAAAATAAGCATTTCCCATCATCTACCTCCCAACTCTCCTAAACACTGTGTTGGCTGATTCTAAAACATTATTTCATTTAACTCCAATACTGAACCTGTCTTGTAGGGATTTTAATCCCTAATTTTTGAGATAAATAAATAAGTTCAGAGACGTTAAGGAGTTGCCCAAAGTGACTTGAATATTATTGATAGACTTGGGCTTTGAACCCAGATTCTTTCCCTCTATTTACAGATTCCAGTGAAGCTTGCCTCTAGCAGAGATACTAGAGGCTGGAGCAGATGTACAGAGTAGCAAAGAGACTAGGAAAATGTTGCACTTGGTTCCCCAGACTTGGGAATACCTAAATAGATGGGACAGAGAGACAGAATGTATTTAAGTCTTCAAACTCAGAGTCAGCATTGGGGAAAGAGAGCACACAGATGATGGCTGTGTATGAAATGCTCAGAATCAAAATTCTTAAGGGAATTATTTTTCAACATTTATCCTGTAGCTCTTTCTTTAAAATTAGGGGAAAAGAGGGACTAGAGAAGGAACATAGAAGAAAATAAGCTTATGATGGGAAGGGTGATAATGTTTGAGGAGGAGAATAATCAGTAGGATTCACTATCACATCTTTATACTATTAGCTAATTACTGCATATGACTTTCTGTGCTGTACCTGAAACCCTCACCGCAACCCTCTCTCCCAGTAAGCCTGTTCTCTTCTTTTTCAGCAAGTATTATCAGGCTAAAGGAATTTTGTAATTATTTATTAGATTTTCTTGGTGTTCACTGTTAAGTTCTGATTTCAATGGTGTAGCTATACATGGAATGCATGGATGCATGCATTCATGGAGTGTAGAGGGAAGAGGAAAGGCAGAATTGAGGTCTATTATTTAGTGACTAGGGGCCCAGTGCAGTATTCCTGCACCTTTGATAGGCACAGGGGTGGGTCTCCACCCATCCTCCACACCCCCACCTGGCCCCTCCCATAGTAGCCCCTGGTCCCCTCTCTGCCAGCAGCCCTGCTCCCACCACCACCACTCCCACTCACTGATGGCACCGGCCCAGCTCTCATTCCTTTGCTGTACTTATGCTGATTAGAGGATAGTGGTTAGTATGAATTAGATGAGGGTAAATTAGATGAATATTGGATTCTTGCAATATGGTTTAAATTGTTTGTTCTGAATGTGCCTCAATATGAGTTCTTAGAGCTTACTAGCTGTTAATATTCATTGAGGTCATACTGTGTGCCAGGTAAAGTGCTAACCAGTTGTAGCATATTCAGTCTTCCTAACCACCTGAAGAGATAGGTACCTTTACTATCACAGTTTGGAAAATTAGGAAGCTGAGGCTTGGTATGGTTGAAAATCTCCTCAAGGTCACAGAGCTGGTTAGCAATGCACACAGGAATCAGATCCAGGGAATCTGATTTCAGATCCCACATATTTATACATGAATATATTTTTGTCAGTCTACCATCCATACTCTGCCCTTTCTATTTATATTCTGAAAGGTGTAGGAGTACATTGTCCACTCTGTTCTAAAATAATTTTTCATTTTTATTAAGTCCACTTTCTGTGATTGGGAAGCATTAGGTGCTTTTAAAATCTTTCAAATGTCTTCATTGAAATGAACTTTAGGTCCCCCCACCTTTGGTAGTTCAGGAGTTAGCAGAAAAATAAACATTTATTTATTTTTAATTAAGAACAGTTTATTAATTGACTAATTGATGAATGGACTAACATAAAATAAATAAATAATTAGATAAAAAAGCAAAGAAGCACAAGCACACAAAACATGAAAATAACCACAAATATGTATAAAATTAAAATAATTATAATTTTTAAAATTTTGAGCTCTATGTTAATAAATATTTTAAAATGTAAACATTTATTTATGACAGAAAGATTAAAAAAATGGGTTCTGATATTAAGCCTAATATAACTTTGGATCATATTGAAGTAAGTGGGTCTAAAAATAAAAGCTCCTCTAGGAGAGCCTGTTGAGAAAGCTTATTTAAAATATTCAGCAAATTTACAACAAAATTACATACTATAAATAGACTCTCATGGGGAACTAGACAATATTGTGACCAGCAAGGCTTAGCAAAGTGAATATTGGACTTACAATCAAATGGCTAATCATTTCCAGATCATTTCATTCAGGGAAGCAGGGGGTAGAGAGCCTAACCTGTGCAGAGGTGCTGGAAAGAAGGAAGTAAGAATGTCTGTAAGAGCAGAGGTGAAGCAAAGAATACATTGCCTACCTTCCCATCATTTCCTAAGAAATTATAAAACTTTCTGATTTGGCCAGGACTCTTTTATATGAAAACTAGAGGCCCAGTGCACAAAATCATGTGAGACCCAGACCTGCTGTGTCAGCGGGACCCCAGACCCACCATGTGCGAGTAGCTTGCCACTGCGCTGTGAGCCCTGCCTCACCGCGAGAGCCGCAAGCCCCACACAAGCCCCTTGGTGCTGTGTGAGCCAGGAGCCCCACCACGCCACATGAGCCATGATCCCCGCCCCACCCCACTGCCATGAGTGGCTTGTGGGCCAGGGGGAGGGACCGAGAGGTGCTCCATGCACCTCCTGGTGACCAGTCATTTGGTCATTACAGCATTACGGCATTACAGCCACTGACCTTTTATAATGTAGACTAGAGGCCCATTGCAGGAAGATTCCTGCAAGAATAGGGCTTCCTTGGGCCGATCATGCTGCCAAGCCCTGCCGCCCAGGGCTGCACATAGGGGCCCGGATGGCAGCTCGCACTGGCCCACCCTGCCTGCAGTATGCAAATTAGCCACCATCTTTGTTGGCGGTTAATTTGCATATCACTCTGATTGGCTGATGGACGTAATGAGGATATGGTCAATTAGCATATTTGTCTTTTATTAGATAGGATAAAATTAGTTAATATCCAGATGTATTGAATTAGCTAATTGTTCATAAGTAGGGATTTTTTTTGTCCTGAGGTGGATTTTCAAAGATATTACTTTCCCAGATGTTGGACTTAGCCCATGTTCCCAGAAACTCTTCTGCTTTTTAAAAATTATTTGCAAATTTTATATTATATCCAACTTTTGTTCTCATTAGTCTTTCCTTTTGTGCACATTTATTTGACTAAGCTAAAAAATGACAAATTACTTAAACTTAACATTTTATTAAACACCTTTGTAATTATATTAATTGAAAGTAGTATGTGGGAGGCAGTAGATGGTTTTGGCATCCATGCAGAACCCATGATTTGTGTTGTTTCTAGGTTGTGTGTGTGTGTGTGTGTGTGTGTGTATGTGTGTGTACGTAGGACCTGCAAGTGTTGGTAATTTACTGTTGGTTAATCATTAAAGTACAAGGAATAATAAAATAAACTATGCACTTAGGCAACCACTGCCCTTTCCTGTTCCATGTTGCTGAGCATATACTATGGCAAGAGAAACATTGTATGCTATCCTATGTAGCTTACAGGAGACCCAACCTTTTTGGTGTTTTATTGTTGTTGTTAATCCTCACCCGAGGATATTTTTCCATTGATTTTCAGAGAGAGTGGGAGGGAGAGGGAGAGACAGAGAGAGAGAAACATTGATGTGAGAAAGACACATTGATTGGTTGCCTCCCCCACATGAGCCAAACCAGCTAGGGCTTGTTTGTGTGTGTTTTTTAGTCCACCTTTTGATTTAATTGTTGCTCTTCACCTCCTTTAAGCATTAAATTCAATAATTCCATAGTCTTGCATATTTTTATGCCTTTATTTTCCAGGCATTATTTTACAGTATAATAGCATAAGTCTGAAGTAAACACTGAAATGACTCTCTCTCCAATGGTTGTCTTAAGCCAGTTTTTAAAAAACCAACTTGACATGGGTCAGAGCAAGAAGATTTCATTTCCACTGATGTTGAAAGGAAATAGAAGAAAAGTAATTTTTAAATCATAAAATTGTGATTATGAACTAAGAGAACAGCAAATTTGGTCAGGTACTTTCACTAGAGGATAATTTATAAGAAATATAATTATTTACAGAGGTATAACAAAATCTAAGTTTTCATATCTAAGCATTTTTAATGTTAACTTTCACAATGTCCTTTTTTCTTATCATAAGGAAAAAAGATCATTAGTTAACATTAGAAAACAAACATTGCTGACATTTGTATCTAATATTGCTATAGAAATTTAAGAGCATGATAGATATTTTAAAAAACTGGTAAGTGTAGTAAATGCATTACTTTAATAAAAATAATGGAAAGAAATACATAATAAAATACCTAGTATGTGTATATGTGTGTGTAAATAATTAATATACTTTTAATAAAGAAAACATACTTTAACAGTATTACAGCATTTAACTTGAGTGCATTATCTTCTGATAGGCAAAAATTTTAGTGTACTTCTCTGGGGGTACATCTGTATTTGGCTCACATTTCAGGTTTAATTGGCAAATCAACTGTAAATCTCCATTGTATACAACTAGCTAAGAGAATTTCAAATCCATAAGAAGTAAATATTTAAATTTAATTTTAAAATGGCTTTATACAACTTTAATGTAATTTAAAAATTAGTAGTCTTGAGAATCCATGTTTTCTCAAAGAAGGAAACAGGAGGATATACTTTACCAGCAGTTCTCAACCTGTGGGTCACGAACAATGAAAATACATCCTGCATATCAGATATTTACATTACGATTCATAACATTATACCAATGATCATGACCCTTATTCATGGATACATAGGTTGGCAGAAAAATTTAACTTTCTAGACCCACCTTTTTATGTGTGGCATTTTTGCTGCTTTTAACAATCAGCCTTTAAAAAATAATGAACTGTGGACATTGACTATTTTATAGTGTTTTATCTTTTGTTGATACGGGGGATTAGCTAATACTGTGATATTCATTAATATTTATTTTCAGAGTTAGGGTCTGGGAAAAAGGAAATGATTATAACGTTGTAGTAGCTTCTGTCTTGCAGCTGTTGAGTGTGCTCAGAAAGGCCAGTTTAACCTTTTTTATTCTAATCCTTGATTAGGAGCAAAAGAAGGAATATAATTTAAATAAGTAGAAGAGAAAAGAGATACTGGAAATAACTTAAAATAGAGTTTATGCTAATCTACCCTGGAGCTATGCACTCTTTATGGTTTGCAGCCACTATGGGGAGCCTTTCCTATTCTTGGGTTTTGTTTGTTTGTTTCCCCCCCCCTCCCCCCACATTTCCCTCTACTCAATATAACTCCAGATAGTTCTTATGGATTTTTAAACTATCAGCTCACAACTAGCTTTAGTAGTTATTTTGCACTGCTGTAAAAGCATAAAATGTAAACCCTTGATCATTAGGGCAAGAATGCAATATCTGATTATAAAACAAAAAGATAAGCAAAACAAAATTAGAAATCCAAGTACTGGAGAAAACATATAATAAATTTAATCACATATGCTTTAAAATGACTCAATCTGAGTTTGACAATAAGCAATACATGGATCAAACAATACTTAAATTTCTTTACTAAAATACATTAAAACAGTAAAAATAACAATTTACATGTACAAATTGAACAGTATTGCATTATTTTCTGGTTGATTTTAATATATGTAATTATATGTACTCTCATACTTAAGTGATAGGAAAAAAAGAATTGGCCAAATTAAATATACCAACTTATGCTATATTGGCTACCAAATATCATTGTAATTATTATTTTTAAAATTCCTGGCTATCACATTTGAAATGTTCCTGATCCTGTCTTATATAATTCAGAAAACCTCAGACTCCACATGACTTTCAAGGACAACTCTGAATGTTAATGTTTCCATTTTTGTCCTCAGAGCAGAAAGAGTTTTATTAACCAGTGTAAGCGGTGGAATGTCAAAGGCTTGATCGACAGTATACACTCCACACACAAAATAGATGCATAGTCATTTTATTCTAAATTGCTTCACTTGAAAATGTAGCATGAAAATCTAGAGAGAGGGAGTAAAAGTAAGTGATTTTATACTGCTTTAAATTGTTCAGACCTGAAGAACAAAAGTCCTAGGATAAAAATGGTCATGTATTTGAGTTAGTGTTAAGCCAAACCTAGTAACTTTCCTTATACCTGCCATAGGGTTTGAATAAGTAAGCTAGTATGATAGATGCCAGGCATCATTGTTCATGAGTAGGGGCTGCAGGTTTTCCAGAAAGTAACAGGCCTTATGCCAAATTTGCTTCTCCATTTTTGTGTCATTCATATATATATATATATATATATATATATATATATATATATATATATATATGAATGTGTCATTCATATATATATATATATTCTAAGAAGCAAAATGGATGACTAGAAGTTTTGCATATTCTCTGGGATTTCCCAGTAATAATCAGTCTATCATGATAGGGTCTTGGGGAAACTGGACCTCCCATGCAGGATGTCTAGGTTCTAGAGCAACCTTCTCTGTTTACTTCTCTTCTGTTTACTGTTTATTTATCCCTCTGATTATCTCTGTTTATCTTTATAAAAAATCATACACTATGATTTTTATTTAAAACTTTTTCCTGTTAATCCAATTTATTGAGGTGATACTGGTTAACAAATTTATATAGCTTTCAGGTTCACAATTCTACAATACATCATCTGTTCACTATATTGTATGTTCAGCACCCCAGGTCAATTCTCCTTCTGTCACATATATCCCCCCTTTACCCTCTGCCACCTCCCCTCACCAACCTCCCCCTGGCAATCACTACACTGTTGTTGGTGTCTATGAGTTTTTTTTTTCTATTTTTTTACACTATGATTTTTTGAAGATAATAATACTGTTTTGTAGTTACCTGTCCTCATTAGTGATTATACTTTTTAAAAAGGTAAACCAGCCTATTGCTTTGTAATCCTTATGTAGTCAGGAAAGGAAAAACTTATCTGTGCATATTGCCCTCACCAACATTTATCGATCTTTAGTTGCTTGGAATATGTAGTAATAGAGTAATTAGACACAAGCAACAAATGACTAAACTAATACATAAGGAAATATTGAATAGTGAAAATGTTATGTTAAAAAATGATAGAAAAAGAGTAAGTAAGGAGCAGACTTAGATAGCATCTCCATGAAAAGCATCTCTAGGCAGGTGACACTTAAACTGTGGGATTAAACAAAGGAAAAAAAAAAAACGCCTCATAAAGAAGGGTGGGGGTAAGGGGAGAAATCAACCAAAGGACTTATATGCAAGGATATAGGCCTAACCAGTGGACACAGAAAACGGGGTTGAGGGCATGAGTGGGGGGAATGGGGGTAACAGGGGGATAAGGATACATGCTATCTAGTAATAGACAAACATGGTAATTGACCATACCTTCGCTATGCCTCCCATTGGCTAATCAGCACAATATGCAAATTAACCACCAACAAAGATGGTGGCTAATTTGCATACTGAAGGCAGGGCAAGACAGCGGGAGCTGCCAGCATGAGCCGCCATGCAGGCCCCCGTGCGCGAACCCAGAAGCCGCCTGCCTGCTGCCCGTGATCGGATCTGATCTTGGGCCGCAGGTCGGCCCTAGAAGCCCCAGAAGCCGCCTGCCTACCGCCCATGATTGGATCCAATCCCAGGCCAATAACCAGCCCCAGAAGCCACCTGCTGCCCGTGATCGGATCTGATCCCAGGATGCTGGCTGGCCCCAGAAGCCCCAGAAGCCACCTGATATGGTAGTAACTCTATCAGTAAGCACTCTGAAAGTCAATGGCATAAATGCACCAATTAAAAGACAGATTATGAGGGTGAATCAAAAACAAAACCCACTTTAAATATAAAGACACATATAGATTAAAAGTAAATGAATTGCCAAAACCTGTTTGGCTCAGTGGATAGAGCGTCGGCCTGCGGACTGAAGGGTCCCAGGTTCGATTCCGGTCAAGGGCATGTACCTGGGTTGCAGGCACATCCCCAGTGGGAGATGTGCAGGAGGCAGCTGATCGATGTTTCTCTCTCATCAATGTTTCTAACTCTCTATCTCTCTCTCTTCCTCTCTGTAAAAAATCAATAAAATATATTTAAAAAAAATAAAATGTCAGAAAGCTTTTTTAAAAAAAAAAAAAGTAAATGAATTAAGCTGCAGCCTGTTTTGCTCAGTGGATAGAGCATTAGCCCGTGGACTGAAGGGTCCCAGGTTTGATTCCAGTCAAGGGCATGTACCTCAGTTGCTGGTTTGATCCCCAGCCCCTATCAGAGCATGTGCAGGAGGCAACCAATCAATGTGTCTCTCCCTTTCCCTTCACTCTCTCTAAAATTCAATGGAAAAATATCCTTTGGTGAAGATTAACAAAAACAAAGTAAATGGATTAAATAACATTAAAGATATTATAAGAAAAATATATTCCAATTTTTTTTAGTTATATAATGGTTATGTTTAAATTATTAACACCTAAGAAATTGGATGAAGGGTACATATACTATGCTGAAATATTTTATAGTTTTTTTAGATGTATGAGATTATTTCAAATTAAAATATTAAAAAACTTAAAAAATTAATAAAATATTAATTGAAATGTATCTGCATTACATGAAAAATCTCCTAATTGCTTCTAGCATAACTTATTAAATTGTGCTAAAATTTGCAAGGGTTCAATTAAAAAATATCTTAATTCTAAATGATATAATAGAAAATATATAATAATAGTGCAGTTATAAGTACTTATCTGAAAATAAAAATTTAAAGAAGGGATTGGCCAAAGAAAATATATGCACAACCCATGGATATAGACAACAGTATGGTGAGGGCCAGAGAGAAGTGGGGGCAAGAGCTGGGTAGAGGGGGCAAAAGGGGGGTAAATAGGGACATCCTATATAATAATAATAAAAGGCTAATATGCACATTGACTGAACGGCATAATGACTGGTTGCTATGATGTGCACTGGCCACCAGGGGGCAGACGCTCAATGAAGGAGCTGCCCCCTGGTGGTCAGTGCACTTCCATATGGGGAGTGCCACTCAGCCAGAAGCTGGCTCATGGCTGGCCAGCGCAGAGGTGGTGGCAGGAGCCTCTCCCACCTCCGTGGCAGCACTAAGAATGTCCAACTAATGGTTTAGACCCGATCCCGTGGTGGCCTAAGTCTTTAGTTGCACATCCCCCGAGGGCTCCCTGGCTGCCAGAAGGATGTCTGACTGCAAGCTTAGGCCTGATCCCCCGGGGAGTGGGCCTAAGTCGACAGGTGGACATCCCCCAAGGGGTCCTGGACTGCAAATGGGTGCAGGCCGGGCTGAGGGAACTCCCCTCCCCCCCGAGTGCACAAAGTTTTGTGCATCGGGCCTCTAGTATGTAATAACTTAATCAATAAAGAAATTTAAAAAAAAAAAAAACACCTCATAGACACACACAATAGTATGGTGGTTACCAGAGAGAAAGGGGGCTGGCGGGAAGTAGAAGAGGGTAAAGGGGGCATAAATGGTGATGGAAGGAGACTTGACTTGATGTGGTGAACACAAAAATTAAATTAAATAAACTGAGTCCTGAATGAGAAGGAGGAATTATAAAGAAAGGGAGGAAGAACAATTCAGGCAAGAAAATAGCTTGATACATTTTTGAAACAAAGAGAGGTCACTGAAACAGTATCAGTGGGCAGGAATGTGTGCAGTGTTAGGAGAGGTAGGCAGGTGCTAGATCATGAAAAAATTTCAGGTGAAGAATTTGTATTTTCCTTTTTAGCATGATGGCAATCCATTGGTTTTAGACAGAGGGGTGACATCTGATTTATAGTTGAGCAGAGGAGAAAGAACAAGCAAATAAGCTAGAAAACAGCAATAAGTGAGGTGGGAGGATAATCAAAGTTCAGGAGAGGAGGATGACAGCAATGAATGAGTGGTTAATTAGGTTAGTAATTGAAATGTCAGGTAAGATGATTTAAAAAATGGCTGTTCAAGTTGGGAACCTGGAGGTTGATGGCAAACTTTATAGAGATGTTTTAATGGGATAGTTGGCAAAGAGAATAGTTGGGTAAGGAAGTGGAAAGAGCAACTATAAAAAAAAAAAACACAAAATATTTTTCAGTGAAGAGGAACACATAGGAGCAGCAGGAGGGTTAGTTGGGTAAGAAGAGTATGTTTTTTTGGGGTTGATAATGGAGAACTGCTGTAGAGATGGAGACATTGAAGATGCCAGAGGCAGCAGGTAATTTTAGGTGAAAAGTCCTTGAGAAGTGAGAGGAGGTGGGATACGGGGCAGAACATCCTACTACACCTTTCTGAACAGATGCTCTCTTTATACTTTTAAGGTCAATTGATGATAGAAATGTGCGAATTTTGCTGAGTATCATGGCTGGTTCTAGTTTAATAATAATAAAAAAAAAAGTATATTACCCAAAACATGGCAGAAAGAAATCATTCATTTGGGAAGAAATTTTAATTTACTTTAAAAAATTATCTTTCAGGTGCTTCAAGAAGATCTAGAACAGGAACAAGTCAGGGTCAATTCTCTCACTCACATGGTGGTAGTAGTCGACGAATCTAGTGGGGATCGTGCAACCACTGCTTTGGAAGAACAACTTAAGGTGAGATGATTTTCTTTAATACACTAAATATGAAATGTAAAATAATGAATTGTTATTTAGAAAATAATTTGAAAGTTTATAACATAATTTGTATATTACCAATATTTAGAGTAATATATATATATATATATATATATGCTCATTTGCATATATTGGCTATCCCTGATTCAAATATATATATATATATATATATATATATATATATATATATATATATATATATTAAAACTAATTCAGATTATATCCCATTTGAACATAATTCCCTTTCATCAACTATATACTGTTTGCTCACATTAGCTTCCTGGCCTTTGGTGAAATATATAAATGTAGATTCATTTTTTCATTATAGTTGAATAACATGTATTAGATAATTGATCAAGGGAATATTATTTATGCCGCTTTAAAGATACAATCTAAGAGAGGACATAGGTAAAAAACATAAAAAGCATTACATTCAATCAGATAACATAAATTAAACACCTTCAGTGTATTGTTTCCTGGAAGTCTTCAGTTGTAGTCTTGATGAGGGCATAGCAGCATGTTTAAGTTATGAGAGTTTTGTTGGAGCAGATACTTAGCCTTTTAAGCCCTCACTCACCTGAGTCATAGTAACTGTGTGCTTGGAAACATGACCAGCACATATAAACAAAATATAATGTGGATATTGTCATATTTTTCTCTTCTCTTCCTAATAGGGAATAATAAGGTTTTACTGTAAAAAATTAAAACAATTTCAACAAAGCCAAAATCCATACACAGAAGCATCAATAATATGGGAAAATACAATTTATTGTTCTCAATGTGACATGTACATTCACATATATGTACAATTACAGATTGTATTTGAGGTATTCTTTGTACCCACCAAATTCCTGCTTTTCCTTTGTGGTAGTTCAGAGCCAGTAGTCTGACACATCTAAGGATTTAATCAGTGTGGGTTTAAATAGCTTTATCAGCTCAAGGTTGTACTAAACATAGTTTCTCTTACTAAACTTATAACAGCATTTCTTAAAGCCTTATCTCTGTTTGTTCTCTTTTCATGTGAGTTGTGTGTTGTTGTTTTTAGCCCAGGGAAATGTCATTTCCTCAGGTTACTGCTTTAGATTGCCAATCTACAATGTTATCTTACTTGCCATTATTAAACAACAAAGAGAAACTCGAACTGCTACAACTGAGCATTTAATTTATACTAGTTACTCATGTTAATTGCTTATGTTTCAATGAAACTGTAGGGATTGCAGATCTAAAAAGGCTTAGCAGTGCTGATATTATAATGTATCATTGAATATATGATCAAATATATCACACACACACACACACACACACACACACACACACACACTTATGGCCACCTAAAGGACTAGTGAAAGGCCACTGTTTTACCTATTTTAAGGAATTCTGTCGTTCTGATACAATAGTGTTGTGACTATTTAAGGATGGTAAAATTCTAATACTGTGTTTCTCAGAAATTTTCAAAAAGATAAAAGAAAGCTAGAGGAGAGTGACTGATTAAAAAAATTAAGGCAAAAGTTTTTCTGAGTCATAGAGTATTTCCAGTTAAAATAACTACTGGGGGGAAAAAAAAACATTTTGGCATCACCAGACCTAGTACTACTAGCTACTAATTATTACAAGGTGATGCCTATGAGACTAGACCACCTGTAAAAACAGTCCATAGAACTGACAAATGTTCACTGGGTTAGAGCTTAGGTAAGGATAAATTAAGACTGGTGGTCCTAAGGTTTTCTATATTTTTATCCTACTTGCTTTCATTTTTATCTTGTTTTCTGTGTTTCACCCAGAGACATCTACCCAAATAGCTTTGCATATATTGGCTATCCCTGATTCACATAAATTCAATCTCCCTTTATCCATGATTGTCTCCCCCCTTAATTTGTGTTGACTACTACTTCCCAACCTCCTTTCCCCTCAACTTCCTTTCCCCTTTTGATGCCCTCCTTTTCATCTACATACCTTCTTACTGTCACCTTACTTTTAGATAATCTAGACTAGTGTATATGTATAAGTGGGCAGAGTTAGAAGGAATTAAGTGGTGAGAAAGCCCCTGCTTTAGCATTTCTTTCTTCTCATTCCATCAGTTTCCTCAGTCCCTGAGGAATTCATGCTTGAATTCTATGCCTTATTTAACCATTGGTTTGAATTGCCCTGGAATGCTGGGCTCTCATTTGCCTTTGAAATTCTGATGACTCTTTCTTAGGTTCTTTGCAAATAGACCTAATCTTGTCTTACCTAGTTTAATTTTTAAAAGGAAAGGGAGGAGGAAGAGAAGTTGGTAGAGAGGAGGAAAAGAGAAGAAATAATAAAGGATAAGAAAACAGATAAATACCTACATTGGGAGGAGCCTCTTGAACAGCAACACAAGTATCCTTTGCAATGTGATAAAAATTCCATGTGTGCGTCAGAGATTGTGGACTGTCATTCCCAGAATAATTCTGTTATAAGTAATAGGAAGAGTGTTAGGAAAGGCAAACAGGTATATGAACTTCATACAAGGGGGGAAAACTGGTAGGGACCTGATAAGAATCTTTGAAGGCTTTTATTGAAACAAGGTCTGGTCATCCATAGCTATTCCCCAAGGTCTAATAGTGTTGAATGCTCACTTACAACTTCTTTCTCTGCCATGGTGTCCCATGTCACCACGATGCCTTAATCCATTTTGTTAAAGTTAGCTGAAGTACCATCCAGAGCCTCAAAATTAATACACAATGGTCTTTAGTTAAGAGATGCAGATGGGAAAAATCAGGAGTCCTTGATTTAGTACCATAAGGGAGAAATGTGCCCTTCATCATCTTTTAAAAAATAAGGATATGATTGCATTGATTTTTAGAGAGAGAGGAAGGGAGGGGGGAGGAAGGAAAGGAGGTAGGGAGGGAGGGAGAGGGAGAGGGAAAAGGAGAGGGAGAGAGAGAGAGGGACAGGGAGAAGAGAAGAGAGAAACATCAACCTTGACCAGGGATTGAACCCTTTTTGGTATAAGGGAAGACGCTCCAACCAAATGAGACACCGGCTGGGGCTGTACTTATAATGTTGAGTTAAAACTCTAAAAATAACTCCTCATAGAACATCTTTACATGTGTTGACTTATTTCTATGAACTGTAAGTTACATTTTCTCTAACTTTGAAAGACTTTTAGAAGTCTTCATTTTAAAAGGTTTGAAGAAGAACAAAGTTTGATCAGAGCATATGCTTAGGGATTCTGAAACATGGCATGGCTTATGAAGGATAATATTCTGAAAGAGCAGTCTGTTGTAAATTAATTTGATTCTCTCATCGGTTCAGCTTGTCCCTCAGCAATGTCACCACCGGTCAGAAACTTGTCCTTAACTTTGAGGCTTGTAGGATGTCAGTAGACAGAAATTCTGATTTATAAACAATGATGCCAATAAATAATTTTATTGAGAAATAGCTTGGCTAAATAACTGAGGTGGTAATTTATGTAGAGTCCCCAGTCCTGGAAGACATTACCATATCTCTTCATAATATTCTGCATTCCATTTTTCATTTTTCCAATGAGTACTTATTGTGCTCTTTCTGTGTCCCAGGGATTGTGCTGGGTAACAGGTAAAACAGTGAGCAAAAAGAAAATTTGTCACTTCCTCCCTAGGTCAGGAATGAGTAATTTATGAGCTGACTGCTTTCCTTGGAATCCTGAAAGAATGGCAGCCATTTCCCAGCTCCTTCTTATAAATCAAATGCTGATGCCTTCTCATCTGTGGTGGGCTTGGTTACTGCTCTCTTGATACTTGCAGTCTAGCAGAAGACATAGTCCTTAATCAGATATTTACAAAAATGAGCCAATATTTAGGAATAGAGGCATTTTTTTTTTCTATGAAGGAAAGGAACAAGGCTTTCTAGCAAAAAAAAATTAATCTTACTTAAATTGGAATTTGAAGGCATGAAATGATTTCCTAGAAAAGTGATGTTTAAGCTAGGATCTAAAGGATATGTTGGAGGGAGCTGTACAAAGTGTGTGCAAAGACGATTAGTGGAGATGGGTACAATTTCCAGGAAGGAGAAATAGTATATCAAGTGAGCATGTTACCCTCAAGGAACTGAAAAAGGGCCAATTTAGCTACAATTGAGTTCAGAACAGTGCTGCTAGAGGAGGCTTGGCAGGTAGACAGGAGCTTACCTAAGAATTGAAATTTGTGTGTGATACTAAACTCCACAGTAATTCATTCAGTCAAAAACCATGTATTGAATAGCAGCTCTCTGCCAGGATGACAGCTGGGATGACTGTGATGAGGAGGAGCTGAGGCAACAGTTACAGAACCTGCCCTTCGGACCTGCACTAACCAAATGCAACGAAAAGTAAAATTATGGCCATAAGTTCAATGTGCCAAAAATATAAATTGCTAGATGACCTAGCTTACTCTAGAAGGTCAGGAAAATAGAATTAATTAGGCAATGCTAAAGGGGAAGAAAGTATTCTGGACAGAACACCATTTATTTATTCATTTAACAAATATATATTGAATGCTTACTTGGTGCTAGCCGAAAGTCTAAGCTTTGAGGTTAAGGATGGATAAAATATAAATCATTCCCCTATGAAGCTTACATTCTAAGCACGCATCATAATAAGCAAGTTTTATTCTATGAAAAAGGTGATAAGAACAATAAGGAAAAATAGATAGGGGAAGGGAGTAGTGGTTAAA
Source organism: Myotis nattereri (assembly GCF_964212035.1). NCBI lineage: Eukaryota > Metazoa > Chordata > Mammalia > Chiroptera > Vespertilionidae > Myotis > Myotis nattereri. The sequence continues at coordinate 24,096,416 of NC_138078.1, read as the reverse complement.
GGAAGCTACATTGAGAAGATAGCATTAGAAGAAAGTAAGGGAGGTGTTTTGGAGGTGCGCAGCTCCTATGGGGCCTTTTACATTTGAGAAATGACAATAAATGGAGCATAGAGAAAGCCCTTTGTTCTAAGGAGATAGCTGCTTCCAGTAAAAAAGAATAAGAAACATGGTGAGGCTCATAGATTACAGGAAATGCTCTAATGAAAACATCTTCCAGAGAAAAGGCAGTGCTGTTAAAGTCCCATTATTAGATATGTTCTTCTATACAAGTTAATACTTGAGAGGCCAACTAGATGTATTAAAGGTGTCTGAGGCCACACACCCAGGAGTGTTTCTGGCACATAAAAGGTATTTGGATCATTTTGTTAGATGACTTTAAAGTCATCTAGCTGTCTACCATTTTGGATCATTAAAGGTATATAAAAAAGGATTAATGCAGACAAGCATCGTCTTTTGAAGAATAACCTGGAAAATAAATTTTAGAGCAGATTATTAAACTTGAAATTGTGCACACATATTTGGTTTCTTGCTTATCTGATGAAGTCAATAAACTTGGAATATTTTTTTAGGAATAGTTTTTGAAGATTAGAAAGTCCTCTAAGCACTAAGATACTAAAATCAAGACATGTGAACCAACTTTATATCAGATGACATTAAACTATTTGTTCAAATGTTATATGGTATTAAGACAGATTCTGCCGGGAGCCGGTCCATCCTTGCTGTTTCAAGGGACCTGGCATATATAGCATACTGTTCTTAATGTTTGCTCCCCTTAGCGCTGTGTGTTTTAACCAAGGTCACCTCTCCGAGAAAGGTTGTTTCCCCAGGTAGGAATTTTTCCCTGAAGTCAGGGAGGGGATGCCTCTCCTAGAAAGGTTGTTTCCCCAGGTAGGAATTTTTCCCTGAAGTTAGGGAGGGAATAAAACCCCTCAACTAAGTGCCAGGCGGGTAATTAATCACTTTAACTATGAACAATCATGCTTAAGCTACAGAATCTTTACTCCCTGGAATGGAGATAAGAAACACCCTAACCTTTGTAATAGAGATTGATAGGATTGAATCAACTGGTATAAATACAGATGTAATAAGACAGCAAGACACAGAACTTAGGAGACAGAAAGAAGACAGCACCTACACAGAACCTACAGACAGAAGAACTTCGCTGGAGAGAACATGGCAAAAGATCCTGGACTGAACCTGACTACAGAAATTGGCAAGAGAACCTGACTAGAACCTGGTGACTGAACCTGGCTGGAGAACCTGGACAGAACCTGGCTGGAGAACCTAGCAAGAGAACATGGACACAGAACCTGGCTGGAGATCTGAGCCAGAACTTCGCTGGAGATCCAGACCAGAACTTGGCAGGAGACCCTGACAAGAGAACCCGGCTATGATGATCAACTGAACGCTGCCTCCGTGTCACTCCTTCTTCGCCGACTCCGTCCACACCTTTGGGGACCCCTGGACCCGCTGGGGTTGGACCCCGGCAAGATTCTTTTGTGGATTTATTAAGTTGATGCAATGGAATGGGCATATAAAGAGTTTTATTTCCTTAAAGTATTTTGCAAAACCTCCCATAATATGTTTGCAGATAAGGTGAGCCTTTCACTGCATGAGTTGGTGGAGAACATCTGTGTTTTAATATATTTATTTCTGATATCTGATTTATGTGCCAGAGAATATGACTGAAAATAACCTGCAGTGTCAGAAAATTGAGGGAAAGAAGCCATTGGAAGATATAGCCAATGAATTGGGTAAATTTTGCTTGAGCAGGAGTGGTTAATGGATGATTTCCTCTCCCACATGACTTTAGATTATCACTCAGGGGTCCTCAAACTACGGCCCACGGGCCACATGCGCCCACCGAAAACATTTATCTGGCCCGCTGGGTGTTTTTGCCACCGCTGCCTGTCCTGCTTAGCAGCCGACTCATCCCGGACCCACAGTGCGCATGTGTGGAATGTCTGAGGGACAGTGAACTGGCCCCCTGTTTAAAAAGTTTGAGTACCTCTGCAGGAGTGGTTAATGGATGATTTCCTCTCCCATATGACTTTAGATTATCACATCCAAGTGTCATATACTGGGAAAAGTATGTTTATTGTTTGAAATGTTGCTGTTTATAAAAAGCAATATATTTAAATAAATTGAGTAAGTTTTTGATAAGAAGGTCTGACTTTCCATCCATACATGTGAATATAAATATATATATGCTAGAGGCCTGGTGCACAGATTTGTGCACCAGTGAGGTCCCTCAGCATGGCCTGTGGAGATTGGGCGGATATTGGTAGTCCAATGCTGCCTGCCGCTCCTGCTCATCCCAGCCCTGCTGTGCCTGCTGTGGGCTCACTCCCAGTCAGTCCCCATCAGGTGAGGCTCCCGCCAACACAGCAGCACTTGCCAGCCATAAACCCTGCGTCTGGCATCCATCAGTCAGCTGAGTGGAGCAGCACTCCTGCTTTGGGAGCGCACTGACCACCAGGGGGCAGATCCTGCATTGAGTGTCTGCCCCCAGGTGGTCAGTACATGTCATAGCAACCAGTCGACCGGTGAGTCAGTCACTTAGGCTTTTATGTATATAGATAGGTGTGTGTGTGTATAACCATATACAAATGGGTATATGGTTTTACATATAAATATTCATATATATATTTATTTATGCACTTATATTTATATATATTTATGTTTTTTTCTATATGTATGGATATATATGTGTGTCTACACACACAGATAGGTAGGTAGGTAGGTAGATAGATAGATAGATAGATAGATAGATTGATTGATAGAGACAGGCAGATGTCAGCCAGTACTTGGGCACAAGGTTGATATTAAAGCAAGTTAAAATAGATTATTAGTAAATTGATACAATCCTGGACATGCTATAGTATCTAGATTACAAGGACTAATATTTCCGTTTGGTGCTGGTTTGAATACACTTTATAATTTTATTATTCCTGCTGCATTTTTCTAGGATGGTGGCTTCCTCTAAAGCAGTGGTTCTCAACCTTCTGGCCCTTTAAATACAGTTCCTCATGTTGTGACCCAACTATAAAATTATTTTCTTTGCTACTTCATAACTGTAATGTTGCTACTGTTATGAATCCCAATGTAAATATCTGATATGCAGGATGGTCTTAGGCGACCCCTGTGAAAGGGTCGTTCGACTGCCAAAGGGGTCGCAACCCACAGGTTGAGAACTGCTGCGTCTAAAGAATGTTTATTGAACTAGGATTATTTAATTTTAAGAAAAAACTAAGCAGAGATAAGGGACACATGAGCAATATTGTCTGTTAAAACAGGAAAGCATTTTTTCCCCTCTATGTTACTTCAGAAAATTGTGCTATGGAAAATAGGCAGAATTTGATAGGCTTAGTATGTCTTCTGCTCAAATCTCTTTTCTGAACCCAATTTCATTTACCCAATAGACTTCTGGATATGTCCACCTTGAAGTCTAAAAAGCACCTCATGCTCAACAGGTTGAAACTTACCTAATTGTGCCCTACTTTCCTGTGAACTTGCTTCCTTTATTGACTTCTCCATTTTTTGTCTTTGCACCACTATTCACCATGACACTTCTACCAAAAACCTGGCCTCATTCCAAACTCATCCCTTTATTTCCCTATGAGCTCTCTGCATGGAACCAGTCACAATAAGTGCCTCATATTTATTATTTTATATTTGTTCCTGTCACTGTTTCCCAAAATAAAACCCATAATATCAACTCCTGGAAGTCCTTGCCTGCATTCTTACCTCTCTTCAATCTAATTTCCACATTAAAGTCAGTGTGGGCTGTCAAAAGCTTATTTAATATAGTTTCTCCTCTGCTTAAAATCTTAGTCATTTTCCATCTTCTATAGAGTCTGATCACTTAGGCCTACAATTATTTTTTTATTACCTGACCCCTACCTGTCTCTCAGTACTTATCTCCTTAACCTACATTCTATTTCTGTAAGCCATTTCTGATACTCTGTAGGCTATTATCTTTGTACAAGCTAGTCCCATTACTCAGAATACTCATGTTTCTCATGTCTGCTTTAAAAACACCTATTTTATGGAGAAAACTCAGTTCAAATTTTCCTCCATGAAGCTGGATTTTGTCCATAGTGATGACCACTTCCTTTTATGTACCATACTGATGCCTCTGGTGTTTGGAAGGAAAAGAGTCTATTAAAAGGCAGTTTTCAGAAAGACTATAACATCCCCTTTTCCATCATGGCTTAAAATGGAGTATGTAATTAAAATTGTTTATAGTACATAACTTTGGGATAATTTGGGCAGAAAATGTCTATGAAATGTTAAAAATTATAAAATTAATTGTAAATTTACAGATATCATTTATGAAGAAGAATATGGATGAAAATACTTTTTGATGTTTCTCTTTAGTTTCTAATTTTATACTTGGTGAATAAAAACATGTATAAAAATAAAAAAAAAATAGCTCTAACCAGTTTGGCTCAGTGGATAGAGCTTCGGCCTACTGACTGAAGGGTCCCGGGTTCAATTCTGGTCAAGGGCATGTACTTTGGTTGCTGGCACATCCCCAGTAGGGGGTGTGCAGGAGGCAGCTGATGGATGTTTCTAACTTTTTATCCCTCTCTCTTCCTTTCTATAAAAAATCAATAAAATGTATTTAAAAATAAAATAAAATAAAAAAATAATTTAAAATATGATGGAAATAATTTCACTAAGCCAAGTGTCAATAATTGTTGCCCATGAAGAAATTATTATAATTATTAATAGTTTTATGTGCTTATTATTTTTCAAAATTTTGCATACTGTATATGTAATGCTCTCTGTATTTCACAAATTAAAAAGCCAATACATAATGAAGTTAAATCCAAGTTCATTTAGCTTGCAAGTGGCAGAGCTGGGACTGCTATCCATATCTGTGTGATACCTCCTAATCTAACAATTTCATAGGAGAAAATTAAATTACTATATGGCCATGAGAAAATTATTGCAAGGGAAAAATGTAAGTATGTTGGAATAATAATATACTTTATGAATATAAATGCTAATTCTAATGTAGTGTAAAGAGAATTCTGACCTTTTTGGTCTCTGAAAAAATCTAAACTTTACACTGTGGCCAATGGTTTTTGAAAAAAATTTTGTCGGTTTATCCAGAAAAGGACAGAGAACTTAATTACAGCTGGAAAATGTTACAAAGGTAACATATCCATAATTCCACACTCAAATACACAGATAGTATGTTATCAGCAATCAAGAACCCCCCAACAATCCCTATCATAGTCATAAACTTTTCTCACCTCCTCAAAGATAACCTCTATCCTGATGTATAATACCTCAGATTAGTTTTATTTTTAACTTAATGGAAATGGGATTGTATAATATAGTTTTGTAACTGACTTTTTTCACTCAATAGTATGTTTGTGAGATTCATCTAAGTTGCATATGGCATTAGTTCATTAATTTTCATGACTGGGTAGTATCCCTTTATTGTACACATACCACAATTTAATTATACAGAAAATATGGATTATTTCCAGTTTGGGACCATTTATGAATAATGCTGCTATGAAAATAATTGTACATACAAAAGCATACATATACATGATTGGAATTGCTATATAGCTTTATAGATATTAACAAAGAGTTTTCCAAAGTTGATGTATAAATTTATATTCTCATCACTAGTTAATAAAGGTACAAATTTTTTTGCATCCTTTTCAATATTTGGTATTTCAGATTTTAATTTGAGCCTTTACTGTGGCCTTATAATGTCCATCCCTTGTTTTCATTTGCATGTATTGATGACTAATGAGATTAAACACTATTACTATTATATACTGGCTATTTGAAAGGCCTCTGTTGAAATTTCTGTTTTTCTATTGGATTATATGTATTTCTCTTAGTGACCTGTTGTATTTTAAAATATATATTCTAGATTTTAATCCTTTGTTGATTATCTTTATTATAAAGGTGCCTTGCCTTTTTTAAAAATATATTTTATTGATTTTGTTTACAGAGAGGAGGGGAGAGGGATAGAGAGTTAGAAACATCGATGAGAGAGAAACATCGATCAGCTGCCTCCTGCACACTCCCTACTGGGGATGTGCCCGCAACCAGGGTACATGCCCTTGACCGGAATTGAACTTGGGACACTTCAGTCTGCAGGCCAATGCTCTATCCACTGAGCCAAACCGGTTAGGGCAAGATCCCTTGCCTTTTAACTCCTTAATGATGTGTGTGTGTGTGTGTGTGTTTAATAAACAGAAGTTTAAAATTCAGTATATCCATCCCTTTCTGTTATGCTTAGAGTGTATTTTTGTCCTGAGATTAAAAATAAAATTTCCTACTCTAAGACTCAGAAGATAGTCTCCTGGATTGTCTTATCAGCACCTTTTTTCCCCATTTAGATTCAATTGAAATAGTATGATTTATTGCAAAGACCATTCTTTTCTCAATGTTCTACATTGTCACCATTAACCACATGCCTATACATGCTTGGGTTACTTTATAGACTCTAAAGTTATGTCTGTAAATATGCCTGCACTTAGGTCAATGCCACATTGTTTTAATACTATAGCTTTATGACAGATTTTGATATTTGGTAGTATTGTGAAAGAAAAATTGAACTAGGTGGTAAAAAAGATGAGGAAGAATTTATTCGAGACTATTACAATAGAGGAGAGACTGAACTCAGTTCTACTGAAGAAAAGGCTGGAGAGGTTGTAAGTGCTGGAATGAGCTAGGATAAGAGCGCTGGAGGACATTATAGGATTGGATAGTTAATGTGATTATGCCTTCTGTGTTTGTTAACTGTCCCTTATCAGAGTTAAGCTCCTACCCTCCTTTGGAGTCTGGGAAACAGAGGCCCTATCTTTCTTTCTTTTTAAAATTTACCTTTATTGTTGAAAGTATTACAAATGCCTCCCCTTTTTTATTCCTATTGACCCTCTCCACCCTGCACCTGCACCTTCCAGGCCTTCAAAACACTATTGTCTATGTCCATGTTCTATGCACATGGAGATTCCCCAGTTAATCTCTCCTGACACACCACCCACCCCCGCATACCCTCTTCAGATGCCTCAGTCTAGTATATGCTTCTGTGTCTCTGGATCTATTTTTTTCATTAAATTTCACCTATGACTGAGATCAGGTGATACTTATGTTTCTCTGACTGTCTTATTTCACTTAGCATAATACTCTCCAGGTTGTTCCATGCTGTCTCAAGGGTTAAGAGGTCCTTCCTTTTCATGGCTGCATAGTATTCAATGGTGTAAATGTACCACAGTTTTTTTTTTATCCACTCATCTACTGATGGGCACTTGAATTGGTGATTTCTTATAGATGGAACATTCCAATGCTAATAGTTAGAATGATGCATAGAGGGATATATGTTTTGCACTCACTTGATTACAAATAAGACACCTATTGGCGCCTTCTCCTGGTTTAAAAATATAAGTCTAAGATTTTCAACTCTTGTACAAAACATAAGTCTTAGTAGATTATAGATAACATATGAATACCTAGTAATTTTGGTATTATTCTTAAATTTTTATTGTATTTTGTATTAAAATTATATTGGGCTCTAGATTTATTACATCTGGACACAAAATCTTAGTTTCTGAATCCTTAACAATTACAAGGATCTCCATAATTCATTGCAATTTTCAGAGCATTTTCACATTTGTTGACCTCTGTCTGACCCTACTAGCAGTGACCTAGCTTGGAGGGTACCAGAGAAAGTATCATCTCCATTTCACCAGTGGGAAAACTAAATAATAGCAAGATCTGAGAGTCTTCTGACAGGTATTAGCAAGTTGTGCAACAGTAAATCTGGGACTAGAATTCAGGCAATCTTTACTTTAAGCATAGTGATGTGTATAGCAGGTGAGCAGATTCATAGATTCCACTATATGGCAATGCCTATTATGATTAAAGATCTAGACTTTGAGGTAGGGAAGACAGGATTTCACGTGACTTTCACGTCCTTTGGGTCATCAAGTTCACCATAAATATTTCTGCTGTTACATAAACACTGGTAGGCAGTTATTTAATAAGGAAGAAAGAAGAAAATGTTTCTAAGACAATTCTTTGGAGAAAGGCCCATATTTATAGCTACAGTGGTGGTATTCAGCTTTGAGACATTTATACACTATGTGAAATTAATGTATTACTCAACAAGACATGAAGCACAAAGGTCCCCCTCAAGAAGCTGAGAAGTGGGAGGCATGAAACAATAAGGAACAGTATACCCTCATGCCACCGAAGAATGCCTGGGAATGTGCTGAATGCTGGGAAGAATGCTGTCATTCTGGAATACTCGTTAGGATTTCTGTTCTTTATTTTCTGGTATCCCAGTTGAATAGACCAGTGGGAGCTGGAGAGTACAAAGTTTATTAAGCTGCCACAGAACATTAAATATTAGTCCTCAAATAATAACAGCAACAACAACAACACAGCCTTCCAGATTTATTCATTAGCACTTTATGAACTCATAAAAATAAATAATATATGGAACCGACTGTAACAACACAGAAAAATATGCTTCAAGTTAAAAATCTCACTGTATTTTTAGCATAATCACCAAGGCAGAATTTCATTAGTGTGTCAGACAGTCATATTTACCTTTAAAAAATAAGTTCTTACAAAGAGCAAATCTTCTTGATCTGAAAGTGTATTTTCTGATTTGCGTTTAATATTTCAAACAAATATAGACTTCTAATGTCAAAATGTTTTAAGATCAAATTATAACATTAGGCTTCAAATCCTTGCCAAGTCGGTTAGATAAAATATTTTTGTTAAATCTAGTCAAACTTTTGCTAAAATTAAATTTAAAAAGACGCAGAAAGGATTCAGCATCTGTAAACCTCACTGTAAGTTTTATAGCAGAAATTACAAGGTATATTATCTTGTGTGCTCTACTGAGTGAATGGCATCATGAAAGATTATAGGGCTTATAGCCAGGTGGATCTGAGGGCAAATGCCAGGTACTCAATCTTGTGACCGCTGTGTTCTTAGACAAGCTGCCCAACCCATCAGAATGTCACTTTCCTCATCTGTAAACTGCACCTTTAAAAGTCACAGTCATGAATTCCTTGAGGTCAATCAGGACTTATTACAGGATCTTTAAACAGCAGTAAGAATGATCTTTTCAGGTAAACCTCCAATAAGTGTTTCCTAGTACATTTAGAACAGGTTTTTCCTAGTAGATTTAGAACATGTCTACCATATGGTGACGATATAAGGCAGGCCATTTTGTGGTATGATGCTTCAGTTAACAGCTTGTGAAAACATGCAAAATTGAGAAGAGATTCATAGACTTGGCTAAACATTAGTCACTCATACTCTGCCCCGATTCTAGCCTCATAATGGGTGTTATTTTACTTCTTCCAATGAGTTAATTGATTTTGTTTCTAGTTCACTGTTGGTAAGATAAAGTTGCAGATCCTTTTTTAACTGTATAGTTGTTTATAAAGTAAGAAAGAAAAATTGAGAAATAAGTTATGTTTGGAAACCTCATTACAGATAAAAATCATTTAGCTGGGAAGCATATTCCAGGGGCTTGAACTGCAATAAAATGAGATGGGCTGCTTGCTGCCTCCCTCGCTTATAAATCCCATTTGCTGCAACTTTGTGTGGTCCATGGCACATAATTGCTTCTTCCTTAGTGGACATACCCCTGGGAACACTTTCTCTCTTAATGCCATTCTTGATGGACACAGATTAGCTATCACATTCTAACACTGGCTTCAATAAATTCAAGGGTCAAGGTGCTTAAGTTGTACCTCCCAGGTTTGTCAAATTTTCTCCATTGCCTTTATCCAAATGTTCTTCCGATAGCCATTTTTTTTGCATGTGCTTTGAAAAACCAACTCAGCCAAACAAAGGAACTCAGATGAGAAATGTCCTTGGCATGTATAACAATATGAAATGTGAATGAAGTGGGAGAGAAAAATCCTCCCCATTGCAAATCTGAGCATAGATGATAATGGAGTTGTGATTTAGTCCATGAAAATGTGTTAAAGTGAACTGACCTTTAGCGTCGTTTACTGCTGAAACAAAATGAGGACAGAAATAAAAATTAATTTCTTCTTATCACTTTATGAGCTGTTACATTTTGATTTGTGTTGTTGCTTACCTAGCTTTAAAAATATGCATTCTTTTTCAATGTTCAAGGGATTAATATACTTAAATAGAAACTCAAGGAAACACTGATATTTTGCTCTAAGGAAGAGTTTTCTAATCCTCATGTAGTGATTCTTTTAAAAAGTCTTTAGCTTCCTCACAATCCCATTCAATTCAATACCTTATACTTATGTAACAGTTTGGTTGCATCCTTCCAATTGCTTAGCTCCATCCTTTGTAATTCAAATTAGGGCCTGTATTTCTTTTTTTTAAAATACATTTTATTGATTTTTTACAGAGAGGAAGGGAGAGAGATAGTTAGAAACATCGATGAGAGAGAAACACCGATCAGCTGCCTCCTGCACATCTCCCACTGGGGATGTGCCTGCAACCCTGGCACATGCCCTTGACTGGAATCGAACCTGGGACCCTTCAGTCCACAGGCCGACGCTCTATCCACTGAGCCAAACCAGTTTCGGCAGGGCCTATATTTCTAAATAATAAATCAATCCATTAACTTCAAGCACTATGCACACCTATTTATACTGCATATGGCATTACAAAAATCTGCCTGTAGGTAGACATGTACAGCTTATAAGCAAGCAATTTCTGATTCACTTATCTAATCTTACTGAGATTAGTAAAAAGCACCTTGGCCACATTGTAACAGAAGTGACTTAGATTCAGTTAATTGAGAGTTTTATGAGAGGAAGATAGGTTTAAGCAGTGGAATGTGTTACTAAAAGATGTATGTTCTCGGGTGTTGGAAATCTTTAAAGAAGAATATACTTTAGGTTTAAACATCTATTTGTAAAGATTTAATAAGTACCTTTGTAAAATAAAATATATGACCTTTGGTATTTCTTGAAAGATTTTGACATAAATACTATAATCAAGCAAAATGTAAATAACCACCAACATCTATATAAGTCTGTTCAAATTAAAACTGCTTTCTAATACATAATCTTATGTGCCGGGAGCCGGTCCATCCTTGCTGTTTCAAGGGACCTGGCATATATGGCATACTGTTCTTGATATGTTTGCTCACCTTCTTGGCACTATGTGTTTTAACCAAGGTCACCTCTCTGAGAAAGGTAGTTTCCCCAGGTAGGGATTTTCCCCTGAAGTTAGGGAGGGAATAAAACCTCTTAACTAAGTGCCAGGCGGGTAATTAATCACTTTAACTATGAACAATCATGCTTAAGCTACATAATCTTTACTCCCTGGAATGGAGATAAGAAACGCCCTAACCTTTGGAATAGAGATTGATAGGATTGGAATCAACTGGTATAAATATAGATGTAACAAGACAGAACTTAGAAGACAGAACCTACACAGAACCTAGAGACCGAACTTCGCTGGAGAGAACATGGCAAAAGATCCTGGACAGAAACTGGCAACAGAACCTAGAGACAGAACCTAGCGAGAGAACATGGCTGAAGAACCTAGAGACAGAACCTGGCTGAAGAACCTGGATAGAACATGGCAAGAGAACCTGACTAGAACCTGGTGACAGAACCTGGCTGGAGAACCTAGTGAGGGAACATGGCTACAGAACCTGGTTGGAGAACCTAGCAAGAGAACATGGACACAGAACCTGGCTGGAGATCCTAACCAGAACTTCGCTGGAGATCCAGACCAGAACTTGGCGGGAGATCCTGGCTAGAGATCCTGGCTAGGCTGCTGATCAACTGAACGCTGTCTCCGTGTCATTCCTTCTTCGCCGACTCCGTCCACACCTTTGGGGACCCCTGGACCTGCTGGGGTTGGACCCCGGCACTTATGTAATATTTGTAGCGACTTTTATAGGCTAGTATGTTTATTTTCTTTGACAAAGAATAAATAATTTAGCTATAACTTTCCTGAAAAAATTCACTTGATTTCACTGGGATGTTTGTGGATAATAATTTCAGTCTCTCAGAGAATTGCCAGAATTATTATAAGGAAAGCATGTATTTAAAATATGCTTGTAATTTCTAAAGACATAAGCATATTAGTAATTTCAGCAATTGCCCAATCTAAGACTTGAATCAAAGTTGTCTGGCTCTAGACACTTTTATCTTCCCCACATAAAATAATATTGTAAGTGATAATGTATTTGTATTTGAGAAGTTGAGTAACATTAAATCACAATTAAGATGAAAAAACTACTCTATTTTAACAAATTCAATTAATTTTACTCTGATAAATGAAATGTATTCCCTAAAATTTCCCCACCGTAACTGTATCTTTACTTATAACAGTTTTAGTTAGGTCAGATATTTTGTAATGCCATGAAATCAGCCTCTCTTAAATATATATTTTGTATTTAGTCATTCAAAATACCACACCAAAATACCAAAGATTGGTGGCTTAGACAACAGAATTTATTTTTCCACAGTTCTGGAGGCTACAAGTCCAAGTTCAAGGTATCAGCAGGTTTGGTTTCTTCTGAGACCTCTCTCCTTGGCTCGCAGATAGCTATCTTCTTGCTGTTTCCTCATCTGGTCTCTACTCTGTGCAAACACATCCCCATGGTCTTCCTGTGTGTCCAAATTCCTTCTTATAAGGATACCTGTTAGGTTAGATTAGAGCCCACCCTAACAGTCTCATTTTATCTTTTTAAAACATAATTATTAAATTGAATGCGGTGACATTGTTCAACATGAACAAATAGGTTTCAGGTGTGGGTTTTTACGTTACCAGATCTGTATATTGCACTGTGTACCCACCACCCAAAGTCAAATCTTCTCCTGTCACCTTATATTAGGGCCCCCTTCTCCCCCAGACCCCTTTGCTCTGGCAATAACCATTCTGCTGTTTGTGCTAATGAGTTTCAGTTTGTATGCCACATACGAGTGAAATAATATAGTTCTTAGCTTTTTCTGATTGACTTATTTTACTTAGCATAATGTTCTCAAGGTCCATCCATATTGTTGCAAATGCTGCTATTTCATCCTTTCTTTTTTTAAAAAATATATTTTATTGATTTTTTTACAGAGAGGAAAGGGGAAGGATAGAGAGTTAGAAACATTGATGAGAGAGAAACATTGATCAGCTGCCTCCTGCACACCCCCTGCTGGGGATGTGCCCACAACCAAGGTACATGCCCTTGACCAGAATCGAACCTGGGACCTTTCATTCCACAGGCCGACGCTTTATCCACTGAGCCAAACCAGTCAGGGCAATATTTCATCCTTTCTTATGGCTGAGTAGTATTCCATAGTGGATATATATCACATCTTCTTTTATTCAGTCCTCTATCGTTGGACATTTGGTTGTTTCCATATCTTGGCCACCGTGAATATTGCTGCAGTGAAAATTGGGGCACATATGTCTTTGAGAATACATGATTTTGAGTTTTTCGGGTATATACCCAGGAGAGGATTGCTGGGTCTTATGGTAGCTCTATTCTGATATATTTGAGTCATCATCAGACTGCTTCCCATAGTGGTTATACCAGTTTACATTCTCACCAGAAGCAGATAAGGGTTCCCTTTTTTACATGACCTCTCCAACTCCTTTCCTTGCTTGTATTATTGATAACAGCCACTCTAATAGGTGTTAGATGGTATCTCATTGTAGTTTTGATTAGCATTTCCCTAATTGTCAGTAGGTGGAATATCTATTCATATGTCTGTTCATATGTCTACTTGAAAGAGGTGTATTTTCAGGTCCTCTGCCCACTTTTTGATTGGGTTGTTTGTTTGCTTGTTTGTTGTTGAGTTTTATGAGTTCTTGATATATTTTGGAAATTAAACCTTTGTCAGAGCTACTATTTGCAAATATCGTCTCCCAACTGGTTGGCTGCCTTTTTCCTTTGTTGTCAGTTTATTTTTCTCTGCACAATCTTTTTACTTTGATGTAGTGCCATTCATTTATTTTTGCCGTTACTTCACTTACCTTTGGGGTCAAGTTCATAAAATGTTCTCTATAACCAAGGTACATAAGTTTGGTATATTTTCTTCTATGTAACCTATTGTTTTGGGTCTTATATTTAGGTCTTTTATCCATTTTGAATTAATTTTTGTACATGGGGACAAACAGTAATCCAGTTTCATTAATTGCATGTGGCTTTCCAGTTTTCCCAGCACCATTGTTGAAGGAACTGTCTGTACTCCGTTGTGTGTTTCTGGGTCCTGTGAGAGCAACCAAAGGACCTGTATGCATGCATATTAGCATAACCAATGTACACAGACACTGGGGCGGTAGGGGCTTGCCCGGGGTGGGAATGGCTGGGAGAGGTGTCAATTGGGGTAAAAGAAGACATATGTAAAACATTAGACAATTAAAAAATTAATGTGGAAAAAAAATAAAAACAAACAAACAAAAAATTTATCTGTCCATATTTATGTGATTTTATAGCTGGGCTCTCTATTCTGTTCTATTTATCAATGTGTCTGTTTCTCTGCCAATGTTATGCTGTTTTGATTATCATAGCTCTGTAGTACAATTTGAAGTCAGGTAGTGTGATATCTGTAGCTTAGTTCTTTTTTGTCAGGATTGCTTTGGCTATTCAGGATCTTTGTGGTTCCATGCAGATCTGATGATCTCTCATTCTATTTCTTAAAAAAATGACATTGGGATTGTTATGGGATTTGAATTAAATCTGTATATTGCTTTGGGTAATATGGCCATTTTAACTATGTTGATTCTTCCAATCCATGAGCATGGGATATTTTTCCATTTTGTTGTGTCTTGCCAATCTCTTTTAATAATGTTTTCTAATTTTCAGTATATAGGGCTTTCATATTATTTGTTTTGGCCTTTTTTTTTATCATCTCTGCTACTCTATGCTTCTTTATTGGTGATTTCAGACTGTTTATATTTAGAGTAATTATTGATGTATGAGGATTTCCTATAGCCATTTTATCTTTTATTTGCTGTTCTGTCTGTGCCTCCATTGGTTCTTTTCCTTTATGTTTCTGTCCATTGTTTTGTTTGGTGTTATTCCATACTTCTTTCCTATTTTTTAAGCTATGTGTCCTGGTTTGGGGATTTTTGTGTGTGGTTTCCATTAGGTTTATAAAAAATGAAGTTGTATATATACTCTTTTTTAATTTAATTTATTTTTTTCTTTATTGATTAAGGTATTACATATGTGTCCTTATCCCCCCATTGCCCCTATATCCCCTCCCCCCGACTCATGCCCTCAGCCCCTGGTGTCTGTGTCCATTGGTTAGGCTTATATGCATGTGTACAAGTCCTTTGGTTGATCTCTCCCCTTTACCCCCACCCTCCCCTAGCTTCCCTCTGAGGTTTGATGGTCTGATCAATGCTTCTCTGTCTCTGGATCTATTTTTGTTCATCAGTTTATGTATTTCATTATATTCCACAAATGAGTGAGATCATGTGATATTTATCTTTCTCTGACTTGCTTATTTTGCTTAGCATAATGCTCTCTAGTTCCATCCATGCTGTTGCAAATGATAAGAATTCCTTCTTTTTTACCGCAGCATAGTTGACTTTTTTTTTCTTTTGTGTACATCTGATCTTCATCTTTCTTTACCAGTTCAGACCTATCCCCTTTTCTCTTTTATGTTTTTGTTGACACAAATTTTCCCTGTTTGTGCTGTAAGATTTTTTTGTGATTTTACTCATAGTGTTGTGACCTTATGTTCTTTGCTTTGTTTTAGGTAGAATAACTATCTTGAGTATTTCCTGCAATGGATGTTTTCTGGTGATAAAGCCCCTCAGCTTCTGTATGTCTGGGAACTTCTTTATTTCTCCGTCATATTTAAATGATAATTTTGCTGGATATATTATTTGAGGCTGGTAATTTCTCTTTTCCAGATGTTTGGGTATTTGGTTCCACTCTGTTTTGGCTTGTAGAGTTTCTGTTGAGAAGTCGGATGAAATCCTGGTGGATTCTCCTTTGTAGATCATTTCCTTCTTTTTCATGGCTACTTGGAGAATTTTTTCTTAGTCATTAATTTTTGACAGCTTTAATACCTAGTGCCTTGGAGAGGGCCTCTTTGGATTGAGGTAACTAGATGTTCAGTTTACTTCTTGGATTTGAAGATCTAGTTCTTTCCATAGATTTGGAAATTCACATCAAATATTTGTTTGAATAGACTCACCATTCCATGCTCCCTCTCTTCCTCCTCCACAATGCCCATGATTCTAATATTGCTTTTTCTGATGCAATCAGATAGGTCTCATAGTGTTTTTTTTCACTTCTATTTATGCTCTAGTCTCTCTCGCTCCTTCCCTCTACATCACTTCTTCATTACTATCTTCAATATCACTAGTTTTTTCCTTTATCTGGTTGGTTCTCATTTCCAGGATTTCAGAATGGTTCTTTTTTAAAGTTTTAGTCGTTTTGGTAAGGTACTCATTTTATTCATTGATTTGTTTTCTGATTGTACTTGATTGCCTGTTGTTATTTTCTTCCATCTCATTGAGTATTTTCATGAAATCTCTGTCATTTATATCACATATTTCCATTTGTTCCAACTAGCTTTCTTCTGATTTTTTTTATTTTCTTTCTGTCATCCTTGTTACAGTGCTTAGTGGTATTTGCTATCTTCCTTTGGTTTCTCATTTATCTCTGAGTAACCAGAGATAAATAGTTCTTTCTACTATTTTCCAGTAGTTGGTGAAGAATTGCAAGATTTGTTACCTCTGTGGACTCCCATTCTGGAACCTTTGAGTCTTCCATAAGACAATACAGCTGTGCTGCTTGGAGGTGGGGTTTGTTTAGCCATCACAGTAATGGTAACCCCTGACCTCCACGGAGTCCTACTCTAAGGCTCCCTCCTGGGGATCAGTCACAGAGGGAAACGGCAGTTCTACTGCAACAGCTCTTGGTTTACAGATAATATGTTCCTGGACCCGACTACAAGGGCAACAGGAGGTGAATCCAAGTAGCAGTATGGCTTTGTGGTTCTTTTTCTTTGTCTGAGCACCACCACCCAGACCAACAGTAGAAAGTCACAGAGCAGAATCCCATGCTCTGTCAGATGTCTTCTGACTCAGTCACTGTTTGCTCCATTCTGCTCACCCTGCTACACAGTCCCCCAAAGATCTCTGTTCCTCCTGGCTGAAGGAAACACCTGCTACTGCTGGATTTCTCCCCTCTTCTGGCCAGCGGAGCCATGAACTCTTGGCTACAGGACTGTGTTTACAGGCTGTCTGTGCTTTCCTCCCTTCTTATCATCCTATTTATTCCTGGTTGCCCACCTTTAGATATTTCAATGTGCATGTCTCTCAGGTTGCGTCTGTGTTGAGGAGAGATTTCTTTGTTGAATTATAGTTGGTTAACTTGTTGAAATTTCCGGAGGAGAAGAAAAGGTGTGCCATTCTTCTGAAGTCACTCTCCCCTCATTTTATCATAAAAAAACTATATTTAAAGGCTGTATTTCCCAAAAGAGTCACATTCTGGATTATAGGGGACAGTGCTTCAACATATGAATTTTAGGGGGACATGCAGTTCGGTCTACTACATTTCTATTTTGTTAAATGGGGGCATATAGTATGTGTTCAGTTAATATTTGTTGTTAAAATAAAATCATGATTGACAAATAAATGAGGTAGAGGCTACCATTTACTGTAACTTAAATTAAATACTGACTGAATAATATACCTGCTTAATGAATTATTAAAATTATCTATTATAATTATTTGAAGACAAAGGATATTTAATAAGATTCTTAAAATAGTTGTCTAAACTATATTAACTATGTACCTAAAAGAATATTTATTATTAGTTTTGTGTGACTCATTCATATAGTGAAAAAAACCATAATGTAAAATATATCATATTAATACATTTTGGAATTTCTACAAATTTAATATTCTTTTAAAAATATTTTTTATTGATTTCAGAGAGAGAAAGGGAAAGTGTGAGAGAGAAACATCAATGATGAGAGAGATTCATTGATCAGCTGCCTTCTGCACGCCCTCTACTGGGGACTGATCCTATAACCCAGCATGTGCCCTGACTGGGAATGGAACTGGTGACCTCTTGGTTCCCGGGTCAATGCACAACCACTGAGTTTAGATGGACTAAATTTAATATTCTTGAGCAATTTAGTATATGGATGTTATTTTGGGATTTGTTTTATAGGATATTCTCCACAAATAAATAATTGTAAGCATCCATTTATAAGAT
The DNA here is from genome assembly GCF_964212035.1 of Myotis nattereri. NCBI lineage: Eukaryota > Metazoa > Chordata > Mammalia > Chiroptera > Vespertilionidae > Myotis > Myotis nattereri. The sequence continues at coordinate 24,078,235 of NC_138078.1, read as the reverse complement.
TACAAACCTAAGATGCTATTTAAGTGGATACTGCATTTGTGTGTCTTATAGTATGAGAAAATGGCTGCTATATCTACTTGGAAGTGTCAGTTCATTTTCTTTCATTGATACTACAGTTTGAGTTTATTCCTTTCCCCTTTAACTCCCACCTCCACTGAGGTTGTGAAGGGCTGCAGTTTTCCCTTTTATATTACATCTCAAATAAGACAGATGGCATACTTCATGGCTAAGGAGTAAGATTTTCTCTATTTGAAGTTAATTTTTTCACAAGTAATCCATTAATAGATATATTAAATGCCATTTTACCTGATACATACTGACATGACCACTAGGAGTTCACTAAAAGAACTTCTAATACATTTTAGAAAAAAAAATCCCAACTACCAGCTTGTAATAATTAAATGGCTAATATTGTCGAATTGATTGATTTATGATAGTGCATTTGCTGTGGATATCTTGCATCACTATTTCAGTGCTATGGCTTCTTTCATAAACTAATATATTTGAAAAAGAGTAGAGTAGAGAGTGAAATTATAACAAATATGAAAATCAGTTACATTATGCTGAAAGCAATAACATTTTCATATTTCTAAAAAAAGAAACCCTGCAAACTCACTGTGAATGAACTGCATGAGTACATGATCATTTTATGATGTAGTAAATTGTCCGTTACGTACTCTTTACTCATGCGCAGAACTCCCTTTTTGAAAAGATGGTAGATTAGCCATAGTGATCAGACAAGAAGAAGAAATAAAAGGCATCCAAATGGGAAAAGAAATAAAACTGTCATTATTCGCAGATGACATTATATTGTACATAGAACACCCTAAAGACCCCATCAAAAAACTACTGGACTTAATAAATGAATTTGGCAATGTAGCAGGATACAAAATTAACATCTAGACATCTATGGTTTTTTATATACCAATAATGAACTCACAGAAAGAGAAACTAAAAAACCAATCCCATTTACCATTGCAACAAAAAAAAATTAAGATACCTAGGAATAAACTTAACTAAGGAGGTAAAAGACCTGTACTTGGAAAACAGTGAAAAAAGAGATAGAGGAAGACATAGAAAAATGGAAGAATATACCGTGTTCATGGATTGGTAGAATCAACATCATTAAAATGTCCATACTACCCAAAGCAATCTATAGATTCAATGCAATCCCCATTAAAATACCAATGGCATATTTCACAGACCAAGAGCAATCTCTCCAAAAATTCATATTGAAAAAAAAAAGACCCTGTGTAGCCACAGTGATCCTGAGAAAGAAGAACAAAATTGGAGGGATCACAATACCAGATATCAAGCTATATTACAAAGCCACTGTTCTCAAAGCCGCCTGGTACTAGCACAAAAACAGATATATAGACCAATGTAACCGAACAGAGAACCCAGAAATCAACCCAAGCGATTATGCTCAATTAATATTTAACAAAGGAGGCAAGAATGTACAATGAAGTCAAGATGGTCTCTTCAATAAATGGTGTTGGGAAAATTGGACAGATACATGCAAAAAAAAAGAAGGAAACTAGACCACCAACTTACACCATACACAAAAATAAAGTAAAAATGGTTAAAGGACTTAAACGTAAGACGAAACCATAAAAATCTTATGAGAATTAATAGGCAGCAAAATATCAGACATGTGTTGTAGCAATATCTTTACCGATACAGCTCCTAGGGAAGTGGAAAATAAGGAGAAAATAAATGAGACTACTTCAAAATAAAAAGTTTCTGCACAGCAAAAGAAGCCATCAACAAAACAACAAGAAAGCCCACTGCATGGGATAACATATTTGCCAATGTTATATCTTATAAGGGTCTAATCTCCAAAATTTATAGGGAACTCATACATCTTAACAAAAGGAAGATAACCAATTCAATAAAAATGGGCAAATGTCCTAATTAGACACTTCAAAAGTGGACATTCAGAAAGCCAAGTGACATGAAAACATGCTCAAAGTCACTAATCATCCTAGAGATGCAAATCAAAATGACACTGAGGTACCGTCTCACACCTGTCAGAATGGGTATCATCAACATATGAACAAATGACAAGTGCTGGTGAGGATGTGCAGAAAAAGGAACCCTCGTGCACTGCTGGCGGGAGTGCAGACTGGTGCAGCCACTGTGGAAAACAGTATGAAGTTTCCTCAAAAAATTAAAAATGGAACTTCCATTTGACCCAGTAATCCCACTTCTAGGAATATATCCCAAGAAATCAGAAACACCAATCAGAAAGGATATATGCATCCCTATGTTCATAGCAGCACAGTTTACCATAGAGAAGATCTGGAAACAGCCTAAGTGCCCATCAGCACCTGAGTGGATTACAAAACAGTGGTGCATCTACAACAGGGGTCCTCAAACTTTTTAAACAGGGGGCCAGTTCACTGTCCCTCAGACCGTTGGAGGGCCAGACTATAGTTTTTTTTTAAAAAAAACTATGAACAAATTCCTATGCACACTGAACATATCTTATTTTGAAGTAAAACAACAAAATGGGAACAAATACAATATTTGTATTTGCATGTGGCCTGCGGACCGTAGTTTGAGGACCCCTGATCTACACAATGGAATACTATGCTGCTTTATAAAAGAAAGAACTCTTACCATTCCCACCAGCATGGATGGACATGGAGAGCATTATGCTAAGCAAAATAAGCCAGTCAGAGAAAGATAAATATCACATGATCTCACTCATTTGTTGAATATAATGAATAACAGATACTGATGAACAAAAATAGATCCAGAGACAAGGAAGCATTGAACCGACTGTCAATCCTCAGAGGGAGGGCAGAGGAGGGTGGGGGTCAGGTAAAAGATCAACCAAAGGACTTGTATGCATGCATATAAGAATAACCAGTGGACACATACACTGGTGGGGTGGGGTGAGGGCATGTGCTGGAGGGGTGGTAATGGCTGGGGAGAGGTCCATAGGGGAAAAAGGAGATATATGTAATACTTAAAAAAAAGGTGGTAGATTAAACAAATATTTGAAAAATTAGGGGTTTCAAAGCCACCTAGGAATAGGTGGATTTTGTCCTGATGCTAATTATATTGTATTATTTGAATAATATATTAATATCTTCTAGGTGAATCAGTCCAAACATGTAGCATCAAGTAATGTAGAAATTATGATGAGGCTTATCTTAGAGGCCAAATATATTTGTAAAAATGTATAAGTAACAAATGTTTTTCTTCTAGCTCTAATTCTACATAAAATAAAACCTGTGCATATTTTGAGATACTTCATTTTTTTTATTGTATAAAGACATTTAATTGTATTATTTTTATTAAGGTAGGATTGGTATATACCATTATATTAGTTTTAGTTATACAACATAATAATTTGATCTTTGCATACACTACGAAATGATCACTGTGTTACATCTAATTATGATCAGTCTAGTTTTAAAGATCCAATAGTTATGTGAAAATAATTCTGTTATTTATGAAGAAAGTCAAAAGAGTTGAAATTTTAGTCTCTAAAGTGCATCATAATAGAGTTGAAATAAATGATACATTTTTTTGGTCATAAAACACTTCCTTTGTGCAGAAAGCATTACAATATATTTAATTATGTAAAAACCATTGGTACTTGGTTTTTGTTACATATTAAAATAGAGTGTGCACAAAGACATTTGTGACATGCTAAACAACTGGCAGTTATTATTCAGACAATATTACAATTTTATCACTAGACTTGTTTGGAGATATAGTCATTTTTAATAGTTTTAACAATAATCCAAAGTTTAAAAAATGCACGTGTGCATATAATTTGTTACTAATGATTTTCTTCTCCAATCAATATATAAATAACATTAATTATACAGGATCACTTCAAATAAGGGTATTCTTAGGAATCCATTAAATAGAGTAATAGAGTTTTATTCTTTGGGGTGTATTTTCTGACCTAAGAAAATAACACATTGTCATACTATCAATGCAAAATGCACTTTACTTCTATATTTATGACTTTGCTGTCATACATTTACTGTGAAGAGACTTCAAACAGTGGTATGATAATGGCTTCAGATTTCTTGTAAGTATCTTTGCTTTTCAATGTAAGGTGAAAGAGTGAAATAATCAAAGACAAGCTAAAGGAGCAGTGTTTATCGATCATAAGCAGAAGCAGGGAGGGTGTTCTTTGCAACTCCTAGTATATACTGGTATTGGAGGCTCAAAATTAGATACTTAAATCATTATGCCATTTTGAATGGAATTCAGTTAACAGTTAATTGTTTGATGACATTGTGGTGGGTTGTCTCTTCCCAGGTACTGGGAGATCGATGGGCAAACATCTGTAGGTGGACAGAAGATCGCTGGGTTCTTTTACAAGACATACTTCTAAAATGGCAGCGTTTTACTGAAGAACAGGTGAGTCATGTGGGAAAATGTATCAGTGAAAGACATGGAAAAATGTTAAATGAATAAATGAAAAAAATGTGATAATCTACTTTAATAATTATTTGTTTTCTTTTTGGGAATTATTTAATTTCCTCCAGTGCCTTTTTAGTACATGGCTTTCAGAAAAAGAAGATGCAGTGAGCAAGCTTCACACAAGTGGCTTTAAGGATCAAAGTGAAAAGTTATCAAGTCTTCAAAAGCTGGCCGTATGTATTTTTTTATCTTTCAGTCATGGTTTTAAAAATCCCAGGGGTTTATATGAACACCATTATTTCATCCTTCCATTCTTCCTATCCTAAACCAAATGTTCATTGTTCTTGCTTAGATCAGTCTGTTTAACTATATCATATAGTTACTTTTCTTAATTAAAATAGGAAAAGCTAACAAAATATCACAGACTGGGTGGCTTAGACAACAGATATTTATATTGCATAGTTCTGGAAGCTGGGAAATACAAGATCAAGGTTCTCGCCTCTTGATGAGGCCCTTTTCCTGGCTTCCAGACAGAACCTTTTTGCTGTATCCTCACCTGGTAGAAATGGAGGTGTCTCTTCCCTTTTTAAAAGGGTACTAATGCCATCATGGGGGCTCTACTCTCAAGACCTCAACTAAGCCTAATTACCTCCCAAAAGACCACCTCCTAATATTGTCATATTGGGGAGTTAGGCCTTCAACATATGAATTTTGTAGGTATATAAACATTAATTCCATAAGATAAAGGTAGATTTTCAACCTTGTTTTCTAAAACAAAATTACACTCTTGAAAAAATATAGCACATCTGAAATAAGACTTTAGTTAGAGGGTTATCCCAATATGCCAAGTTGGTGGGTTTGATCCCCAGTCAGGGCATATACAAGAGTCAACCAATGAATGCATAAATAAGTTGAACAATCTCTCTCTCTCTCTCTCTCTCTCTCTCTCTCTCTCTCTCTCTCTTTCTCTCTCTCTTTCTCTCTCTCCTTTCCGCTCTCCCTCCCTCCCTCCCTTTCTCTCTCTCCCTAATTTTCTTTTTTTTAAATATATATTTATTGATTTCAGAAAGGAAGGGAGAGGGAAAAAGAGACAGAAACATCAATGACTAGAGAGAATCATTGATTGGCTGCCTCCTGCATGTCCCCTACTGGGATTAAGCCCGCAACCTAGGCATGTGCCCTTGACCAGAATCGAACGTGGGACCCTTCAGTCCGCAGGCTGATGCTCTATTCACTGAGCAAAACTAGCCAGGGCTCCCTAATTTTCTTTAAAATTAAAAAAAAAGTAACCTAAAAGGTACTCAGAATATGTCTAAAGTAATACACTTCAGTAGTTCTCTGGGAAATATCAGAAGTGTAAGAGATGATTATCCTCACATATAAAAAGCTTTTACCCTAGTTTGGGAAGCAAGGAAAAAATATTAAAACAAACCAATGTCACTGATTATAAGTGCCTATGTTTTGATAACTAAGGGAACTTTGGCAGAACAAAGACCATTAGGGAAGTCTTCAATAAGATTTTTCAGTGAGATGAACTTTACAGGATTTAAAAAGATCTCTAAAACTTCTCTTTCACTATTAATCCTACTATTTTCTAGTAAAGAAGAGGCCAGTCTAATTGTAAACTTTATTTTTAAAGTAAAATATTGCATAATTAGGATTTATTTTTGATTTTTTTATAGATCAGTTCTATTAAGTGCTAACTTGATGTCAACTCTAATATAAAACAAAGGTCTATTATAAATAATTAGAGGCCTGGTGCATGAAATTCGTGCATGGGGGGTGTTTGTGTGTGTCCCTCAGCCCAGCCTGCACCCTCTCCATTTTGGGACCCCTCGAGGAATGTGCCTCTCACAATACAGGACTGCTGGCTCCCAACTGCTCACCTGCCCACCTGCCTGATTGCCCCTTACTGCTTCTGCCTGCCAGCTTGATCACCCCTAACCACTCCCCTGCCAGCCTGATCGATGCCTAACTGCTCCCCTGCTAACCGAAATTCCCTGTCTTCCCTTGCTGGCCTGGTCCCCCCCCCAACTGCCCTCCCCTGCAGGCCTGGTCCCCCCTAACTGTGGTGGCTATCTTGTGTCCACATTTAGGTGACCATCTTTGACCGCATGAAGGGGCCATCTTGTGTGTTGGAGTGATGGTCAATTTGCATATTACCTCTTTATTATGTAGGATTATTATGTAGGACTAGAGGCCTGGCACACAAAATTCATGTGCAGTTATGGTCCCTAGGCCTGGCCTGTGATCAGGGCCATCTTCCCCAGCTGCCTGTAGCCGCCCCGCCCCCTGCTGCCACCCACCCTTGGTTCCCTGTTCGCCATCAGGTTATCAGTGCCTGACAGCTGGGGGAAGGGACCGAGTGTTCGGCTGTTCCCTCCCACTCTCTGGCCCCGCCCCTGCCACGGGTAGCCATCAGGTGATCGAAGCCTGCTGGCCAGAGAAAGAGTCCAAGAGGTGATCAGTGCGCCTCATAGTGACTGGTCCAGCAGTCGTTCTGGTCGTTCTGCTGTTAGGGTCAATTTGCATATTACCATTCTATTATATAGGATGTTTCATAATTTTATCTAAATAAATCTCTGTCTGTATTGATATTCTATATTGCACTTCATAGTAATTAAATTATTTACTTTAAAAGCTGTTCTTAAATAAATTTTCCTTGTTAAATTTGTATCATTTTAAATATATTTACTTGTATCCATACATTTTTGTTGCATAATTACTAATCTTTAGGCTTTTAATTTAAAATAGATTCACTATTTTATTACTGATTATTACAAGCCAGCTTGTTATTGATATGAAATCATTCCTCAAAGAATATATGTTTTCTTGAGTGGTTATATGACAAAAGAAAGGTTTCAACAGAATTCAAAAATATCAGTGATATATTTGCAGTTTTGTTCTGCAGCTGATAGGAAGCCATTGAGAGTTTGATAACAATTATATTTGCATTTTTGTAATACTCTGTAGTAGTAAGACTTTTGGTAGTAAGGATACCAGTTAGAAGAGCTAATCTAAAGTAGCATTGGGCATGAAGAGGAGGAGAGAGACAAGTTTATTTCAGAAAAGGAAATTAAGGCCCAGGAAAAAACGCATGGCATTTATATAAGGCGTCATAGAACATTAGTAGCAGAGTTAAAATGAGCACTAAGACATCAATACTCAGGTACAGGCTTTCTAAACCATTTCAAAACTTGTCATATCATTTGATTCCTTGACAAAAACTAACAGTAATCAAGAAATGTCATTTTGAACAATCATATGTCACTATATTGACATTTTTGTGTATAAAAGACTTATTTGCCTCAGGGCCATGAAAATGCTCTATTAGCAAAGTCTCAATAGTTTTCCAATATGATTAAAATTCAAATTATGTCATCTTACTTGTGAGCAAAGTGAAAATATGTTATGGATAATTCTTACATTTGATAGTTTAAGCCAATTAACAAAACCTGACAGCTGGTATAGACTTTGAGGTAAAATTCCCCTGCTGACTCAGGCAGTGAATAAGAATTTAATGTTCATTAAAATATGTCACAATCTGAGACCCAAAACAGGTGCCATCTGCCACTAGTTCCTACTACATACCTAAGTATAGATACCATGTACGAAAAAATCTCTTTTATTTACAATCAATGTAATTAGTTTTGAAATATTATCACTATTAACCCATGGGATTTTATCCTACTTTTTATTTGAGGTGGGTGAGGAGACAAGTATTTCATTTCCTATAGATCTGTAGTTTTATCCAAGTTGCTTAGGTCTATTTTATTATGGTAAAACTTTAAGTTTTATTTGCTGTAAAGGGTAGAAAGAAAAGGAGAGAAGAAACTGTACCCTTTACGAGGGGAATTCTAAGCTGATAGGAAAATGTAGGCTATCATGGGGACGCCCAAACATGCAAGAGAGATGTTCCTGGGGATGTGTACAAGATGCTGGGAAGGACTGGTCATGGTTGCCAGGGAAGGTCAACTCTGGGAAGCTTGATCCAACAGAGTATGATGAGCAGGGGCTATAGGAATCCTGTGGAATTGGGACACTCTCAGGTACCTATGGGATCAAATGGCACAGAAGGGATGCTTTTGGAAGCCCAGCACGTCCCCACTGATGGTGCTATTTTACCAGGGCTTGCTACCTTGACCTTAGTTTCTGTTCTCATCCTCAAAGAATTCATCCGAAAGACTCATTGGTTCTCAATGTGGTCCCCACACTACCTACTTCAGTATCACCTGAGAACTTGATAGAAATGCGAATCCTTAGGCCCCAACTCAGTCCTACTGACTCAGAAACTCTGGAAATAGTACTGAGGAATCTGCATTGTAACAAGCCCTCCAGGAGATTCTGATGTTCCCTTAAGTTGAGATTCTCCACAATGGGTCAATCTACCTAAGTATAACAATAGGTGCTTTGAATCAATTGAGTGCTTCTCATATATAGATAAGTAACTGCACATAAAATAGGTTTAGAAGTCAATTTTGTTATGTAAGAGAAATTGTCTTAGCATGACTCTTCTGATGAGAATAGGTTGAAGACTTCCTGGGCCTTTTGTAAGTGTACATTTTTTTTTCTCACTTCAAATCATCTAACCTTGACCGGATAGAACAGTGATGGCGAACCTATGACACGCGTGTCAGAGGTGACACGCGAACTCATTTTTTGGTTGATTTTTCTTTGTTAAATGGCATTTAAATATATAAAATAAATATCAAAAATATAAGTTTTTGTTTTACTATGGTTGCAAATATCAAAAAATTTCTATATGTGACACAGCACCAGAGTTAAGTTAGGATTTTTCAAAATGCTGACACGCCGAGCTCAAAAGGTTCGCCATCACTGGGATAGAACTTTCCTATTCGGTCTTCTTGAGCAGCTTAGCTATCTCTTGCCATCTCTACTTTGCCTGATCTGATCTATTGACTGTACCTTCCTACCTACTTTGGAGGTAGGTACAGGTGCTTGGCTTCTGTGAAAATGAAATATTTTCCTTCTTTTAAGATCCTTTCTGACCGCATACAAATTTTCTGGAACTTCCTTATGCCTCCTGAGTTTTGTAGAACTCTGTTTTTCTTTGGTACTCAAAGTCCTATTATCAGGCTTTGATAAGCAGACTCTTTTTTTTTTACTCAAATAATTAATAACAATTAAATCATAGATATTTAACATGGGCACACAAAATCCATGCTGAAAAGAATGTATATCCAAGGATAGATCAGAAAAGGCAATTGATTACTATAATCCAGTGTATCTGGAACCACCATGGACTTCCTATCTTCTGCCTCTTTTGGTCATGGTAGGACACCCCTTCAGGAACTGAGTGATGAGAGAGAGAGAGAGAGAGAGAGAGAGAGAGAGAGAGAGAGAGAGAGAGAGAGAGAAGATATCTAAAGTAAAGAGAGGAAACAAATTGAGGCATAACAACTAACCTGTCATCGCCATTTAATATAAAAACACACACAGTTCTAGATAGAAGCTTTTGTTAGTACAGGAATTTTATTATATAGATTTAGATAACTATATTGATTCTATAGTTCCACAGTTGCATAATAATGCTCTTTTTACTTTACCATGAGTGTATTTTTCCGAATTCTATTTAATGGTGACTTTCCCCTTTATTATTGTAATGTTCGCCAAATGCTTCTTTATTTGGTTTAATGTGTTAGCACAGGAGGCTTAGTTTCATTTGTCACTAAATCTCTTTGGGTATCCAATTAGTTTTATAGATCATCTATGAAAACCTGTTTAGGTAACATGAGGTTACCCATAAATTTCCAGTGCAAATTGTTTCCTGTTCTTTAAACATAACTCAAACTCTTGCCTGAAATGTTTCCAACTCATTACATATTTAGTTTAAATAATGGATGCACCTCTTAGCCTTACACATATGGTTATTTAAAATCATTCCTTAAACCTTGAGAAGGCCAAAGAAGATTGTATTTACATCTTTCTATTTTTAAATGTATGTCTATTTCTATCACGCTTTTTCCAAAAACAACTCGAGATGGCTTACAATAAAGTAATTGCATACTGCCCAGCTGTAGTGGCTCAGGTGGTTAGAGCATCATTTTGTGCACATAAAGGTTGTGGGTTTGATTCCCAGTCAAGGCACATGCATGACTTGCCCTTTAAGCCCTGGTTGGGGTAAGGGATCAATGTTTCTCTTCTCTCTCTCCTTCCTCCTACCTCCCTCCCTTCTTCCCTCCCTTTCTCCCTGCCTCTCGCCCTTCCTCTCTCTAAGCACATCCTACTCTAATGAGGGTAAATCTATCTTCTACATATATAAAAGCCTAAGCGACCGTGAACCAGCCAACTGGCCAATAGCTAGGATGTGCACTGACCACCAGAGGGTAGATGCTCAACACAGGAACTGCTGAGCAACAACAACTTTGCAGAGTGCCCTTTTACACCCTGAGATCCCTCAGGGAATATTGGACAGCTGGTTTTGGCCAGTTGCCCGCAGGCCAGGCCGAAGGACCCCACCGTTGCACGAATCCGTACACAAGGCCTCTAGTAAATAAATAAATGCTAAAAGTTAATAAAAGGAAAATGAGACACCATAAAGAATTGGAAGACTCTACACTAAAATTTGAATTTCGGCCTCAGTTCTAGGCAGGTAGCATAAATTGTTGGTTTAATACTAGTCCAAGTATGCACTTAAATTTAATGGAAGGAAAGCTAGCATCATTTAAACAAAATCAAAGTATAAATATTACTACTTCAGTTTATGAGTAATTAACTGGTGCATCTGTTTCATGACAATCACTTTACCGTATGTAATGTTCGTTCTTAAATAAATCTGTGTTTGTTTTAAAATGACAGGTCTCGCAGCTTAGTTTATTTATGTTCATTGTTCTTGCTATCACCAACTAGAGGGGATTGTAAAAGGTCCATAAAATATTTTTTTCTCTTTCTTTCCTGTACTTCTGTGTTTACAAGTTTTATCAAGGACTACTATTTGGCTGGAAATTAGATTTTCCAAAGTGACAGGAAAAGTGAAGGAATAAACTGCCCTGATCTACTTATTTCACACACACCACTTTGTTTTTTAATTACATATTAACCAACAGGCATGTGTAATCTTCCAAAACTCACAGGAAGTGAGTTTGGAAATAAGAATGGTATATAATTATTTCATAAAATACATATGTATTTTGAAAACATGCAATGTCATTCCAAAGGATTTTGTGGCATATTCAGTTACTTAATGAACTCTAAAGTTAGTTTTAGAAGGTAATTGTACTCAATGAACCAAAATTAATTGAATAGCATGCTAAAATATTTGTCAGTAAACTTCATAACAAAGGTTTTATATTCAAATAATGAAAAATGTAAAAATTGCAGAAATAAGTAATATTGCAAATTTATCCAAATAATTACAGCATTTCAGAATGGGAAGACTTTTAGCCATGCTCATCTTCTCCTTGGTACTCCTGGCATGTGGTATTTCACTTGAATTCTACTAGAAATTAAAAGTAAATTCACTATATTCAAGAGGCATGCCATTCACTATTTTGTTAAATGTAAAAAGTAATTTCCACATTTTGAGTGCTCTTTTGCCTTTTGAAGAAAGGATACTTTTTTTTTTTTACTTGGCAGTTCTTCAAATATTTTAAGGTAGCTTTTAAGTTCCTATATTGTTTTTTCTACATCTGACTTTTATTTTTTTAACTTCAAGTTTCTTGGGAAGATTATTGGGATTTTAATTTTCTACTTTGGTCCTTTGAGGCACAATTACAATCTTTTCTTTGCAAATCAGAAAATACATGTAAAAACAAGGTAAACTGGGGTGTTTTGTAAAATGTAGCCTAGGCTTATTCTGTGTTCTTCCTTTTTTTAAAAGGTTTTGAAAACAGATGTAGAAAATAAAAAGGAAAACATGAACAAACTCCGCTCACTTAACCAAGATCTTCTTGCAACATTGAAAAATACATCAGTAACACAAAAAATGGAAGCACGACTGGACAACTTTGCTCAGCGCTGGGATAATTTAGTTCAACAACTTGAAAAGAGTTCAGCACAGGTTAGTGATTCTAATTATCCTAAAATAAATGTTCCTTGCTATTTTTGAAATCTAATGCATTAAGAGAACAACATTATAATCCTACAAAGGATGCCATTGGGTTAGTCCTTGCCAAGTATTCAGTTGAATAAAAACATGGCTCTCATCGATGTTTTGATATTGGAGAATGTGGGAGGGGTGAGTGATAATTGACTGAACTAATTATCGCCTTAGAGTATAAAGCTCCCACTTCAGCAGGAATGGGGTTCTGAGTGACTTAGAGCAGTTGTACAAAATGCTAGGGAACTGTTTCTTCAAACTAACCCCAAACCATAGATTCACAGAACCATGAGGAAATAAATTAATTGTCCAAGGAAAGTTTGTGATACGTGTAGCCTAGGGCACAAATCCTTTGATTTCACTAAAGACCTCTTTGTACTAGTGCAAGTGAGAATCTAATCATTGGACTTTTTGCCAGAGATAGTTGATTAATAAAATCATTCATGTGGCTTAGTTACATTTAATAAAGATTGGCTTTAGATTAGGAAAATATCTAAGTTACACTTGTAGTGTTATAATTGGACTTTACACTGAGTGGCTAGATTATTATGACCGCCCCCATCAGTACTTCGTTGGGCCACCTTTTGCCTTCAATACTGAGGCGATTCTTCTTGGCATTGACTCCACGAGATGTTGAAAGGTGATGCAAGGATTCTGACACCATGCCTGATGAATAGCACTGTCCAGTTCTGTGAGATTTGATGGTTGTAGAACCAGCTGCCTGATGGCTCTTTTAACTTCATCGCACAAATGCTCAATTGGATTGAGATCTGGTGATTGTGGGGGCCACCTAAGCAAGGTAAAGTCTCCCTAATGTTCTTGAAACCTCTCCTGCACAATACGAGCACCATGGCATGGCGCATTGTCTTGTTGGAAGAAGCCATCTCCATTGGGATACACCGTCAACATGACAGGATGAACTTGATCAGCAATGATACTTAGGTATGCTGTGCTATTCAGACGTTGTTCCACATGAATTAAAGGGCCCAAATCATGCTAGGAAAAACATGCCCCAAAGCATAACACTGCCCCCACCAGCTTGAAGGGTTGTACTCATGCATGTGGGGTGCATGCTTTCATGCTGTTTCCACCAAATTCTCACTCTGCCATCTTCATGATGCAACTGGAAACGTGATTCATCAGACCACATGACTTTTTTCCAATGCTCGACTGTCCAATCCTTGTGTGAACTGGAGACATTTTATCTTGGTAACTGCAGACAGGAAAGGTGTTCGAACAGACCTTCGGCTTCCATATCCCATATGATGCAGTGTATGGCTAATTTGCCTACAAACGTCAGGTGGTCATAATAATCTGGCACTCATAATAATATATATCCCACCTTCAAAGGCTGTTAAATCATGTTGTTTACCCATATCTTCAGAAAAAAAATCACTTCTGTCATGGTAAACAACCTGCTTCCCTATTTATAATCGTCTGGACCTCTAGCAACTTCTGCATGAAATTATAGCTAATTTGCCTACAAACGTCAGGTGGTCATAATAATCTGGCCACTCAGTGTATAGTTAAAAGTTGAGACTTTAAAAGTTTTGGTAGTTTATGTAAGAAAACGAGGTATTTTAAAAGTGGAAACTTACTATCTGATGTTGTCAGACGGTGGGATCATGGGCAGTTTTCAAAATATTAACATTATGTATAATAGTATTTAACATATTTTGCCATACTGTTCTACATTATAGAGACCACCTTTTATTAATTGGTCACAATTCATAGCTCTGTACACCATGCGTGCATCTCTATTACAGTAGTGACAACATTCAGTAGCTTTTGAGGCATGTATCTCCTCTGTTGTGAGACAGGGCAGAGAATTTGTTTTCTTGAGATTTGACATGTGGTATGTTGCACTTATGTAATGTTCATGGAAAGATTAAATGAAGGTTGAAATATGGCTTCTAGACATACAAGTTAAGAAAATACGATCAGGAAAAAATACATGATTTTCAATCACAGTTCAGCTTCCTTTTAAAATCAAATTCATATAAAAATTTTGAAAGAACATAAATTACAATTACTTCCTGTGCAATCATTGGGCAATGATAAAAATCCCATTTCTTTTCCATTGGCTATTTTATCAGTAACTTGATCTAATAGTGATTTTACTACCAGAATATGTTCCTTCTTATTATATGTGATCTGGCCATGGCTACTTTGAAATGCCATTGGCATCTATGTAATAAGTATGTGAGGCATTAGAACATTTGATACTTTTATTTTATATTTTAATTTACTGAATTTATTGGAGTGACATTGCTTAATAAAATTATATGTTTCAGACGTACAATTCTGTAATACATTATCCGTATATTGTACTGTGTGTTCACCACACCAAGTCAAGTCTCCTCACATCACCACTTATCTCCCCTTTACCCCCTTTAACCTCCCTCAACCCCCTTTCCCTTCTGGTATGTATCCATTGATTCCATACATTATTGCTGCTGGAAAATGAATAATTATTATGTTATGAGAAAATGGCATTCTTTGATAAAGAAAGTTGTTTTGAAATACATCCCTTTAAAGGAATATGTTTATGAAGATGTAAATTAACAATAGGTCATGTACTCCTTCACTTGCAGTAGTTTTTATTTTATCTCTAAATGTCTTTTTAATTAATTTTAGAGAGGAAGGGAGAGGGAGAGAGAGATAGAAACATCAATGATGAGAGAGAATCATTGATCTACTCTCTCCTGCGTGTCCCACATGGGACCGAGCCCACAACTGGGGCATGTGGCCTGGCTGGGGATCAAACCATGACCTCCTGGTTCATAGGTTGATGCTCAACCACTGAGCCACACCGCTAGGCACAATAGTTTTTAAACTTGAGTCTACATAATAATCACCTGGGAAATTGATTAAAATGTATAGTCCTAGACTATATGCTGAGAAAATCTCGTTCAGCAGGCCAGTAATCTGTGTGTAGTCTTTCATATAGTGTACTGGCCATATTTTTAAAAAACACTGAATTAGCAAGATAATGAAATATGGGCCAATTCCCACATCCTGGTTTTACACAATGCTGTCTGAAATAGGGAGAATGGAGACCTTCCTAGCAATGTCGTAGTGAATTATGCTCATTTCCTTGGAATGCCACTACTTTCTGAAGAGGTTGGACAACTCATCAAAATGTTATGAATTTATTATGTTAGTTAGTAAAAAACAAATTAGAAGCCTTATTTTTAACTAGAGGCCTGGTGCATGAAAAATGTGCACTGGGTGGAGGATCCCTCAGCCCGGCCTGCCCCCTCTCATAGCCCAGGAGCCCTCAGGGGATGTACTACTGATGGCTTAGGCCCGCTCCCACAGTCTGGCCTCCCTCTGCGGGAGGCTACCAGGCTGGTCAGGGGAAGGTGCCACCCCATCACCCCACTGCTAGTGTCACTGCTGGCCACCATGGCTGCCAGCCCTTGGCCCTCGCTTCTTAGTTCTGGCCCCACCCCCTGCCCACAGGCAATCTGGGGCCATGTCGGCTCAGGGTGAGTTTGTGGGAGGTTGAGGCACAGCAGGTCGCACCCCGTCCAGCCTCTGCGGAAGTGGCAGCACTGGGACCAGACCACACAGCACCCTCTCCCTCTGACTCTGTGAAAGGGGCCTCGGCGCTGGACCAGCCCGCTCTGCAGCCTCTCTCTAGCCACCTATCCTGTGGCCTCTGCAAAAGGGGCCACAGCACTGGACCAGCCCATGCCGAGGCCTCTCCTGCACCGCCTCTGCAAAAGGGGCTGCTGTGCTGTACTGGCCCGCACCGAGGCCTCTTCTGCAGCAGCGGTGGCGGCAGCAGTGGCAGTGGCCTCTCTCGTGGCCTCTGCGAAAGGGGCCATGATGCTGGACCAGCCCGCACTGCTGCCTCTCCCATGCCACGGGCCCTCGCAGCAGCTGTGGCTTTTGTCCGGAAGGATGTCCGGAAGACGTCCAGTCTAATTAGTGTATTACCCTTTTATTAGTATAGATTAGCGGTTCTCAACCTGTGGGTCGCGACCCCTTTGAGGGTTGAACAACCCTTTCACAGGGGTCGCCTAAGACCATTGGAAAACACATATGTAATTACATATTGTTTTTGTGATTAATCACTATGCTTTAATTATGGTCAATTTGTAACAATGAGAATACGCCCTGCATATCAGATATTTACATTATGATTCATAACAGTAGCAAAATTACAGTTATGAAGTAGCAACGAAAATAATTTTATGGTTGGGGGTCACCACAACATGAGGAACTGTATTAAAGGGTCACAGCATTAGGAAGGTTGAGAACCACTGGTATAGGTGGTCTAGAAGTTAGGAAATCATCACCCAGGGCAACTTATTTAACCTCTTACTTTTGAACTTTTCACAATCTGTAATAACACAGTACTAGCTCTGATTTGTTTAGTTCTTTATAAAATCATGTCCAACATACATTATAACACGTATCTGATGAGGATAAATTAAAGCAATAGACATGAAAGCATTTGGAGGGGAATAAAGGTGCTCTGGATATGCAAGGCATACTGTTTAGTGAGTCTGGAGGGCATATTATGGTTCACTATGATTATGTTAATTTTCAAACAGTTGTATACTTCTATACCAGATCAGAAGCAGATAAATGGATTTATTAGGCAAGTTGCTTCCTAGAACACTAACCTTGAATTCTTAAGCTCCTTTCAGTTTTTGCTCATTGGCTTTTATAAAAAATGTACTATCATAGCCCCAATCCAAATTCTAGCTGGGGGTCTTGAGGCTCTTAGGACGAAAAAATGTAGTTAACCAGGGAAAGGGGAATTAAAGGAGATAGAGTGAGCAAAGAAATATTATCTTATAACGAAAAAAGATATCAATTTTCTTTCCTGAATGTCAGATTTAACATGATCAAAATTATTACATGAGAAAAATTCCAAGAATTTTGAGGGTAAGGTCGTAACTTTGGAGAACAAAGCTTACTTGTATGCATATTTTCCAGCATGTTCATGGGGGAAAAATATACTCAGTCTTTAAAAAATCCTTTTAAATAATTGGTGCTACAAAGAAGGAGCAAAATTCTAGCAATGGTTAAAATTCTGTAGGATATAGGAACTGTAACTGAGATGACAAAGCAACTGATTGTGCTCGTATAAAGAACATTGTGTGCCCAAAATTTTGACTGCTATTCAGGTCAAAGCTTTGAGGGATTTTGACCTTCTAAAACAGTAGCATGGCCAGAGATCAAAATGTGATAAAAAATCAACTGTGAGAGCTGCTGTCTTGCATTTCTAAGTCAGGTCTGTCTTGAATAATATCTGGACACAAGCAGAGGATGCTTAAGTTGATGTGAAAGCAACCTAAGAAAGTAGAGATACTTTCTTTTAAAAAAGCGAATTTATTTTTCAGTGACAGTTAACATACAACATTATATACTAGTAGGTCTCAGGTGTGCAACATAGTTATTAGATACTTATATAATTTATTTTTTGTTTCTAAAAGTTAGAAAGAATAATAGTCCTTGCTAGGTGGATACTTAAAATAAGAAAAGGGAGCAAATGAAATATATCCTGGATTAACTTATTTACGTTTTCAGATGACCCTGTTTCCTCTCAATATTTTATAAATATGCTTGTTGAAATTCAAACTGTTTCTTTCCTAAATGCTGTGATCCTGAGGCACATATTTTTATCTTGATTATAATTAGGTAATATGATAGTCAAAAATTCATTATAGTTACTACTTTAAAGTTAAATGTATTTTAAGTGATTTGAAATATTTTCCCCATTTAACTGAAATCATATCTACTATGGAAAGTCATACTGTTTAG
Source organism: Myotis nattereri (assembly GCF_964212035.1). Lineage (NCBI taxonomy): Eukaryota > Metazoa > Chordata > Mammalia > Chiroptera > Vespertilionidae > Myotis > Myotis nattereri. The sequence continues at coordinate 24,060,003 of NC_138078.1, read as the reverse complement.
TGAATCTATAAACCACATTATTCATATGGTTTATAATATATTGTGGTAATTTATATTAAATTTGACATCAGATATTTAGTTGTAAGAATGTATCTATCTAGATAAGTACAGAAGTTCCATAATTTTGTGATTTTTTAGCAGAGTAAATTATCTTCTTTGCCAGGAATAAGAAACATTCTATGACTCATCTAAGATCACAGACTTTATTCCCATTTCATGAATATTTTGCTGTACTCTTAATGAACATTTTTGCAATGTTCTGAACTATGAGCACAAATATCTCAAAGATAAAATTAACATGCTCAGAATTCCCCATCCTTGAACATAAGCGTATATGTTTATGCAACATATGTCTGTCTATATTCATAGATGCCCAAATAAAGTGGTCATTGTTTCTGTATCTATTCTATATCATCTATGTCCTTATGAGAGTTTGAAAACTCTTCCTAGACATGTGGATAGTGTAAAGCACAGTTAAAGATAATAAGCCATTGTTTTTCATAATACCAGATATACAAATAGAGTGATGCAAAATTATTAAGATGAAAATTTCTTTATTTGCCTTTCTTTTCTGAATTTTTTTCTCATTTTCTAGAGATCCTGTTTTTACTTCCCATAAAATATTTCCCGTGCATCTTCTGACTGCACCTATTCTCAAAGCATTATTTTGTAGCATATTGATACTTGAAATGTAGTTACAATTGGTTTGTCTATTTTCTTTTTGTTGATTATATTAATTAAAAATATTATAATGTCTTTCAGTTGCCAACCCTTTATGTAGCTTCCTGAAAGCTTTCCAAGCCTAATCAACCCACTGCCAATTAAAAAAAAATTAAATGGTTTTATAAAACCTCAAATTAAAGTAAAATTCCTTTACTTATTTGAGGTTTCTGTCTTATTTAAATTTATGGACTCACCATCTTGAATTTTAGAACATCTGATTATTGCTTAAAGGTTTTATTAGAAAAACTTGAAGTTATATTTTAAATAACTTGCGAAATTAACTATATCCTTTTGCAACCTCCAACTAAAATAGGTGTTTGGGATTTGACCTTAAGTATCAGTACACTTGATTTTATGTTGTAAATTCATTATCAACAACAACATAAAATGTTGTAGGCACTGAAAATTTAAGAGATGAGAGCTGAATTAGCTGTTGGAATTTCTCATTCCTTATTTATAAAATGAGAAGTTTGGACAGGAAAGATCTCTATAGTGTCCTTCCTATTCCAAATGTCCATGATATGTTTCTCTTTTCTTGAAATTTTATATAAAACTCTGGAGTAATTAGTGAAGAGTTTCCAATTATCTCTGCTATGTAAGTCTCAGAGTTGGCTGGAAGATGATAATGAAAATAAAATTATCTTCCTATTCAAAAAGACTGACATCTGAAATGTTTACATTTCACTCATCATGAAAATGTAATTAAAATACCATAAAGATAAAAATACTCAGCATCTATATGATACATCTGTTATCTACTGACAATAAATGAAATAACACATAAAGAAAGATACAAGTTCTTTTCCTAAATGCATACTTGATAATCTGCATTTCTAGTTACAGAATATGTTTTACTACTTAAAATCAGATGGTGTGTAGAGGAAGGTCATGTGGATCAGAAAAAATAAATCTCGTTGCTTCTTGAATTTCTTAAGATTCAGTTAACTCAGATAGTTGTTCAAATTCTGTGTTTAATATGAATTCTGAATCCCACATATATCTCCTCTTTCTGTCAATTTGTACAAAAGCTAATTTGAAATGAGGAACAAAATATGTACATAAAATCAAACAGTTTTGTAGAACAAGCCTTCTGTATTATCATACAATATTTTATTTCAGATAGGAGGAAGACTTCCTTTATTATGTCTTAGGAATATTGACTCTAATTGTGGTCATGATCCCAATGTCACTGTCTATTCAAGAAATTACATAGCCTTATTTCCAATACCAAACAGGGTAACAGTTAAATATTAAAATCTTGTCACCAAGCCATTGCCATGAACTTTAGCTAGCACTTCTTGTACACTTAGCTTTGGCAATTTCTCTGTACTCTTTCATGAGATAGAGCATTTTATAGAGTGTTGATTGATAAATCAGCTCCCTTTGTGAACACCTGATCTTTAACCCAGGTTTATCATAACGTACAGCATATAAGTTACTTCACTGCCTTGTGCTGCCATTCCTATAGTGATAGTTTTCAGCCTGGCTACCAATATTCAGCTAAAGCAGTTACTGAGCTTATGCAGTATGTTTTAAGCTCTAGAAGTACAATGCCTCTATCTATTAAAAATCAGTGATCACTCCAAGGTTATGCACATACAAAAAACACAGGAGAAAAAAAGGGACATATGTAAAACTTCAATACTAAAGAATTTTAGAAAATGATCTACATGATGAAGGGCATATGGGGGTGAGTGGAAATTGAGCCTAAATGACCAACAAAATAAAACATATTTAAGTTAAAGCTCAAAAACAAACAAACAAAAAACCCACACACAGGGAAAATGTTGATCCACAGTTGTCAACCTCATCATATTTTTAAATAAATCAGGTGCATTGCATTTGATTGATTTTGTACAGATTTAATTATAATTTATGAAGAGCTCAAAGCATTAAAAATAGTCATTGTGTACATTTTCATTCTTCTGACATTATATGTGTATATCTGTGCATAGGAGCACACTCACCCAGCTACACTACTTAAAGGAAAATTGCCATTCAGAAACCTGAACAGGTGTTGCAGCAAGTGAGCATATCTACTAAGAACTGGCTGAAGGAAATATCAGACTTGGGTTTATAGCTCTGCTCAGCCACTGACAAGTTGTATCTACATCAAATTTTACCTGCCATCTATTAAATGGGAATAATATTAAAATTTATTCTTAGGGCCCTTGTAAGGTAATGACAGCTACCACTTGTTAAGCCTTTATCTCAGATACTATTCTAATTATTTTAAATAAGATAATGAATGCAAAGTAGTTAGCATAATTCCTGGGACATTTAAAGAACCTCAGAGTTGGTAGCTATTATTATAAGTATTAGTATTTTAATAATAAGATAAATTAAATAACTAATCCTTAATAACTTGAATCTCTTTTTTATTTGTCAATTATTGAATCTCTTTTTGTAAGTTTCTTTAAATGTTCAAATAGTGGAATATCTTGCAAAGCAAGAAAAAGAAATCTTTAACCCCAAGGAACTTAGAAGGGCAAGAATATTTAAATAATTAAATGGAAAATTAAAAGATACAACTAAGAATATAGGCCAAAAATAAGAGAAAAATATCAGCACCAAAAAGTTAATTTAAAAAGTAAGAATAAGGCTTGGCCTGTGTGCCAAGTGGTCAAGTGTTGGCCCAAAAACCAGGAGGTCAGAGTTTGATTCCTGGTCAGGGCACTTGCCCAGGTTACTGGCTCAATCCCCAGTAGGGGGCGAGCAGGAGGCAGCTGATTGATGTGATCTTTCTATATCTTTCTCTCTTCCTCTCTAAAAGCAATAAAAACATATTTTTTTAAAAAAAAGAGAATATGTTGTAAATAAAACTACTTGCCCTTGAGAAACTGAAGACAGTAGTGCTAAAGCAGTGGTTCTCAACCTTCTGGCCCTTTAAATACAGTTCCTCATGTTGTGACCCAACAATAAAATTATTTTCGTTGCTACTTCATAACTGTAATGTTGCTACTGCTAAGTATCGTAATGTAAATATCTGATATGCAGGATGGTCTTAGGCGACCCCTGTGAAAGGGTCGTTCGACCACCAAAGGGGTCGCGACCCACAGGTTGAGAACCGCTATAAGACATGTTATATAAAACTCTGGAGTAATTAGTGAAGAGATTCCAACTATCTCTGCTATGTCAGTCTCAGAGTCAGTCATTGTATGACCCTTTATATCCTTAATGGGGGGATGAGGACACATTTGTAATACCTTAACCAATAAAGAAATTAAAGATAAAATAAAATAAAATAAAATAAAATAAAATTCTTTATTTTATTTTTTTCTGATTTCTGCATTTTATTCAGATTATTTTACATATGTCTCCTTTTTTTTCCCCCTTAACCTTCTCCCGGCCTCCTCTACCCCCCAGTGTCTTGTGTCCATTGGTTATGCTTATATGTATGCATATAAGTCCTTCGGTTGATCTCTTACCATCCCCAAACCCTCCCCGGCTTCCCGCTGTAGTTTGACAGTCTTTAAATGTATATGTATTTCCTCTCCAAAATATGCATTTTAAACAAATGGAAGAGAATATAGTAAGAAAGAATTTTACTTATTTTGAGAGCAGTTTGGTTTTTCCAGATCTACCAATATTATACAGTCTTACAGCAAGAAGATATATACCCCTAGAAGTATCAAGAGACTGCACAAATGCTTTTCCAATTTTTCTCTTAATGGGAAAAAGCAATATTTTGAAAATCAACCTATATAACCTTATGAGTTAGATAGTTCAGTATAAAAAAAAATCCTGAATTTTCTCTGAACATTGAGAAGGGACAGTCATTATTGCTAATATATATTAAGAGAGCACTTACTGTGTTCAGACATTACATAATTTTACTCTTGCAACCAGGACAAGCTACATAATATATGGGGCCCAATGCAAAATTAAAATGTGGGGCTTCTTGTTCAAACATTATTAAGAATTTTAAGAGGTAACAGCAGAGTATGAAACCAAGTGTGGAGTCCTTCTGGGTGAGGGGACTGCATAAGTCGATGCCTGCATAAGTTGCACACCTATGAAGCTGGCCATGTTTGCCTCATCCCTGTGAGAGATGTGTCTTCATTCCAATTTTACATATAAAAAATAAGTCAAAGCTCTGAGATTCTAACTAACCTGACCCAAATACTGAAGTATATGAACTATGGACCTAGCGTTTGATAATTGTAAGCCTGGCTCATGGACCTCTACTTTTAATCACTGTAAGAGCATTTGGTACTTAACAGAGGGAAGTAAGTGGTGGAGCCTAGGCCTGGCTGGAGATCAGGGACAATCTGGGCCTGCCGGCTGCCAGCCAGGGCCTTTCTTTGCTCCGTACTACCCCTGGTGGTCAGCGCACATCATAGTGAGCAATCAAACTCCTGAGGGGACAATTTGCATATTAGGCTTTTATATATATATATATCACCCCAATAAATTTAATACATTTTTTAAAAAGAGCAACTAGCTTCCAAACCTAAAGACAAATAATTTTAAACTAACTCTTTTCCATTTTTACTGGGCAGATTAATTGGCAGATCAAAGGAATACAATATTTAAAAACAAATATATTTTATTTTCATGAGAACATTTCAAAGTAACTTTCTTATTTTTAAAAATATTTTTATTGACTTCAGAAAAGAAGAGAGAGAGAGAGAGAGAGAGAGAGAGAGAGAGAGAGAGAGAAACATTAATGATGAGAGAGAATCACTGATTGGCTGCCTCCTATGCCCCCTACTGGGCATCGAGCCAGCAACACGGGCATGTATCCTTGACCAGAATTGAACCCGGGATCCTTCAATCTGAAGGCTGATGCTCTGTCCACTGAGCAAAACCTGCTAAAGCCACAGTAATTTTCAGTATACTCATAATCAAAATGGAGAAAGGTGACTAGATAAGAATTTAGTTAGGTAGACTCTAAGTTTGTTGAATGTAGCCCAAACTACATTATATTCTAATTTTGATCTTGTACTATTGAATGTTTTAGTGAAGGCAGTAAGTCATTCTTATCAGATGTTTAGTTGTCCTAATTTTAATATATTTGGATGAGAGGCTTATAATTCCAAAGATATACAGGAATTATAGGCTTAAAACAACTTAGAAAAAGAGTTTGAAATTTTTCTCTGCTTATAGAAGTAATATTTTGTGGAAAATGTTTATTGCACAATGTTGGAAAATATAAAGGATTCAGAAATATGTAGAGCACAATAGAAATTATCTGTGCTTTCTCTGTCAAAAATAACCTGTAATATTTATATCTTGCATTATTTAATCAGTACTATAATGTAAAACTTTCCAATGGCATTTAAAAATATTTTAAGTGTGTATAATGTTTTATCCTTTATCACATGCATGTAGTATAAATTATTTAAACCAGGGGTGGAGAACCACTTTTCTGCCAAGGGCCATTTGGATATTTAAAACATCATTTTCAGGCCATACAAAATTATCAACTTAAAAATTAGCCTGCTATATTTGGTCAAACATTTAATTCACTCACCCTTAATACCTTGGCAGGGCCAGAACAAATGATTTTATAAGCTTTATGCACCCTGTGGGCCCGACGTTCCTCTACCCTGAAAACCATCACTTACAGACTTTAGGATATTTCCAGCATTTTACTCTTATAAATGACCATATGAACTGGAATAAATGTTATATGCAGCCTTCAGCATCAAAATAAATGTAAAGGTTAAGATACTATCTAAGGAAATTTCTTTTTTAATTTTAAAAGAAATTCCTTGTTTACTATGTATTTAGTGCATGTGATTATTTTGCATGTTTACATTTTTCAGGTGACACTCACCCTATCTCACAATTATTTGTGTGGTTGTCACCTTCACTACTGTGCTGTAAGATCCCCCCAAATAGAGATTTCATTTTATTCATTTCTGAATGCCCTGTTCAATGCATGTTGTAATTTAATTGAAACATTGTGATTCAGCAGCTGAGTAACTCAGACAGTTTTAGATATCTTTCTCTGTCTATGGTGTCCAAAGCAGGGAATCTAGGTTTTCAACCACCAATAAGATTAAATCTAATTCTAGAAAATAACTAGTATTTATTATAGAGCTTGGAAATGAGACTTATCAGAGTCATGATAATCAAGCTTCAGATCTTTAAGACAATTAGGCAGAAACAATACTCAACTTATCCTGTGTTGGCCCAGGTTCAAAATAAATTTTTAATGAGTGAAGTCATAGTAAGGCAGGCTTCCACTAGGTGTGTTGATCTCTGCCAATGGGAAAATTTGATGCAATATATTTTGAATGATTCCAATATATAATTGTTTATGGTCAATATAAGCATGGGGAAATTGAATACATGACCAAATGTTTTTTATTCTTATACTAGAGGCCCAATGCAAGAAACTCGTGTAAGGGGCTTGGCCCCCGCTCTGGTGGCAGCTGCCTCGGCCCCTGCCTGCTGCCGCGGCTGCTGGCCTCTGCCTCGGCCCTTGCCACTGCGGTGGCCACCTCGGCCCTGTTAGGTTAGGTGGCTCAGGAGGCGGCGCAAGAAATAGAGTCCAGTGAATCAGAAAAGAAAGGAAAGGAAAAGGTTTATTTCTGCGTCCCCGGGAGACCCATGTACCCCCAGGACAGGGCACGTGGATTCACACCAACAAGGAGGGGGGCGCTATTTTTATACTGCAGTTGGGTGAGGGGCGGGGACATGAGCTGAGGTGTTCAGTTGAGGAAGTTTCAGCTGCAGGGGGTCATGGAGAAGCCAGTATCTGTGTCTGGCACATTGATCTGTGAGAAATTCCAGGGGAAGTCCATTGTCTCATCACATGTCCGCATGTATCCGAACCTGGGCTCTCTCCGACCTAACAGGCCCTTGCAGCCCTGGCTTGGTCCAGAAGGTCATCTGGAAGGACATTCAGTCTAATGAGCATATTATGCTTTTATTATTATAGGTTGAGTAGGTATTGAAAGTAGTTACTGATTTATTATACATAAGAAACAGTTGTTTTCTTATTTCTTTACCCCAAAGGAAATGAAGTGTTATTTTTAATTACAGTATAGTAATGAATATAATATAGAAAAATTACAGATCCATATCCTGCTATTCTTTAAAAATGATTATTTTTCTTATAAGGTTTTCTGTATTCTTAAAGATAATTTTGTAGTATGTCATGTTACTACTAGAGGCCCGGTGCATGAAATTCATGCATGGGTGGTGTCCCTCAGCCCAGCCTGTACCCTCTCTAATCCGGGAACCCTCAGGGGATATCTGACTTCCGGTTTAGGCCCCATGCCTGCAGGATCAGGCCTAAACCAGCAGTTGAAAATCCCTCTTGCAATCCGGGACTGCTGCCTCCTAACCGCTCACCTTCTGCTTGCCTGATCACCCCTAACCACTCTGCCTGCCTGCCTGATGACCCTAACTGCTCCCCTGCCTGCCTGATTACCCCTAACCACCTCTGCCTGCCTGCCTGATCACCTATAATCTCTCTGTCTGCCTGTCTGATCGCCCTAACTGCTTTCCAATGCCGACCTGATCCCCCAAACTGCTCTCCCCTACCAGACTGATCGCCCCTAACTGCCTCTGCCTCAGCCCTGCCACCTTGGCTTTGTCCGGAAGGATGTCCGGAAGGTCGCCCAGAAGATGTCTGGTCTAATTAGCATATGGCCCTTTTATTAGTATAGATTTCCTTTACCCTCCATGAACACATCTATCCAATTTTATAATAGGCATAAATAAGAAAATATAAAATTATAGAAATTAATTCCTTAGCCAAATATTCAATAGTACATATGTTCCATAACATTATATATAACTGCAAAAAATAGCATTGTGCTTTCAGAATCTGCATTCTGGTGAATGCAGATATAAAATTAGAAATTCTGAACAATATTCTCTTCAGCCCATCATTGTATGCAAAAATGTTTACTCATGGTTAAAAAATGAAATGCTCTTGCCCTGACCGGTTTGGGTCAGTGGATAGAGCGTTGGCCTGCGGACTCAAGGGTCCCAGGTTCGATTCCAGTCAAGGGCATGTACCTTGGTTGTGGGCACACCCCCAGTGGGAGGTATGCAGGAGGCAACTAATTGATGTTTCTCTCTCATCAATGTTTCTAACTCTCTATCCCTCTCCCTTCCTCTCTGTAAAAAATATCAATAAAATATATTTTTTAAAAAATGAAATGCTCTTGGAATCCTTAAAAACTACATTTTCATTTTATTAAAGGTAAACTTAATTTGACCATGTAATGGTAATTTTGTGTTGAGTGCAATTAAATTTGAGGTTATATTTTCAGCACTTAAAAAAAACTCTTGTTACTTTCTACTTGCATTTGGCATAACTTGTCAATGGACTATATAATTATTGTTTGAAGTGAAGTAATTGATTCTGAATAATGAATCTATGGACATCTTAGAGATGATAAAACTTGTACTATACACATGTAGAAACTCAGTACGTCATAATATCCTCTTTAAAAAAACTATACTCCCAAAATGCAAGTTCCTGAGGCCTTGACATATGTACAAATGTGGCTTGCACAAAGTGTAGCACTTTTAAAATGTGTTTGTTAAAAGCAATTTTTACACAAGACATCATGACAAAGGATTTAATTATTTTCAGTTGCCTATTTAGAAGCTGAAATACGAAGATCCTGAGGCTTCCTTGATTTCCTCTCACTGAAGGAATCAGTTATAGGATAGGAGGCAGGGAAGTTACCAGAAACCCTTTTCGTATCACTTGGCAAGTTCAGGAAATCAATAAAACTAATTTTGGCCTCAACCAGATCCTATAAGTACCTATAAGTGGATCCAGTATAGGTGTGTTTTGGTCTCCTTGGAAACAGGTCTTCCGAATAATTTGTATTGCTAGAAGGGTAATGATTAACATCCCAAGAGGGAATTTTTCAGTCCTCATAGCAGGAGGACTCAAGAGAACTGGTGGTTCAGGAAGAAAGGTACTTCACTATTATGACTTGCCTGTCTTGCAGTGCCCATGAACTGAGGTAGTGGCCTGTCATGACTTGATTCACAAGCCATATTATTCCAAAAAATAATGATCTGTGCATAAAATTTTTAACAGGTCTGAACAGAAAGTCAGTGTGTTTTTATTTTTTAAATATATATTTTTATTGATTTCAGAGATGAGTGGAGGGAGAGAGATAGAGATAGAAATATCGATGATGAGAAAGAATCATTGATTGGATGCCTCCTGCATGCCCTACATGGAGGGTCAAGTCAGCAACCTGGGCATGTACCCTGATCAGGAATAGAACCGTGATCTCCTGGTTCATAGGTCGATGCTCAACCACTGAGCCATGCCAGCTGGGCAGTCATTGTGTTTTTAAGCTAATAAGACCCTTTAATGCTAACTTTGGAAACTAATTTTTTAAATATTTTAACATATTTACTAATTTAAAACAAACAAGAATAGTGTGCTTTTTAACATTTGAATAACATTAAGTTCAAATGTATTTCTGGACTAACAGGCACTTTATGTTAACCTTTTATTGTAATTTTAAAGGACATTTCATTTATTTGCATAAAAAGTTATTTATTATGAAGTTCATATAATTTTGTTTTATATATATATATATATATATATATAATAATTATTATATACGATAAACAAAGATGCATTCAATAAACTATTTAGCAACATCTACAATGTGCCAGGCCATGGGATTGGTGCTGGGATATATTAGCAAAATTTAATTAATGTTGTAAACACTTTAAACAGCATGTCTAATTAAATGTCAGAATATCACTCAGCGTTTCTCCTTTGCCCCCCTTATTTCCCATAGCTTGACTAATAACTGGAGGAGACACTAAGTATACTTCTGGTTTTGAGATTACTTTCATTTGCAATTTCAGTCAACGTAAGTTAGATAAAACAATTTGATTTGGGTTCATGTTGGTGCTATTTTGATCTGAAGGGCAATTTACCAACAAGCAGGAACAGTTTCATTATTTTCCTTCACCATTCCAAGCAGTCTTTACTGAAGTCTTTCAAGCAATGTGTGACCTCTATTTCAATACTTCTCACAGATTTCACAGACTGTCACCACCACTCAGCCATCACTAACACAGACAACTGTAATGGAAACTGTAACTATGGTGACCACGAGAGAACAAATCCTGGTAAAGCATGCCCAAGAGGAACTCCCACCGCCACCTCCCCAAAAGAAGAGGCAGATTCTTGTGGATTCCGAAATTAGGAAAAGGTGAGAGGATTTTACTCCTGTTTTTTTCTTCAAGCAAAGAGTAACTGTTTAGCAGGAAAACTCATTTTCAGCTATAGTGATGGCAGTGTTTTTACTTAAACAATATTTCTAGAAGCCTCAGGTGCCTGTAATGTCAGTTAAGCTAGTGAAAAGAATTATGAAGTGAATTTTGAAATTTGCCCAAGCAATCACTATCCCAACAAAAACTGAATATTTATTGGAAATACTGTTTTCTGGATTGAAAGAAGAAACTATGTGTGATGAACTACCATGGATGCATTTTAATCCTGAAAATTTCTATTTTTTTTTTCTTTTAAAAAGCTTGCTGGTTCAATGCCTGTTTTAGCATTAAATACTGCTTCCCCCGCCCAGTAATGGAAAGTACATTTTCATGAAGGAATACACCTATAATAGACAAGATCCATTCTGCCAGTTTACGAGAACATAATGTCTCAATCTGCACAGCCTAAATCAGGAGTCATTAATTACAGAACAGATTTCCTCTTCTTTGATATTTATAAAGTCTTATCATGAACGTGTTAGAATTTTTAACTGGTATTTTTGTGGATATTCTCAACTAGACATTGTAGATAAGTTAGGTATTATGTAACTCAGTGGATATATTACAGTGATGGGAATAAAATTTCATAAATGCAAAACCAGCATGAAAAGAATAAAAAAGGTACAATTTCATTCCAATCATAGTTCTAAGATTGAAGAAGAACATTAAAATTTGCCTTATGTTTCTAGGCAACATATATTTAAGAATGCATGAAACACTTGACATTAGAATTTGTATATACAAGGGTATAGAAATAGGAGAAGAACATGTACCTAAAAATAGTGAGTCAGATATTCTAGGCAAAGGAAAAAGAAAACAATAAAGAAGCTACTCACATTATTTGGAACTTTCAATATTTCTCTATTCATCCGTGACTTATACTTTCATAATTCCACAATAAACCATTAGGCATTTCTACCTAATTGTATCTGGTTGGCTGAGTAAATCCTCTTGTCCAGAGGTCAGCAAACTTAAGCCTATAGGCTAAATCCAGCTCACTGTTAGGTTTTATATAGCTCATGAGCTAAGAATTGTTTTTATATTTTTAAATGGTTGAAAACTAAAAAAAAAAGTATATTTCATGATGCGAAAGTTTGATGACATTCCAATGTTAGTGTCCATAAATAAGGTCTTAGAGAAACATAGCTACACTCATTGATTTATGTATCATAAGTGGTTGCTTTTATATTACAGATAGAGACCCAGTGCACAAAATTTGTGCACTCGGGCGGGGGTCCCTCAGTCCGGCCTGCACCCTCTTGCAATCCAGGAGCCCTCAGGGAATGTCCGACTGATGGCTTAGACCCACTCATCAGTCGGACATCCTTAGCGCTACTGTGGAGGTGGGAGAGGCTTCTGGCTGAGCGGCGCTCCCCCTGTGGGAGTGCACTGACTACCAGGGGACAGCTCCTGTGTTGAGTGAGATCAGGACAAAACCGGCTATCTAACATCCCTCGAGGGGTCCTGGATTGCAAGAGGGTGTAGGCCAGGCCGAGGGACCCCACTGGTGCACAATCAGGGCTGGGGAGGGACACGGGAAGTTGGCCAGCTGGGGAGGCACTGTGAGAGGGCTCCAGGGCATGTCTGGCCCATCTTACTCAGTCCTGATCAGCCGGACCCCAGCAGCAAGCTAACCTATTGGTCGGAGCGACTGCCCGCTGGTGGCCAGTGCATGTCATAGTGACTGATCAACTGGTTGAATGTCTGCCCCCTGGTGGTCAGTGCAAGTCATAGTGAGCAGTTGAGCAGCCTTAGCATATCGTTAGCATATTACGCTTTGACTGGTTGAACAGACGATCGGGCACTTAGCATATTAGGCTTTTATTATATAGGATGACAGTGTTATTGTCAAAGAGACTATATGGCCCACAAAGCCTAAAATATTTACCATCTGGCTCCTCATAGGAAAAGTTTGCTGACCCTTGTTCCAGTGAAATGGTTCTCAAATCTTTGAATATTAGTGTTCTATTTGGGACAACAACTTCTAAGGACTCTACTCATGCTAGTAGTTGAATTTGTAACATTCATTGATAGAGAAAGAACATAATGGAAAAAATAAATCAGTAAAGCTCTTAATAAATTTGCTTTTCATTAATGAAAAGCATGGAAACTAATTTAATGTCATGTTTAATATGTGTCTAAATGCTTAGTGGGCACATGGATTTATGGATCCTTTGCAACAACCCAATAGCACTTCAAGAATTTTCTAACCAGAGCAATATAGGAACCTAATTGCCTTCCCCTCCCTATGTGTTCAGCAATCTCCGAATACAGAAATTGACAGGGCAAGTTGACTCATGTCAATCTCTGTCTTCAAGAGCTTATTCTTGCCTTCTGTTTGGGAAATGTGTTTGGTTAGGAAAAAAATGTGGTGTGATTCCTTTTTGTATTCAGGAAAGTGTGGCTAGTGGTGAAATATTTTGTCTCCTAAATTCTGTTTGTATCATATGCGCTCAGCAGTTTTCATAAGTACCTGGAATGAGATGTGCAAGTGGGAACAAAAAGAATGCATTACTTAAATAATAGCTAACAGTTATTGAGGGTTTTATTATGTGCTCAGCACTACATTAAATGCTTTATCTGCATAGCTCATTTATTCTTCCCAGTAACCCTACAAAATAGGTACAGCTATTATTACTGTTACACACGGCTACAGACTAACTGAGCCAGGATTTCAACTGAGGTAGACTGACTGCAGGATGTGGATTGTGTAGTAAAGTGTTTCTTCAGTAGTTATATAACTAAGGTGATCTTATGTCTTGTTTTGCCTGAATCCATTCTGATTATACCTTTTGTCCCAGCATAATAGTATGTAGCATCAACTTTCACTCTCAAATGCGTCCTGATTTGGACAGTACAACATGCACACTCTATATAAGACTAGACTGCTAAATTTAGACTGAACAAAAAGAGCAATTGAGCAAATATTTAGGAGCAGTTAAACCTTATAGGTAGTAATTGCCTACTGGATAGAATCTGGTCAAAATATTATAGTCCTTCAGGAGGTATCATGCATACATGACCTAAAGGTTGATAGTGGATAGGGACTTTCTCTTGTTCACTTAATTGTCGAGACTACAGTTGACATGCTGATCTTTTGAAACTCTTTTAAAAATGATCTCCTCTTTCAACTTCTCTGACACACTACTGGCTTTGCTCCTACACTCTTTATCTGACTTGTTTTCCTCCTTTTGCTGAATTCCTATGATAGTGTCTCATAAATTGATCTTTTTGCCCTTCTGACTCCTTTATCTGAATTGTCTCCTCTCATTGATTCAAGTATGGATCTCAGTGAATTACTCCCAAATCTTATAGCTCCATATCTGACTCCCTTCCTCAAATTTCACTTATACATCTTTAGAGCAATCTGGGTATTTCTACTTGTGCATACAGCCAGTGGTTCAATTTTGTTTTTATCAAATGCAAACATTTGTTGCCACTAACAAACCAAACCTAGTTACTCATACATTGCACACATATTTTACTTATTATAATTCATTGCCTTTGTGTCTAAAAGAGTAGCAGATATTGGAAAAAGCATGGACTTTGAAAACAGAATTATTCAGGTTTGAAGCCTGCCTGTTTTAATTACTAGCTTAAGATCCCAGGCAAATTTCTGAATATCTGTGCCTCAGATTCCCTATCCTAACATTATTAAATACTAACTGTAAGGATTAAGTAAGAATCATTTAATACAGTGCCTGGAAGGTAATAAGAATTCAGTACATGCAATAGCTCTTATTCTTCTTGTTTGATTATGGTGAATGTTGTAGAGGTAGAGGTGGTGGTGGAGGTTGTGGAGGTGATGGAGGTGTTAGAGATGGTGCTGATGGTATTAGAGTCAGTGGTAGTAGAAGTGGTAGTAGTCATTAAAGGTAGTGATGGAGGTGGAGGTGGAGATGGTGGTCATGTACTATTGGTGAAAAAAATCCCTTAAGAAACTTCATCTCAAAGTTAATGAATACAACAATAAATGCCTTCATTTTCCTCTTTAAAACACCACCTGACTTCTCCATTTCTTCTCTGACCTTGCTTCTTATTTACTTACTTATTTCTTTTGATTAATTACGTTATATTATTGGATAAGTGAAGTCATTTTAGTAATTTCCTAACCATTCTAACTGCCAACTCCACAACCTAAGCTATATACCTCACTGTGGTGAGACTTGCTCCTCTTTCTGATTAATCTGCCTCAAATCAGTGTGTCTAAAATGTCACTTTTATGCTAACTCTTCTGATGTGAGATCCTTATAACTCCAGTTGTCCCAAAATAAAACACAAGCCTCTTATTATGCTATTTGATATTATTTTTTCACCAAGTTTCTGTACAGCTTCCCCAAACTCTTTGCGCTTTAGTCAGTTAATTACATTACATACATTATTTTTGCTATGTGCCTTAATGTCACCCACATAAATTTTTCTCATCACCAATCACAACAAAGGAATCCTGTTACTGTACTCGTTTGTACTTTACTTAGATTCCATATATGGTGTCATGTATATAATAAATAATCAAATATTTATGGAAAGAGTGAATAATACAGCCCAACTAATTATGTTAACTAAAATTTTATATTACAGTAGCATTTAAGAATTCTACCTAGCTCTTCATGGAATTGTTTTTAATAATAAACAAATGAACATTCTAATAATCTTTAGTAATTCTGATTTTATCAATTAAGATATCATTGTTTACTCAAAACCATTAAGGGATTTAAAATTCAGCTTTGTACCACACTATAGTTTCTTAATTACCTAAGGTACAGTTAATTAGTTTCTTAATAATTACATGGTTTCTGCATTTGTCATATTTACTGCATAAATTGTCCTCCTTTCACTAAGATATACAAAAGTGTTTGATGATCTTAGGTCACAAGGTAATTATTTCTAACAGTAAATTATCCCTGAAATTCAGTGACATGATTTTGCATATAGGTAATTATCAGAGTATGGAACTCAGTCTAGATTAAACCTAGATCTATTATTTAGTTAATTGGAATTTATCTAGAGACTCATTTCTAATCATGTAGCAGTTATTTTAAGATACTTTTTACAAAAGCTTTTATTTACATTTTTGTATCAACCAGGTGAAACTGATGGCAAATTGAATATTTTTAAAGTAAATGCCATTTCAGTGAAGATAATTTCCTCAAGTATAGTATTAACAAATGAATATCTTTGACCTCCAGAGATATACAGAGGCATTTATAAATACCTAAATTCACCTAGTCTCTTTATCTTCTCCTAGGTAAGCAGAGTATAAAGTTTGTTTTCTCTGACAATTTCCCCAGTGTTTACTAAATGATACAATACAGTGCCTAGACAATTACAGACCTGCAGTATTATTTAATTTTATATTTTCAGCTTAATTTTTTGTTTTGTTTTTATGTCTACTGACTCAAAGATGTGAATTTATGCCACATCCTTGGATAAGACATCTCTGCAATTTTACGAGATTAATGCCTAAACAATTTTGGTGTTAGATATTTATTTTAACTTGGATTACCAAATTGTAATCTGGAAGTTGTAAACTAGACCATTTTAACTTTACTTACAGAATGTAATTACATGATTAATGTGTGTAACAGCTAAGTTTTAATTTTCTATATGATAAATTGATCCTGAAATACTTGAGTTGTTGTTCTCAGTAATAAAATTTTTGCCTCTTTTACAGTCTAGAAAAATAAAAGCTTGCTTCTTATATCTAAGGAGACTAGACTCTAGACCAGGGGTGGGCAAACTTTTTGACTCGAGGGCCACAATGGGTTCTTAAACTGGACCGGAGGGCCGGAACAAAAGCATAGATGGAGTGTTTGTGTGAACTAATATAAATTCAAAGTAAACATCATTACATAAAAGGGTATGGGTTTTTTTGTTTGTTTGTTTTTTTTAGTTTTATTCATTTCAAACGGGCCGGATCTGGCCCGCTGGCCGTAGTTTGCCCACGGCTGCACTAGACAAAGCTTCCTTGGACCATGGTCCATATCTTACTCCTGACCTGGAATGGGATCTTCTATATGGTAGATGCCCAATACATGTTTTGACTGTAATGCACTATAATGGCAACTGACCCTGTAAGATACTACGCATTGCTCTGGATGTCTAGCTATAGCAGTTGTAGGAAAAATAACTCTTCCAGAATGCAAGGCATAGAGGAATGCCAGCAGGGAGAATGATTAGGCCATGTTTCCAGAACCATGACCTACATTTTTGTCTGTTCCTTGAGTGAAGAACATTTTGGTCACATTTATTCATCTAAAGGACACATCGTTGAATGCAAAGATAAGTTGATTTTTACTGAGATCTAAAATACCTCTATTCTCTTACTTCTGCTTCTTTTTCTACCTCCTCATACTCTACATCAAGCACTGAAACTGCTCTCAGCAAGGTCACCAGAGAGCTCCTTAACTGCTAGCTCCAAAGTTCACTCTGCAGTTCTTATCCTTCTTGACCTTTGTGCTATGCTTGACGGTGATGATTAGTCCCTTCTTGAAACTTTCCTCTCAGTTTCTGGAACATTGCTCTCTCCTGTTTCTTTCCTCCTCTTGGCTTTCTCACCATGTCTTCTCAGCCTCCTCTTCTTATCCCTTTATTTGTCAGTCTCCACGAGATCAAACTTTGATTTCATTTTCTCTTTTTCAGGGCACTATCATTTATAATATTGTCTTTATCAACCATCTATGTGTGATGATTTCAAAATTACTATCTCCTGCTCATCCTGCCTCCTGATGTTTATACCTGTGTCATGCAAAGGTTTGTGGGGCCTGTAAATAGACCTGGACTTCTTACTGAAATCTCAATTGTGGTTCTGAAGTATAGACTACACAACATTAGAGAGTATCATTCACAGCATAGTTTCTAAGAACAGTACCTTCTGGACTTAGGCAGTGAACAACTTGTGCAGCCATTCACAGTGGTCTCATATCGGCCACATCACTAAATCTCTCCAAGTAGGTCTATTAAATTCTCTGTAATTTAATTCTTTACATTCAGCCCTTCCCCCAGTTCGGTGTCTGATGACTTTCTGCAAGAAATTCTCAACTGATTTCTCTGCTTTTTCTGTCACCTTTTTTTATTGATTCCAGAGAAAGGAAAGAAGGGAGGGAGGCAGGGAGCGAGGGAGGGAGGGAGGGAGGAGGAATGAGATGTAAAAGAGAAACATCGACTAATTGTCTCTTGCATGTGTCCTGAATGGGGATCAAACCTGCAACCTGGGTATGTGCCCTGAATGGGAATCGAACTCCCCACCTTTTGGTATACAGGGCACTTTCTTCTTTCTTAACCATACTCTCCACAGCCTCCTGAAGGATATCTGAAAATGCAGTTTTAATTATATCATTCCTCTGCCCATAATTCTTCAGATGCACAGCACAGAAATTTCTTTGTGATCTTTAGCTGCCTAACTCTCCAGCTTCACTACCTTCTACCGAGCCCATTAAAAAAAAATCATGCCAGTGCTAGTCAACACAGTCTGCAAACTGTTTATTAGCAGGACACAATAAAATAAGGTTCTTGAGCCAGAATATAAATCAATGCACTGCTTCCTTTGTCAAGAAAGTTTTGCAATTAAAAAGAAATCAGATAAAATAGCGACTTAGTTGATTTATACTCTGGTGACTTCTGTTGTCACAGTCTACTAACAAATAGTTCATAGAATGGCCACAAACTGCATATTTAGTGACACTGCCCTTCAATTGAGCTTTAATTAACTGCTGTCTGATCTCTACAAGCTCTATGCTCCCTCAAGTTTCCATTTCTTTGCATCTACTGTTCTCTCTACTTAAGATTCCCTTCTCTTGCCGAAACCGGTTTGGCTCAGTGGATAGAGCGTCGGCCTGCGGACTGAAGGGTCCCAGGTTCGATTCCGGTCAAGGGCATGTACCTGGGTTGTGGGCATATCCCCAGTAGGAGATGTGCAGGAGGCAGCTGATCGATGTTTCTCTCTCATCCATGTTTCTGACTCTCTATCTCTCTCCCTTCCTCTCTGTAAAAAAATCAATAAAATATATTTAAAAAGAAAAAAGATTCCCTTCTCATTACATTCCCTTTGCCCACTCCCACAGTTTTTTTCCCCCCCAATTAACTGCCTTTTCTCTCTGTGAGCCTAATTTCCCAGACATTTTTCATCCTCACTAGTAAACCAATTAGAACACTTACATAATTTTACTGTAATAATTTTGAGTTTGTATATGCATATCTCCAGTTAACTCCTGAGAGCAGGAGCCATATCTTTTCAGTTCTAGAACTACAGTGCTTAACTCAGATGTTAGCAGATAGTAGTATCCAGTAATATTCTTCGTATATGAAATGAGGATTTGTCAGTGTCTTATCAGGAAATTAGAAACCACTCTAGGTGTTTCAGAAAGAGGAAACATTGCCAAAACCGGTTTGGCTCAGTGGATAGAGAGTCGGCCTGCGGACTGAAAGGTCCCAGGTTCGATTCTGGTCAAGGGCATGTACCTGGGTTGCGGGCATATCCCCAGTAGGAGATGTGCAGGAGGCAGATGATCGATGTTTCTCTCTCATCGATGTTTCTAACTCTCTATCTCTCTCCCTTCCTCTGTAAAAAATCAATAAAATATATTTAAAAAAAGAAAGAGGAAACAATACAAGGAATTGGTCAAACAGGTGGTGGGAAACTGGGAAGCAGGGCAGGGGTTAGTGAGGCAACTCCAAAACACTAGTAACATCAGGAAGCTATGATGATGCCTAGAACTTGAGGAACAATGCAGGGAGGGGATGGTTCCGGAACCTCAAAGCTGGCACCTGCTAGCAGGGACTAACACAGTCAGGACTACCAAGCAGGAGCTTGGACCTATGGAGGGAGGGGCCATCCAGAGAAAACTGAAGCCACAGTGGAGGTTTATAACTGCCCTAGAAATGCCAGCAAAAGTGGTGTATGAAGGAAAAATACCTTGGCTTATCTCTTCCTTCTGCCCTCTAGTGTACTCTAATGCTTCCAATTTAGACAGATCCAAGTGGAAGCCAGAAGGAAAGCAGTGGTGGAAATGTGCATCCCTCTGACACAGAGATGACAAGAGAAATGTGGAGAATGGATCTGAGAGCAGATGGGTCTATAACTGCACATATGAGTTCTGGCCTTGGATCTTCCACTTATAAGCTAAGGAACTAAAGCTAATCACTTAACCTTAGTAGTATTCAAAGAATCTATTTCTTCATCTCTGAATAGAATTTATATGACTTTCCTTGATTGTCCTCACACTATGGAAATTTTATTATACACATGTTTCTCTTTTTTACTTGTAATTTATTATTCAATAGATAAATCATTGGCATTTCCCCTATTTTATTTTTTAAATTTATTAGGGTGACATTGGTTAATAAAATTATATAGATTTCAAGTATACAGTTTGATGATACATTATCTATATATGTTTCTTTGTTAGTACATGCAGACCCTGAGACTGAAAGTCTACTTCTGTAAGTGGAGGGTAGGGAGAGACTGAAGAAGGTCACTCCAGTCTAGAAATTAACAGAGTTTATTAAGGGGAACTTATATACGAGGAGCATCTTGAGGAGCTGCAAGACAAAGTGGATATCCTCTGTGCTGCCTATCAAGTGTCAAAGAACTGTACAGGGTAAAAAGGGAGGGAATAATCACAGGTACTAGCACATGAATGCTACCAGGTATGGGAAATTATATACTTGACCAGGTTGGGACAAGGGCCTGTTCCAGGAACGAGTACATACCAAGGGGCAGGGGAAGGGTGCTGATTCATGTCAGAATGGACATCAATTGCAATCAGACAGTCTCTCAGGGTGGGTTTGTGGTAAGTAGTATCTGGATTCAGTTCACAGGCCAGATAGTGATCTCAGCATGGAACAGTCTCAGCTCCACACTCTTGGTGATTGTTTAGGTAGAAATATACATCCTTGCCCCAGGAAAAAATTGAGTTTCTAGTTACTAATTTAGAAAAGATTTTACCAATTACCACATTTGTGTTATAATAGAAAATATTATTATTCTGACAGCTTCTGAGAATATTCTTTTTCTGATATCTTCCCTTGGGACAGCTAGGCCTCCAGGACTCTTCTGGAAAAAGTCCTAGTGGCAGTTATGACTTTTCCAGAAAAGCCTGTGTTGAAATTTTGGTCTTTTAACTTCTCGGTTTATGCTCTCTGGGAATTTGACAAACCACTCTGAACCTGTTTGTTTTCACCAAGAAAATGGGAATAATTATGTCTGTTGCCAGAATTAAATTAAGAGAATATCTGTTATAATACCAGAAAATGGTGCTTAATAGTTATACTGTCTATTGAATTACCTACAAATTACCTAAAACAATGGGAGAACAATTCTTTGCTTATGGCAGATTGAATAAGTATTTGTTATCAGAACTGTCTACTGGTTAAAATGCCTTAGAAATAAAAATGAACATCTCAAGAATCCAAAAGAAAAAAAGGAAATAAAAAGAAAAGAAAACTGTACCCCTGTAAATCAACACACATGATCACATTATTCTACCACACACAAATGAAATGATGCCTGGCTCCTATGGACTGAATTATGTCCCCCCAACAGTCATATCTTGAAGCCTTAACCCCAATTGATGGTATTTGGAAATGGGGCATTTGGGCAATAATTAGGTTTAGATGAGGTCTTGAGTATGCTGCCCTCATGATGAGATTAATGTCCTTAAAAAAGTGCCATCAGAGAGCTTGCTCTCTGTCTTTCTCCCTTCTGCGTGAGGACACAGTGACAAGTTGGCAGGGTGACAAGCCAGGAATAGAGCTCTCACCAGAGCCTGACCATACGGGCACCTTGAGGATCTTCTGGCTACCAGAACTCTGAGAAAATAAATTTCTGTTGTTTAAGCCACTCAGTCTATAGTAGTTTGTTACATCAGCCTCAGCTGACTAACATTCTAGCTTTGTAGACTAGTGAGTATTGCTTTGTGTTTTAACTAAATTTTGTAGAGGTGCTCACTAAAGGCAGTGGATGGGTTGAAATAATCCATGATGTTGATGAAGTGGCAGTGGGGCAGTAAGTACACATCAGATCTAAATGGATTTCCACATTGCGCTAGATAGTTTCTGAACCTTGACTGGAACTTACTTAAACTTTAAAGACCCTCAACACAAAAGCATGTTAAAGTCTTTTAAACTCACTGAACTTTCACACTGGGAGTATGTAAAGTTTAAATTGCCTCCACAGGGTCCAAGGAACCTTCCAATGTGTGGAGGGGTTCTTTGAAACTCCTGTAGTCAGTATAAATCCACACTATTTCAAGAATGTAGTGACAGAAAGCTTCATTTTCTGGCTAATTTTAATATTCATTCAACTAGTGTCTAATGGATTGATATTATTCATAAAGCACTCTAATTGCTGTAACTGTGGGCCATAGTTAGTCCTTCCCGCGGGAAGCTTGCACTCTAGTATAAACTGTATTATGAAGAAATATTTATAAAATGTTAGAAATGTTGTAAAGAAGAAAAACTCATTTTCTGCTTGAGAGTTGAGCATGGAAAGCTCATGGAGAAATTAGCATCTGAATGGACAGTTAAAGGTTAGGGTCATATTGGACTCCAGGTCAGGACCGCCTGCATACCAGGGCTAGTAAGGGATGAGGTTGAAAACATAGGTTGGTTCATTTTTTTTTAAAAAATGGTACTCAATGCCAGACTAAAGAATGTAGAATTTAATCTGGTCATGGGGAGCCAATCCATATTTTTGAGAGAGAGCAAAGCAATATGGCATCTGAGTGTTGGGCAAGATAGGTCATCTCAACTTTATTCTATAGAGCAGTGAGAGTCAACAAATTTTTCTCTCAAGGGCTAGACAGTCAAAATTTTATGCTTTGTGCACCATGTAGTTTCTTTTGCAACTACTGTACTCTGATGCTATAGTGTGAAATCAACTAAAAAATATGTAAATGAATGACTGTCTATATTCAATAAAACTTTATTTACAAAAACAGGTGGCAGGCCAGATTTGTTCCATGGGCCATCCTTTGCCTATTACTGCAGCAAACGGTGAAATAGATGAGATTATTGTGCTGTTGATTTTAGTTGATTTGTCTTTTTGTCTTTCTTATGGCTTTCTTTGTAGTTTTTATTACAACGATGGCTTTTATCTTCCAGTCCTTAACAAAACTCTCAAACAGATATTTCTGCCCTCAAATGAGAAAGTGAGAAGGGGCACAGGGCTGGCCTAAACCAAATAAGAAAGAGTCAAGAAAGGCAAAAATCACAGTAGCTAAAATGTAAATGGCTCCTACCATGTGTCAAGCATTCTTCTAAGTATTTAATATATATAACATATTTAACTAATGAGACAGTATTGTAAAGTATTTTTAAATTATTTTCCTCCTTTGCAAATGGGAAAGCGCAGTATTGAACGATTAGGTGATTTCTCATGTTTACTAAGTTTACAGGAAGAAATGTAGTCAGGATTTGATCCCAGACATCTAGCACAGGATGCTGCATTCTTGAACTGTATATTCCATTCTGTTTTATGAGAATTTAAAGTTTACTTCATCATCTTATTTAGCTAAAATTAAAATCTTATCTGATATTATTTAAGCATGTTGAGGTGTGTCTATGGAAACTGCAACTATCCTAGATCTTGGCTCTTCTACATTCTGAAGTCTTATAGACTCTAGGGTGGCATTGAAGCACTTGCCTATCTTTAAATACAGATATCTTTTTCTGTGAAAAAAATTCTTTCAAAGTTAGGTTTTTACATATCGACATATAAGTGGGAGTCCCATATAACTGAACTATTTTTCCAAGTGCAAGACTTCTAGTGCTAACCACTGTCTTAACCCTATTATATGTCATAAGTAATACCCCTGGTCATCTATGCTTAATATCAGTTCTGAAGTCAGAAAATGCATCAATATATTGGAGAGTTGGAGATTTTAGGAAATTAAGAAAGATAATAAAGTAAAAATAAACTAGAAAAATAACTTTTATAATTCCACGAGGGTATCAATTATGCAACTAAGGGTTATAGTTTAGCTAAATGAAAATGTTCAGAATTAATGCGCTAGTATTAGAGACTCCAGTCAAGCTCTGGCACAATCCAAAATACCACCAGAAACTATGGTATAGCAGCAAAATGGAAATTCATTTTGACTTTTTCTTAATATGTGTTTTTTTTTTAAAAGGATTTCCCTTTCGTTTGGTACAAAGGAAAGTAGGTATAGTGTAGTGGAAATCTTTAGATTCAGACAGATCTGGTTTTGAATCTTAACTCCATGCTTCACTATGTATTGAAAACAAAGCAGCTTCCCAAATCTCTCTGTTCATGACCTATCTATAAACATGAAGATTATAACAACCTACATAGTTATGGAAGATGAATTCATTCTTTATGAAAGCATGTAACATTAACATGATATTTAAAATGATATTTTCATTTCAATTTGATTGTAAAATAAATGTTTAAAAACCTTAGTCTAGATCAGGGGTGGGCAAACTTTTTGACTCGAGGGACGCAATGGGTTCTTAAACTGGACCGGAGGGCCGGAACAGAAGCATGGATGGAGTGTTTGTGTGAACTAATATAAATTCAAAGTAAACATCATTACATAAAAGGGTACGGTCTTTTTTTTTTTTTTAGTTTTATTCATTTCAAATGGGCTGGATCTGGCCTGCGGGCCGTAGTTTGCCCACGGCTGGTCTAGATAGTACAGGGATATAATTCTATACAGATATATAGAGCATGAGTGTCTACAGATAAACAAAAATTAGGTAAAATTAATGAGCTGGGGGAAAACTACTGGGTTACAAAGTCCAGAAGATGCTAAAATATTATTTGGATTGAGCATGTCTCCCCAATTGAAGACATTTTCTCAAGGGAATCTTTATATTATAACTTCAAGATACTTTTGTGTGTTTTACAATGGCAGAAGGTATTTTAACTGCATCTGAGGGTGTCTTACTAACAAGTTCCTTTTGCACCATTTTATCTATATCTTTGGACATTTTATGTTTCTCTGTAAGAGAATTCCCATGAGAAATCCATTTGTCACCATGTTATCTTTATGTAGATAAGAAAATAAAAGAGAAGCTAAATTGAGGACCAGAAGAGCTGTGAAAGGGAATGCGCGCCCTCTAGTGACCCACATTTATTTCTCACAAGGGCATATACAGCTTTTCTTTTTGGTTTCATTTTAAATAAACATCAAATTTGATTTTAAAATAAATGGCTTAAGATTTTCAACTTGAGCATATTACATTGTGTAGTCATATATTTGTTACTATGGCAAGATTTCATCTATCACTTAACAGAATATTCTATTAACCCATGTTAGGGTGATTTTCTTGCACAGAACTATGTTTCAAAGGGACTTTCAATTTACTGAAAATGAAAAATAAGTTCTAAGCATCTGAGGCTTAGAAACATAGTGTTGCCAGTCCTCTGGGTGCTACATGTTCTTTCACACTCATTGGCTTTATAACTAATTCCTGTAATATTGCTGGTTCTGACATCTTAGATTTTTGGGGATTTCCTTAGCTTTTAAAGTGTGTTTCCTGGAAAGTTAGATTAACAGAAGATATAAAAATGACTTCTTTTTAACCACAACACAATTTAGAAATAAATATTACCAGTATATTTTTAATGGTGAAGATTTGTTCCCAAATTAAGGTAAACTATTATTTTAAAGTTGTTTTTACCTTCCAGATATTAAAATAGTTTAGTTAATATTTACTTTTTGGAGAGAAGCAACATTTTTGTTGTTTTATTCTGTTTAGTGAAATCAGTTTTCCTGAAAGTACAAAGATTAATACCAATGCCAGATAACTCATGGATTTTTCTGGCATTTATATCGGAAAAATATTAGATCACTGTGTTTGTGTCCAGGGACATGCATTTGTAAAAGTCACTATTGTTATAGACAATAAACATATTATTGTTTTTGTATAATTAACAATGAAGAAGATGCACAACTTTAAGGACACGTTTTTAAAAAAATGTATTGATTTTTTACAGAGGAAGGGAGAGGGATAGAGAGTTAGAAACATCGATGAGAGAGAAATATCGATCCGCTGCCTCCTGCACACCTCCTACTGGGGATGTGCCTGCAACTAAGGTACATACCCTTGACCAGAATTGAACCTGGGACCTTTCAGTCCGCGGGCCAACACTCTATGCACTGAGCCAAACCAGTTAGGGCAGTGATGGCAAACCTATGACACACATGTCAGTGGTGACATGCGAACTCATTTTTTGGTTGATTTTTCTTTGTTAAATGGCATTTAAATATATAAAATAAATATCAAAAATATAAGTATTTGTTTTACTATGGTTGCAAATATCAAAAAAATTCTATATGTTACACAACACCAGAGTTAAGTTAGGGTTTTTCAAAATGCTGATACGCCGAGCTCAAAAGGTTCGCCATCCCTGTGTTAGGGCTTAAGGACATATTTTATGTTTTAGACAAGAAATCATATTTTGAAACATGTTAAAGGGACAAGGTAAACTACACAGAAATTGAGTTTTTAGTATCATTTAAAGATGCATTTCAGTGTAATCTGGAATCATTAAATTTAACTGTACTAAAATGTATTATTTTATGATTGATGTTCTTAAACATATATATGTGTAAAACTAGAAATACATTTAAGCTTGTAAGGAAAATCATGCAACATAAGGAAAATGGTATGTTTGATAGAATTGTTAATGCAGCCAGTTTATATTAACTGAGGACACGGTCCTGTCTCATTTGTCATATTTTGTTTCAGGTGTTATGTAAAGTGTTGAAAAGAATATATAGGGTTTTTATTATAACTGGGAATTTTAATATCTTTTGCTATAATTTTATTTGATTGCTAGATGAACATGCTAATATAATTGGAATATCAAAGCTGCCAGGTAAGCAAAGTTCACCTGAGCTTTGTATCTCTGGTCAAAATCGCTTTAATCAATGAGGTAAATAAATACATTTAAGAGTAATTTTTAAAGAGATATTTTAGTTTATAGTTTAAGACTAGATTGATGGTGGCTTTTTAGTTTTTGCAATTTAAAGGAAGATCAGAGAAGTTAAGTCATTTGCCTGAGGAAATACAATAAAGATTAAATGGTTGATTTAATGGGTAAAGAGGTGGAGTCCAAGCAGTCAGCGCATAGGATTCAACTCAGCTGGCATAAGATGTGAAACCTTTTAAGAAAGAAGATTAAATGGTTGATGAAAACCTGTGATACCTGATTTTCAGTTCAGTGTTTTCCCATTGTACCATATTTAGTTTACATTTACAGCACAAACATACTCACACATAAAACTATAAGGCAGTCATGTGGCCCTTCCCCTTCCTACCAAGGAAAACACACCCATACTGTACACACACACACACACACACACACACACACACACACACACACCTGTGAGTGTATACATAAACTGTGTTGATTTGGGAGAGGTATTTATCTAAATTTGACTTGTTTTCTCCTTGCTAAATAGGATTTTCCCCTTCAATAATGTTTTATGATTATAATCCTAGAGTCCTAAAAATACTATATTTTTAGCACAAATAAGGTTTATATGGAATTCTGCTTGATCTCTCTAGTTCAAATTTACATTTTGTTCTATTTACTCAAATTTTTAAAAAAATCCTCACCTAAGCCATCAGCCAGGCTATTTATTCAACTTTTATTTATGTTTTTTTAATTTTCTTTATTGATTAAGGTATTAAATATGTGTCCTTATCCCCCCATTACCCGCCATCCCCCCACTCATGTCCTCACCCGCCTGTTGTCTGTGCCCATTGGTTAGGCTTATATGCATGCATACATGTCCTTCAGTTGATCTCTTCCCCTTCCCCTCACCCTCTCCTATGTCCCCTCTAAGGTTTGGCAGTCTGATTAATGTTTTTCTGTCTCTGGATCTGTTTTTGTTCATCAGTTCATTATATTCTATAAATGAGTGAGATCATGTGATATTTATCTTTCTCTGACTGGCTTATTTCACTTAGCATAATGCTCTCCAGTTCCATCCATGCTGTTGCAAATGGTAAGAACTCCTTTTTTACCACAGTGTAGTATTCCATTGTGTAGATGTACCACAGTTTTTTAAATCCATTCATCTGCTGATGGGCACTTAGGCTGTTTCCAAATTTTAAAAAAACAAAAAACCCCTTTATTGTTGAAAGTATTACATATGTTCCTTCTTGCACCCCCATTGACCTCTTCTAGTCCCCCCCCACCCCAGGCCTTCACCATCCTATTGTCTGTGTCCATGTGTCATGCATACATGCATACAAGTTCTTTGATTAATCTCTGCCCATCCACCCACTCTCCCCACCTTTCCTCTGAGATTAGAGTCTGTTCTATGCTTCTTTGTCTCTGGATCTATTTTGTTCATCAGTTTATTTTGTTCATTAGATTCCACATATGAAAGAGATCATGTGATATTTATCTTTTTCTGACTGGCTTATTTCACTTAGCATAATACTATCCAGGTCCATGCATGCTGTTACAAATGGTCAGAGCTCTTTCTCTTTTACATCTTTGTAGTAGTAGTATTCCATTGTCTAAGTGTACCACAGCTTTTATATACATTCATCTGCTTCTGGGTACTTGGGTTGTTTCCAAATCTTAGCTATTGTAAATTGTGCTGCTATGAACATAGGGGTGCATATATTATTTCTGATTGGTGTTTCTGGTTTCTTAGAATATATTCCTAGAAGTGGAATCACTGGGTCAAATGGGAGTTTTATTTTTAATTTTTTGAGGAAACTCCATACTGTTTTCCTCCACTGGCTGCACCAGTCTGCATTCCCAAGAGCAGTATTCAAGGGTTTCCTTTTCTCCACATCCTCACCAATACTTGTGGTTTGTTGATTTGTTGATGATAGACATTCTGACAGGTGTGAGTTAATACCTCATTGTCATTTTAATGTGCATCTCTGGGATGATTAGTGACTTTGAGCATATTTTTATATGTCTCATGGCCTTCTGTATGTCCACTTTCAAAAAGTATCTATTTAGGTCATTTGCCCATTTTTTAATTGGATTGTTTGTCTTCCTTTTGTTAAGTTGCATGAGTTCCTTATATATTTTGGAAATTAACCCTTTATCAGATATATCATTGGCAAACATGTTCTGCCATGCAGTTGGCTCTCTTTTCATTTAGTTAATGGTTTCTTTTGCTGTGCAGAAGCTTTTTATTTTGATACTAGAGGCCCGGTGCACGAGATTCATGCACTGGGTGGGGGTTCCTTAGCCCGGCCTGTGCCCTCTCATAGTCCGGTAGCCCTCAGGGGATGTCTGCAGGCCTACGCCCATAGTTGAACATCCTTAGCTCTGCTGCAGAGGCGAGAGGCTCCCACCACTATTGCTGTGCTTGCCAGCCATGAGCCAGCTTCTGGCTGAGTGGCACTCCCCCTGATGGAGTGCACTGACCACTTGGGGGCAGCTCCTGTGTTGAGTGTCTCCCTCCTGGTGGTCAGTGTGCATCATAGCAACTGGTCGTTCTGCTGTTCAGTAGATTTTCATATTACCCATTTATTATATAGGACTAGGGGTCCAGTGCATGAATTCCTGCACCTTGAAAGGAACTGTGGACTGCGAGGCTTCGGGGGGCACAGGGGTGAGTCTTGGTCCATCCACCATACCCTCGCCCAGCCCCTCACACCATGGCCCCCGGTCCCCTATCTGCTGGCAGCCCGCTCCCGCCACCACCGCTCCCATGCGCTGACAGTGCTGGCCCCGTTCACACCAGCTGATGGCCTGGAGCTATTGGGGCTGATATGAGTGGGGCCAGCGCCTTCAGCTGGTGTGAGAAGCTACTACTTCCCTAATCACCTCTAAGGAGCAGGGGGAGATGGAGAAGCCCTCAGGGGCAATCGGGGCTGGCAGCCATGGGTCACACCCTCTGATGGTGCTGAGCGATGGAGACTGATGCTGGACACAGACAGTGGTGCAAGTGGTGGCTCTGGTGCCGGCTGTGGGTGTGAGTGGGGCTGGCACTGGCAGCAGGTGTGAGCACCGGGTGGGATCAGGACACGAGGGAGCAAAGAATTTTCAGTAACCACCAGAGGCTCGCCTGGATGACAGTGACCAGCGCCCTGCCTTGGTCTGGCGCCCCCACTCGCCTGCTCTAGCATCCCACTATGGCCAATGCCCACCATGTTCCATGCTCTGCCACCTGCTGCCGATGCCTGCCATGTTCTGCACACACCCCATGATGGTTAGCGCATGTCATAGTGACAAGTTGTTCGGTTGTTACACTGTTCGGTCTATTTGCATATTAGGGTTTTATATATATAAACTAGAGGCCCAGTGCACAAAAATTTGTGCACTTGGAGGGGAGAGGGTAGGTCCGTCAGCCTGGCCTGTGCCCTCTCCCAGTCTGGGACCCCTCAGGGGACAACCACCTGCTGGCTTAGGACCGCTCCCCAGGGGATTGGGCCTAAGATGGCAATCAGACATCCCTCTGGCAGCCCAGCAGCCCTCGGGGGATGTCCACTTGCCAGCGGGTAGCAGCCTAAACTGCAGTTGGACATCCTTAGCGCTGCTGAGGAGGCAGGAGAGGCTCCTACCACCATCACTGTACTGGCATCCATCAGCCTGGCTTGTGGCTGAGCACAGCTCCTCCCATGTGAGAGCTCCCTGACCACCAGAGGGCAACTCCTGCATTGAGCATCTGCCCCCTGGTGGTCAGTGTGTGTCATAGTGACCAGTCATTCCCAGTCTTTCTGCTGTTAGGGTCAGTTTGCATATTACCCTTTTACTATATAGGATAGAGGCCTGGTGCATGGGTGGAGGCCTGCTGGTTTGCCCTGAAGGGTGTCCCGGATCAGGGTAGGGGTCCCGCTTGGGTGCCAGGCCAGCCTGGATGAGGGGATAATGGCTGTTTGCAGCTGGTCACACCCCCTTCAGGGTGGGGGTCCCCACTGGGGTTCCTGGCCAGTCTGGGTGAGGGGCTGAGGGCCGTTTTCAGGCTGGTGGGTGACTGAAGCTCCCACCCTCTCCTTTTTTTTCTTTTATTCTAGGATTTATTTACCTTCTATGGCTGTCACTGGATCTGAGAGCTGGCTTTAGCTCTGAGACCTCGGCTGCTGAAAGCAGGTCTCTGGGTTTGTTTGGGTTCTATAATTGTAACACTGTTGCAGTCCTGCTAGCTCCAGCTCTGATGGCTGAAAGCAGGTCTCTGGAGCTTGTTTAACTTCTATAATTGCAACATTGTTTCTTAGAGTGCAATTTTAGAGGCCAGCAGTGGCAGGCGGGGAACCTTGGCTTCCTCCATCACTGGAGCAAGCAAGCCTCCTGTTTGCTTCAGCTGCCTGGCTGATGGCCACCATCTTGGATGACAGTTAATTTGCATATCTCGCTGATTAGCCAATGGGAAGGGTAGCGAAGTTACAGTTAATTACCATGTTTCTCTATTATTAGGTAGGATAGTCACATTTGTTTTTTTTTTTTCTCTCTCCTTAGTTTCCTTTGCCTTAGGAGATGTATCAGCAAACATACTGCTATGAGAGATGTCTAGATTTTGCTTCCTATATCTTCTAAGATTTGTATGGTTTCTGGACTTACGTTTAGGTCTTAATCTTTTTGAGTTTATTCTTGTGTACAGTGTAAGTTGATGGTCTAGTTTCATTTTTTTTTGCATGTACCTGTCCAATTTTCCTAACACCATTTATTGAAGAGACTGTCTTTATTCCAATGTATGCTCTTGCCTCCTTTGTCAAGTATTAATAGAGTATAATAGCTTGGGTTGATTTCTGCTTTTTTTCTGTTCTGTTCCATTGATCTTTATGCCTGTTCTTGTGTCAGTACCTGGCTCTTTTGATTACAGTGACTTTGTAGTACCACTTGATATCTGGCATTGTGATCCCTCCATCTTTGTTCTTCTATCTCAAAATTAGTGTGGCTATTTGGGGTCTTATTTTGTTCCAAATAAATTTTTGGAGTGTTTGTTCAATATCTGAATTATGCTGTTGCTATTTTAATAGGGATTGCATTGAATCTATAAATTGCTTTTGGTAGTATGGGTATTTTAATGATGTTGATTCTACCAATCCATGAACACAGTATATTCTTTCACTTGTTTATATCTACCTTTATCTCTTTTTCCAGAGTCCTGTAGTTTTCTGATTACAGCTCTTTTACATCCTTGGCTAAGTTTATGCCTAAGTATCTTAATTTTGTTGTTGAAATTGTAAATGGGATTGTTTTTTTAGTTTCTCTTTTTGAGAGCTCATTGTTGGTGTATAAAAATGCCATTGATTTCTGGGTATTATTTTTGTATCCTGCTATGTTGCCAAATTCATTTATTAAATCTAGTAGTTTAGTTTTTTTATGGATCTTTTCAGTTTTCTATGTACACTATCATGTCATCTGCGAATAATGACAATTTTACTCCCTCCTTTCCAATTTTGGTGACTTTTATTTTTTTCTTCTTTATTTATTCAATTTTTAGAAGCAAGTAATATGTGGAAACATACATGTAGGAGGGATTAGCTTCAGAAGGAAGGTTGAAAGAGAAGAGTAGGGGATAGTTGATCAAGAAAACTTTCACGAGAAATTATGTATCTTGAACTGTCTTGAAAGATGAGTGTCTGAGATCAGGAGAGTACCCATCTACCAATATGGAATTTAAATATCTTGTCAAACTCTCAAACTCTGAAGAACAAAGAGGATTATTAAAAATATAATAAATACAATTTTGAAATCTTACCTCACTGCCAAAAAGAAATCTTGCATAATTGTAATACAAATGAAAAAGTATTATAGTTTTATTTTTATTAATTTTTATTTTTTTGTTAATCCTGACCTGAGAATATTTTTCTATTGGTTTTTAGAGAAAGTGGAAAGGGGAGGGAGAGACAGAGAGAAACATAGATGTGAGAGAGACACTTCAATTGGTTGCCTCCTGCATGCACCGTGACCAGGGCCTTGGAACGTGCAACTAAGGTACGTGCCCTTGACAGGAATTGAATCCGGGACCATTTAGTCCACGGGCCAATCAATACTCTATCTACTGAGCCAAACCGACTAGGGCTATAGTTTTATTTTAATTAACATAAAATGCATGTTTTAGCTAATCAAAATGTACAATAAAATTGGTTTGTTAAGTCACCTGGTCTAAGCCTAGAGCTCTGGGATCCTGTAAGAGTTAACATATTTCACAAGTGTCAACACTTTACTTTCAGGCTTCTAAAGACGAAGCGCATTACATTTTTATGAAATTATACGTGCAATGATGTTTAAAAATGTAAAATGGACATTCATAACCAGCTCACTAACCAAATTAGTTAAGTCTGAGAGCTTAAAGGATTTCTACTTTCAACATTTACCCATTTGGGAATGATGAGTTCCAAATGGTATATTGAAAGTGACTGAATTAAAGTTTATGTAAATGTGTCATCTTAGTTTAATACTTTATATAGCAGTCACTGTACAGAAAATTAACAGAACACAGTAAGTATCCATCAAGAGGCTCTTCTGGCGTAATTAGAACAGTTATAATATTGCACAAGTTCCATACTGTTGAGAATTCAAAATGGACAACTTCTTAAGCTGCAAATGTTTCTCGTTTTGTTTTTTGCGGGTTTTATTGTGTTTTTTTGGGGGGTGGTGGTGGTATTTTTCAGTGTTTTTCCTTTTAATTTACTTAAAATATTGACACATGCACATACACAGACCATATATTACTAAATTTTGACTATAAGAGAGTGTAATTTATTTAATTTGCATCCCTTTTATGGGAAATTCAACCAGATGAATTAGAGTAGATTTGTACAATAAGCATCATACTTTTTGATATTTTGAAAATTCCAGAAAATGAGAGATAGGACTTCTATAAAGCACAAAGAGTATAGGGTTAAGAGGTTTGTTCAAAGCAAGATCATACAGGACCATGTTGAAATTTTGGTCTTTATCCTAATAAAAATGAAAAGTTTTGAGTGGTTTTAAGAATAAAGGTAATATAGTGCATAGAATAGATAGGAAGATTCCAGAAAGATTGCCCAGAGTCAGTTGAGAGGCTATTGCAGCAGTTTTTGTCACATTTAATGTCAAGATGAATGAGGAAGCCAGCTCTGAAGCTCATAAGAAGCAGACACATTAAGGAAAAACATAATATTTGATGGATTAGAATTTGCAATAGAATAAATATAGGAATGAAAGGAGAGGAGTGTATCAAAGATGATAGAAAGTGATGCCATTGACAGATCTGAGCAACACTGGGGGAGTAGTACTAGTTCAGGAGAGAAGGTCAAACATTAAATCTTGACATCTTCTCCTGAAAGAGTTGACAGCATATAAGTAGAGATACCCAGTAGGCAGATGGTTGCATAGTTGTGGAGCTAAGATGAAATGCTTTAATTAGAGACATTGATATATAGATTGTAATTAAATGTCATGATTATGAGCATGGATAAGTGCACTAGAGAGAGAATAATAGATAATAGAGTAGATAGAAGATGATTGATAATGAACTAGACCTGGATGAACTCCAATATGTATAAGGAGGTGGAGGAGGATGAACCTGCAATGAAAAAAATTACCAGTGGTTATAGAAATAGAAGAGAAAGTTGAATAGAGTGGCATCTGGAGGGAATTTCAGGGGGGGGGGGAAGGAGACTGATCAAAAGTGTTATGTGTACTAGATAGAAAGAAAATAAAACTCTCCATTAGATTTATTGACATGGTTCCTTTATGAAACAGTGTTTTTGTTGAGAAAATACTGAGTGGATTAAAGAGTGCATAGGAGGTATGGAACTGACAGCAAACTGAACAAATTATATTTTTTTGTTTGGTCCTATTTTGTTCGTTCATTTATTTTGTTTTTTAGATTTCACATATAAGCAAAATCATATGGTATTTATCTTTGTCTGCTTTTATTTCACTTAGCATAATACCCTCTAGGTCTATCCATGTTGTCACAAATAGCAAGATTTCATTTTTTATGGCTGAGTAATATTCCATTGTATATATGTACCACTTCTTTATCCATTTGTCTATTGATGGTCACTTAGGTTGTTTTCATTCCTTGGCTATTGTAAATAATACTGCAATGAACATAGGGGTGAATATGTCTTTTCAAATTAATGTTGTGAATTTCTTTGGATAAATACCAGAAGTAGAATTTCTGGGTCATAAGATAGTTCTATTTTTAATTTTTTGAGGAAAAATTAAAAGGAATGCAGATTGGCTGCACCAGTTTGCATTCCCACCAACAGTGCATGAGGGTTTCCTTTTCTCCACATCCCTGCCAATACTGACTGTAGATTTATTGATTATAAACATTCTGACAGGTGTGAGGAGATATCTCATTGTGGTTTGAACTTGCATTTCCATGATGCTTGGTGATGTTGAATATTTTTTCATATGTTTATTGGCAATCTGCATGTCTTCTTTGGAAAAGTGTTGAGGTCCTCCACTCATTTTTTAATCATTGTTATTTTTGGTGTTAAGTTCTATACGTTTTTTGTATATTTGGCTATTAACCCCTTAGCAGATGTATCATTGGAAAATCTCTTCTCCCATTAAGTAGGTTGTCTTATTTAATAGATGGTTTATTTTTATTTTTTAAGATATATTTTATTGATTTTTTACAGAGAGGAAGGGAGAGAGATAGAGAGTTAGAAACATCGATGAGAGAGAAACATCGATCCGCTGCCTCCTGCACACCTCCTACTGGGGATGTGCCTGCAACCAAGGTACGTGCCCTTGACTGGAACCAAACCTGGGACCCTTCACTCCACAGGCCGATGCTCTATCCACTGAACCAAACCGGTCAGGGCTATGGTTTATTTTTTTAAAAAAATATAATTTTATTGACTTCAGAGAAGAAAGGAGAGGGAGAGAGAGAAACATCAATGATGAGAGGGAATCATGGATCGGCTGCCTCCTACACTTCTCCTAACTGGGATCAAGCCCGCAACCCGGGCACGTGCCCTTGACTAGAATCAAACTTGGGACCCTTCAGTCCACAGGCCAATGCTCTATCCACTGAGCCCAGTTGGCCAGGGTGATGGTTTCTTTTAATATACAAAAACTCTTTACTTTGATGTAGTTCCATTTGTCAATTTTTTTCTTTTGTTTCCCTTGCCCTAGGAGACATAAAAAAAATTAAGAATGATATTAAAGAGTTTACTGCCTATGTTTTCTTCCAGGAGTTTTATGATTTGGGGTCTTACATTTAAGTCTTAAATTTGTTTTGAGTTTATTTTTGTATATGGTGTAAGAAAGTAATTCATAAACTGGACAAATCTTGCAAAACATTTGCCTCTGTAGAAGATATGTCCAGAAGGGAATATGGGGGTCAAGAGATGGTTGATTTAAAACAAAAAGGGAGTCATGAAAATGTATAAATTAACATATGGAGAATTAAGGTGAGAGGAATGGGTTGAATTTATAGGAGCTAGAAAACAAAAAATTTCCAGACACCTGAGAAGAAGTAAGGGAATAGTATAAATTTCAGATAGAGGAATGAACTTTTGAGAAAAGTCTCTCAAAAGTAAGAGAAGTGAATGAGAATGACACATGCAGGTAAGATTGAATATGAGAACATAGGAAGTGGAAGAAATTCTAGTCTGATAATTGCACTCTTCTCTGTAAAATAGAAAGCAATGCCATCTGTTGATAGCTGTAGAAATATGGGTCAGAGCTTTGGAAAAAGTTTTAAAAAGTTTCTGTGAATAGCCTGAGCTCAAATTGAAAAACTAAATGTGGCAGGACGCTGGGTTCATTTGAGGCTATTGATCATTGCCTTAGTCTGGGTTTCCCCAAGAGTGGATTTGGAGACAAAAATTTATGTGCAAGTTTATTTGGGAAGTGATCTCAGAAATCCAAGTGGGGAAGTGAGGTTAGGAGAAGGAGGCAGCCAAAATATAGGCTGATATCTGAGCAGGTTATTGCTGGAGACAACTGGGACTCAATTCTTCTGGGAACCTTCCGAGGCACTGTGTGTAACATCCTTCATGATGGTTGCACACAGAAGGACAAGGGAGCTGGCATATTTATCCACCAACTCCCAGGTTCCCCTAGTTAAGGGTCACTCCTGAGGTGTAAATATCAGAACTCTTGTCCTACCCCATGCACTGCCAAGTGGATGCCTGTAGGCAGAGAAACACAGGGATTTCTATATTATACCAAAATAAAAACAAAAATCCCTTTAGACATTTTGAAGGAAAAATGTACTAGATTTGGTAGATGGTTAAATGGCCACAGTTAAAGACTTAACATAAATGAGAGACATGGAGACATTTGTAGAAGCACACAGTAGGACTCTACAGTCACACATTGTTTTGTTGCACTTTGCTTTATTGCACTTGACAGATGTTGAGTTTTTTACAAATTGAAGGCAAGACCTTCTACCACTGAAAAGATTGGTATTCCTTTATTGCACTACTTATTCTATTGTGGTTGTCTAGAACGAAATCTGCAATATATCCAAGGTATGCCTGTATTTTTATACCAACATTATGAATGAAGAAATAGGAAACCCAGGGATGAAATTTATGGGAGAGCAAGATGTAAGAAAGACAGCAATTGCCATGTATGTTAAAATAAAAAGTCATACATATTTATATTCCATATGCAAATGAAAATATTGACATTCAATGACATGGGATTTGGGGTAAAAAATGTCTGAAATTAGATTTCTGTTCCTTCAATTTCTAGTTGGATAGCTTTTACTCAGTAAATATTTATTACTGTGAACCAGGCCTTCTTTGAGGTGAAGGATATAATAGTGAACAAGATGAATTAAGTTCCTTTCCTATGGTTCTAATAGTCTGAGATAAATTAATTTTGCTGTGTCTCCATCTCCTTATATGAGCAGAGAGATTGATAATACCTTACTATAGGCTTCTGGAAGTACACAAAAAGAGAATACTTTATTGGAAGTGTTTTATGTTCTGTGAGGCTCTATATCAGTTTAATTTTAAACTAATAACCTGCAACTAACATGTAAAGTTT
Source organism: Myotis nattereri (assembly GCF_964212035.1). Classification (NCBI taxonomy): domain Eukaryota; kingdom Metazoa; phylum Chordata; class Mammalia; order Chiroptera; family Vespertilionidae; genus Myotis; species Myotis nattereri. Next base: position 24,022,157 of record NC_138078.1, on the reverse strand, counting down.
TAACAGGTTTATATGATTTAAAGCCCTGAAATTTTACTTCAGGAAATCAGTTTACAAGTTTGTGATAGTGAAGAACTGGCTTAATGATAATTTTTGTGAAAAATCCCTAGAAGTTTAACTCAATTTAACTTCCATGCGAGTTGAAAGTCTAATATGGAAATGAAAACATTGATTTAACTCGTAGGCTGCATCAGTGAAAGTGTTATAAACCAGGAAGATAATTATCTGTTTTTCCCTTATAATACTAAATACTACTGATATGATCCCTTTAGCAGCCAGATTTTAAGGAAACTATGGATTATCCATTGAAGTAACTAGGACTAGAGCAGATACCTTTTAGTTTATTTAAAGAAATGACTTCAACTATTTGAGGATTGGATTGGAAAGAAGTTATAGCATAATAACTAAAGTACATAATTTGTGTCTAAATCTTGTATTAGTATTTTTGTTCTATTTCACAAATTTCCTATGGAAAATTGAATGTCATTTATTTTTTCTGGAGACTTTCATTTGGTTGTTTTGTTTAATAAACTATTGGATTAGATGATCTCTAAATTCCCTTTTCATAGATTCTTTACAGATGCTGATAAAATCTAGGGTTTCTTTCTTGAGGAAAAAACACACATTCAGAATTGTGCCCAGAATTTCAAGTGACTCATAGAGATCATTCACCCTTGCAACCCTTCCATGACTGCCCTAAAACCTGTGCTTTAACTAGACCTGTCATCTGATGATAGTGGATATTTACTCCCATTAGCTCCATGGATCTCTGCAATAAAAGAATGTTTGAGAATATCAGGGTAGATGATCAAATATATATTTCAGCATAACAACAACACCCAAATTTAGTGTCTTAACATAGTTATTTATCATTTTTCACAATTCTGCAATGTAGGATCTTGGGGCAGTTCTGTGATTCTATGTGGTATCAGCTGGAACATTCATTTGGTTATATTCAGCTGGTATTTGAGATGGCCCAGAGGTCAGAGAAGGCTTTATTTTCATGCCTGGTCCCTTGTGCTGTTCCACATAGTCTCTCCAGCTGGCTAGGTTGAGGTTTCTTAAAGGATTGTTCAAATTCTTAACAGTTGCATTCTCTTAGTGTCTGCTCTCAGAGGACAAGATCTAAGGTGCAAGCACTTAGCTCCTGCTTGTATTACACTTACTGATATCCCATTTGCCATAGTAAATCACATGACCACATCCAGAGTCAGTACAGTTAGAAATTATACAAGAGCATAAATAGCAGAGGAATTGTTCAGTGGGGCCCCCAAAATGGAACGTTATGTTTGGTATAAATGGTTTCCAAAAAGAAGTTGGGTTATCTTGGGAAGTAGTAATTTTTCTACCAGTTCAAACATTCAAGCAGAGGCTGAGTAATGGCTTATAGGGGATTCAGTAGAGTTGGTGGCTACATTGAGATGAATGAAATGACCTCCTTGATTATAAGACTCTAGATCAAAACTGACTCCACATTTTGAGCCTACCTGAATAGGGAAATATTAGTGCTATTAATAATAACAGAGGCATAGAGCGGGAGTCTCAGATTAGTTGGAGAATGATAAATGTGGATAGATTACCTTTTTTCCATGTAGAAGAAAGATACAATCAAGAAATAACGATCCTTATTTTTCCTGTCTTAGGTTGGATGTCGACATAACAGAACTTCACAGTTGGATCACTCGTTCTGAAGCTGTGTTACAGAGTCCTGAATTTGCCATCTATCGGAAAGATGGCAACTTCTCAGACCTTAAAGAGAAAGTCAATGTAGGTTATGCATTAATTCTCTTGTATTTTTCCGAAGTTTTGTTGCTTGTAAACTCTATGCTTTGTACTCTCTGATTCTATTAGAATTGAAAAGATTAAAGCAATATATCATGCGTTTAACTATATCTTTAAAGTGTATTTTAGATACCAATTAGAATCAAAGTTTAGCCTAGTAGAACCTTCCCTTGTTCTGCTGTGAATGACCAGGAATGTTTTCCATTAACCTTCTTCAATACCTTTTTTATTGTTTAGCTGTAAGTTAACAATTTTATAACATGAACTTATATTGATTTCCCTTCACATATTGTTCTGTCATTTCAAGGCTGGGATTTAGCAAGTTTATAGAATAAAATAGACATGTAAAAATATTGTACTTAGGACTTTGTTGTTTATGATATCACTGTCATTAAAAAGGTATTCTTTATAGTCATTGATACTTTTCATAAATTATAGCAGTTTTGCTTTCTCTAGATATTTAATTATTACATTGTTATAACTAAAAAGTACAGGATTTTTCAATATTTATTTATGACATGAGATGGTGTGCTATTTTTATTCCCTACTGAGACATAATAATTTTGTCCTTCATAATAGGGATTTTTATTGATTTAATAAGAGTTGCTTCATCTTCAGGGACATTACCAGGGCTAAGATTTCTCAACTTCAACAATTATAAAACATCCATTTTTGGGATGTAACTGGCAATACAGGAATACCTCATTTTATTGTTCTTCACTTTATTGTGCTTTATAGATGTCATGATTTTTACATATTGAAGAAGGTAAGACCCTCCTCGACCAGCAAAACGATTATTACTCACTTTAATTGTGGCTCCCTTTATTGCGGAGGCATGGAACCAAACTTGCAGTATCTCTTAGGTGTGCTTATAGTTTGTAAGATTTCTAGCAGGCAGAGTAAATACTCTGCAGTGGACAGGTTAAAGAAAAAAATATCCTGAACGTCAAATAATTTGAACAATAGGAAGGTTACATGTGTGTGGATTAATTCTGACTATTCTTTCAAGCATTCTATTTCATGAATGACAAAATCTATTCCATTTTTAACACATACAATACTAACTCAGAAGCAAGTTAGTAATTGATGAGGAGTTAGAACCTTTGGAGAACACAGAAATCTTCTGGGAAAAAATAATCTGTTTCTAAGGTTGCTTAAGGATGAGAGATAATTTCATCAACATTTCTCAGAATTCATTACTTATAAATTAGAAATTTATTATTAGCTTTATACAATAGTCTGTTATCTAATAATAATAAACTATTATAACTACTTTCAAGAAATGGGAACTATGCTTATATTTGTTAATATCTTAGTTTGAAAATTAAACTCAAGAAAAATATATTTAGGAGAAAATTAGCAAAATGTCTTATTTCAAAGTATACTTAGGTGAAGGTGTATTTTTTGTTAGGGTTTTTTAGGGTAATTTTGTGGCTAAAAAATTACTTTGAGAAGATGCCCTCTAAATCCTTTCCAGGTTCATGTGACATATTTGACAACTGAAAGTAAGAATCTCCTGGGGCAGACATTTTATTAGCTAATTAAACATTTTTAGATATATTTGAATAATCTACTTATATGTTCGTCACCCTATTTCTGTATCTTAAAACAGCTTTGATCAAGCAGGAAAATTGAGTCCCAGCATTTAAGGAATGCAACTTTAAAAATTTCCTGTTATTGTATGGTTACCTAGAAGCAATTTGCATTTAATCAATAGTGTCAGCAATGACAGACTGAAAGTGCTAAAAAAAGTATACAATATTGTATGAGTGGTTTTCTAGTGCCTCGTGAGTCACCTTTATCAACTTCTACTCTCATTTTCTGAAATAACAACATCATTTTTAATTGCCTACTAAAATAGGACATAAAGTGATTTACCTAGACATTTCCTTCAGGCTAAATATAATGTATATGTATTAAAAATCCTTGAGAGAAATGCATAATGATGATGGATACACAGTTTTGATGTACATTAATTTTCTTACTTCTTCACCTGTCTGTTTATGTAGGTTAATTTGAACACATGGGAGACCTGTCGTATGAACTTGAGTGCTATTAATTCATTTTTAGGCATCCATTAAAAATGGCTAAATATTACCTTCTCTCTCTTTTTTTTTTTACTTTATTCTTTCAATTTCAAGTGCTTTCATCCAATTAGAATGTCCTAGGACATTATCAGTTCCATTTTTTATACTTTTAAACTTAACTGTTTTCTTCTGTATTAACCATGTGTGTTATATATACAGTTAATGTAATACACTGATTTAAAACTTGAGTTCAAGGGGTTGTTTTTACTCAAAGTGTAGTCCCTGAACAACCAATATAGGCCTCATATGTGAGCTTGTTAGAAGTGTAGGATTTCAGACCTAACGAATCAGTATTTGCATTTAAGCAAGACCCTCAGATGATTCGTATGCACATAAAGTTTTGAGAATCGGACAAGACACAATCTGGGACTTTATCACTCTTACTTCAATGCTCCTTCCTTCATTCTGTGAATATCACCACAGTTCAGAATTTGTAGCTGAATAATAGGTCTATTCTAGCTACTCAACTCCTTGAATTGAGCACAGACATGGTAATGTAAGTTAGTAGTTAAAACAATAAAACAACCTGTCTGACTAGAAGATAACATGATAAGGTGTCCAAGAATAGGGACTTGTACAATGTACTTAAAAACCTTCCTACCAGCTGTTAAGGTAAACAGGCCTTGGACCCTTCTTGAGACCTCTGCTTATTTACACCCATAACAAATCAACTTTTAACCATGTTCTATCGGAACTCTCAAGCCAATTAATTCAACTTTCTCTTATCTCTGTTATCTGTGTTTACAACCCAGAATATCAGTATTTCTATTCATCTGTTCTTTCTTGTGTCTTAATCTCTATGTTCTTTCCTCTCTTTTCTCTGCCTCACTTTCTCTTTTTAGTGCCTTCCTGTGCTCTCATACTCTGTGCTCTGAAACCCTTTTCCTAAGGCAGCTCAGTCCTGTATACTCTCTTTATACATGGAAACCACTTTTACCCTTCAGAACACTACTAAGGTTAATGACCCTTTCATACATCCACTCCTTTAGAATTGCTAGTTTCCTTACTTCCCAGGGCCAATTCCAAAGGTACCACTCTTTATGTAAAAAAAAACAACAACAAAAAAACACACCAAAAACAAAACAAAAAAACAACCCTTCCCTTGTGTTTCATGCCAAGTGACCATCTATCTACTGCTCATCATTTTACTATATTACTTTTTCATTGAAGACTTTGGCACCAGGTTCACAGTATTGCCCACCCAAATTGTGCCTTCATCCTTAATAACCTGAGCCCATGTGAATTTTACTGCTATCTACAAAATCTGCCATTTCCAAAATCTCCTTAATTCAGCCACGCATGTGCATAACTGTACTGTTTTAATAGCAGACATTACTCCATTTCTGAAATAGCACATTTTAACAGATTCACCAGTACTTATTCATGTTTTCCATGCCTCTCTAGTAAAATTTCTCAGTTTCTCTCAATAATTATTTCAAGTTTTTAAGGCTCTCCTAAATTTTTCCCCACCATTTATAGTAGATGACTTTCCCCTTTTAATTTAATTAAAATAATATCTCACAGATTATATTTGTGTTCATATAGTCTCTTTCTTTTCCCTCTGCCTTGGTTGAAGAGATTGTCCTTTTTTGACTAGGTATGGCTAATCTATACGTGTATATTCTTAATATCTTCACTGTCTATATCCTAAGGAACCTGTTTCCATTTAGCCACACATCCATATCTTCAATCTCTCTGTTTTTAGGTCTTTACCATCAGCCTTTAAATAGGCTGTTTTTCTGTCTTTGAGAAAACCCTCCTCTCCTATAAACACACGTATGAATATTTTTGTGCCTTATTTTACTCAACTTTTATGCAGGACTAAACCCTATCAGCGTCCTTATCTTTTATGAAATTCTTTTCTTCCTTGGTTTATGGGATACCACTATCTACTGGTTACCTTTTTTACATTTTTGGTCATTTGTTTCATCTCAGTGTCCTTTAATATTGATATTCTCTACAGTTCTTCTTTTGTTTCTCTTCTCTGAATTATCCTCATTCCTTCACATTCAAACAGAATTTATTTTCTAATGACCTCCAGATATGTACCTTTAGCTCATGTGTGTCCCTTAAAGCCCAAACCAGTATATCTAATTGCCTATTATACACCTTTCATTGAATGTTTGCCTGAAAACTTAAACCTCCTTTAATCTTTTTCTTTCTTTTCCCACTTCCAACAGCCTAATCTAGGAACCTAAAAGCTAACTGGGTCATCTGAATTTTTCTCTATCCTTTACAAGCCCTTTAACAAGTTCAATTAATCTTACTCCCTTACCAGCCCTGAAACTGTCTAATTCTCTGTATTCCCATCACCACAGCCCTGATTAAAGTTTATATGGTGGCTCACCTCTGTTTAAGATGATAAACCATAGCTGGTCTTCCCTGCCACTAATTTTTTATTTTTTTAGAAGTTTTCAGATTGCTTCTGCCAAAACGAATTTAGTGAAACATAAATATTACCTGTTATGCCTCTGTTTATATGCATTTGAGAAAGAAAAAAAGGAAGCCACTGATACACATGATCTGGCTTGGCACTTCAGTTAGGCCTTGGAGTTGCTACATGCTATGTTAGAGCTTGCAGCAAGTTTCAATACAGACAAAAACAATAATATTGTCTAAACCATCCAAAACAACCAAATGTCCCCATCCACGCTAATATGGCAGATTGTGCTTCTTTACTAATTGTAGCTTTATCCTGTCTGCATTATCCATGTCATCTAGATAATTATTTTCAAGATACCCAATCATAGAATTACCCCTACTTCCATACAATATCCAATTAAAGGCAAAGTCCTGCTTCCTTTACCACCCCCCCAGCCTCACCAAAACCCAATACCTATAAACTCTTTTTAACATCCTCTTAGAGACATATCCCCATAGTTTCCTGTTTCATGCAACAAATTAAATCAAGCTAACCTTATTAATCTGCAGGCCTGTTTCTGGTGGCCATTGGAAGGCACTTACAAAGTCATTTTCTCATGTTGCTTTCATAAAGACTACCATGATCAAAATCCTGTTTACTTATCCAAACTGATTTCTGGCCATTGTTACATTGATTATATTTAATCAATGTAATTAGACCCAGTCACCAATTTCTAGAAATTATAGAAATTGGAGACTGGATCTTAATTTCTTTCTCCTGTTTTTTTGTTTTGTTTTGTTTTGTTTGTTTGTTTGTTTATCTTAGTTTGGTTGTTTTAGTATTCCAATACCTAACATAGCTCCTGGTATTTAGCACCACTGATGTTTGACTATATGAATAAGTGATTATTTTTCAATTCTGCAGGCTAATTTTAAGTCAAGGTCTGTTACTGATATGAAGGATTTAACAACTTCTAAATAAACATTTGAGTGAATAAATTACTTTTTCTGTCAAAGGGCAAAACTTCATTATAGAATGTTAAATGAATAGAAAATTAATTGCTACTAAAGTCAGAGTAGGACTCTGGGGAATCTGGAACTTACTTTCATATTAATTAGAGAAGATGTCATGAAAGGAAGAGGCTTTTAAGAGATGCCGATGAAGGAGGAAGAGAGGTCATAGTGTTTTTAACCAACTTATTTAAGAATTAGTAAATATCTCTTTCTGTATACTTTGCTCAAAGGTTATTTTAATTGTTTATTTTCTCTTTACATTATTATACAACTCAATTGCCATTTATTTTGCACTTAAAGTTATACAATTTAGAATTCATAATTTTTAATGATCTGTAAGAATTTTCATCAGTTCATAATGCATTTTAAAATTAACAGTACAATACTTATGGAATAGTTCACTGAAGCCTTTTTTAGCTGCTATATTCTTTACTTGAAATTATGTGCACTACATACTTCAGAATCTCAGCAGTAGGTTTTAAACATATGATCATATATTGAATCTATATTGAGTAAAGTATTAATATTCTCCATGTTAATAAAAATAAGTTCAAAAATATGTTCCATTATAAAATATTAGAGGCCCAGTGCACAAAATTGTGGACGTGGGGAAGGGTCCCCTCAGCCCAGCCTGCACCCTCTCTAATCCGGGACTCCAAGGATTGGGCCTAAACTGGCAGTCCGACATCCCTCTCACAATCCTGGACCACTGGCTCCTAATCTCTCACCTACCTGCCTGCCTGGTCGCCCCTAACTGCCCTGGCCCCGCCAGCCTGATCGCCCCTAACTGCCCCTGCTGCTGGCCATGTCGCCCCCAACTGCTCCCTCCCTGCCGGCCTGGTTGCCCCCAACTGTCCCCCCCCCAGCCTAGTCACCCCTCACTGCCCCCCTGCCAGCCTAATTGCCCCCAACTGCCCTCCCCTGCCAGCTTGATTGCCCACAACTGCCCTCCCCTGCCGGCCATCTTGTGACATCTTGTGGTGGCCATCATGTGGTGACCATCTTGTGACAATGTCGCGTGATGCCACCTAGGCTTTTGTTATATAGGATAATAAATGTTGTAAGTACTATGTTGTTTTTCCACTTTCTTTTTCATTTCTCTTCCTTCACCAAAATAAGGTTTCATTAAGGTTGGCTTAATGAATTTTACATGATACTATTTGTTTACCATTTGGGTAATTGTTTATTACTGCTATCAGGGCATCATAAAAGTCCTGTTTGATGTGCCTAACTCCTAAACTAACCTGCAGTTTCTAAAAGTAATCCAGCTTTACTTTACTGAGCTTACAGGACCCAACCTCATGAGCTGGTTCTGAGGTTATTATGTGTATGTACAGCTGCCAAGTCTTGTCATATATCACAACTTCACAGAACATTTTTACTGTTGGTGGGGTGGGAAAGAATATAATAGTGTATATGGAGGCATTATGCTACAATAGATCTCACCCTATTATGCATCTACTATGTACCAGGCACTGTTCTAGGCACTGGAGATAGTGTGAAGAAAGAAATACACAAGGATCCTGGACCTTATGCAGTTTATATTCCAGTGGGAAAGATAAATATTAATCAAGATTAATATATAAAACATATATAATATTATTGATAAATGCCAAAGACAAAAATAAAGGAGGAATGAAGGCTAGAAAGTGTGTAGATAGAGTGGATATGGAAGGCCTAACTGATAAAGTGACATTTAAATAAAGATCTAAAGGCAGTGAAGGATTAATTATCTAAATATGGGAGGTAGGAGCATTCAGCCAGAGGGAAGCATAAATGCATAGTCCTGAGGCAGGAGCATGCCTGGCATGTTGAAGAACAGCAGAGTGTGGCTGGAGCTGAGTAATCAAGGTGCTCAGTAGCAGGAGAAGATGTCAGAGAGGTTATGGAAGTTAAGTCCAGGCAGCAATATGGTTACAACTTGGACCATTACTCAGAGTGAGAAGGGAGGTTATTGGAGAGTTGAGCTGGCCACTATTGTGTCTAACTTCTTCTGTCTGCTGTGTTGAGCAAAGGTAAAAGTAGAAACACCATTTAGTGGGTTACTTTGAAACATCTAGACCCCTGAGAGATGAGGAAGTCTTTTGACTTGTGTGGTAGTAGTGAGCACAGTAATCATCACTTGCTGGATGTGTTTTGAGGTTTGAACCAATGGGCTTTTCTGATGGATTTGAATGTGGTGTTGGTGAGAAAGAGAAGAGTGAGGAAGGATTCTAGGTTTTTGACCTGAACAAACGTAAATATATATCGATCTCTTGGACACTAAATGTAGAGGTCAGACATAGAAGGAGGAACCAGCATAGCAGATGGAATAAAGACAGTTTTTGAGATAGGAGGAAAACTCTTTGCACTTCTAGTCTAGGAAGCCAAATTAAGAAATATTTCTAAGAAGTACCCTCTGAGTCAAAGTATGTTAAGTAAGCTGAGGCCTGAGAATCAGCCATTGAATGGAGTAGCATGGCGGCTAATGTGACATTAATAACAGTGGTTTTGATGGACCTGAGTAAGGGAATAGGTGTGAGGGGTCCTCTTTTCTCTTTTGTAATGGGGCCAGTTTTTTCTTTGCAAGACACACCTGTGGAAGGCCAATTTTTCTCCTTGGTGGCACAGAATTCTTTGGAGTAAGGGCTTTTCTATCCCTTTTCCAGAACCATATTTCTCTCCAGAATTAGCTTTTGATGGTTGTATAATTTTTATTTTACTTTTTCTGTAATTTTAGCAGATACTTCTTTGAGAAAATGAGAGAAGATAGAAGCATTAGGAACTATAAATATAATCTTTTTTTGTTTGTTTGTTTGGTGTTAATCCTTACTTGAGATTTTTTTCCATTGATTTTTTAGAGAGAGACTGGAAGGGAGGAGAGAGGGGAGGGGAGAGAGAGAAAGAGAGGGAGAAAGTGAGAGAGGGGAGGAGCGAGAGCGAGAGTGAGAGAAAGAAAAAGGGCAAGAGAGAGAGACATGGATGTGACAGAGGGTAGAAGACAGAGGCACACTGATTGGTTGCCTCCAGCATGCACCCTGCTCAAACCTGAAACCCAGGTACATGCCCTAGACCAGCCGTGGGCAAACTACGGCCCGCAGGTCGGATCCGGCTCCTTTGAAATGAATAAAACTATTGAAGAAAAAGACCGTACCCTTTTATGTAATGATGTTTACTTTGAATTTATATTAGTTCACACAAACACTCCATCCATGCTTTTGTTCCGGCCCTCCGGTCCAGTTTAAGAACCCATTGTGGCCCTCGAGTCAAAAAGTTTGCCCACCCCTGCCCTAGGCAGAGAATGGAAGCTGTGACCCTTGGGTGCATGGGTCAGTGATCCAATCACTGAGCAACACTGGCCAGGGCTAAATCTAACCTATTTTAAAATAGGAGTTCATGTATTTCATTTGAGAATAAATGCATGTATGTCCAGATCGAGGAAAAAAAGGGAGTTTCAGTGATATTTTTAAATCAGCCTCTTCAACACTTTATATGTGGAAACTTCTCACACATTTCTGTGAGAAAGGTGCTCCAATTAACCTGGTACCAGTTTTTCCTAACCTTGTTTTGAAGATTATTGAGATTGCCTTTCGTAGAATGACCACAAGCGCTAGTTTGTCTGGGGCATTCTCTGTTTATGTCATTCTGTTAGTCACAACTCAGTTATTTCTAGCTTCCCATTTGCTATAAAAATTGTCCCAATTTGTAGAATAAATTATATGAAGAGCCTACTCTAATCCCCTCAGAATTCCTGGAGAGCAGGTATCTTTATTATTATTTTACATAGAATATATTAAGGCTCAGAAAGGCAGAATCACGTTCTGAATGCCAAACAGGTGGTAAGCAGTGAAGACAGAATTCAAACCAACTGAGAACAGCGTGACCCCAACACTTTTCTTTTCATTACCTTCCTGAATGTTTCCTTGCTTTCCTACATTTTCTCATTTGAAATCGACCATCTATAGCTGTGTCTGAAATGAAATGTTTTTTTGGACTCTTCACTGTCTTTAAAGTGATGTTACTCAACAGAACTCAGCTATCAAACATTGGCAACTATGTGGAGGGCAGTAACTGCTTCTTCCCTGGGCCTGTTCTCTATTTATGCACCAGTTACTCAGTTTGCATATAATATACATCTGGCAATGGGGGATAGTAACTGATCTGTACACAGAGATGTCAGTCAGCTTACTGTCAGTATCCATTCTAAGTGACCAAGCATTCCTTCTGATCTGATGCCCGTGATGCATTAATGATTATATATTTTTAATATTATCCCTGACTACATTCAAAATATCATGTCACCTTTGCTGTGAGTTGAAGTCAGATATGTGCAAATATGTTTGATTAATTCCCATTGAAATACTACTAGAAGCAGCAGAGTATGTTTGAAAGAGAGTTATACATAGATGATCAGGTTCTAATATTGTATCCAAAACTTGCTACTTATTTTTTCTTTATTGATTGATTAAGGTATTACATATGTGTCCTTATTGCCCCACTGCCCCCCACACCCCCACTCACATTCATGCGTTCACCCCCCTGGTGTCTGCATCCATTGGTTATACTTATATGCATGCATACAAGTCCTTTGGTTGATCTATCCCCCCCTACCCCAACTCTCTCCTACTTTCCCTCTGAGGTTTGAGCATCTGATCAATGCTTCTCTGTCTTTAGATCTATTTTTGTTCATCAGTTTATGTTGTTCATTATAATCCACAAATGAGTGAGATCATGTGATATTTATCTTTTTCTGACTGTCTTATTTTGCTTAGCCTAATGCTCTCCAGCTCCATCCATGCTGTTGCAAATGGTAGGAGTTCCTTCCTTTTTACAGCAGTGTTTTCCATTGTGTAGATGTACCGTTTTTTAATTACACTCATCTACTGATGGGCACTTAGGCTATACTTCTAAGATCTTGGATACATGACAATCTTATTGATGCTCAATTTTCTCTTGTATGAAATAGGGCAACATGATGTCGATTCCTTCTATCTGACAGAATTATTGTGACATACATATGGAAAATATACATAAACTGTAATTTGGTAGACAGTATAAAAGGAAGCCCACTTTTATCTTGGTTATGTAACTTTTTTCAAATATCCACAAACTCCTGTTATCTCACTTTCTTCTTCATATATTATTGTTTTGTTGTGGTGGTAGTTATTGTTATTATTTACAGTAGAACTACTGGAATAATGTGGTTAACCAAACACGATATTTGAGCTCAAATATTACCCTGATATATTCAATTATAAATTTGTCTCTCTGTTAGTAGTATAGGTTGATTATTCCATTAGATGCTTAGAATAAGGAAATTATGCTCATGACATTTAGAAGGTCATTAATAATTTCTTTTCATCATTTAAGAAGACAACATCACTTCCTGATTCTACTCTTTATATGATTTCATGTGGAAAAAACTCAGTGTAGATAAAATAGAAGCCACTCTGATAGGAAAGAATAAGTCTAAAATTGCTTACTTAAAAGAGCGGCAGTTTTTGTCATTGTTTTTATTGTTTAGCTGTAGTGTATTCTTTTCTTTTTTCTCTTTTATTATTTATTTACTTATTTTTCATGATATAGTTCAAGTTTGGGACATCCAAATAGTGCTGTAACTCTTTATAGTTGTGAATATTATGTTTAGTTGGCATGCGCTTTTTTTTTTCTAAAGGAATCCAAGTCCTGTAGAAATAGAATTAACCTTTACTGGATAAAAAAAATAAAGTGTTGGAAAACACATGAGCCACTAAGCTGCTAAGGACAGGGGATTTAGAAGACAAAAGCTGAGAGTTGAGAAAATGTGAATTTGGTAGCTTCACCTAGGTTCTTACCTTTAATAAGTTGCTGTGGCTACTTCCTTCTCATTGACATGTTAGTTCAACTATCAAGTTAGAACCTTCCATGGTATCCACATGCTTGTGTAAACGATTCAATAATTTCTGTGTGAAAATGACTTTCAAGATAAGCCAGAAGTTTCACCTGCTAATTGGTATGGAATACAGGGTACATATAATCCCCAAACACCACAATGTGTGTGCTTTGAAATTTTCAAGTAGAATACAAGTGAATCGGAGTTCTCATTTGCTTGCCCTTGACAGCATAGTGTAAAATGTATATTGTCCATCTAATCTAAAAGTACTTTTAAAAAGACTATCATTTTATAGTGTTTTATTTCACTGGTCATTTATTCTGCTGATTTTTAAGTAGTTTATTTATTGTATATTACATTTTTTCCTGATTAGATATATAATATTGTCTCTTGGCTCTTTTAGCTTTTTGCAATCTTGACTTTGAATCCAATAATCCTAGTTCAAGAAATTCTTTAAAAATTAGTTTTAAAAACCTATATTTAATTGTGTATATTCCTTAAAATGGAGAATCTTTTGAAATATTGAAAATATTTGCTGTTTCCCTGAAAGTATTCCTGATGTTGCCATATTATATATAATGACTATTTATCTTTAACTGTTTACTTTCACATGGAGGACACTAGATGTGCACTGTAAAATTGACACTTGACACATGTGGCTTTTAAAATTTAAAAAAAATAAATTTACAATTAATTTCATCACTCACACTTGCCATGTTGCGTGTGCTCAACATCCACATGTGGTTAGTGGCTACTGTATTGGACAGTGTAGATATGGAATATTTTCATCATTGCAGAAAGTTCTACTGAGCAACCCTGTAGTGTATGCATGTATCTGTTATATGTTCTCCCTCCTATATGTAGTCCAATATTATACCTTGGAATATTTGTTTAAATGTCTATCAATCTAAATAAAGTTTTGAAGAAGTATGATGTAGAATAGACTCTTGCCACAAACTCAAGTGAAATTTTTGGATAATATTATTAATCATTGAGGTATTGCTTTTACTACATGTTAAATATATTATAGCTTGCTTTTTCTGTGGGTAGTTATGTTTTAGAACATATATGTTGTTATAGCCATATCTTTTTAGTGACTATAGTAAGGTAGCTGAATCATGGTTTAAAATTGAAGTCTATGTAGAGACATTATTAAACTCAACAGTATTGAATGCTAATTTTGGTTAATTGTAATGTGTTTTTGTAGTTCAAAAGTTAACTCTGGGAGATATGAACAAATTTAGAAACCTTTTTGAAGCTGAAACTATTTTTCCTATAAGTGGGAGTACTTGACACGTTTAGAGGGAAAAATTAAACAGCAGTTTTGTATTTAGATAAATGTGGTTTTTCTAAATTAGCCATGCTACTTTACTTTTCACACTTGTTATACACACTGGATTTTCTATTTGATTTTCATTACAGAATATATACTTTTGTTATGAGGAATAATTTCAGTGGTCTATACTTTTAAAAAGACAAATCCCATTTTAATTATCTGACACTTTATATTTTCAGTGTTATAATTTGCCTTCGTTGGTTCTTCTCCCCCTTTTTTGCAGCCTTTCATAACAATGCCTCAGAAACTATTATGTAAACAAGTTATGAGTAGACAGCTTATTAAAAATAGTAGTCATTCAGTGTGAAAATGGCATGTGCTTTCATTGCCATATCGATGCTTCTGGTGCCAAGAAACTTGAGAACAAATCTTTAGATTTGCATGATAAGCTGACAGAGTGAAATATCTTAAGGCTTGAAAGGGCAAGTAGAAGTTATAATTACTGTGTAAGCTATGCAATCCTTGTACTGAAATCTTCACCTTTGCTGTCATGCTGCAGGCCATAGAACGAGAAAAAGCTGAGAAGTTCAGAAAACTACAAGATGCCAGCAGATCAGCTCAGGCCCTGGTGGAACAGATGGTGAATGGTAATTACATGGAGTTGATTTAGATAATCTTCTTAGGGATTTGATAAACATATAGGTTCATATTTATCAGCTGAATTATACCAGACAAGCACTCCCTGAATGCACATTTGAACTAAAGTGAGCTTTTTAAAGAAATTTATCTTTATTGTTGAAAGTATTACAGATGTCCCCATGATTTTCCCCCATTGACCACCTCCCAGACCCACCCCACACCCCTACCCCCAAGCCTTCACCACATTATTGTCTGTGTTCATGGGCTATGCATATATACATATAAATTCTTGGGTTAATCTCTCCCCACTTCCCCATTCCTGCCTTCCCTCTAAAATTCCTCAGGCTAAAGTAAGCTTTTGAGCTTTTTGTTATTTTTCTTAATGTTAAGGAAATTATTAGAGGAAATTCAACTTTCAGTTCAATGAAATACAATGGGATATGGTAGAATATTTTATAAATCTGTTACAAAGAAATTAATGTTAATGCGAATCCTGCTAGCATTTGTCAAATAATTTAAGAACAGAAGGTTTACAGAAAGAATGGAAAATATGTGCAATCACATAATATGTGCAAAGTGATTGTAACCTGATTTTAAATCATTCTAGCAATATGTTTTTCCATACTGACTTACATTATGTGGAACATTTCATCAGCATATTTGTTTGCTAATAATATATTTGACATTTGTTATGTTGCTTTTCCTTTTTATTTCAGTCATTTTAAAAATGTCTCCTTGCCGAAACCGGTTTGGCTCAGTGGATAGAGCGTCGGCCTGCGGACTGAGGGGTCCCGGGTTCGATTCCGGTCAGGGGCATGTACCTGGGTTGCGGGCATATCCCCAGTGGGAGATGTGCAGGAGGCAGCTGATCAATGTTTCTCTCTCATCGATGTTTCTAACTCTCTATCTCTCTCCCTTCCTCTCTGTAAGAAATC
Source organism: Myotis nattereri (assembly GCF_964212035.1). NCBI lineage: Eukaryota > Metazoa > Chordata > Mammalia > Chiroptera > Vespertilionidae > Myotis > Myotis nattereri. The sequence continues at coordinate 24,006,212 of NC_138078.1, read as the reverse complement.
AATAAAATATATTAAAAAAAATGTTTAAAAAAATAAAAATGTCTCCTAAGGGGGATTTTTTTATTATTATTATTATTTTTTTTAGTTTTACCTTTTTTCAAGTGAGGTGAAACTTTGTTTTTCTTTTTAAGAATGGGATAAAATTAATCTGCTAACAGTATTCCAAAAGCTGCCCACACAAACATGTTATTGACATCAATTGTGAACAGCCTTCTTTCAAATTGTCCTAATACTAGGTTCATTTCCAGATATAAGTAATTTATGAAAATCAGGGATAATACTATTTCCAAATAATTTTTTTTCAGTTATCAAAGGATATGTTTACAAAACTATCATAACCCCATGCAACAAGTGTTTTTGTCATGAACATCAGCATTTTCCAGAACCTGCCTACATTCTAGGGCAAGAATTCTGTGTATGAATTATTTTTTGCCTTAATTGCCATGTTGGCATTAAAAAGTTCAGTGATCTGCCTAGGAAATCAATTCATTTTCTTTGCCTAATTAGTCCCAAGACTATATTTGGTAAAAAACAAAAACAAGCAAAATGACAGTTGAGGATTGGGTTAGAAGGTAATGCAAAGTATTAAAAGGTTGTCATTTAGGTGCATGTTGCTGAGTGGTTTAACTGATAAGTTTGACAGCAGCAAATTCATGTTAAATAAATTATATGGTCTGAGGTTTCTCTAAACCAGGCTTCCCCACAGTTAGCTTAGTAAAGCTCTCAAATTTACCAGCCCAGAATTTCCTTTCTCAAGTTTGGGCTATGGAATTATAATAAAACTCATAACCATAATAGATACTTATATTCTTGTCCTTTTATTAATAAACATATATTTCTTTTAACCACATTGCATATCCTTTTTTTAAATTAAGATAAAGGAAATCAATATTGTACAATGTTATAATATTATGCACCTAATACAAATATATGTACCTTTTATGTATGTTTTAATGTGATGACATTTAACATATATTATAAAATATGTATGAATACTTGCATAAGTGTACCGATTATATTTTTTAAAAAGTATTTTATAAATTATATTTTATATGTGTAAGTATATACATAGAAAACTAAATTTTCTACTGTAAGATTAGACTACCTTTCTAAAATATCTACAATAATTTTGGAACTCTTGACCCCAAATGTTACATCAGACATAATTCCAGATAACTTTTGACCATTTCTAAACATTTACTGAAAGAATGAATTTTTAGCACCACTTAACAAATGTAGAAAACAAAATCTTTAGTTCCAAGGACAATTTCTTGAAAGAATTTAAGAAAGGTGCTGAGAAACAGGTGGTAGGATCTTAAGATAATTTAAAGTGCAGAGGTTACCATGATGCCAATGTAAAAGTAACTTTCATTTGATGTCGCAAGGTTTTGTTAAAAATCAGTTGTATATCTTGAAAACACTACTTCTCATAACACATGTTTAGTTTTGCACAATCACATAAAAGTTATGATCAATTTGAGGATAATTTTCTCTTTGCTGCACCTTATCAAATACAAAGAGTTATATGTAGAATATTAAAATACAGTTAATATTCAAAATGTGCACACTTTAAACTATTTTGTGAATTTTACGGTAGAGTGATTTATATTGGAAAAATATGCAGAAGTTCAGTAAGATATTTTTATTAATTTACTTGGAACTTTCAAAAAAGGAGGGTGCATAAATAATTTGCATACTTCAACCCTATACATGAACAATTTTTTTAAGGATGTCCCAGTTCTTTTAGAAGAGTGTAAGTAATCAAAAAGATCTAAAGAGAGGCTATAATGCTGCTAACAGAGAGAGTGTTAAACTAAAAATATCATAGTTCCAGGGTTTTGACAGAGAATTTTGGTATAATTTTAAACTGATTTATCTATTTCTTAACTACATTTTCTGAACTAACATTAATTTGCTGTTCCTATGTCAACATTAATTGATTTGATAAGTATGGGGAGCAGCTTGACAGAGTATTGGATGGTAAAGAGAACCTCTTCATATTAGAGAAACTTTTCACGGATATAATCTTTATGAACCTTATTGTCACATTATCAGATTGGCATACTAGTAATAGCTTTATTCTAAAGAAATTTTTCACTTCCTAGAACATTAATAAGAGTGTGAGACTAGATTGGGTACTATTAATCTAATTATGTTTCCTGTAGCTGTGTTATACCGAGAAGAGAAATTTCCAATATTTTTAAATTTTCATTTTTATAAAAAGGATACATATTACCTTCTTTAAGGTTGACTTTTATATTTATTTAAACACAAAATTGTGTAAAATAATTACTCAAATGTATTCTGAATTATTTTTATAAAATAATACCTCCTATCAGTTCAGGTATAACAACAACAACAACAAAAACTGGTTTAGATATTTTTTTCCTTTATTAATATTGAAGTTACCAAAATATAATTCTACCAAAACATTTATTTTAGCCTGGCTGGTGTGGCTCAATGGTTGAGCTTCAACCTATAAACAAGGAGGTCATGGTCAGGGCACATGCCGGGGGTGCAGGCTTGATCCCTAGTGTGGGGTATGCAGGAGGTGAGCAATCAATGATTCTCTATCATCATTGATGTTTCTATCTCTCTCCCTCTCTCTCTGAAATCAATAAAAACATTCATTTTAAAACATATGCAAGCATAACTCAATTTCCCCTTCTTTTAAGCTGTAAAGTGGTTTCACTACAATTTCCAGAGGTACTATAATTATTTAATAGGGTTAGTGATGTTTTCTACATTAAATTGCACTTCACTTTCAATTTTTAATTGTAGTTTCCTATATGTTAAATAAGAGTATGAAGATATTTAAATACCATTGGCAATTATTAGTAAAAGAACATCTCAAAACCATCATCACCTGAGTGTTAGATTCTAGTGTTTAAGGTGATACCTAATAGTAAGTCTGCTAAGGCTCATAATTAAATAGCACAGACTGATAACACACAGTCAAGAGCTATTCCGATATATAATATGAACTACTTTACTGTGTTTTTCATAGTTTTGTTTATAGATCATTGAATACTTTACAGGAATGATGTCATTTGAGTTTGGATAACAAAATTTTGTCAGATGGGCAAGGGCAGTGATTATAGTCAGTTTGGCTCACCTCAAAGCTAAAAACTCATTATCTTTTTTTCACATTATTGTAAAGGATTTTAAGTGACAATTATATATTTTAATCAGAAGAGATTTTTCAATTGGTCTGTATATCAACAGGGCATGGGAATAATACTATTTGCAGTCTTTCACCCCTCCATTGTGAATGAGTAGTTTTCCACAGTTGCATCCATTTCCTCTTCTCTTACTCTTTCCTCAGTTCCAGGCAATTTCATTCATATCTTCTGTTTCTCCATGGGACACATGCAATAATGGCCTACATGGAGTTCACACTCTATAAATGTTGTTAACTGACAGACACATTTATCTCCAAAGGAAGAGATTCTGTGCTTGTGTAGAGGGAGGACATTTTAGTAGTCATTGTTAAAGAAAATTAGTCATAAAAATAAATGTGTTGGAATCTTACTTTTCTCTTATAATTCAATAATGTTTAGAAATAGATAAACTGTAAAAAGTGATAGATTAACAAATATATGCTATATTTACTCAGGGTGTGAATTTTGCATAAACCTACTAATTTTTTATTACTGTATTATTTTAAAAAATTCTTATTGAAAGTATTACATAAGTTCCCCTTTTTCCCCCATTGACCTCTTCTAGTCCATCCCCTGCCCCACCCCAAACTTACTAATTTTTAAAAGCTGTTATTTAGAAATATATGAGGTAGCAGTTGTATAAAAGTTACTGTGGTCAAAGAAACCTCTGGAATTTAGTCCCTAATACTCAGATCTTTTTTTTCGTGGACTCTGAATAAATTTCTATTACATTTCGGCTGTTATATTGAATTGCAAATGAACTTGTAATGACCCTCACTTAATATGCAATTAAAATCGGTGATTATTTATTAGCAACTTTATGTTAAGTTTTTATTCCAAATATTCTTCTAATTCAAGAGCTCTGAAAACAAAGGTTTGCATTATTTTACCCTGGCTACATGGCTAATGATGAATATACTTGATGAGGAATACTTCACTTTAAGTGGCGGTTTTGAAGTACTTGCATGGAAGGTGGTGCACAATTAAAATTATTCTAACAGTCTGTTATGCACTGTACACAAGTAATAAAATTAATGGGTGCACTTCAAGTAATGATCCATTTCCTCTGAGTGCAATATATTTATTCATAGACTATTTCAGGGGTTGTTTAGAATATGAGATGTGAATGGATTATGATCCATTATCCCCGAGATTTTAATGTGCTGCTACAAAATGGTTTCCATAAGTATTGTTCATAATGCCTGGTGAGTTAGTGTTTGTATTCCTAAGTAGCTAACAAAAATTTAGAAAAACAGATGCTCAAATAATTGATACTTAAAACTTTGTAGATATTTACACTTACAAATTGTCATAGAGCTTTAAATTTTCAGTTGAGTTAAGGAGCATAATTCTATGAAATACATGTAAAACAATTATATGTAATAGTAAAATAATTTATCTGTGAGCATTTGAAACACTTAGTACCCTCATTTATTCTACAAAAGTTTTAAGAGACTTTTGCATAATATCACCAGTAGCACTGGATAATAGACGGCCATTTTATTTATGAAGCTGAAGTAATGGCACTTTAAAATTTAGTTAAAGACATACTTATTAAGTAATGTGGCATGTGAGAGTGCTTTTTTTCTCTCCTCCAAGTTTTTTAAAGCAAACTTGAAGCAGGAGAAACTGCGTGTGTGTTTGTGTTTGGCTTTTAGCATCTGTGAATATTGCTCCCCTAATGTTTTTATTTATATGAAGTAAGCTATTGATTTGGTCTTGGATGAGTTGACAAGTACACTGTATTTATTCTGTACCTACTCTAAGCTGAGAACTCTATCAGATAGTGCCAGGTGAGACATTTTCATTAGAAGGATTTATAGCTTAGGAAAATTTATACTCGAGTTGCACAGGAAGCAGATTAACACATGAATTAACACAAATCCTTCATAATAAGATGTCTGATTCTCTGGGATCCATATCATATCTGTGCCAGTGCCATCTAGAAATTTCTGGTTTTGATTTATGGCATAAATGTCCTTTATACTTTTATTTCAAATTGTTATGGATGTGTGACCAAATATCCCAAGATTACCTAGTAATCTTATGAATTTGTCACTTATTAATAAATTCCTTTTAAAATTTATACATAAACTTTTATATCCCAATAGAGGCCCAGTGCATGACATTTGTGCATGGGGTGGGGGGTGTCCCTCAGCCCGACCTGCACCCTCTCACAGTCTGGGGCCCCTCAGGGGATGTCCCCTGGGAGAGCAGGCTAACCCAGGAGTCATACATCCCCAGAACGGTCCTTAGCGCTGCTGCCACGGAGGCAGGAGAGGCTCCCACCACTGCCACTGTGCTCACCAGCCATGAACCTGGCTTCTGGCTGAGCAGTGCTCCCCCTGTGGGAGTGCACTGCATTGAGCATCTGCTCCCTGGTGGACAGTGCATGTCATAGCTACTGGTGGTTCTGCCATTTGGTCGATGTTCATATTAGGTTTTTATTACCAGTATATAGGCTATTAGTGCCATTCTATATAAAAGTAGCTCTAACTTAAAAAGTACTAAGCATTACTTTTTATAAATGACCATTTTCAGCCTTTAAAAGACCTTCCCCTTGCCGAAACCGGTTTGGCTCAGTGGATAGAGCGTCAGCCTGCGGACTGAAAGGTCCCAGGTTCGATTCCCGTCAAGGGCATGTACCTGGGTTGCGGGCACATCCCCGGTGGGAGATGTGCAGGAGGCAGCTGATCGATGTTTCTCTCTCATCGATGTTTCTAACTCTCTATCTCTCTCCATTCCTCTCTGTAAAAAATCAATAAAATATATTTTTTAAAAAAAAAAGACCTTCCCCCATTTCAGCATGTGAAAGATCTAGTCTCTTGTTTCCTACATGTTCTTTTTCAGTTCTTTATATTATCATTGACTAATATTTACTGTTTGCCTGGTATATGCCAGATTTTGTGTGACTACTTCACACGTATTCATTTCAGGGATGAGAAAAATGAGACCCAATGAGATTAAATAACTGAACCCAGTTTACCCATCTGGTAAAGAGGGTAACATTTGAACTCAGATCTCCCTAATGCCAGAGCCCTTATTGTGAATTTCTTTACCCTTCTGCCTGCCTTCATCATTTATCTTAATATGGAAATCCTTCTTTTACCTATTATTGTATTTCAATTGCCTTTAGTCAATTATAAAAATCAAGCTAATAAGTAGAGAGTATTGTATATTTCATAGTGGATTTGTACAAATTCACTTTTCTCATTTATTTTAATTCCTCTCACAGTGATGCTTAGGATCTGGACATTTTTTGGGGGATCACAACATATTGAGCTGGTCATTTGGGGTAATAATCAACAAAGACTCATTACATTTTATTCCTGGATCTTAATAGATACCACAGAAGCTATTGGTACTTCATTGTAGTTTCCTTGTTTTCAGTTTGTCAATTCATTATAGTTCAATTTATATTTTTCTGATGAAATTAACATGTATATCATTCATACTGAAAATTAACTAATACTTTTATTTTTCCAAATGCTAGCAGTTCTTTGTATGGTTGATCTCTGTCTGGTACAGTGAGATATTTCTCTCTGCATTCCCTTATCATTTAACATATGCTGAAAATATTTCTTCTAAACATGTGGTCATTTAGATTTGTTGCATAATTTTGATTCATTATCTAACATAATTTAAAATTTCTCCCCTGTGTATTTTTAAATTATATTATTTTTCAGCCATTATGTTAGCTCTTTATTCTAATTTTTCTTCTCAAAATGAGTGCCTATGTGACTGGAGTTTTAGAATCTTCTTTTATACTTGGTAGTAAACATGATCTTTTTATAACTACAGATACTTCGTGGCATTCCCCAGAACATACCATTTTTGGTCACTGTTCAAAACCAAATAATAACAAACAATATATCACATAACACCTCCAGATGTTTCGGTAAAACCCAAATTTTCCTTTAACTACTAGGAGGGTATTAGAAACATATTTAGCTCCTTGTAAATCATGGGCTGCCTCTTATAGCTGTATATATGGAGACATGCATATATTATGTTTTTACACTTTATTTTTTAAATTATTTTTCTTTGAAAATATATCAGCTGAAGAAGGAGGAAAAGATCATTGCCGATAATATTTGCAAAGTTTGTTCTCTCCAGTGTCATCTTTGGTAGTTTCAAACTTTGAAATTAGTGAAGTTAAGAGTTGTATTTCAAATGAGTTGAGAGATGTGGTTTGGCAGCATAACAATTACAACAAAGTGAAAATTAGAGTATTAGAGCATAGGAAAGTAAAAGAAGATAAAATAATATAGTTGTTGAACTTAATTCCATATATTTAGTCATTAGAAAGCGTGAGGCACACATACAAATTAGCAAAACCACAGGTCTTGTTTGCTAGAGATGGTCTTCAGACTTCTTAATAACTTACTTGCCTATCAACTAACTTATATTTACTCCAGGAAGTGGAGTAATGCCTATCCCTAAAGTAGATTCTCCTAGATGACTTGCTCTTCACTAAATCACTTTATCCCTTAGGTATTTTAATCTACAGGAAAAAAGGTTATAGTGATTTTATGATCCCTTTTGAGATGCCTATGGCTCTGTCTAGGAATAGGAAACTTCAGCATTTCAAAAATATAAGAAAGTTACCTATGCTACATAGGTTTAATATTTATCATTATATAATGTAATTTATTAAAGACATTACTATTAAACACATAAGTGTGTGTTTGTGTGTAAGAACATCTAAATTTTGTGAACTGACTTTAGATAATGAATATTTTAACATGTAGGATTACATAATGTTGCTTTCATAGTATGTGTAGGATAATATATACTTGGATTGGCATTAACCATATATTACCTTATAAGAAAATTTAAATAAGATGATATATATTAAAAGACAGCATATTTCCTAACACATAGTAGGGTCCCAAAAAGCTAAGTGTGATGATGTGTTTATGTTTTCAAAATTTTGCCCTTGATAGATTTTTTTTCCACTTAGGTATTGCTATAGATGATTTTCAAACTTTCAGATCAACTTCCACATATGTGAATAATATGAAAACTTCTCTTCATGTTAGAAAGATTATTTTTCTTAGTGCTTGTTTTACTTCTTTGTACCCATATAGACAATCTGCTTATTTTTGGTTTTCTGTAGCAGAAACAAAATTACTAATTTTTGTGTGCTTATTTAAATTTATTGATTTGAGAGAAAGAGGGAGAGAAAGAGAAACATTGATTTGTTGTTCCACTTATTTCTGTGTTCATAGGTTGACTCTTGTATGTGCCCTGACTGGGAATTGAACCTGCAACCTTGACGTATCAGGATGTTGCTCTAACCACCTGAGCTACCCAGCTAGGACAAAATTACTGATTTTTAATACTCAACTTTTCCCTTAAAAAAGCCAAATAACATTTCAACTAATTTCCAAACTGATTTTAAAATAAAAATATAAGTTAGTTTTTGAAGGAACATTTTAATAATATACGTGATATCTAACATTTATTTGGAAACATCCAAAAGGTTACTTGTCCACAATCAATCTTCCACTCCCCATGAGAACTTTGGCCATATTTGTTTTTATTTAAATATAGTCTGCTTCTCTACATCTTATGCATCCTTATTTACTATTTTATTGCATTCATATTTTTATAAGATGCAAATCTAATAATTTGCATCCAATCAGAAATCATCTTAGTAATTTCACTTATTGATCAGTAAATAAGTGATTTGTTTGAAGTCATTCATCTGATCAATACTTTATAAACTTGAGACACATTGGTCTTCAGATAATGTCTTTCAATCTGTGGTTTCAGTGGGTAACTTATAAAAATCTTTCTTTCTAGAGGGTGTCAATGCTGAAAGCATCAAAAAAGCCTCAGAACAACTGAACAGCCGGTGGAATGAGTTCTGCCAGTTGTTAAGTGAGAGACTTAACTGGCTGGATTATCAGAACAACATCATCACTTTCTATAATCAGCTACAACAATTGGAGCACATGACAACTACTGCTGACAACTGGTTGAAAACCCAACCTACCACCATCTCAGAGCCCACAGTAATTAAAAGCCAGTTAAAAATCTGTAAGGTAAGATTCTTTCCTTCTATTTGGAGCACAAGAAATAGGAATTTCTTATCAATTTCCAGAAGAATAGAAAAATATTTAATAATAAAATTTTCCTATTAAGGATTTAGTTAAACATAGTAAAGATAAAAGTGCAAGCAAAAAATATCATTTTAAATGCATATATTCACTTTTATTTTCATATTTTTATCTATTTTTTTTCAATGACAGATGTGCCAGTTGGGTACTATACTCATTGGGGGGGGGGATCACTTTGTAAACTATATAAAGAAAATCGGTTTGAATAGATGATGCATGGTTGCCTGAATCTTTTAAAAAGTGTCTTTAGAGTGGTTGCACATGACTCATTGATTCTGTCAGTTTGTAAAATGGTCAGGCAGTTTTGGAGTATTGAACCACATATATCCAATAATACATACCCCATAATTTGGAGGTTTTCTTATGACAGCACATATACTCAGAGCAAAATCCAGTCATGTACCAAAAAAGTGGCAGAGGCCCGCTGCTGGTGAGAGCTCTCCTCTTGCCTTGCAGACAGCTGCCTTTTTGCCATGTTGTCATGCGGACTTTCCTCAGTGCATGTGCATAGAAGGAGAGAGACAAGTATTTTTCTCTTGTTCATATAAAGCCACTAATCCCATCAGATAGGACACCACACTTATGACCTCATTTAAATGTCCCTCTAAAAGCACTATTACCAAATAAAATCACATGTGGGTTAGAGCATCAACTTATAAATTTGGGAGAATATAACTCAGTCCATGGCATTCTGACCCTTCCCCCCTATTCATGTTCCTCTCACCTGCTGGGAGCCCCAAAGGTCCAAATGTCAGAACTTATTCCAGCATCACCTCTAACATCTAAGGTCCAAAGTCTCGTCTAAATGTCATTGAAATCAGATGCGGGTGAGACTCAAGGTATGATTCATCCTGAGAGAAAATTATTTTCCTGTGAACCTATGAAACCAGAAAACTTATGTGCTTCCATAATTCTATGGTGGGGCAGGCAGAAGATAGACATTCACATTCCAAAAGGAGGAAAAATAGGGAAGAAGGAATGGTTGATAGGTCCTAAGAAAGTCTAAAAACTAGCAAGGCAGATCCCATTGGATTTGAAGGCTCAATAATAATCCTCTTTGGCCTGTTCCTTCCCTTCCCATCCTGCTGGGGCATGGTTCTACCTTCAGGACCCACTGGGGCAGCAGTCAGTTAAGTTTTGGGAAAATTGGAGTGAGCATTCATTGATCCTGATTTCATGGTGTTTACCTAAAGTAGGGGAAAGCTATATATATATATATATATATATATATATATATATATATATATATATATATGTGTCTAACTGGGAAAACGTGACTTAGAGCAACCAAGGGCAGCTTCCTTGAGGCCAGTACATTTAAGTAAAGGCTTTAAGGACGAATCAAAATTAAGTAAGGATAGCTGGGCAAGATGCTTCAGGCAGAAGAAACATGGTGGGAGGGAGCAATAAGGACCAAGGAACTGAAAGAAGATCTGTAGCATTCTGACATTGCTGGGCATGGAGGGGCAGGGGCATGAGATAAAAGGTGGAGGCAAAAACGAGGAGAGAGAGCAAGGACTCGTAGGGCATGTTAGGACCTTGGTCTTTATCTGAGGAGCAAATGGTGATCACTAGAAGTTGTATATTTTACATATTCTCTGGAGGTTAGGGAAATCATCCTAAGTGAAATCATTTCTTTTTCTAAATTCAGCCATAAAGTTTCTAATGACACAAGCCTATTCCTCTTCATCACCCCTTACTTGTCCACTCTGCCCCATTGATTTCTATTAATTTGATGAATCACCTTAGGTACAATATTTAGCAAGATAAGCTCAATGTCATTTACACAACAGTTAAAATTATACTGTTTGGCTGTGATTAATGGTAGATAAATTGTTCCATCCTGTTTATCAATGTGTTCTGTTATTTGGGGATTTTTTTTTAAAGGTTAGAGTGTAGATTTAGCTCAAAATCTAATACTTGCCAGAACTGGTTCTTAATATGTTAGTGGTTAGAGAACCCTTCGGGAACTGGAAGAAATCCATGGATCTTTTCCTGAGGGAAAAAAAAATTCCTCAGATAAACATATAATTTTAAAGGATAAACAGACTCTGGGCTGATACCTTACTCTGGAGGACCAAGCACACTAAGGTCCTTTTATGGAAAAATGAGTAATTTGTTAACATCTTTTGAATGTTAACTACTTAAGGTCAGAATGAGCTCTCCTACGATTTACTCTAGGAAATTTAAGGCCTTAACTGAACATTTGCGCAAATGTTTAATTTGTTTCAAAGTCCCCTTTGTTTTTTAGAACACACTTTACTGTACTGTATGCTCCTTCTATAGCCCCCTAAATGGGAAGAATGACAGTCCTCCATCTGGCCAAATGTAAATCAGTTTCTTAAATGATTCACAGCAGATGTCAGTGCTGCCATGTTCAAGTGCATGTCTGTAATTCTATACCACACTTTACTTCCTATTGTATTCTTCCTTTTTGGATATGCACCTACCTTCTAGGTTTTAACTAAGAGGTTTTATGTTTGAAAGGGAGAGATAGGCTCCTCATTTATCTAAATGTCTCTCAACTTCAGCTACCAAAAGAATTTCATTGTCAGAGATCATCCTACCTGAATCCAGACACCCTATCTAATAAAAGAGAAACATGGTAATTAGCGTACGACCACTACCCTTCCCATTGGCTAATCAGGGCGATATGCAAATTAACTGCCAGCCAAGATGGCGGCCGGCAGCCAGGCAGCTTGAAACTAACATGAGGCTTGCTTGCTTCAGTGACAGAGGAAACCAAGTTCCCTGCCTGCCTTGCCAGCCTCTGAGCCTGCAGTTTGAAACATTGTAACAAATATAGAAGCTAAACAAAACCCCAGAAACCTGCTTTCAGTGAGCCGTGATCTCAGAGCTGGAGTTATACATTGTTTCAATTATAGAGCCTAAACAAACCAGATACCTGCTTTCAGCAGCGGAGGCCTAAGAGCTGGAGCCTCAGAGCTAAAGCTGGCCCAGAATTTTAAAAAAAGAATAAAAGGAGCAGTTGGGAGCTTCAGCCCTCAGCCCCTCACCCAGACTGGCCAGGCACCCCAGTGGGGACCCCCACCCTGAAGGGGGTGTGACCAGCTGCAAACAGCCATCATCCCCTCACTCAGGCTGGCCAGGCGCCCCAGTGGGGATCCCCACCTTGATCCAGGACACCCTTCAGGGCAAACCAGCCAGCCCCACCCATGCACCAGGCCTCTATCCTATATAGTAAAAGGGTAATATGCCTCCTGGCACCGGGATCAGCGTTACAGGGGGCAGCGCCCAAACCCCCTGATCGCCCTGGGGCTCTGTGTGTAACAGGGTGCGGAGCCATAACCTCCCTATCCGCCCTGCTGTTCGTGACAGGGGAAGGCGCCCCAACCTCTTAATCAGCTCTGCTCTGTGACTGATACAGGGGAGCTCCCCAACCCCCTGATTGCCCTGCAGCTCTGTGTGTGACAGGGTGCGGCACCCCAACCCGCCCCCCACGGGCCCTGCTCTGTGTGTGACAGGGTAGAGCCATAACCTCCCCATCGGCCCTGCCCTGAGTGTGACAGTAGTGGCGCCCCAACCCCCTGATCAGCCCTGCTCTGTGGGTGATAGAGGGCGGCGCCCCAACACACCTCCCCCGACAGGCCCTGCTCTGTGTGTGATGGGGTAGAGCCATAACCTCCCCATTGGCCCTGCCCTAAGTGTCACAGTGGTGGCGCCCCAACCTCCTGATCCGCCCTGCTCTGTGTGTGACAGGGTGCGGTGCCCCAACACCCCTATCGGCCCTACTCTGTGAGTGACAGGGGGGAGCTCCTCAACCCCCTGATGGGCCCTGCTCTGTGCATGACAGGGGGGAGCTCCTCAACCCCCTGAATGGCCCAGCTCTGTGCGTGACACGGGGGAGCTCCCCAACCCTCTGATAGACCCTGCTCTGTGCATGACAGGGGGCGGCGCCCCAACTCCCCAATCGGCCCTGCTCTGAGCCCGACCAGGGGCTGCACCTAAGGATTGGGCCTGCCCTCTGCCACCTGGGAGCAGGCCTAAGCCAGCAGGGCGTTATCTCCCGAGGGGTCCCAGACTGCGAGAGGGCACAGGCCGGGCTGAGGGATCCCTCCTCCCCCCGAGTGCACAAATTTTTGTGCACCGGGCCTCTAGTTCTATATAATAAAAGACTAATATGCAAAGTGTCCAGTCATTGGGTCGTCTGTTCAACCAATCAAAGTGTAATATGCTAATGATATGCTAAGGCCGCTTAACCACTCACTATGATGTGCACTAACCACCAGGGGACAGACACTCTGACTGGTTAGGTTAGCTTGCTGATGGGGTCTGGCAGATTGGCACTAAGTGAGATGGGCCGTACACTCCCTGTATCCTCCCGCGGCCCCTCCCTGGCTGGCCAACCTCCCACGTAGCCTCCCCGGCACCAATCATGCACCGGTGGGGTCCCTCGGCCTGGCCTGTGCCCTCTCACAATCCAGGACCCTTCAGGGGTTGTTATAGAGCCAGTTTTGGCCTGATCCTGCAGGCCTGCTCGAGGGACCCCACTGGTGCACAAATTTGTGTACCAGGCCTCTAGTACTGTTATAAACACATACCAACATTCATCGGAAAGTTATCTTTATACTGGAGGCCTGGTGCAGAAATCCATGCACAGGTAGGGTTCCTAGACCTGGCCGGTGATTAGGGCCAATTGGGGCCTTCCAGCTGCCAGCCAGGGCCTTCCTTCCCTGGCTGCCAGCTGGGGCCTTCCTTTGTTCCACACCGCTCCCTGGTGATCAGTGCATGTCATAGTGAGCAATTGAACTCCTGGTCTCCCAGTCGAACTCCTGAGGAGACACTTTGCATATTAGCCTTTCATACATATAGGTCTTCTGAAATTGGACCATTGACATTGCCTATTAGGTAGTCTTGCTACATTGTTTGACAAATGTATCTTATTTGTACCTAACACAAAAGTTATTCTCTCCAAAACACTACTAATGCATCCAGAAGTAACAACTTTTCTTTTTTCACTTTTCATTTTGATATCCAGGAAGCTCAGTGTTATATTTAGTTCATAATTACTGTAATACTTTCAATTTTCCCCTCCAACTAATTGGTTTCTGATCCAGTTTTTAATTTTTAATTATCCTGTCTTTTACAATTTAAATGGTAAAAAAAATCCTGAAGTGCTTTTTAGTAAAGGTAGCATAGGAATTAATTATAAGTAAATGACCATGGTAATAATACTTTTAAAAAGAATTTTAAAATTTGTTTGAGTTTAATTTATATATGTATCAGATACATATGAATTACTACTTCACTGAAAACAAAAGAGTGTGAAAACATTTATATCAACAACAGCACTCTTCAAAGGAAATATAATGCAAGTCATAAATTTGAGCCATATTGTAATTTGAAATGTTCTAGAAATGACATTCAAAAAGGAAAAAGAAACAGGTAAGTGAATTTCAATAATGCATTTTTTTAACCTGGTGTATAAAAATATTATCATTTCATGATTTAATAATATTTAAAACTGTTTATGAGAGTTTGTATTTGTATATTTTTATTCCAAGTCTTCAAAATTATGTTTTACAATGACAGCACATCTCTATGTGGACTGAGCACAGTTCAGGTACTCAGTTACCACATGTGACTAGTGACTACACTATGTGACAGCAGAGCAGACTATCCAGATGATTTCATCATTCACATCAGGGTACTCTTGAAAGTGAAAGGGCTGGTATTAATAACTATGCCAGGACTACAAGAGAAAAGCAGTCACCCTAAATAAAACAGCCATACTGCCTGTTTATTCAGGAGAAGTAATGAGACCATACAGAGGATACATAATTATAGACTTGAATATGTGTGTATATATGTTAATATTGCATCAATTTGTAATAGATGCAATATTGATATATAAGCATATCTTTGTAATTTAATACAGTATGCATGTATGTAAATATATGCAGATATGTATAAGTTATCTATACAAATGAATTTAAAGAAACAAATATTGTTCACAAAATGAATTTAGAGTTTGAAGCAAAGACACACAATTTTGAGATAAGAGGAACATGCATGTTTAATTTCTGGAAAGAGTATAAGGTCATTCATAGTACTTTTCACCTGTACACATTCATACCCATTAATGCTCTGATGCCATTTTACAATTTAATGGTACTTATATATGATAATATCTATTGAACGAAGAGCCCAGGTATTAAATTGATGACCTGTGCTAGAGGCTTGCCTAAGCCATCATGGATGTTTCTTATCAATTTTTTGATAAGGGTATTAAGCTAAGCTTGCATCATTTCCTTTTAACACCTTCCTTTGCAAAATGTGATGCTTGCAAAGGCAAATATTATTTATTTTAATACTCTAAATTATTTTACAGGATGAAGTCAACCGGCTGTCAGCTCTTCAGCCTCAAATTGAGCGATTAAAAATTCAAAGCATAGCCCTGAAAGAGAAAGGACAAGGACCAATGTTCCTGGATGCAGACTTTGTGGCCTTTACAAATCATTTTAAGCAAGTCTTTGCTGATGTGCAGGCCAGAGAAAAAGAGCTACAGAAAAGTAAGTAAAAATACTTAACATGGCTAACTGGATATTTTACAAGTTAGTTGTTAATCTGGAAAATAAATGAACTAACATGAAAGAATAATTTTGATCAAAAGAACCACCTTCCCTACAACCTGTAGTAACAAGTAATTAAGTACTGTTGCTGGAAAATATATGTTATGTTTCAATTTCTCTTCCCCTCCCCCATAATAATTTAATGACTGTGAGGAATAAATAAAGCATTTGTTTTATAAAGGAATAACTTCTCCTTTACAGGTTGCAACTTTTACAATAAAACAAGTTTATTTTAACATTGAAGGAAATAAAAGATTATTTGAAGCCCTGTCAATGGGTTGTCATTAAATCCATTTTGCTTTACATATAGGACTAGAGGCCCGATGCACAAAATTCATGCAAGAGTAGGCCTTTGCAGCCCTGGCTGCCTCGGCCCTCACAACCCTGGCTGCCTTGGCTGCCTCAGCCTGACTTCATATGGAAGGTCATCCAGAAGGTCATCCAGACGGTCATTCCACTGTTCAGCCATTCAGTTGATTTGCATAACGCACTTTTATTATTATAGATATTTAGCTGAGCATCGTATTAGTACTTTTGTTGAATTATATGAAGAATAGAGGCCCGGTGCATGAAATTCGTGCATGTGGGGGGGGGATGTCCCTCAGCCCAGCCTGCACCCTCTCCAATCTGGGACCCCTTGGGGTATATCCAAATGCTGGCTCCTAACCACTTGCCTGCCTGCCAGCCTGATCACCCCCTAACCGCTCCCCTGCCAGCTGATTGCCCCAACTGCCCTCCCCTGCTGGCCCGATCACCCCCAACTGCCCTCCCCTGCAGTCCTGCCCCCCCCAACTGACCTCCCCTGCAGGCCTTGTCGCCCCCAACTGCCCTCCACTGTAGGATTATTATAGATGTAGCATACATGTGGCAACTGCAACTCAGTAAAGAACAAATCATTCTTTGGGCTGCATTTTACTATTGGTTTACTTTAACTATAAAATATCATTTTTCTCATTTAAAGATAAGATATAAGAATGAAATAGTTGTGCAAATGCCTACCATATGACTAGCAAATTTTTCAGGATATCTCTTTTTTCTCTCACCAATTTGCTTTTGTGATATTAATACACAGTGTCTGGTCCAAAATATCCATACTCATCAGCTTACTTTTTAAGGCAAAAATTCCTTTGACGGACTAGGTTATAAGCACTTTTAATGATTAGTGAGTTTTTGGTGCCCATACACATACATACATATGTATATGTACACAGATAAAGGATTATAGAATAAAATTGGATTTTAAGGTATTACAATAAAATATTTTTAAAATATCTTCCCCAAATTTGTTATAAGTACAAGAACATATTTGTTTTCTACTAAAACTGTAATTAGTTAGAGAACACTTTTTAAAATTGCCTTTCATTGTAAATAACCAAAGAATTTACCACATAACATTTCTACAATCAGTACAGTGCTATATATGAAGCTTTCCCCATTTTGCTAGATTTTTATTTTTGTTTTTGATGACATCGTGGGAAGAACTGAATTAAATGAAAGATAAATGCACAATTTTTTTTTCTTTTATTTCAAAGTCCTTTTTGCTGAGGGTTTTATTTTTCTGATAGGGAAGGAGGTAATACAACTTGACAATAGTGTCAGCTCCCTCTGGTGGATTTCAATATACTTGTTGCTGAGCCTCTATAAAAGCAATTGGGGAAGATTGTGAGTGTCCTAAATTTTTAAACATTGACCTATTTAGCAATCATGAATTTTTCTTTTTCTTTTTTTTTAAATATATTTTATTGATTTTTTTACAGAGAGGAAGAGAGAGAGATAGAGAGTTAGAAACATCGATGAGAGAGAAACATCGATCAGCTGCCTCCTGCACATGCGCCACTGGGGAAGTGCCCACAACCCAGGTACATGCCCTTGACCGGAATTGAACCCGGGACCCTTCTGTCCGCAAGCTGATGCTCTATCCACTGAGCCAAACCGGTTTCGGCCTTAATGTTTCTATTTTGATGTCTCAGGCTATCGCAAATCCATTACATCCCAGTAAACTTGTAGTGGGAAACTGCATAGCCAACAACCATTTCCTCATTGGCCCCTCCAAGATCAGAGAAAAGAATCAACATCTATGGAGTTGCGTAATCAGGAACCTCAGAATCATCCTTGATATTCTGTCCATCGCCCACACTCTCTCCCATTTAATCACCAAGCCTATGCATTTTAAAAAATTCTTTATTGATGAAAGTATTACATATGTCCCCTTTTTGCTCCATTGTCCTCTTCCAGCCTGACCCACAGCTTCTGCCTTCACCACCCTCCATTGTCTGTATTCATGTGCACTTGAGAAGAATGTATATTCCGTAGCTTTGGGGTGAAATGTTCTAAAAATGTCAGTTAGTTCCATCTGATCTAGTGAGTCATTTAGGATTGCTGATTTTATTGTCTGGAAGATTTATCCAGTGATGTCAGTGGTGAATTAAAGTCCTTTCCTTACTATGATTGTATTAATGTCAATTTCTCCCTTGATATCTTCAAGACATTTTTTTTTCTTCTTCTTTGTATTGGGTGTTCCTGTTCCTGCATATATGTTGACCAAAGTTATAGCCTCTTTTTGTATTGATTCCTTTAGTATTATGTAGTGGCCTTCCTTACCTTTTGCTATGGCCTTCACTTTGAGGTCTGTTTTATCAGATAGAAGTCTTGCCACCCCAGCTTTTTTATTCACTTTCATCTGCCAGAAAAATTTTTCTATCCTTTCACTTTCAATTTGTGTGAGTCCTATGTTCCGAGGTGAGTCTCTTGTAGATACCAGATATATGGGTCATGTTTTTTTTTTTTAATGTATTTTATTGATTTTTTACAGAGAGGAAGGGAGAGGGATAGAGAGTTAGAAACATCGATAAGAGAGAAACATTGATCAGCTGCCTCTTGCACACCCCCTACTGGGGATGTTCCCGCAACCCAAGGTACATGCCCTTGACCGGAATTGAACCTGGGACCCTTGAGCCAGCAGGCCTACGCTCTATCCACTGAGCCAAACCGGTTAGGGCTGGGTCATGATTTCTTATCCATTCAGCCAACCTATGTCTTTTTATTAAAGCATTTAATCCATTTACATTTAAGGTTATTATAGACTAGAGGCCTAATGCACGAAGATTCCTGCAAAAACGGGCCTTCCCTCTGCTGGTAGCCAGCAGTGCCTTTGCTCTGGCCAGAGCTCCTTTCTGCCTTCGCTTGGAGTCGCCTTTCTGCATTCCCATACTGCTCAGAGGCCCAGAGCAGCTGGGGCGGTGCAGAAAGCCTGTGTCATCACCATGGTGAAGGCACAAGTGTACTGCCCTGTCCCTGGCTTCTTGGCACCTGGATATGCAAATTAACGCACCTTCTTTGTTGGGTAATTTGCATACTCACTCCTGATCGGCTGGTGGGCTTCACAAAGGTACGGTCAATTTGCATCTTTCTCTTTTATTAGTGTAGATAGGTACTTGTATGTTGCCATTTTTATTCTTTATGCCTGTATTCCTTCTTCCTTTTCTATTTCTTCCTTTTACAACAGTCCCTTTTAGCATTTCTTGCATTGCTGGCTTGGTGGTAATAAACTCCTTTAGCCTTTTTTTGTGTGTAAAGCTCCGGATTCCCCTTCACTTTTGAATGATAGCCCTGCTGGATAAAGTATTCTTGGATTCAGTCCCTTGCTTTGCAACACTTTGTATACTTCATTCCATTCCCTTTTGGCCTGATGTGTTTCTGTTGAAAAATCATTTCATAGTCTAATGGGAGATCCCTTGTAGGTAACTTTCTGTCTCTTGCAGTCCTTAAGATTTTTTCTTTGTTTTTAATGTTTGCCATTGTAATTACTATGCGTCTTTGTGTGGATCTTTTGGGTTCATCTTGTTTGGGACTCTCTGTGCTTGCATGACTCTTTCCCAAATTAGGGAAGTGTTCTGTCATTTCTTCAAATAGGTTTTCTATTACTTTCTCCGCTTCTTTTCCTTCTGGCACTCCTATTATGGGGCTATTGCTTCATTTCATGTTGTCCAAAATCTCCCTTAAATTCTCCTCTTGGTTTTTATTTATTTATTTTTTTTTACAATTGCTGTTCAGATTGGGTGTTTTCCTACCGTGTCTTGTAACTTGCTGATTCGGTCCTCCACTTTTTATTGCCTACTGTTGAAACCTTCCATTGTGTTCTTTATTGCAGCTATGTCATTCTTCATTTCCTCTTGACTCTTACATATGTTGATGGATTTCTCCTTGTTGAGATGGTTGAGCATGTTTATAACCATTACTCTGAATTTTTTTCTGACATATTGCTAGCCTCTATTTTATTTAGTTGCATTTCTGGTGATTTCTCCTTTTCTTTCTTTTGGGGATTATATCTTTGTCTCCCCATATTTGTTGTCTCTTTCTGGCCCTGGACACACTTCTTAGGGTCTGAGAGGTTGAAGCCCTTAGCAGTCCATTGGTCTGGGACTCATCATCCCAGAGGTTGGGTCTGCCTTGAGTCTCACTCCTTTATTGTTTCTGTTGTACCCCCTTCTCCCACAAATCTAGTCCCTCCTTTGTCTGCTTCAGATGCTTGGTGTCCACAGGGATGTGTGCACAGTTCCTCTGGTGTGCAACTCCCTGTGAGGGCCTGGAGCCCTCTGGCATGCATTCCTGTGTGGCCCCAGCAGGGTGGTGCTCTAGATCCCTCTGGAAGCACACTTGCAGCTCAGTCCTGTGACCCATGGTTGGGCACACCAGGTGACACCTGCAGCACAGTCCCAGGGCCCAGGGCAGTACATGGGCTAGTGGCTCCAGGTTTCAATGGCAGGATTGTCCTTGGGCCCAGGGTGGGGCACATGCTGGGTGGCTCTGGGACTCCACAGAAGCATGGTTCTGGGGCCCAGGGCAGGAATGGGGCATGGATTCCCCCTAGCTTGCATTCACAGCATGGGATCCTGGAGTGCAGGATCCTGGGACGCACTTTCCAGGCAGGTGGGCAAGGAGGCACAGCATGGGAGGTCTCTCTGGCATACTCTCACTGCAGATGTCTGAGAGCCTGTGGGAAGGTACCACACCACTCACTGTCAAGGCGCAGTGGTGGTCCCATGTGGGTTATGGATTGCAAAAAACTCCCTGCACAAGTCTGGGATGGTGTCAAAGGCCACTCTGGGTGTTGGTGTGCCTGTGCTCCTGGCCATCATTGCTGCCCTCTACAAGATCAAGCCTATGCATTTTTATCCCCTAAATAGCTCTCACATCCAAACTTCTTTTCATATTTATTGCTGTCATATTTGTCCAATCTACTGTGGTTTCTTGTCTGGATCACTAATTTGTCTCCTCACATCCATTCTTGACATGGAGCAATCTATTTTCTACATTTCAGCCATAACAATTTTTCTTAAAGGAAACCTAGCCATGCCACCTTTTTTATGTGTAAAACATTTAATAATTTATTATTATTATTATTTAACCTTGATTTTGTTTCTTTTTTATTATTGTCTAAAGTTTTACTTATGTCTTCTTTTTCCCCAATTGACTTAAGTTAAATGTGCCTAAAAGGCCCTTCCTAATAATAGTATTGCTTACCTCCAGTTACAGCCTCGTTCAGGCTTGTTTTTTCTCTATATCATATTGACCTTTCATTTCCAGAAGATGACATGATATTCCCCACCTTAGAGCCTGTGTATGTTCTCTTCGAAGTCCTGAAATAACTAATTCTTATTGCTTCATATCTTTGCTCAAAAGTTAATCCTTATGAGTTCCCAGTCTATAGCTTATGTTCCTATTATGTCTTGTTGTAGCATTCTCTATTTCCCTTTTATAAAATTAATTCCAATTTGATAAAAACTATATTAGAATATTATCTGGCTCTATGAGTAAAGTGTGAAATCAATGAATTCAGGGATTCTGTTTTTTTATTATCACATCTCTGTCATAGAGGCTGAAATTTAATTAGCAATAAATAGTTGAAAATTTTAATTAATATATTAAATATATTTATTTATTTCTCATCCTATCTAATAAAAGACAAAAAGGGTAATTGACCATACCTTCGCTACGCTTCACATTGGCTAATCAGTTTGATATGCAAATTAAGTGCCAATAAAGATGGTGGCCCGCAGCCATGCAGCTGAAGAGAGCAGGAGGCTTGCTTGCTCCAGTGATGGAGGAAGCCAAGGTTCCCTGCCTGCCACAGCCTGACTCTGAGCTCCGAAAGCAACAAAGTTTCAATTATAGGTGCTAAACAAACCCCAGATAACTGCTTTCAGCAGGCCGTGGCCTCAGAGCTGGAGCGAGCAAGA
Organism: Myotis nattereri; assembly: GCF_964212035.1. Taxonomy (NCBI): domain Eukaryota; kingdom Metazoa; phylum Chordata; class Mammalia; order Chiroptera; family Vespertilionidae; genus Myotis; species Myotis nattereri. The sequence goes on along the minus strand of NC_138078.1, from coordinate 23,984,094 downwards.
GCCAGCTTTCAGCTCCAGTGACGGCAACAAAGTTTCAATTATAGAAGGTAAATAAATCCCAGAATTAAAAAAAAAAGAAAAAAAGGAGAGGCTGGGAGCTTCAGTTGCTGGCCAGCCTGAAAACAGCACTCAGCCCCTCACCCAGACTGGCCAGGCACCCCAGTGGGGACCCCCACCCTGAAAGGGGTGTGACCAGCTGAAAACAGCCATCAGCCCCTCACCCAGGCTGGCCAGGCACCCAAGCAGGACCCCCACCCTGATCCGGGACACCCTTCAGGACAAAGCAGCCAGCCCCCACCCGTGCACCAGGCCTCTATCCCATATAGTAAAAGGGTAATATGCAAACTGGCCCTAACAGCAGAAAGACTGGGAATGACTGGTCACTATGACACACACTGACCACCAGGGGGCAGACACTCAATGCAGGAGCTGCCCTCTGGTGGTCAGTGCGTTCCCACATGGGGGAGCTATGCTCAGCCACAAGCCAGGCTGATGGCTGCCAGCACAGTGGTGGTGGTGGGAGCCTCTCCTGAATCCTCAGCAGCACTAAGGATGTCCGACTGCAGCTTAGGTCTGCTTCCCGCTGGCAAGTGGACATCCCCCGAGGGCTGCTGGGCTGCCAGGGGGATGTCATATTGCCAGCTTAGGCCCCATCTCCCAGGTAGCAGGCCTAAGCCTGCAGGTGGTCATCCCCTGAGGGGTCCCAGACTGCGAAAGGGCACAGGCTGGGCTGAGGGACATCCCCCCCCCCACCAAGTGCACAAATTTTTGTGCACTGAGCCTCTAGTATTCATATATATGTGTGTGTACACACATGCATGCACAGAGAAATTGAGAGAGCTTGGTAGAGAAAGAGAGAGATAGTGAGATGTGTATAAGCACAGTTTTCATGCAGTGTTGCTCATTTAACTATGGAAACATGAACTAACATCTGACATTCCCTTTTAGGATTTAATAAAGATTATTTATAAATGGTTCTAGTCCAAAATGATAGGATTTAGAACATGTGTTACAATAGTATAGATTTCTCAAAACTTTTTTGAGAAAACCAAACATGTACACACATGCGCACATACATACACACATATCCTATTTACAATATGAGTTACAACATTTTGTTTTTACTATTTGTTAATTTTAATCAGACTGACATTTTAAATTTAGAAAGTAATTGTGCTAGACATAGAAATCATTCCAATTAAAGAAAGTCTACCTTGGCAGTCTGGAAACCAATGAAGTGAGAAATGAGAAGAGGGATAAATGGTTTTTCAGAAATCAATTTAAGCTATGCAGAGTTTAGCAAGTTACATGAGGATTAGAAATATTTTATAGATAGGATGAGAAGAGTGTTAAATTGTCTCGTTAAATTATTTTTCCACTTGTTCAGGGTCTAGGTTTCCCCAAACACTGGTTTCCTCCTATCCACAAGGCAAAGGCATGCTTTCTTTGTGCTCAAAGTTACACTTTCCAACCTACACTTATTCATTCAACAACTATTCATTCCTTGTATGGCACTGTACTTGTTATTGGGGATAGATCACTGAGCTGGAACCACACACTCCTTTCTTTTGCTACGTTTGTAATCTAGGGAAAGGCACAGCCACTTATAATGTAATCAAACTGGTATTTGTATAATTGTAATCTAAGATGACTGCTTGCATGGAAAAAGCTAGCTAGTTTATGTATCTGTCTACCTACCTGCCTACCTACTTACCTGCCATCTGTCTCCCTTCTTCCCTCCCTCTCTTGGTCTATAATAGATGGATGCTGAGTTTTGAGCAATCTATACTATTATAACACATACTTATGAGTTAAGTAACTTTTTATACTTCTAGCATGTTCATACTACCTTATCACTTTAGTGATAAGCTGGCAAATCTGAAAATCTTTATTTCTTCTCATTCAATATTGGTACAATTTAATCTTTCCCCAAGATGCTACTAATGCCAAGATTATCCTCAAAACAATCTAAATGTTTTTCCAAATACATGGATATATATTCTGTGCAATATGATAAAATATTATCTGGTATTCAAAGTTTAAATCTGAAATTAAAACAATAAAAACCTTTAATAATTTTCTACCATTTCCCTTTATTATTAGTTGTAGTAGTAATAGCAGCAGTAGTAGTATTTAATTTTTTATCTGATCATGATTCTCTTTCCAGGATGAAGTGTTAACTAACTTTTAAATTCACTGTGTGCTTCAGCATATTAATGTGTGTGCATTGTGTGTGTTCACAGGTGGATTCATGTTTGTGCATGTGCATGCATGTGTGAATGTTTGTAAATCAGTGTCTTGGTTTTGGTGATTGATCTTGTTCTCTAGAATGTCACATTAGCTCAGAGAAACCCACCATTCCCCTCGAATGAAAGAACATGAGTGTCTCTATTTAGCCTTGTTCTCTCCCTTGGAAGGACATTCCCCTTTTTGTTGAGTTAAAACTCTAATAATTTATACCTATTGCTGAATGCGTCTCCTTTACTTTCCTGTTGTGTCATGGCTCTCCTCTAGCTAATAATAATAGCAAATATGGTACCAGTATGTCCCCAGCAGTAGACATAGGAATTAGCAAATATAGAATAATTTAGAATAAAATCTAGCAACTTATTATGGTATGCAAAGTCCCTCAGGGTCATAGATCCCAATGACATTCTTGCCCTCATGTCCACCCACACTCAGCCTTGCCACACTTGCCTCCTTGCTGTGCTCCTACAATACTAGGAATGCTCCTGCCCCTGGCCTGTTACACTTGTTATTCCCCACCTAGAAAACTTTTCCTCTCAATAGTCACATGGTCACGTCTCCCTTTACTTCTTTTCATTCTTTTAAATAAATATATATAATTTCAGAGAGGAAGGGAGAGGGAGAGATAGAAACTATAGATAATAATATTTTTCCACAAAGGCAAATTGCTAAAACAGAAGGACCGTGGCCTTCAAAATGAAATATATATGGACTCTACCCATATTCTCCAAGATCTGTCTGTGCTACCTTTGGCAAATTGCTCAGTTTCTTTGTTTCTCGGTTATCTCACCTTAAAAAATGAATTTAACAATTCAAAACTTGCAAGGCTAATATGAGGTTTCAATGTAATGGATGCATAGTTTCTGTCAAAATATCAGACATGTAGAAGGAATATATCTTTAACATGAATATATCTTCCTATTCTAATCTGTATTTTTAGTTTTTCACATTTTGTTAATATTTGCAATTAGGATGATTGAATTTTCTGACAGTTTAGGAAAATGACAATGTTTAAATTGATTAAATGATTCTCTCCCCCCACCCCCTCTTTTGATAAAGTTTTCGACACTTTGCCACCCACGCGCTATCAGGAGACCATGACTACCATCCTGATGTGGATCCAACAGTCAGAAAGCAAACTCTCTATACCTCAGGTTACCGTCACTGAATATGAAATCATGGAGCAGAGAGTCGGGGAGTTACAGGTCTGTGAATATTTGACTGTCTTAAACAATACGGTGCAGAACTCATCTATCAAGCAATCACATTGGTGTAACCTTATAATATTAGAATTAAAGTACTTGTGGCAAGTACAATAGTTTATCAGTTGGATAAATGAAGATAAAGGACGTAAATCGAAATACATTATGTATTTGTGCCTATAAGATAAAAAAGCCATCTTTAAAGACAGTGATATGGTCTAGTTATGAAGTATATTCTTTCTCATTTAGTATGTATTTTAGCCACATTTGGATTATTATAAAAGCTATGGTATTATTTTCTACCTTTGCCTGCTGACTTATTAACTCCTCTCATATTTCCAAACAGAAAGAAGTTAAATCACTGTAGTTATAAAATTAGTTTTAATTTAAACACCAGTTTTATGTGATATTGTGGTTACTTATTTGAGTTTTAACAGCTTTATTTTGGGAAATATTAAATACTTATTTGGGAAATAAAAGAAAATAATTTGTGAGATATTATAGAATACTTTGCCTACTATCTAGGAACAACATGGGTTGTATATCCAATCACATTTTCTTTTTAAATATGTGAAAACATTTTCATTAGTTATATTTAGTAGCTGAAATAATCTATTTTGAGAATTACATTAAGAAAAAAGGTTAAAATTTAACTTTGAATATTGAGTTATTTTTAAAGAATTAAACAATATTTCTTTTTTTTAAAATATATTTTATTGATTTTGTACAGAGAGAAAGGGAGAGAGATAGAGAGTTAGAAACATCGATGAGAGAGAAACATCGATCAGCTGCCTCCTGCACATCTCCCACTGGGGATATGCCCTCAACCCAGGTACATGCCCCTGACCGGAATCGAACCTGGGACCCTTCAGTCCGCAGGCCGACGCTCTATCCACTGAGCCAAACCGGTTTCGGCAACAATATTTCTTAAAATAGTAATTTTAAAAGTATTGTTCAAATACATTTCTGAAAACCATTTCTCAGTGTATATTGTTCTATTTAGAGTATTTCCTCTATTCTAAAAAAAAACACAAACTATAACTGTTTAATCTTTTCTTCACTTTATGTCTGTTTTTTAATACTTGGGAATGATTCCAAAGTTTACTTTGGACAATATGTGACTTCATACAACTATAAACATTTTAAAAAAGAGAACAAAGGTATAGCAACTAGGGGAGTAGATTAAGTACACAAGAAATGGTGCATAGATGAGTGGAAAAGTACATTTTTACTGAAAACACAGTGAAGATGAGAATGCTATTTATAAATATTGAGAAAATATATTAACTAACAAAATGAAGCATAATAACTATTGAGTTACAATTTTTCATATGTTTAATGGTCATTTATGTGTCTTATTGTTGAGTTTCTTATTAATTTCTTTTTCCCTTATTCAGATAAATATTTTCTTTGGTCTTATTTTTCTTTTAAAGTGTCTATGTGATTGCTTTCATCGAACCTGGGACCCTTGAGTCCGCAGGCTGATGCTCTATCCACTGAGCCAACTCAAATTGTAAAGGATGTACATATGAGTTATGTTGTAAAGGATGAAGTACAAATGTACAAAATGAGATACTATTTTCCCCATACTAAGTTAAAAAAAATCTGAAAGAGATAAGTGGAGGTCTGTTAGCAATGAGGTACATTCTCACATACTAGTGGGAATGTAAATTGAATAACTGAGGGAAACTTTTCAGTACCTCCTAATAACATAAAATAATTCATTTAGCTGTACAAATGAATGCTATTTCTATGAAGTCTGTATCTTATGGAAATAACCAGAATGTACTCAGATATAGGCAGATGATAGACCATAAACATAATTTACAGCAGTGGAAAACTCAGAATTAATTTTTAGAGCTAATAAAGGGAAATGGTGAAATGAACTAGAGAAGCCATTAAAATTTATGTTTTTGAAAAATAATGACATGGGAAAAGGCTCACAGTAAAATGCCCAGCTTAAAATGTAGCTATATGCATGTTAGATATTGTCTAAATAATCAATCAAGAGTAGCAGTTTAATAAAATAAAATCAAAGTAAATTAAAAAATTAAATTACCACAAAACCAGCATAAGATATTATGCAACCATAAAAGTTATGCATTTGCTATACTTGGGGGAATTTTATTAGTCACTATAAAAGGGGGAATAAATGTGTATATGTTTATGATAAGATCAGATAGTATTTAGTTACATACAGAAAAACCTCAAAGTTTATATAAAATTATAATTGTTGCATATAATGTATATTTTCCCATTTTTAATCTTGAACCTTTATTACTTTATAACCAGAAAGTAACATTTAAATAAATATTGAGTAGAGGAAACCTAAAGATGGGCATCCTATTTATAAGGGATTGCATAGGTTATACATTATAAATATAAAACCAACATTATAAATTCTCCCCAAATTATTCTAGAATTTCCCTATAACACTACAAAACAGACCAATGTCTTTTGAAAAATATGAAACTTCAGTTAACTGGCATTAATAGATTTTCTATCTGGAAACATTCAGTTTTGATTTCCCATATATCAATATAGTTTAGTTATATTTTTACCTCAGGAGGTTAGAAGTTGTCTACTTAAAGGCTCAATATAATTAAGTTAAACTCCATTAAGTGTATAATAAATGCAGTTATTAGTATACAGACATAATAGAATAAAATTAGGTGTGCTAAAACTCTGGTTCAGTAAGATATAATTTTGGATATAGTTGACAGTGTTCATAAAATAGGCATCGATTTTCAAATAAAATATTACTGAATAATGTGTAAATTAATCTTATGATAAAAAGTAGAATTTAAATCATCACTAGTTATTTTATGACTGATACTACATCATCTATTTTTTAGATGTTTGAATCACCTAGCTTTCATTTTAAGCACATTTAACTTAACTGAAGGTTGTTAATGAAACTCATTATTTTTCATCAATTAGTAGACATGTACTTTCCGTTTTCAATTTGAAGGCTTTACAAAGTTCTCTGCAAGAGCAACAAAGTGGCCTAAACTATCTGAGCACCATTGTGAAAGAGATGTCAAAGAAAGCCCCCTCTGATATTAGCCAGAAATATCAATCAGAATTTGAAGACATCGAAGGCCGCTGGAAGAAGCTTTCCTCCCAGCTGGTTGATCACTGCCAAAAGCTAGAAGAGCATATGGCTAAACTCCGAAAAATTCAGGTAATTCAAGAGTTTACTTTTTTGCCTTGACCTGTGTTGCTCCATTGGTTGAGCATCATCTTATGTACCAAAAGGTCATCTGTTCAATTCCCAATCAGGGCACATGCTCAGGTTGTAGGTTCTGTCCCTCATTGAGGTGTAGTATGGGAGACAACTGATTGATGTTTCTCTCTCTCTCACTTTCCCTCTCCCTCTTTCAAATTAATAAAAAAATTTTACTTTTTATATTCATTTTTTACTTGTTTCTCTCCTTGTGATGCATTATAAAATTGAAAGGCAAATAACCTCCATCGTAAATTCTAAGTCAGTGATAAGATCAAAAGATTCAAATCTTACTCAAAGAAAACAGTAATTGAGTTCTGCTTAGATTTTCTTTAATATTATTTTTTCCACCAATACTTTGTCATTCAGCGTATAAATAGAGGAAGAGCTATCCATCATGTAATATATTTCATCAGCATATATTACTTATACTTGTATGTATAAGTTTGATCCCATCACATTTCACAAAACAGCCCCTACTGACTGCATTTATTTGAATAGTGCCACTATATTATAATTACCTAAGGTGAAAATAGTAAACCAATGATTACATTCTAGTCTAAAGTCTCTTATGTGCTGAACCATTGTGAAAGATGTCAATGCTGGGAAGGATCATTGAAGCATCATAGCATAATGAAAAAGCATTGGAACAAGAAGCACTGGATTTATTTCCTTGTACAGCTAACTTAATTGTTTATTCTTACCTTTTACAAATCAAAAGATAGAGTTGTCCTAAAACATTCTGTAAAGTACAACATATTTTACATATGTACACATGTACATCTTTTGACATATAAACATGTTTGTACATGCATTTATACACATACATAAAATCACATTTTTTGCCCGTGGTAAAAGAGGGTACAAATACATAGTTCTTGCCTTTATTAAGACCCATTCTAGTGAAGGAAAATGATAAGTGTATTTGTTCCCTTTGCTGCTGTAGCATATTACCACAAATTGAATAGCTTAAAGCCGTGGTCGGCAAACTGCGTCTCACAAGCCACACGCGGCTCTTTGGCCCATTGAATGTGGCTCTTCCTAAGCCTCAGGAGTACCCTAATTAAGTTAATAACAATGTACCTACCTATATAGTTTAAGTTTAAAAAATTTGGCTCTCAAAAGAAATTTCAATTGTTTTACTGTTGAAATTTGGCTCTGTTGACTAATGAGTTTGCTGACCACTTGCTTAAAACAACACAGATTTGTTATTCTTCATTTCTGGAGGTCAAAAGTTCAAAACCATTTCAGTGGCTAAAGTCAAAGTATAGGCAGGAATCTGATCTTTCTGCGGGCGTTAGGAGAGAATCTATTTCCTTGTCATTTTTAGCTTTGGGAAACTACATGCATTCCTTGGCTCATGTCCCCACCCTGTCTTCAGGGCCAGCAATGTAGCATCTTCCAGTTTTTCTAACTCTTACACTCCTGTCTCCCCTTAATGCGATTACTTTTTGCCCAGCAAGATAACCCAGGATAATCTCCCCCATCTCAAAATCTTTAACTTTATCTCAACTGCAAAGTCGTTTTAGTTCTGTAAAGTAGTATATTCACACATTCCAGGGAATAGGGTCTGAAGATAATGGGAAGTCATTATTTAGCCAACACAGGAAGTAAATTACACACTGTGGCTAATGTTGTGACAGTAAGGAGAAAAAAAATCCAACATAAACTGGGAGAAGAGATTATGAAATATTCTTGGAACATGGGTTATACGGGCAATACATTGAACAAGTAGAATTTAGTCACTAATGAAGTGGGAGAAAGTTCCTGACAAAATGCAGCAGTATGTTCAATTGAGTGAAAGTGGTTCAGTATTGGTGAGACAAAAATATGTTTGGAGATTGACAAAAGATATGATTGGAAAAATAATCTGGGAGTAGATAATGAATGGTCCCAAATGCCATGCTTTGAAATATGAATTATAACAGAATTTATGGTGATAGGATTAAGAACATAATAATGTGGAACTGTTATTGGTATTTTAGAGGAGGGAAAATCTGATAATTGTGTTTTTAAAGCATCATTATAATAAGAGGATGGAGGAGGAAAGAATGCTGTCACCAAAATGCAGAATAGATTAGACTGGGTGAGATTGAGACAGATAACAAGAAAGCCAATAATAAGACCTGAACTAGGACAGTAGTGACAGGGAAGAAGTACAAAACCAGACTCAAGAAATATCAGCAAGATGTGCTGTTGAAATATTTTGATTTAGTCAAATGCTTTTAAAATTCATTATTATTAATCATATTGAAGGTGTAACTTTCAGTAAAGTACATATTTTCAATCAAAATTTAATTAAGAAAGGAGAAACCAGCACATCTGGACAGCATAGTTGAATTGTATAGAAATAAAAATGTTTGGAAATCATACATTTGAAAAGTAGTCCAAAAAAGCAGTGTGTGGGGGGAGGGCAGTGGGGGAAGGCAATATGTGAAAGAATAAAGGAGAGTAGTGGCTTTTAATAATTTACAAAAAAAGTCATTTTGCCCAATTTTTACTTCAACCTTATAAGGCAAATAAGAAATTAGAAGAAAAAGTTTTCTTTTTAAAGATGACAAAATCTTCGTCTGAAAGTTCCCAAGTGGAGGAACTATTTAAACTGTCAACTACAAAAAACAATTTGTGGAAGTTCAGGTTTAGGGAGGCTATAAAGACACCATTCCATTGAGTTTATTGTTCATAGTTTATTTTATGTACTGTAAGGACACATTGTTAGTATTATCATGAGTTGTTTTGAAACTTAAAATTTCTCTAGAGGGGGATATGATTTAATGTTCTTGAGAGTTACATCAATTTTTTATTTCTAACAATTGCAGACTTCATACAATAGTGCTCATACAGTAGATCATAAAAATGCAGTATGAGTAAAAGTATTCTTTTCCTGAAGAGCTACTTAGAGACATCCTTCAAACATGGGGATTGTTCCTTGGCTTGTGTTCACATATATCACTGTAATGAATCGAGTTGAGAGAAATCAGCACCCCAATAATATCTAAAAATGGGTCTCTGATTGCAGAATCACATACAAACTTTGAAGAAATGGATGGCTGAAGTTGATGTTTTCCTGAAAGAAGAATGGCCTGCCCTTGGGGATTCAGAAATTCTTAAAAAACAGCTGAAACAATGCAGGGTAAGATTTGCACATGACATTCTTCATGTAGAGATGTTTACATGCAAATATTTTTGTTGTTGTTACAGCCGTGGTTCTTAACCAGGGTGATTTTGCCCCTCCTGGAGAATATTTATCGATGTCTAGAGACATTTCATTTGTTACAACTTGGAGTGGGGTAGATGCTACTGGCAAATAGCTGGTGGAGGCCAGGGATGCTTCTAAACATCCTGCAATGTACAGAACCACCTCCACAACAAAGAACTATCCAATCTAAAATGACAGTAGTGCCAAGATTGAGAAACTGTTAAATCACTGAGAAACAGAAAAACATGACCTTTTACTCAACCCAAATTTTACAAGATTATTTTAATACTAGAGGCCCAGCGTACAAAATCGTGTGTGAGTAGGGTCCCTAGGCCTAGCCTGTGATCAGGGCCATCTTCCACCCGCTTGCCAGTCCCCAGTCCCGCCCCACTGTCGCCCACCCAGGTTCCCCATGGTTCCTAGATCGGAGCCTGCGGGCTGGGGGGAGGGACTAAGAGGTTTGCCTTCCGCCTGCTTGCCAGTCCCCAGTCCAGCCCTGCCACCACCCACCCCAGTTCCCCATGGTTCCCCATTCGCCATCCAGAGATCCGGAGACTGTGGGCCAGGGGGAGGGACCAAGAAGTCTGCCTTCTGCCCACTTGCCAGTCCCTAGTACTGCCCCACCGCCATCCACCCCAATTCCTTCATGGTTTCCTGTTGGACATCCAGTGATCAAAGCCTGCAGGACGGGGGGAGGGACCGAGAGGTGTTCAGTGCACCTCAGTGACTGGTCAATCAGTTGTTCTGGTCATTACACCGTTATGGTCACTGGCCTTTTATTATATAGGATAAAATTCAGTTTAATTTAAAGGTAAATAATCCTTTGAGCCATTAGTTATATCTTATTACAGATTATTAGTCATATATAGCTTTTTCCATATGTACTTAACTGTACTATGCTATTAGACAATATGTTTTTTCTGTCCCATTGATCTATATGTCTTTTCATGTCAGTACCAGGCTGTTTTGGTTACTATGGCCTTATAGTATAGTTTGAGATCAGTTAGTGTGATTCCTCCAACTTTGTTCTTCTTTCTCAACATTGCTGTGGCTATTTGGGATCTTTTGTGGTTCCATATAAATTTTTGGAATATTTTTTCTAGTTCTGTGAAATAGGCCATTGATATCTTGATTAAAACTGCATTGAATCTGTAAATTGTTTTGAGTAGTACGGACATTTCAATGATGTTAATTCTGCCTATCCATGAACACGGTATGTGCTTCCACTTACTTGTACCTTCTTCAGTTTCTTTCTTCAGTGTCTTATAATTTCCCTAATACATGTTTTTTACCTCCTTGGTTAAATTAATTTCTAGGTATTTTATTATTTATGTAATTGTAAATGGGATTGTTTTCTTAGTTTCTATTTCTGATAGTTCATTACTGGTATAAAAATGCAACTGATTTCTGGATATTTATATTGTATCCTGCTACTTTACTAAATTCACTTACCAGTTCTAGTAGTTTTTTGGTGGAATCTTTAGGGTTCTCTATATACAGCATCATGTCATCTGCAAATAATGACAGTTTTTCTTCTTTCCAATTTGGATGCCTTTTATTTCCTCTTGTCTGATGGCTGTGGCTAGAACCTCCAGTATTATCTATATACATAAAAGCCTAATATGCTAAGTGTCCGACCGAGCAGTCAACAGACTGTTCGCTATGAAATGCGCTGACCACCAGGGAGTAGATGATCAGACCGGTAGGTTAGCTTGCTGGTGGGGTCCGGCCAATCGAAACGGGGCAAGACGGGGCCGGACATGCCCTGGAGCCATCCTGATGTCCCTCCCCGGCCACTTGCTCTGATCGTCAGCCAGGCAGAGGGACGCCACCTGTGCATGCATTCCGTGCACTGAGCCTCTAGTGTTGAATAAGAATGGTGAAAGCGGACATCCTTGTCTTGTTCCTGATCTTAAGGGTAATGTTTTTAGTTTTTGCCCATTGAGTATGATATTGGCTGTGGGTTTATCATATACAGTCTTTAATATGTTTAGGTCTGTTCATTTTATTCCCACTTTGATGAGAGTTTATAAAAATCATAAATGGCTATTGAATTTTATCAAATGCTTTTTCTGCATCTGTTGATTTGATCATGTGATTTTTATTCTTCATTTTTTTATTAATTTGGGGATATTGTACCAACCTCGTATCCTTAGAATAAATCCCACTTGATCATAATCATGGTGTATGATCTTTTTAATATATTGCTGGATTGGGTTTGCTAATATTTTGTTGAGGATTTTAGCATTCTGTTCATCGGGGATGTTGACCTATAATTTTCTTTCTTTGTAATATCTTTATCTGGTTTTGGAATTAGGATAGTGCTTGCCTCATAAAATGAGATTGGGAGTCTTCCCTCCTCTTGGATTTCTGAAACAGTATTCATTATACCATTATCATGCAGTGGGAAGAAAATAATCCAACTCTTTATATATTTTTCTTTGCAAATTGAAGATAAAAATGGAATTCATGTGACACAAAACCTTGTCATACATCATGCTATACTGAATTGCTATAATATCCTGTGTTTGAAAAACAAAATTCTTTTAAAAAAAACATAAGGTGTAAAGTCCATGATTTTCACACATTTTAAAGCAATAAATATTAAATTTATTTCCTTTTATATCTAATTTAAGTAGTAATACATGTAATTCCCCACTTCATTCATACCGTAAGAATCTGTGAACATTTTTTGCAAGACATAATATATCTCAACCTTGTGCATGTTTACATTTATTTCAGATTTCAAAGGATAAATTTCATGGATAATGTCATGATTCTTAATTACATGTTTCCTATGTATGTTTTATTTCTAATATGTTGAGGTAATTTTTGAATTATTTCCTCAGCTTTTAGTCAGTGATATTCAGACAATTCAGCCCAGTCTAACCAGTGTCAATGAAGGTGGACAGAAAATAAAGAATGAAGCAGAGCCACAATTTGCTTCCAGACTTGAAACAGAACTCAGAGATCTTAATGCTCAGTGGGATCACATTTGCCAACAGGTATGTAAAGTCTCTTTCACTGTGGATTGCCCTTATTTAATTGAGATTTCTTAATGTCTCCCATTATTGCTGCCCTTTGTAAAAGTGTAGTCTCTATGTTAATGCTTTAAAGTATGGTTAATTCAAACTAGTCTTTGTCTAGCATATATAGTATTTTCATATTAGATATTTTAAATACTTAGTATTAACCTTAATGATGAATGACCTTCTTAAATATAACTGTCACATTAGGTATTATTTTGATTGAATGTTTTCTCCAGTATATGACTTTATAATAGTAATTGGGTTAAAAATAAGACACTTTACACTTGTATGCTGGGTCCAAAAATAAAATGAGTAATAATTGTTACTTGTGATTGTTAAGATGGACAAGTTTGACTTCTTTTATTTCAATAAATTACCTAAGATTGGGAAATAGTTTGGAAAAGCTCAGTGGAAAAAATACAAAATAACTCTGCACTCACTTCTAAGTTCCTCATATTTATACAGCAGAGTGTTTAATAGATATTTTAAATTAAATTATAGAAAAGTAAATATATACACAAGTCACATATATCCAATAATTCCTGTTCATAAGATAACATTTTGCCTAAGGCAGTGATTACTTTTCAACACCCAACCTTTTTTTGAAATTAATCAGAGGTTTTATTTTATGTGTTTTAGAGTCAGTTAGTAATTCATTATTCTTAAGTAACTTTTCAGAGTTGAAAAGAAATCATGCCAAAAGGCAGAAACTAAATTTGAAAAAGAAGAGAATTTAGAAAAGTAAAAGTCAAGGCAAGTCACCCAGCTAATACCATCACTGACAAATGCTCAACAGTTCTATTAACTCAGAGATGAGATAGCCCTGGGTCAGTGAGCTTGCAATCTTTTCCTGGAGTAAGACAGTTTGAGAAGGGATGTTGAGAAAAAATATTACTTTGATAATAGATGATGTCATTAGTGTTTTCCTGGAAGGTCAGTATGAAAGGTATTTGTTTGTTTAATGTTTTAATGGATTAATACCAAGAACAAACCAATTTATTTAGATAAAGGGAGTAAACAAGAGCAAAAATGTATGAAGTCAAATGTTAGAGTACTGTACTTTTTTAAAACATTTCAATATTATTAAAGTGTTCTTTATTAAGACCTCATGTCTATAATACATTTTATATGTACCAAGAATATGTTGTTCAAGACAAGTATTGTAAACATATCAGCCTGTTGCATAAAAACTCCATAGATCCAAGCCATGCTCTCCTAGAATAAAGGCATGGGCAAAAGTAGGTTTATAGATGTGAGTATGTGAAACAGAGTTAATAAAGCTATTATAATAATCATAACCTGCATGTCTTTTTCCATATAAACAACTGTAAACCTACTTTTGCCCACCATGTATTTTATGTCTATTCTCCCTGTACTATACTACCCATGCTCTAACTTTATCGCCAAGTGACCTACATGTTGAAAGGAAGGATCCATGCAGTTCAGAAGAGAAGGAAGACAATGCTGTAAAAGGAGGAAAGCCAAGCCTGGGTGTTGGGAACTATTTAGCGGCCCAGAAAGGGGAATGGAAACAAAATGTAAATGTATAGTATATAGAAATGGCTAAACACAACATGAGGGTATGGTGTTCTTTCATGGGTTAGTGGTAACTCATTTGTTTTTAGATGCCAGAGTCTGAAAAAAACACAAATAATTAGGGACACAATTGTCCAAATGCGTGACATCCTTAAACACACTTTGAGATTCCATGATCTGATTTTGCAGGTATAAAATAGTTGAGATTATTTTAAATTCAAAAAGATATATATATATATAACTATATATATATATATATATATATATATATATAGTTATATATATATAGTTATATATATATAGTTATATAGTTATATATACATACACATATGTACATATATTAATATTCTAGCTACTTTTAGATTAAAGATAATCATTATTAAAATAACCTACAAATTAATGAACCAGACTCAAAAGAAAGAAGGGGGGGAAGGAATTTTATGCATACCTTTATATAATTACATTATGTATTTATTAAAGACATCATATACATGTAAATATATTATTTAGGGAAACATTTTTACTTTTTCTTTATTACTTATTAGAATATTTATTTATTGAAACATATAATTAAACATTTTTTATCAGCTATAAGTAGGGAATAAAAGAAACAGTATCTTTATGGAGGGTATAGTTTAGTAGAGAAGATGGAAAGTAAATGAATCAGCACAATATCACATAATTTTATTGTTGAGCAATGCTCTGATGTAAGCAATCAGAATGCTATGAATGAGATTAATAGAAGCAGGGAACCTACCTTTTATTGGGTAGCCAGTAAAGTTCCTGAAAGGATGGAATTAAAGCTGATGCCTAGTTAGTGAGAACAGCCTGATACTTTGATGCGTGGACTAGGGAAATTCTGGATGGAGAATGAATGAAAGGGATCAAACTCCTGAGACAGAAGAGGGCTGAGCAGATTTGGGAAGCTCAAGGACAACTACTGTAAGAGGAGTAGTGTGAGCCAAGAGAAAATAGGTGGGAAATAAGAATCATGAATTATCTTATAAGGGACAATGAGGATTCAGTATGTTTGTTAGGTACATTGGGAAACGATTATATTTTAGTCATAGATGTGGTACCGTCTCAAGCGATTGTTTAAAAATTTGCTGTTACATGAAGAATAGACTGAAAGGGGCAGAAGTGGAAGAATGTAGGAATTCTTCCTAGACAATTGCAATTGTCTAGGTAGGAAATAACACTGGCAAAGACTAGGAGCATTACACCAAACTCTTTTATAGCCCCCTACATTCTACCTCAGCAATATAATTCTTCCTTCTACTGGACCATTTCCATGACAAGAAACATATGCTGTAATATCTCCCATCATTAAAAATGATCCTCCCTTTGCATCATGTTTCCTGCATACACCTCTCTCCATTTCTTTCTCTTTACAGAACCATTTTCTCTCCATTCCACACCTCCCATTCTCTCTTGAATGTTCCATAATGAAGCTTTTATCCTTGCAACTCCGCTGAAACAATTTTTGTCAGGGTCACCAATGAATTTACATCACTAAATCCAGTGTTTAGTCTTTATTCAATTGGCTTTCATATCATCACTCACTCTTAGTCTGCCTTCAATTTATGTGACCCCTCTCAATAGCTTTAGGTGGTTCCTCTGCCTTGACCTCTAAACTTTGAAGCATTCCAGGGTTCAGTCTTTGGCCTTCTTTTCTTCCTTGTCATCACTCCTTCCCTAGATAAACTGATCAGCCTCAAGGCTTGAAATGTTATCTGAAAGTTGTTCTTTCCACAGTTTTTGTTATAATCTGGCAATTTCCCTAAATTCCAGATCTGAATAACCATCTGCCAACTTAACACCTCCACATGGATGAAAAATAGACATATGAAATCTAACACCCACCCCCTAATTTCTGACACATTGCCCAACCTGCTGTCCTAATAATCTCTCTAGTACAAGAAATAACAACTATATCCTTCCATTTATCCAAGTCAAAACCCTTGAGATCTCCCTGTCTCCTTTTACGTTTGTGGGAGCTGTGGAATACAGCTCCATATGCCAAGGGAATTTGGAGGAGTCTCACTCACCTATGAATCAAGTAATAGGCATATAGACTTCAGTGCCAGGTATATATCCTACAGTGGCCTGTGAACCAACTTCACACTCAAACATGCTTCAAGAACTCCTGGAGAACACTGTCTTAGACAATCACCCATGGATGAGAGAGGCTTTGTGGAAGTCCAGAAGTCTAATAGAGAAGCTCCACTATATTGTTAGAACAACAAAAATCAAGACTGGATGTATTGGAGAGGGTAAGAGGAATGGGAGCTGTCACTACCTGGCCTGGTGCTTTGCAGGATTAAGAGAAGACATACAAGTTTAAGAATTTGACCACAAGAGGGATAAGAAATGTGGAACAGTCATATCTATAGTAGGTCTTGGAAAGCTTCAGAAACCCTTGCAGAGCTGAAAGTATTTCTCTCCTAAAGGCACTTATTAAAGACTGGAAGAAGTGACTGCTATTTCAAATGGGATGACAATTCAAGACTTCGAGAAATGGTAAATCAAGGAATCATGACTACATGAAAGAATCATAATTTTCCAGTGCCTCACCTCAAAGACATGGAGACCTGTGATTTACCTGACAAAGATTTCAACATTGTTGTTTTAAGGAAGCTCATTGAGCTACAAGAAAACAAAGACTATTCAATGAAATTAGGAAAAGAATATATGAACAAAATGAGAAGTATAACAAAGTAATAGACTTATGTAAACAAAAAAATAGATCTGAAGAATACAACAAATGAAAAACATAATAAAAAGCAAAAATATGTTTGCAGCTGATATGACATTATATATAGAAAATCCTAGAGTGCCAAACAACTGTTAAAATACACAAATTCAGCAAAGTTTCAGGATAAAAAAAATCTATGTACAGACCTTACAGAAATAAGTTGTGATTTTATATGCTAACAACAAAATATCTGAAAAAGAAATAAAGAAAATGATCCTATTTATAAGAGTATAAAAACAATGAAGGAGTAATAAGTTTAACCAAGAAAGTGAAAGATGTGTTCCCTAAAAACTAGAAGACTGATGAAAGGAATTGAAGAGACACGTAAATGGAAAATATCCTGTGCTCATGGATCAGAAAATTTTGATATTGTTAAAATGTTCATATATCCAAAGTCATCTTTAGATTCAATGCAATCCTTATCAATATTCCAATTAAATGTTTCATAGAAATAGGAAAAAAAATCCTAAAGTTTTCATGCATGACCAAAAGACCCCAAAAACCTGAGAAAGAAGAACAAAGTGAGAGGTATTATATTTCTGATTTCAACCTATATTATAAAACTACTAGAGGCCTGGTGCATAAAATTTGTGCGGGAGCGGAGGGTGGTGGTCCCTCAGCCCGACCTGCACTGTCTCCAATCCGGGAGTCCAGAAGTTGTGTCCTCATTTTTGGCATCTCTGGTAGGTAGGGCAAGGCTGGCATCTTCACAGATCCTAAAGCAGTTAAGGGGTGGGGGGGGGGGAGAGAATGGGTGAAGAGAGAGAGAGAGAGAGAGAGAGAGAGAGAGAGAGAGAGAGAGAGAGAGAATCTGAAAGATAGGGTTCTTGGTTTGTTTCTGTGTAAGAAATGGGGAAAAAAGATTGAAAAGAAGGGAGAAAAGGGGAGAGAGATGGCACATTCCTCTTAGGGGACCCCCTTCTCCTTGCCATGTAGTCAGCAACCCCATCACTGAGTCAGCTAGGGTAGGGCAACCCCATTTGCCTTCTCCATCTTGTGCTTCTCCTGTGTCTGGGGCTTGTTCTCTGGATGCCTTTGTCCTCTCATCAAGAGTCACCTCATGAGCCCCCACCCCGTGGCCCTGAGGGGTGAGATCATTTGGAAGTGTCAGAATGAATGCTCCCTGGTCCTTCTGTTGGGGACATCACTGAGGATGGGGTCACAGCCTCCTGCCAGCCGCAGTTTGCCCTCATTTCCCGAGGGCTGTCCATCTTAAACATAAGACCAGAAACCATAAAACTCTTAGAATAAAAGTTAGAAAAAAAGTCTTTGACATTGGTCTTGGGAACGGTTTTTTGGATATGACACCAAAACACAAGCAAAAAAAGGAAAATAGATAAATAATAAAACTACATCCAATTAAAAAGCTTCTGCACATCAAAAGATAGCAATTGACAAAGTTGAAAGTCATCATACACAATGGAAGAAATTCTTTGCAAACCATATTCATTGCATCGTAATTCTCAATAGCCAATGTATGTAAACAACCTAAGTGTGCAGTAGATAAATGGATAAAGATGAGGACACACACACACACACACACACACATGCACACACATGGAGTATTATTCAGCCATGAGAAAGAAGGAGATCCTACATTTTGCAACAACCTGGATGGGCTTTGAGGGTGTTATGCTAAGTTAAATAAGTCAGACAGATAAAAAAAACTCATACCGTATAATCTCACTTATAAGTGGAATTTGAAAAAGCCAAACTCAGAAAGACAACAGAGTTTGTTGGGGCTTGAGAGGTAGGAGAAATGGAGAGATGTTAGTCAAATGGTACAAACTTTCAGTTATACAATGAATAAATTCTCAATATCTAATTTTCAGCTTGACTGTAGTTGACAATATTATTTACAGGGTGGGACAAATGTAGGCTTATAGTTGTATGTGAAACACAGAGCTTATTCTTGTATTTATTAATTATTGTAAATAATTGTAAAATTATATTTGCCCTAGCCTGTAATTGACAATTGCTAAGAAAATAGATCTTAAATATTTGACCACAAAAAAAGGAAAATGGGCCCTAACCGGTTTGGCTCAGTGGATAGAGCGTCAGCCTGAGGACTGAAGGGTCCCAGGTTTGATTCTGGTCAAGGGCATGTACCTTGGTTGCCGGCACATCCCCAATAGGGTGCGTGTAGGAGGTAGCTGATCAATGTTTCTCTCTCATTGATGTTTCTAACTCTCTATCCCTCTCCCTTCCTCTGTAAAAAAATCAATAAAATATATTTTAGAAAAGGAAAATGGTAATTATTTGAGGATGATAGAGGGATTAACTAATCCTATTGTGGTAATCATTTCACAATGTATATGTGTGTATTAAATTATCACGTCCACTTTAAACTTGCACAAAGTTATGTCAATTATGTCTCAATAAAGCTGTGGTTGAGTGAGGGGAGTGCAGAAGAGGCTGTGCAGAATGTTAGATTTACAAATTCTAGAACAGGAAACATGAAGAACTTTCTATTATTTTCTCCACAAGATTGAGGCAATGTAATCTGCTGAAACTGGGGTAAATTGGGAAATTTAAGGCTAGAATGTTGGCATCACATATTAAAAAGCTGAGCTGTCATTTTAACTCAAAATTTTTCACAGCAGTCCTCAAATACGAAACCACAAAAAAGACATCATCCTCTCTGATCAGTTGTAGTGTTGTGGAATGTTAAATTTTGAAAAAAAAAAATACAAAAAAACAACAACCTGAAAATCATCTGGTCCAACTGTTAGGTTAGTTACAAAGCTAAAATAAAGAGAAATGAATTAATATGTCCAGATTCACTTAGTTTGCTAATTATTGAATCCAGGTATCCTGATTCCAAAGCTGATGTTCTTTCCAATACACTTGTGCTGTCACTCAGCATAATTTCCTACCTTTCTTTCCTTAAAAAAATCATTCCTGAACTTTTCTTCTGGTTTAGTTTCATAGCATGCAATACTTATTTTTACCAGAAGTCCTTGGCAAAGTTCCATTAGTCAGTCACTCTGGTATTATTGTTGCTTTGCCAACTACCTCAAAAGATTATAGCAGAGCATCTAAGTATAAATTTAACAGCATGTTTACTTAGGCTTATTATAAGGTTATTGACTATGCAAAATAATTTTATACTTTAATTAGTATAATTTTAGACATAATGTTTTAGCTGTGTCAAAGTGAAACAGATTTATATTTCAATAGATAAGGTACTAACTACATTTACCTAGGAGAGTAAATTAAAATAGTTATGATTTACCTAATGTAGGCTTAAGATGATTGTAAAGTATAGGGAAATGAATATGATGACGGTTTTGCACATATTTAGTATATGATAAAATACCATTATACTATACTAAAACTACAAGTTACATGTTAAGACTTTACAATTCTGTTACTTAGAACTCTAATACCAGAGAGAAGAATAACATCATTTGATGAGAATTACTTTTTTAAGGTGAAAGAGAAGCACTGTCTATAACCATTCTAATACTAAATCGAGGTTTTCACTTGTTAAGGATATGTTGTAACACACCATTAGCAGGCATGATTTTACTTTAGATGTTTTAAGTTTTGCAGGTTAATAAGTAATAAATTACATTGTAAAATGTTAGTATTTCAGAAACATATAAAGCTTTACAAAGTATAAGTCTATTACCACAATACTGTTTTGCAACCTGTTTTTTAAACTTAAAATTACATACTGAACAACTATCACTTCAGTATAGATATATTGGTGTTACATGGTATTCCATTGTGTGTGTGTGTGTGTGTGTGTGTGTGTGTGTGTGTCTCATACTGTATTGAACTAATCCTCCTTGAAAGCACATTTAGGTTTCTTTTCAATATGGTGCTGTTGTCAAAACTGATTTTAAGCCCTAACCAGTTTGGCTCAGTGGATAGAGTGTCGGTCTGTGGACTGAAGGGTCCCAGGTTCGATTCTGGTCAAGGGCATGTACCTTGGTTGTGGGCACATACCCAGTAGGGGGTATGAAGGAGGCAGCTGATCAATGTTTCTCTCTCATCGATGTTTCTAACTCTCTATCCCTCTCCCTTCCTCTCTGTAAAAAATTAATAAAATATATTTTAAAAAAAACTGACTTTAACAGTGCATTTGCAACTTTGTACACTTTGTTTTATATAAGTAACTAGTGGCCCGGTGCACGAAATTCATGCACATTAAAAGAGAATTAATGAGAAGAAATATTTCAATATTGCTATTTGCCCTTTCTCTATAATAGAAGTGTCAGAGATGAAAGAAAATTAGCAAAATGTATATAAAATTTCCCTCCTATCAGAGTCTGGGGTGCACTGTGGGACCTAGAGTCAAGTCCCCACCCACCACCCTCATGCGCTTCAAAAATGCAGGAGACCCAGACCCAGCAGGCTCCACCCCTATTGGGTGAGACCTAGACCCAGGTGGCCCCACCCCTGTCAAGCCCCTCATGGCGGGGGTGCACAGCCTCAGGTCCCCCAGCCTGGCACCAGGTAGGGGTGAAGCCTCAGGTCCCCCGGCCAGGTGCTGGGGCAGGGGTGTGGCCTGAGGTCCCCTGTCAAGCCTCACCAGGCAAGGGGTATGGCCTGAGGTCCCCTGTCAAGCCCTGCTGGGTGGGGGGTGCAGTCTGAGGTCCCCGTCAAACCCCACTGGGCAAAGGGCACAGCCTGAGGTCCCCCTTCAAGACCCGCTGGGCAGGGGGCATGGCCTGAGGTCTCCTGGCCCAGTGCTGGGGTGGATGGTCACAGCCTGAGGTCTCCTGGCCAGGAGCCTGGGTAGAGGGCGTGGCCTTAGGTCCCCTGTCAAGCCCCGCCAGGCGAGGGGCATGGCCTGAGGTCCCCCGTCAAGGCCCCCCGTCCCCGCAGCTTCATACCAGTGCTGAGCAGGGACTCAAGCAGGCAGCGTGACCTTAGCACTGGGAGCAGAAGTTCCCGCCCCTGGCCTTGCCCACAGACTGGTCGTGACTGGGACACCATAATGGACAAATTAGCATATCCCCTCTTTATTATATAGATTCTTTAAAGTGGAAGAGTAGACTCAGATATACGAAACTTAACAATTTTAATATATTTGCCAATTTACTGTCTAAAAGGTTGTATTGTGTTGGATATTTCCCTCAACAGGTATGAAAACCTTTGCTTCCCCATACCCTTGGACAAACTGGACATTTTTGTTATTATTTTTATGCCACTCTAAATGTGAAAATACATTAATTCTTTTTCATTTGCAATCATTTAACTATAAATATTACTGAGCATCCTTTCACATATATGGCCACATTTTACTTTTATTTCATTAAATCACATGTCTATGTACTACCAATTTTCTGGTTTTTTCTTTCTGATTTGTGAGAGGTATAGGGATGTTAAGTTCCTATGATATTTGAAATTGTAAATCAGTATCAGAGAAAGCAAAGAATTATTACTTTTATGTATGCCAGTAAATTTGCGTTTCCAATGGAAACATTATGAAAAAATATGTTTTTCTGTAATCTCTGTTTGTAGAGAAGCATTGCCTCACACAACAGCTAAATTATAGTCTTAGGGGAATCTGTTTATTTTATTAAGTATGCCAAGTAAATAGCTGTTTCTTATTTTTAAGATTTATGTGAAATTAAGTGTATCCAATTACCATGATTTATTTTCCTCATTCATGTAAGCTTCTTACTTTTTCATCTTTTCTATCTAAACATTTTATTATTTACAGACTGCTCAATAATAGTATCATGCTAATGTTTTATGACTTTTAATATTCATGCGTTATTTGTTGATTTGTTTTCTGGAAGGTCTATGCCAGAAAGGAAGCCTTAAAGGAAGGCTTGGATAAAACTGTAAGCCTTCAGAAAGATCTGTCAGAAATGCATGAATGGATGACGCAAGCTGAAGAAGAATACCTAGAGAGAGATTTTGAATATAAAACCCCCGATGAATTACAGAAAGCAGTTGAGGAGATGAAGGTAAAATAAACCAAATAAAACAGAGCAAAAAAAGAGAGAAAGATACAACATTGCTTGAAATTGTGATTTTTTTACAATGTGCTCTTTTCATTGTTTGATAGTAGAGGTTGATTTTTAATGAATTTTGCTTTAAGGGTGATCTAGAGTATGTAGAATTTTAAAACTTTATTAATTTTAATAAATTGTGATAAAAATATAAATATTGACTATCACAATTTAGAACATTTCCCCTTGAAATTATATAGTATTTAGAGCTGGAATAAGCTAATCACACTAGCTGTTTCTAGTTGATGCAAATTCAAATTGAGAATATATTGAAGTTGAAGTATCATAGAATGACAGTTGAAAATGTAGTCAGTAGGCTGTGTTAATTTGGTGGTTTAAAGGGCTTTCTTAGAACTTGAATGTACTAAATATTTTAATTGATGACCTTTAATATGGATAAAAAGGACTGAGCTTACATGTACTTCTCTTGAAACAGTATGATAACAAAATCATAACATTGATTTAGGACCAAGGAAACTGATATGTAGCACATCATTGAATCTACACAATGGCATTTCAGTATGGCCTTGGGCAACACAATAGTCAGTGTAATCCTCTAGTTTATCATGTCTAAATCATCTTATTTCCTAACTTGAAAGTATGAACTGAGTATTGAAACTTACATGTAAGTAAATTGCCTAGCTCAGAGTGGGCACTCAATGATTTGTCACTATAATGAAAGTTATCTTTATGTACTAGCAGTAACATACAATCTAACCACCTTAGCCTATATGAAATATTGATAGATATGTGTGTGCCTTGAGGCCTCATGACAGAGCTAAATTCTTTTGGAATCAGATTCTTGGGTTTAAATGTGTTTTGGCTCTTTGTCAACTGTGTAACTGTGGGTGAGTTACATAAATCCAGTTTGTGAACTGGGTGTCAAAATAAGTGGGGTTTTTTTTGTTTGTTTTTTTCAGAATTATTAGAAGGGTGAAACATGAAAGTCCTAATTCAGTGTCTGGCACAAAATAAATGGCAGAACTAGATAATTATTAGTATTACCATTATTAATATCATTAATGCTGCATAGTAAGAAATTAATTACATGTACTTGATTATATAATTTATATGATGACCCAGTGCATACTTTTTGTAATTAATAGCAGAAAGCACTCATGTGAAATCTCAGATACATAAATATAAAATGTATCGTGGCTTTAGTCACATGTAGAAAGTAAAATTAAGACATAAGTAAAACTATATTTGGATAAGCAGTGATAGTTTCTAGAGTATTAAAAATTGTAAAATCATTCTAACTGAATAAAACCATGTGTTACTCATTTATTCACCAACAAATATTTATTGTATATGGTGGGAACCATGCCAGAGACCCCAGATAGTTAAGGCCTTGTTGTTAGTATTCTGGAATGGCCAAGGCCACTCTGAACATGGGAATCTTAATCAGAATGTTCAAGGCTAAGATGCCATACACAGTTGCAAGGCCACAGCGATCTCACAGTACACTGTACCCTTCTCTAGCCAAAATGATTGATGTCACTGTTGGCAATTGGCCTTCTTTGTCTAAGTGGTATAATACATGTTATTGACCAGATAGTGTGCTGGGAAGAAGAGAGACTATATGAGGCTACAAACAGCTCACAAGAGAGGAGAGAGGGGAGAGGCCAGAGAAGCCGGAGAAGCTGCTAAGGCAGAGAGCTCAGATATCACGCTACAATGTGAGGTGGTAGGTAGAGGCAGCGTGTGGCTGCTCAGGTAATAGTGGTAGGCGCAGAAGCTAATGCTGCTGCTTTGTGGGAAAGATGTATCTATTCATCAGCTGGTATGTGGCTACCTGTATAGGACTGTTGTGAAGAACTGTTTTGTCTAATGACTTACAGCCACTGGCTCCTGCAATAAAGACTCATTCTTATACACCCACAACTTCTTATGGCTTCTCTAAGCCCCGGCATCCAAGAAGATACAGCCCCTGGCAGAGGGGCTCTACCATAACAGTTAGTGCAGAAGTAGGTAGGGTTTGAGAAGGAACTTGCCCTGTGCTTAGTGTAGTCATTAGCGAAATTCAGAAGAGTGTATGGAGTCAGAGCAACTCAGAGCAGCAGTGCTCTAACCGTTTCTGATACATACTTACTATATGCCAAACACCCTTCTAGATATTGAATATAGTGGTGAGCAAGATATATGAGCTACCTAGAAAATTGGAATTAACATTCCGGGGTGGGAGGCAGGCAATGAATGGAGAAATAACAAACCTAGTTGAGATCATGATATTTTTGCCTCCAAAATGAATAAGAATTGTGAAATAAAGAATAGTTAGACTTTAGGTGGGACTTGGGGGTAGTGGAATGCTATTTTAGAGTGTTGACTTGTAGGGCATTTCTGAGGAAGTATATTTAATCTGAGATATGAATCATAAGAAAAAGCCAACTTTAAAATAATCTTATGGAAGGACATTCCCATAAGAGAGAAGAGCTCCTGTAAAGACCCTGAGGCTAAATGGGAAGAGAAAGAGGCCTACCTCCCTGAATAGAGTAAACTCTGATAATTGACCAGGAATGTTTTTGAGGGGATAGGCAGATATTTGTTAACATAGGAGTTTTGTAGGATATTGATTAGTTTTCGTTCTAAGTGAAATGGGAAAGCATAGGAAGATTTCAGCCAAGAAAATTCTACTTATTTTATTTATTTATTTAAAATTTTATTATTTTTTAGAAACAGGGAGGGAGGAAAAGAGATAAAAACATCAATTTTTGTTGTCCCACTTATTTATGTATTCATTAATTGATTCTTATGTGTTGTGCCCCGACTGGGAATTGAACCCACAGGCTTGGTGTATGGGGACAGTGCTCTAAACAACAGAACTATGCAGCCAGGGGTAATTACTTTAAAATGTACTGTGGGGAAGGTCACGATCTGAAAAATTATAGTTTCATAGGATATGAGAGCTAGAAGATACATTGGAACCAAAATAGTTTGCACTTCTCTCCACTGATCAGAAAATTAAAATCCCCAGATCGGCTGAATAATTTAGTCATAGTCACAGGTTTTATCTATGGTAGAACCAAAAGGATTTAATGCC
The DNA here is from genome assembly GCF_964212035.1 of Myotis nattereri. Taxonomy (NCBI): domain Eukaryota; kingdom Metazoa; phylum Chordata; class Mammalia; order Chiroptera; family Vespertilionidae; genus Myotis; species Myotis nattereri. The sequence continues at coordinate 23,957,888 of NC_138078.1, read as the reverse complement.
AGTGGTCTTGATCCAGCATCTAGAAGGGTTCAGGAATCTGGAGAAGGCACTGTACGTAAATTAAGTAGAGTCCAGAGATGAAACATAATTTTGAAAGGCATCTGGGGAGTCACAGAAGACTTAGCTAAAGGAACTAAGTTATCCTTGTCTCAGGACCCCTTGCTATTTATTAACACAATTTGTCCTAAGGCAAGGTAGATATACACACCAAAGGGTAGGGTTAAGTATACAGAATACATTGTCAGATTGGGGAAAAACTGCCTACAGCTGTTCAGGTGTTTGGCCAGTAGGAGGCAATAACATGTAGATTGAAATGCCCTTAGCTGCCTGGCAGCAAGCAATCATTTTATGCATCCTTTTCAGGTTTGAGGAAACGCCCTCAGCCATTTCCAGATGATTCAGCCCTGCTGACATGCTGGAACTGGCTTCCAGCAATTTAATATATTCTGTCTCAACACAGTCAGCCCATTCAGCCCAGCCCAGCCCAGCCCAGCCCACCCCAGCCCAAGCTGAGCTGTGCTGTGCTGTGCTGTGCTACGCTACGCTGTGCTGTTCTATTCTATGCTATGCTATGCTATGCTATGCTATGCTATGCTATGCTATGCTATGCCATGCCATGCCATGCCATGCCATGCCATGCCATCCCATCCCATCCATCCCATTCTTTTTTACCCTCCCTTCTCCTGTCCTCCCTCACCTCTTTCAACCCTACCCTACCCTCTCTTCTCCTCTCCTCCCTTCTTCTTTCCTCCCCTCGCCTAGCCTAGCCTAGTCAATGAATCATGTACCACCCCTGTTGCCTTTCCCCTCACATCTCAATACCCGCCTGGCTATTCTCACCATCTCTTCCAATACTGTATAGCCATTCCCTCAGATTCCTAAGTAGATAATCAACAGTTAGCTTGTACTCAGCTGCTCTATTTCTCCTGCTTCCTTCCTTTGGCTCTGGCCCTCTTCTGGCTCTTTTCCCTCTCTCCTTGCACAGTTGGCCTATCTGGCTAATAACCCAGTCAGATGATTTTTTTCTTTTCCAGTGATGGAGAGCAGACTGTCTCAAATTTTTAATTTTTGTAAACAGTCTTAGAAACGAGTGGCCCAACCAATTAGTCTACATAGGTTGTCATGCTTAAGTAACTGCTCCAGCTACAAAATGGGTACATTGGGGGGAATATTGAAAAGCAGAAAATCTCAGCCAGCCTCTGGCAATATGAGCAAAGTCAATTGGCAAGAAGATCCTATTTCTTGTGTTTTGTGCCTGCCAATCAAGGTAACCTCTTTTAGGTCTGTTTCGCTATCTAGAGCGTATTGATAGCACCTTGTCCAGACTACCACCTGTGCTCGCTCATATTAAGAGCAAAATTAACTTTATTGTCATAAGAGACTGACCTACTTTAATATCTCTCCCTGATTTAATCAGAGAAAAAGTAGACACTCCCTTCTGTTTCTTTACTTTGCTCTCCTGTGTTTTACTTGAAAAAGATAATGCTGTTTCCATCATTTCTTTCTTTCCCTGTAAACAGAACTGTTCAATTAAATATAAAAGAGCCTACAGGAATGTTTCAGATGAAACATCTCACTTCAAAATTATTTTGGAAGTCTATAATGACTAGATACTGAAACTATACTGAACCCTTAAAATAAAACTCTGGAATTTCAGTTTTAACTGTTTTCTTCTTTAAAAACAACACAGTATGGTAACTGTAGTCTCAGTGCTTATCATCACTTACATAAGTGCATTTGCTGTTCTCATTTATGGGTGACAAGCAAGAGTACTGATTCTCACAAGTGAGTGAGCATCAGAATCAACTGGAGGACTTGTTAAAACACAGACCTCTGGGTCCTACCCCAGGATATCTGATTCAGTGAGTTTGGGGTAGGGCCTGAGATTTTTAATTTATGTTATGCCCAGATTTCAAGATCCTCCAAAGATCCACCAGTGAGCGCCGAGGCTGATGCAAAAGCATAGAGTTTTATTCAAGCTGAGCTTGGTCCCTCTGCCTCCACCGGCGCAATGGTAGGATGCGAGAGGGCCTGGAGTCCCAAGAGAACAAAGAATTTATAGGGCTTGGGGTCAGAGGGGTGGGGGCACACTCGGACCACTGTTTTGGCTGATTCCGGTTGGTTGAGTGAGGGTCGGGGGCTAGTGACACAAGGGCTGGGTGCAGCTAGGTTCTGGTTACACAAAGACAGGGTGGGTGGCTAGCATACTTTTGGCCTTGGGCTAGTTTCCCCCCGCTTTCCCATTGGCCGAGATAAGGGCAGGCTGAGTAACTGATACATTCTGCGGCTTTTTCTTGGAAGAGGGGTTAGGGACACAGCTATCAGTCCTGTTCTGTCCTTTCAATTTCCAAAAACTTTCCAAGTAATGCTAAGGAGTGCGTTCCAAAGAGGTTCCAAAGACCCATACTTTGAGAACCACTGATTTGACATACCAGCAATGAAAGTTATCTGAGCATATGATGGTTAGATTCATGTACATAAAGTGAGTAAAAGCCACATTTCTGATGAGGATTATGTCTAAGCTATACAGTCATTTGTTGTCTACCTTTCCTTATAGTGGAGAAATTCCTCATGATCTCCTTTCCTTTTGTATTATAATTTTTTAAAAATATAGTTTACAGTAAATGTTATTTTATTAATTTCAGGATCTACCTTTGTTTTATCATCTCTGAACTTTTCCCAACTTCTAAGCCTATTTTTTAAAGTATTTTTTAAAAATATATTTTATTGATTTTTTTACAGAGAGAAAGGGAGAGGGGCAGAGAGTCAGAAACATCGATGAGAGAGAAACACCGATTAGCTGCCTCCTGCACACCCCCTACTGGGAATGTGCCCGCAACCAAGGTCCATGCCCTTGACCAGAATCGAACCTGGGACCCTTCAGTCCCCAGGCCGAGGCTCTATCCACTGAGCCAAACCGATCAGGGCATTCTAAGCCTATTTTTTAAACAATTTATGAAAACCTAAAAAACAAGGAAAGAATTGTCATTCTGTATTTTTGGCAGTTGTGTAGGCTGTTTGTAACTTGTATAAAATGTAATTTTATTTATTGGATCTACTGAAACATGCTTCTTCTTTATTGCATGGAGTATTTAAGATGGGATTATGCTGGGGTTCATGTCCCAGCATCAAGAAGGGTTCAGGAATCTGGAAAAGGGGCTGTGCGCTGATGACATAGAAATCTAGAGACTAGTAAAGAGTCTGGAGATGAGATATAATTTTGAAAGGCATTGGGGGTCATAGGACCTTCAGCTAAAGGAACTGAAGACTCCCTCCTTGTCTAAGACCCTTGCTTTTATTCACACAATGTGTCCTAAGGCAAAGTGGAGATAATACACTTCAAAGGGTAAGGTTTCAAAGGGTACAGAAGCATTGTCAGTTTGGGGAATAGCCTATGGCTGTTCAGGTGTTTGGCCAGTAGGAGGCAATAACATGTAGATTAAGATGCCCTTTAACTGTCTGGCAGCCACTATCAGTTTCCTATTCAGTTTTGGGGAAATGCCTTTAGCCATTTCCAACAGGTGACTGACTACATGTGTGACTCAACCCTGTTGAGTCCCCAAGTCTCATCAACCTTTTGATGAAACTCTTAAAATTATGACATGCTGGAATTGGTATATGGCAGGCTTAACAGAAATTATGATGAAGAAAAGAAAAACTCCCAGAATGATTAACTTAAACTCTCTGAATCTTTGTTTTCTGTTGTGTAATGTGTAAATAAGTAAACACATCTTGCAAGCTTTTGTTAAAGATCCAATAAGATAGCACATACAGCAGAACATACTAAATGATTAATGGTTGTGAAAGTTATTTGTAATGCTCAAATTACTAAAGCCAAATATGGTTTGTGTAGAAACAAATCCTAAGCTCAATGATGGCAAAACAAAAAACAACCCACACAGATTTAGTCAGAATTTTTAATTAAAATTTTAAATCAATTAAATTAAAATTGACTATGAGGGCTCATAGTCAAAACAACTTTCATTTGTCATTATTTTATTCTTTTGTGGTATTATGGGATGAAATTCAAAGTCATACACTAATTGTGTTAAAATATATAGAGGCATTTTATAGCTGACCTTGTCCAGACCTTGTCCAATTCCTGCCCACATCACCTTACTCTTAATACTGCACTGCGTGTAGGTCCAGCTTCCACCTGCCAGAACCTGCATTTCTTTACCTGAGGGCTTCCTGTGGCCACTGATTCCTACTTTTCCCACCTGTGTGCCTAGCTTCATGTTAACATTCCCCCAGCAGCCTTCAGCCAATGATGGTATATAAATACCCCAGTGTCCTCACCACTGAGTGGGATAACCCTGAGGCATGCATTTCCCAGAGCTTCCCACCAGGATTAAACTCTAGTCACCAATAGTAATTGCTGGTTTTAGTAAGTATACCCTGTAATTTCCATTCACTTTCCTGCCTCCATTCCCCATTCCTCTACCCATATTTCCTTCACATCACACATAAACTACTTATGCTCATCTCAAGGTTGGCCTTCTGAGTAACCCAAATGAAAGATCAATTGTGTGTGTGTGTGCATGTGTGTTTGTATTTGTATTTCTTTTTTTTAAATATATTTTATTGATTTTTTACAGAGGGGAAGGGAGAGGGATAGAGACTTAGAAACATTGATGAGAGAGAAACATCGATCAGCTGCCTCCTGCACACTCCCCACTGGGGATGTGCCCTCAACTAAGGTACATGCCCTTGATCGGAATCGAACCTGGGACCCCTCAGTCCACAGGCCGACACTCTATCCACTGAGCCAAACCGGTTAGGGCTGTATTTGTATTTCTAACATGTACACATTGGAAATGGAGTGTAAATACCCTCCCTTCAGCCAAAGACCAACAGTGATACCTCTGTAGTTGAACAAGTTGGGTTTATTACTTTTGGTAATGAGGGAGAATTCATGCCACTGGGAATCTGTGTACACAACATGGCGTTGTGTGAGTAAGAGAATATCAGAAAGAACCTATTGTAGGATTTGAGTTTGCATTAAATGATTTGAGGGAGGGTTAAAAGGCTTTCGTTTGGATTGCATGTTGTCAGTGAGTGGGAATACCTAACTCTATCATTAGGTATTTTTGTAATTTTTTCCTAGAAGGTGGGAAGACTACATTGAGGTGAAAAGTATAATTGATAAAGATGCAGAGGTAACTTATACTAGGCAGGATAGGTATGTGTTTGGTATTTTGTTGTTTGGACAATTTTTATCTTCTTGTCTATATTCAAATGTGATTATGGAGTGGTGTTGTCATGATGTGTGATGCTAACAAAGTAGCCTTGTCTGATGCTGATATTCTGTGAAATAGTATCTTCAACAGGAGATGAACAAGGCATAGTTGTGAGTTGTAGGCCAGCCCTCTCATGTCAGTGGCTGCTATTTTCCTTCTCTTTCTCTTTTGTGTTTTCAGTTACTGAACAGAACTTTCTGTTATCAATATGTGGTCCTATATATAGAATTAAGAGTTTTCTATATTAATTACATTTTTATTTAAATAATATACTGATTTCAGTATTATTCATCCATCTGAATAACTTATAAGTGATTTCAATTCTAGACCATGAGATATTTTTGAAATTGGTATTAAAATATTTGTTTCATGTGGATAAAGATAGAGAAATACAGATATCTACAAATATATACCCATGTGCAAATTACTTTTCAAAGTATTCTGATGAAAGATCTATTATATTCTGATTATGATTATTTTCTTTCAAGTTCCCAGTTTTAACTAAACCTAAATGTATAGAAATGATTGGAATCAGTATTAGGGTTTTTTTTGTTTATCTCACTCTAGTAGAGGTGTTGTGAGGAAGGATAGATAGGAATGCATTTTGGAAGTAAAGTCCCGTCTTGCTATTAATAGAGCATTCTTTATTTTTATTCTTTTCAGAGAGCTAAAGAAGAGGCCCAGCAAAAAGAAGCCAAAGTGAAACTCCTTACAGAGTCCGTGAATAGTGTCATAGCTCAAGCTCCTCCTGTAGCACAAGAGGCCTTAAAAAAGGAACTTGACACTCTCACCACCAACTACCAGTGGCTCTGCACCAGGCTGAACGGGAAGTGCAAGACTTTGGAAGTCAGTTTCTTTTCCTGATTTTCTTGATTTATGTGTCAATTTATGGTCATACGTGAAGCATAGTGATTAAGCACATGGACTCTGGTATAAAAATACTTAGGCTTGAATTCTTCACTTAGGCACTTATAATTTGGGACTTTGGCCAGTTGTTTAACTTATATGTAAAATGAACATAAAAATAGTATCTATTTCATAGGGTGTTGAACAAATTAAATGAGATATTCTGTTTAAAGAACTTAGCCTAGTGCTCAGTAAATCTGAGTAGCTATCATCCTAAGTGTTCTTATTAGTACCATTATTATCATTGTTGTTATTATTATCTTTTTCAACCTCTCTGTGCACTTAACTTCTCTCTTTGTTTCTGCCACCTGAGAATTTTTCATTTTCGTTTCATAGATGAGCTATGCAATTAAAATGTTTTCCTTTATATTTCATTCAGCATATCCAAAGGCATACACTGATTGCATGGAGTATTTGAGATGGGCTTAACAGAAACTATGGGGCAGGGCATTCCCACATCAGCGTCAGTTACCATTTGGAATGAAAGTTTCCTTTTTTTTGTTTGTACTCTCTTCAAAGTCAATTTCATTTCTGTGATTTCAAAGTAATTTTAAGTTCCAAACTGTTAAGCTTAACTGTTATTCTAAGTGGCTTTTAGCTCCAATTCTGGCTTCAGGAGTGTATTTTATTTTGCCAAGGTGACCTGTAAAGCTGGTTCATTCAGCTTCTCCAGCTGTGTCCTTCAAAGGCATTGAGGACACAAGAGGCCATCTTTCCTGATGGTTAAATCAGCAAGGTAGTCCATTAGCTCAATCTGCACCAAAGTTAAAAAGACACATTACCAATTGCATCTTCAAAACTCTAACGTACCCTCGGGTATTTAAAGAGATATTTATATTTTCCTGTTGAGATTGTTGCCCAGAAGGAAGGCAGCCTGTAGTACAGCAGGAGCTGGAAATGACCCAGATTTAAGATTTCTATCATCTTTTAAAGCAAAATACTTAATTTCATTTTATGTGATAAACTATATGTAAAATACCAATTATGTATTGGTAGGTTAGACTAATACTTTTTATCACTTAGAGAGGGACTGTCTTCTATCACTTGCAAGGGCTAGGAGTAAAGGTGAAAATATGGGGAAACTGATAGAATTTAATTTCTCCTTAAATAAATTTTTTTTCCTAGCCATTTTTGATAGAAGTTGGCGGGAGGTGTTGTAGCAGGTGGTGGGAATTGTGCTATTGTATTTTATAGGTTTTCTCAATATTTGTAATCTCAAAGCTAATGGAAAAATGACTATTTTAATATTCTTATCCTCCAGTACATCTTCCTGCTTTTATCGCTACGGACATAACCATAATCCAGAAATTGGCCTTTATTATTTCTTTGCATAAAATGCACATATAAATCTAATATAATGTTGATGAGTTATTTCTTTATTTAAAAAAAGTAAATCACTAAATCTTGAATTTATTCATGGAATAAAATATTTCCTTAATGATTTGTTATTATTGGATGTATTAAGTGACCAAAATGACTAGTTGCATTTTCAGTTATCTACAACAATGCTATATTTTTAGAAGTTTTTTAAAAAATGGAAGTGCTGGAGTCTCATAAGTATTTTTTTATTAAAATAGTTCATCTGGGATATTTTTTTTTTAGGAGGTTTGGGCATGTTGGCATGAGTTACTGTCCTACTTGGAGAAGGCAAACAAGTGGCTGAATGAAGTAGAATTGAAACTTAAAACCACTGAAAATATTCCTGGTGGAAGTGAGGAAATCTCCAAGGTGCTAGATGTAAGTTGGGAATTAATCTAAATGATGACACTTTGCATGCAGTATTGAAAGATATCAAATACCGAATAAAAAATAAATTCAAACAAAACAGCACAGAGAGTCTAGTTGCCATCCCTCCTCCCGCACTGGGGTTTGGAAAAAGCCTTTGTTTTCTCTAAGAACCTTCCAATCTCAAGGTTTTAAGAAGAATTTAAATAACCTCTTACAGAGGGCATTAGCCTTTTGCCATATCACTAAGTTATATGTTGACACTTTTCCTGCTTAAATCTGCTACAGACTTGCAAAGACAGTTTGAATGCACACTTTTGCTCCTTTGGAGTAGGGCTAAAGAGGATAATAATGCAAAATATTATTTTCCAGTTTAAAGGCTACATTTACTGAATTGGGAAGTTTTAAAAAATATTGAAAATCATAGATTCATACCATATGGAATGTTTTGAGGTACCAAGTGGGCATGTTTTGATATTAGAAATATGTCTTTAGCATGTTCATATGTTTTAGTACATTCCACATTTTAGTATATTTTTAAGTTTTATTTTGAAGACCTTTAAAAATAAAATGAAGGAGTTTACATGTGTCAATTTTGATTTATGTGAACTTATGATATTTAATCACTTATGTTGTATGCATTTTATTGTACTTTTGTTTATTCCTTTATATAAAATGAATATATACGTTAGTATATGTATTGCATTTAGTGCCATCCTCTATATGAATATGCTAAAATAAGGTGCATAAATTAATCAAGATGTGAAGCACATGCAAAATGTTTCTTTAGACAGAACAGAATTGGAATCTTAGAATGTCCCAGCAGAAACCAAGACATCTTTGTATCCAACTTCCTTATTTTCAAAAGAGAATTGTAAAACCTGAAGAGGTATCAAAAACAGTGGGAGAGATCTCACGTGGACTATAATTTTGGTCCTGTCCCACTTAGAGATGTTCATTGAACAAACATTCCTTTGAATCAGCAATGTAGTACATCTTCCAAAGACGATGAAGCAAACATTCATTGCATCAGTAAAAGGATGGTGGCCAGAACAAAGAATGCTAAATGAAGTTAGTTATCCTATTGAATGATCAGATTGAAGGGACTCATTCTCAATTTTATTGCCTCCCAGTCCAAAGATGGCTGTTTTACCTCTAAGTCAGGGGTGGGCAAACTTTTTGACTCGAGGGCCACAATGGGTTCTTAAACTGGACCAGAGGGCCGGAACAAAAGCATGGATGGAGTGTTTGTGTGAACTAATATAAATTCAAAGTAAACATCATTACATAAAAGGGTATGGTCTTTTTTTTTTTATTTTGGTTTTATTCATTTCAAACGGGCCGGATCCAGCCCACGGGCCGTAGTTTGCCCACGGCTGCTCTAAGTCCTAGAAGTATAAAATTGTGTAAAGGGCAGAAGGATTTCTTCTAAAGAGATTGCGCCATTTTTTATTTTTTATTTATTTTTTTAAATATATTTTATTGATTTTTTACAGAGAGGAAGGGAGAGAGATAGAGAGCTAGAAACATCGATGAGAGAGAAACATCGATCAGCCGCCTCCTGCACATCTCCTACTGGGGATGTGCCCGCAACCCAGGTACATGCCCTTGACCGGAATCGAACCCGGGACCCTTCAGTCCGCAGGCCGACGCTCTATCCACTGAGCCAAACCGGCTTCGGCAGATTGTGCCATTTTTTAATTTGGGGAAGAGAACCTCTTAAAGTTCTCTCTACATATAATATCAGAATCATGTCACCTGGCCATCAGCTACAAGAGAAATTGAGTATTTTACCTTTCCAGGTTTTAGAGTAGAGGCCATCAAATAAGAAGGTGGCTGTGAATCATTTTTAGGTATCTCATTCCACAATCTTGCCATAAGCCCATGAAGATTTACATACAGCAACATCATACAGGTTGCAGCAAAAGTAGATTTACCGTTCTGTGTACATTAAACAATACTTTATTCTTGTTTGTAAATTATTGTATTATTTTTATATGAACATCTGTAAACCTATTTTGCCCCACCCTGTACTTTTTTTGCAATAATAACAATCTTTCATGTTTTATGATCCCCATTTAATATTGGTTTAAATTGCTTGTAACTTAAGTACATCAGAAGACATGAAGCATTTGTATTACTTCAACGTATTTAGAAAATGAAGAAAAATAATTTTTGCAAATGTGTTTCAGTCACTTGAAAATCTGATGCAACATTCAGAGGATAACCCAAATCAGATTCGCATATTGGCACAGACCCTGACAGATGGTGGAGTCATGGATGAACTGATCAATGAGGAGCTTGAGACATTTAATTCTCGTTGGAGAGAATTACATGAAGAGGTATGATGATAAAAGTGAAAAATCTCTTTAAACTAATTTTCATAAACATCTAGCAAATACATTTAGGGTTCTCAGATAAAATGAGGAATATTTATTTTTTAAAATATTTTTATTGACTTCAGAGAGGAAGGGAGAGGGGGAGAAAGATAGAAACATCAATAATGAGAGAGAATTATTGATCGGCTGCCTCCTGCAGGCCCCATGCTGGGAATGGAGCCTACAACCTAGGCATGTACTCTGACCAGAATGGAACCTGGGACCCTTCAGTCTGCAGGCCAAAGCTCTATGCACTGAGCCAAACCGGCTAGGGCAAAATGAGGAATATTTAAATATTAGCTCAGCTTCCATGTTTTAGAAACTGTCACTTGTTAGACATGGCTGAAATATTTATGTGTGTATTATATCATTTTATCTAAAAATGTTTTAGAGTATGGGTTTGTACAGGAAGCCAAATATAGTGTATTTTCAAAAAATGATATAATACACATATGGGTGCTTAAGGTGGGAATTTATCAGTATGTGCAACAGCTGGCCACCAGAGCTTAGACAAACTCAGAGGTTCTGAGGTTATGGGGCTGTGTGGCAGGGCACCCACTGGGTCTGCTGTAGTACTTATGGAGCATCCAGGTGGGACTATTTCATAATCCAGTAAGAGAGAGATCTCCATCCCTGAAGTTAAAGAGAATGATTAAGACTAGTTATACACATAGTGGATTTATCAGGTTACATGCTAGTCATGACTGTAGAGTTCATGAGATCACTCCAGGTAACCAAAAAGAAAAAAGAATCATGGACAGAATTTAGGAGTTATACCCCAAATCAAGTTTTAGGCAGAGTATACAGTGTCTACAAAGGAGATTAGAAGACATGCTCAAAAAGTTAGAGCCGACTCCAGTTAAAACCAGGGTGCTTAGGAGGTAGGAGTCATGAAAAAAATGTCAACTACAATAGTAAGGCCAAGTAAGATGAGGGAATTAGGCATCAATCAGAGGGGAGTTGGGAGTCTGGGTGAAAAAAGTGAAGGGATTAAGTACAAATTGGTAGTCACAGAGATGTAAATTATAGCATATGTAATAGCCTATATAATAAAAGGTTAATATGCAAATCGACCAAACCTGAAATGACCGATCACTATGCCATGCACTGACCACCAGGGGCAGACGCTCAATGCAGGAGCTACCCCCCTGGTGGTCAGTGTGCTCCCACAGGAGGAGTGCTGCTTAGTTAGAAACTGGGCTCACAGCTGGCAAGCACAGTGGTGGTGGCTGGAGCCTCTCCTGCCTCCGTGGCAGCGCTAAGGATGTCCAACTGAGGACTCCCAGACTGCAAGAGGGTGCAGGCCAGGCTGAGTGACCTAACCCCTCCCCGCCCCCCCCCCGAGTGCATGCATTTCGTGCACCAGGCCTCTAGTAGTCAATCGTATCCTAATAACTATGTATGGTGTCAGGTGGGTTCTTGAAACATGGGGAACCACTCTGTAAAGTACATGATTGTCTAACCACTATTCTGTATATCTGATTGAATGTGAACTGTAATTTAAAAATGAAAAAAAAGCAAAAAAGAAAATGATGGAATTATGCAAAAAAATACATCACTTATAACCTTGACTTAGAGCAGTTTAGTTAGATTTTCCTAGGGCATAGAGAGACTCTGGTGACAGTGTTATAGAAGACATTAGAGAGGAAAAGGGAAAAAGCAAATATGTACTATCCTTGTGAGGAGTTAGCTATGAAGGGAAAGAAAGGTTCTAAGGGGACATGGTAGCCCGGGAGGTCTGCAGGAAACCTTTTGCTAATTAAGTGGGGGAGAGGTTTGATCATGTTCTACATTGGAAATAAAGAAGTCCTCAGTAGGACTTTGTCCAGTTCTGAAAAGAAGTAGGTGATGTTGGGGCACATCAATGTTTTGATATGGTATCAGTATGTGCTTTTTTACTTTATTGGAATGTTAGTGGCACAAAAAAACAATTGTAGTTCAAGCAAAAAATCAGGACACATTATAAAACTGACCTTGGCAAAGCTATGAAAAGACCTCAATTTTAATCTGTAGCTGTGTTCAGAATTTCTCTATTATGTGCTTAGGAATATACTACTTTCTAACCTGATCTTGGCATCAACCTCATTTATGTATTACTCTTGCAAACCTTTAGAAACATAAACACTGCTTATGTGTTTATATTTTAAATGTCTTTGGTTTGCAATCTGGCATTTTCCCCAAATAAATAATAATTCTACTCAACAACAAACCTTGATTGCACACCTACTCGGTTATATCCAAAGTGAGTTGTTAAAACATTAGATAACCAATCAGAAAAACTTGGGTTGGAACAGCCGCTTGTATTAGACAGGGTCAGATGGGTCACAGGAACTACGCAGTAAGTTGCACAGGGAAGGTTTAATGCCAATAACTATTAACTGTTTACTGGGAATTAATTTTTAAGAGAGAATAGATCAGAACTCAAAAGAATATCCAAGGCCTAAAGGATAATACCCAAGGAAAGAACTAATTTGGAAATCAGGGAGATCTACCCAAAGCTGGTATTCAAACCTGTTTGGAAAGTGTCTCCAGCCCACAAGATGGCAAAAACATTCATCAGGTTAACCCAACCCAGAACTATTATATAGTCATGGGTGGATCCAGAGCCACAGGCCAAACCAGAGCCACAGGAGCAAGTAGTAAAAACACACTGGAACAGAGAAACCTTTACTTCCCCAGTGTCACTCCAGTGCCCTCTATAGACAAAGAGAGATTCCAGTATCATCAAGAGATCAGTGTTGAAAGACAATGAATTGATGACTGGCAATCCCCCTATACCTCCTTGGCTTTGTGACCCTGAGCAATATTTTCAAGATCCCATTTCTTTATCTGTGATAACAGATCCTGTTTCATAGGGTTCTCCTGAGCAAAATAGAAAATACTGCATAGAAAGTGCTTACTACAATGCTAAGAACACCATACATATTAAAAAAATGATTATCATTTTTATTTTTGCCAGGCTCTATGCTATAGCACCTACCTTCAAAGCACACCCTCACCAAGAGCATGGGTAGACAAACACATATATTCTAATATTAAAAATGATGAAATGTACCCACTTTCATTATTTAAATAAAATGCAGAAAACTGACAAAAGTACTTCTTTCATCATTCTCTTAGTCTTAAAATTGAAAGGAGTTTTCCATTTCTACTTCAGTAGTCAATTAAGCAGAATGCTACAGTAACAATAAATAAACTTGAAATAAACTTGAAGCCATTATCTGTCCTGGCTGTCTTTATATAGAATATCTAGCCACCTGAGAGTAATTTGGCAATGAAAATAAAGCACATTTGGTGCTTTAGAACTTTGATAAAAATCATGTCTGTTAGAGATAATAGCTTTCTCAAATTCTGTTGTGCTTGCCTCTAATAAGCTGATGTGACTTTAAAGATATGATGTTGAGTTGAAATGATGGGTAGTAACAGGGTTTTCCTATTTCTCAGGGTATAATCTCAGTGCTTTGATCAATACCAAACTGTTTAGGCTATTTAGGTAATAGAGACACACCTAATAATTTGTTAGCTAAATCAATCGTTTTGATGTTCCTATTGAGAATTTAGTTGAAAAGACTGGTGTTTTGATAGAATGTAGATGGAACCCCAGATAAATTATCTAAGGGGCTGGGAAAAATAATTACAGTAACAGATCTTTTAAATTGATTTATTTTTCGGTAAGATCCATGTTGTATGTTAGATTGTTATAGTCAATGTCCTGAATTTGTTTTAAGCCATAATTTTCTTCTTTTTGTTGGTTAAGAAGAAACAGTTTTTCATTAATAAACAAGGTGCTCTTTCACTTGAAGATGGGCCTTGGCCCATTTTCTTCTCAATTAAATGTCTATGCCAGAGGTTGGTGGGGTTTTTAATTGCCTACCCAATGTTTTTTATAGATGCAATTATGAAGAGCAAAGGTAACATTCAATTGCCTGCTAAATCAATCAAACAACCCGATATTTTATTGCCTATGAATATTTAACAGAAATATGCTAGGTCCCTTTCCTAATTTCAGAGTGTGAGTTTGCATTCAAATAAGTAATAAATTAGTTCCATTCCTTGAAAAGGCATCGTTCACTCTTCATAATCACATGGCACTATATTTTCTACTCACACTAATGATTTGAAAGATGGTTAGCAAACCAGGAAGAGCTCCAAAAATCATACCAAATCATATATTTTTTACAACTTATTATGGAGTAAACAAGCTACAGAAGATGTGTTAGTGGTACAGCAAAATGCATAACAATAGAAACATAATTTTATAATGGTTACAAGGGCTCAGGCACTGCTCTAAGTGTCTGAAATGCATTTTCTCATTTGTTCTCACAATACTCTATGGTATAAGGTATTTTCCATGCCCATTTTATAGATGTGGAAAAGGTATAAAAAGCCACAAAGATAGTAAGAGTCTACTGATCATTTAGACCCAGTTTCATTGTGCTTGAGCCTGAACACATGACCATCTGACCACACTACCTTCTATCCGGTGATCCTTTCCTTATATTAAAAACAAAAGCTGCCTGATAAGGAGTGAGTATTACAATTAACCAGTGACCAAATTTCTAAGGAAAGCTTACAGAATATGCTTAAAAGTATTAGTGATGACTAATTAAAAGAAAACATTGTAAAGTCTTAAATATTAAAATCACAGATTTCAAAGTCCAAAGCCTTTACCAGTTCTCTTGATCAGTGATTATTTAATATTTCTTGTATATTATTAACCCTTTGTGGTCGTTTGTCTACTCTCAGCCACCAAAGCTTTTTTACCGTTCCGGTCGTATGTCTGCTCTCAGCCACCACAGCAAGGAACCATACGAATCTTAACTCTATTCATTCATGTATCAGTTCATAATTTCTCTGAAAGCTATTAAGTGTCTAAGCAACCTTGTCATGAGCCAAAACATTGCCCCGACAAATCGGAGATATCGAAACTCAATATAAACAAATGCAGTTGTTCCACACTTGCCATGCAAAACACCATGGCTAGTCAGTCGCCTTTTGAGAGTGAAGAAATCGACAAGCTTCGGAGATACTTCGCAGAATTTCAAATAAAGCTTTACAAATTACGTTTAAGTGTAATTGGGCATTCTCGCTTGTTAAGATATTTCAAAATAATACTCCAAATTGGCAAAAAGAAAGTTACCGAAAGAAGTGTACTGCGAATCTGAAAGTAACAATGAAGAGTTTTATTTTGGCACCTTGAATACTGACTCTGACGTAGAAAGTGACAACGTTTGTAGTGATTCTACTAGTAGTGACGTAGTTCCAAAAAAGAATTAATAAATCTTGTTTATCCTTCATAATCTTGCATGTTATGTATCACTGCTCTTTCAATGGAAATTAATTCTGACCAGTACGACACCCATGTCCAAATTTAATTCGACCGCAAAGGGTTAATGCCCCATTTCTGTCTTTTTCATAGTCATCTATAAGATCTTTCACCTGACATTAAATAGTAGATAGAGTAAAAATAGAAGAGGCAAAACCTAAATTGGTTAATTCTGCTTCATTTGAAATTTTAATTAATTGTTCCAGGTAATTATGACTTTGAATTATTTGCTCAGTGTCATATCGACCTTAGCACAGATAAACCAGAATAGAAAAATATGGATTGAAGGAGAACTGTATAGTAATCCAGGAAAATATGTGATACTATATTGTCATGAGGTCAAAATTTTATTGGAGGAGAGAAAATGGCAGCCGAATAGGCAGACCTGTCATCCACCTCCTCCAAGGGCCAGACTGGAAATACAACTAAATTGGAGAACATTCACCTGAATTACCAAATGAGGTCCAGCTAAGCAGGAGACATATCAAGAAAGGAAAGAAAACACCTGGAGACCACACCTCCACAACTCACACGACTAGTTGGGTATGAGCCACATAGCCAGTGAGCCTGAGAGGAGATTCCATCCACTAATGGACCAATAACATTCAATACCAACTACAGAAGAATGCGAATAACCCGAGCAAGAGACTTTCCTAGAGCACCTAGTTCAGGATATTTAAGAGACTGCACCACTGGGTCCCAAGAAACACCTACTACATAAGACAACCTTACAAAATCTGGGAAGTATAGCAGTGTGATCTAATATATAGAAACAAATACAAAGTGACAGTAAGAATAGGGAGAACCCCCAAATGAAATAAAAGGAGGAATGGCCAGAAAAGGAACTAAATGAAATGGAGGTGAGCAATTTGTCAGATAAAGAATTCAGAGTGATGGTAATAAGGGTGCTCAAATAATTCAGTGCAAACTACAAGCAACCTAATGAGAATTATAAGGAACTTAAGGAGAATTATAAGGGACTTAATAAGAATTACAGTGACATGAAAAGAGAAGTTGAAACAATGACTAAGAATCAACTGGAAATGAGGGAAGACATACCTGAAATAAAGAATGCCCTGGAAGGATACAACAGTAGACTAGAACAATCTGAGGAACAAATCAGTGAATTAGGAGACAATGAAAGTGAAAGGATGGAAAATTTTTTCTAGGCAAATGGAAATGAAAAAAAGCTGGTGTAGGAATACTCACATCTGACAAAATAGACTTCAAACTGAAGGCCATAACAAGAGACAATGAGAGCCACTTAATACTACCAAAGGGGTGGTTACAAGAGGCTATAACTCTGGTAAACATATATGCACCCAATATAGTAGCATCCAGCTATATTAAAAAAAATTATGGAGGATTTTAAGGGAGAGATGGACAGCAATACAATCATAGTAGGGAACTTTAACACCCCACTGACATCCCTGGATAGATCTTTTATACAAAAAATCAACAGGGAAACAGCAATCCTAAATAATACAATAGATCAGATGGGATTATTTGACATTTACAGAAAATTTCACCCCAAAACTACAGAACATACATTTTTCTCAAGTGCACATGGGATAGGACACAAACTAAATCTCTGCAGGTTCAAGAAGATTGAAATCATAGCAAGCATCTTCTCTGATCACAATGGCATGAAATAAGAAATCAAGGGACACATGAAAAAATGCTGAAAGTCACGAATCATCTGAGAGATTCAAATTAAAATGACAGTGATGTATCACCTCATACCTAGGATTACATTTTTTCATGTTTTGAATTTGGTACTTTCTTTCTTTACAGTCAGGGAAAGAATTTGGGATATCTTGAGTTTTGACCTTCCTAGGTTAAATACTCTGTGGTAAAACTATTATCTTGATAACAAAATTTCACTGCAAGCATACTGTTAGGCCAAACATCTGTGTTCAAGGTGACTTCATTTTTGAGCTAAGTAGTGGACTCTGTAACTTGATCTCATAATAATTTTAATTGAATAATTGTATAAGAGTTATTACATTTTGAAGGGAAAAAATCACCAGTATCGTATTTGCACACAGGCAATAAACCCAATAGCCCAGCCCTCTTTAATGTAAAGAAATAGAGAACAGAATTTGTGCTTTTTATTTTGCTATATCTTCTTTGGCTATCTAAGAAATGTATCATTATTTTTCTACCATCAATTATGTGAGATACCTCAATTCTTATTTCTAATGATATTTTCACATGCATCTTGTAGTTTGAGTTTAATTTTCCTGTTTTATAGCTATAGGAACTAAACTATTATATAACTTTTACAAGAAAAAGGGTAATGGTAAATTAGTTTCATTCTTGTTTTTAATCATCATGAATCATGGAGATTTATTTTTTAATCTTATCAGTAGTGATTACATTATTATCTTTACATATAATTTACCCTACTTTAAAAAATGGCTATTTGCATTGACATTTGTGAAATTTATTATAAAGCAGTAGTTAAAATTTTCTTGTCTGAATGTATAGCAACTATAACATATTATCATTTTTTGGTTCAGATACAAAGGGACACACCAGCACATATATACCACATGTATGCTTGTGTGTCTATATGTGTATGTATATGAGTGTGTATATATACATATTCTAATTTAATATCTAATTAATATTTAAGTATTATATATTCACACTAGACAAACTGTCTTTGTTTGGGTAACCATTAAAATACTTATGAACAAGTATGGATATGTCCATGAAGAGGTATCTTATCCTTAAATTTCTTATAATTTGGTGATTGAACTATTTCCTCTAATGTTGAAGTAGCAAAAGAGAGAGTAAATATATAGATGAAAGCCCAGCCAGTTTTGCTCAGTGGTTGAGTGTCGACCCAGGAACTATGAGGTCGACAGGGGGCATGCAGGAGGCAGCCAATTAATGATGCTTCTCTGTAATTGATGTTTCTATCTCTATCCCTCTCCCTTCCTCAAAATCAATAAAGGAAATTTAAAAAATATATATATATAGATGAGAAAGACCTAATATTAAGGCCTAAAACCTAATCACTTATAAAATAAATTAGTAATGTGGATTGGTAAATTAGAATTTTAGGAATTAGTTTTTGGATAGAGAATTTTAAAAACATTTTATTTATTTAAATTTTCATTAAAATTTCTGGAGTTTTTCTTTATTTCATTGAAACTTTATATAACTTTTACTTGTGATCCATCCTAGTTTACAACTAATATTTAATTTATATAACATAAAATACCATTCTCAAGGTAAATGTTCATCTGTCTTGTCCATCTTACTTTACCACTCTAGGTTCTTTTGAACTGATTGTCTTTTCAAGCTACTTCATAGATTTTTGGGGTTGAATGATCAAAACTCTTATTTAATATTCAGGCAAGTCTGTATTAAAATTACTTGTCCACTTTTTTTTAAAGAAGAAAATGAAAGAGTAAATATTAAAGAATATTTCTTTGCAACATATTCTAGTATCTCAGAGAAATCCATGTATGGAATGAGGACTGAAAATATTTTTAAGTTAAGCTGTTTTTCTGAGCCATGGAAAGTGTATAGTCATTAAAAGTATCAAATAAACTGGAGAATTGCTTTACTGCTTCTGCCTTACCAAGTCTCATATTATTTTCTGATCTGCATTGACAAATGGACAGTTTAATAATACTCTGCCCTTCCTTATTTTATCTTATGAGCCAAATTTATTACATTTTGCTGTCTGTTATTATTTAATTCTTATTTAAGTAATCTTTTCTTTCAAACTTCACTCTTGATAATTATTTTCAAATCTGGCTAATCATCAATAGCACACAGATGGAAAGGGAAGGGTATAAGAACTTTATGCACATTCCCTTCCAACTTCCTTAGGATTTATTTTGTAGAGTTTTATTGATCCTGGAAACTGTTTTGACAAGATCCTCTAGATTCTGGCTATTATTCAGGTTTGGGAACTCTAACCTCAACCTTGACCTGAGAATGAATTGTTTAAGGCAATCCGACTTACTAGTGTGCCTATCTTTCATGTTCATCCTTAGTGTGGGCCATTAATTATTCAGGTCCAGCCATTGCTCATCAGTGCTGAGTGATCTCTTTATTACAGAGATGAAGCTCATTTTCAATTCCTGAACAATAAGACCAAGCAGGGAAAAAAGTGATTCTCTTTCAAGACCATAGTTCCCTGCTGGAGCAGAACAAGTACTTTCTAGGAAACCATAGCAAACTTCTAATGGCATAGAAATGACATCACTATGTTTCCCAATATGCTACCCCTCTTGCCCTCCTGGACCACAGTCTAGATCAGGGGTCCTCAGACTTTTTAAACAGGGGGCCAGTTCACTGTCCCTCAGACCGTTGGAGGGCCGGACTATAGTTTTTTTTTTTTAAAAAAAAAACAACAACAAAAAACTATGAACAAATTCCTATGCACACCGCACATATCTTATTTTGAAGTAAAAACAAAAACAAAACCGGGAACAAATATAATATTTGTATTTGCATGTGGCCCACGGGCCGTAGTTTGAGGACCCCTGGTCTAGGTGGAGCAAGAATTCCCTGTGGGACTACTTTAGAAGACACTAAATTGTCCTGCATGGCTGTGGTGGACATTGTTTATAACTTAATATTCAGTCATACCTGACTTATGACAAATTCAACAACCCTATGAGTGAAGGGCCAACCACCTGAGACCTGCTTGCTCCTCTGCCACTCCAAACAACTCCAGAAAAATGGCTTTCATCCACAAATGATGAAGATTCCATTGTGGGGAGGAGGTAGAAAAGAGAGAAAGTTAGGAAACAGTTTATGTCTATTTCAGACAGCTTAATATTTCATAAGAGTATCCAGTGACAGAAGACTCTGATTCCTAACAAGTAATTGAGTGTATTGGACCATTTTGCCAGTGTTTATCTGATCCCCATACTCACATCAAAAACCAGGAGTCTTCTTTCTATGCCCAGACTACAGCTCAAGAACTCTACAGCATATTTGGCAAGGAAAAGCAGCTGTTCCCTGCATCTTGTTCCTGCTGTTCAAGGTGTACATCCCAGCCAAATGAATCATATCAGAGCCAAAGACTGGCAGGAACTCCTTGCTACAAATCCACAGTCACTTGGAAAACAGAAGATTTGAAAACCTGTAATACCTTAGAACAAAATAGTACAGCTTTTTACTGAACTGGACCTGAGGAACTATTCAGTGTATTGTGGATAGGGTGATAGGAAGCCATAAATGCACTTCAACTTCTTTAAAACCATGGCAATCATCAAGAGTATTGATGATGTAAAAATGTTGTTAATTTAATGCACGTGGAGAGGATGAAAAAGGGAGAGCCATCTCAGACTTACAAAGAGATGGGGTATTTTTCCAGTTTCTCAGATACCACTTCTAGTTGGTACCAATCTGAGTATACTTTAATACCACTGATGATTGGTCATAGAGGTCAACAGAGTCAAGAGCATTTTATTTCAAGGGGAACTGGACACTGGCCTTAGACAATTATTGGCCAAAAACACAAGAAAAGGAATCCAGCAGAGATCTCTAATGTACATCAGAAAAGCACCATTTTGGGTTATGAGGCTAGATTTGAAACTATCTGACTGAAGACCAAAAACTGTTTCTACTCATAGCCAACACTCATGGTCATTCTTAGCTGCTCTGTAAAAGGGACTGGAATGGATGTGCTTCCCACACATTATGTAAAGCCGAGCAGGCCAGAAACACCATGTCCAGTTCTTTTCCTGAGAGTCTGAATTCCTGAGTGGAGAGATTGACCAGTACCCTGGATTCTGATTCTGTGTCACTCTTCTGTATCAGGAGGAATGTTCTGTAATATTTTAATTACGTACAATACCAATAAATATCCATTTCCTAAACTTTAGATTCTCATAGTATATGTACATTTGTAATCACAGAGCACTTCTCTATAAGGCCAGAGAAATTTTGTTGACCACAGGTGTCTCTGAAGTTCCTTTGAGAAGGTTGGTATAAGATGAACTCTGTAGATTCCTTCCAGGTGTACTGTTTTATACTTCCATCACTTTTTAAAAATATGGTTTAATTGCTTTTTAGAGAGAAAGGGAGAAGGATAGAGAGCTAGAAACATTAATGATGAGTGAAAGTCATCAATCAGCTGCCTCCTGCATGCCCCCTACTGGGGATCAAGCCCACAACCCAGGCATGTGCCCTGACTGAGAATTGAACCTGTGACCACTTGGTTCCTGGTTTGACACTCAACTGCTGAGCTACACTGGCCAGGCCATTATTTTCTTTTTGAAGCTGTAATAATGCATGTTTTTTTTCCTGTCAAAGCAGAAGACCAGTTTCATTTGTTCAGCCATAAAGATGCAGCAAAAACCCAGAAAAGTCTTTCAGATAGTACTGTACAGATCATTGGCAGCTCTATCAATGCTTTATTTGAAAGTGATGGCTGTCTGATGTCAAGTTCCATTGATAAAGTGATTCTCCCGCATTACTTTAAGAATACTTCCCTTAGGGGTCGCAAAAGAACTTCAGTGACCTGCAAGGAACTAAAACAGATGAAGTTCCAACTGACAATGACACCAATGATTTTAACATTTATAATCTTTTTCTACAAAGGAAATTACAGGGAGCTCCATGCACGTGGCTTTGGTGTTTTTCTGCCCAGTGAGTTCAAACCAGATGACATTAACAAAAGTAAATCTAGATGCCCCTTGTAAATAATGTAACATTCTTCTTATTTACATATAAAGAATATGTTTATGAGCACATGTGAACATTATGTGTAGCCTATAATCCTACCAAGTATATTAACAAATACACCACAGAAGCCGGTGTGTTTTCCCCAGAAGTTATATCTAAAGTGGCTTAGAGCAACAGTTTTTATTTATTTGGCATTTCTTGTCCAAGGAGTACAGTGTTGGACCTCTTTTCTTTTAGGAAAAAGTAGCACATACTAGTTTGAAAACATAGAAAAAAAGACAACAAAATGAAGCTGTTGACCATTGCTGAGACTGTAAACTGTTGAAAGTTGTCCTTCCTGCTATAAATTACCTTCTTTCCCTCTACTTATTATAATCTCCATGTAATTCCCTTTGCAACATACTAGCTTGTTTCTTCTGAAAAGTCTTTCCTCAGCTTGCTGAAACCATGTCTAACCATCTAGAAAGTTTATATGCAAATTTGTGTGGATCTGTTTCTTTCCTTCTATCATACAGAATCATGAAAATGAGATATTTATGTCTCATCAACCTCTAAAAGGTCTGAGTCTACAGTGAGACCCAGGGTGTTCCTCAAATTTCAATTTCTTTGAGGATGTCCTCCAGCCAATTCTAAACGAAAGTTAGGAAGAATCTGTTTCTGAGACGATAGAAAATTCCTCCTGATCCTTAAACAATTCCTGATATTTTCATGGCATTGCCTCCTTAAAGAAGTTAAAATTATGTTTCAGAAATTTTAATTGGTTGTTAACTGAAGTTATCGTGAATCAAAGTGTTCCATTGGATAGCAGCAATAGTCTACATATGGAACATCTGTGGATGGATAGTGGGTGGAGGGGGCGGGCTATAAGGGGTCAATGGGAAAAAAAAGGGGACATATGTAATACTTTCAACAATAAAGATGAAAAAAACACAAAAAATGCTTGCAATTTGCTGGCTGTAGTTTTTAGACAGAGGCATCCATGTATCTTTATAAGCCTTCTGATAATTCTGTTTCAAATCTATTTCTTAGGCCCTTCGTTGTCTCTTCATGCCTTCCATAAACTATTTCCTGTCTTTCTCTGGACTAAATTCTAGCTGTTTGTTATGTCCATTTTCTTCCTCTGCCTCTACCTCAGTTTATCAGGTGCTGAGTGCATGGACTTTGCTGCATAGTTTGAGTCAGTTTGGTCACAAACGTGAAATGGTTTTGCTTCAAGCAGGTGGTTGATTCGTATTTCTTGCTGTTACCCTGAATAAATTCCACTGTTTCAGATCTCTGTGGCATTAAATCCTATGTAGTTCAGCTTAAAATTTAAATCTCATATTCAGTTTGTCTTCTCCTGTTTCCAGCTCAAGCTTAAACCATGGGCTAGGTGACTTTCACTGGAAGGGGACAATGATTATTTTCCTCCCCACACCTCCACTGTCTTTACTTACTCTACCTGGGTTACATTAGTCTCCATTGGCCTGAGAAATAGGCATGAAGGAAAATGGGTAGTTGTCTTTCATTAACAGGAATTTTCATGGTGTTCAAGTATTTTATGTAAGAAGGACACAAAACATTG
Organism: Myotis nattereri; assembly: GCF_964212035.1. NCBI lineage: Eukaryota > Metazoa > Chordata > Mammalia > Chiroptera > Vespertilionidae > Myotis > Myotis nattereri. Next base: position 23,934,089 of record NC_138078.1, on the reverse strand, counting down.
GCCTCTTTGAGATGCAAGTCTAGGCTTTTTAAAAGGTCTTACATAAGCTCTTCTTTCCTCACATTTATTTAACAAAAAAACAAACAAACAAAAAAAAACAAAACAAAAACAAAAAAAAACAAAACAGATTCTGTAAAAGTATCTTAATACCTCTTTGTCCTGGAATATCTTGCTCTACAAAGCAGTGTTCCTTCTACAGTTTCTACTTTACCTATGGAAACATTTTTGCCACACCAAGCATTGAGAAATACAGGCTTCCCCTTCTCTTCACTATGCCATCATTTGCAGTTATTTATTTATTTTTATTCCTAAGTAGACATTGAAAGCAAATAAAGCATTCATCTGCATAAGCAGAGTGCAAGTTCGTAATTAGATGTAAATCCCATCTGATATTTAAAAAAAAATATATCTTTATTGATTTCAGAGGGGAAGGGAGAGGGAGAGAGAGATAGAAACATCAATGATGAGGGAGAATCTTGATCAGCTGCCTCCTGCACGCCCTCACTGGGGATCAAGCCCCCAGCCTGGGAATTGAACTGTGACCTCCTTGTTCATAAATCGACACACAACCGCTGAGCCACGTTGGAGAGGCCCCAACTGCTTTTGACTTCTAGATTCTATGAGTGCTGGTGTTGGAGTCCACTTCCAACCTTTCTGCCCCAAGAAGAAAAGTACACCTTTTCATTCATCCTTGAGGAGTAAGCAGCAGTAGCCTTCATACTCTCCCCCACTGAGTGGTGAATTATCCTGACTTTGGTTTCTCTCATAAATCTTCAATGAATTTTGGAATAAGTGGAGGTGCTGGAGTCATGAAGGAAGGCCAGCTTTCCCACCTGTTTTATAAACCGTATTGAGAAAAGTCTTATTATTTCCATTTCTTAGAATGAGAAGAACTTAGTACTTACTGTTTTCAGTTGAAGACTATAGCCAAAATTTTAAGATAATAGACAAACTCCAATGTATTTATGACCATAATAATTGGAGCTTCAGAATTGCTAAGTTAAAAAAAGAATTAGGATAGAAGGAAACAGCTAATCAAAAATGTGCTTAAACCCATGAAGATAATTCAGTCAAATTGAGTATTCTTATTATTTATTAATTGAATAAATGAAAACCTCATAGTAGGTGACAAAGAAAAACTAAAAGGGAAGTGGTTGCATCAATTGCCCAGCAATTGAACTTGAGACGCCAAAAAGTAGAGATCCTTGATCTGGACAGTTTGTGCAGTTATATGTGATTGTCAAATATACATATTAATGGTTTCTCATGGCTCTCCATATTAGTTTCTGAAGACTCACAGGAGTAAGATTTGGTTTTAACATGTTTCTTTTTGAAAATATATTTTTATTGATTTTTTACAGAAAGGAAGGGAGAGGGATAGAGAGTTAGAAACATCTATAAGAGAGAAACATTGATCAGCTGCCTCCTACTGGGGATGTGCCCACAAACAAGGTACACGCCCTTGACCAGAATCGAACCTGGGATGCTTCAATCTGCAGGCTGACACTCTATCCACTGAGCCAAACCGGTTAGGGCAACATGTTTTTTATAGGACTCCCACACCTAGCAGAACAGTCAAGAATCTTCAGTTCTTTAGAAAATCTACACCTTAGACTTCTGAGGAGCAAAATGCCTCTTGAAATTCCAACCCACTAAAAAGAATCATTTCTTTGACTTAGGGGCGAAGGAAGGGTAAATTTTACAATGCTAAAACTGGATCTATTGAGCAATTTAAAAAGAAAAACGGGAAAGCCCCCAATGCCCAGCACATAGTAAGTAGGCAACCAAGGAATATTTATTACAAAATTCTCTAAAAAAACAAAGGTTTCTGAAAGATGCTAAGATGTCAGAGTGCATCTTTTGCACACTTATGCTTTTCATTTCATAAGACTCCTATTACTCTTGAATTCTTCACAAGGGGTCCACAGCAAAGAGATATGTGATATAAATCTCTTTGTAAGACTTATGCCCAGACATCAAAATTCTCTTTTCCTCCTTTTCACACACACAAAAAAACAAATAGAGTAAAAAAAAAATAACACATACTCATAAAAGAAAAAACAAAATGACAAAATTTCCCTCATTTCTACTTCTGTATCCCACCACTATTGAAAAAAAATATATTTTATGGTCCTTAACATTTGCTATATTATGAATTAATTTTCTTGTGAATTTTTCTTTATTTTAGTAAACTTTATAATCTTTACATATATATTTGTAATTTGTGGAGTGTGTGATCAACAGGGGAATGGCAGTCAGTGTGGGATGGGAAATTTTAGACAGAGCACTTTTCTGGCATTCTTTAACATATGCAATGTAGATTGTTTTTCTTTCTTTTTTTCCTTGGCTGAAGAAAATATTTTATCCTTACATTCCACTAAATGTTTGTCTGGTTTGATGGCAATCTCCCTGTAGTGAAAGAGTGTGTTTGTAGTTTAATTGTTCAAAATATTATGTGCTTAAATAAGTATTTGCTGCTGGCTACAAAGCTTAACTGTAAGGGAACTATATCTTATAATAATTTTCTCAGAAAGTCCTATTTTAATAGTGAACAAACCACATTCCTAATGAGCTTACCTATCACCTCTTCAATGAAATAAAAATTCTTAATAAAATTAATAAGGATAGTAGCGATCTATAGCTCCATTAATAAATGATGATTTGTAGAAAGTTATTGAGATAATCTAAAATTTTCTCCATTTTGAGCCTACCTCATATTTTAAGTACATTTATATTGGTTCAAATTCCCAGTTTTTAGTTCACATGAAAAATGTATTCTCTCAAAACAAAACAAAACAAAATATTCTTCTACAGCAGTGGTTCTCAACCTTCTGGCCATTTAAATACAGTTCCTCATGTTGTGACCCAACCATAAAATTATTTTCGTTGCTACTTCATAACTCTAATGTTGCTACTGTTATGAATCGTAATGTAAGTATCTGATATGCAGGAGGGTCTTAGGAGACCCCGTGAAAGGGTCGTTCGACCGCCAAAGGGGTCGCGACCCACAGGTTGAGAACCACTGTTCTACAGTTCTTAGACGTGCTGTACTCTGACTTGTGTGTTTGTAATATTGAGGTACATGGGTTAATAATTCATTTAAAATATAGGAATGTGAGTAGCAATCAATTCACTGTGATGACAACTTTCATTAAACTTTTACTTTTATATTTCAGAACACTTTGAGGGGATAATAATATAGTTTAATGTATATTGATTATTGTACTCAGTTTTCTTTAAGTTTTCTCTGAAAACCAAATATAAAGTTTTCTATGATATGTTTTTTGATCACTATTACCAGATTCAGTTTTTTTTGTTTTTTGTTTTGTTTTGTTTTTTTGGGGGAATACTTACTTTTTGTGCATTGCTGCATCACGCTCTCAGGATTCAGTTTTCTACATTTATATTTTGTTATTAAATTCTCATATTTTAATGTCTTTCTAATTATCCTCATATTTGCTGTTGCTGTCTGGCTGTATGCTGAGCAGATTAGCTAAAGGTATGAAATAACATTTTAAAGCAACTGTTGAGCAGCACTCTCAGACAACAACACAATTTCAATTATGTTTCAGGATTTCCTACTAACTTCATTCATTGAGAGCACAGGTCAAGTGTGCAGAGAGTCCTAGAAAATCCACAAGCCTAGCATCCCATCAGGGTCTGCCTAATAAGATGTTTAGAAATAGAAGGCAGCTTATGCCATGACTAATTCAAAGAATTCTGCAAGCTTGATTGACATCAGGTCTTTTCACTCCCTGAGATAACCAAAGAACCTGTGTAAACCAGTTTTTCTGATTGACTGCCAGGCCAGGCAAAGAACCAAGCCATCTAAGGTCAATTCTGCCATCACGCCTTAGGCCATTTCATTCCTTTCACCCACAGAATCTCATGAATAGAAAAGTTAAATTTCTAAAAAATAATTCAGGGGCTAGATATGCGGTTTAACATTATGCTATATTATATCCTATTCAATTGTATTACAATTCTACAGATGTGCACAAAAGGGTAGGCTGTTTTTGCCTTTAGCCAGATAAAGGACCAAATTTAAACAATGCCTGAGCAGCCAATTGCTACATGCTGTGATTGGAAGGTTTCTTTAGTCACCTGTCACAATAGTGAAATTTTATTATTAAAGACCCCTTTCTTAGAGAAACCCTGGGCAGGCTATAGACATTTTCTTCTATGACACAGAGAACTCTGATTATAGCCATGAGCAGTGTTATCTGAATTAATATGTGATGTAATTCTAGTTGAAGTTTTGACTGAAAAAAATAGGAAACTATATTTTATTTCGTGTAAAGGGCAATGCCTTGGTCACTGATTGGAGTAGGGCAGTGGTCGTCAAACTGCGGCTTGCGAGCCACATGTGGCTCTTTGGCTCCTTGAGTGTGGCCATGAAGTTTCAATTGCACTGTACGTGCGCACCTGCATGAGGTATTTTGTGGAAGAGCCGCACACAAGAGGCCGCAGTTTGCCGACCACTGGGATAGGATATTTTAATAAAGATAATATTGTTCCAAATAATGTTCCTTCCTATTCTAATACATCTAATACTAAAAAAATAAACAAAACCAGGGAGGTCTGTTTTCCAAAAGATATATCTCTGAGTGGTGATGTTTTTCCCCCTCCCAATTTTTGTAAATTTATTTTTTTGTCTTTGACTACTTGGACACTTCTTTGTTTTCCTCATTAAGAAAACAACAACAAACCTTGTTATACCATCCATCCAGTCATAAAACTATTGGCCTTTATTCTAAGAACTGGCATTGAGCGATGGAAATGACAGCCATAACCTCTATACTCACTAGAGTTCATAGGCTAAAATAGAGACAGACAGTTAATGGAAAATTACAGTATGGTGTGATCCATGCTAAGACAGAAATACAAGGTACAAAAGAGATCATAGGGTGTCAGTGACAGCCACCTGGAAGGGAGGATGTCCATTTTTCCAAGGTCAGCCTCAAAGGATAAATGTAAATAAGCCAATAAAAGGAAGTTGGGATTGTTCTAGGAAGTTGGAACATGTTTAAGGCCAACTATCAAGAAGGACATACTATGTACTGGGAAATAAAGAATGAACTTTATAGCTAGGCAGTGGTTCTCAACCTTCTGGCCCTTTAAATACAGTTCCTCATGTTGTGACCAAACCATAAAATTATTTTTGTTGCTACTTCATAAGTGTAATGTTGCTACTGTTATGAATCGTAATGTAAATATCTGATATGCAGGATGGTCTTAGGCGACCCCTGTGAAAGGTTTGGTCGACTGCCAAAGGGGTCGCGACCCACAGGTTGAGAACCGCTGATAGAGCAAGGAGTAGAAGATGCCAACAAAGGCACTGAAGGGACTTTAAAGCAATATTAAGGGTATGGGTTTTACCTTAAAGAAAAACAATCACTAGAAGATTTTAAGCAGAAAGCCATAATTTCATTTTAGAAAGATCACAATCTAGCTGCTTTGCAGATGGACAGTGACAGTGTGGGATGGTAGCCAAGAGGGTAGTACCAGATTTGAGGAAAGAGATGGTAATAGCTTTAAGTAAAGATAGTGGGGAGAGGGAGAAAAGGAGGAACACAAGGAATATTAGGAGGTAGATGAAAGAATTGGTGATTTGTTGTCATATTACATGAAAATGGTGAAGGATGTGATAGAGGAAGAGGAAATATCAGAATTATGCCTAATGCAATTATGCCTGAAGCAACGATTAATTGTAAATATCTGAAATACAGAAAAATGCAGGAAAAGAGCAAAACCAAATTGGGGGGTGGAAAATAAAGTAGAAGTAGACACATGGGGACCACATTTGGTTGATTTGCTCAGTTTTGGTTGCTGTGGGACATCTAAGAGGAAATGTCAAGTAGGGCAATATATATTCAAGTTTGGGAATTAAGGGGGAAATCTGGACTAGAGATGTAGAGTTGAGAGTTGTCAGCATATGAGGTGTACTTGAAACTAAGGATATGGGTAGAATGCAAAGAAAGGAAAGTCTAGGACAAAATCCTGAAGATGTATACTATCATGGTGCTGTTCTCCCTGCTCTGGAAGCATCATGAGACTTCAGCTCCTTTTCCCATTGATCCAGATGTCTTTAGCCTTATTCTTACTTGAGTAACGCTGTGTTCCAGGTAGGTTTTATTAAAAAACATGACATTTCCACTATACTTTAAGATTAAGCGCCAATATTTATATTCTTTATGTCATGTCTACTATTCTTTTTTGATTGCGGTAACATTGGTTTAGAGCATTATATGTTTCAGGTGTGCAGCATTATCATTTGGTCACCGCCAACAGTTTAGTTTCCAGTGGTCACCATGGGATTAACCCCCTTTACCAGTTTCATTCCTTTTCCCTCTGATAACCAGCAATCTGTTGTGTGTCTCTATGTGTTTTTTATTGTTGTTTTGTTTGTTTCTGATTTTGGTTTTTTATATTCCACATATGATTGAAATCATATGGAAGTGTCATTTTTCCATCTAACCTGTTTCACTCACCCTGATACCCTTAAAGTCTATCCATGTTGTTGCAAATGGCAGGATTTGACAATTTTTTCATTCATCCATCAATGGACACTTAGGTTGTTTCCATATCTTGGCTACTGTTAATAGTACTGCAATGAACATAAGTGGGCATCTATCTTTTGGAATTAGTGTTTTTATATTCTTAAGATAAATACCCAGAGGTAGAATTTCTGGATGATATGGTATTTCTATTTTTTAATAGAGGAATCTCCATTCTGTTTTCCATAGTGGCTGGACAGTGAACATTTCCACCAACAATGCATGAGGGTTCCCTTTTCTGCCCATTCTCACCGACACTTGTTTCTTCTCTTTTGGGTGATTACCTTCTAATAGTTGTGAGCTGATATTTCATTGTGATTTTGCTTTGCATTTTCCTTATAATGAGTGATACTGAACACCTTTTCATGTGCGTGTTGGCCATGTTTATGTCTCCTTTGGAAAAAATGTCTACTCAGATTCTCTGCTCATTTGGATTCTTGTTGTTGTTGACATGTATGAGTTCTTTATATAGTTTGAATATTAACTCCTTATGGGATATATGATTTTCAAATATCGTTTCCCATTTGATAGGTTGCCTTTTCAGTCTGTTGATGGTATCCTTTGCTGTGCAGAACCTTTTTACTCTGTTGTAGCCCCATTTGTTTATTTATTTATTTTGTTTTCCTTGCTTTTAGAGTCCAATCAAAATAGCACGGCTAAGATTGATGTCAAGGAGCTTACTCCCTGTGTTTTCTTCTAAATATCTTATCATTTCAAGTGTTTATTTATTTTTTTATTGATTAAGTTATTACATATGTGTCCTTATCCCCACATTACCCCACATCACCCCCACTCATGCCCTCACCGCCACCACCCCCCGTTGTCTGTGTCCATTAGTTAGGCCTATATGCTTGCATATAAGTCCTTTGGTTGATCTCTTACCCCCACCCTCCCCTACCTTCCCTCTGAGGTTTGACATTCAAGTTTTTAATTCATTTTGAGTTAATGTTTGCAAATTGTCTAACAGTCTTTATATAATAAAAAAAGCAGGATCATTAAAAAAACCCAATCATGGTCTGTGGGAAGGATAGTTCCACTGTACCAGATAATCATGCCTATATATTGTATAATAAGAGAAAATACTTGATCTGTTGCATTAATTAAAGAATTCTTGAAAAGTGGCCTATCCCAATCCTTACTCTCATGACTACTCTTTTAAAGGTGAACAGATCCTCAAAGGGAGACTCTGTGACATGTTCAGCATGCTATTTATACTTGAAAAGTGTTAAATTATTCAAAATCATACTTATAGTAGCAATCAAGATTAATTGCAGCTATATTAGGATTACTTATTATTTGTTCTATTTTGGCAGGAACACAAATCCAATTGTACAAGCAATTTCCATAATCCAAATTGTGAGAGAAGAGGGGGAAAGAGGCCATGCAAAACTAGTTGAAATAGTATTTAAAGTAAATCTTTAACCAGATGGATATCTAAAATTCCCTTTTTGAAAAGGAGCTTGATTCTGAACAGATTGTATATGTGTCTCACTGGTGGAAGTGGATTATCTATCTTGAATTGGATTGTGATGACGATGACCCTATTCTAAGTAAACCAAATCCTTTGAACTATGTAATGAGGTCAGGAGGAACATTCGGCCTGAGAACAACAGATTGCAATGACTGAAATTATTTCACTAATGTTTTATCCAGCCTCTTTTCTTGATGTACATAATATTGTGGTTTTGTCCTTCAGAGATTCCTGATCCTGTATTTGTGTGTGCTATCTCTCTTTTCTGATTATTTATTTTTATAAAGTAGAGCTGAATGAGGGGCAGGAAGCTGCGAAATCTGTCTTACAAAAAGGTGATTGTGGAAGAGTCTAGAATCTTTATTAACTTTGCAGCAGGATTGCAGAAAAATAATGAGCAAACATTTAACTTATTCATTCTTATTTCTTCTTCAGGCCGTGAGGAGGCAAAAGTTGCTTGAACAGAGTATCCAGTCTGCCCAGGAAATTGAAAAATCCTTGCACTTAATTCAGGAGTCCCTCTCATCCATTGACAAGCAGTTGGCAGCTTATATTGCTGACAAAGTGGATGCAGCTCAAATGCCTCAGGAAGCCCAGGCAAGTAGACTGGGAATGAGTTTCTGTTCTTTTGTTTTTTTACTATCAGAACAAGATATTGCTGAATTTCCAACTTACATTTTATTCAATTAGTTTTACAGAGGATTATTTAATTGAATGATTGGACTATGTGGAGGTGAAGGGAGAAAAGGAGCTCTAGATTAGCTCTGTAAGATTTATTTTTGAAAATATGCAATGGTAGGAATTTGAATAGAGACACATACAAGACAGGGTCACTGTCACACTGAAGGCTGCTCTTTCTCAATATTTTCCGACTGGTATCCATAAACCATGAAAAATCATAGGAATTTAAATGGTAAAGAAAATATTTTAATGGTGCTATTGAAAATGCAGGATCAAACATTTTATCAGCTCATCTTTGTTATCTTGGAATTGCAAGCCATATTAAATCTATATTTTCATACATTTAATGTGTTGTGAGTAGTTAATGAAAAGAACTTAGAGATGCGGATTTCCATTTTATCACTAATCATTCTATATTTACACACACACACATTCATCTCCATTCAGTCGAATGATAAAATGTGTTAAAAGTTTTTCTATAATGAGAGTTATAAAGTAATGAAAATAAGTCAACTTTATACTGAGCAAATTTAGGCTACATCTAAATTAACTCACATCTTGGAAAGTACTTTTAAAACTGTTAGTAGCAAAATTGAAATAGGGAAAAGCTATTGTATTAGAAAAAAATGGGAAAATGGGAACTTTTAGGGAAAACATCTTATTTAGCTGAAAAGGTATGGGACCCTAAGTGTTTTCTTCCATTTAGTAGTATATATGAATGCAGGATTCTATGAAAATTAATATAACATACCAGATAGTTTGTAATAACATAGCATAATTTTATTTTTAAATAAAAAGTTATAGTAATAGTATTAACTATAGAAGTTCAAAATACTTGTGAATAAAAACACAGATAAATTAAGAAATTTCAAGTCTACTTGAACAAAGGATTTTGAGTACTAATAAGCTCAAATTTATTTTTCATGCATTTCTGGTTGCACCTGCATTTTCAATACAATTCTTGACTTTGAATTCTCCAAGTGGTAATATATAATATTGGAAAAAGCAAGCCCCCTGAAAGATATTGAAATATTCTTCACTATGATTTTCGTTTAAGATGACAGCAAGTGAATTGTTTTCTCGAACAGAATTATCAAGTACCCAGATTTACTTCAAGGATTGCATTTACTGAAGCTCAATTTGAAACTCCCTTGAAAGAAACAAGTAGAGAATAAAGAGGTTGTCTGTGAAATCAGAACTTAAGCACAATGTATCATACCAGGAACCCACAAAGAATTCCACCAAAATGACATTTTTCTAATAATAAATAACTGGGAATTTATTTTTTCTTAGAATTTCTAATTTCTAAGAATTAATACTCTGTATTAATAAAAAGAACAGTTTCTTTGGATTTTATAAAATCTCATTGATAATTAAAAGATTAGCAGGCTTAGCTTTCCCTTTTCCAAAACTGAGTACTTGCTTTAATACATCACTGAGAAGCAGGACAGAATGAATGGCATTACCATGTTTGGTTATCTTCTGTATGTGCTCAGATTTCCTGTCAGAAACTGGCCACATGGATTTGTGGATGTCTGACTCCACCGTGTGGTGCACTAGCAGTTTTGCTACTAAATGTATATTTGTTAATGAAACTTTCTTTTTCTGCCTTTTAAGATTGTTTGAGCTTCTCAAGTGTAAAAAAAAAAATCTTAACATTAAGGAAGTGTATACAATGTGTACAACTTTTGACAGGTAAACTCTTATTATATATCAAAGTAGTAGATCAAGATACTTCCTTGCATTCCATTTGCACTTTTAACTCTAGGGCAGGAATGAGCTTCCCACTGCCCCCAAATGTTAATTGATCATTTCTCGGTCATGATTAGAGAATCAGGCCTTTTAATGTTAAATTGGATTCAAACGATTTTACTTTTTTATTTTGTGATATGAGCTTGGAGGAACAAAGCTTACTTTTTCAGACAGTGAAACTACATACTGCAAGAATATCAGAGCATGTGTTCAACTGAGTATTTTCTTTAAAATTATAACCCTTAAACCAAAATCTTAGATCATATGACCACAGCATCAGCTGCCCAATGCCAGTCCATTTAAAGAGATATTTTTTCCAATTAAAATACAAATTTCAGATGACATCCGATTGATTCAAATAGAGGAAAGCAAATAAGGAAAACTCTTCTAGTTTAGGAATCTATCTTCTAGTTATAGAAATCAGAAACGTTAGAGCTATTTAAAAAGTAGTATGATTAAAATATAAACACTGTGAGTGTTTCTTTCTTTACTCTTTAAGTTTCCTGAAGTACACACTAAAACACAGAGATTTTGTTTAAGCACCTAAAAATCCAAGTATCTAATGCTGCACCCCAGGCCAGTCACATCAGAATCTCTGGGTGGAATCAGTCATCAGAATTTTCAGAACCTCCCCCCAGTTATTCTAATGTATAGCCAATGCTAAGGGCAACTGTGGATATTACATTACTGGTAATGGCTGAATGTCTCCAGTACTTTTTTCACATCACATTTCTCACCACTCTTTGATAAAGATTCTCAGCTATGGCTGTGTCAGGATTTCAGTGGAAGGGAGTCCTGGTGGAAATCAAAATACTGGTGACTTTCTCTCCTACTTTAATTGTCCCCTTACTCTTATGAGAAATGGGTGAAAGTAGACAGCATAGCTGAGAACTCCTGCATGAACAAATTAATTTGGACAAGTAGAATTTTCAATATGGATCTTTGAGGATGAGCTCAGTTTGGTTTTATTATTTTCTTTTTTCTTCCTAATTTCACATATGATGATGGGTCTCTAAATCATTGTTGGAGTTGTCATAACTACTTAAGTGTAATGATTAAAATTATGAAGATACTTTATAATTTGCACTTTTTCAGTAATTTCATATTTTGAATCTCCAACATCTAAGAACAATCTCACATGTGGACCTACTGAAAATCTCCATATTATGTGTTGATGATGCACAGTTTATAGATGAAAACATGATCCTGTTATGTAAATAACCCCATGAAACATTGGGGTTGCCTGGCAGTGATTGAAATAGCTAAACTCACCCTAACCGGTTTGGCTTAGTGGCTAGAGCATCGGCCTGCGGACTGAAAGGTCCCAGGTTCGATTCTGGTCAAGGGCATGTACCTTGTTTGCGGGCACATCCCCAGTGGGGGGTGTGCAGGAGATAGCTGATCGATGTTTCTCTCTCATCGATGTTTCTAACTCTCTATCCCTCTCCCTTCCTCTCTGTAAAAAATCAATAAAATATATATATTTTTAAAAAGAAATAGCTGAACTGTCCTTCTACTTCTGTTTGGCAGATTCTGATCCCATCTTTTGTAACCTCATGTCCTCATAGTATATGTATGTGCATGAATAACAGGAAAAAAATAGAACAATTTAAGAAGCAAAAGCATTATCATCAAAGAAGAGGACTTCTTAATCAATATAGTAAAGTGCTCTTATATTTTGCTCAGCCAACTAAGACTTGGGATATTTCAGGTCCACCACAAACCAGATTTCTTCTTTCCATCTCTTTTGTTCATACCATTAATAATGTGGCTAAAACAGTATCAGTAGATAGAAAAGAGGGATCTTCTGTTTACTAAAGAACGCAATTAATTTAAAGTGATGGCATTAGTAGCAGATCAAAACAATTCATAATTGAGATCTTCCTGTATTTATGGAAGCTAAATTTTATAACTCACTTTAAATATATTGGGCCATATTTTAAAACTAGAGGCCCGGTGCATGAAAATTCATGCACTGGAAGGGGGGTCCCTCAGCCTGGCCTGCCCCTCTCACAGTCCAGGAGCCCTCAGGGGTGGGAGGCGATCAAGCGATCAGGGGAAGGTGATGCCCCATCACACCTCTGCTGCTTCCACTGCCGGCAGCACAAGCCTCGGCCGGCCCTGGTTACCTGAGGCTCGGGCAGCCCTGGGCAGCTGGGCAGCCGCCATCAGAGGCCTGCCTGTGCCTCAGGCCAGCTCTAGGTGGCTGGGCAGCTGCCATCTGAGGCTTGCCTGTGCCTCAGGCCGTCCCTGGGTGGCTGGGGGGATGAAGGGACTGGGAGCCATCTTATTGTGGCTATGGGTGCCTCCATCTCTGAGGGCATGGCAATCAATGAGCATATTCCCTCCTTATTGGCTGTGGGTGCCGCCATCTTTGAGAGCTGGGTGGTCAATTAGCATATTCCCTACTTATTGGCTGTGGATGCTGCCATCTTTTAAGGCAGGGCAGCAATTAGCATATTTCCTCCTTATTGGCTGTGGGTGCTGCCATTTTGTGATGGTGTGAGGGATAATTAGCATATTCCCTCTTTATTAGATAGGAGAAGTATTCCGAATGACTGTAAGTCAATGACTAACAAAATACTTAAATGCAGATTTTGGTCTATCAGATTCAGCTTATAATTTCATTACAGAATCAAAAAGACTTTTATAGTGTAAATAGGTACATTTGATTTTCAAATGACTCAGAACAGTCCAACTTTATAGCCTGCCACACTGATTTATGAATTAGTATAAAACCACATAGGGGAATTAACTCAGGATTTATGTGATAATGAAACAATTTTATAACAGAAAGTGGAGAACTGTTACAAAGATTTGGGTTCCATATGCAGCAAAATCTCAGACATCTGTGAGAGCAATATATTTACGGATACATCTGCTAGAGCATAGGGACATAAGGGGAAAGTAAACAAATGGGACTACATTAAAATAAAAATCTTCTGCACAGCAAATAAACAACTAAATGAAAAGAGAGCCCACTGCATGGGAGAACATATTTGCCAATGATACATTCAATAAGGAGTTAATTTCCAAAGTATATAGGGAACTCACACAACTGAACAAAAGGAAGAAAGCAATACAACTAAAAAATGGGCAAAGGATCTAAATAGACACTTCTCCAAAGCAAACTACAGATGGCTAACAGACATATGAAAAAATGCTCAAAGTCACTGGTCATCAGAGAGATGCAAATTAAAACCACAATGAGGTATCACCTCACACCTATCAGAATGGCTATCATCCACAAATGATAAGTTCTGGCGAGGATGTGGAGAAAAGGGAACCCTAGTATACTGCTGGTGGGAATACAGATTGGTGCAGCCACTATGGAAAACAGTAAGGAGATTCCTCAAAAAATTAAAAATGGAACTCCCTTTGACCCAGTCATCCTACTACTAGGAATATATCCTAAGAAACCCGAAACACCAATCAGAAAGAATGTAAGTACTCCTATGTTCATAGCAGCACAATTTACAATAGCTAAGATCTGGAAACAGACCAAGTGCTCATCAGTAGATGAGTGAATAAAAAAAGCTGCGGTACATTTACACCATGGTATACTATGCAGCAGTAAAAAAAAAAAGGATCTCTTCCACTTTGAGACAGCATGGAGGGACTTGGAGAGTATTACGCTAAATGAAATAAGCCAGTAAGAGAAAGACAAGTACCACATGATCTCCCTCATATATGGAAACTAATGAACAAAATAAACTGCTGAACAAAATAGATCCAGAGACATAGAAGCATGGAACAGACTGTGGAACCTCAGAGGGAAGGCAGGGGTGGGTGGGTGGGAAGAGATCAACCAAAGAATTTATATGCATACTAGAGGCCCTGCCTCAGCCTGGTCTATGATCAGGGCCATCTTCCCCCGCTGCCTGCAGCTGGCCCCACCCTCCGCTGCCACTCAACCCCAGTTCCCCATTTACCATCAGGTGATCAGAGCTTGCCGGCTGGGGGGAGGAACCTAGAGGTCGGCCGTTCCACCTGCTTGATGGCCCTGCCCCCACCATGGGTGGCCCTCTGTGTGTGGGTGACTGGTGGGGCAGGGGCCACCCATGTCCCCTGCCACGCACCCCCATTTCCCCATTTGCCATTGGGCGATCAGAGCCTGCCAGCCAGGGAAAGGGACCGAGAGGTGGTCAGTGCACCTCATAGTGACTGGTCAAGCAGTTGTTCTAGTTGTTCTGCTGTTAGGGTCAATTTGCATATTACCCTTTTATTATATGGGATAGAGGCCTGCCAGGGCCAGCCTGACAGGGTTGAGCCGGGCTGAGGCAGGGAGGTGGGAATTGAGAAAAGAAAGAAAGACAGGAAAGCGGGGTCGGGAGGACCCCAGTTCTCTTGATGAACTGAAGCGAGTTTATTAGCTATACAATCCTATTTATACACAACACACTGAATCGGAGGTCTGTCAAGAGGAATGTATTCTTTGTTCCTCTTAATCTCTGAGGGAGAGATACAGCAGAAGGACAAGTTCTCAGTACAGCATATCTCAGTAAATAGTTATAGACTTCTTGGCAAGCTATGAAAGGCTCTTCTTATTCTACAAATGTTACTCCCATTCTACTGATAATCGCCATCCAAACAAGTCTGGGAAAACTGTGTGGGTAAGGGTCCCAGCCTTGCTAGCCCCTGCAGGTGCAAGGACCTTGCCAGCTTACATCTGGCCCCCAACAGAGGCCAAGTGCACAGGTGGGGGCTGGCTGGCCTTCCCTGATGAGGGCCCCAGATCAGGGTGGGGGTCCCCATTGGGGGGCAAGGCCGGCCAGGGCGAGTAGCCATGGTCATCCTGCCATTAGGGTCAATTTGTCATATTACCCTTTTATTATATAGGATATGAAAAACCTATGAACACAGATAATAGGGTGGTAAAGGCCTGGGATGGGGGGATGAAAGTGGGCTAGAAGAGGTCAAGGGGGGAAAAAGAGGACGGTTATAATAATAAAAGCATAATATGCTAATTAGACTGGATGTCCTTCCAGATGAAGCCGGGGCTGCGAGGGAAGTCTGGGTCCCAGGTGCCAGAGGGAGGCCGGTGCCAGCAGCCGGGGGAAGGAATGCCTACTCTTGCACGAATTTCGTGCATTGGGCCTCTAGTATATAATACTTTTAACAATAAAGATTTAAAACAAACATAAAATTGGAGTTCCAGTGGTAAATTCCACAAAGCCATGGCAAAAATACTGTAGTTTATTTTACCCAGCAGTGCAGATATAATGGTAAACACAGTGCAACTCATTTTAAGTCTTTTCTAACATTGAAATGCTACCTCTATGTGTTACTACATAGAACTCATTACTTCCTTATTTAGAATGCCTGTTAGTGTTTTTTTGATGTTTAATAGTGTGGGAGGTAATCACAAGTAAGAGTTGCAAAAGATGCAAGAGATTATAAACATGCTACACATCATTGACTGTACTTGGAAACACTGCATATTATGTCCTCACAGGATGTGTAATAAAGAAATGCATGTCTTTCATATTATAAACTCAGAAGTGCACTTTTTAATATTGCCATTAAATTATAGCATCCCACTGTGAAAATCTCTACAAATTTTAAATATAAAAGTGAAACTAGAAGCATCATACTGTGGTCACATTGAAGACTCTTGCAGTACTCCGAGGAGTTTGGAATGATTTAAATTCAACCTATTTTCCTTGTTTTCTCTATTTCAAATGGATATTTATTCCAAAAAAAGGTGACAGAGAAGTTAGGACTCTAAAATCACACCCAGATAATGCTTGTCATAGCACACCCTGTTTTTTTTTAATTGTTGGCAATATTACAGATATCTTCCATTCCTCCCCCCTTTGTCTCTCTCCTCCCAGTCCCTACACCACCCCAGGCCTTCCCCACACTGTTTTCTGTGTCTACGGGTAATGCATATATGAATATTAAATTCATGGGTTAATCTCTTCCTTTCTTCTCAACCCCACTTCCCTCTGAGATCGGTTAGTCTGTTCCATGCATCCATGTGTCTCACCTATTTTGTTCTTGACTTTATTTTGTTCATTAGATTCCACACATAAATGAGGACCTGTGATATTTGTCTTTCTTTGACTTATTTAACATAACATAATAATCGCCAGGTCCATCCATGCTACCACAAATGGTATGGAATCCTTTTTATAGCTGCATAATATTCCATTGTGTTTATTTTCTTTTTAGCATTTATGACTATCAGAAACTTCCTTATTTTTTTTTTATTAGCATTTTGTCTTTTTCTCTACCAACTCCCATTCCCTACACACCTAAGGTCAGCTACAAGAAAGCAGGACTGCATAGCAGGTCCTCAGTAAATATTTGATGCATTCATTAAATTCTACAAAGAGTTAAGCACTAAATATGTGTCCGATAAATGTCCTAGGAACTGTTAAGGAAAAAAAGTGGACAAGCAATGCATCTTTCCATAGCACAGAAGAAAAATGCAAATGAAAGAATTACTGGTCAACCAAGTTGAACATGATCATCAGTAACTTTTTTTTTATAAATGCAACTGCATAATATCATGAAAACATCTTGGCATAGTGCTTTATGACACTGCCAAGGTTTGGAACTTTGAAAAGACTTCCAAGATATTTTAAGTAGTATACCATAAAATGTTTCATGTGACAGGAAATGATTAATGGAAATTACATATTCCAGCCTTTCTATGTATTACATACTTTTCATGGACTGTACCATATGAATGATGACTGCTCACAAAGCATCCACAATATTTGATTTTATCTTTACAACAATATAATGAGTTAGATAAGTTGAATATTTATGTGCAAGAGACTGTTTGAACAGGCTATATTAGTGATTGGGAATGGGGATGGGGAGTTAGGCAAATACACTCACGGGATCATTTGGGGGGCTTAGAAATGTTCCAAAAATCAAATCGTGACTATGGTTGCACAATTCTAAATATTACTAAAATTCAGTGAGTTATTGAATTTTATGGTATGCAAATTATACCACAATAAAGCTAATTTTAAAAGACACTATTAATAGAGAATATTTCAAATAGTAAGTTTAAAAAATAACTTCAGCTTGCCATCAACTTTTCATTCTATTTTTTTTTTTTACATGCAGGAAAGGGTGAAATGTGAGGGATTTTGTTAAATAACCTGGAATTAACTTAAATTGTGATTATTGCCAAAACCGGTTTGGCTCAGTGGATAGAGCGTCGGCCTGCGGACTGAAGGGTCCCAGGTTCGATTCCGGTCAAGGGCATGTACCTGGGTTGCGGGCACATCCCCAGTGGGAGATGTGCAGGAGGCAGCTGATCGATGTTTCTCGCTCATCGATGTTTCTAACTCTCTATCTCTCTCCCTTCCTCTCTGTAAAAAATCAATAAAATATATTTTAAAAAATTGTGATTATTTATCAATGACCATAATGGTGTTCACTATAAGAGCCTACACAGTAATATCATAATGCTTCAATTGTTCTTAATTTAATACATTTAATGGATTTCACTTCTAAAGTATTTTTACTGATGGTGGGACTTTAACTTAGATCTTCATTCTCCACATTGATAATTATCTCTCTAAGAGCAAAAATTAACCTACAGCTACTACAGCACCCTGATATTTCTATAAGATATCCAAATTTCCCCCAAAGTTTTGTCTCTTCACTTATCTAATTTGGAAAGTAACCATAATTGCTTGAAAACGCATTTTTATAATGACCTATTCTATTATCATCACTTTTATAATTATTATAACTAAGAAGAATATCATTTCTCTGCTGTATTACAAGGATGAATAATTCCACACAATGTTTACTTTCAAATTTATAAGGGTCTGCCATCAAGTTTTCTTCCAAAAATTAACATGTTGTATTAACCTCTGGAGATTTATAGTCAACCTTGCATTTTTTTTCAGGCTTAAAGTTTAACCCAGACTTAATACACCACAGAAACGTGTTTATCCAGAAATTTGGTAATATACTACAGAACTCATATGTCAAAGAAAAATGTTTGGGAAACACTAAAATAGAATATTTCCTTCATATCACTCCTATCCCCAGAATGGAAGAAGATAGCGATCAGTTAATTTCTTAAAGCTCCTAAAATGATGCTCCACCAAAGTACTTATGAGTGAACTAAGTCAATAGGTAAATTTATTTTAGTGATATTAAATGTTTGCCATTTTGCCCTGGCTGGTGTGGCTTGGTTGGTTGGGTATAGGCCAGAGCACTGAAAGGTTGCTGTTTCAATTCTGGTCAGCGCCCCTGCCTAGGTTCCTGGTTCCATTCACAGTTTGGAGCATGCAGAAGGCAGCTGATCAATGTTAGACTCTTGAATCAAGGTTTCACTCTCTCTCTCTCTTTAGAAATCAATAAACTATTCTTTAAAAAAATAAGATAAATAAAATGTCATTACATAAATTTTCACACATACACATATATATGTATCTGTATGGATATATACATGTGCACAAATATATATTTATCTTAATAAATATGAATTGAAGGTTCCAATATACCTCACTTACTTGAAATACACTGTGGTCAAATTGTTAAATTATAACAAGCTCATTGCCTGATAAATATTTCTGATAAAAGTAAAAACTGCTTTATCTGATAAGACTTAATTTTAAGATACTATGCTTTCTAATTCATCCAATCAATTTATAGGACTTTTTTTTATAAACAATAATAAAAAGCTGTGTGAACTTTTTCTTCTTTACTTACTAAGTTATTACAAAGTATAATCTGAAACTTTTCAAAATTATCTGCCCTTGAGCATTATTATGTTTTAATGTCCTCCATATTTTAAAAGTACAGAATTTTCAAAATATTTTAATATATTTTCTTCCTTTAATTTTGTGACTATGTGTTCTATGTGGACATTTTTCCTTCCCAAGGATGCAAGTTCAAAATTGCTAATGTTTAAAATGACTAATCTAACAGTGTTACATTTCTCTATTAATAGTCTCAGTATGACATCTAATACTTTTCCTTTTGAAACATTTTAGTTATTTTCTCTGGAATCATTTTCTTCGACATCACAAAAGCTCTAATAATTATTTTATATAAAGTCTCCTTTATTCCATTAAACACTTAAGACAGCTACAGCTTAATTTTGCTTGTCATTTTCTGTCATTAATTTGATATATGAGAATGTCTGATGAGGTAAATCCTGATAAAAAGCAGTGCTCTCGGCTCAGTTAATTGTAAAGTGCTCTATTGGAAATGTCATTAATGTTTGATTGATTTTTAGTTCTATAATCCGCCCTTTCCAATTTTTAATGGAAAAATGGTTATTTCTATTTCCATTGTTGTTTCCTACTTTCAATAGATAGTGCTAGTTAAGAACATAATTACTGTATTGTCAAATGACTTTTTTGGTAATGGCATGATAATATAATTTACTTTATATTTTTGTCACTTTCATGGGAAAAAAAAATCTAGTGATCCTGAAAGGTATAGGAATTAGAACGCCTATTAGAACACACATAGGCGTTTTCTCAATCAGCAGGCCCTGATTTACTAAGTCATTTCATTTTAATGATCTGGGAAATTACTGATTTTATTTGAAGCCAAGCTGATAATTTCACCAGATCAGTTGTTTATTTTCTTTGAACACATATCCTGATAGATGTATATTTTAAGCTAAAATACAACTCAAATTGTACATCTTTATTTAGATCTTTAGCAGATCTTATTGTTAGCCAAGTGTGGAAATCATTTCCCTTTGTTTCACATCTTCCATTCTCAATGTTTTCTTCTACAATATAATATTTTTCATTGTCCGATCATAATGTCAGGAAAGATTATGTAATGTGTGTCTTTTTTTATTAGAGGAATTTTAAAATAAGAGATCATCCATTCTGCTTGCAAGTTTCCAAAACACTCTATTTTAAACAAATAATATTTATCTGTTTCACAATAAGTCTGCCCTAAAGTCACTAGCAGTTTAATTGTTTCCAGAATAATATTCTGATGAGGTTAAATAAAAGTAGGTGTTAAACAATATCTTAAATACAAATTAAAAGTTTATTTTCAGTTGAAAGTAAGAATTGAGGCATTAATTTGTAAAGCTGCTAACTAAATATAAGTGTGATACAAGAAGTATAACTTCCCAAAGTAGAATTGATTGGAATTATATATCAATTTTATCTTATAACTTTAATAATGAATTGGATTGCTGTTCCTGAGTATAGTCATTAAGTATATTTAGAAGTATAAAGTTTAATTTGAATAAAGAACTACGTTCCTCTTGGATATCACAATGTATATAAATATATAAAACATTCTGAGGAGTTCTGTGTTACAGACACATGTTTATCCTTAATTTCTAAAATATATTTTGCCACTGGGCTCTTTTCATGTATAATGTACTTAATTTATAAATAAATTTGGATCTCTAATCATATTGGAACAGTAGTACAAATATGAGAATTTTTCTAGAAATGCTGTCTATAAATTATGCTAAAATCTCAGTTTTATATGATATTCAACCATCACTTATTTTCAATTTTAATAGTTTCAGTAGTGATGACACTTTAAGAGAACAGACATTCTCAATAGTCCATCCAACTATTTGATCTAACTGTGAATATCTCAGAGTCCATGAAATCCTTTGCATTGAGTTCCAAATTGCCAAACTTTCCTCTCACAAGTTATGTGGTCCTTCTTATCCTCTGGTGACAGATAAAAGTTCAGTTTTTTCTTGTGTGTTCTAAGTCATTGTTGTGTCTATTGCTTACGAGCCTTAATAACAGTATGGCTTATTTGTAGAAAATGTTAGCTTTGTTTTATAATGCAAGCAACAAGAGGCAGCTTTGGGGAGGGGGCAATCTTTAAGAAAAATACTATATAAAATAGAAAAAAACTATAGAAAATTAGATGCTACATTATAGACAAGTCTTTGGCAAGTGAAGGGCCCTGAAACAAGTCTCAATAGTTTCACATTAATTCCTCTTTTAGAAAGTAATTCTTACTCTCCCCACACTCTATCTTTCCTTCCATGAAACGAAGCACACACACTCTACATGCTGGAAACACAATCTTTGCTAGCATGGTTCACAGCCTGGCATGAGATCCAATTTTCTTATTCCCTACCCATTAAAACTCCTTCTCAGCCATATGCAATTTAAATTATGCCAACATCTTATAATTTCACCACATCTTATAGTAGAAATTAATTTTCCCTTCTCTTTTATTGCAGAGCATGAAGTTTTCTTTTGCTCATTTCTGCTTTGTGATTTACGTATATCTCTATATTCTGTCTCCCTAGAACAAAAGTGTCTTAAAAATAGGGACACTAGTTTTGTTCTCACTATGTAGAATTGAGTAGTAGATGCAGAACTTGTTTCATGAATCAAACTAATAAACTAAATACTATTAATATGCAAATAAGATTTTGAATGCTTGTGTTGTCTGATAAATGTCCATTTGGGGATGCTTTTATTTCTTAATCATAATTTAAGAGGTAATATAGTTGGGCATTGAGTTTGCTATGCTAGGTATATTACCTTGGATAAGTCATTATCTCTACCCTCATTTGTAATCAGGATGATAAATAGTTTGACCAGGTGATTAAATAAATTTATGTGAACCTTTGGTACATAAGCTCATGCAAACATCTGATGATAGGAATAATGATTTCCTTCAGAGCTCTTCTCTTTTCCCTCTAGTGTAAAGTTTAAATGAATATCATTTTCTTCTCTACTCAACTACTTCAGTGTTGACCAGATGAGAGTTTTAAAACCCTGTAGACTGATACTGTTACATATGTATTATTTGGTCCTTCTGCTCTTTCTGATTGTCTTTTGTAGCTTTCCCTCATCAGTTTCTTTTATCAGTTTCCACTACGGCTATTCAAGTTTGATCAGTTTCTAACTCCTCCTTGACTCTCCCCTTTCTCACCAAGGCTCTTCTCCTTATAAACAAATCATAAATAATGACACTGACAATTTATGACTATATATTTGTGCAAACAACTTGAACAGGCATTTTCATAAATGCAATAACATCTAATCTCTTTACCAAAACTGCTGTAGCTGTCTACTCACAGACATGAAAATTTTTCCAGATATGTTGCCTAAAAATTGTGACAATGCTTCATTGCTGGCTTGTCATGATCATCTTCAGTTTAGAGATGAGAAAATTGAGGTTCAAAAAGGTTTGGTGCTTTCTCTGCAGGAACTTATTAAGTATCTACCAGACAAAAATCAAAACCCACTGTAGTATTAACTTCCCTTTACTATTTCCATAGTTTCCCTGATATTGAACTGAAAAAATGGCACAGAATGAATGAGTACAGATTATTATTAAGGAATGTTGTCCACATGCAACTTTCTTATTATATCTTATCCCTGTCACAGTTAGCTATTTTTATAAAACTTAACATGTTGTCTTTGATCAGATGTGAGTGTTGATTCAATGATAAAAGAATATCAGTTTTACATATTAGATATAGATATTCCCTACTGAAAATGACATCTGAAATAGCTTGGTCATTATCACTAATTCAAAAGATTAATATATATTTTTATAATAATCCTGCTAGTAGAAAAATAAGTCATTTGATTTTTGATAACTTCTTGGTAAGTAAAAAACCCTCTGTATATTATCATTTTATTATTTTTAATTTTGGGGCGATATATATTATCATTCTAGAAGAGGGTATATTGTAACACTATTTTAAGACAGTTTCTGAATTCTGTCTCTTGGAAAGTAAACTGTTCATTGTAATAACTTGCAGAAGCATGCTGACTAATAATGCTGTTCTCCCAACAGAAAATCCAATCAGATTTGACAAGTCATGAGATCAGTTTAGAAGAAATGAAGAAACGTCACCAGGAAAAGGAGGCTGCTCAAAGGGTACTATCCCAAATAGATGTGGCCCAGGTACATATTTTTGTAAAAACTAAGTAACTTGTTTTAGGTCAGTATTAAAACATAGTCTATATTAGACAACTAGATTGTTAGAAAAATTGGATTTGAGGGCATTTTTTAAAAAAACTGCAATATGTTATATAAATGATACAGACATTTTGGGTTGTACATTTTAAGGATAAAATAGGTTAGTAAGTTATCTTTTATTATATTATAATAATTGGTGAATTCTGCTCTCAAATGCACATTTTTTGTGTTGAACAAATGGAAAAAAGCAATTGTTTTTGGTTTGTTTTTAGTTTTGTTTATAACAGTAAATAATTTTAATAAAAATTGAAATATGACTGATTATTGTTTGGAAGGCAAAATTAAATTGGTGGTTTCTTACATTTACAGAAAAAATTGCAAGAGGTTTCCATGAAGTTTCGGTTATTCCAGAAGCCAGCCAATTTTGAACAGCGTCTACAGGAAAGTAAGATGATTTTAGATGAAGTGAAGATGCACTTGCCTGCATTGGAAACAAAGAGCATTGAACAGGAAGTAGTACAGTCACAGTTAAATCACTGTGTGGTACGTATTTCTGGTGACAAATACTCAGCTAGCCATTGACTTTCTTTATTAAGAAGTACTTGATGGTACTCTTTATTAACATAAAATTGTTTTAAGATAACTTTAAAATTCACTATATAATTTTGAGGTTAAGAACAAAAATTAGCACAGATGGATTGAAATGCAAGAACTTTACTGAAATAGTAGCCATTTAATGTCCCTTCTATGTGTATCTGTTTTGAGTCCAAAATTCTCTAAGGATTATGCAGAATATAAAAGAACATCCTCATTATTTAATTCTTATGGTGCTTTGAATATATTTTAATGGAAATACTGAAAAGAAATGCAGTAAGTCCTCACCATCATCAATAGGTTCTGCAACTTTAAGCAAAATGAAGTGTAGCGAAACTAATTTTACCATAGGATAATTGATATAAATGAGAATTAAGTTCCTACGGCATTGCATCAACAATATAAAGAAATGCTGAGTGAAATGACATGATTCGAGGACCTGCTCTGTATTAGTCTGGAAACAGCAATAACAATAGTTGAAATAATAAAACAACATGCCAGATATGAGTACCAAGTATGCTTAGTGATCTGCACAATTAACCTCGAATTCTCAAGGCTACAGATGAAATGAGGGAAGTTAAAGACAAAAGCTAATAAAAGGCAAAAGTAAGATTTCAATCTAGGCACTGTTACTCCAAACCTTAAGATCTTTCCATTAAACACCAGTGCTGGATATACACTGAAATGCCACCGCACCACAAAGACAGAATAAAAAGTCGCAGATGGGGGTAGGCTCCCATTGAGGGTGAGAGAGAAAGATGGTGGCGGCAATACTGGATAGTTTGGGTGTGTTATGGATGCAGAATCTGAGGGGGAAGCTAGCCTTGGAGTTCTTTCATCTGAGTGTTTTACCACAATAACACATCCACAAAAGTGCTTCTCTTGACATTTCTTGAAAATGGGAGAAGAATAAAATTGTTTATCTTCCATGATGGCCTGGAGAACCTCAGAGACCAGCAGAAATCTACTATTGTCAAAGTCAAATAAAGCACTACAGCAAAGACAAGATGTGGTATTTGGCAAAATTGATTTGAGGAATGTTCATTGACTAGGCTTTGGCTCAATTTAAATTTAGCGACAAAAAAAAAAAGAACCCAAACAATTAATGAGATTCTTTTTTTAAAAAAATATTTTTAGCCCTAGCCAGTTTGGTTCGGTGGATAGAGCATTGGCCTGTGGACTCCAGGGTCCCAGGTTCGATTCTGGTCAGGGGCACATGCCTGGGTTGTGGGCTCGGTCCGACATGCAGGAGGCAGCCAATCAATGATTCCCTCTTATCATTGATGCTTCTATCTCTCTCCTCCCTTCCTCTCTGAAATCAATAAAAATATATTTAAATATATAAATATAAATATAAATATATTTTTATTGATTTCAGAAAGGAAGGGAAAGGGAGAGAGAGGTAGAATGATGAGAGAGAATCATTGATCGACTGCTGCCTGCAAGCCCCCTACTGGGGATCGAGCCCGCAACGCAGGCATGTGCCCTTGACTATCATCAAACCCAGGACCCTTTAGACCGCAGGATGACACTCTATCCACTGAGCCAAACCAGCTAGGGCAATGAGATTTTTTTTTAGCATCGCAGGATATGGCAGTGAGAGACCACAATGTGGAATCCAGACCCATTTTATACATCGCCGAGTTCACCTCAGGGCGAGGCCAATACCTGAAATGCATTACCACGGCAAAGGTCACTTTGGGATCAAGGATAAGGTTTATTGCCATTATTTTGTGAAGTTGTTGGAAAGCCTTCCACCTCCACCTGAGGCACTAAAGACAGCAGCCAACCATACCACAGAGTATATGCAGGAGCTTTGAAACTAGACCACCATTCACATTTTGATGGGGAAATTCAGGCTCCACAGTGTATATAGTTTGCTATTTATTTCCTAAAAATAAGCAGTATTTAAAGACAAATTATTTTTATTAAAAAAGCCATAGACAGGATAATTAGCCTGAAGTGTAAATCTTCACTGGACTTTCAAATTTGCAGCAGTGCCCTTTGTTGCAATTATTAGAAATTCACCAGGTCATATGGCTTCTCTGACAACATAAAGCTGAGTTATGAGGACATATACTAGAGTAATGGAAATATTATTATAACTCTATGTGTTCAATGGACTATTAAGGTAGGAATAACATACAATAAAAATGCTGAATGTTATTAACATTAAAGGGGAAATGTTTATCTATGTAGTACTTTTATGTTTTTAAGGATAGTTTCTGCATCTGCTTCATAGCATAAATGAAAAAGAGGCCCTTTAGTACATTTCATTCATATCATTATGAATGGGAAAATATCTTTTTAACAAAAAGCTTTATATATTGTAAAAAATTATGAGGAATTTTACATGTGATAACATTTTTATAATACAGACTGCATTTTAGTGATATCATTATTATAGCTCCAAAATAAATTTTAGCTCCAAAATAAAATTCTTAGCTCCAAAATAAATTTTTTAAAAAATAATTTTATTGATTTTTAGAGGGAAGAAAGCAGGAAGGGGGAGAGAGAGAGGAGAGAGAGAGAGAGAGAGAGAGAGAGAGAGAGAGAGAGAGATGTAAGAAACATCAAAACATGGATTGGTTGCCTCCCACACACACCCCGACCAAGGATCGAACCTGCCACCTTTTGGTGTATGGGATAACTCTCCAACTAAGCCACATGGATCAGGGACCAATAAAAATTTTGAATTTAATAATATCTAGTTATTAGTTGATATAAGATGTATAATCTTAGGAGTACATGGGGACATATGTCTTCTTAAATACTGAGCAAAGAATTAAAGGCAAAATGACCCAAGTACACTGTTGTTATGAATAAATATTTTTGCAAAGGGAGAGCTATTGTTTATTTTCTTCTAGGAGCAGGTCTGTAATTGTACCTCACAAAGTTTGTCTGCTATTATATAGAAGCTGTAAACAACCTGATTGGTGCCCAGCTATGACTGTGCTCTGATTCAGTGCACAGGAAAGAGCTCAAGGTGCTTGCTCAATTCATTTCTGGTTCTGGTTTGAATGTCAAGACAACTTCAAGTAGTCCTTTCATAAGTTGTTTTCTTAACAACTTTTAGATTTTTTCAGCACTTAAGATGCTCTATTGCATATGATATAATCATGGTCTTTGCCTTCAATAAATTTTTATTCTGTTAAAAAAAATCAGTGCAAATAAATAGAATATTTTCCTAAAATAGTGACACATATTTTCTCTGCCTATTGGAAGACATGAAGTTAATAAATACTACTACTTTGAATGAGCCTCTATCATAAAGGTAAACAATTAAGATTTTTTTAAAATTTGAAGTGTAAATAATTTGGAAGTATCTCTGATTCCAAAATTCACAAAGTTGATTTCCAACATGATAATTAAAATTTTGAATGGTTCTAAATACCCATATATGTTTATAATTTCAAAGATAGAAATAAAGTAAAATAAAAATAAAAAAGTAAATCATGCCCTAACTGGTTTGGCTCAGTGGATAGAGTGTCAGCCTGCAGATTGAAGGGTCCCGGGTTCGATTCCAGTCAAGGGCACATTCCTGGGTTGTGGGCTTAACCCCCAGTAGGGGGCCTGCAGGAGGCAGTCAATCAATGATTCTCTCTCATCATTGATGTTTCTATCTCTCTTTCCCTCTCTGTTCCTCTCTGAAATCAATAAAGATATATATTTTTTTAAAAGTAAATCACTATAGCTAAGATTTGGAAACAGCCCAAGTGGCCATCAGCAGATAAGTGGATAAAAAAAGTCGTGGTACATTTATACCATGGAATACTACATGGCTGTAAAAAGGAAGGAACTTGACATTTTGCAACAGCATGGAAGGACCTGGGAAGTATTATGCTAAGTGAAATAAGCCAGTCAGAGAAGGATAAGTATAACGTGATCTTATTCATATGTGGAATATAATGAACAAAATAAACTGATGAACAAAATAGATCCAGAGACAGAAGCATGAAACACACTGAGGAATCTCTGAGGGAAGGCAGAGTGGGGTGGGTAGGTGGGAAGAGATTAACAGGGGAATTTATGTGCATATATGCATAGCCCATGGACATGGACAATGGTGTGGTGAAGGCCTGGGAGGGGCAGGTGCAGGGTGGAGCGGGGTCAATGGGGAAAACAAAGGAGACATCTGTAATACTTTCAACAATAAAGATAAAAAATTAAGAAACAAACAAAAACAGCAAATTATCTGGAAAGCTCAGACAGAACTCAAAATTATTGATAAAAGAATATTTATTTCAAATAATCATCACATGGGGTTAAGATGGAAATAGATTATGTGCTTAACCTTAATGAATAAGATAACTGCTCAGCCCTTACAAAACATTTTTAGACATTGATTTTAAATGGAAAAGAGAAAACAAACCCAATTTCTGTTCTAATCCCAAAAAACAACAATTACCTACCAGCAAGTTTATTTCTTAGTACCAGTGAAATAAATTGTTGTCATTCAGACTTAATCCCTGACCAAATTAAAGCAGCAAAAGTATAATGTAAACTATGATATATGCATGTATGCATTGATGCATATCTACATGTGTTTATGCATGCATGTGTGCATAACAAGCACACATAAATTTCCAGGAAAATAATTGCAAGGCAAATTTATGATACTTGTTCCACAAAGCTTTGTTATGGTAGCACACTTTGTGAATCAATGTGTGTGTTCTTTGTAGTTATGATGTACATGTGAATTTTAAATAACATTTGTATCTGTCTATAGTTAATTGATCAGCCCCATTAAAGTAGATTTGTATAATCTAACATATGGGAAATTTTCTTTCTTCCTTCTCTGTGATTTAATATACCAAGAGCATGATTTGGAAATTTAGATGTTTTATCACCACTAAAATATAAGCACCATGAGAGCAGTAGTGAACGTGTCTGTCTTGGCTATGACTGATTCTCTAGTCACTTGAATATTATATGGAATGTAGTAAGCACTCCATAAATATATCTTGTGAATGAGTAAATGATTTTTTCCAAACTCACAACTGGAATTATATAACTATAACGTTAAAAATATTGTATACCCACTATACATAAATGAAAAATAAAAGTATATAAATCAATAACATCTAGAAATTAGCTTTACAAATTTGCATTGAAGAACTAAATATATATGTGATGCACTCTTACTTTAGTAAGAATAACTAAACTATACATGTCTGTATGTATATATATTATTACAAATAGGAACTTGAAATAAACAGAAAATGAAAAAGCTAGATATTGATCACAGATACAAAACTTTGCCCCCTTAAAACTATAAACATGAAATAGCAATTAAGGTGATCTCTGCCCCTGTTTCTTTTTATTAATAACAGTATGAGTTAGACACTGTTGCTTCTTCTTATGTTTTGTTTTTTGTTTTAACTTAGAACTTGTATAAAAGTCTGAGTGAAGTGAAGTCTGAAGTGGAGATGGTGATAAAAACTGGACGTCAGATTGTACAGAAGAAACAGACAGAAAACCCTAAAGAGCTTGATGAAAGAATAACAGCTTTGAAATTGCATTATAATGAGTTGGGAGCAAAGGTATGTGCACTGAAACCGTAAGTACTGGCTTCTTCCACTTTCCTTATAAATCATAAAGCAAGAGGCAGTAATTATATACAATAAATATTTTAGAAAGTCTTACTGCCTTTCAATAGATAGATACATATATACATTCATACATATATACATAGAGATAGATTCCCATGTGCAATTCTTAAGAAACAATAATTAATCAATGAAAATCTTCCAGTCTACATTAAAAATATTTAAAGCTTGTTATTGGTCCATCAGATTGTTACTGGTCCATCAGATTGTCCTGAAAAGGTTTCTTTGCTCTATACTTGTCCCTTTTTCACTATATAAATATACATGTGCTGATTCAAAGGCTGGTAAATTTTATAAACAAATGTACCTTCTTTAAAAAAAGGACAAACAACAACAAAACAAACAAAAAAACGAATGTACCTACTTATGTTGAGGTACAATAGAGTTGACATTTTCTTCTTAGATCACATTAGGTGAAATAGAGCTGGTGTATTCCACAGAATTTGTTTCCCTGTCTGTGAAGCATTGCATAATCCACCGCATTTGACTAATAAGATAGCATAGAGAGCCAGTTAAGTCCTATGGCTCTGTGAATATTTTCATATTTTTGTCCTGATCAGAGTCTAATGACCAAGTCCATTTCAATGTTAAAGATGTTTGCATCTCTTCAGCTTCTCTTTCCAAAACTGTGCAATGTCTAGAACAGTTTTCTCACTTCCCTCAAATTCAGAGCTTTGATGGTTCAAAATAATGATAGTTCATAAAAAGTGTTCATAAAAAACATGAAGGACTGACCTGACCTTTGCTATGCTGTTATTTTATATTGCTAAGCTAACTAAAAGATTTTTTGATGCTCAGCTAAAAAATTCAAGTGATGCACTTAGTAATATCATTAATGCAAAATGAAACATTACTAACAAGTCATACTTAGCTTTATTAGTATGGCAGAATATAGCAAAAATGTAGGGCAGAAATTTATTTTTGAAATAGACTTAGAAGTATGAGTGATAAAGGGAATATTTAGAAATGCCATCTTATAAAATGCTATAGTATTCCTTCTAAAGAAAAATCATCTGCATTTAAATCTTCCGAGCTCCTTCAAGAACACTGGTTTTGTTGAACAAAATCAGAAGAAATAAAGGTTATCTGAATATATTATTATTTTTATATGAAAAGAGACAAACCCTTCTATTTTATATGGTTGTACTTGCAAGAGTCAATATGTGTTACTTTTTTATATTAGTCACCTCAGGGTGTATTAACAAAATGCCACAAGCGAGGTGACTTAAACAACGAAAATATTTTTGTCACAGTTCTGGAGGCTGCAAATTCAAGATCAAGCCTAGTGAGGACTCTCTCGTTTCCTGGCATGAATATAGCAGCCTACTCATTGTGTTCTCACATGGGGGCCTGGTAAGGGGAGGAGAGAGAGAAAGAGAAGAGCGCTCTTTTTTTTCCTTGTAATAAGGCCACAATCCTATCAGATTAGGGTCCCACCCTATTATTTTATTTATCCTAATTACTTCCTAAATACCCTATATCCAGATACAGTCACTTTGGAGATTTGGGCTTCAATATTCATTTTGGGGACTTACAATTCAGTCCTCAGCACCTTTCTTACAAAACAGGTTAGTTTGTTTACTATCACCGACTTAGCTTAACTGTTAAATTAATAAAAATGGAAAAGTTTCTTATATTTAACTATATTTAATTTCATTGAGAGATAGTACACCTAGCAACCCAGATGTAATGATATTTCCTTGATTGGTGTCTCTGTGCTTTGCTTTGATTTTTACCGAAATACACATAAATAGCAATATTCTTAGCCTCAAATTTCAAAGCCTCTGTACATTCTTAGGTGTTCATAAAAAAGTGACTGTTGAAACATTCTACTGCAAGTGGCACTCTTTTAAATGTATTCCTGCTCCACACAGACATACACAACATGTAAAACTCAACTTTCCTTAAGATGGCAGTGTTTCCTATTTTATTAAATCCTGTTTAGCTGGATATAAACACAATAGAATAAATAAAAATCTATAATGCATTAGCTCTGGGAAGATAGAATTTCTTTGAAATATTGAATCTAGAGTTCTTTTCTACCAATAGTGCATACAAAAATAACTATGCATGGGAATACACCATAAGGTATATTTTTTTTTCTCCCACACATGAATAAAATCCTTGCAGTTGAAAGGGCAGATGCTTTTACTTCCCCCAAAGGAAAAAACAGAAGGAAAACTCTGTAAAAAAAATGTTGACTTTGTAGCCTCAGTAACGAAACATTTTTCAAATTTATATACACCTCTGTTAAAGAAACTAGCAAATTTTGTTGAGTATTTGGAAGTCATATCAAGGTTTCAGGGTGTTTATTTTGATTTTAGCACTTTAAATTCTTGAAACTTATTTTCACTTGTAGAATACACACACACCAGGAAGAGAATCTGGGCTTTTTATGAAACCAACCAACTAACCGACACATTTATACAATGTAGGCACATCTGCAGAGCTGGTGGAAAAATACACATTTGTCTATTCTTCTTGTGAGAATGTGAAACAATTTGATTTTGACGGTCTCTCTTTTCAACACAGAACTGGAACACCAGATCATATTATGATTTTCTCTATTAGTGAGAGTGAAAATTTTCTTTGGAATTATTGTTTTTGCCCCCATTTGGTGACAAAAGCATGTTTAAAGAGGAAGTGAATTATTTTGTGGTGTTTTTATGCAAAAGTACTACTCTTTACTGATACAATGACAATAACATTGGCCATTGTAAGCATTATACAAATATTTTTGCCTCTTGAAAGACTTAGTATTCTTTCTTTATTTTGATTTCTTATCTGCAAGAGCAAGCTTCATTTGCATATAGAGGATTATAAACCTCCTGGTGCATCTCTGTGACCAATGATTGAAGGTTTTCTAAGAGACATGTGTCATATCTTCAATTTGACTTACATAATCCTACGTATTTTCTAAAAATGGCCATACATTATTTACATTAAAAAATAATCTTAGCTTTTCTTCTTTCCTGATACAGAACACTACGTTTTGGAGAAAGGGCCTCATCTTTCCTAAATTATGTTTCTTCACTACTAATGTTCAGAACATATATATGGTTTTTCTAAAAGGTTATTTTTAAAAAAATAAGAAAAAGGTTATTTTAAAATGACAAAAATATGAAAGTTCCAATTAAGTGGCTATAATGAAAGCTGAAGTGAAAATGTAAACTTAATTACATTTTATTATCATTCTTTTCAGGTAACAGAAAGAAAGCAACAGTTGGAGAAATGCTTGAAATTGTCCCGAAAGATGCGGAAGGAAATGAATGTCCTGACAGAATGGCTGGCAGCTACAGATATGGAATTGACAAAGAGATCAGCAGTTGAAGGAATGCCTAGTAATTTGGATTCGGAAGTTGCCTGGGGAAAGGTATCACTGAAGGTTATTTGTAACGTGCACAAAAACACACCGTTAGATAATGTTATAAGGAACTATTAGCGTGCAACACTAATAGAATTATAAGTATTATCTTGCTTCATTTTCCCTTTTCTCAAAATTTCATCAGTAGTTTAACTCTGTATATTTCAAGACGATGATAGAACCAATGGGAAGCTTCAGCAAAAATCTCCCTGAAGCTTATTTAGAATTAGGTAGGTTATGAATAAGTCATTTAATAATACATACATTTTTAATCACAAAGTGGGTCCGAAGAAGAGATTGTATGTCCCCTATTCTGACTGAGACAGATTGCACAGATGGACCCGACAGCCATGAAGAGGGCAAGGATACATAGACGCAGACAGCTGAGATGGGCAGGTCAAGCAAGATCAGCACATGGCTTATGTCACAATAAAAAAGAAAAGCTCAAGGTGTCTGTGCAGCTCCTATCATTTTCATCACCAAAGGGCACAGTGTTTTCTTTAATCCTCAACTGGGAAATTCTTGCTGTTTCTCCAAAAGCCAATCAGACATTATCGTTCCCTAAATTTAAGATCATGGTCCTCATAACTTTATTTTTTTTCCAGTTGATTCATTCCTAGTTGATTCACACTAGAAAGTGTGTTGATATAAAGGAAAGAATTGATATTAATAATGTGTTTTCACCTTAAACTTTGCCAGAACACGGGACATTTATAAAAAATAAACCATAGTGTTATCGGTGGAAATGGGGTATACCTTTTCCACTGCGTGCTGGGGGTTAGGTCTTTATGATATATCAAGAAAAAGAATTTTCTGAGGCTCACACGGGAGGATGAGTGATTTTTATTTGCTTGAAATCACATGCCTGGGTTTGCAAAGTACCATTTCCCTTAATCCAGTCCTTTCTGAGACACAATTAAGCCTCTAACAATGGAATAGCTTTATAAATATAATGTGGAATGCTAATGTAATGGTACAGAGTAATAGAACTGGACATGAATGGAATTTGAAAAAATCTGAATACAATTTAAAATTGAGGTGAAGTCATAAAGTATGCCACATATGAACTACCCTTAAGGTCACTGCATAAGTACCTATAGAGATACTTTTGCATTAGCGCCAACCTAAAATCATTCAAATATTATAATGAACTTGACAAAGATTTCTATATTATCCTTGTCATGTTAGAGGCTTGAGTAATCTGGAGATGTGGCAGATTTTTGAGTCTGGCAAGTGTTTTCTATAAAACCAAGGAGCAACACTATTTTGAGCTCCATCAGGAAAAAAGCATAGAAAACTGGCATGTCTGATTTTATTTATAGAATAACATATTGCTCTTTATGGATCTTTTGAAACACTAAACTCCTAATTATATACTCTGAAACCTCTTAGTGGCCAAAGCAAAGTATACACATTTGCATTTAAATTGCACAATCTTTAATAAACTCATTTGTAAGGTGCTGAAGTTTTTCAAAAGTCACAATCATCATATAATAAAAACATGTGACCTACAGATTTACAGCAGTCATATTTATGATTCTAATTTTTAACATGATAATCAAACTCTCATTCATGAAACCCCTATGTCTCCTTATTACATTCTTATTTCACATGCTCTTTTGGTAGATGGAGAACTTGACTCAAAATGTTAGTGTCATCTGCATTTCAAAGGATAGATGTCAGATGTCTTTAAAAATGAATTGAGTATTTATTTAAATGCAATACATTAAAGGTATTTGCCAGTCATTCCAAGTATTTTTGATTTGGAGAAAATTCGAATATAGAGTCAATTTATTTTTTAAACTGTTTCATTTATTTCTGCTGAATTTCTCTCAGTTTTGTTGATCTAAGAACATTATATTATTTAAATCTGAAAATACTTAAGTATCTAGATAAAATATTTTATACATAAAATCAAATTACTAATGAAATGTTTATTTGACCTTTAGTTTATGTAAATAGAGCCTACTTTCAAATATATTGACTATAATGAAATCTTTTCAGTTTTATTTTTACTATATTTAAATTATACTTATAGATCTAACTCCAGAAAAGAAAAATATTATTTGATGTGGCTCAAAGAGATACATGTGCTTCAACTGTCAAAGAGAAATAAATTAGAATACTAGAGAAAGGGAAAATTGCAGTAGGAAAATAATAGACACTTTGTACAGAAATATGATCACAGTATCCCATGGTTGGTGAATAGGCAGGGAAGAATAAAGCCTCAAAATTTGGCACCAAGCTTCCTATCAAACAAAACCAACAAGTAAACATTTTTTTTTAATAGTTAGAACACTTAACATGAGATCTACCCAGTGAAATTTTTAAGTGTATAATACAGTCATGTTAACTAGAGGCATAATATTGTACAGCAGATCTCTAGAATTTATTCATTTTGCATAACTGTTATGGAAGGAAATATACTGATGAGATTCAAAATGTCCACATTATCAAAACAGTCATTAAAATATTTTAATGTACTAGTCATTTGCAAGCTTCTCTTGAATTTATATCAGAAGAAAAAAATGGAGGGATGGTGAATGAGACAGCACCATTATTAATATTGTTATAATAAACATAATAAAAAGATTTCTGTTGCCATTTATCTATCAGCATTCCTCCATGCAGAACAGTCTCATGAGCCTGACCATGGGCTTTTTGCCATATCTTCTTCAGAAATGAGTCTAAGGAGTTTGGATCTGTAGGATCCTTCTGCTAGGTCAGGGCTGTTGTAGAAGTGGACTTTCTCATCTAAGTTTTCCTCCTACTCAGAATTCTGTAGTTATACATTCAAAACCACAGATATTAGGGCACATAGCTCTTCTAGAAGATACTGTCATGATTCCAGATGTTTACAGTTACCATCTACTTGCTAAGGACTATAACCTTGAAAATCTCTTAGGAATCCCAGATCAGGCATTTACTGATCACAGGCAAAGAGTGGAAGAACTTCTGAAAATAGCTAGGATGGTGGCCAGATTGGTTAGCTGGAGGCACAGCCAGAGGCAATAAAACTGCTCTATCATCTCCCACTTTATGACCATGCTTCCAGATTGCGGTTAGAGGGGGAGGGGAGGAATGGATAAATTGAAAAGGAGGTCCAAATATTTCAGAAGGTGAAAGAAAAATATTTTAAATTCAAATAACAAGAAGCAGATATTTTTGAATAATAACAAATGACAAAAAGTTTAACAGTGGGAATTGAAAATTAAACTATTAATGCTAATTTAAAGTTCCTAAAGCCTGGTAGCCCTTTCACTGTATTTATAAATTCAAATGACATGCCTCCATCAGAGTAGTGATAAAGAAGGGAAAATTCATATTAAGATTGTTAAAAGAAGGAACCACTCCTAGCCGTGTGTTCTGGACAACTGAGATGCCACAACAGAACTGTATCTGTGGCATTTGTTACCCCATAAGTGATCAGACATATTTTCTCCCTTCATACCTTACAAATCTCTGTTACATGGAATTTTCCAGTTGAGATGAGAAACACTGATTGATGTCTATAGAACAGAAACAGCAACAAAGGAAAGAAATGGTAAAACTAGGAGAGATTCCCAGCTCCTAGCGAGTTTGCACACCAGCACTGCACAAGATCCTTGAGCTATCCTGATAACTTCTACTCTCTTGAACTACTAAGTGGTTCTTAACAATTTTATTTGCCAAGAAGACAGGGAAAATGTCTGTTTTGTTCTTTGATGTTTCCCATGCATGTAACAACTTATCTGGCACGTAGTACATGCTCAATACATATCTGTTCAATAAGAGTAATTGCAAATTATGAGACAAAATTAAAACATTTCTTGAAAGAAGAGAAAATGATGATGTGCTATTCAAATTTATGGTAGGCTTTAGAACAAGCAGAAACATGAACAATCATGGGATCAAATACTCCTATTTTGTAGATGAGAAAATTAAAATCCTAGTACATAGAAAATCTGCTACCTCTGATTTCAATGGCTCTTTTTCAACTATAATTATTGTTATAAACCTTATTATCTAGTAATTTTAAGATAGTCTAACTCAAAGTAACAAAAAGGTATTTATCATCCACAATGAGAATAAAATGCACAATGATTAAAGAGCAGATTATGTACGTCCCCATGAAAATAATAAAATGAAAATCCTGTGTACAGGATTTATCACCTACTATAGTGTATAGTCAGTTGCCACTGGTGTCTTTTTAGATTTTAAATATTACTTATTAATGTCTTACAATCACCCTGAATCATTGGATATAAGTTAATGTCTTACAATCACCCTGAATCATTGGATATAAGTAAATCAATTCTAAATATCATACTACTGGCCACACTTGTTTGACCATGAATTGAGCACAAATATATAATGGTAGGAAAGTAAATATTATGTGATTAATTAGAAGTTTATATTTCTAATTATCATTATGTTTGGAAAATACAATTTTCAACAGTTTAATCTATGCAGTTTCATGATTAAACCTTTTTCATTTACTTCTAATTTAGTTTTAGTCATCAAAAATTTAAAGCCAGTTAATAATTCAGCTACATTAAATCCATGTAATATCAACAGTATTATCTAAAAATTAAAAGTATCAAATATAATTCCCCAAAACATAATATTCTTCCTACAATACTTTAAATGCATCAATTTTGGATATCTCAGATCTACCAGTTTTCATAAATTGACAATTAGGTGTTATTAACATTAATCTTGTGATATGAAGAGTTGCCTCAGAGAATCAGAAACATGTAGAAATGTTGAATTTAATTCAGGGTGTTAAATAATACAAGATAACTGATGTCTAGCCTCTTAGGTAACAAGCCAATTTGATTTTCACATTTCTTTTAGGGATAGATTTTTCTAATATTAAACATGAGGAAGAATAGTGATAAGTTCCCTAGTTATTCTGCTGCCACCCCAATTCTAAAATACAAGGACACTCACCCAATAAAATCTTGGGACAGAATGTGTCATTCTGTTTTGCCAGCGGTTCTCAGGGAACTTTAAAAGACTACCAGAGCTTGGGGTCCACCCCCAGAGATTCTGATTTTATTAGTCTGAGGGGGTGGCAGTGGTTTCTAATAGTTGGAGAATCACTAGATAATGTGATACAAGCAGTCTTAAAAGATCTACATGCAGTTCAGCCAACCATGCCCTGTATTTTTTTTAAGCAATCACCTTTCACAGTTTAACTCATCACTCCTCTTAGCTATAATAGCATGATAAACTACTACTTATATTTAAAGTCCGTTACACTATCATTCCCATGAAAAAGTACTGTATAGCTTTTCAAAATTAATATTTTATTTTTTGTCTCGGGCCTCTGGCCATTTAATGGGGGAAGGGAGAGACAGAGGGTCAGGGGCCACAAGGAGCAGTGGAGCCCTGAGACCAGTCCCAGGCCTTGCCCTCCACGCTGGCCACAGTCACTGAAGCAGCAGCAGCACTTGCAGCATCCGGCCTGTGGTGGTCCCAGCCTTCAGGCTGTCTGCAGGGTCGGGGCCCTGTTACACAGCTCACCATAGTGGCAGGTGGAGATGAGCTGGTAGGTGAGGGTCTCTTCAGGGTGCTCGTAGGGAGTGGACAGCATGCAGCCTTTGTTGTTGCCAGGGCAGGTCAAGGACTCGGTCAGATAGTAGAAGATGCGGTCCTTGATGCCTCTTGTACCCAGGTGCGGAGCCATCACCAGGAGCAGTACCCAGCCAAGGACCATGGGGGCCTGGTGGCGGTGGGCCTCCTGGAACTGCTGAATGACACTCTGCACGCCCAGGAGACTTCTGCCCCTGGATCTGGCCTCCCGGGGTCAGCACTTGGAGTGTCCTTGGTTCCCAGCGCTCCGTGTCCCTCTCAGGGGCTTCTTCCTGACCACGGCTCCCGAGTCCCGGGGTCTCTGAAGCTTCCCCGGGACAGAGACAGCCAGTGGCTGCTGCCCCATGAGAGTGTTTGTGGAGCGGAATGGGGTGACCTCACAGACCCCTCAGGGTTCCACTGGCCACTCTGGGGGTGAGGTCATGGGTGGGGGAGGGGTGTCACACTTTGAAGGGTAGGTTGGTGAGGTCATTGCCACCCTGCCTACATACAAATGCTCAGCCCAACACTTGCCATCCTCGCCACTCAGTCCTAGGCTCTGCTGGGTGCTGGGTACTGCTCCTGCCCAGTGCCCATGGTGAGCCCCTTTCTCAGATGGGCAAACCAAGGCTCAGGAAGAGAATGTGAGGTGTCCAAGGCCTTAGAGCCAGGATTAGATCCCAGGTTTATTTAATTCCAAAGAGGGCATTTATTGAGCACCTGCTGTGTGCAAGACCAGTGCTAGATGCGTCAAATAGCAACCACTGTGATGACAGGACTCAGAAGGGCAGAGCTCACCACAGCTCCCAGGCTTCTAGCATTGGACAGGGTACCAGGCACTGTGTAGGGAGCTCCACCATGTGTTCTGGTTGGAATCTTTCTATCTATTAGCTCCATTTCTCAGATGAGCAAACACGGAGCAGGCACAGCCAGAGCCTGGCACACAGCTAGTGCTTAACAAATTGGGGTAATTATAGGAAGCAGCTGAGTCTCAAAACAGTCCCCGTGGGCGTCAGAAAATGATCTATGTCTCTTTCCAGAGGGGGAAACAGGCATCCCTCAGTAGGAACAGGTAGAGCCCAGGTTTAAACTCAACTCTGAGTCTAGATGATAATTTAAGTATCTTAACATGTTGTCCTCATGGGGTAGGTACCTTGGTGGTTCCCATTGTACAAGGGGGATGTTGAGGCAAGAGGGTGGCAGGACTTTTTTTTTTATAATTTTACTATTATTGACAGTATTACAAATGTCCCCCACTCTCTGTACCCTCCCCGCTTCTTCCAGCCCCTGAGCTACTCCAGGCCTTCACCACACTATTGTCTCTGTCCATTGGTTATATATACTTATAATAATAAAAGCATAATATGCTAATTAGACCGGGCATCCTTCCGGATGAAGCCAGGGCTGCCTGTGAGGGAAGCCCTGGTCCTGGTGCCAGAGGGAAACCAGTGCCGGAAGTCGAGGGAAGGAAGGCCTACTCTTGCGCGAATTTCATGCATCGGGCCTCTAGTCTATATCATAAAAGACTCACCAGGAGGTGCATTGATGGGCCCCATGGTGGCCGCAGTGGGCAGGACTTCTGGAGCATCGCTGAGCATCGCGGGCTGCCGGCAGCTTCTGCGGAGTGTGTGAGGCTTCACGGGGCTGAGGACATGGCCCTGATGGCAGGTTAGGCCTAGGGGACCCTACACATGCATGATTTAATCGTGTGTTGGGCCTGTAGTATGTATATAAGTTCTTTGGTTAATTACTTCCTGTCTTCTACCACTTCCTTCTGAGATCTGTCAGTCTGTTCAATACCTCCATACCTCTGCACCTATTTTGTTCATCAATTTATTATTTTCACTAGATTATACTTAAAAATGAGATCATGTGGTATTTTTCTTTCTCTGACTTATTTCACTCAGTGTAATATTTTCCTGGTCCATTCATGTTGTTGCAAAGGGTAAGAGATCTTTTTTTCTACCTGCATAGTATTCCACTGTGTAAATGTGCCACAGCTTTTTTATCCATTCATCTACTGACAGGCACTTGATCTGTTTCCAGATCTTAGCTATTATAAGTAACACTGCTATAAACGAATATAGGGGTGCACATATTCCTTCTGATTGGTGTTCTGGGTTTCTTAGGATATATTCCTAGAAGTGGGATCACTAGGTCAAATGGCAG
Organism: Myotis nattereri; assembly: GCF_964212035.1. Taxonomy (NCBI): domain Eukaryota; kingdom Metazoa; phylum Chordata; class Mammalia; order Chiroptera; family Vespertilionidae; genus Myotis; species Myotis nattereri. The sequence goes on along the minus strand of NC_138078.1, from coordinate 23,893,469 downwards.
CTTCATATTTAATTGTTTGAGGAAATTCCATACTGTATTCACTAGTGGCTGCACCAGTCTGCATTCCCACCAACACTGCATTAGGGTTCCCTTTTCTCCACATCCTCAGCAGCACTTGTTTGTTGATTTGTTCATGGTAGCCATTCTGGCAGGTGTGAGGTCATACCTCATTGTCGTTTTAATTTGCATCTCTCTGGTGATTAGTGACTCGGGCATTTTTTCATATGTCTGTTGGCCATCTGTATGTCCTCTTTGGAGAAGTACCTATTCAGGTCTTGTGCCCATTCTTTTAGTTGGGTTATTTGCCTTCCTTTTTGCTAAGCCATATGAGTTCTTTATATATTTTGGAAATTAACCCCTTTCCAGATGTGTCATTGGCAAATATGTTCTCCCATACAATGGGTTCCCTTTCATTTTGCTGATTGTTTATTTTCTTTTTTAAATGTATTTAAATTGATTTTAGAGATTGAAGAAGGGAAAGGAGAGAAAGAAACATTGATATGAGAGAGAAACATGGATTGGCTGCCTCCTTCATGCCCCTATTGGGTATGGAGCCTCCAACCTGGGCAAGTGCCGTAACCTGGAATCGAACACGTGACCTTTTGGTGCACAGGATGATCCTCCAACCCACTGTGTCACACAGACCAGGGCAGTGATGGTTTCTTTTGCTGTTCAGAAGCCTTTTAGTTTAATGTAGTCCCATGTCTTTATTTTTGCCTTTCTTTCTCTTGCCCCAGGAGATGTACTGGTGAAAATTCTGCTCTGTGATATGTCTGGGATGTTTCTGCTTATGTGTGGGTTGTTTGTTTTTTTTTCTAGGATTTTAATGGTTTCACATCTTACATTTAAGTATTTTATCCATTTTGAGTTTATTCATGGTATAAGTTGGTGATTCAGTTTCATTTGTTTGTGTGTACTTGTCCAATTTTCCCAACACCATTTATTGAAGAGACTGTCTTTACTCCACTGTATATTCTTGCCTCCTTTGTCAAATGTTAATATATTGTAATGATGTGGGTCAGTTTCCAGGTTCTGTGTTCTGTCCATTGATCTGTATGCCTGTTCTTGTGCCAGTACTAAGCTGTTTTGATTACAGTTGCTTTGTAGTATAGTTTGATATCCAGTATTGTGATTACTTCACCTTTGTTCTTCTTTCTCAAGATTGCTGTAGCTATTTGGGGGCTTTTTTGGTGCCATATAAATTTTTGGAGTATTTGTTCTAGATCTGTGAAATGTGCTGTTAGTATTTTAATAGGGATTTCATTGAATCTATAGATTGCTTTGGGTGGTATGGACATTTTAATGATGTTAATTCTACCAATCCATGAACACGGTATATGTTTCCACTTGTTTGTATCTTCCTCTATGTCATTTTTCATTGTCCTGTAGTTTTCCAAGTACAGAACTTTTGACTCCTTGGTTAAGTTTATTCCAAGATATCTTACATACATATATTTTATTGTAATGGTAAATGGGATTATTTTTTTAGTTTTCTCTCTCTGATAATTCATTATTGGTTTATAAAAATGCCATGAATTTCTGGATGTTGATTGTGTATCCTGCTCCACTGCCTAATTCAATTATTAAATCTAGTAGTTTTTTGGTTGGGTCTTTAGGTTTTTCTATGTACAATATAATGTCATCTGCAAATGACAATTTTCCTTATTCATTTCCAATGTGGACAACCACATATTAAAATCTTGGGACAGAATGTGTTATTCTTTTTTGCCAGTTGTCCTCGGGAAACTTTAAAAGACTACTCGTGCTTGGGATCCACCCCCAGATATTCTTTTTTATTAGTATGAGGGTGGCAGTGGTTTCTAATAGTCAGGCAAGTTTGAGAACCACTAGATGATGCGATATAAGCAGTCTTAAAAGATCTACATGCAGGTCAGCCAACCATGCCCTGTATTTTTTTAAGTAATCACCTTTCACCGTTTAAAGAATCTGGCCTCTGGTCCTAGATTATCTGGATAATTGCCTCAACTCATCACTCCTTTTAGCTATAAAAGCATGAGAACTATTACTTATTTCTAAAGTCTGTTACACTATCATTCCCATGAAAAATTACATCTTTTTTTAAGAGAGCATAGTAATTTATCTGTGAAGTGAAATAACACTAGCAGATCATTAACTTTGTACAATGAATGCATCAAGCAGCTGTTACTTAGAAAATAGAACATCTGTTAAATGCCATTGGAGTCACTATTCACTGTCATTATAGTTATAACTATAATTTCTGTTCTGCACATTCCGCTTTCATGGAATTCTTCTTTAATAGACAGTACATTAATAAAAATCAGTACACATTGCCATAAAATTCACTAATGTTTTATATTATTTTTGAATTTATCATTATATTATTCCATCACATTAGCCTAATAATAAAATATGTTTTAAACCTCTAGCCATGACAAGAGTACTGTAGGGGACTGAAAAAACAATTAATATATTATTTTATCACACTTAGGACATATTAATTGTATGATGCACCATTGATTTAATTACATCTGTTATGGATCACAATGAACACCACCACCTTAAATGTAAATATAAATTGTTTCCTCTCAATTTCAGAACCCTTAAAATGAGATAAATGTACATATTAAAATTGTAATAATGGGGCAATTTGTCCATTTTCCCCCATAAATATGTTTTGTAGCTAAAACTAAAAGAACTCTGTCCCTTCCTGACCAGAAACGGTGTAATGTTTATGCAGCCTGACTAAGGCAGAATTCATTGGGGAGGGTGCTCTTTTAAAATTACCTTTTATGGATGTGTTAGTTAAACCTTTGACCATATTAGAGGGGACTTGCACAAGAGATCAAGAAACAGCTAAAAGATATAGGAATTTAGTGACATCCTAGTAAAGGGGGGATTATACACAGAAATGGTGTTATGGTACATGTTTGACTAAATGAGGCCTGAGTGAAGATAGTATATATGGGAGAGGAGACACTTAAGAGATATAGAGGGGGGAGTAAAATGGTAATAATAGGAATCAGATAGAGAAATTATTCTAAGACTATTCGTCTTTGGCAAATTCCATGAAAACTCCTGGAAGGCTTTGGATTTCTGAAAATATGAAATGGGTGGGAGAGATGGTTACGCCCAAATGGGTTATTTTTCTCTGCCCCTGTTGGGGAAAAAAATCTGTGTATATGTTCCTATGGGACTAAATAATTAATCTAACATTTTATACCATTTCACCTTTAGAATTAAATTTTTAAAAAATGTTTTGTTTTGTTTTTATCGTGCGATGGTATGATCAGCAGAGACCAACAGAACAGGTTTTCCCATCCTGCTGCAGCATCCATGGAGTGAGTGGGTGAGCTGATGGCTAAATCCCGAACTTCACATGCCATTGAAAATAGCTAGTATCAACCCGACAAGTAATAATAAGTGTTGGAGAGGTTGTGGAGAAAAAGATCCCTCATTCACTGCTGGTGGAAATGTCAACTGGTACAGCCACTGTGGAAAACAGTATGGAGGCAACTCAAAAAATTAAGAATAGAGTTACCATAAGGCTCAGCAAGCCCTCTTCTGTGCATCTACCCCCCCAAATTGAAAATATATAGTCACAAAGATATATGCACCCTATGTTCATTGCAGCATTATTCACTGTGGTTGAGATACGGAAACAAAGTTTCCTTTAATAAATGATTGGATAAAAAGTATCTAATGGAATACTACTCAACCATAAGAAAAGATGAAATACTGCAATTTGTGACAACATGGATGGATCTTGAGAATATCATGCTAAGTGAAATAAATCAGTCAGAAAAGCTAAGGACCATATGATTTCACACATATGTGAGATGTAAAACTGAAACTCTAAGGCACAGACCATAGTATAGTGGTTACCAGAGGAAAGGGGTGGGGGAAGGAAAGGGTAAATACGGGGCCAAATATATGGTGACAGAAGGAAGATGATTTGACTTTGGATGGTGAGCACACAATGCAATATACAGAACATGTATCATAGAAATTTACAGTTGAAACCTATGTAATCTTATTAACCAATGTCACCCCAATAAATTTATTTAAAAATTTGAGGCAAGTGATTTAGCTTATAGATATGAAGAATAAATCACAATGTGTTTTCCATCCTTCCATGGACGCCTCAGTGTCATTAAGATAAAGTAACCTATGTATCCACTTTTTTAAGGAAATTGGAGTAGCATTTAAAAATTGCTAATGCCAGGAAGAAGTAAATGGCAAATCCTTTTCTTTGAAATCATGGAAATTAGTGTTTAATATTTTTTAAATTTATTTTATTTTATTTTATTGCTTAAAGGATTACAAAGAGTATTACATATGTCTCCTTCTTTTCCCCCCACCCTTGACAATCCCCTGGCCTCCCTACCCCCCAGTGTCTTATGTCCATTGCTTATGCTTATATGCATGCATACAAGTCCTTCGGTTGATCTCTTACTCACCCCCCTCCTGCCCTCCCACCCTCCCCGGCCTTCCTGCTATAGTTTGACAGTCTGTTCAAGGCAGCTCTGCCTCTGTATCTATTTTTTTTTCATAAGTTTATAATGGTCTTTATTATCCAGCAATGAGTGAGATCATGTGATATTTTTCCTTTATTGACTGGCTTATTTCACTTAGCATAATGCTCTCCAGTTCCATCCATGACGTTGAAAATGGTACGAGTTCCTTCTTTTTTACAGCAGCATAGTATTCCATCGTGTAGATGTACCACAGTTTTCTAATCCATTCATCTACAGATGGGCACTTAGGCTGTTTCCAGATCTTAGCTGTGGTGAATTGTGCTGCTATGAACATAGGGGTGCATATATCCTTTCTGACTGGTGTTTCTGGTTTCTTGGGAGATATTCCTTTAAGTGGGATCACAGGGTCAAATGGGAGTTCCATTTTTAGTTTTTTGAGGAAACTCCATACTGTCTTCCATAGTGGCTGCACCAGTCTGCATTCCCACCAGCAGTGCACAAGTGTTCCTTTTTCTCCACATCCTCTCCAGCACTTGTCGTTTGTTGATTTGTTGATGATAGCCATTCTGACAGGTGTGAGATGGTACTTCATTGTTGTTTCAATTTGCATCTCTCGGATGATTCGCGACTTTGAGCATGTTTTCATATGTCTTTTGGCTTTCTGAATGTCCTCTTTTGAAAGGTGTCTATTTAGGTCCTTTGCCCATTTTTTGATTGGATTGTTTATCTTCCTTTTGTTGAGTTGTATGAGTTCCCTAAAAATGTTGGAGGTTAAACCCTTATCGGTGATAACATTGGCAAATATGTTCTCCCATGCAGTAGGCTTTCTTGTTGTTTTGTTGATGGTTTCTTTTGCTGTGCAGAAGCTTTTTATTTTGATGTAGTCCCATTTGTTTATTTTCTCTTTAGTTTCCAATGCCCTAGGATCTGTATCGGTGAAGAAATGGCTTCGACACATGTCTGAGATTTTGTTGCCTTTGGATTCTTCTAGTATTTTTATGGTTTCCCGTCGTATATTTAAGTTCTTTATCCATTTTGAGTTTATTTTTGTGTATGGTGTAAGTTGGTAGTCTAGTTTCATTTTCTTGCATGTATCTGTCCAATTTTCCCAACACCATTTATTGAAGAGACTATCTAGACTCCATTGTATGTTCTTGCCTCCTTTGTCAAATATTAACTGAGCGTATTGGTTGGGACTGATTTCTGGGCTCTCTATTCTATTCCATTGATCTATATGTCTGTTCTTGTGCCAGTACCAGGCAGTTTTGAGAACAGTGGCTTTGTAATACAGCTTGATATCTGGTATTGAGATCCCACCTACTTTGTTCTTTCTCAGGATTGCTGTAGCTATTCGGGGTCGTTTTTTATTCCAGATGAATTTTTGGAGAGTTCATTCTAGGTCTGTGAAATATGCCATTGGTATTTTAATGGGAAGTGCATTGAATTTATAGATTGCTTTGGGAAGTATGGACATTTTAATGATGTTGATTCTACCAATCCAAGAACATGGTATGTTCTTCCATCTGTTTATGTCTTCCTCTATCCCTTTTTTCAACGTCCTGTAGTTTTCTGAGTAGAGGTCTTTTACCTCTTTAGTTAAGTTTGTTCCTAGGTAGCTTAATTTTTTTGGTGCGATGGTAAATGGGATTGCTTTTTTAGTCTCTCTTTCTGCAAATTCACTATTGGTGTATAGAAATGCCTCAGATTTCTTCGGGTTAATTTTGTATCCTGCTACATTGCCAAATTCTTTTATTAAGTCTAATAGTTCTTTGATGGAGTCTTTAGGGTTTTTTAAGTATAATATCATGTTATCTGCAAATAAGGACAGTTTTACTTCTTCTTTTCCAATTTGGATGCCTTTTATTTCTTCTTCTTGTCTAATTGCAATGGCTAATACTTCCAGTACTATGTTGAACAGGAGAGTGGGCATCCCTGTCTTGTTCCTGTTCTTAGGGGAAATGGTGTTAGTTTTTGTCCATTGAGTATGATGTTGGCTGTGGGTTTGTCATATATGGCTTTTATTATGTTGAGGTATGATCCTTCAATTCCCACCTTGCTGAGAGTTTTTATCAAAATGGGTGTTGAATTTTGTCAAACGCTTTTTCTGCATCAATTGATATGACTATGTGGTGTGTTTTTTTTTCTTTCAATTTGTTTATGTGATGTATCATGTTTATTGATTTGCGGATATTGTACCATCCTTGCATCCCTGGGATAAATCCTACTTGGTCATGGTGTACGATCTTTCTGATGTACTGCTGGATGCGATTTGCTAAGATTTTGTTGAGGATTTTGGCATCTATGTTCATGAGGGATACTGGCCTGTAATTCTCTTTCATTGTGTTGTCTTTACCTGGTTTTGGTATTAGGGTGATGCTGGCTTCATAGAATGAGCTTGGAAGTGTTCCTTCCTCTTGGATTTTTTGTAGTAGTCTGAGGAGGATAGGTTTTAGTTCTTCCTTGAATGTTTGGTAAAACTCCCCTGTGAAGCTGTCTGGTCCTGGGCTTTTGTTTGCTGGAAGCTTTTTGATGACTGCTTCAATTTCTTCCATAGTTATTGGCCTATGGAGATTTTTAGATTCTTCCTGATTAAGTTTTGGAATGTTGTATTTTTCTAGGAATATGTCCATTTCCTCCAGGTTGTCTAGTTTGTTGGAGTAGAGTTGTCCATAGTATTTTTTAACAATCATTTGTATTTCTGTGGGATCTGTTTTTATTTCACCTCTATCATTTCTGATTTTGTTGATTTGGGTCCTTTCTCTTTGCTTCTTGGTGAGCCTGGCTAGAGGTTTGTCAATCTTGTTTATCCTTTCAAAGAACCAGCTCTTTGTTTCATTGATTTTCTGTATAGTTTTTTGGTCTCTATGTCTTTTATTTCTGCTCCAATCTTTATTATCTCCTTCCTTCTGCTCACTCTGGGGTTTTCTTGTTGCTCTCTTTCTAATTCTTTGAGCTGTAGATTTAGATGATTTACCACTATTTTTTCTTGTTTGTTGAGATAGGCCTGTAGAGCTATAAACTTCCCACTCAGGACTGCTTTCATTGCATCCCAAAGGTTTTGAAATGTTGTGTTTTCATTGTCATTATTTTCCAGGATGTTTTTAATTTCTTCTTTGATCCCATTGGTAACCCAATCAATATTTAATAACGTGCTATTCAGTTCCAAGTGTTTGAGTATTTTGAGTTGTTTTTGTTGTAGTTTATTTCTAATATTATGCCATCGTGGTCTGAGAAGATGCTTGGTATGATTTCAATCTTCTTGAATTTGGGGAGACTTTGTGACCCAATATGTGGTCTATTTTTGAAGATATCCCATGAGCACTTGAGAAGAACGTACATTTTGTGGCTTTGGGGTGAAGTGTTCTGAAGATGTCAATTAAGTCCATCTGATCTAGTGAGTCATTTAGGATTGCTGTTTCTTTGTTGAGTTTTTGTCTAGCGGATTTATCCAGTGATGTCAGTGGTGTATTAAAGTCTCCTACTATGATTGTATTGTTGTCGATCTCCCCCCTGATATCTTCCAGGAGTTTTTTTATGTATGTGGGTGCTCCTGCATTGAGTGCATATATGTTTATCAGGGTTATATCCTCTTGTTGTATTGATCCCTTTAGTATTATGAAGTGGCCTCCCTTATCTCTTGTTAAGGCCTTCACTTTGAGGTCTATTTTGTCCGATATAAGTATTGCTATCCCAGCTTTTTTTTTTCATTTCCATTTGCCTGAAATATAGTTTTCCATCCCTTCACTTTCAGTCTGTGTGAGTCCCTTCTAATGAGGTGGGTCTCTTGTAGACAGCAAATATATGGGTCATGTTTTTTTATCCATTCAGCCACTCGATGTCTTTTGATTGGAGCATTTAGTCCATTTACGTTTAAAGTTATTATTGAAAGGTACTTGTTTGTAGCCATTTCTATTTTTTTGTGGCTGTTTTCTTTCTGGGCTTTTTATTTCTTCTTTTTACACCAGTCCCTTTAGCATTTCTTGCATTGCTGGCTTGGTGGTGATAAACTCCCTTAGCCTTTTGTTTATCTGTGAAGCTTCTTATTTCCCCTTCAATTTTGAATGATAGCCTTGCTGGATAGAGTATTCTTGGATTCAGTCCTTTGCTTTGCATCACTTTGTAAATTTCTGTCCATTCTTTTCTGGCCTGATGTGTTTCTGTTGAGAAATCATTTGATAATCTGATGGGGGATCTTTTGTAGGTAACTCTGTTTCTCTCTTGCAGCCTTTAAGATTCTCTCTTTGTCTTGTACATTTGCCATCCTTATTATGACGTGTCTTGGTGTGGGTCTTTTGGGGTTCATCTTGCCTGGGACTCTCTGTACTTGTGTAACTATTTTCTTCCCCATATCTGGGAAGTTTTCTGACATTATTTCTTCAAATAGATTTTCTAATCCTTGCTGCTCTTCTTGTCCTTTTTGCAGCCCTATTATGCGTATGTTACTTCGTTTCATGTTGTCCCGGTGCTCCCTTAGGCTCTCCTCCTGCTTTTTAATTTTTTTCTCCAGTTGCTGTTCAGATTGAGCTTGTATCTCTACCTTATCTTCTAACTCACTAATTTGGTCCTCTGCTTCTTCTAGTCTGCTGTTGAAATCTTCCATGGTGTTTTTGATTGTAGCTATATCACTTTTCATTTCTTCCTGATTCTTGCATAGGTTGTTGATTTTCTCATCCATCCGGTGAATGAATTGTACAACCATTATTCTGAATTCTTTTTCTGTCATGTTGCATGCTTCAACTTCATTAATTTCCTTTCTTGGCGACTCCTCATTGTCTTTCCTCTGGGTGGTGTGTCATCTCTTCATTCTGATTATCTCCCGATGATTCAATCGTCGAGTTGCGTGGGCCTGGGCCATGTGCAGTGGGAGCCTCCCACCACCCTAGTGTCACTGAAGAGCTCTGACACTAAGATGTGTGGTTGTTTTGGGTTGGTGGGAACCAGGCTTGCTCAGAGTCAGTGTTGTCAGCGCTCAATGTGGCCTCATACACGCCCTTAGAATCAGGGACCCTGCCTGCACCGTGCTGGAACAGGGACCCCCCTGAAGCGTGTTGAAAACCAGAGCCCCCTAGCATGCGCCAGGAGTCAGAGTTCCCCAAGAATCCAGTATAAGAGTCTCTGTTGCTTCGCGCGACCTTGCCTTGAGAATCAGGGTCCCTGTGTGCCCTTGCACCAGGAATTGGAGTCACTGGCTCTTAGTATGAATGCACAGGGAATCAGGATCTCAGGCGCAGGTGATAAGAAACACAGTCAAGTCACTGGTGCTTGGTGCTGCCTCCTGCCCAGAGAATCGGGGTCCCTGGGTGTGTGCTATGCGGGACAAATTCCCCGTGTTCGCGCATTTGCTCCCAGCCCAGGGCTCCGAAGCTGGCAGTGGGCGTAGGATCAGTTCCTGGGGTTCGCGCGTTTGCTCCCAGCCCAGGGCTCCTGGAGCAGGCAATGCAAGCAGGACCAGAACCCGGTGTTCGCGTGATTGCTCCCAGCCCATGGCTCCGAAGCTGGCAGTGTGGGTAGGACCAGATCCAGGTGTTCGCAGGATTGCTCCCAGCCCAGGACTCTTGAACCTGGACCTGCGCAGGATCAGTTCCAAGGTGCTCATGCACTTCCAGGCTAAAGTTCCTGGAGCGCTGAGGCCCAGGCAAGGGGTGGGTCTATCAGTTAGTTATTCTGGCGCTGCCTGCAAGCCTGGGGGAAGTGGGGATGGGCTCTGTTACTCATGGATCTGCCGCGGGGATTTCTGAACTTTTGGTGTCTCCAGGTCTGTAGCTGTGGTCACAGGTCTCTTACCCCAGTGGCTGCAGGGTCCTGGTATGTGTCTGAGATCAGACTGGGTTCGTGCTGAGGCCAGGATCCTAGTCTTAAGCAGCTCTGTTTCCCAAGATGGCATGGTTGCCATGTCTGTGCTGGCAGCCCAGGAGTGTCCCCGCAGGGAGCGGGACTCTGCTGCCTAGGACTGCCTGGTTTAGCAGCCCCTTAGAAGACCTGCAGAATCTAACTGTCCCTAGCTCATACACACACACCACACACGTCCACGCACTCCTCTGTCACTTTCTTGCACTCTCACACTCTCTCCTTCCCTACCTTCCTGCTGGTCGCCATTTTTCCTCTTTTCCAGTGTTTAATATTTTGGCTATTCACTTTAGAGCTATCAAATATTATAAATTAAACATATGGAAAATAAATACAATTGTTAGATTTTGTGGTAACTTATATTTACATTGAGGATGTTTTTCTATGTCATAAAAGCCTGAGTGTCAAGTATATAGTTCACTTTAAGCTGCTGTTGAAACTCCCGAGTTTGGATTTATGACCATATCATAGGTCAAAATAAAACTGAGTGTGCATAATTTTGCTCTTTTCTTCAGCCTTAAAATCAACTCTAGAAGATGTCATATTACTACGTGATTTAAAAAGCTAAAGGAGCTGAGTTATAACTTAGTCAATGTAATCACTGAATTTAAACTTGCCCATTCAGAAGGGTAGACCTTCCAGAAACCTCCCTATCCCCAGTCCCACAAGGCAGCAGAAGATGGCATGTGTGCTGAGGACTGGATGTTTTCTAAGAGAAGGAAAATGTACTTTCACTTCTTTCTCCCCATCTTACCAAACGCAGAAATAAGTACCTCCCTTAGAGAGAAATGAGTAAGGGTACAGAGAGAATGGTTGCAGTTCAATCCTTTCATTCAATTATCAATACATCTGCAAGTTTAGATGTCCTTCTATAGTGGGAAAATATTAGAGCAAGGGAAAATGGTTTCTTGACATCATAAAATATATGGTTTTAGTTTCCAATAAGTTGCCCATATTCTCCTTTTGGTGGCATTTTATTCCAACCTTTGTACTTTCTAATCATGTTGTACTTTGTCTTAGTCGAGACAAACTACCAGTCCTTTATGGTGAACTCCAGTTTCAAGTTATCATCTCTGTATTGCAGCCTGTCATGCTTTTCCTGGCCATGACTCATCTTTTTCTAAAATTATGTTCTTTCTAATATGATATTAAATTTGATTGTATGTCAGCTTTTTGCTGTAGCTGCACTGTAGGTAAGATTAGAGCAGGGTATGCAAAGATTACCTCCTGTCTCTGGTAGTGAATGGCACAGCACAGAGTGGATATTAAGCATCTAATGTACTACGTTGTCTAATTGAAATTTAAGTACCATCTTCAAAAAGCAAGACCAGCATATTTTTTGAAGGCTCAGATCTTATTATTTACAACTCATACTTTTAATTAAAAATACTTTTTTTGAGGACAAAAATAAATGATGAGAATCATTGACTGGCTGCCTTGTGTACACTCATTACTGGGTATCGAGCCTGAGGCCCAGACATGTTCCCTGACCAGGTGTCGGGCCACAAACTTCCAGTTCATAGGTCTATGTTCAACCGCTGAGGAACACAGGCTGGGCTGCTCTCTCTCTTTTCTAAGGCTGAATTGCATAAAAATAAAAAATAAATATATATCCATTATCTTGTCCTTCAAACCTTAAATTTTCTTTCATAGTAAACAGAGCATTAGTAGTTGTAGAAATAGTAAATAATTATCACTTGCTGATTGACCAGCGCCAGACTCTAGAATGGTCAAATAGTTTTATTGTTCTGAATGCCATGTGATAAAGGCTATTAAAATATCAATGAAATTGCCGTAACTGGTTTGGCTCAATGGATAGAGCATCAGCCTGCGGACTCAAGGGTCCCAGGTTTGATTCCGGTCAAGGGCATGTACCTTGGTTACGGGCACATCCCCAGTAGGGAGTGTGCAGGAGGCAGCTGATCGATGTTTCTCTCTCATCAATGTTTCTCTCTATCCCTCTCCTTTCGTCTCTGTAAAAAAATCAATAAAATATATATTTAAAAATATATATATATAAATGAAATAAAAAAATGCGTTTGTGGGGAAAATAAAAAAATCCACTAAATGACTACAGTATTTTCCTAACCAAAAAAAGCGTGTATAAAATGATTAAATACCTGTTTATTCGTGAGTACCACATGTAAAGGCTCAATTCTAGGTCTTTTTATAGAAAGAGTGTAAATTTTTTCGTGAATCACTTTTGGCAATAGTAGTTCCAAACCACCATGGTGATTACTGCCTTGTTTCATGATGGTGATAACTTTAATAAATGGTGTCCCAAAATTCACACAAGAAGTAATTTTGATAGAAAACACAGGTTTATAATTAAAAATTGTAAATATTTTATTGATTCATAAAGTATATAGTATAGGGTTATGTATGGAATAGCATATCGGGTAAATGGCCTCCATGGCTTTGCTGGCACATACGCCCAAGAAACAATTCAATTACTGCATGAGTCATTTCCTGGTCATGTAATTTCCCGTTTTGGTGATCAGAATTGACCGCCCAAATCATGCGATTTAACGCCATTGAACTTTTTTCTTTGGGGTTTTTTGAAGTCTAAGGTTTATGCCAACAAGCCCATGACCACCCATGCCTTGAAGGAGGAAATTGAGCGCTGTATCAATGAAATTCAGCCACATTTATGCAAAATGGTCATGGAAAATTTCAACAAAAGAGTGTGTATATGCCAGCAAAGCCGCGGAGGCCATTTACCCGATATGCTATTCCATGCATAACCTTATACTGTATACTTTATGAATCAATAAAAAAATTATAATATTTAATTATAAACCTGTGTTTTCTATCAAAATTACTTCTTGCGTGAATTTTGGGACAGCCTTTATGTTTCTTTTATCTTATAATGTTAAGGAACCTAAAATGATACTAGAAATTAGCCCATATTTCCCATTTTATTGTTTTCATTAATGAATGATGTATCCTTGGACATTAAACATTTTCTCTTAAAAATTAGAGCTGGAAAATTTTGACAGATGTTTAATGCATAAAGGTTGTTTGTGATTAATGAACTATTTGGAACTAGTTTCCTAAATTCAAAACTCTATCTTTTCTGAGATTTGGAAATTTCCATTGCCTTTAATTAAATTGCCTGGCATGGATAAGACAAATGTCTATGTATATAACAACTTTTTATATCAAAGCTAAAACATAGTGTCATCTTTGTGAAGACATTTTAAGAGGTAATTAGTGATCCAAATATAAATTAAGTTTCAACTTTGTGAGATGTTAACTTTGCAAATACATCAACTCTAATGACAAGCCACCATTCTGAAATATAGGAAGTAGAGAATTCTCATTTGCATATATTTACATATATTTGACAACATTATACTTGAATATTAGTTTTATAAGACTAGAGACTTTGTTTCTCTATCATTTTATCCTCAGTGTCAAGAAAAATGGCTGTCATGTAAAGTTGTGTACTACACAATGGTGCAGACAGCAGGAGTGAAAGGACTAAAATATAGCCCATGACCACTCACAGGTCTAACTCCAAAGGGACTCTTTTCATCCAAAGGGGAATTTTCTCATAATTTTCATTAATTGGAATCACCTATGTCCCTGCTACAATAGTGACATATTTAGTAGGAGCTCAATAACATTTATGATTGATACATGAAGGAATTTACTAGTATTCTGTGAATTGCTAAACTCACCCATGTAAAAAAAAATGACACATTACAAATAACTCTCTGTGCATGGCAGCTGACAGGTTCATTTGGCATTAATTATGTTAATTTAAGATAGTTTAGTTTTGAAACAGAGAACCACAAATACAAAATAATATCTTAGAATTAAAGAAGCAGTGATTGTCTCTTGTATAGAAATCATTTTATAGTGTTTTTTCTTTATTCCCCCTGCTTATTTGATATCAAAGGAGAAAACGAAATGTAGAGTGGATAGTGATTTTGAGAGGACTAGAACCTGATGGTGTGGAAGAAAGACATTTAGGTAGATTTATATTATTTAATTATATTATAAAGATAGAAAAGACACTTTAAGAGCATCTAGGATCCGGCCCGTGGGCCGTAGTTTGCCCACGGCTGGTCTAGTCAGTGTATATAATTCAAAACACTAGTTCATCACTGCTTTAATCTTAAGTATCTGATGTTAAATCATTGTACTTTGAAATGTTAGCAAGGAAAACATGCATTACTATTTCACAAATTTAAAAAATATATTTTGTATATTATATTTCAGTACAACTGGTTGCATTTAAAATCCAGTGGATTTAATTTTATGCTTTTAAAAACATTATAATGAGAAAGGATCCTTAAGTTTTACCAGATGCCGAATAGGTTTCTGACACCAAAAAGCTAAAAATTCTGCTGTAAAATACAAGAGTGCAATAATTGTTGAATTTTCTAAAAGTACTTGCTTAAGAGTGGATGGGATTTCTAAGGTCTAATTTTAGCCAATACATTTATAAATTAACTAAATATTAATATATTTAGATGGATAATATTCACGTTTATTAAAAAATTTAAATCTTAAATAAAGATGTAGTTAATCATGTTTATATATACACATATGTTCATATATACCTAATAAGGAAACTACAATGTATATGGTGTGCTTTTCATTCATAAAGACATAGTTTAAGGTTTCAATCCTTTGAAAAATCTTACCATCGAAACCATACCCACAGCCGTTTCAAAAGCATTAAAACTGAAGACTGCAATATATTACTCAAAGCTCAAATTCTGTCCTTTTCACAGGCCACGCAGAAAGAGATTGAGAAA
The DNA here is from genome assembly GCF_964212035.1 of Myotis nattereri. NCBI lineage: Eukaryota > Metazoa > Chordata > Mammalia > Chiroptera > Vespertilionidae > Myotis > Myotis nattereri. Next base: position 23,878,396 of record NC_138078.1, on the reverse strand, counting down.
CAGAAGGTTCATCTAAAGAGTGTCACGGAACTCGGAGAGGCCTTGAAAACAGTTCTGGGCAAGAAGGAAACCTTGGTGGAAGATAAACTGAGTCTTCTAAATAGTAACTGGGTAGCTGTCACTTCCCGAGCAGAAGAGTGGTTAAACCTTTTGTTGGTAAGAGAAGAGGCTGGAAGATTTGCAACCCCTCGCCCTCATGGGAAATAAATTACATAAGCACTCAATAATGATACTTGTGTTTATAAATTCCTGCGCCCCACATAAATGCTAGCTATTAATTCAATATCAATAACTGTATTTTAATATATTTCCATGTTCATGCTCTACTCCATATAGAGTTCAAACCTAAAAGTAATTTGAATGATACTGAATTTCTGTCTGTTAAAACTGTAGAACTTAGGACAAATCTTTTAAGAACATCGTCTAACCAATAATATGTCATGGTATGTCTCTGTAAAATTAAGGAATACCAGAAACACATGGAAAACTTTGACCAGAATGTGGAACACATCACAAACTGGATCATTCATGCTGATACACTTTTGGATGAATCTGAGAAAAAGAAACCCCAGCAAAAAGAAGACGTGCTTAAGGTAGCAAATAAAATATTATGAAAAGTAATATTTAAATAGTACAACTGTTATGTCAATCATGTTTGTCCTAAAAAATACCAGACTTCTTAATAAGAATGAAAAAAAATTCCTTCCTTCCTCCCTTCCTTCCTTCCTTCCTTCCTTCCTTCCTTCCTTCCCCCCTCCCTCCCTCCCTCCATCCCTCCCTCCCCCTCTCCCTCCCTCCCTCCCTCCTTTCCTTTGTACTTTCTTAATTCAAATGGGAGCTAATGTTTTGGAAGAGTTCTGTAATCTAGGTATCTGTCCATATCCACCCCTCAGCTAATTACAGGCAACTTAAACTCTAATGAGAAAGGATACCAGGATTTACTTTGGTGTCCTGTTACAAATTCCTGTCCATTTTAATAGTAGTACTCCCTTCTTTTATCAAACACGAAGATGCGGTAGGCATCATTCACAGCCCATCTGAATAAACACTTGAGATCTAATCACCTGGACATTTGCCTATTCGGTGTTCAAATCTTAGGATTAGTAACAATCCTGAGCTTATATGACACTGAATTTGTCATCTTTAACCATATATAAAGTAAACAGTACTTTTCTCTGTTTTTGTATTAAAATAAATTATTAGGACATTTTTAGTCATCTTTCTCAAAGGAAAGGCAACTTAATCTTTACTTAAAAAATGATTCCTGCTCTAACCAGTTTGGCTCAGTGGATAGAGTGTCGGCCTGCGGACTGAAAGGTCCCAGGTTCGATTCCGGTCAAGGGCATGTACCTTGGTTGTGGGCACATCCCCAGTAGGGGGCGTGCAGGAGGCAGCTGATCAATGTTTCTCTCTCATTGGTGTTTCTAACCCTCTATCCCTCTCCCTTCCTCTCTGGAAAAAATCAATAAAATATATTTTTAAAAAAATGATTCCTATAAAGGGTATGAGAGGTATAATGTGCAAATATGTCTTATTAATGCTGTATTATTTCTTCTTAATGACATCTTTCTCAGTTAAAAAGAGTTGAATTTTCCCAAATACCATTTAAATTCATGATACCTTCCTTTGTTTTGCAGTTTTCAATAATTCCATTTAAAGAACAGTCAAAATTATAATTTCTTTCCATATAATTTATTTGTTTGTTTTTATGCAATTGATATTTTCTGAGGATTACAATTTTTTGTCATGAAAGACTGTAAATGTATTTCAGGCTATCCCCAAAACATATTTACACTATTGCCTGTGCCTTACGTTGCCTTCCCTTTGACCTTGATATGTAGTTAAGGACTGTCATGGTAAAATTACTTCGAGGTCTTTAGAATAATAGGAAGTGAGCTATTTCACTTATACAGTACCAGTAGTCACTCTGACCCCTTGTGTCAGACAGAACATCCGCAATCTATGTCTGTGACACAGAATCCATATGTGTTAGAAAATCTGTTTTGCCCATGGCACTTAATATGATAAACAAAAGGGAATTCAGAAGTGCCAGGAAAGGATTGGAAATTGTTTTTCAGCTACCTCCTTCTTAAGTATATGTTCAGATTGTTCCACAGCTATGAAATTTATTCAAGATAAAACTAAATATAAAATATTGTAATTGTTGCAGGAAAACATTCCTTGTCCTTCCTCAGATTCTCAGACTAAGTCAATATTTAAATGAACATAGGTCATATTTAAGGAAGGACAGCTAACTGTTTTTCTGAGATCACACACGTTCTTATTCTACTTCTATTTTATGGGAGTTGGCATTTTTCTTCCTTCTATCTGCATGTGTTTGTTCTCTCTCTCTCTCTCTCTCTCTCTCTCTCTCTCTCTCTCTCTCTCTCTCTCTCTCTCTCTCTCCTGTTCTCTCACTGTCTTGCAACTTCCATTTAATTACTAACTTCAAGCCCTGTCTCTTGCTCATGGAATATAGCGTTTAAAGGCTGAAATGAATGACATGCGCCCAAAGGTGGACTCCACGCGTGACCAAGCAACAAACTTGATGGCAAACCGCGGCGACCACTGCAGGAAAGTAATAGAGCCCAAAATCTCAGAGCTCAACCATCGATTTGCAGCCATTTCTCACAGAATTAAGACTGGAAAGGTAGGAAGACCTGCTCCGAGGTGGAAACTAGTGATAAATGATCTCTTGCGAAGGTTGCGCAATACTCTGAAGGGGGCACGCGACCCCCACAGCAAAGTTTTCAAAAGGAAAATGAAAGCCAAAATGTATTTAAGGAAATTTTATCCCTGAATCTCTTCCCCCCTTACTCTCACCCTCTCTTTCCCCTGTCTCTTCCTATCTCTCGCAGTCTCACTTTCTCTCTGTCTTTTCTTTGTCATGCCATAGCTAGACAAAAAAAAAAACAAAAACAAAAAACAAACAAAAAAAAAACACAAAAAAACCCTGCATTCTATACTGGTTTACATATGTACTTTCAGGGGTAACCTACAGCAAAGTAACAAATAGCATGCTGCAGGCCAACAACAACAAAAAGCACAAAAGACATCCATCTAAAGAAAGCACCACTGACATATCTTGCCAAATACAATATTGCTTGTGTGTAATGCGGATCAAATCTCCCAAATGAGGCCTTGTACATCTCCTGCATGATCTAGGGTATTTATTCCTCCTTAATGGCTACACACATGTGTGTTTGTACGTGTATTGAACTTGCTCTTGCTAGTTGTTGATATTGTGACAAAATCCATTAAGCTATAATGACTTGCTCAAGCCATGAAAACAAATAATTGCAAAGCTTATATATCCTATTTTTTGTAATTTTATATGATTATATTTATTCAATTGAATGGAGACCCAGGAGATATGGAACTTTTGCATGATAACCTTTTATATTTGTGTAACACTTAAAAAAGACAAAATCTTAAATAATAGGTAGCATGCAAAAATACTTAATGCAGTATTCTAAATTTTCAATTTTGGGGGGAAATGGCAGCATGCAAGGAATTACCCCCAAATTTATAAAATGTAATTTGAATATATATATATATATATATATATATATATATATATATACTTTTAAATATAAAAATGTGTGTAAAAGAAACATGTATTTACATATACAGATAATGGCTGGAAATAATCTTAAATGAGAAAAATGTTATTGAACTATTTGTGAGAAAATGATATTGAACTATTTGTGAGGTAAGTCTTGATTCCTGGAAAAATAGAATACATTTGAAAAATTGCTTTTATAAATATGGAGAGACAATTATAGCATGGTTTACAATTGCTGCATTTTCTAAGGCATTACAATGTATCACTGTTATATATAATAGTACATACTTAAAGGAGTTTCTAAAATATACAAAAATGTGAATTTTAAATACTTTATGCACATAAAACATAGCTACCCTTCAAAATTCACCTTCCCAAAGCAAAATGGTATTAGCTTATCTTAATTCATTGCTTCTTCTTTGTAATATTTGAGTTAACTAGTTTGTTGTATGCATTTATATATTATTTTAAGTAAGGCATTTTCACCTGAAAAATATCTGACAGGCTTTGAAACTTTATTTTCAGAGCAGAGTTGTTTTTTTTGGTAAGAATTCACTCTGCTGTTTAAAGAGATAATTGTTTTTATTTCTGAAGATAGCCCTAGAATATGTGTTATCTAAACAAACAGCAATGTTACTTCAGTCACCTGAGAAATGAATGCCAATAATCCATTGCTAAATTTTGTGTTCTTCCCACTATATATGTATATAAAGTGTCACTAAGCTATAGAACATTTAAGAGAAAACAGGTTATTATTTTCTTTATTCTGTCAACAGTTGGTTGAGATAAAAGATGTTACATGTTTGTGATTTGTAGATTTGGAAGAATGGGTAGAATTCATCCTGCACCAAGAGCAGCTGGCTTAGTATGGCCGAGAGAAATTTGTGATTTTCATTCCATGTTCTGTACAAATTTGTCAGTATATGTTCAGAAATCATGCATCAGGTGAACCACTTGATGTACGTCCTTTGTTTTCCTTACTAAAGAAAGGCATAAGCAATTTTAAATCAATATTTTCAATTATATATTAATTGAAAAGACAATCACAGTTTTACTTTCTAAGATTTCATTTTCGCTAAGTTAATAAAGACAATTGGGTGCAATAGTGACCCCATTTGGGGATTTTGAAGAGATAATTATGCTCTATCATCATGATAGCATTTGCTTATTTATTCATTTCATCAGCTAATGATACTGAGTATCCATTATGCTAGTGAGTATGGAAATATACAAAAATGTAAATAATACTTGCTGTAAAAATATCTGTTTACAAACACAAACTTAAATACTTATTGAAATCATAGAATATGCTTAACACTAGTTTAACTTCATGGAGATGTTCAATTTATGATTAAGGTTACTCCCAGCAATCCCATAGTATCATAGGAAGAATAGTGTAGATAGAAGACTGATTCTGAGGCCTAATTTTGTCAGGATTAGGCAGAACATGTGCTTTCTCTGCAATTTCATTTCAGTGTTTATAAGATAAAGGAGTTGAATTAGATTAGTGGATTTTAAAAGGAGAACTACCTTGCCACACCCAAAAGGAGTTATTATTTTAAAAAGAATGTATAAAAGGGATTAGCAAGTTACTGGATGGTAGGGTTTCTGCCCTTTTATCTATCTCCGCCTAATAATGGGGTTCAGGAGATACAAGTTATTCCATAGAACATGGTGGGAAATTTCTGGGTTAGATTAGTGAAAACTAGGACTAATCTATAGTCCTTGGCATTTCTAAAATTTGACAGTCCAGTGACCTTTTGTTGATACAGTAAGGGATTTAAAATAATGAATTGTATGTGTATTGGTTTATGGAGTACAGTAATTCTGGAAGTGCTGGAATTCTCAGGGGTGGCCTTTGATTTCTAAGTCAAGTTCCTATTATATAGTAGGGCTTCTGTTAGGTAAGATTGGGTTAGAATATGGCCTTTTATGATTGAGTCTATGGGTAGGTTTCACTTAAAAGAATAACCTAGGAAATAATCTATGGTGATAAAGTAAATAAATAAAAGTAGGTTGGGAATGAATATGGATATAACAGACTTGGTATAAGAACTAATTTCAGGATGCTTTTTAAAGGTCAACTGGAAAGGGCAATTGAGTAGAGCAAAAGTTTATCCTGAAATTCACTAACAATGCCTGAATTCACTATTTGGTGATGAATATAAAGTCTCTGTCTCCTGCAAGGGCTGTCCATTGGAGGAAATTCCCAAATCCAGAAAGCAATGAGACCCTCATTTCTGGTTAGAAATATAGTAACATGATGCCTTTCTTATCTTAACCTCAAGATTGTGTCAAGAATCAAATGATCTAAGATATGTAAAAGCACACATTCAAAAATCTATAAATTGTTACATAGATAAAAAGATGCTAAAAACCATTAACATCAATAATTGTTTCCATTTTTATATATCTAGACTCAAATGTCCAAATTTTGAGGATTGAGACAGAAATGTATTGGGAAATTAAATTGAGGAATAGCTAATTTGTCTTTCTGGTCTCTTCTGGAATGGGCTGGGGCTAAGAATACCTCTTTGTTATTTCCTTTGCAAGGACCAGTTTTACAGATTATCAAGTGGACCAATTTGAGAAGTGCTAGGAAGTTCTACTGACCCCACATACAATCCTTCAAATACATGAAATAGTACCTCTTCCTATTTTATTTAGGTTCATCAGTAGTATCTGATGACTTCAAAAAAGCTTAATTCCTCCTAATCTCTGTGAAGTCAGTTTGAGGAATGGAAGTTTTAACAGACATGATCAGAATCATTAGAAAAGTTAATCAGTGATAATTTCAGAATTCTGGTTAAAGTCAGTGGAATCAATGGGAAAGACATCATGTCTCAACTTTTTCTGCTTTAGGGCATCTGAACATGGTAGCATAGCAGGGTGATGGGGAGGGATACTATCAGGAAAAGAAAGTAACTGGAGACAGAAGCATAGAAAGGGAAAGAGGAAGCAAAAATAAATTACTGAGTTCTGTGGTTTATGTCAGCTCTACCCTTCTTTATCTTCTAATAAGCCAAGATGAAGATGGGGTCAACAATTAGAGAGAGAGATGATATTTGAATAGATCTTAAAGAATTAATGAAGGAAGGGTTTGGGAAAGGGGACACTTTGAATTAACTCTTAAAATTCATATACTATTTCAGGTCACAATGCTTGGCATTCTGGTGCTTATATGGCTAGGAGTTTACTAGCGATTCAAGGAGTTTACTGTTTAATGGTTGAGTAAAATATGTTCATGGATACTGGGCTGAGAATGAGTGTGTGCTGAATGAATTTAGTAGCCTCTCTAGCAACATAGAGAAGATAACAATTTATGATAAACTTATGATAAAGTTTAAATGTGTTTAATGGAGAGTAGGTTGTTTTTGCGTACAGAATATAGAGTATGGAGCATGAAGCTTTAGTTGCACATAAGACAGAAAAGGATGATTAGACAGTGTGCAGAGGTCATGGCAACCAATCTAATACTTTATGCTTAATTTAGTAGGCAATGAGGAGTCCTTGATGGATTTTTTCGTACACTACTGAAAGTTTATTTCAATAGTGGTTGTGAAGAGCATTCAACCGAATTATAACAGGAGGTAGGGAAACCAATTTGGAAGCCATAGTAATAATTTAGATGAGAAACAGTGACTATCTCAAATAAAGAGGTGTCTATGGGAATGGAAAAGAAGTGACAGTTGAGAAGAGTGACTCTCAAACCTTTGTTACTGGAGGAATTGTGAAAACACAAATTGTTGCCCCCCTCCTGAGATTGTAACTCAGTAGGCCTTGGGCCAGGACCTGATAATTTACATTTCTAACAAGTTTCCTGGTGATATCCATGCTAATGATATAGGGACCACACTTTGAGAAACACTGGTCTAGAGACATTGAGAACTAGCCTAGAGTTAAAGTATTACATATGAAAATGACTTAGGATTCAAGACTTATTTAGATGAAAGTCTGCATATGAATTATAAGAATCATAATATATTATGTGCATCAAGATATATTTGTCCCATTGTAATACTTAGTTTCAAAAAAATGTTGATTAAAACAGACTTTTCCTAGCTATGTCCTATTAATATGGGCAATTGCTTTGTTAGAAGATATTATGAAACTTATATACATAATTTGCTCAATTATAATGTTTTCTCTTATAAAGACAGAAATAGTTCACTTTTCTGTGGAACGGAATGTTAATTATTGGCCTTCTAATCGGTACTAACTAGAAAAAAGGTGAACTTGTTTTCTGCCTTCTCTTTATTAAGATTTATGTGTCATAGGGTATGAAATGCCATATTTCCTTTAATTTTCTAATGGACATTAAAATCATTGAGATTTGGACAATCTGGTGTCATCTATGTAAATATTCATAGTTTTATTGTCAGGTTTTTTTTACCTCCAATCCATGTTAGCAGGTCAAAAGTAATCGTTCATTGGACCAGATACTTTCATATATATATATATGGCTATGAAAAAGCCAGTGAGTTTCCCATATATTGTAGACTATATCAGGAAAAAAGAGACACACATAAGTGAGTCTAAGCTCTCTTAAATAGTGGTTTTGTAAGTGAAAAATAATGTAAAAATATAGTAACAATAGTTTAGATAGATATTTTGGCTCTCCTAAATATCAGTGGGAAATAAATAATATATCTTACAAATGTGACCTAGGATGTCAAAATAAGGTTTATTGGATTTGAACATTTTAATTAAAACCTAATTTTCAATAACTAGCATTATCAATACAAATATGTTGACCTTTTTTCCCTTTGTAGTCAATTTATAATTAAGCACCTTCTCTGATAGAAGAGAACAGGATCCGTCAATTGGTACAGTTATTCTTGTAGCATATATATATATGCTTTTTAGTAAAATTTCTACAAATAAATTACAACAGAAAGCATAGATGGAAACTTAGGCAAAGATCTATAGATATTGCATAATCTATACAGTATTAATTACAGCTGAAACCCTGAAATAATAGTAACAGATTTATACCCAAGTTATGTAATACTATATCTGCTAATTTTATTTTGCTGAAATAAATATGAAATGAACCTAGCAACAGAATTATTTTTAATAATATTTTAGATTAACAATACCTTTTCACATTTGAATTTTCTATCACTATAGCAAGGTTCATTCTTTTGAAACTTTGATAATAATTTCCTTTTGTAATCATCTAAAATGTTTTCAAAGTAGATCTTAATTGACTTTGGTGAGCTGTGTCATGTGATAGAACTTACTGGGTCTTACTTATTAGCATATTTTAAATGATTACAGCTATTTGTTAATTCCTGATTGTGATCCTTTAAAAAAGAAAATTATTTCTTCAATTAGCCAACAAAAGTAACCATGCCTTGAACCAGGGGCTTTCAAATATTTATAGGGGGCTGTAAGAGCCAGTGAGTTGCTCAAGTTCTCAGTTAGATAGCTTGATTACAAAACGTTAGATCCCAGTCCATTGATTTGTCTATGCCAACATGATGACTCATCATGTACTTAATTACCTCTATTTATGTCATCAGATATTTGTTGGTCTGGTATGTGTTAGTATAAGCATGTTCAATTTCGCTTAAAACGCAGTGACTTTCATGCACTTCTAGAGAGGAAAAAGAAAGGAATTATAAAAAGAAGACAAAATAAAGTTGTCCAGAATGTTACTTTTGCTTTTAATTCATCTTTCTCCCATATATTTTATAGTTACATCCTTTCCACTTCAATTTCAATTGCTACTACTAAAGTCATATAATCTTGAGGTAGAAAGATATTCAAATAGTACTTAACATAAAGTAGATAGAGTGGACTGATACTTGAACCAACAATATATTTTAACCAATCAGAATATTTTGTATACAGTTCTGAAAAGTGTGAGCATGAAATTAATCTCATCAATGAAAAACCAATAGGGCTATATTGGATAATGTCCTTTAATTAGCCTCACAAATTTGGGGAGGTAATCTTTTTATTTTCATTTTTATCCTCAAAGCATCAGAGATAAACCAATGTCTTGCTTAATATCAAAAGAATGCAACCAATGAAATGTCACCATTACCAGTTAAATTTATTTTTAAGTATTATTTCTTATATTTCTTGAAGTTTACTCTCATGAATTTAAAATGAATGAATAAATCTATAAACTACTTTATCTGATCACCTTTGTTCTAGATAGATGTTTACAATATGCTTATTTATCTTTGTTAAGTTTTCTTTCCTCTCAAGATAGTTTGATTTTAGTAGCTCTTCATATCTTATCAGTAGTATGTCCTTTTTGTATTATAGGATGTACTGGTCCTTGAAAGTTTATTCATTTTAGTTTCCATGAATTATTCCTATTTTATTTTATTCTATAACAATATTGTAATGATAAAATAAATTTCAAAGCTACAGAATGGAAAGAGAAAACTGATTGATTTGAAGCTATTTTAAACCAACCTGTAGCACTTGGATTATTTATTTTCAATTTAGATTTTAGTGTAATTTGAATGTAGTGGCCATTTATCATGATGACTGAGATTACATATTCCATATTAACAAATGTTTACTCTACTGCCTGTGTAAACACAGTCATTATTATGTTAGTGTATATATGCACGTTGGGACTACTATTTAACCAAAAGAAAGCTTACATTTTAAAAATGATAAAGTGTACCTGAGTGCATTTGAATGCTTCCAGTTTACAGTGAATCAATTTGTAATTAAATTTGCTCTTATCAGCCTGTTATTGTTTGTAAACTTGTTATACTTCACCTTTAATGCTAAAACTTTAACAAAGCCTTAAACTTCATTAATCCTAAAGCATACAGCAAAGCACAACTAATAGCTGTTCAGCAATCTGAAACATTAAAAAAATCAAGGAAAACAAAGTGTTGTCTTTCTCAGTTTCTCTGTCTCTTCTTTCTTTTGTGTCCGTTTATCTCTCTCTTTGATTATTAAACTTCCCTATGTTTTACTTTATTTGTACTTTGTATGACTACACAGTCATGCTAAAGCTTTTAAAATGAGAAGGTAAGTAAAAAATTAAACTTCAAAACCTATGCTTAGTTCATACTTCCTCCTTTGACATTATAACTTTTGTTAGACTATTTTCTATGTATTCTAAAGCCTGAAGCATATCTTGTGTGCACTAACACTGTGTGATTTAATTGTGATTCCCATTCTATGGTCATATATTTTCTTTAAATTCAATAGAAGTACTTCATACAATAGTTAAGGTGATTTATCCACCATTGATTTCAACTTCTTTAAGTAATTTACTATAATTCTGAATTGAAAATGCAGACATTATATTCTTTATATGTATTAAACTCGGATTACTCAAGAGTGAGCTATTAAATTATGGATTCTTGCTTATATACCTTTCTTTCATAAAATTTCATAAAAATTGCTAATTACAAAGACAGTGAAGACATATAATGACATATAAAATTTTATTGGTCAAAAAAGTACATGTTAGAATTGTCATGACCTCATGGTGAACCAGTGAGTCTTAAGGAAGGCATAAATTTTCCCAACCTTTTGTGTCTGAACAGAGTATTAATAACATAGATGTCAAATGGCTGGTCTGATAGGCCAGTAGCATAGCCAAACTAATTGGGTTGAGTAGTTATGGATATTTTGGTTATAAAGTTGGTCGCTGGTTAATTTAGTTAATATATTGGATGTTCTACAACTCAATTTACATAATAATCTCCTTTTCTCTACAAAATAAAATAATTATATTTGTTATACAGAGTAACATAAGATATATTCCCCCCCTTCGAGGATTAAAAAATCTGCTGGTGAGGCAAAGTATAAACTCTTCAAAGTCAAATGACATTGTATTCAAATATGTAAGATACTGCAACACAACCTAGGATTACACATAAATGAGCAATAGAGTCATGATATAACATGTCAAAACCATCTCCATTAGATTTTCTATTCCCAGATGGCTTCCTGAAAATTTCTTTCAGAAAACAAATCTGAATGCGAGTGAATGACATGGACATTTTACAAATTATCTAAATCCACTGTTTGACTATTATTAGTAATACATTACTCCTGTCACATATTTCAAACTAATAATGAGCTCTTGGTAATTTTCAAAGTCATGTTTATAATAGTTACTGTCAATCTGTACTGTTTAATAAGGTAGCCATGAACCACATGTGGCTATTGAGTATTTGAAATGTGGCTACTCAAATTAAAATATGCTGTAAGTATAAAACATAGTGGGTTTTGAAATCTTAATATGAAAAAGTAAATGCAAAATATTTGATTAATTTATATTGATTATATTTTTATATGATACTATTTTGATATATTGGTTAAGTAACATATGTTATAATTAATTCCATATTTTTAATCTTTACTCTGGACATTAAAATAGAACATTAAAAATTACATGCATGGTTTTCATTATATTTCTGTTTAGCTGCTCTGCTATAGATACACAAAATCCTTTGAATTCAGTGGAAATAATTTCCTGTAAGTTAATAAAATTTCAGGGAAATATTCATGTGCAAAGTGTATCATTTCTAACATGTAGCCTGATACATCATCATTCTGCCTCTAACTGTATACTATCAGCAGTGCAAAACTCACTACTTTAACAATAGTGCTTTTAAAAAGAAAAAACACATTTGCAACATTAATCAATTGTTCCTATAGTAAACAAAATTTCAGGATCCAATTAATTTCTGTTCATTGATTCTGGTTGTTCACTTTAGAACCACAGAGATTAATTCAAATCCCTAATATGCATAGTGACCTTTTAAACGAATGCAGAATAGGCTTTGATCAGGAAATCTGGACTCTAAGCATACTCCTAATGAAATCTAAGTTTATACGATCTTGCTTGAATACTTACACATTTTGTAGTAGTGTTTCTGTAAATCTGTTTATATTATTTTTGTACCAGCTGCTATCCAGGTCTTTTCAATTTTATACAATGAAATTTATGTTATTTCAAACTCTAGATCATTCAAGAGCTCCTTGAAATGTTTATTTTTATTCACTCAGCTTTTGAGAAAATCACTATATTGTACACCTGAAACTGATATTATTATTTAATATTGCATACCAACTATACTTAAAATATTCATTTATGAGTGTACAGTATGTACTAGGAATGATCTGAACAAGACAGACAAACTCCTCATCTCCATGGGGTGTTTGTGGAACTCATTCCTCTTTGTGGATTGTTTTTTTTTTTTTTGTGTGTGTGTGTGTGTGTGTGTATGTGTTTGTGTGTGTTTTGCATGTTTTTATGTCTCCAAATAATGCCTGGTGAAAATACTGCACAGGACAGAACAAGTACAAAGCCCTATGGAATCCTCTTTGAGACCACCCTCTGCGTCAGTGGTTCTCAACCTTCCTAATGCCGCGACCCTTTAATACAGTTCCTCATGTTGTGGTGACCCCCAACCATAAAATTATTTCGTTGCTACTTCATAACTGTAATTTTGCTACTGTTATGAATCATAATGTAAATATCTGATATGCAGGATGTATTTTCATTGTTACAAATTCAACATAATTAAAGCATAGTGATTAATCACAAAAATAATATGTAATTATATATGTGTTTTCCGACGGTTTTAGGCGACCCCTGTGAAAGGGTCATTCGACCCCCAAAGGGGTTGTGACCCACAGGTTGAGAACCGCTGCTCTACATTGATGCAGATTAACTAACCAACAATTTTTGTTGTTCAGAATGACACAACTTTACCAAACTGGACTGTTAATTTCTCCATGTTCACTATTAGAATTGCATGAGCTTGTCAAACACCTTGGTAAAATAAAAATGCCATGTCAACAAACATTTATGTTATCCGTTATTATCAGTATGTTTTCAAAAAGGGACGTCTTGAACTGAGCCAATGGATGAGTCGGATTTTGAGAGGAAACAATAAGAGCCAATATTTATTGAGCATTTATTATGTCAGATGGATGCATAGAAAAAATAATAACCAGTGTTTATTGAGCGTTTATGATATATCAGACAACATTCTAACATTTTTGATACTCATAAAAATCCTGTGAGGTAGATATTCTTCTTATTCTTATGTTATAAATATGGAAACTGAGGCTCAAAGAGGACAAATAACCTGTCCTGGTTCCCTCAGCTACTAAATGGTGGAACTCAGATTCAATAGGCATTCTCATTTAGAAGTTTAGGCTCTTCACTGAACATTAGAAACATTCAGAGCACCTTGAGGGAGAGAAAACAGGAGCTCACCAATAGAACTGCATAAAAGACTAGAAAGGCCCTTGGGGCAAGATTAGGTGAAGCTGGATTCGGTGAGGTTGGAAGGAGATTATACCCCTGTGAGGATATCATTGCTTTAGTTCGTGTGAAAAGAGAGGAGAGATGATATCTCTAGGAATGGAAAGCAAGTGGATTATGGTGAATGAATTGACAATTATTTGATATTTATTGGACATGAGGGTAAAGTGTTGAAAAATGACATCACAAATGTTTTAAGCCTGAATGACTGGGGGAAAAAAAGATCATCTATTAACAGAATGTATGAAGTTGGTGTTGCAAGCAGTTTGGTGGAATGATAATAAGCTCATTTATAGACATGTTGAATTTCAAGTGAGAACTTAGCTGGCTGTTGGAGAATTTAGATAGGAATTCAAAAGTGAGGTCACAGCTAAAGATGAATATTTGGGAGCTATTATGAAAGCTATGGTTAAATTTTTGGAAGATCATACAATTTATTAGGGAAGGAGAATTGAGAAAGAGATACAGAGGTCCAAGTTCTGAGCCTTATTTATTTATTTTTTAAATGTTTATTGTTGTTTTACACATGTCTCCTCCCTCCTACACACTCTTCCCCACCCCTGGCCTTCACCACACTATTGTCCATGTCCAGGAGCTATGCATATGCATATAAGTTTTACAGATGTCCCCGTCCACCCCCACTCTTCTTCACTCCCACCCCACGCCTGGCCTTTACCGCACTATTGTCTATGTCCACGGGGTATGCATATATCCATTCAAATTGAAATTGATTAATCTTTTCCTTCTCCCCCTTTCCCTCTAAGAATCCTCAGTCTGTTGCATGCTACCATGTCTCTGGCTCTATTTTGTTTTTTACTTTATATTGTTCATTAGATTCCACATATAAGTGAGTTCTGAGACTTTGAAACCACTATACTTGAGTATATGGGGAGAAGATGAGCTAAGAGAGGAAGCAGGTATAGGAGTAAAAATAAAACAACAAACAAACAAGCAAATGGATCCATGTTATTTTGACATCCGAGTACTCAATAAAAGTTATTTTAAACATTAATTATTATCACATAGTCACAAAAATGTGTGGAGCAGCATGGTTGCTATTATTAAGTATTAGCAAATGTGAATAACAGTTCAATAATATAAAATACTGCCACATTAACTTTGTGTAGTTATTGTTCTAAAAGTTATTAAACTTTTTACTTTCATAACACTTTGAATAAAATGATTTTTAAATTTAGAAGTGCATCAATTATACACACATTGTAACATTCTTTAAGCATATTTAAAATTCTTTAAGCATATTCTGTACTGGTTCAGGAACCTAATATGATATTTTAAATTACAAATGATCATTAGGATTTAAAAACTAGTACTGAAAATCACTCATGTGAAAAAAGAGCCCATAAATCTTTTCTGGCATGTGTAGTGCCTAGAAGAAAAGTGTTTATTCATATTGCAGGTGACAGTCGTGTCCTGGTAAATAGCATTTGATTATTCACTTTTTTATTAGTAACTAAATACCTTTAGATATTTGTCTTATCCTTGAACACTTATTGTCCTCTGGGAGATGACTTCTAATAAAGGAAAAATGTGACTGGGAATGTGCTGGGGAAGGGGAGGTGGGGACCAAACTTGGTAAATGCAGTCATCCTGGCATAAGACACTGGGGGTTGTTCCTGAATTGGTTTTACAAATATAAAATGTTTAGTTCTATTAGAAAATAATATTTCTATATGTCATCTATGAGTTTTCAAAAGCTATCGAGTTTAAAATATTTTCCAGTGTTTTAATGCAAAGAAATTGAGCACAGAGTAAAGATCAGTAGAATATTTTAACTGAATTTTTATAATTAAATATTGCCCACTGCTTTGAATATGTTTGATTTTCAATATATTATCATTCATCAGTTTTATTCAAATGTGTTTTTTTTGGAAAACCAGTGTATTTTAAAGTTGTTTGAGATTAAGCGCGTTATGAATTTTGAAATTAAACTGTGATGTTTATAAGGTTGGAAAATATATAATTCAGATCTTTTGATGTGAAATATTCTGGTTTCATTCATTTGAATTTGTTGTGCTACAAAGAAAGCATTTCTAGGGCAAGCCAATGGCATTGTTTATCTTATGAGAACATGCCTGTCAATTTCTCCATGCTAAAGATGTCATTTGAAATATCTGAGCAGATAGTCATGCACTTTTTATGAGGATAAGGAGACAATTCTGCATTTGTAACTAAGGTTACTGGTATTTGATGAATGAAGCAATTTCTGATAAGACATATTTGCCCAAATGGTATTTATATAAGAATATTTAAAACAGGATCAAATTCAACTTGAAAATATTAACAATTAGCCCAGTCAACTATATGGAAATTGACTTTTGTTGAAAAAACGGAATGATGAATTGCATTGTCTTGCATGTGTATTCAGCTCTGATAATGTTAAACGTTTGTCTTTATTTGCATCCTCAGGTACTTTCCTAGTGTATTTCAAAACTTTCATAAAGTATAATATGGAAACATAATGCATGTCATTATTTTAGCAACAGGAGGTTGGACAAATATATTTTTGGTTTATGTTTCTCATAAAAAGTAATTTTAATTTAAATTAGCACTATCTTTTTTTTTTAGGCCTCCATTCCTTTGAAGGAATTGGAGCAGTTTAACTCAGATATACAAAAATTGCTTGAACCACTGGAGGCTGAAATTCAGCAGGGGGTGAATCTGAAAGAGGAAGACTTCAATAAAGATATGGTAAATTGGTTCTGATGAAAGTGTGAATGAACTAGGAATGAAAATGAATAAATATTTGGAAAGAAATTACATAACTCAGGCCACCAACTAGATTATCATGCCATAACTTGCACATTTTCTGATTCCAATGATTTATTACAAATGCAAAGTATTATTGTTGAGCTATTATTACGAATAACAAAGTACTATAGTATGGCCATGTAGGAGCACTAACAGATTCTAATAAATAGCTCAACAATTTTCCTTTGACCTGTACTCTTTTCAAACTCAGAGGATAAAATGTAATGAGGATAAAAGTCAAATTGGAAAATAAAATGGAACTCAACTATCACTGATGGCTGAGATTTTGTGCCAGTCATGTTTTTGGTAATATAACATTTATTTAAGAGAAGGGGCAATTGCATATAATACATTGTTTATTAAAGTTTACCACGATTAGTTTTACCAAAAAGTTGAATAAACAATATAGTGTGCGTATAAAATACATATACATTTATGCTGCTTATTTCATGGGGGTAAAAAAATGTAACCATGCAGGCTATTCCGAAACTGGTAACATCCTTATTCAACCCTGATTAATTTCAAAGTGACTTTTATATTTCTCTCTGGCTTGAATATTTCTGTGTCACATCCCTTTTCACTGACTTTTTTTTTCTCCTCCACCTTTTCACATTTTCCTTTCCTTCTTTCACAGCCATCACCTATATGGCATCCTTAAACTTTACATATATTATGCTAGAGATTTATGACATGTATTGATGCTAAAGGCTTCTCAGACAATGCTTGAAAATGACATCCAAAGGCAGTATATAATTTTTTAATAATAGGCATGCAAAGAAATAGGAGAATTATTTCCACCAATCTTAGTTCCCACTGGTATCACTTCTGACTTCCGGGAGCTGCCTGAATCAGTGCTCCCTTGTGTAAGGGGTTTGGGGGCCTTGCCAACTCAGCTCATGGAAAGAAAGACAAGAAGAGGCTTTCCAAGATGCTGAGTTACAACTGTCTCTCCTTCATGTCAAAGAAGAAACCTGAGGGCACCGAGTTGAAACTGTGCTGCTCACCTTGGGCTGATCACCGCCTCTGGCCAATAGCTCTCACCGGGTACAGGGAAAGAAATTAAGTGGAGTTTTTTCTTGTTTATTTTTTTTTTGTCCTCAGCCCTAAGAAATGTTGCAGACTTTTAAAGACATGTTAAAATAAGTAAGGTCTTTTTACATGCTATAAGTAAACACAGGGGCAGGCAAAAGTATGTTTATAGTTGTTTGTATGATAAATGGTACAATAATAAAGAATAATACAAAGATAAGCTGTGTTTTGTGTACTCACAACTGTAAATATACTTTTGCTCAACCCTGCATATGTCTGTTACATTATTTCAGTACACTAGTAACTGACAAATCTCAGATAAAAACCCCATGTATTCTAAAAGAAAAATAGTTCCTCGGTTGTGTGTAAAAGTTTAAATACGTACTATAGATTTGAAAATGTGACATCTCACTCCATGAAGAATTACACACACACACACATGTGCCTTTTTAAGAATTTTCTAATATTTGTTATTCTTAGCTCATCAGATTACCTTGGGTACCATTGCAGGATAAACCTCCTTGATAGAAAGTTTTCATACATTGAGTTGAAAGAAATAAAAGAAACTAGACATGAAATATTATATGGTTGCATATGGTAGTATATTAAACTAGCACTTATTCAAATAAATTCAAAGCACATAAAAATATTTTTGGAGTCCAAAAAAGCAAAATACATATCAAAAATATTTAAAGCCATTTTTGTAACCTGTATTTAAATACTTATTTGATTCTATTTGTTTAAAAATAACATGCACATATGTTGTTTTTAAGAAATGATTTGCAATATTTGACAGCAATTTAGCACACCATTTTTTACTAATGCCCAAATATTTATCATTAATTTGGACATTTAGGTTATTTAAAGCAGAGATTATTAGAAATTAGTGTACATTTAAAACAACATGTTTTCACTTAAAAGTGATTATTAAAATTTTAAGATTTGTTGACATCTCATACTCACACATCCACATCCATATTCTTATATGGATTACTTAGCATTATAAATGACCAGTTTAGTTTACTTCTAACATTTTCAATTTCTAAAAATATACTGAAAATCAAAGCCAAAAGAATGCTTTTACAACAATTCAGAACTTGTCTGAAATGATGAAGTACCTTATTCCCCCATCTGCCTACGTATGCCCCTTATCAAATGTGTCCTTTTGAACTAGACCAGAGGAAACTTCTTTTAAAAGTTAAAGTACAACACATAAAATAAAAACTGTGAGCACAGTCTCTTAGAATAACATTCCTTGAGAGTTTCAAATTGGATTTTTTGTGTTTAACATGTTTTATTCTCTTTGTTAATGATGTACAGCTTTTTAAAAACCAAAATGAAGACTGTACTTGTTGTTTTTAATCAGAGTGAAGACAATGAGGGTACTGTAAAAGAATTGTTGCAAAGAGGAGACAACTTACAACAAAGAATCACAGATGAGAGAAAGCGAGAGGAAATAAAGATAAAACAGCAGCTGTTACAGACAAAACATAATGCTCTCAAGGTATTAGAGCTAACGTTATAATATACCTTGCCTGTGGTTTCTTTTCATATGTAGGGTAAAATATATTGTGCATAAATAAAATCTGCTTAAGAATCTTACTCACCAGAAATACATGATTTCCCTGTTCAATGTGTGTGCTTTATTTAACATTTTTGAGTGGCGTCTTTAATTTTGAAAGATGTGTTGCTTAACAATTTTGAGGGCTTTTTTGTTTTTTTTTGTTTTATTTATTTATTTTTTTTTTGGTTAGACAATTTTTGCTGAGTAGAAATCCAAAGATATGAAAATACACCATGTGTGTCATTTCTGCATTTTGTTTTCTACTAGTTTATTTTTAGAAGTTATGTTTACATTTATCTTGAAAACCCTGCTTAACTTCCAAAATAACCAATCTATATTTTTGGGCTTTTTTATTCCTGTATGTTAGTGATTTTATTTAGAGTAGGTCCATTTTTTTTTGGTAGCCCATTACTTATTTAGTAAGGCCTGGGATTCTACTTGAATGTTTCAATAAATTTCATTTTCCCTTCAAGAGTCACTCTGCAACTAACTAAGCATCTGCAAGAGTCTAATCTTATTTATGCAGGAATCCTCAAAATAATTTTCATGTCCTTGAAGAAGAACTGATACTCTCCTACTAACCAGTGATAGTGTATTGCTTCAAGTACCCACCTGATTCATGTGGATTTGTGCAGGAAGGACATAATAAAGTATTGGTTTCTCTATAGTAATATATGGGAGGTTCTTGAGCTGATACTGGATATGTGAAGAGTTTTGTGGAATAACCCTTTTTGTGTGCTTTGCAATGTTCACTATTTGCATGCATGGCTGATTTTCTAACGCTGTTAATAGCTCAACTTCTCATTGTAAATCACTCTTTTAAAGCTATGTATCTATGTAGGTGGATCCAACTAGTAAGTGGATGGAGTCTGCTTTCTATATGTCAATAAGAGTATAAAACCTTTCCCCATATAGCCAGACAGCTAAGTAAACACTGCTGAGAAAGTAATTACACAATATTGTGCCTGCAAGTAATCCACGAGGAAAGTCTAATTGGCCAGCAGGTGTTCTGAAGGTAACTGCTGAGAAATAGAGTAAATACAAAAGGTCTGTTTCTAGAGGGAAAACAAGAGCAAGCCACAGTGTGCTCAGAAAATCAGCAATCTGTGTAACTCACACTCTTCCAACTGTGACCAAGCTTACAGAAAGGAGCATCTACGCTGGTCATAGGATGAGATGTGTCTTACAGAACAGCAGTGTTTAGTGTTTATCAGGTATAGCTCTAAAGAAATCTATAGAATGTCTCTAAATATTTTTACATAGTACACATCACCTTGTGCTTAGTAAATCAAAGGAGTTTCATATTGTATGAGCACAAGCCATTTACTTTGTCAAAGATATGAGTTGTGTCATGAATAAGGCACTGTTCAACTTTCATTCACGTGGCTGTATCTTGGTACCTTTGAAAAAAGCAGCATTCCATCTGTCTCATCCCAGGCATTTATTACCTCCACAAGAGATTTAGAAATTCAACTAAAAATGTAAACTACAGCAAATTTTACATCCCCAGTTTTAAACAAACTGTAGAACAAAATCTATATTATTATTGCAAATATGTGCTAGAAACAGTGAATGAAAATCTACTCCACTTGCCAAACCAATCTATATCACCCAGTTCAGTAACTATGTCAACCTGCCCATTGAGTCCAATTCTAATCCTTATAAAATAGTTCAAATAAGTTAAAAACCTTCTAATACAATGAATATTTCAGCAGTTCTTTGAGACTCATTATTTTCTTTTGCTCCAATTAAATCTATACATGAAGCCCTAATTGCTACTGCTCTGACAAAATGAAACCTGTATTCTCAGCTCCTATGTTCCCTCGTGTTACCATAAAATGGTATTTCAACAAATCCTATTGAACAGAAAAGACATTGGTTGCGCTTGTACAGAGCAAGATGATTAATTGCCCTGTTGTTGACTTATTAAATCAGCCACCCTTATTTATCTCGTCAGGTTGATTGGAAACCATGTACTATCCCTTTGCTTTTTAAAATAATGCATTGCTTTGCATTTGGAGCATGGTTTGATAGAGTAAGAAGAAGTTGGCCATGCAAGGCTTGAAAGAAAAAACATTTTTATAACATTGAAATTGTCATTTTCATGTACACTAGCAGAAGTACCATTTTCACACTTCTACCTATACTAGAGGCCTGGTGCATGAAATTCATGCACTCGGGGGAGGGAGAAATCCCTCAGCCCAGCCTGTGCCCTCTCAATCCAGGAACCCTCAGGGGATGTCTGACTGACGGTGTAGGCCCAAACAGGCGGACATCCTCAGTGCTGCCACGGAGGCGGGAGAGGCTCCCACCACCACTGCTGCACTTGCCAGCTGTAAGCCCGGCTTCTGGCTGAGGGACGCCCCCGCTATGGGAGCACACTGACCACCAGGGGGCAGCTCCTGCATTGAGTGTTTGCCCACACGCATGGTGGTCAGTGCGCATCATAGCAACTGGTCTCTCTGTTTGGTCAATTTGCATATTTGCCCTTTATTATATAGGATAGCTTGAAACAATTTATCTCATTAGTTAAGGTGATTTTATATTTCTAATCATAAAATATTAATGTCCCATAAAACGCTTTCACAGGGATTTCTAAAATCATGAATGAAGTTACTTGACCACATAGACTTAAAATTTGTGTGTATGAACCCATGGTGTAAGATATAAATTTAAGAAAATGTTAACCTATTTTAAAAGTCAAATACAAACTTAGAATTGTACAAGTATCTAGTTAGATCAATTATATTCATATTAAACTATTTCAAATAGACTACATGATCATTTAGTTCACTTAACAGAATTTCTAATCAAGTTTAAACATGCCAAGAGGAAATACTTTAAGTTGGTCGTTCAGGTTTCTTAGCTTCATGGTTCTGCCACATAAATACATAATTTGATCATCTATTTGTATGTTCAGCATTTTAATGGAAATTTAATCAAAGTTGTACAAGGAGGTGAGGGACTCAAATTATTTTTAAATAACTGCAGCCAGACATGTACTATACATATATATTGATATTTTAATAATATCTGCACCATGAACAGGATTTGAGGTCTCAAAGAAGAAAAAAGGCTCTAGAAATTTCTCATCAGTGGTATCAGTACAAGAGGCAGGCTGATGATCTCCTGAAATGCTTGGATGATATTGAAAAAAAATTAGCCAGTCTACCTGAACCGAGAGATGAAAGGAAAATAAAGGTAATGTTGTTTTAGAATGTCAATCTTAGATTTTATTGCTACATTTTATTTATTTAACTTAAACTGTGTGGATCATATTTAAAATGTTGATATGGTTGTTTATTAGTGTTCTCTCTGATTTTATGTATTTCCTTGTATTGTATTTTCTTTTAGTAAATGTATTGTATTAAGTGTTTTCAACTGACTTAATGTTGAGTGAATAAACTTTTATTTTTAGACAATGTATAAATGAATTAAGAAATGTCATGTGTTTTCTGGTAAAATTGTAATTGACTTTGTGTATCTTTGTTCAAGATGAACAAATGCCTTATTGGTATGTGGACTGCTTCTTTCTCATGTTAGCACATTCATTTCATCAGAGCATCTTCACACATCATTGTCAAATCTCTATAGATGTATTTGCATATTGTCTGAAGATGTTTTTTTTCTGTTCTTTCTTTAATTTTTATTTTGCTTCATTCTCTGTTGAGTTCCTCAAAACTTTATAAAAAGGAAATAAAAATTTATTGATTTACCCTCTAAATTATATTCTATATGGATGGGCCCTAATAATAAATAATCACCCCAATTTGGGTCAGCCCCCAAACAGCAGAGGAATTGAGAAGAAAACTATTAGATCAATTTAAATATTTTCTTAATTAGGATATCTAGCTAGAACTGAGCATTCAAAGGATAACTGAAATAATAGTGAATTCTTGGGTGAAGATGACAGTAATGGCTTCCATATTTGTAAATTATGAAAAATGACAATAAAATGACAACAGCCTATACAATTTCTGAGCGAAGTGTGTGCTGCTTGTAGGTTGGTTGATGTGGTTAGCTAACTGCCCTGGGCCCTGTATTGGTTTTGCTCAATAGGAAATTGATCGTGAATTGCAGAAGAAGAAAGAGGAGCTGAATGCAGTGCGTAGGCAAGCTGAGGGCTTGTCTAAGGATGGGGCCGCAATGGCAGTGGAGCCAACTCAGATCCAGCTCAGCAATCGCTGGAGGGAAATTGAGAGCAAATTTGCTCAGTTTCGAAGACTCAACTTTGCACAAATTGTGAGTTGTTACTGGCAAACCCACGTATGTGTTTGCACCTGCTACTCTAATAACAGTGGCCTACTAACAACACTGGACAACAATAAAAAAAACACACAACACAATCTGAGTGCAATTTCAAACTTCTAATATTCATTCTGAAAGTGAGTAGTTTCCCCGCACTTTGGGCTTCTGTAACACTAGTGGTTAATTTTTCAGATTAAAAATATAATAAATTAACAGATCATAGGAAGCAGCCCCCTTACCAAAATTGAAAAATACGTCTTTTTGCTGCATCATTTTCCATAACATTGGCAATGTAATTTGTCAATTTATCATACATTTACTTTATTTCAGTGTCTAATCAAAAAATGCTTTCCTGAGATCATCTCATGCTATTTTTACTTTCTTAATGTATACATGAAAAATAATAAATCTTTTGTGAATCATCTTATATCATCTTGCATAAGCCTTATATCATTGACTTAAAAAATAATAGTTTAGTCCTCATACCTGGCTTATCTACTTAATGGGTTAAACAGTTTTTTAGAAGAAATGGATGCCTAGAAAGATGGTTGAAAATTGATAGCAGATTGAAAAAATGTTAAGTATTGTGACTACTAAAATATTTCAAACCAAAGTAAAAGGAATAACTGCTCCTCTTTCAAACAAGTGGCTGGAAAATTTGTGATTCTGTCTTTAAAAAGGTGATTGATAAATGGAAACTGGGTCTTCTTAGCTCTTTATTTGTAATAGGTATATAAACTGTAGGGATATTTTTAACACATACATGTTTTCATTCTATTCTGAGAAGTTGTAAAGTGAAGAGGAATGGTTACCACTCTGCAATTGGGCTAAGAGAGTGCTCCTCCCAAAACCAGGATTTCAGAGCCTGGAAAATGAGGCTTTATAATTGTGGTAGATTAAATCATAAAAAACCAACAGATAGTCAACCATTTTTTACCTATATAATAGCAATTTCATTTGTTTTAATCCATAGATGAGACTTTCGGGGGGGGGGGGCTTCTTACGTGATATTGTTGATTCCATTTAATATGGCGTATATTTGAGAATATGTCAGGACGATTAATATAACTCTATAAGCATATAATTTTTTTAATACATCTTAGTAACCAGGGGAAAATATACTTCATATTATTGTGACTTCTTTTACATGTTAAAAAAATCCATGAATACATTGTTTTCTATGAAATCCAGTACCCTAAGATTGAATATTTTGAGACATTGGAAATAATGCATACAATATATTTAAACTACATTACATTATATATATAATTGATTTCAGAGAGGAAGGGAGAGGGAGACAGAAACATCAATGATGAGAGAGAAGCGCTGACTGGCTGCCTTCTGCACACCCTCCCTAGGGATCGAGCCCACAACCCAGGCATGTGCCCTGACCGGGAATTGAACCCTGACCTCCTGGTTCATAGGCCAACACTCAATCACTGAGCCATGTCAGTCAGGCTAAACTATATTACATTTGACCTCCAATTCCAGCTGATTGCACTTTTCAGATCATTATTCTTTATATTAGATGTTATGACCATAATATGTCATAAATCAGTCAAGCTTACAGTAGAAAGCCTGTGTTTGTGAATGCAAAAGGAATTGAAAGATTAGACAACTAAAAGGAAATTCAAGTAAAATATTTTTACCTTGGTTTAATAGATCATTCAAGGAGCAGTCCTTTGCTTCTAATTATCTGACTACTAATTTCTCCATTCTAATTTTCCCCAAATATTGACACACACTCTATATGCAGGATGAAATATTTTTATAACCTGGTAAAGGTAAGTCATTAACACTCTATAATTAAATAGACACAGCATAAAAAATCTCCATAAAATGCACTTAAAATATCATTTTGTAATTACACATAATAGGCTCCCAACAATATTTATAAAACATAATAACAAAATGTTTGGTGAAATAAAGTAAGGATATGTAAACCACCACAAAAACTTAAAAATAACTTATAATAAAATAACAAGATATATTTTTCCCACAAACCATTTCTTCTTGATTTTATACCTGAAAGATTCAAAATTCAGAAGGTACTGAATTCAGGAAAATATTTTTATGTTAAATCTTGATTTTGCATGATAAGACAAGCAATAACAATATGTATGAAGAATAACCAACTTTATGTTACAATTATATTTGACTTTATATTTTAATTAGTCCTAAAAGATGATAGATGGTTGATCTATCCAAGACATATCTTTATATTCCATTATATTTCACCAATAGTAACATATATTAAGAAACTGATTTCACATGTCCACAGGTTAAAGGCATCTTTCCCAATTATTCTACAATGAGGCCATTTGTAATATCCACAAGCAAATAGCTTAACCAAAAGTTATATTTGGAATAATCCTGTAGTGGCCCTGATGTAGCACAGGTGGTCAGAGATTCAAAATTCCTTACCTCACTCTTCATTCCTCTTCTCTGTTTTCTTAAAATATATTTTATTGATTTCAGAGAGGAAGGGAGAGGTAGTGAAAGATAGAAACATCAATGATGAGAGAGAGTCATTGTTCATCTGCCTCCTGCAGGCCCCACACTGGGGATCAAGCCTACAACCAGGGCGTGTGCTGCGACCAGGAATCCAACCGTGACCAACGCTCAACCATTGAGGCATACCAGCCGGTCTTCTCTTTTCTGTTTTTCTCATCTTTCTCTTAAATGTCCCTTTCTATTCTCTATAGCTATAAACTTTAGTATTTATTGGACTTATTGATTTTCAGTTAGTCTTTCATATGTTAGCAGTGGCAATTGAAGATTGTAGGCAGGACTATAAAATGCTTAATATTTGATAGCTGAGTTTAAAACGAGAAATTAATTTTTTCTATTTCAGAAATAAGACTCACAAATATAGGCTAAGTAGTGTAAAATTAGTGCACTTTAAGGACTATGTCCATGTCAGAGCTATATAAGCAAAAATAAGAAGAAGAACAGCTCATAGCCACAGACAACAGTATGGTGATTAAGAGAGGGAAAGGGGGGGGGAGTGAGAAGAGGGGAAAAGGGGGATAAATGGTGATGAAAAACTTGACTTTGGGTGGTGAACACACAATACAATATACATATGGTATATTATAGAATGATATACCTGAAAGCTATGTAATATTATTAACCAATATCACCCCAATAAATCCAATACATTTTTAAGAGACAAAAAAAAAATCTTAGTAAAAGAAGGAAAAGAAATGTCCCTTTTCTAACTATAACTCCACTTGCCCTGGATATCCTAAAGTTTCAAATTCCAAGTAAATGGTGCTGATATTCAACATTTTACATCCAACAACTTTTATTCAACTTTTTATTTTGGATGCCTAACGTATCTCAAATATAAGGTAGCCAAGCCATGAATAATTGATTTCTCCCCTATATAAAGTGGCTCCTATGGAGCTCTTTGAGTGTAAATTGCCCTTTCACTTAGTAAAAAACCTAGACATCATCCATGATTCCTCTTTTCTCTTATATTATCCATGTAATTCATTTCAAATCCTGTCCCGGACATGTGCCCTGATGGGGAATTGAATTATGGCCTCCTGGTTCATAGGTTGACGCTCAACCACTGAGCCACGCTGGCCAGCCACAAAATACATTTGTTCCAATTAACACTGCTCATTGTGAAACTCGACTACCGGATGATCATCTCTCGTCCTTGTTACTTCAGCAGCATCTAAGTCCTGCTTTCAGTCTTTGCCCACTCATACTATATTCTCCCTGGTGAAGCCAGAGAGCTCCTGGAGCATAAGTTAAATTCTGTCAAATCCCTGCTGATCATTACCTTTCACCAAAATCCTTTGAGCTTCTACATAATGTGAGCCCTATTACTCCAAATTTATCTCCCTTTTTGCCAGTCTCCTGTCATAGAGGTATAAAAGGTTTTCTTGTACTTAAACACACCAAATCATTTCCATCTTAGGATCTTTGCACATATTGTTTCTTCATGAAATATTTCTTTTTCCTAGATTTTTGCATAGGTGTTATAACTTAGCCATTCTGCCATTTAGGAACAATGAACATTTAGTAGAACGTTGGATATATATATATATATATATATATATATATATATATATATATATATTTCTACTTTAGAAGTAATTTTATACTCCTTATAATTATACATGCCAATTGGGAATTTAAGACAATTGTCCACAACAGCAGGTTTTATTGCAGCTACTTTTGGAAGTGTGTACACTGAGAAAAGACAAAAAGTTCTAGAAGCCTAACATTGAGGTGGTGAAGGGTGAATATGAGGAAGGTCACAGTAATGAGTTGCAAAGGATAGCTTTTACTACATCAGAGTAAATCAGAATAAAGTATTTTAACAGCATATATTTCCTAAATATAAAAGTTCTTGAAAAGTTTAAAGAATACTAACTTCCTTAGTCGATTCACTTTATTTTTCAATTTATTTATTTATTTTAGAGAGAGGATGGAAGAAGGAAAAGGAGAGGGGAGAGAAACATCCATTTGTTGTTCCATTTATTTATGCATTTATCGGTTGCTTAACATTTGATAGCTGACTTTAAAATGATTTTTTTTCCTATTTCAGAGGTAAAGACTCAGAAATATAGGCTAAGTAGTGTAAAATTAGTGCAAAATTTATTTTTATTTATTTGAGAGAGAGGGAAAGGGAGAGAAACATCCATTTGTTGTTACACTTATGTATGCATTTATTGGTTGCTTCTTGTATGCGCCCTGACTGGGAATTGAACTTGCAACCTTGGCATATAAGGGCTGCACTCTAACTAACTGAGCTACCTGCCCAGGCTCATAGATTCACTTCAAATGTCACAAGAAATGTATTATATAAATTAGTCTTTAAGTGAATAGTTTTGTAAAATGGAAACACTTTTATATTGTAAACCTTTTCCCATTAACTTTTAAATATGATTTGAGTTTGAATAGAACTTTACATCTACAAAGAGCTGTCACATGTGTCTAGGTTGATCCCACAAATAAGTGTATTTTTGTTGCTATTTTATAACATGAAAAAGTAAATGAAGTTAATGAGAAATATCCAAGGGCATATGTAAGATATTGTAGACACCAAAATTGATCTTAGTGCTTCTCAAAATGCTGTGGGGATTATTCAAAAAAATATTGAATGTCCAAATAAGTTTGAGAAACGCTGGGTTAAGAAAAGTCTACTTACTCTAGAAAATTTCAGGGCTTTTGATATGCAAATGTGATTATGAATTTCTACAAGGGGAATAGATTCTGCAGACTCTCACATCTGGATAGTTGCAGTACAAAGGGGGAAATTTCATTTCAGTTTCATGATAGAATTCCTGTTTGAGTGGCTGTGAAGAACAAGTGTTCTTCAGAAAAAAAAAAATGGGAAAAACATCTCTGTACCATTATGCTTTTGTTAGTTTGGATTTTTTAAAACATGAAGCAGAGAGTACAAGAAAATTAATCAGAGCTGCCAAAATAATGTCCGGACTGAGGTTTGATAGCCTGTCACTCATTTTTGGTGTGTATTTTTTCCTATCACATAATGGTAAGCAATTAGTTTTGAGAGTTAAATAAGAGGGGGAGGGGCATTTTTTCATAATTGCCACACAGATTTTTTTCTTTACCCTGAAATAACAATAGAGATTGTCAGCTGCCAATGCAAGATCCTTGGAGAATTTGGGAACATACATAATTTTCTTCTTTGGAGACAGAATAATGTTCTTTAGTAAACAGAATTGTGACTATAAAAGACTAATAATGGTTGCTAAAGAAAATGAACCAAAGAGATATCTGCTTATAAAATTTTTCTTTTCCCAGCTTCAATTTTGTAATTAACATATCACAAGAACTAAGAAAGAAATTAGACAAGTAAGGATTTTATGTTGTTCTATATATTGTTTGAGATAATAGTACTTATTGCATTTCTATAGCTTTTTTTCTAATCTCTAGTTATATAATAGAATCAGTTTAATGTTTGTTTAGTAAATAGAAGATGTTTAGCTAGAATCAATTTCCAGGAAGATGACAGACTGACTGATTCCTTCATCCATCATTTCAATGTATGGGAATTCTAAATAAAATATAAATGTTATAAAGTTATATACACATAGCTGAGCTCAAAATATATGATGGAAAGTCTCTTCCCCCAGTTGCCATAAATGAGCACATCATCTCCTATGATATTGGATCTGCAATGAAGACCTAACAGGAGAATGCTTTAAAGACCTTTTAGTAGAAAATATGTGTCCTTACATAATATGTCACTGCACAGATGTAAATGTGGTGTTAGCCAGAAGGAAAGCTATGTGGGGCATACATGGAGGTGGCCAAAAGGGAGGAAAATTAGGACACGAAGAGACTTTGCTTGGGGTGATGGGTGCAAGATGCAGTGTGAAAATGATGTTTTCTTGAGTTGTACACTTGAAACCTGTATGTTTTTGTGAACCAATGTCATCCCAATAAATTCAATAAAAAGGGATAAATAAATTAAAAAATAAATATATAAAATCCCGCCTAAAACAGAACCTTCAAAGGCTTTCCTACTCACAAACTCAGTTCATCTGCCAGAGATGGTAGCTGGAGAAAAATATTTTTTTCCCTTTATTGTTGAAAGTATTACAGATGTCCCCTTTGTTTGTTTGTTTGTTTTTTCACATTGACCCCCTCCACACCACATCCACCCTCCCAGACCTTCACCACACTAATGTCTGTGTCCATGGGTTATGCATATACGCATAAAAGTTCCTTGGTTAATCACTGCCCACCTGCCCCCCTCCTCCTCTTCCCTTTGAGATTCCACAGTCTGTTCCATGCTTCTGTGTCTCTGGATCTATTTTGTTCATCAGTTTATTTTGTTCACTAGATTTCACATATGAGTGAAGTCAAGTGATACTTATCTCTCTCTGACTGGCTTATTTCACTTAGCATAATACTCACCAGGTCCATCCATGCTGTTGCAAATGGTAAAAGTTCTTTCTTCTTTACAGCTGCATAGTCCTTCATTGTTGTAAATGTACAACAGCTTTTTTATCCACTCATCTACTGATGGGCACTTGGGCTGTTTCCAGATCTTAGCTATTGTAAATTGTGCTCTATGAACATAGGGGTGCACATATTCTTTCTGTTTGGTTTTCGGGTTTCCTAGGATATATTCCTAGAAGTTGGATCACTGGGTCAAATGGAAGTTCCATTTTAAGTTTTTGAGGAAACTCCATACTGTTTTCCATAGTGGTTGCACCAGTCTGCATCCCCACCATCAGGGTACTAGGGTTCCTTTTTCTCCACATCCTTGCCAGCACTTGTCCTTTATTGACTTGTTGATGATAGCCATTCTGATAGGTGTGAGGTGATACCTCATTGTTGTTTTAATTTACATCCCTCTGATGATTAGTGACTTTGAGCATTTTTCATAGGTCTCTTGAGCTTCTATATGTCTATTTAGGTCCTTTGCCCATTATTTAATTGGATTTTTTGTCATCCTTTTGTTAAGTTGTATGAGTTTCCTATATTTTTGGAAATTACCCCCTTATTGGATGTATCATCGGCAAATATGTTCTCCCATGCAGTAGGCTCTCTTTTCATTTCGTTGATGGTTTATTTTCTACAGTGTAGAAGCTTTTGATTTTTTTTAATTTTTTAAATATATTTTATTTATTTCAGAGAGAAAAGGAAAGGGAGAGAAAGAAAGAAACATTAATGATAAGAGAGAATCATTGATCTGCTGCCTCCTGCATGCCCCACACTGGGGATCGATCCACAACCCGGGCATGTGCCCTAACTCGGATTTGAACTGTAACCTCCTAGGTCATAGGTCGACGCTCAACCACTGAGTCAGTCCAGCCAGGCTGGAAGCTTTTATTTTGATGTAGTCCCGTTTGTTTATTTTCTCCTTAGCTTCCTTTGCCCTATGAGATTTATTGGTAAACATATTGCTATGAGAGATGTCTGAGATGTTGCTCCCTATGACTTCTAAGACTTTTATGGTTTCTTGACTTACATTTAAGTCTATTTTCCATTTTGAGCTTATTCTTGTGTATGGTGTAAGTTGGTGGTCTAGTTTCATTTGTTTGCATATACCTGTCCAATTTACCCAACACCATTTATTGAAGAGACTGTCTTGACTCCATTGTATGCTCTTACCTCCTTTGCCAAATATCAATTGAACATAATGGCTTGTGTTGATTTCTGGGTTCTCTCTTCTGTTCCATTGATCTGTATATGGCTGTTCTTTTGCCAGTACTAGGCTGTTTTGAGTACAGTAATTTTGTAGTATAACTTGATACCTGGTATTGTGAGCCCTTCAATGTTACTCTTCTTTCTCAAGATCACTGCAACTATTCGGGGTCATTTTTTGGTTTCATATAAATTTTTGAAGTGTTTGTTCTAGATCTGTAAAATATGCTGTTGGTATTTTAATATGGATTAAATTGAAGCTGTACATTATTTGGGGTAGTATGGACATTTTAATGATGTTGATTCTACCAATCCATGAACACTGTATATTCTTCCACTTGTTTATATCTTCCTCTACCTCTTTTTTTAACATCCTGTAGTTTTGGGAGTACAGGTCTTTTACCTCCTGTATTAACTTTATTCCTAAGTATATTAATTATTTTTTGTTACAATGGTAAATGTGATTTTTTTAAAGTTTTTCTTTCTATGAGTTCATTATTGGTGTATAAAAATGCCATCAATTTCTGAGTGTTGGTTTTGTTTCCTGCTATTTTTCTGAATTCATTTACTAAATCTAGTAGTTTTTTGATGCAGTCTTTAGAGATTCTATGTACAATATCATGTCATCTCTTAATAATGGGTGTTTTACTTCCTCCTTTTCAATTTGGATGCCTTTTATCTCTTCTTCTTGTATGATTACTGTGGCTAGGACTTCCAGTCCTATATTGAATAAGAGTAGTGAAAGTGGACATTTCCTGTCTTGTTCCTGTTCTTAGAGTAAATGCTCTTAGTTTTTGCCCATTGGGTATGATACTAGCTATAGGTTTGTCATATCTGGCCTTTATTATGATGACGTATTATCCCTCTAGTCCCATTTTGTTGAGAGTTTTTACCAAAAAGGGTGTTGGATTTTGTTTAATGCTTTCTGTATCAATTAATATGATCATGTGATTTTTGCCTTGCAACCTGTTTATGTGCTGTATCGTATTTATGGATTTGCAAATATTGTACCAGCCTTGCATTCCCAGAATAAACCCCACTTGGTATTGGTGTATCATCTTTTTAATGTATTTCTGGATTTGATTTGCTTATATTTTTTGAGGATTTTAGCATCTATGTTCATCAGGGATATTGGCCTGAAATTATCTTTCTTTGTAGTGTCTTTATCTTCTCTGCGCCTGGCTGACTGCGGGGCTCACCCCCCAAGCACATTGTGTGAGCTGTTGTGGAGGTGCTGACAGAACAGAACAAAATACAACACAACAAAACATGAAACAAAAGAGGAAAAAAAAACATACACAAGAAACTTACAGCACCAACAAAAGCAACCACCAGAGAAGAGAGAATTAGGAAAGAGAAAAGAGAGCAAGAATTATAGAAAAAAGAAAGAAAAAATATGAGAAAACAAAACAAAATTAACAAACAAAGCACAAACAACAACAACAAAGGGGAGAAGGAATATGTAGATGCTGAGCTGAAATAAAGAAGAATACAGGGTTAGGGGAACAGGGGAAGGAAAACAGTTTAAAATAAAGGAAGAAGAAAAGAAAAACATTGTAAAGGAAAATAGAGGAGAAAGCGTATAGACCTAAAGTATGAAAAGGAAAAAAGTTGAGAAAGCAGGAGCAAATGTAAAGAGAGTAATAAACAAAGAGAAAAACAACTGAGTAGTGAAAAAAAGAAAAAAATAATAATTGGAAAAGGGAAGAGGAAAATCAGATATATGAATGAAACAACAGTAACAGTCTCAGGGTGTTTTCTGTCCTTCCTTGATTTAAGTCTCCTCTTCAGCTTGACCTCAGTTGGTACTATCAGGTGAATGTTCTCCAGTTTAGTTGTATTTCCAGTCTTGCCAAGTCAAGGAGAGAGGCCGGGAATAGAGCCTTCTTCAGGCCCCTTAGAAGAAACCAACTCTGCTGAACCTTGATCTTGGGCTTCTCACCTCCAGAACTTACTCAAATTAACTCCCTTGACTCCAGAGTGGTTGCATAGGTTCCTTCTCCTCACACCCAGGGGTCCTCAAACTACGGCCTGTGGGCCACATGCAAATACAAATATTGTATTTGTTCCCGTTTTGTTTTTTTACTTCAAAATAAGATATGTGCAGTGTGCATAGGAATTTGTTCATAGTTTTTTTTTTTAAACTATAGTCTGGCCCTCCAACGGTCTCAGGGACAGTGAACTGGCCCCCTGTTTAAAAAGGTTGAGGACCCCTGCCTCACACCATTGGTTTTACAGATTAGGGATGGCCTAAGCATCTTCACTTTGACCATCAGGTGCCGCTATGCTTCCTCCACTCCACTTAGACACACCTGCCCAGGGAAGGTACTATTTTATTCTTGGAGAAAAATAATCTTTTTTGAAAATTGAAACTGAATGTGGGGGTCTGAATTTTTTCATTCTGGACACTCTTGAATTGAGAAATTAACATAAAATTGGTCCCAGATTAATGAAATACTTGGAGTTCTTCCTCAAAATAATAAAATAAATCAATCTTGTGGGAGCATCCCAGAGACACATAGACACTGAAGATTAGTTCACAACCAGATATTATAACCCACATGAAGAAATAATACATTGTCACTTAGAGTCCTCTCATAATGATCAAGAGAATTAGTACCACATGAACTTAAATTTATAGAAAACTATTGGATACTCTAAATTAAATATGTTGAAAGTAATTATAAAGATAAATGTATAAAATAAACATTATAAAGCACTATGAAAATTGCACAAGTGTTTATGATGAAAACAAATAAAACTTGTAAAAACCAAAGGCTAATCATTGAAATAAAAAACTATATGCATTAAACATCTAAATAAATTAATAAAAAGAAAATTAGAAGGTCATTATGGTTAAATTATCAGAATACACCACATAAAATAAAAATATGGAAAATATAAAATACATACTGAGAGAACAGAATAAGAAACTTTATGTCCAATATAATTTAAAAGGCAGAGGACTGGGAAAATACTGGAGACAATATTTAAGGGATAATGGCTAAAACTTTCCTAGAGCTTAAGGGAAACATGAGCCCACAAATTTAATAAATACATTGGCATTTCAACCAAGATGAATTAAAATAAATCTACAAAATCTACAGAATATATACATATGAAAGAAATGGGGCATATACATATGTCAACAGGAATGACTTATTTAATTGAAAGTTCTGATAATAAACAAAAATCTCCAAAATTCTATTGTATTACCATTGGCAATTAAGACTGGGCCACTATTTATAAAGTATATTCCACTCATGTTAGAAAACCTTTTATATTTTATAATAACTTTTACACTCTGAGTAAGAAAACCAAGATTTATATCTTGAGTCTCTCATTACCTGGGAAATTTTGACTAAATATTGAGCCTCAGGATAAAGTTACTTATTCCTGTATTATAGAATTAAGAGAGATAATGGAGCACCAAAAGTGCCCAAATAAGTTCTCGAATATTTTTACTATGGTCACTGGACAATATGCACTAGTATTGGTTTCCAGGGTTCACACTGCTAGGTGTCCTGTCAAACCAAAATTCAAAGATTGAAGTTTTTCTGAATTGGTAGTGTTGCATGTACCTAAAAGAAGCAAATACAAATACATTCTAGTTTAACATCTCTTAAATATAAACTTCAAATATATCCCACAAATAAAGTTCTAAGAACATGAGTTTAGCGTTGAAATGGCAATTCACGAGAGGCAACCAGCAGCAGAATCCAACTCTCAAAGACAGAAAATAATGACTTAATCTGATACAGAATGTAAAATATATTTAATATTTTAATGTAGTAAAAGTTTGTATCAAAAGTATGAATTAGGAACAAGAGACATTAAAAATTAATGATCTATGAGTTTGTTTTGAAAAGAATCACATGGAACTTCTAATAATTGAGAAATGTAATAACTGAAATTAGCAATTCAGTGGAGAAGTGAAGTATCAAATTAGATATAACAAATGAGAATTAGAAAATTGGAAGATACATACAATAAATTACCTAAAATGCATAAAGAGGGACTAAAACATAGAAAATATAAAAGAAAGGGTAAGGAAGGGTATGAAAATGTGAAATATAGAGAATGCCAAATCCAAAGAAAATTTTATAAGCAGTTACAGAGACCAATTACCTATAATGGCAGCTGATAAAAGCCAGAGGTGGTAGAATAATGTTTTCAAAAATGCTGAATGAAAAACCATTAACCTAGAATGGCATACTTATAAAAATTCTTTTTTTAAAATTTAAGTATAGTTGGCCCACAAGCTTATATTGGTTATATTAGCTTCCTCCTTTTTTAACTTTATATTTACTGTTGACATTATTATAGGTGTCCCCATTTCTGCCTCCTTTGTCTACTTCCTTTGTCCCACCTTCCCTCTAGCCATCATCTCCCTGTGTCTGTGTCTATGGATTATGCATATATGTTCTTTCCCTTCACCTTCTTTCATCCAGCCCCCCCTCTCCATTCCCTTCTAACAGCTGTCAATCTGTTGCATGTATCCATGTTTCTGTTTCTATTTTGTTCATCAGTTTATTTTGTTTATTAGATTCCACATATAAGTGAGATCATATGGTATCAGGTATATAATATAGTGATTTGACATTTTTATACCTTACAATGTGATCACCCCATTAATTCTAGTAGTCATCTGTCACCATGCAAAGTTATCACAGTACTATTGCCTACATTCCTCTTCCCTTTTTCATCCATTTCCCCCACTCCTTCCCTTCAAGTAACCATCCCTTTGGTCTCTTTTTTCCATGAGTCTGTTTTTGTTTGTTTGGTTTTTTAGATTCCACATGTAAGTGAAACCATATGGAATTTGTCTCTATCTGCCTGACTTATTTTATTTAGCATGATCTCCCTAGATTTATTCATGTTGTTGCACATGGCAAGATTTTATTCTTTTTTTTATTGCCGCATAGTATTCCATTGTATAAACACACACACACAACACACACACACACACACACACACACACACACCACATCTTCTTTCAAGAATTACATAGAAACAAAGATCTCTTAGAACAGATAAAACCTGAGAGAGGTTACTAGTAGGACATTCTGACCAAAGAGTTCTTGGGGTATTGTTTGTTTTGTTTTGTTTTGTTTTGTTTTGTTTTGTTTTAGAATGAGCCACCATTGGTGTTTATACAGTTATCAATCATTATGCCATATGCGTTTTTTATATTAGTAAAAATAAATTCTGTAAACATTTTTAAACCTATGTAATAATCCATGGCATGTATGCACCTCAGGGATAGTTCTTTAAGCAGTAGGAGGATGACCCCAGATGTAAGATTTAAAATGTAAGGAAAAATGATGAGCAAATAAAATAAAAACAAAGGGAAAAACTAAAGAAATATTTACTATATATAAATTGTCTAATTGGTATATTAAAAACAGAATAGAACTAAAATATTGGACATCAATGACAAAGTGGAGAGGGAGCTTTCTTGCAGTTCCTTACCTCATTGAACCCCTACTTTTTTGGTGTTCCTTCTCAACCTCTATTGCTGGTACCTCCTTCTGTCTTCTAATATTGGAATGGCTCAGTGCTCAGCCCTTGGACATTTTAAATTTTCTATCTAAACTCCCTGCTTTGCTATTTTCATTCAATTTAATGACTTTAATACCAGGTATAAGCTCATGATACATTTATATAACCAGGCTCCTCTCCTTTTCTGAGCTACAGTAATAACACTTTCCTGTCAAAGTTTCTAGTGAAAACCTACCCTCGCTTTCCTTCACCGGTTTTCAGCACAATAATCAGAGACATCACTGTGGATAAGGACATTAAGCCAACTTTATTTTAGTCCGATAGAAATAATTATGAATATAATTTATTTTGTTGTGAGTTAACAGTTTGTGTGAGGCCAGTGAGGTATGCATGACTAGATCTTTACAAAGAGTGTCTCTAGTCCTCATAACAACCTAACAGACTATAATTTGTCCTGCAACTTTCCTGGGTTCCCATAAAAATTAAGGCTAAGGATTCCAACATTAAGATACAATTTTAATTATTAAATTAAGGAGATTTGTTGATCTTTTCTTTTTGGCTTTGTTAGGAGCACTGCTTTATTAATTAGTATCTTCCCTTTTTATTCTTTTTAAATGCAAATATCCTAGTAGTGATAAGTGTTTAGTGAAATCAGCATTCCATGCACTTACTGGGAATCTATATAGAAACTCAAGTTTTTATTTTGGATACATTGAATTGGCATTTCTTTCATTCAATAAACATTTATCTAGTGTCTCTTATGAGCCAGACAACACAAAATGTAAAATAACATTGGTGAATCCATAGCAATCACACAAAAGACGTGATATTTGATAAATACAACTCACACAATGAGGAGGAAAAAATGTACAAGAATTTATACACAGCAATTTGACCTCCATTTGCAACACAACAATAAAAAGTGTAATTTTCTCCAATCTAAATTCGCTTTCAAAATATGGAACACCAGCTGGAAGGGAGCTTAGACAGCTTCTGCAGTGGGCTTGGAAATATCCTTCTGAGCGTGTATGAAACAACTGGTTAAAATAATTAAATCACTCGCACCATCTGTGAATCGTTTTGATTCTTCAATGATTACTTAAGACTCTCATTGTATGGAACATATTCTTAGAACAGATGCATAAAATTAATCCAAGTGTATAGCTTTCCTGACTTTGATTTTCATGAAAGAAAAAAGGGTTACAGTGTTTTCAAATCTGCTAAGTTATCTGATATTTCTTCTGTTCTCCTTTAGGAAGCAATGGCTTTTGAAACCTTAAAATGTAGTTGAAATTTCATTTGAATAATTTTAATAATACAAATGCATGTATTCACAGACACTTCAATTTATTTAAAAACTAGAGGCCCGATGCACGAAATTTATGCAAGGGGCTCGGCCCTCGCAACCCCAGCTTTGTCCGGAAGGTCGTTCAGCTGTCCGGTCTAATTAGCATATTATGCTTTTATTATTATAGATTTCACAAATTTAGCCATTTTATTTATCTATTTATTTATTTATTTATTCTTCTAAGTGTAATACTCAATAAGTAATAGATAGCTATCTCATAGAGAACTAAATAAAAGTGCCAATTCAATAATTTTTTTATCAATTTTAAGAGCATATGCTACAATCATGAGCACTTAAAAATATGATGGCTTGAACAGATGGAAAACAGAAGACAACTTTATGTAGTGTTGGCTAATCCATGGATAGAAGGTGCATGGATAAAGTGAAGGCCAAGACTTCATACCTATACAAATTTAAGGTGTTTAACTTAATAACTTAGAGGCATTATTAGCTATTTAGCTGGATAGAAATTCATGGGAAAGTTTCCGGGCAATATATGCAAATAGTTTTCCATACTAGCTAATAAATTCTTAACAGAATATCTGGGTGGCAAAATGTAAGTAAATGAATTATTTAACATATACGTAATCAATAAAGTTATAACTCTTTTTGTGGTCTGTATGAAGTTCAAATTTAGCACTGATTAATATCTAGGTAATCACAAACATGCATGAAACATATGAATTGTATCACCCACACCCTATTTTCTTGCCTCATAAACACACTTGACTATTTTTTTTTATGTGGAAAATTATTTTGAAGAATCTAGAGACCCTTTCATACATTGGCCTCCCTAGTGCAAAACAGCCTCTTTAATGTACTGTCACAAAGGCTTCCTCTTCCACAATTTTGCCAATATGGTTTCCTTTTCTTGGGATTGTCTTTCTGGTTCCTTCCCTGCCAGCCTCCTATCATCAGATTATTTGTGGTTATTAGTATTTATTTGATCTTATTTTTATTTAACATAGTTTCATTATTTTAACAGTTTATTCACAAATAAAATTATGTTAAAATTATTAATCTCGTATCTACTAAATGTAAGTGTTTAACACATAATGGCACATAGCATACTAACCTCCATAATTCTTAAAACACTGGTACCAGCTGATTTTTATCTATCTATCTATCTATCTATCTATCTATCTATCTATCTATGCTATGTGCATGTGCATATACATATAACTATATACACATATAAACTTATGTGTGTTATTGTTATAAATATTTGCACAAATAGGTTTACTTTGTAAAATATACACTTTGCCTTTGAAAATGACTACTAAGTTCATCAAGATGTTAACTTTAATAGTTGAAGATCCATCTATTAATAGTTCCAAAATTTCCGTTTTGTAGCTTCTTTATATTACAGGCATGTAAAATACTTGTGAATATTTAAAAGGATAATAGAATTTGGGGTAATTTTCAATATCATGTTATTTGGAATTAGGGTGCCTCTTCAAATTAAGAGCACTTAAATAAATATAGCCTCATGTGCCAGGCCAAAGAAATAGCAAAACTTCTCAGCTTAAAACAAAACAAAACACAATGATTTAGAGTGCATTAGAAGTACTAAAGTGGTCATTTCAAAATTGCAAAAAAAAAAAAAAAAAAAAAAAAAACTGCCATGTCTCCTTTTTCCCCAATTGATCCCCCCCAGCCACCCTGAGCAAGCCCCCACCGCCCCAGTGGCTGTGTCCATTGGTTCTGCTAATTTGCATGCATACAAGTCCTTTGGTTGCTCTCTAACCCCCGCTCCCCTGCCATTTGTCTCTGGATCTATTCTTGTTCATCAAATTAAATATCTTCTTTGGCTTGAGTATTTTTCTGAGATATTTTTCATGTGTTGATTTTATTTTCACATTAGATTAAATATACATATGTATGTATATGTGTCCATTTACACATGTAAATATGTTAAAAATTTCTATGTATTCCCAAACTTATATATTAGAATATCTTATTATAAAAAATATGTATTAGCAAGGATTCAAAAGATTTCT
This sequence comes from Myotis nattereri, assembly GCF_964212035.1. Taxonomy (NCBI): domain Eukaryota; kingdom Metazoa; phylum Chordata; class Mammalia; order Chiroptera; family Vespertilionidae; genus Myotis; species Myotis nattereri. The sequence goes on along the minus strand of NC_138078.1, from coordinate 23,837,962 downwards.
TGACTGCAAGTCTTCTCAGACATTTCAATTTGCTAGTAGGCATTTGTGGGCCTCCATGAAGGGGCTAAAGTTAATATCTCCCAAAATTACCCGTATGAATATACCCCAAATAATAGCTTATTTTTTGTTCATATACAATGAGTTGTATTATATCTGAGAGGCAACTGAAGGGCCAAGATATGTATGTGTAATAGCATTTAGCTAGTGTGCATTAAATTGGAGAAATGCAACAAAGTTAAATCAGAAATGCTTTTTAAATCTATACCAATGACGATTACATTATGAAATGAAGAAAATATTTCTGTTTGAATTCTGGGAATTCCATAGTGGAAATTATATTGCTACTGTAGACCCCAATAATTCTAGCCAAATACCTATTTTAAATTATTTTTAAGCTGATAGTTTCTTCACTCACTTTTTCAACAAATATTTTTAATAACCTACTATATGCCAGATATTATTCATGAGTCTTTGCTGCATTTATTTTACATTGTAAGGTACCTAGAGTGTATAACCTCATTTATTAAATTATTAGAGGGCCAGTACATGAAATTTGTGCACGGGTAGGGTCCCTAGGCCTGGTCGGCAATCAGGGTTGATCAGGGCCTTCCAGGTACTGTCCGGGGCCTCCCTTCATTCCGCACCACTCCCTGGTGGTCAACGCACATCATAGCGAGCAATAGAATTCACAGTCTCCCAGGCAAACTCTCGCAGGGACACTTTGCATATTAGCCTTTTCTATATATAGATCATGTTACTTGACAGGCGATTTCTTACAGGGTAGACCATATATGTTGTGCTTATGTGTTGGTGCTTAACTTGGTGGAATCCAAATCCCTTTTCTTTCACTTCTTCAACAGCCATACTTAGTGAATAGAATTCTGCCATGTTACTAATTTATGTTAGTTCATTGAAAACCCTTATTAAAATGCAGATGTTATCCTGTGAATGATAGCACTTTAAACCACTATAAGCCACTAACACATTATTGAGATTTATTTTATCAGTTTAATTAGATGGTAATTTAGCTTGGCCCTGAGGAATTAGGTAAACTCGGTGATATGGAAGGGAAGAATGAACATGAGGCAGATCAATGCACAGGTACAGCCAGACCCTTTATATGTGACACTGTATGTACCTTCCCTCTTAGGAGCAGGATACTGGCAATGCAGGTCCACCTGCAAATCTCTCTCACTGACAGTCTGCCCTGCTCCAAAAATTCATTCTAATTGTAGAAAATAAATCAAATGACTATAAGGGGCACTTTTCTGAAGTATTTTACTCTGATTATTTAATGTATTTCGTGTTTTATTCTTTTTAAGCAAAAGGTCAATTATAAGCTAATACAGTTTGTTGACCAATTAATGTCATTTGTGGGTTTATCCTCCCCTTTTTCATTTTATAGCTTACCATGGGTAATTTTGTAGATGATGCAGTAAGAGGGGCTACCTAAGAGCAAACAGTCTTACTGCTTTTTTCTCTATGTAAAATCATAGCCAATCCATTTTGACTCAATAGGCTGATTATTCAAGGTCTTTCTGACCAGTGACTTAATTAAAAGCACATAAGGGCAAGTACTGTCATAACTCAAGTATTACCATGTCATTTATGTATATGCAAAACAGTGAACAGGAAAGACAAATCCCTATCTCTTGTTTTTTATATGCTTTATTAGTTAGGTTTTTTCCCCCTCTTTGGTAACACGGTATTTTTTTGTGTGTTACGAATGTGTTTATTTTACTTGCCTTTTTAGGCTTATAATTTCTAGAAATGATCAAGGAGAAATAAAATAAATATAGCTCCTTAGTGTAATGATCCCTAGAAGGAAACATAATTGTCTTTCTCTGAAGACTTTTGTGACGAGATCTACCTGTGTAAGAAAACTTAATTCTTTCACAGTCCCATGTCACTTATGAGCTATTAGAACCCACATAAAGCCTGTCATCCTATTTAGGATTTACATGATACTGTATTATTATTTTAAATAATCTATGATATTTAAGAATGTCCTCTTGAAGAAAGATAATCAGATAAGTCAACAGAATTTTATACCATGGCTCACTTTAAATCATCAATAAATAAAGTGAAATAAGCCAGTCAGAGAAAGGTAAATATCACATGATCTCACTCATTTGTGAAATATAATGAACAACATAAACTGATAAACAAAGATAGAACCAGAGACACAGAAACATCAAACAGACTGCATAATCTTTTTATTTTGAAGGTTTGCTGCATCTTTTTATTTATTTATTTTTAATTTCTTTATTAAGATATTACATATGTGTCCTTATCCCCCCCATTGCCCCCCAACCCCCTACTCATGCCCTCACCCCACTGGTGTCTGTGTCCATTGGTTAGGCTTATATGCATGCATTCAAGTCCTTTGGTTGATCTTTCCCCCTTATCCCCACCCTCCAGTACCTTCCATCTGAGGTTTGATGGTCTGACTGATGCTTCTCTGTCTCTGGATCTGTTTTTTTAAATTTTTTATTGATTAAGTTATTACATATGTGTCCTTATCCCCACATTACCCCCCATCCCCCCCCACTCGTGACCTCACCCCCCTGTTGTTTGTGTCCATTGGTTAGGCCTTTATCCTAGAATATAAGTTCTTTGGTTGATCTCTCCCCCTGACCCCCACCCTCCCCTACCTTCCCTCTGAGGTTTGACGGTCTGATTGATGCTTCTCTGTCTCTGGATCTGTTTTTGTTCATCAGTTTATGTTGTCATTATATTCCATAAATGAGTGAGATCATGTGATATTTATCTTTCTCTGACTGGCTTATTTCGCTTAGCATAATGCTCTCCAGTTCCATCCATGCTGTTGCAAATGGTAAGAATTCCTTCTTTTTTACAGCAGTGTAGTATTCCATTGTGTAGATGTACCACAGGTTTTTAATACACTCATCTGCTGATGGGCACTTAGGCTGTTTCCAAATCTTAGCTATGGTGAATTGTGCTGCTATGAACATCTTTTTTATTTTCCACCTTTTATTGAATTTATTGGGGTGACACTAGGTAACAAAATTATATAGGTTTTAGGTGAACAATTCCACAACACATCATCTATAAATTGTACTATGTGTTCACCATCCAAAATCAAGTCTCCTTCCATCACCATTTATCCCCACCTCCACCTCTCCCACCCTTCCTCCCCCCACCAATGGCACATCTTTTTCTTGATTAACATTAACAGAATAAAAAAAGGCTCTATCACTATATTACTTTTCTCCAGATTCTAGTCTGTTTTTGTTAGTCTTTGAAGACATTGATATATCTCTCATATACCATATTTATATTAGATATAAAGGTAATTTAAATGAATATATTATAATAATATGGCATATAGCACATTTTCCTTCTTTAGTTACTTTGACCTCATAACTCATAAATGTACTGGTAATCACAACCCATTTGACACATATTGAGCAGAGAGAATTCTCTTAAATCATGGAGGAAAACAGTGTGTTTTAAAAGCTTACGTATGATGCACCATTTGTTTCAAAACAGGAGTGCCTTCATCTTGTGCACTGATGTTACCCTTCAAGATACAAATTTTAAGTAATAAAAAGAATGTGATCACTAAAGTTTCAGAGAAGCCAGTTATTTTTAAAAAACATTGAGTGATATCTAGGTCTACTCACAGAGCTCAAAATCTCAAAGCTGTCTCTACCTCAACTTTAGTTGTTATAAATCACAGTTTTGCCCCCTAATGATCCTTTTTAAACATCAATTGAGCTTTTCATTTCTTAATAAAAATAGGTACTTCGGGGCTTTCTTCTACATCTCTTGATTTTCATTCCCAGAAAATGAGGATAGTGTATTCCTTTGGGTATATATCATTAGTAAGGAATATGAACAGAGAGAAATATAATGAATTAGTACAGCTACAGCACTTCCTTACTAATGATGCATGAATATCTATAATGATATGAGGTGGTAAAGAACATTAACAAAAGCAAGTTGATTTTCAAAAGGGTAGACAGGATTTGTACAGATCAGAATTCAGAAGGATATAATTATTCAAGCCAGAGTTAATGAAATTCAAATGAAAAGGCAAAATCTGAATATGAGTGCATGGATTTTGCATAAAGAAGAGAATATGAACATGATACTTCTAATTACACTGATTTTTAAGTAACTGTCTGAATTTTTTATTAAACCAAACTGAAAATCACTCAGTGGATATAGTTTATTCATTATGGACTTGCATGACAATCAAAAGGAAGGATATGTTTTAAGGAGTAGATAGTAAACTATATCTCCAAATGTATGACTCTTGATTAAATTTTAGAAGTTTCCTGTATATGAAAATTATTTTACATCTCTCTCTAAAAATCTATTTATGCACACATCTATATATAAAATGTATTAGAACTTTATAATAAATGAGAATATTCAAAAGTTATAAAACAGTTTTCTAGAAAATGAGTTGACATTTTCCCAATGATGTCAAAGAATTATTTTCAAGTATTTCAAGTATTTCTGTTTTTTCATAAAAGTTCACTGGATTATTCCTGTGGTATGTACCACTTAACTTTTCTTATCCATGGGTACTATGTGCCAAGATGACAGGAGGAGCTAAGTCCTCCAATAGATCAGTCTTCATTAAATGTTTTAAATGTGTGATATTAACCTTTTAGAATTTAACTTACAAAATACAGCTGAGTCAGTGTCCACAGCTAACTGTAACCAGAAGGCATTTAGGAATTATAGACATTCTAATTTAATTTATTTTGCACAAGAAAAATAGAAAGAAGATTACTTATTTATCAGTAACAAATATTGCAGTTGTGTTAAGGTAGCAAATATTGCAATTGTTTTATCATTGACATCTTTTCTAAAGTGATAGAATATACCTTTCCATTTATTTGATTGCTTTTATCAACTATACCATTTTTAATATTTCTAAATGGGTTGGAGTATCTCATCATGCCATGTCTGAGCATGGAATTAATATGATATGGCAGAATTAATCCACGTATTTATGTGGATTGTTACCAATTGCTCTAAGACTTATCTATGATAGTCTTTAAATTAATCACAATATGCATAGTCATAGAGCATGTCCTGGCTGCAGTATGATGGCTAATAATTCTTTGAAGGTGATTACAATCAGGTTCATAAGGACTTCATCTTTAAAGGGGGGGGAACAAAATTGGTTTCTAGAACCAGATACAAAATCTCAATTATTTAAAAGTTCTGGATTTAAATAGATGCCATAACATTCTCCTAAAAAAGATTTCCATTAAACTGTAGACAGAAATGTGTTGTCTGTTGATGTGCTAATGAATATTTATTATGAAGAAAATAAATATGTGAATCTATATATAATAAAACAATCTATGACAGACCCATGTGGTCATGAAAACTCAATAAATGAGAAGCCAGAGTACAGTGTGCTCTGATTCTCAGAGCTCTGGTTCAGGCCTGAAGCTGATGTCAGATCTTATTTCTGAGACATAGAACTCCAATCTTCAGAACTGTATGGTGAGAATTATTACTTAAATAAATCTCATTTTGTATGTAAAATTTCTCTATGAAAAACAAAAATTATCCACAAACACTGAAGAATTGGAAATTTGGGTTTTAAATTATATTTCAGTAAAATTAAATACAAGGCAGTTGTCAAATGTGAATTTATTTTAGTGCCCCCTTTCTTTATTGTATTTAACTTTTTAATTAAGTTCCTTGCTATTTATAATTCATAATTACTATAGTTATAAGGCACCAGTATGAATTTAAGACAGCCAAGAGCATCTAAAATATAGATAATGAAGATCTAGGGAACTACATGTCAAAAGAGAAATAGAAAGGAGATATAAAGAACTTAGAATCATTTTCCTTTTAAGAGAAAATGATAACAGATATCAAAACCTTTTGGAACTTACACTGATTTTTAAAATGAGACTCATATGTTTTCTAAATATTTTAAAGATATGTCTCATTGTAAAACAGCTCTTTTGGTTAAACAAAAATACATACAGTGTACATACAAACATACATACATATGTACAAAAGGTTCTAGTCTTTTACTCAATTCTGTCCCTAATAACAACAACAAAAGACCACTATTCTATAGAAACTTACAGATATAAAATGGATACAATTAAGAAGAAAGGTAGTTTCACAATTATATAAAAATTATATAGAAAATATTCTTGCTCTAACCGGTTTGGCTCAGTGGATAGAGTGCTGGCCTGCAGACTGAAGGGTCCCAAGTTCGATTCCGGTCAAGGGCATGTACCTTGGTTGCAGGCACATCCCCAGTAGGGGGTGTGCAGGAGGCAGCTGATCGATGTTTCTCTCTCATCAATGTTTCTATCTTTCTATCCCTCTCCCTTCCTCTCTGTAAAAAATCAATAATATATATTTTTTTAAAAAGAAAATATTCTTGTTTCAGATAATGTAGAACTGTCTTTCCCTATGGAATTGAAACAGCTGATGCATGTAATAAAGAGTGTATAATCTCATTGGGAAGGCAGGGGAAAAGGGGTGGAAGAGGTCAGCCAAAGAACTTGTATGAATATATGCATAACCCATGGACAAAAACAGTAGTGTGGTGAAGGCCTGAGGCAGGGGACAGGTGCTAGCTAGAATGTGTCAATGGGAGGAAAAGGAGGACATATATAATACTTTCAACAATAAAGATTGAAAAATAAAACAAAACTGACCTAACCTGATAAAAAAAAAAAAGAGAAAAAAGAGAAATTTATGAACTTGAAATCTTTTTTAAGAGCTATAGTAACCAGTCTAAGGGAATATGTGAAAGTCACAGTAAATTTGCTTGACCTGTGTTGTTAACTCTACTGGTTAGGGGTTATTGTTTAGCCTAACCTGTCACTGAAAATTAGAAATCCAAATAGCCTCCTGACTTATTTTTTCTTTTAAATTGGTGAAATGATTGGTTTGAAATGGAGAAATTGAGAATTTGGATTTAAAATATCTATGGTTAAATCTATGAATTGTCCTCATCAAACTCTAGCTCCAAATTCTACTATTATTTTAAATGGAAAATTAGAAGTGCATGTAGATTATCATTCCATTGATCACGAAGGAATATATCAGGTATTTGGTTATATGCACATTAAACCAAAATTTTCAAATGGTGTCATTATGCAATTTAAGCTAATTTATGTAATTTTATGAATTTACAGTGCCATAAGTAGAGGCATCTATGTTAGAATTATTTTTGCATTATATACAAATTGAGTAACAAAATCCTAGACCTGAGAAATTAAAAAGAAAACATAAACGGACCAGCATATAATTTCACTCATCTTTGTGTGGTTTCAGTCTGGGATCCTAAACTCCACTTAATTACATTACTGCAAAAGTGAGGATGGTCTTGTCATAAAGGCTGTGTAGTAATAAATGGCTGTGTTAGCAAGCCTACCATCTGCTACTGAATCCCTCAGCTGACCCCATCAACAGGCAGGTGACAGTTGATTAATTCAAAACAAAGTTACTGGGAAACTAATTTCAATTCCAAGAATTTTGCTGCTTATATATACTGTAGACAGAAGAGAGCAGAGGTCATCTATCTTTTTTAATTTGCATGTCAAATAGTATCTATTTCTTGCTCTTATAAGGAATAGGTACTACTGGTTAGGTCCAAAAAAAGCTCTGAGCTCCAAATGCCTAACACATCTAGCACTCGAATGCCATGTAGGGAAGTAAGATGCAGGTGGAGAGGCTAATGCTGCCTTAGATTTTAGGGATTTCTGGAGTTCTTATTAAAATGTTAATTCTAGCCTATCTGGTGTGGCTCAGTGGTTGAGCATCAACCTATGAAACAGAAGGTCACAGTTTGATTCCTGGTCAGGGAACATGCCTTGGTTGTGGGTTTGGTCCCCAGTAGGTGGTGAGCAGGAGGCAGCCAATCAATGATTCTCTCTTATCCATGTTTCTATCTCTCACTCTCCTTTCTGCTCTAAAATCAATAAAAATATATTTAAAATGTGATGTCTACCCTCAGTCATAATAATCTAGTACCTTAATTAGCAGCTAACTTACTAAGAAACTAGCATTAAATAAAGGACCTGATGTCTGCAATTTGGAGGAGAGGGGTGCTCAGTATAAAGTACATACCAGCCAAAAATACTTTGCTCTCCTTGTGCCTCAATCAAGATTAGGGGGAAAAGTATAGAATAGGTTCCTTTGATGTGAATACCACAGATATCCACATCCTACCCCATACTGAGTTTTCAAGGAACCTTAAAGTTACATTTTAAAAAATCAGTTGTAAAAATCATCCTTTTCTCAGGGTTACTACCCTTCTCGTGGCATTATGGCTCTTGGTATTTCATTCTCGTATTCATGGTGCTAATGTGTATGTAACTCTTATTATAAAAGGTTCTATCACTTTTTGGAAGAAATAATAACATTTTTACTAGACATGCATTTTTATCCACTTTCAGCCCTCTGTCAGCTATAAACTGGAACCTGTATAAGTTCAATAGATGTCTTTTCACTATTAGGAACCTAAAAGAATTGTTCTTTTGTATATCTATACCAGCACACAGTCCGTGAAGAATCGGTGACGGTGATGACTGAAGACATGCCTTTGGAAGTTTCTTATGTGCCTTCTACTTATCTGACTGAGATCACTCATGTCTCACAAGCGCTATCAGAAGTGGAACAACTTCTTAATGCTCCTGACCTCTGTGCTAAAGATTTTGAAGATCTCTTTAAACAAGAGGAGTCTCTGAAGGTAAAAGCAAAGCACTTTCATTTAGATTTTACAAGATGATCACATTGATCATTGGCAGTACCAAAAATTATTGACTTACTAGTAAGTGTATAAAGTAATGGCACTTTGACTTACACATGGGATTCTTAAAATACTTTATAAAATGCTTAGCTTTAGAAATTTGGGGAGGAAAGTGAAACATAAATCCAAAGAGGTATTTTATAATATTTAATGTTGAGAGACCTCCTAAAACACAGGACTATAGAAAAATAATGGCTTAACACACATTCATTCAAGGCAGAAAGGACTCAACAATAAACAAGCTTTAAACCCCCCCCCCCCACAGCCCTGGCTGGTTTGGCTCAGTGGATAGAGCGTCGGCCTGCGGACTGAAGGGTCCCGGGTTTGATTCCGGCCAAGGGAATGTACCTTGGTTGTGGGCACATCTCTAGTGGGAGGTGTGCAGGAGGCAGCTGACTGATGTTTCTCTCTCATCGATGTTTCTAACTATCCCTCTCCGTTCCTCTCTGTGAAAAATCAATAAAATATAAAAAACAAAAACAAAAAACAAAACAAAAAAAAAACACAAAAAACAGCTTTGATAGAAGAACAGCTTATTCCTAACTGATACATTACTTTCCTGTCCTCTCTTACAAAAAAGAAAATAAGATGAGGTTTTAGATTACATCTACTGTAAGTTGTTTCAGTTTTATATTTTTCACTTAAATATACATATTCAATTTCAGATTAGTGTCAGTATCAATACTACACTATATGGCATCTAATTGAATTGAAAGCAATAAAATATTTTCTTGAAAATTACCAGGCAAAGTCTACCAACCAAATCCTGGTTTTTTTCAAACCACCAACTACAAGTTCTGAATTCCAAACTAAGACAAAACATGATAAGGAAATAGGCTTTGAGTTTTAGAGGGAAGTGTATGAAGATAAATGAATATAGCATCAAGGAAATGTCCACAATAATGTGTATCTCAAGATAATTTTTGTGATCATACATTTCACTCAAAATGAAATATTATAGTATAGCCAGCGCTTGGTATTTTCCAGTGCAAATAGCATAAAATTATAAACAGAAGATAAGTTTGCTCTCAGCAGCACATATTAGCCAAAGTATTTTATACTCTAAATGATATTTTGAAAGCTCATTCCATATCACACATTTATTTGCATAAGTATCCAGATAGATAAAGCTATTTGTTTATTTTGGAAATCAGGGTTGCAATATCTTAAGTGACTTGAGTTTTATATCTTACATTACATCAACTAAGCTCTGAATTACACACTAAAGTAAAATAAGTAAAGTATTTACTAAAGTAAAATGGCTCTCTGGAACCATTCCATCCATTTCAGTATACTGCTATTTCTCATTCTCTTTGAAGTAAAAGTCAAATGACTGATGAGTACAGTGAGGAAAAGAAACCCGATCAATTGATAAAAGAGACATGCCAGGACTTCTTTATTATTCACAATAACTAATTTCTCATGACAGTGCAGTTTTTAAGTTCATCATTGTCATTCAACATGTAAATCACTGCTAATGAGCTAATATTCATTCCTTTCCATGTTCATGGACATATGGGTCAGGAGAGCAGTGACCCCAAACTTATTAAGTTGCCAATTGAGTATCTTTGTTTTTGTACATCTTAACCCAGCACACTCAGAATGATGGGCTCCTGGCTATACTCATAGCTAATCATTTGTTCTTCCAGATATATTTAATAATATTGTGACTGACAATAATATATAAGGAAATATATATGTGATGGTATTGATTGCTGTGGTTTATAAAAAGGCATTGTGGGTTTAATTTAACTGGATTATTGAATCCTCATTAGATGTAGTTTTGGGCATAATTCCATCTCACTCCCAACAAATCTCCTACAGGAGACAAATGGGCTTCCTACCTTTATGGGCTTTTTGAAAGGGGATAGTTTTGATCTGTCTTTTCAATGAATATGCATTTCCTCTTAAAGGCATTCATCTTTGTCATTATCCAGTAGTAAAAATAGAAAAGGAATGAATAAATTGTACAGTTGCTGGTTGGGAAGGTTTGAAATTCAATTGTGATTGATTTTATTCCTGACAGATTTGCATGAATCAAATTATAGAACTGTAGTAGGTATTGCTGTGGTTTAACATACATATTTTTTGCAAGTGCAATGCAACACAAATGAGATGTGATAAGTTAAAATAATTACTTTCTGAACAAAATATAACTGACACAGCACATGTGATTTTCACAAATGTATTGAATTTGGAAGCTACCTAATCATTTTGACAAGTACTAAGTAGATAAATACCTATTTACATATGGAAATCTGCATTTAATAGATAATACACTAAATAGCTAAGGCATAGCTAGCAATGAATGAGGAACATATACCTAAGTAATATTTCTTCTTATGTCAAAGTCAATATTAGTATTGTGAATCAGTTCATTGCGACTGTAAAAAGTTCATAATATTCATTACATAAATGGTAGTACCATAATTTTGAAAGAATTAATTTTTTGAAAGTTTCAATCAATATTAGAAATAACTTGCACTTTATTTTTAAGAAAAAGTGGATTGTCAATACAAGTTGACAAAATATAATTACTATGCTAAATAATCTAATCTTGTTTTAAAGTATTTAGTATGAAAGTATGAACATAATAAAAGAGAGTAGGATGGTGGTTTCCAAGGGGCTTGGGCAAGGAGTGAAATGGGAGTTGCTGTTCAATGGTATAAAGTTTTAGTTATGCAAGATGAATTAGTTCTAGAGAACTTCTTACAATATTGTGTCTGTAGTAACAGTAATGTATTGTACACTTAACATTTTTTTACGAAGACAGATCTCATGTTGTGTTCTTATCCAAATAAAAAAATTAAAAATACAAATAATCCTATATAATAAAGAGGTAATATACAAATTGACCACCATACCCTCATGCAAGATGGCTGCCCCCATGTGGTCACAAGATGGCCACCACAAGATGGCCAGCAGGAGAAGGCAGTTGTGGGGTGACCAGGCCTACAGGGGAGGGCAGTTAGGGGCAACCAGGCTGGCAAGATGGGTAGTTAAGGGCAACCAGATTGGCAGGGGAGGGCAGTTAGGGGTGACCAGGCTGGCAGGGGAGGGAAGTTGGGGGGGGGGTGACCAGGTCTGCAGGGGAGGGCAGTTAAGGGTGACCAGATTGGCAGGGAAGGGCAGTTAGGGACGACCAGGCTGGCAGGGGAGGGCAGTTAGGGGTGACCAGGCTGGCAGGGGAGGGCAGTTGGAGGCAACCAGGCCAGCAGAGGAAGGCAGTTGGAGGCAACCAGGCTGGCAGGGTAGGGCAGTTAGGAGTGACCAGGCCAGCAGGGGAGGGCAGTTGGGGGCCATTGGGCCATCAGGAGAGAGCAGTTGGGGGGGATCGGGCCAGCAGGGGAGGGCAGTTGGTGGTGATCGGGCCTGCAGGGGAGCAGTTAGGCATCAATTAGGCTCCCAGGGGAGTGGTTGGGGGTGATCAGGCTGGCAGGCAGAAGCAGTTAGGGGCAATCAGGCAGGCAGGCAGGCAGGCGAGCAGTTGGGAGCCAGCAGTCCCAGATTGTGAGAGGGATGTCCGACTGTGGGATCAGGCCTAAACCAGCAGTCAGACATCCCCCGAGGGGTCCCAGATTGGAGAGGGTGCAGGATTGGCTGATGGACACCCTCCCCCTCCCCAGTGCACGAACTGGGCCTCTAGTAAAGCATAAACAGATATCTTTAGCATCACAATTTTCAAGTTTCAAAAAGTTGTTCCCCTCAGAGCTTTAAAAATTTAAACTCTTGCCCTAGCCAGCTTGGCTCTGTGGTTAGAGAATTGGCCTGTGGACTGAAGAGTCTGGGTTACATTCCAGCCTAAGGCACATACCTGGGTTGCAGACTCAATCCCTGGCCCCAGTGGGCATGTATGCTGGAGGCAACCAGTCCATGTGTCTTTTTTACATTCATGTTTCTCTCTCTCTGTCTCTCCTATCCTTCCATTCTCTCTCTAAAAAACAAACAAACAACAATAGAAAAAAATATCTTTAAGTGAGGATTAACAAAACAAACAAAAAAAACTCTTGTCATGAAAGCAGAAATGAGTAATTAAGAGGCCCAATGGAGCCCTAACCGGTTTGGCTCAGTAGATAGAGCGTCGGCCTGCGGACTGAAGGGTCCCAGTTCGATTCTGGTCAAGGGCATGTACCTTGGTTGTGGGCACATCCCCAGTGGGGGGCGTGCAGGAGGCAGCTGATTGATGTTTCTCTCTCATCAATGTTTCTAACTCGCTATCCCTCTCCCTTCCTCTCTGTAAAAAATCAATAACATATATTTTAAAAAAAGAGGACCAATGGAAAGGATTTATTATAATGCCTCTGTATACTGAAAGTTTCAGTTCCATCAGATTCTATTGGGGCCTCAACTAAACCCCCTCCTCACTGAGCATTCCCTGCATTTTGACTAGCAGCTGTCAACTGCAGGTTCCTGAGTCTCTTTGCCTTAGGGCTCTCTCTAGTTCCACAAACCCATAAATTTCAGAGGATTAAGGCTCTGCCTCCCCACATCTCACAACAATTGCCAAACAATGAAAAATGGCTTTTAGTAGATAAATAACTGCTCATTCACATCTCCAGTTGGGGTAAGTCTGAGGCATGTTGTACACTCTGACCTGAAGTTCCCCATTGAGAACTGCAGGTTCAGGATCGAGACCCCATTGTACACAGTAGAAACTTACCTCATATTACACTTTTCTGAATTCTTCTCTTAGCCCTTCCCACTCCCTTACCATTGCTTCCTAAGACCATTTCCAAGCAAATCACTTACATGCACATTCTATTCTTAGGATCTGTTTCTAGGGGAACCCAACCTAAGACAGTTTTGAAAGAAATATTCAGCACTTGCCAACAAAAATTCTGTTGACATTGATAAAGGTAAATTTTAGGAAAAAAGTAAGAACATCACTTCAAATAAGGATGGCAACTGGGTTTTACCAAAAAGTTAAGGGAATCAACATATACAGTACTTAGGCACTCTTAACAATGTACTATATTGACTCATTTAATCTTCCCCACAACTCTATGCAGTATTTGACAAAGTTGATACAACTAGTATTGGTGGAGCAAGGACTTGAACCCAAGCAAAGTAGCTCTTGATCCATGCTTGTTAACCAGTAAACTATACCACTTTCCATGAGGCTATTTCTTGGGTGCTATATTGAGCAGAGCAGGAGTGAATTTTGGCAAAACATGGTAGAATACTGGGGTTTGTCATGCCCAGGTCATAGGAAAATGCCCTGGATTCTAACTCCATCTTAAATCATGCCAACTTAAGAAGATTCCATAAAAGGAAGGAAGAGCCGGAAGGAGGCCAGTAAGGGAATAAAGAGAAAAGGAATGTGGAAGAAAAGAAAGTGTAGGAAAGAAAGAAATCATACATGCATCATTTTGGTTGTCTCATCTAAACTACTGATAATATAGCTGCTCTGGTTAAGGTGGATATATATATATATATATATATATATATTTGTATCTAAGGTGATAACAAGAAGTGTGGACATATGAAGAAAGCTCACATGTATTGATAGGACATTTGGGCCCAATGTATAGATTAGATAGGCTCAAGAAGTAAAGGCAGCCTTTGTTCAACCTCAGCAGCACTGGGGATAGCTTGTTGTGAGCTTAGAAAAAGACTGTAAAGCAAAATTGTTCAGTCTTCTTTGACGTGTTTAGTTGTTATGCATAACCCTTGAGACCTAAAAGCAATTGTTAGGATAAGCTGCTAAGCTAAGGAGTGGGGATTCATTTATTCAAAAATATTTATTAAGCTCTTGCTATGCACCAGGCATTGCTGTAAATGCTTAAAAATTAATAAGCAAAAATGATGGCCCCTTCCCTCGTACAGCTTTTATTATAGCAGTGGGAGAGAGAATATAAGCAAATAATAAATAAATATTGTATACTTAAAGATGAAACATGTTATGAAAAAAAGAATATGCAGAGTTAGGTAAGAAAGTCTAAGATTACTAAAGAGACAGGAGTACTTGGAATGGCAACAGTTGGGATTGCGATTCTACATAGAGTAGAAAGGACATTGGGGCAAAGTTTTGAAGAAGGTAAAAGAGTCAGCCATGCTGTCTGGGCATAGTAAATAATCAATGTGGAGGCCCACATGTTGGGAGTGGGCTTAACTTGATCAATGGATAGCAAGAAATCCATTGTGGTTGGAACATAATGAGTTGGTGAGGGTGGTAGGGCATGAAACTAAAGGGGCTGTAGGAGTTCAAGTTGTGGTGGGGCTGGTGGATCATTGAAAAGACTACCTTTCACTCTGAGTGACATAGAATCTATTGCAGGTTATTTGAGGAGATGAGTTCCATGATCTAATTTATGGTTTTAAAAAATCACACTGGTTGAAAGTAGAATTATAGGGGATCAAGATTAAAAACAAGAACAATTGGAGGAGATATGTCAGTGGCTTGGACTAGGGTGTTAAGGAGAGATAGCTAACAGATAAATTTCCGCATTCAACCAGAAATGAACATGACAGTGTACAGACCCATTCTCAGGAGACTTGGGCTCGGAAATATTTTGGTGTACTATGAATTTGGCAGAGGGCCCCTTGAAGGATGTGAGAGTTCTTCTCATTGATACTTTGTATCGTTCATATTCCAGTTTTGCCTTGAAGCAGGAGCAAAGTACTGGCAATGGAGATATTATTACCTGTGTCAAAATCTCTCTTCTTTGGAATCCATTTCATTGCATTTAAGCACACATTTAATAATGCCAATCACTTGAGTGAAGACAAGAATAATGCCATGTGCAAATTGATTGTTTTTCCATTTTGGTTTTAGGGGAATTACATAATGGAAGAAGGCATTATATGTACAAACATGAAGGAAAATTTAAAAAAAACAACACTTTCTGGGTACATTGTAATACAGAGACATGCTATATAAAGGGTTAGATTTTTCACCAATTTAATAATATTCCTACACAAGGATATTGTAGTCATTCTAAATTAAATAATAATGGTTCACATAAAATGTCAAAGCAGAATTTGGTTACAAATGCTTTTCATATCTTTTATTTTATTGTTTAATAGGGAAGCAAGTGTTTTCTTTAAATTTTATTTTATTTTATTTTTTAAGCATAGAGTTTAATGTGTTTTGGCACATACATAAGTCATGCAACTGCCCCAATGTCTGTAGGACTTTATTCCTCTTTTATTCCTGATATAGGTGATTAATATTTTCTCATTCTTTTTATGAGTCTTGCCAGGTGTTTCCCACTTTTATTTTTTTAATTTGATTGATTGATTGATTGATTGATTTGAGAGAGAGAGAAAGGGAGGGAGGGAAGAAAGGAGAGAGAGAGAGAGAGAGAGAGAGAGAGAGAGAGAGAGAGAGAGATTTGTTGTTTCACTTATTTATGCATTCATTGGTTGATTTCTGTATGTGCCCTGAGCAGGGATTAAACCTACAACCTTGTCATTTCATAATGACACTCTAACCAACTGAGCTACCTGGCCAGAAATCATACATAAATTTTCTAATAGTTCAGTACATGGAAAAATAGGACTTTTATTAATGTACTAGAGGCCTGGTACATGAAATTCGTGCACAGGGTGTATGTGTGTGTCCCTCAGCCTAGCCTGCACTCTCTCCAATCTGGGACCCCTCAGGGGATGTCTGACTGCTTGTGGGATCGGGCTTAAACTGGCAGTCGGACATCCCTCTCACAATCCAGAACTGCTGGCTCCCAACTGCTCGCCTGCCTGCCTGCCTGATTGCCCCTAACTGCTTCTGCCTGCCAGCCTGATCACCCCTAACCACTCCCCTGCCAGCATGATTGATGCCTAACTGTTCCCCTGCTGGCCCGATTGACCCCAATTGCCCTCCCCTGCCAACCTGGTTGCCCTCCCCTACAGGCCAGGTCCTCCCAACTGCCTTCCCTCCCCTGCAGGCCTGGTCCCCCCCAGCTGCCCTCCCTTCCCTGCTGGCCTAGTCACCTCTAAATGCCCACCCCTGCTGGCCTGATTACCCACAACTGCCCTCCCCTGCCAGCCATCTTGTGGTGGCCATCTTTTACCACATGGGGGCGGCCATTTTGTGCAAGAGCATGATGGTCAATTTGCATATTAGGTTTTTATTATATAGGATTACCATATTATTAGAAGTGATCTTTTGGTCCATATATAACATTTTGAATTATGTGATCATTTAGTAGTTTCTTTAAGGAAAATATAGGTTTTTCAACTAACACATTTATTCAGTTATAAATAGAATTCCTTTCTTCAACTGCTTTTATAATTTGGGATTTATTTGTTCAATTGGCTGTTTATATTGGTGATTTACTTTACAGACATTAATCTATTCACTGTAATTTAAATCCTACTTAAATCATGTCTACAGTACTTCATTTTTCATGTGTTTTATAGTGAAGAGATTATAGATATTTACAACATTATAGTTGTGCCCAGCTCATATTTAAATGTGTTTTGGTACAATTTTCCTTTATCTTTTATACATGTATCTATTTCATAGTAAATTATCCATTCTTTTCTCTCTGCCATTATTTTATCAGGCCCAGCAGTTGTCCTGCTGCATTTTATTCCAATCTCTGCTAAAATGTCCTTTAGAAAGCTTATTCCTACTCCGTCCATTCTCCTAGCAAGACTGTTTTGGTAATCCCCAGTCTTTAAATTCTGGAAATTAGAAACTTACACATTAAAACTTATAATTCATGAGACTGGTAGAAATGAGGAGTATTTTCCTCTCTTCATGAACAATTCAATTATGATGTAGATTTTTGAGCTGTGATATATAATTACTGATTTGTTATTCAAAGATGATGCATAATCCCATGGAGAATGTTTTGGCCAAAATAAATAGTTTTGTTTTGGAAGTGTTTTTCACCTGTGGGCCACAAACAGCGAAGAAAAAAAAATATAAAGGTCAACTTACCATAGAGCCACTAAATCTAACTTTAAAAATTTCTTTAGAAGCTCAGAAAAACCTAATTAATAAGTGCTTTAATGCCTTTTGATTGAACACTCTTCCCAATTCGATCTGTCATTAATGTACTGCCTGGTAGCTGGATGAGACATAAAGAGGATAAGAATTAGATTTATATAGGGTGCTGCCTCCATCTGTCAGATAAAGACAAATTCCAGAGGGTGAAAATGACCCAGAGTTTGAGTCTTTGGTACTCCAATTTCTCTTTTTCAATTTTAAGATAGATATACTCCCCAGTGGCTGCTGTCACAACAGCTACTAATGGGTTTCTATAATTCTTTTTTCTTAGAAATGGAAGTTGTGGGCTTCTCGGTTAACCAAGTTACTACAGGTCTCAAGGCATTTTTGTTAGCTAAAACTCCTTAAAGCCCAAAATGTAAAAACAATAGTGCAGGGTTGTCTAAAGTACATACACATGCATTTAAGTGTATACATATCCATATAACTGTAGTGTTGTTTTTATTAAAATGGTGATACTGAGTCAGCAACAGAAAAAGATACAATTTCACCATTGGCAGTAGTTTGTAAATGAGTCACCTAAGCCTTCTGACCTGTCCCCTATGGTGACCAACCTCCATCATACATAGGACTGGTAGGAAGAAAAAAAAAAAACATCTTGTTTTTCCTGTTCACTACTGTATCTCCAACTCCTAGAAAAGTACCTAGCACTTATTAAGCACTCACTGTACATCAGTTGAATGACTGAATGATAGTCTGGTAAGTCTAGATATGGACTCTGTGATCAAAGAGATCAGAGCAATGTTAATCTGCTGTCAGTGCCAAGCTGAAAAAAGAAGCAAAATTAGCCTCTTCTACATTATATTGAGTTAAATCACTCAGATGTATGAATTCTAATAATCTACACATAGATTCCAGCATGTAGACATGTGCTGTAGATTTGTGTATACTGATTTTTAAACCAGCCACTTATAAAAGTTTGTGGCAGGAAATCCACATGTAATAAAAATGTTGGTAATATTTTTCCCAGTCATTGAGCTTTCAGTGTACAGTTATGACAGGAAGTAGGCTAGAGAGGTTGGCAAAGCACTGGATTTCAACCTAAAAGACTTCAATTTAGACATCGAATATCGTAATAGTTGTGTCCTTGGACAAGCCACATAAAACTTCTAAGTCTCAGTTTTTATAACTTTGAAATAATATCAACGATGATACCTGTTCCAGTCTACTTATGTAGGATTATATAAATTTGAAAATTTGTAAAACTCATATCGCCTCATCAAATTTTCAAAATCTTAAAAAAATATGGTAAATTAAATGCTTATGCAAATAATCCTAAAAACAAATTGCCTTAAAGGATGTGGTAAACCTCAATTACTTATTCTTTTAAAAAATATATTTTTATTGATTTCAGAGAGGAAGGGAGTGGGAGAGAGAGATACAAACATCAAGAATGAGATAATCATTGATTGACTGCCTCCTGCTTGCCCCTTACTAGGGGTCCAGCCCGCACCTGGGCATGTGCCCTGACTGGGAATCGAACCATGAACTCCTGGTTCACAGGTCAATACTCAACCACCTAGACATGCCACCTGGACAATTACATATTCTTATTTTCATCTCTCTAGTATTTGCTATAGGAGCTCGTTTTATTCTTTAATTTGAAATTCAGTAATTTTTCTGCACTGGATTTCCTTTCCCCACAAAACTGTTCTTTCCACCCCTTTCCATATCTAATTCTTATAATTCTTATTGTTATTATTAAGTCATCAATGTGTACAGTCCCAAATCCTATCTAATAAAAGAGAAACATGGTAATTGGTGTACAACCACTACCCTTCCCATTGGCTAATCAGGGCAATATGCAAATTAACTGCCAGCCAAGATGGCGGCCGGCAGCCAGGCAGCTTAAACTGTACATGAGGCTCACTTGCTTCAGTGACGGAAGACTGCAACGTTCCCCGCCTGCCTTGCCGGCCTCTGAGCTTGCAGTTTAAGAAACATTGTAACAAATATAGAAGCTAAACAAAACCCCAGAAACCAGCTTTCAGTGAGCCGGGATCTCAGAGCTGGAGTTGATACAGAGTTTCGATTATAGAACCTAAACAAACCAGATACCTACTTTCAGCAGCTGAGGCCTCAGAGCTGGAGCCAAGCCTCAGAGCTAAAGCTGGCCCAGAATAAAAAGAAAAAAAAAGAAAAAAAGGAGCAGTTGGGAGGTTCAGTCCCAGCCTGAAAACAGCCCTCAGACCCTCACCCAGACTGGCCAGGCACCCCAGTGGGGACCCCCACCCTGAAGGGTGTGTGAACAGCTGCAAACAGCCATCATCCCCTCATCCAGGCTGGCCAGGCACCCCAGTGGGGACCCCCACCTTGATCCAGGACACCCTTCAGGGCAAACCAGCTGGCCCCCACACATGCATCAGGCCTCTATCCTATATAGTAAAAGGGTAATATGCCTCCCAGCACCAGGATCAGCGGAGCTGAGAGGCCTCCCGGCACCGGGATCAGTGCCCAAACCCCCTGATCGCCCTGTGGATTGGCCCTGCTCTGTGCTTGACAGGGGGTGGCGCCGCAACCTCCCCATCGACCCTGCCTTGAGTGTGACAGGGGGCGGTGCCCCAACCCCCCAATCGGCCCTACCCTGAGCATGACTGAGGGTGGTATTGCAACCTCCCGATCCACCTTGCTCTGTGCATGACAGGGGGCAGCGCTCCAACTCCCCAATCGGCCCTGCTCTGAGCCCATCCAGGGGCTGCACCTAGGGATTGGGCCTGCCCTCTGCCACCCAGGAGCAGACCTAAGCCAGCAGGTCGTTATCTCCCGACAGGTCCCAGACTGCGAGAGGGCACAGGCTGTGCTGAGGGACCCCCCGCCCCCCCTCCAAGTGCACAAATTTTTGTGCACCGGGCCTCTAGTATATATATAATATCCTATAATAAAGAGGTAATATGCAAATTGCTCTTAAGCTGTAGCTCCACAAGATGTCTGCCCTTCCCAGCCTCTCCCCAGGCCCCACCCCTGATCAGCCTCTCCCACCCCAATTGAGGGTGGGGCAGCTAGCCAA
Source organism: Myotis nattereri (assembly GCF_964212035.1). Classification (NCBI taxonomy): domain Eukaryota; kingdom Metazoa; phylum Chordata; class Mammalia; order Chiroptera; family Vespertilionidae; genus Myotis; species Myotis nattereri. Next base: position 23,817,223 of record NC_138078.1, on the reverse strand, counting down.
TTCCCCACAGCCCCTCACCCAGGCCGGCCATGCCCTCACACTTTCCACAGGGCTGGGGGTACCCCAGGCAGGCTGCAGGCACAGTGTTGGTCAGAGGCAAAGGTCCTGGCTGTCCCAGGCCTAAAGAGTCCAGCAAACCTCAGCAGTGACCAAAGACCAAGATGGAGTGGAAAGGTCCCTGCTGGCGCTTATGGATCAAATTGCCAGGAGGAGGCCAATCATCTTGAACCTGCAACCCTGGCGTCTGCACACCAAGCCTTGGGGCACACCACACAGGTAGTGCCTGTGGGTGAAAGGGGGAGGGCAGCGAGCTGGGGTGTGGAGCTGGGAGGGGCCTAGAGTCTTCAGGAGCAGCCCGCCTGCCGAGGTTGCTGTGACCCACATGCTTGGGCTTGGTCAAAGCCCCTGGTCAGCTCTGCCGCTTGCCTTCCAGGTGCAGCTAAGCCCTGAGCTGGCTGGCCTTGCGCTCAGAGAATCAGCTGTCACTGGGCTCAGTTAAATAAGAGAAATCAAAGAGCTGAGAGGAAATATCCTCCCAGCCCCTTCCTACACCCCAGGCGAGGAGGGCTGGGGATGGGGGTAATGGAAAACAGCTCCCGCTTTGCATTTTATAATGAAAAGACTCCTGCTATGTAGAGAGGGGAGCTGATTCATTTCCAGCAACACCTGACGTGTTCCCTGCCCCAGCCCTGAAGCCTGGCAGCACCTAGCAAAGGTGTGTCCCCACAGCCATGTTGGCCTGGCTCCTGGAACACTGGGAGCAAGTTTGAGCTGCATAGATTAAAAAAAAAAAGTAAATATTGAAAAACACCTCTTTGTACTCAAATGGCACTATAAAATGCAGATTACAGCATCTGATTTTGTCTTCTGTGTTGATTTTGAGGCAGAGTACAAATAGGTTCATGGGAAAAGCAGAAAAAAATAAACAAAAGGAAAGGGAGAGGATTCTGCAGTCCACAGCACTGAATGTTGTTTCTTGTTTTTGTTTTTTTGTTATTTTTTCTTCTGTTCTTCAAGTCAGTATATGCCATTTAAACAGCTTTATGGAGTTAGGTAATGAGCTAATGCTTCCTCTATTAAGAGCAAGCAGCAGTGCCTTTCATATGAGTCACATACATTTAATCCATTCAAATGGAGCATACTGAGTGAAGAGAATGGTATGTGTCATTATATAAAGAACTTGGCATTATGATGCTATCTGGCTGAAGATCTTATTTATTTTGCAATTTAGAGAACATAGACAAATCAGGCATTGAAAATGAATGTGCTTGCTTAAATGCATGGCTTCATTTTCATCCATAATGACCAAACGACCAGTCACCAGGAGGTGCATTGATGGGTCCTATGGTGCAGCGGGTCTGGGGTCTCCAGAGGTGGGTCTGGGTGAGGCTGCATGGTGTGGGCCAGGGCCAGGGGACCTGAGGCTACGCCACCCACCCTGGTGCTGGGGCTGGAAGGCTTGAGGCTGCGTCCCCTGCCTGGCGGACTTGATGGGGGTGGGGCCAGCCGGACACTTCTATTATAGAGAAAGGGCAAATAGCAGTATTAAAATATTTCCTCTAATTAATTCCCTTTTAATGTGCACAAATTTCATGTACTGGCCCACTCTTAATCTCATAATTTTTGGACTTTCTTCAGAATGTGATATCTTTTATTGTGCTCCTATGTAAGATGAAGATTTATCTATTAAAATTACATTTTCAAAATAAAAAGAATGTAGTAAACCTTATAAATTGGCATATGGATATGTAAAAAACTTTAAAATGTTAATGACAGCATATATATATACATAAAGTTATTTCTAGATTTAGCAAAGAGCTTGAAGGTAAAAAGAAAACTTTAAAGTAAAAAAATAATAATAATAAAATGTACATAGGCTAAAATAACATTTGCTTTCCACATAAACATCTGTTAGAGAATCTTCTATACTTTCAACCATAATTCTTTACTATATTTCCAAAGTTACATATTACTTAAGCATAAAGTTTTCCATTCTTCTATTGATTTTAGGTGCAAAATAAATAACTCACCTTTTAATGTATTTTTGAGGTAAAGAAATACAAACTCTAAATTGTTTCAAGTTTCGATGGCTTTTACCAAGAATAGGATGCTGTTTTCTAGTTTATGTGTTTGTTATTTTTGTTTGGATTTTGTTTTTTAATGAGATATGTTGAATTACTCTTTCTTTCATTTCTATTTCAATACAGTGGGGCCTTGACTTACGAGTGTCCCGACTAACGAGTTTTTTGAGATACCAGCTGTCTCTCGGCCGATTTTTTGCATTGAGTTGACAGAGAAATTTGAGTTAATGAGCTCCTTAATGAGCTCCTTAACAAGCTCGGTCTCGGAACGAATTAAACTCGTAAGTCAAGGCCCCACTGTGTTTAAAATTCTGTGCTCTGAGTTGAGAACTGTGTCTTAAAACACTTAAAAGCAGTGGTTCTCAACCTTGGCTGCACATTAGAATCACCTGGGTATCTTTTTAAAATCCTGATTTCTGAGTCTCATCCTCTGGGCCACAACATTAGTAACAAAGAAACAGAATTCCCGGAGGATGGGGCCCAGAAATCAGGATTTTAAAAAGATGCCCAGGTGATTCTAATGTGCAGCCAAGGTTGAGAACCACTGCTCTATGTGAATAATGGTTTAATCAGTAGTGTTTTTTTTTCTTTTTTCCTTCTAGTTTAATTTTTTTTTGTTATTTATTTTTTGTGTATATTTCTTTTGATGTTTAGCAAGGCCAGTCTGTATTCATTTTCTTGCCTAAATTGGCAATCAGGAACATGTTAATACTATAATATTCAGTTGAATCTAATGAATTAACATTATGTAGGTCAAAATGTTCAAATCGTGATAATTACATATAGTTCTATCTAATATAATGATTTTTACCCATCCGCTTATTTCTGAATCCTAATGCATATCATTAAACATTCAAGGAAAAAATCAAGAATTTTATATTTTAAATCACATATAATTAATGGACCCCAGCTACTACCATTTCCCAAAATTAATTCACCAAACCTTAGGCAAAAGCTTAAAGGATTTTCTCATCATTAAGGAAATCCATGGGACTTCCAAAAAGGTAAGGAAATGAAATAGAGTGTTAGGGTCCTACTTCTATATAATAGTTTTTGTTTTGTTTTTCTTAAATAATGCACTTAGGTTCAGAACAATTGTATGAAGCAATTGTTTTGCTTTTTTATCTCTCATATAAAACACAATGACAGAAAGCATGATCTCCCAACATCAACTGTATTAATCATTTATAAAATGAGCAAAATATTCCCAAATATGTCTTATTTTTCCAAAATAGTGCACTGTCATTTGTATTAATTTCTACAGATTAAATTACATCCTATCTTGTATAGTAGTTATTTATGAACTTGTTTGATCACTCATACTGGATTGTCAGTCTTTATAAATATAATACAGGGCTCATGATTCCACATTTAAACAGGAAAATCCTATCTAATAAAGAGGGAATATGCCAATTGACACACCATCGCAAAGATGGAGGTGTCCACAGTCAATAAGGAGAGAATATGCCAATTGACTGCCCCGCCCTCAAAGATGGTGCCACCCAGTCCCCTCAGCCCCACCGGGGTGGCAGGTATGCAGCAAGGCCGGGCCCACCCCCAGGCGGGCCCAGCTGCTCTGGGCACCGGCCTCCAGAGTTCCCAAGTCCCCTTAGCCCCCTAGCTGCCCAGGGCCGGCCCAAGGCACAGGCAAGCCTTGGATGGCAGCTGCCCAGCCACCCAGGGCCACCTGAGGCTCAGGTAACCAGGGCTGGCTGAGACTTGTGCTGCCGGCATTGGCAGCAGCAGAGGTGTGACGGGAGCGTCTCCTTCCCCTGATTGCCAGGTCACCTCCTGCCCCTGAGGGCTCCCAGACTGTGAGAAGGGGCAGGCCAGGCTGAGGGACCCCCCTCCAGTGCATGAATTTTTATGCACCAGGCCTCTAGTGAAGTATAAAATGAAAAGAAGAAAGAAAATCATCTTGTTTACATTTGTTAATTCCATTCCTTAGTGGTAATCAGCATCTTACTTTTCCCTGTATTTTCCCCATAAAACCTGCCTGTGGCTCTTCTGTGTAGTTGCACAAGACTTAAAAATATGTTTTGGTTCTAAAAACTTTGGAAACATAGAATGTCACATGTCTAATTTTTAATGAAGAGAAAAGCATTTGCTTTGACACAATTTCCTCTTACTATGTGCAAGAGCCAGTTTTTCTATCAAGATTTCCTATAAAATGATTTAGGCAATGTGCACAAGTGAACACAAAACTTAGCTATCACAAAATGACTTGTGAAACATTTTTCAGTTTAGTTGGTGCTGATGGGCCAGAATTGTCTTTGAGGAACACTTGGAGCAGTGAAGTGCAAGTTTGCATTGCCATTTTTGTTCTTCTTGTTGTTCTGTGGCATTTGGGAAACTTGGACAGACATAACTCTGAATGAAGGACTCTGTCTGTTGTTAGGTATCTGAGGTACTGAGAGGAAATCACGGAGAAACTTAGCATGGGAATGTAGATGGACTATTATTCCACTCTTTACTCTAACAGCTAAATGGCCATTAAAATAAAATAAACAAGGGGTAATCTGAACAGCTCATAACATCTGTGGGGACCCGAATGGAGATCTCAATGAATCAAGAACAGTGTACCAATAAGGTTCAGTGATTCAATTCACATTGAATTTTCATAAGCAAGTTAAGATTCAGAACTTCAACTCCATTTTTTACTTCAGATCAACAAATATTTATTAAGGCCTGAATGCTGTGCTTAACAAGTGAAAATAAATGTAAGACGTGATTCCTGAACTCTCTGGTAATTTGTAATATTAATTGAAAACATATTTCATAGTTATACAAACAATTTAGAAAGTAATAAAGTTATAAAAGACATAATATAGCTGAAATATATTGCATAAGGCATGAGTGTAACTGAATTCATGAAGAGGAAGAAGCAGTGTAGAAAGCAGAAACAGAATAATTTTATAGAGGAGAAAATCCTTGAATATTTGTGTTTTGAATATAATTGGAATTTGGACACTACTAATAGCCACCACTTATTTATCATTTGCCAGGACATGTTCTAAATTTGTTACTTTTGGTAACTCATATGGTAAGCACAGCTACCCTATGAAGAAACCATTATTATTAAACTCATATTCTGAATTACGCAAGCTAAAGACAGTAGTTTGGATCAAAGTAGTGGTGTGGTCAAATTTTGGGATATATTTTAAAGGTAGAGCCCAAAGGATTTTGTGGCCAATTTCATGTGGGTTGCTAGAGAGAGGATTCAAGGATAACACCAAGAATTTTAACTTGAACAACTGGAAGAATGGGGCTGCCATTAACTATAGAATGTGGAAAATTACAGGGGGATCAGGTTAGGGGACAACATTTGTGAGTTTAGTTTTGACATAAGTTTAAGGTGTTTATTAAACATTCAAGTAGACATAAAAAAACAGTGGGATATATATATATGTCAGAGTTCAGGATAGAATCTTGATAGAGATAAATATTTGGGAATCATTTGGGATAATTTGTTGGCTCCTCTTCCACACATGATCACAAAATATGTATTTTCCTACATTCCGTTTCCATCCCTCTTTCCTTTAACTTCACCTCTGTAGACGATCTTAGCTGCTCCATGATCTAAATATTATGACCTTGACACAAATGGATCTTATTGATGTGCCGGAAGCCAGTCCATCCTTGCTGCTTGACACAGTCGCTGCAGGAAAGAAACATCTGCACAGCATATGTTTCAAGGGACCTGGCGTATATAGCATACTGTTCTTAATATGTTTGCTCCCCTTAGCGCTGTCTGTTTTAACCAAGGTCACCTCTCCGAGAAAGGTTGTTTCCCCAGGTAGGGATTTTTCCCTGAAGTCAGGGAGGGGATAAAACTCCTTAACTAAGTGCCAGGCGGGTAGTTAATCACTTTAACTACAAACAATCATGCTTAAGCTACATAATCTTTACTCCCTGGAATGGAGATAAGAAACGCCCTAACCTTTGTAATAGAAATTGACAGGATTAAAATCAACTGGTATAAATACGGATGTAACAAGACAATAAACAGCAGAACCTCTCTGGAGATCCAGACCAGAACTTGGCTGGAGATCCTGGCTGGAGATCCTGGCTAGGCTGCTGATCAACTGAACACTGTCTCCGTGTCCTTCCTTCTTCACCGACTCGGTCTACACCTTTGGGGACCCCTGGACCTGCTGGGGTTGGACCCCAGCATTGATGGAGGTGGAAAATGGTATCAGCAAGATGTCAAGATGGCATTTTAGATTGATTGCTGATAGTGCCCAACAGAGGAGGCATCTAGTAGAGTTAGGGACTAAGACATTTAATGACTTGGCTTAAGGCTACATAAAGTCTTAGTGGGCTAACAGAAATAGTAGGACTTTCTGGATCACTATTATATCCCTAGTACATAGGAGGTGCCTGACACAGGGTAGGTTTTCAACAGATACGTGTTGAGTTCATGAAACAGAGTAGAGAAAAACCCATGTCATAGCAGAACTAGGTAAGATTAGGGAAGCACAGCTGTGTGATGATGGCCAGCTAAACAATACTGAATGCTGCAGAGGACGGAGAAGATGCAGTGAAGCAATAAATAGAAATTTCCTTCAGGAAGTAAATATGGTAAAAAAAAAAAAAAAAGTGATTTACAGGTGTTTCTAGCCATCTGTTCACATGAGTCATTTTGAGAAATGAAACCTGAGAATTCTCTAGAAAGCAATTTTATAGTTTTTTTTTTTTAAATGTTCAATCTACTTCAAACCCTAGCATCATTGAAATATGGAAGTCACATTTAGGGGACAATATACTAAGCAATCAATTTTGCATTATCTTACATTTTAGCTTATTTTTTTAAATTTCTCTGAAACTATATTGTTTCAATTTTAAGATAGCTTTTTCCTTATGGAAACATTTTTACTAAGGGGACATTGGAAAAATTTGATATCAATCTTTTGTAAATAATTTTTAAAATAGAAGACAAAATTTCAGATTAATGTTTGCATACACATCCTACAATAAACATTATTTAAAATACTACCTTGGTAAAAGTTTTAAACTCATGAAGGTGTGTTTGAGCTCACTTCTTTGGTATAAAACAAACTAAAGACACCTGTAAATGATAGATGTACTCATTTTTTAAATTGTGTGCTGAATTATAAAAAACTGTTTAATTGAATTTTATGTTTTGTGAGATGTCCACTTATTTAAATGACTACAGGGAAGGTAGAGCAGAAATAATGCTACCACTTTTAATAGTATTTTTGAAACAAAGCATTTAGCTGAAGGTAAGAAATGACATTAAGAATTCAACACATTCTCTTTTAAGTTTATTTTTTTAATATATTTTATTGATTTTTTACAGAGAGGAAGGGAGAGAGATAGAGAGTTAGAAACATCGATGAGAGAGAGAAACATCGATCAGCTGCCTCCTGCACATCTCCCACTGGGGATGTGCCCGCAACCCAGATACATGCCCTTGACCGGAATCGAACCCGGGACCTTTCAGTCCGCAGGCCGACGCTCTACCCACTGAACCAAACTGGTTTCGGCTTTTAAGTTTATTTTTATCAGAAGTGATTAAAAATAAGTTTATCTCAGATATCACTATCCTTGTTCAATATACCCCAAGGCTGTTCAATTTCTACTGTATCTACTTTAACATTCATACAAATAGATTTAGCACTTAAGTGGGAAAAGAAAGGCATACTCTATAATGAAACATTCTAACATCAAGGGAGTAGTTGTCGCTTTACATTAACATCAGAAATCTGCCTGTTATGATAGAAAACAGCATAGTTAAATTAAGAGTTACTTGAGACCTTTATCTCAACATGATTAGCTGGCAAATAGGTCTCTTATTTGGATTCCTAGATAAATCTTCTGTAGTCTCTAGTTTCTCTTTTTAGCTCATTGAAGGCACTTATTACACAATACTTGAATAAACAAACTACTTTTAGGTTCAAATTGTTTGTGTTTTGAATCTCACTTAAAATCTGATTCTCTTTTGACAGGGAGACCCATGTTTTCAAATAGTATTTGTCTTGATGGATAGTTAGGCCTACATTATTGTCTGTGTTATCAATGAGTTCTTATTTCTTTGTTGTTATTGTTACAATGATTGTGTCTTTATTTTTAAATTTATCTTTATTGTTGAAAGTATTACAAATGTTCTCCTTTTCCCCCATTGACCTCTTCTAGCTCGCCCCTCCCCCCCCACCCTAGGCCTTCACTACACTATTGTCTGTCTCCATGGGTTATGCATATATGCATACTTATTTAAACAACAAGCTTTTCAACTAGAAATGTGAATTAAAGTAGCATAGTTCATAGTCTTCTCTTTTCCTTTATTTTGCATATCCAGTCTTCATTTAAACAGTTGTGAAAGTTATGTCACTATCTAATTTTTCTCTATTAACAGTGTATAAATAAGGATCTTATTGAATTCATTTGATTTTGTGAATCAGAGTTGCAAAAATGCTATTTTTAAATATTAAGGAATTAAATTTTATAAACACATGTGCAAATGACTTTCATAAATTAAAATTTTCTGTTTCAGGAAGAGTGCTTAACAAATAGAACATCTTACAGAATTGGAGTGGGGGTTAGGGAGGTAAATTCATGGGGCATGCCAAAATCAAGAAAGAAGTTGAGTAAAATGTGGGTACTTCATTATTTTTTCCATCATATTTTCAGGTAAGATAAGGAACTATTCAGGGGTAGAAATGGGAATAATATATTCTATAGTGATCGTAGGGATTTTTTTTATCACCATAGCAACTACAGGGACTATGGTTTCATTTTTAGAGGGTCAGAAACTGTAAAGATCACTTATTTCTAGACAAACTGAAATAGTAAAAAACTATAAAAGACCTCATCTATGACTTTAAACTATGGAAACTGCTACAGAATTTTCTTTGGTGCATATACCATATTTCTATGTACAATGCCTCAGGGAGAAGAGTATGTGTAGGCACTTTAAAAAGGACTTTCTGGACTCCAGCCAATTTTGACAGCATTCTCTGAGAATGCACCAAGGAGCTATTATCTAGATATCCAGGGAGTATGACATCCCTGACCCAGTTTTTGCTTTTTGCTTATCTCATTTAAGAAAGTTTTCTTGCCTTTGCAACACACTGCCCAGCATTACTAAAACAGTTCATAACTCGATTCTGAGCAATTCTACCACTTTCCAGAGAATTGGGAGCTCTGCAGAGTTTCAAGTTAAAATCAGGAAGCTTTGCAAGCTCACATCATCAGAGAGAGAATATGTATTTGTGTATGTGTGTATACACACACCACCAAAGCCATAAATGGATTACTTTTATTCTGGTGGGGAAGAGCCTCCTTTCTGTCTTTTGAATTTTACCCCCATATGAAATGACAGCCATTCATTTTTAGTGTTTGGACACTCAAAATACAAATGTGGCTGGTTGCCCCAATGCGATTGTAAGTAATGAGCCTGTCAGTAAGCAGGCTGCTTGGTATCAAGTGGAAAACTTGTCTGAATTCTGCATCTCTGCCCTTGGGCTGGCAGTCACACCATGATAGAGTCCACATCTTACATCATCAGGAGTTGGGCCAGTTCAAGTAGTGGTGAAATTATGCTGCCCAGGTGAGTGTAGATAATAGAAGCATTGAGAAGAAGTCATGTTGGCACATGCTCCTAGCACCTGAACTAATCAAACTAGTGGAATAGCCCTAAATATTTCACCCAAGCCTCCATGCTCAGAGCCATCAGAAGATGGTCATGAAATTTTGCCAGGTGAATAAAAAAAGGAAATATAAGAGGTGTGCTTGACTGCAATGACTTTTAGAACATTGCTAATATATACCAGATCCATTCTATTTTTAATTTTGTTTTATTTTTTTTTATTTTTTTTATTTTTTTTTATTTATTTATTTTTTTATTTTTTTTTTTTTATTGCTTAAAGTATTACAAAGGGTATTACATATGTGTCCATTTTATCACCCCGCCCTAGACAGTCCCCTAGCCTCCCCTATCCCCCAGTGTCTTATGTCCATTGGTTATGCTTATATGCATGCATACAAGTCCTTTAGTTGATCTCTTACCCCCCTACCTCCTGCCCCCCAACCCTCCCCTGCCTTCCTGCTGCAGTTTGACAATCTGTTTGAGGCTGCTCTGCCTCTGTATCTATTATTGTTCAAAAGTTTATAATGGTCTCTATTATCCATGAATGAGTGAGATCATGTGGTATTTTTCCTTCATTGACTGGCTTATTTCACTTAGCATAATGCTCTCCAGTTCCATCCATGACGTTGCAAATGGTAAGAGTTCCTTCCTTTTTACAGCAGCATAGTATTCCATCGTGTAGATGTACCACAGTTTTCTAATCCATTCATCTACTGATGGGCACTTAGGCTGTTTCCAGATCTTAGCTATGGTGAATTGTGCTGCTATGAACATAGGGGTGCATATATCCTTTCTGATTGGTGTTTCTGGTTTCTTGGGATATATTCCTAGAAGTGGGATCACAGGGTCAAATGGGAGTTCCATTTTCAGTTTTTTAAGGAAACTCCATACTGTCTTCCATAGTGGCTGCACCAGTCTGCATTCCCACCAGCAGTGCACAAGTGATCCTTTTTCTCCACATCCTCTCCAGCACTTGTCGTTTGTTGATTTGTTGATGATAGCCAGTCTGACAGGTGTGAGATGATACCTCATTGTTGTTTTGATTTGCATCTCTCGGATGATTAGTGACTTTGAGCATGTTTTCATATGTCTCTTGGCTTTCTGAATGTCCTCTTTTGAAAGGTGTCTATTTAGGTCCTTTGCCCACTTTTTGATTGGATTGTTTATCTTCCTTTTGTTGAGTTGTATGAGTTCCCTATAAATTTTGGAGATTAGGCCCTTATCAGATATGACATTGGCAAATATGTTTTCCCACACAGTGGGTTTTCTTGTTGTTTTGTTGATGGTTTCTTTTGCTGTGCAGAAGCTTTTTATTTTGATGAAGTCCCATTTGTTTATTTTCTCTTTAGTTTCAAGTGCCCTAGGAGCTGTGTCAGTGAAGAAATTGCTTCGGCATATGTCTGAGATTTTGTTGCCTTTGGATTCTTCTAGAATTTTTATGGTTTCCTGTCGTACATTTAAGTCCTTTATCCATTTTGAGTTTATTTTTGTGTATGGTGTAAGTTGGTGGTCTAGTTTCATTTTCTTGCATATATCTGTCCAATTTTCCCAACACCATTTATTGAAGAGACTATCTTGGCTCCATTGTATGTTCTTGCCTCCTTTGTCAAATATTAATTGAGCATATTGGTTCGGGCCGATTTCTGGGCTCTCTATTCTATTCCATTGATCTATATGCCTATTCTTGTGCCAGTACCAGGCAGTTTTGAGAACAGTGGCTTTGTAATACAACTTGATATCTGGTATTGAGATCCCACCTACTTTGTTCTTTTTCAGGATTGCTGCAGCTATTCGGGGTCTTTTTTTATTCCAGATGAATTTTTGGAGAGTTCGTTCTAGATCTGTGAAGTATGGCGTTGGTATTTTAATGGGAAGTGCGTTGAATTTATAGATTGCTTTGGGTAGTATGGACATTTTAATGATGTTGATTCTACCAATCCAGGAACACGGTATGTTCTTCCATCTGTTTATGTCTTCCTCTATATCTTTTTTCAACGTCCTGTAGTTTTCTGAGTAGAGGTCTTTTACCTCTTTAGTTAAGTTGATTCCTAGGTAGCTTAATTTTTTTGGTGCAATGGTAAACGGGATTGCTTTTATAATTTCTCTTTCTGAAAGTTCACTACTGGTGTATAGAAATGCCTCAGATTTCTTGGGGTTAATTTTGTATCCTGCTACATTGCCAAATTCATGTATTAAGTCTAGTAGCTTTTGGATGGAGTCTCTGGGGTTTTGTATGTATAATATCATGTCGTCTGCAAATAAGGACAGTTTTACTTCCTCTTTTCCAATTTGGATGCCTTTTATTTCTTCTTCTTGCCGAATTGCAATGGCTAACACTTCCAGTACTATGTTGAACAGGAGTGGTGAGAGGGGGCATCCCTGTCTTGTTCCTGTTCTTAGGGGAAATGGTGTTAGTTTTTGCCCATTGAGTATGATGTTGGCTGTGGGCCTGTCATATATGGCTTTTATTATGTTGAGGTATGATCCTTCTACTCCCACCTTGTTGAGAGTTTTTATCAAAAATGGGTGTTGAATTTTGTCAAATGCTTTTTCTGCATCAATTGATATGACCATGTGGTTTTTTTCTTTCAGTTTGTTTATGTGATGTATCACGTTTATTGATTTGCGGATATTGTACCATCCTTGCATCCCTGGGATAAATCCTACTTGGTCATGGTGTATGATCTTTCTGATGTACTGCTGGATCCGATTTGCTAAGATTTTGTTGAGGATTTTGGCATCTATGTTCATGAGGGATATTGGCCTGTAGTTCTCTTTCATTGTGTTGTCTTTACCTGGTTTTGGTATTAGGGTGATGCTGGCTTCATAGAATGAGCTTGGAAGTGTTCCTTCCTCTTGAATTTTTTGTAGTAGTCTGAGGAGGATAGGTTTTAGTTCTTCCTTGAATGTTTGGTAAAACTCCCCTGTGAAGCCGTCTGGTCCTGGGCTTTTGTTTGATGGAAGCTTTTTGATGACTGCTTCAATTTCTTCCATAGTTATTGGCCTGTTGAGATTTTTAGATTCTTCCTGATTGAGTTTTGGAATGTTGTGTTTTTCTAGGAATTTGTCCATTTCCTCCAGGTTGTCTAGTTTGTTGGAGTAGAGCAGTCCATAGTATTTTTTAATGATCATTTGTATTTCTGTGGGGTCTGTTGTTATTTCGCCTCTATCGTTTCTGATTTTGTTTATTTGGGTCCTCTCTCTTTGCTTCTTGGTGAGTCTGGCTAGAGGTTTGTCAATCTTGTTTATCCTTTCAAAGAACCAGCTCTTGGTTTCATTGATTTTCTGTATTGTTTTTTTGGTCTCTATGTCATTTATTTCTGCTCTAATCTTTATTATTTCCTTCCTTCTGCTCACTCTGGGGTTTTCTTGTTGCTCTCTTTCTAATTCTTTGAGTTGTAGAGTTAGATGATTTACTACCATGTTTTCTTGTTTTTTGAGATAGGCCTGTAGAGCTATAAACTTCCCTCTCAAGACTGCTTTCATTGTGTCCCATAGGTTTTGGATTGTTGTGTTTTCATTGTCATTAGTTTCCAGAATGTTTTTAATTTCTTCTTTGATCTCATTGGTAACCCAATCAATATTTAATAGCATGCTATTCAGCTTCCAGGTGTTTGAGTATTTTTGGTTGTTTTTATTGTAGTTTATTTCTAATATTATGCCATCGTGGTCTGTGAAGATGCTTTTTATGATTTCAATCTTCTTGAATTTGGGGATACTTTGCTTGTGACCCAATATATGGTCTATTTTTGAATATGTCTTATGAGCATTTGAGTAGAATGTATATTCCCTGGCTTTGGGGTGGAGTGTTCTGAAGATGTCTATTAAGTCCATCTGATCTAGTGAGTCATTTAGGATTGCTGTATCTTTGCTGATTGTTTGTCTAGAGGGCTTATCCAGTGCTGTCAGTGGTGTATTAAAGTCCCCTACTATGATTGTATTGTTGTCGATCTCTCCTTTGATATCTTCCAGGAGTTTTTTTATGAATTTGGGTGCTCCTGCATTGGGTGCATATATGTTTACCAGAGTTATATCTTCTTGTTGTATTGATCCCTTTAGTATTATGAAGTGGCCTTCCTTATCTCTTGTTATGGCCTTCACTTTGAGGTCTATTTTGTCCGATATAAGTATTGCTACCCCAGCTTTCTTTTCCTTTCCATTTGCCTGAAAGATATTTTTCCATCCCTTCACTTTCAGTCTGTGTGAGTCCCTTCTAATGAGGTGGGTTTCTTGTAGACAGCAGATGTATGGGTCATGTTTTTTTATCCATTCAGCCACTCGATGTCTTTTGTTTGGAGCATTTAGTCCGTTTACGTTTAAAGTTATTATTGAAAGGTACTTGTTTGTAGCCATTTCTGTTTTTGTGTGGCTGTTTTCTTTCTGAGCTTTTTATTTCTTATTTTTATACCAGTCCCTTTAGCATTCCTTGCATTGCTGGCTTGGTGGTGATAAACTCCCTTAGCCTTTTTTTGTCTGTGAAGCTTCTTATTTCCCCTTCAAGTTTGAATGATAGCCTTGCTGGATAGAGTATTCTTGGATTCAGTCCTTTGCTTTGCATCACTTTGTAAATTTCAGTCCATTCTTTTCTGGCCTGATGTGTTTCTGTTGAGAAATCATTTGACAATCTAATGGGAGAGCCCTTGTATGTAACTTTCCGTCTTTCTCTTGCAGCCTGTAAGATTCTCTCTTTGTCCTGAACATTTGCCATGGTAATTATGATGTGTCTTGGTGTGGGTCTTTTCGGGTTCACCTTGTTTGGGACTCTCTGGGCATGTGTGACTTTTTTCTTCCCCACCTCAGGGAAGTTTTCTGATATTATTTCTTCTAATAGGTTTTCTAATCCTTGTTCATCCTTTTGTTGTTCTGGTACTCCTATTATTTGTATGTTGTTTCGTTTCATGTTGTCCCAAAGCTCCCTTAGGCTCTCCTCCTGTCTTTTAATTTTTTTCTCCAATTGCAGTACATTTTGGGTGTGTTTTGCTTCCTTGTCTTCTAATTCACTAATTCGGTCCTCCGCTTCTCCTAGTCTACTGTTGATACTTTCAATGGAGTTTTTCATTGCAGCTATATCACTCTTCATTTCTTCTTGGGTCTTACTTAAGTTGTTGATTTTTTCATCTGTTTCTTCTAGCTTCTTCCATATGTTATCGATTTTTTCATCTGTTTCGTCTTGCTTCTTGCAGAGGTTGTCGATTTTTTCCTCCATCCGGTTTATGCACTCTAGGACCCTTATTCTGAATTCTTTTTCTGTCATGTTGCATGCCTCTGTATTACTTAGCTGCTTTTCTGGAGAGTCCTCCTTCTCTTTCCTTTGGGGGTTTCTTTGTCTACCCATGTTTGATCTCACTGACATATCTAGACGTTGAGTCGTTCAGTGGTTGCTCCCTTGGTGGCAGTGACTCCTTGATCTGTGGTTGCTCTTCGGGCGGTTGTGGTAGCAGCTGCTCTTCAGTTGGCAGCAGCTCCTCTGGTGGGTTCTGTTCACAGCTGTGGTGGCTCTTCTGGCTGGTGGGCGAGGTTTCACGTACAGCTGCTGTTCCTCGGCAGAGGGTGTGTTGCTCAGGAGGTTGCTGTTGCTTGGACCTGCTGCGTTGATTTAAAGGCACAAAATACAACACAACAAGGCACCACGTACCAGGCACTATACACAAATATATTCACGATATTAATAACCCCAAATAAAGGTGATCACCCAAATTAAGAGAATTAGGGAACAAGGAAGAAGAAAGAGAAAAAGATAAAAGAGAAAAAGAAAAGAAAAGTAGGGACCAAAAAAAAAAAGGAGTGCAAAAATGAAATTTGGAAAAAGAAGGGGGGAAAATAAAAGCGGGAAAAGAAAAGAAAAAAAAAAAAAGAGCGAAAAGAGAGAATGAAGTGGAAGAGGGGAAGAGACTTTTTATATGAGGAGAATACTCCTATAGAACAGCCATTAATCCCAACAAATTCCAGCAACAGCTCCCTGGAGATGAATGCAAACTAGAAACAACCAATAATATAACGATGAAAATAGAATGGAGAACACTAATCCCAAAATAAAATAAAGAGAAAATAAAATGGCACTTTAAAAAATGGTAAAATGGTAGCAGTAGTAATACTGGTTAAAAATAAGAAGGTAGTAATTAAAAGGGTAAAATCAGGTGATGGAAAAAGAAGAAAAAAAAAAGAAAAGAAAAAAAAAAGAAGAAAAAAAAAAAAGAAAAAAAATTGGTTTCTTAGTTAAAAGGTGGAAAAAAAAAATTGCAGTAGTGAAGGTCCCTTGGTTCTTCTATTCTTCAGTGTGGCTCGCCTTAGACCTGCCAGGTATCCAGGAGAGTGTTGAATTTCCCTGCGATACACTGTTCCTCTGTGTTGTAAACCACAGTCCTTATTTTAAAGCAGACCGCTTTTGTTTCCCAGACTGCCTTATTTTGTGTTTAGCAAAGAGTCAGTTTGTGGGTCAGCCTCTGGGTGGCAGTGTTTTGGGGTTGGCCTCTGAGGCTGTAGGGCCTTTCTGTCCAGTGGAAGTTCACTGCCCAGAGCTGGCTGCGTAATAGTTAGTTACCAGCGCTGTGTAGTTGCTGGGATTGAAAATCCCTCTATAGGCCAGACCCTGTTAACTCCCAGGGACTGATCAGGTTATTTTAATCCTTGATCTTGTACAGGGTGGAATCTGGGTGTGGCTGTGCTCCTTGCCTGGGGGCTGGGGGGAGGAGTCTCACTCTCCGGAGAGAATGGCTGCCCCAGTCCTGTGCTCAGGGGTGTCTCAGCACTCAATTCGCTGCCACCTCTCCCGGCTCCCCCTCTCTCCTCAGTCTCTCCCCAGATTCCACTCCTCCGCACACTCTCCCTCTCTTCAGCACAGGTGAGTGTCTGTATCCGAAATGTCCCATGAACAGGATTCAGTGAAAACAATCAAACAAACGCCGGCCGCGGAAACAGGGAAGGCTTGGTTTCTGTAAGCTTCTTCGAATTTTGTTTTAGTTTTTTTAAATTAAAGTTTACAGCATAGTGGTTAGACAATCATGCACTTTACAAAGTGTTCTCCCAATATTTCCAGGGAGAAATGGTATCCACCTGGCACCATACATAATTATAGCAATACTAGAGGTCTGATGCATGAAATTTGTGCATGGTGGGAGGGGGATCCCTCAGCCCGGCCTGCAGCCCTTCACAATCTGGGACCCCTCGTTCCTAACTGCTGGCCTGCTCACTCCTAACCACCCACCTGCTTGGTCCTTACCACACGCCTGCTCACTCCTTATCACTTGGCTCGCTGCTCCTTAGCACTGTCATGGAGGCGGGAGAGGCTCCCACCACCACCGCTGCACTTGCCAGCCATGGGCCCAGCTTCTGGCTGAGCGGTGCTCTCACTGTGGGAACACACTGATCACCAGGGGGCAGCTCCTGCATTGAGTGTCTGCCCCTTGGTGGTCAGTACGTATCATAGTGACCAGTTGCTCTGGTTGTTTCGGTCATTCTTCCATAATGGTCACTGGGATTTTATATATATAGATGACATACTAGTGTCCTGATGCACGGATTCATGCACATTGAAAGGAAATTTATTAGAAGAAATATTTTAATATCACTATTTGCCCTTTATCTATAATAGAAATGTCAACCAAATTCACGGTAGACAATACAGATAGAAACACACACGTGTGATTGGTGCCTGTGAGAGCTTTATATGTATCACACATGTGCAAGTCAACTTAGCCAGATATATATATATATATATATATATATATATATATATATATATATTAGCTTAATTAGACCTGCTTTCTGATTTAGCTAAACTTTTTCCAGCCCAGTGAAGCACCCCAACTTCTCTCTTCTCTTTCAAGTAATTGTCAGCAACACAGCAGTAAATATCAGCACAAAGCAGATTATTATTGTAGACCATGCAGGGAGAACAAAGGGTAAAATATTTAACTGTAGCAGTATTTGACTATATTCTGTGCAGTAAGAAAACATGAAGTCATTTTCAAGTTCCACCATTTCTTCTTTTCAGTTGGGTCAAGTTTCTAAAATTTCTAAATCTCCGTTGTCTTGCTAATGAAAAGAAAATAGGATTCTACCAAGTCTCCTATCTATCTACTCCAGGACTTCTGTGAGGATCAAATGAGATAAGGCACGGGAAATGATTCAAACATTTTGTTGAACTGTAAAATGTTTGCACCTGGTTATAAAGCAAGTCATGTTCCTGGGCTGAAGAAACTCCAAGGAGGCAAATCACTAGGGAGAGGAAGCTGGGTGTTGCTATGTGACATCATTACCCAGTGGCCACAGCAACCATTTTCGTTTTGGGCTGGGCTGTGGGCCACATTTTGCACCACGTGTTCTTGGCAGCGTTGTCTGCGATTTGGTGGGGTATTGTTCCAGGGTGGTGGTGGAGCCTGTGTCCCACTTGGGGGAAGCGGAGTGTCAGTTTCTTGGAGCCAGGTCTGTGGTGCCGTTTATTTTTAAATGGTTGGTGCATGTCATGGCAGCTCTTGTGTTGAGCGTCTGGCCCTGGTGGTCAGTGCATGTCATAGCTACTGGTTTGACAGACACTTAGCCTTTTATACATATAGATATTCCCTATGCTGTACTTTACATCCCATGACTGTTCTGTAACTACCAATCTGTACTTCCCAATCCCTTCACTTTTTTCACCCAGTCCCCAAACCCCACTCTCCTCTGCAAGCCATCAACTATTCTCTGTATCTATGCATCAGTTTATGTTTTGTTTGTTCCTATATATTGTTTTTTTACATTCCACAATTTATCTTTTTAAAAAGTTTCTGTTATAGTATCATTTTTGTTTTTATTATTAAGCCTTCCTTCAATAAAGAAGTGTCTTATGTCAAATAAAGCACACCACAAGGTAGTACTACGCTATTTACAGTTTTGTAGTGAAATAAAGTGACAGTGGAAGACAGTCTGCTCTCACCAGATTTATATTTTCACACTTTCAAAATGTTGAAATTGCTTTTAATAAGATCACCAAAGACCTCCTAAATTGCCAAAGTTGACTTTTCCCTCCTGTTCCAGCTATTTTTGACTTGTTGACAACTCCCTCCTTACACTCTGTTCTTTCTTCCCTTGGTTTTGAATTACTTTACTCTTCTGGTTCTCTTTCTTCATCTGATGAGAATTACTCCTTGGGCATATTTATTTATTTTCACAGAGGTTCATCCTTAGGCAACTTTTTTTCTCACTCTAAAAACCTTTTTTGAGCAATTTGACCAACTCTTGTGCAATTAAACAACATCTATATTCTAATGACTCACAATTCTGTATGTAACACTGATCGAAGACAGTTTTAACCTCCATTCCTCCAGGTTAGTACTCTCACAGGATATTTCTGTGTTGGCATGTCCTCTGTTCTCTCCTATGATAATATTGACCTGTCAGATAAGTCCTCCTACTCCAGAGTTAAACTGTGTTGCTTAACATAAAATAATGAAGTCTTCCAATTACAAGATGTACATGGACTTGAAGAGAACACCTTATAATTTTATAAACAGCACCTCTCTGTCTGAAATTAACTCATATAACCCATAACCATTACATCTTACTCTTTTTCTAGTTAATTTGCAAGACTTAGAAAACCAGGTAAACTTCCTACTGTAAGCATTGACTTTTATTCCTTACAACCTACATCATCTATATTCTCCACTGTTTCTACAGCTTAGTTATTCCTCAAGACATGTCTTCATGCATCACAGTCAGCAGTCTTAGAATGAGGCAGGAAAACTCCCAAGATCTACCCATAACCTTTCTACTGTTGCCCAATCTGACTTATGGGGTTTGCTTCAGAGCCTTCTTTCTGGAAAATTGCAGGCTCCTATTTAGCTTTGTCTCCATCTCATACATGGAGACAATTTTGTCTGAACGTAGGCAAAAATACTTCTTTTATTGACATTTGTTAAGTTTTTATATCTATATTTATTTATCCTGGAAGGAAACAGGAGATCACTGGTTTAGAGAACATATCATTAATTATTTAGGAGCGTATTTGTGCCAGTTCCCATGCCCCAAATCCCCATAAGATAATGCAGTGAGAGCTAGAGTTTTATCATGCATGGGTCATAATACAGAAGAGAAACTGCCAAACTGTGAATATCAGAGCCAATGTAAGGAAGCTGGGGAGGGAGGGAGGGAGGAGAGAGGGAGGGAGGCAGGGAGAGAAAGGGGGGGGAGGAAGAAAGAATACACCAATCTTTACACTAGCAAATCATCTCCAGGGAGAGGAGAAGGTGGAGGCCTATTGTTCTTGGAATATAAGCTACAAGGTAAACAAAGAGCTCCATAGCAATAAGTTCATAAGCCTCTCTGGAGTAATAGTCTGAACTCCAGGATATGATTGCTATTTAGTTATCCTTTAACCCAGTTTCCAATATTCTTTGCACAGAAAGCCTAGACCCGTGGTTCTCAACCTTCTGGCCCTTTAAATACAGTTCCTCATGTTGTGACCCAACCATAAAATTATTTTCGTTGCTACTTCATAACTGTAATTTTGCTACTGTTATGAATCGTAATGTAAATATCTGATATGCAGGATGGTCTTAGGCGACCCCTGTGAAAGGGTCGTTCGACCGCCAAAGGGGTCGCGACCCACAGGTTGGAAACCACTGGCCTAGACCATGCAGAAATGTGACACTGGTAAAAGATTCTTTTCATTTATCATCTGAAAATTTGACACCAGTTGCCTATTGGACATGTATAGTCTGATGCCCCCAAAGCTTCTCAATGTGATTATGTCCAAAACTGAACCCCTCGGTTACACACATACAACACAAGCATGCGCGCACACATGGAACCTATTCATCCACCTGAAACCCTTTTACTCAGTGACACCAGAGTTCATCTGGATCTCCAGGCCAGAAACCTGGGAGTTATTCAAGTCTTCCTTCTTTTTCACCCAACACGCAGTCATTGAGTTCTGCAGAGTTCTTCCTTTTAAACCCCTTTTTCAATTCAATGTAATAATGAATACCAACTAGATATTATATTAGTGAATTTTTGTTAAGTTTGTAGGTGTGATGATGGTGTTATGTGTACTTTTTTTAAAAAAAGGAGTTGATATATATTGAAAACACATGCTGAAGTATTTAAGAATACAATATTATGTCAGCTTGTTTAAAAATAGCCCAGTTGAGGAGGTGAATGTGTAGCAATATAATGAAACATGGTTGTTGATGGCTTAATCATACTTAGCACTGGACAGTAGGTTTATGGGACTATTTGTAATATTTTCCTGAATTTTATATATTTGAAAATTTCTGTAATTTTTATAAGTCATAGTTTCCCACTGGCTACTGAATTACGTTTAGAATTTTCAAAACGCATCATTAAACATCACCAGCCTCTGTTTCTTGACCCATCTTTCCCTCATTCTCTAAATTTCTAAACATTCAGCCAAATATGCCTGCTCATGTTCCTGTTTTGTTTTGTTTTTTTTTTTGTGTGTGTGTGTGTGTAACCTACTAACTATAATGTTATATCCACTTCAATTAATGTACTATGTCAACCTAAAATTGCATTTTCTTCATGAACTCTTTCCTGAGCTTGGGACCAAATATGATATATTATTTATTCCTTCTCTGAACTTCCAGAAAGTTTCAGTACCACTTAAATCACTCATCGTATTCTTTCTTATAAACTAGCTGGGGCTTCTACACTTTTATTTTTCCACCAATTCTCTAAATCACACCTTCACTTAATAAAATAAACTTTATTTATTTATTTATTTTTAAAATATATTTTATTGAATTTTTACAGAGAGGAAGGGAGAGGAATAGAGAGTTAGAAACATTGATCAGCTGCCTCCTGCACACCCCCTACTGGGGATGTGCCTGCAACCAAGGTACATGCCCTTGACTGGAATTGAACCTGGGACCCTTCAGTCTGCAGGCCGACACTCTATCCACTGAGCCAAACCGGTCAGGGCAATAAAATAAAATTTAAAAACAACAAACAAATCTTCTCAAAAACAAACATAAAACTGTGCTTCACCTACCTTTGTTTTCTCTATATTGACCCTTTTACATGGAAGAACTCAATAAATGTTTGCTCAATTGACTTGTCTATAAAACTTTAGATGCGGAAAATAAATAAATTCAAACTAGCAACTCTAGCCAAATATGTAATTTTTAGATTTTTTGAAAAGCAATATTTAAATTTTTATTATATAATGAATTTTTGTCTTGTGATGTTTTCCCCTTAAATATAACCTAGATAGAAATTATGCTTTTCAATTATGGATTACATTTGGGTTCCTTCAGTTATTCAACAAAAATGTATTGGTACCTAACATGTGCCAGGCACAGGTTTAAGCTCTGGAAACCCAATAGAAAGCAAGACAGATAACATATCTGGACTCAGGGTCTAGCCTAGTGATGTAGAGAGACTAGTAGATATATAATTTAATGTCAGTTATATGTGCCATGAAGAAAAATACTAGTAAAGAATACAGGGAGTGTGGAGTAATTGGGGCTACTGTTTATAGTGGTAGAAAAGGCTCCTTTGAGGTGAGAAGGAAGTGAAAGAACCAGCCATATAGATCTCTTGTAGAAAAGACTATTTTTGGCAGAGGGAACAGCAAGTGCTTTTCTTGAAGCAAGAGTATGCTTGGCATACTCCAGAAGTGTAAAGAGACTAATGAGGCTGACATATTATGAACTTGGAAAAGATGAAGGAAATATAAGATTAGAATTATGGGCAGCATACAGCTAAGTCATACAGAGTTCTTTTTTTGGTCATGGTAAAGATTATGGGTTTGATGAGGAGCCATTGGAGGGTTTTGAATGGAGGAGTAATATGATCTGATTTATGTTTTAAAAAGAATCTCTTTGGTTGTTATGTGGAGAATTAACTGGGAAATGGGCACAACTGAAAGCAGATCATTTAATTAGCTGTTGTAATAATCCAGGTGAGCGATAATAATAGTTTATATCAGAGCTATAACAAGGAGGTAACAAGTAGTGCACCAGCCCTAGCTGGTTTTGCTCGGTGTTTAGAGCATTGGTCTGAGAACTGAAGGATCCTGGTTCAGTTCTCAGTCAGGCACATGTCCATGTTGCGGGCTTGATCCTCAGTGTGGGGTGTGCAGGAGGAAGCTGGTCAGTGATTCTCTCTCATCATTGATATTTCTTTTTTTTTTCAATATTAAAAAAATTTAATAAATATTTCATCAAATACTTTTTAAATTAAACTCACCTAGAATCCCAATCACCCAGAAGTAATCAATATTAATATTTTTCTTTCTTTTATTGTTTAAAGTATTACATATGTCTCCTTTTTACCCGATTGAAACCCCCACCACTCCCATCCCCCCAGACAAGCCCCCCACCGGCCCAGTGTCCATGTCATCATTGATATTTCTATCTCTCTCTCCCTCTCTGAAGTCAATAAAAATATATTTTAAAAAAAGAAGTGCACCAATTCTGGACATGTTCTGGAAGTAGAGACAACAGGATTTTCTAACAATTTGAATACTGGAGCTTATAAAAGAAAGTTCAAGGATGATTCCAAGGTTGTCAACCTGAAAAACTGTCAACAAAAAATATGTCTCATACGGAAATGAAGCAAACCATGGGAAGCGAAGATAACGGGATAGAGATAGAGTGCAGAATTTGGTTAGGCCATGTTAAGTTTGAGATGCTCATACTACATCCAAGTTGGATTTGTGAGTCTAGAGTTCATAGTTGAAGATGGGGCTGGATATATAACTTTTGGAGTCATTGTCATATCAAGGGGATTTACAGTCATGGGGACAAATAGAGGAGTGTAAATAGAGAAGGAAAGAAGTATCAAACTCAACTAGAGCACTCCAATATTAAGAGAATAATAAGAGGAGGAAGATTCAGCAAAGGAGGTTGAGAGGCTTGAGACAAGAGGGTGGAAGTAAAACCTGAAGAGTGCAGGTTATAGAAATCAAATGAAGACAGGGTTTTGACATGGAGGGAGGGATCAGCTGTATCAATAGGACTATGCATTACCCACTGAATTTGGGTATGTTGAAACCACTGGGCTGCAGGGCTGATGACTTTGAAAAGTCAATAATTAAGAATTGCAAAACCATTTGTTACTTCTGGGTCTTTAGAGTTTTCCTTTTTCTCTTTCCCAAGGTAGCCAATTCATCTCTAATTTCTTTTAAATTTTCAATATTACAGAACATAAAAGACAACTTGCAACAAATCTCAGGTCGGATTGGCATCATTGACAAGAAGAAGACAGCAGCATTGCAGAGTGCCACACCCGCAGAAAGGGCAGAGCTCCAGGAAGCTCTCTCATGGCTGGATTTCCAATGGGAAAGAATTAACAAAATGTACAAGGACCGCCAAGGGTAGGTGACACTTTTATTTTACTAAGTGATTACACCTGTTTTCAGGGAACTCTAAAGTTCATTTCAATGCTCTCCATGGGGAAAAAAGAAGTGGGGAGGAAGGGAGAAGCATCACTATCACTGGAAAAATGTAAGTGGAGTGAGAACAACTAATGATGATTAGTTCATACTAATGGGCTGAATTCCAGAAATTATTTCGTGCCGAAGTTAGCATTATTTCAGAGCCCTGTATTATCTGCTAAAATTCTGGTATTGTCAGAACAAGTTTGGTCATTTAATTGAGTTAGTGTAAATAACTGTATAAGATAAAGTATATATCTTTGGTCAAATTTGTATCCTACATATTTATTGTATTTTATACTTAAATTAATATGTTTGAAATATAAGCTATCAACAAAAAGTTGATTGTCATTTATTATTTCTGTTTTGAAGGCATTATTTTATGTTTTGAAGTCCCCTCACCTATGTTTTTGCTGCCAGGAATTTGTGAGATTGGTTTAAAATAGCTTCTTAGTGCTTACCTTAATTAAAATACCTAGCTTTGGCCAATAACTTCAAATTTACAAGTATTCCTTAACCTCACATAACAAGAAGTTAGAGTGTTGTTTTTCCCTTTCAGTTTTAGGTTAAAAGTAATGAAGTTTTAATGGCTTTAAAACAGTTTGTTTGAAATTTGTGGTGTCAAGACAGTCTTCCTTAATATTCTAAAATGAAATAAAATAATTTTCTAAAGTTCTAGGGCACCTCCTCAATATCGCACATCTACCAGCTTTTAACCACCCATACTTCTATTTTATTTATTTATTTATTTATTTATTTATTTATTTATTTATTAGCGGCCCGGTGCATGAAATCCATGCACTGTTGGGGGGCGGGGATTCCTCAGCCCAGCCTGCACCCTCTCCAATCTGGGACCCCTTGGGGTGTTCTTGTCTCTATTGTCAGATAGTGTTTTCTCTCAGCCACCCAGGCCACCAATATCATATCCTAAGAACCTTGCAGGGTTCTTGGGTAGCCATTGTTTACTGTGCTTCTATAGGCACCTACCACTTTGCACTAAAGCAGTGATGAAACATTTTGCAGTTTCTCCCCTACTTTATTTATGTCCTCTTTGGTGAGTGAACTAGGTATTCCCTTCTCACAGGGCTATATGGATGTCTCCTTTTAGTTCACCTTCAACCATAGACTTTAAAAGAGGGAGAAACACTAATCCCATTCCACAGAGAGGGTAAACGGAAATATCACCCCAAATAGGGGGCTTTTCGTATGTCCAGCAAAGAATAGAATGTTTCTATCTCATTGGAATCACTTTTTTCATATCCAGAGACTAGAAGATTATCTTAAGTTTACTCTAATTGCCCTTCTCTAGGAATTGGTCAGGAACCTTTAAAGTTCGTATGCTTTTTGGTCTATTCTCATTTAAATTTGCTCTAGTCATTGCTTGTAAGCACAGGCTGTAGAATCCAAATTGTTTTGGAATCCTGGCTTTCTGCTGACTATCTATGTGCCCTACAATAAGCTCCTTGACTTTCATGCTTCACAATTTCCTTATCTATAAAATGGGAAAAGGTATTTTCTAAGCCATGTTTGTTATAAGGACTAAATGACACAATGCATGTAGAGTGCTTGGCAGATTTCTTATACATGATAATGCCTCAATTAAGCTTGGCAATTTTGATGATGAAAATGATGGTCTTATGGCTCTGATCGTCTTCATATCTGTTAATTTATTCTGATATTCTTTCACATTTTCCTGAGAACCACAGCAAGATTAATTACATTCAGTCGCTGCTTTGAAGAACCTCCCATCCTGGAGAGAAAATGGGCAGTTAGTAAAATACAGGTGGATAGATTCCAGCTATGTTAGATGGCAAGAAAAATATTCCTGAGGAGTGGAATAGGAACATCTGATTCAGAGTCAGGAATAAAGCAAGGTCTATGAACCACTCAAGATGCTGATTTACAACTAAAAGGACGTGACTATGGTTAACTTAGGTAGATTTATATATAACTTATTAGAGGGATATCAGGTAGCTCATGGAATCAGTTGAAAGGCCTGAAAGCCAGGTTTAAAAATGAGTAGCAAAAGAGGGTTAAGGACACATATGTAATACCTTAACCAATAAAGGAATTTAAAAAAAGACTGGGCTAGACATTCGGAAACACAAACCACCAAATGAATCTTAATTGTGAACTGCTGCCATGGCCATGATACCCTGGTGCACCCAGAGGTACCATTGCCCCTGAATATTGTTTGCTGCTATCACTGCAAAAAAGTCTCTAAATTATTTCTTTTTGTGTAACCAACTTCAGAATTAAGGTTTTTGACAAAATCATTACTAAGGCAAGGGATAGATTTAAAAAATTTTTAATGTTGACATAATTGCAGGTGTCTCCCTTTTCCCCGCCCTTTGCCCACTTCCACCAACCCCTGCCTCCCCCTCCTTGGCCTTTACCAAATTATTGTTTGTGTCCATGGGGTATGCATGTATGTTCCTTAGCTAATCCCTTTGCCTTCTTCATCTAGTCACCCCCACCAGTCTTTGTAGGCCATGTAGTCTTTGTTGCAACTACTCTGCTGTTGTAGGGTGAAAGAAACCATAGATAATATATAATGAATGGTCATTGTTCATTCTAATAAAACTTTATTTACAAAGACAGATGGTGGGCCAGATTTTAGAGTTGGGCATAAATTACAGACTTCTCTTATCAGGCAAGTGTAGGTCATATAATTTTAGCTATTGCCTAAATTGGATAATTGCCTCAATTCATCACGCCTCTTAGCTAGAACAGCATGATAACTATTACTTATATCTAAAGGCTGTTATGCTATCATTTCCATTGAAAAGTACTGTGAAGATTTATTAGTAGTAGTATTATGATTTTATTTTTTGGCTAGGGCCTCTGGTCATTAACGGGGGAAGGGGAGGGGGAAGGACAAGGGGCATAAGGAATAGCGGAGGCCTGAGGCCAGTACCAGGCCCTACACTCCACGCTGGTCTTAGTAATTGAAGCAGCAGGAGCACTCTTAGCACCTGGCCTCTAGTGGCCTCCATCTTTAGGCTGTCTGCACAGGTGGGGCTCTGTTACACTGTTCACCATAGCAGCAGATGGAGATGAGCTGGTAAGTGGCAAGCTCTTCAGGGCGGCCACATGGAGTGGACAGCATGGAGCCTTTGTTGATGACTGGGGCAAGGCCAGGGATCATTCTTGCCCCATGAAGCACTCTTCGTCATTGCCACAGGTCATGGGGTTGCCAGTGCAGTCTGAGGAGTCGGTTATGGACTCCTTGATGCCTGTCATGACTGGGGACAGAGCCATCACCAGGAGCAATAGCCAGCTGAGGACCATGGTGCCCTGGTGGTGGGTCTCCCAGAACTGCTGAATGACACTCCGCATGCCCGCAAGACTTTTGTCCCTGGTGCTGCCCTCCCAGAGTCAGCACTTAGAGTGTCCTTGGTTCCCAAAGTCCTGTTTCCCTCTCAGGAGCTTCTTCATGACCAAAGCTGTCAAGTCCCAGGGTCTCAGCAGCTTCCCTGAGACAGAGACAAGCCAGTAGCTGCTGCCCAACACGAGTCTTTATGGAGCAGAATGGGGTGACCTCACAGACCCCTCAGAGTTCCACTGTCCACTCTAGAGGTGAGGTCATTGATGGGAGAGGGGTGTCACAATCTGAAGGGCAGGTTGCCCTGCTGACCTGCCAGGGAATGAGGCCATTGCCACCCCGCGTCAGTAAGAACCCTGTGCCATCCTGGCCACTCAGTCATAGGCTCTGCTGGGTGTTGGGTGCTGCTCCTGCCCCGTGCCCATGGTGAGCCTGTTTCTCATATGGGCAAACCAAGGCTCAGGAGGAGAAAGTGACATGTTCAAAGCCTTAGAGCAGCCTGCATTCCCACCTGCAGTGAATTTTTTAATAAGCCAATTTAAGGTTAAGTCAAAATACCTTTAACCAGTAAGAAGGTATTGAAATTTCTTCATATATAATACATGTATGATAGTATGGTAGTCAGCTATCACCATAATATGGCGATACAAATCACCCACAAACTCAAATTTATTCTCATGCTCATGGATCTTTATGTTGCCTGTAGTTTAGCTGACTTATGCTAAGTTTGACCGGGCAGCTGCTTTAATCTGTGGGTTAGCTGAGCTAGGCTCCAGGATGTGTGTTAAGGTCTGTTACATATATCTTCATTCTGGGCCTAAGATGAAGGGTCAGTGGCATGCTCTTCTCATGACTGATCACCAGGGTATGAACCAAGCCTAACTTCCCAAGAGCACTTACAGCTTGTGTTCATGTCAAGTTCACTCACAGTCTATTTGCCAAATCAAGTCTGACATTCATAGAATGGAGAACTAGTCCCTTTCTACAGTAGAAGGGGAAGAGGAATCTGTATTTGCTGAATATTAATCCCAACTATTATAGGTAGTTAATCATTTACTATTAAAGGATTTTTATAGCTAGAAAATACCTTAGTGATTTTGTCCTGCTTCATTATTTTACAGGATAGACTAAGTCATAAAAATGTTAAGTGACTTGCCCAAGCACACACTGCATGTCATATTTCTATTTTACCAAAATATTGAGTTCTAATAAGTTTGCATAGTTATTCACAATAAGTTACAAATATGAGAAAATGCATGAGACTCTTGGCATTCATAAGGCATAGGTTCTGAGACCATCATTACTCAACAAATTCATGAATGCCATAGGATCAAAACTCATCCGTATTAATTTCATAATGTAAAGCAGACATTATTCTTTAGGAGAAGGCAAGAAGGAGAATGAAAAGCCAGATTGATTTGTGACTACTCATTATCTAAGAGACATGCTTTCATGCATTGTCTTCCAGCATGTAGAATTTCAAAATGTGTCTCAGTAAATTAAAAATTATCAACATATTAAATGTGGTTCCTTTCAATGGAAACACAGATACTGAACACAGTAAACATTAAATCTATGAATCCCATGTATATGCGTAGATATACATATATGAAAGATAAATATTTAACTTTATGGGACACTATTTTTGTTGCTAAATTCTTTTTCATCTATTTCTTGGTGGGTTACTCAGTGCATATAAAAGACACCTACAGGAAACATTAAAATGAAGAGAGCATTAACATAAGATCACCCTAATATTAGAAATACGAAGTCTTTCTGTCTTTCAACAAATACTTGAGGACCTACCAAGTGTCAAGTACTCTGTTGCCTTTATTTCTGAGACCATCTTTACAGTCCCTCAAACTATTAATAAATTTTCCCCTGTTCAGGAATATTTTCCCAAGCCTAAGAAGATAGACCTGTTCAAATGAGATCATAAAAGTGAAAGAAGTTTCCAGACGACAAATTACTGTACAGCCATAAGATGGCATTATTGTGTAACAACAAGGTTCTGGTCTGACATCAAGCGATTAAAAAAAATTATATTCCTTCTTGGAATTGCATTAAGTCATATTTTGGGATGGGTCATAAGTGGTTAAATTCAAGGTGATTCTGAGCTTCAGATCTGATGTAAAGGGAACATGCATCCAAAAGGAGTGATTTCTATATTATTGAATTTCTAGAGAAAAAAATATCAAAAAAATATGGGGAAATCAGTGTGAGGGAAAATTGTATTACTGATCATATTTCATTGAATGAGAAATAGGAAAACAATATTGCATAAAAGAAGCCAGACTCAAAATGATACATATTGTAAGAATTCATTTATAAAACTCAGAAACAAGCATATTTTGGTTTAAAAGTCAGGTATGGTTATCTTTGTGGGGAGTAGTAATTAACAAGGGCAGGAGCAGTTTTTGGGGTTCTGAGGAATGTTTTATATCTTGATCTGGATACTGCTTGCATTGATATCTTTCCTTAAGAAAGTTTATGGTACTATACATGTGTGATATCTACACTTTTCTGTGTGTATGCTGTACTTGAATGAACTTTACACTGAAATTAAAAAATAAATAAATAAAAATAACAATAAATACATACTCAGAATAACAAGATGTAACTTAAAAAAAATCATATTACATTGTTCTCTTTTGGACATTTCACCATGGAGCCCTGAATACTTCATAATTAACTGGTACAGACCCTAAGATAAGATTGTGGGCACCAACGCTCTTAAGGTTTTTCTGAATTTACCTCCCTGGTGCTGGGACCAAAGTGCCGCATGTCCACAGGTTGCTGCTAATGGGAGAGCTAGAAGCTGCTTCTCTAGGGATTTCTTCTTTGTGTGGTTCCTTTAGTGCCAAGCCTCAGTGTTATAGTACTCAGCTTCTTGCCGCCATTTGTATTGCATGAAGAAAAATGAGACAATGAAATAAATGAAAGGAGCGAAAGCAGGAAGAGAAACTAAAGAAATCTGATTTGTAGAGAAAGTGCCTTAATCATCTCTGTATTCAGATTCTAGAGATCAAGCATGTAATTCTGCAAGTTCAATCTTTATGCAACATTCTCCTAAGCGTTTGCAATCTCACTTGTACTTTTTCTATGGAGATAGTCAATAAATGTTTTTCTTTCATGTCAAGGTGAGGGAAATAACTCTACACTACCCACAGAGGGAAAGAATAATACACTAATCCTCATATCATCACCATACAATTTTATCCTCCAAAGTGGAAGTTAGAGGGACAGATGCATAATTAGGGAACCTTTCCAGAATTGTTTGTTTCCAAATGAGACATTTAGCTATAGCAGCATTATCAGCCTCTTCTATTTGTCACAGTGCCATATCTAGTTGGGAAGATACATTATAAGCACACACAGGATCCTGACAATTTAGGAAGGATAGGCATTGAGGTCTTAGAATTAGTCTGTACTCAGTGTAAAGATTTTCATGCAAGATTATATCTTCAATTTTTTTTCCGCATGTGTGTGTGTGTGTGTGTGTGTGTGTGTGTGTGTCCGCGTGCGTGCTCACGAGCCAATATGGAATTCTACTGTTCCCTTTTGAACTTGGTAGAATTAAGAAGTAAGAAGTAGGAAAAAAATCTCCTGAACATGGTAAAGTTTTTTATATCTCATTTTAGAATGATTGTACTGACCAGGGGAAAGAATCCTCATACATATATTTGTAGGGACAATGCAGAGAAACATGTGTTAAATTGAGAAAGAAGTGAAATTTTCTATTTGTGTTCCACTGTATTGCACTATTGAGACGACATGGGGAAAGCCTCTATTTTGGTTGTCAATGATGTTGTGTGTTTTTTTCAATCATTATATACTAAGTTATTGATTTCATAGAATTCACTTTTAAAACTTAGCTATCTATGTAAAGAATATAATTCATCATTTATCTCCATAGATGTATCAGAAAAAATTTTTATACATAGATACACTCATCAACTAATTTAAATATTAGAAACATTTAAAAGTTTATTGTTAATCTTAAAGTTTTCCCCAGTTAGGTATCTTTCTTATTATCTGCTCTTGTACCTTCATCTACATTGTTTGGTCTGACTTATTTTATTGACTTCTGGATATCAGAAACCAGGTCAACTTTGCTTGTTTGTGCAATGCTTAGTACAGCTCACACGGTCAATAAATACTCTTTGTTGATAATGACAATGATGAAAACTATAATTTCACAGCATTGTTATGTCATGTATACCAGAAATAAATAATCAAAACTTTAAGAAAGGAAAATCTTTTACTACATGTCATTTTCTCTCATCTCCCTTCACCAAGCTTAACCTCTACACTATCATCTCTGTCATATCTGCTTCCCCTTGTGTATTTCACTTTAGGGCTTACCCCTCCCAAACACTACCTTCTCTTTCATGCTACCCTGCTCAAGTCTTTATATTCTGCCCAAGCTCTGTATAATCTAAACGAATTCCTACCTATTGTGAATATCTTTCAGTGGCTAGTTGTACTTTGCACACCACTGTAATTGTGAGTCAAAAAATGGGTCATGGTTTCCACCAGGCAACCCAAAATAAAGTGTATCATTTGATTGCTGATGCCAGTTACATGAAGGTTTTACCACCAGAGGCAGAGCTTGAAACTGCAAAAGATTAGTCCCATATAGTTGGTGTTAGGAGGCATTAAATGTTAATTTGTTGACTCTCAAACAGACTCATTAATATAAACTAATCATCAACAAAAATATCCTTATCCCACAATTCTGATTTTTTAAAAACTATTTAAAGCATGAACTGTTTAATGAGCAAGCCTTTTGAATTAGATACCTAAACTAGCTCTTCATTTATATTTCCTGTTTTACATATAATTTCTTTCTGAATTCTTACTTGTTGAGAAGAGTAGGTGAAGGAATTAAATGAAGGGAACTTGTTTTATTTCATTAATAAAAGTGTTTTGAAATGCATTAAATGTTTGTTTCTGCCCATCAGGTTATCATCTGTATGTTCCTATCGCTAGTTCAAAGCACTGAGGAGTTGCACAGTGATTTACTTTTTATGAGAGCCATTTCACACAGCATCATTTGCCTTATATCTTCACATTTTCAGATTCTTATAAATCTTTACAGTTCACATAGAGGTTAGCTTAAATTTTGCTTCAGATAAGAAATTGACTAGATATAAAATTCACATAATCTCAGAGTTAACCATAGATCAATATCCTGCGTCTTTTTCTCAAAGTAATTGAACATTTTTGTTTCCCAGGATAGCTGTTTACACACATTTCCACTCTTCACCATAGATGATTCAACTTTTTCCATGTACGGGGGCTGTAGTTTGCTTGTTAGTTATCTACCTAAACTTGTATTTTCATTATTGCCAAAGGGAAAACGCTCTTATATAGAAACCAATTTTATGCCTATAGGACTAACCTCATTTTGTAAATAATGCCCCTATTGGTCTTTACTGATTTTATGTTTCTTGGCTTTGTCGTGTCACAAATTTTCTTCTCTAAGTATACATTTTTCCCCTCTACACAGAATAGATGAGGTTTGGATAAAAGCAAAACTGTGATAGTGTCATTTTCCCAGAAACTATCTTTACTTTATCAGTTAGAATTTATTTTGTCTGAGTGTAACAGAGGCTCAAGGCTTTCACTAAGACAGAAATATATTTCTCTTGCCTTAAAAATCTAGGAGTGTGCAGCCATGCAGTTATGATGGCTCTGGTCATTCCTGCTTTCTAACCAGATATCCCTTTATAGTGGGCCCTCATACACATGTTGCAAGATGGAGTTCCCATGTCCACATTCCAAGGAGAATGGGCAAGTGATTTATACTTATTGTATTTTAGGAAAATTTCCTGGGAGCTTCCATATTTTACTTACACTTATATTTCATTGGCCAGAAGTAATTCATGTGACTACACCTAAAGCTGCAAGGGTGTGTGGAGTGCTGAAAAATCTTGTATTTATTTCTGAATGTCATGTGCTCTGCCAAAAACTACACAGTTACGGAAAAATGGGAGAACGATTATTTGAAGAGATCATAGAAAAAGCATGTTTTGTTTTTTAATCAGCCTTAAAAATTATGGACAAACGATAGCTATGTCTAGGGTTACTTACTTGCTGTACTTTTCTTACATAATTTTATGAACTCTGGCTTCCTGAATTCTGCCAATATAAACTATAAGTTTTTCATCATTTCTCATTACCTACTTGTTCTGTCTCTCCATGTCCTCAAAACAATTTTTTTGTTAATCAAATTTTGTCATACTCTTCCCCCTCTTTCCGAAAAACCCACTGATTAGTCAAAGAGAGACATGGATGCTTAATTTTGTTGACATAGTGCTTCTAGGTTATATATCCCCTACTTACTTACTTTAAAGTTTAGTTGTTGGTAAATTTTAACAGTCAAGATTAATTTAAGAGTGACCACTATCAAATAAGGATCTAAACCTAAAACTAAAATTATGACAAATTACTAAAATTATAGGACATTTCCTTTTCTGGACATGTACTATAGGCCTTGCATAGAATTAAAGAGCTTCTTTTTTAGTAGCACGTACATACCAGACAGGCTTTCAGTGTTTCACATACATGATTTTACCCTCAGGAGAACCACATTTTACTGATGAGAAACTTGAGATTTAGAGAGAACAAATAATGTTGCATGTCCACATAGGAAGTATATTCCAGAGCCTTTATTTTGGCCCATGTTGGGAACTCCTGTCTGCTGCACAACTTGCCTCTTAGGCACTTCACATAGGATTTCCTATGTTCAAGGATTATGTCCTCTCTTCCAGATACCGTTCTTCCGGAGCAGCAACAGAGAAACATATAAAACATTTAAAATATGTTGTACCTTCAACTACCACTAAATTTTAAATATATGCTTAAAATTTACAATGTGGTATATTCATGTTCAATAACTGAAGAGGAAATAGACTATGATTCTATAAGATGCTTGGCAAAGCCAACTGGTAAAGGATCTTCTCAAGTGCTTGAGGAACCCTAACTTGTTCTTTGGCATTTGAAGTCCATTTCTCATGATTCAGGACCTGGTGCAAATATTAGCATTTGAATCCTTCACTGGTCTCAATCAATGATTCCATTCTGTAGGTTCCTTGAACTCTCTTTTCTTATACTTCTCTTACAAGCGCGTATCATGAACTTATGTGTTATACATAGAGCTGTGTGCTACTCTGTACCATCCAGTAGAATTTTTATTCCTGTAAGGCAGAAACTGTGCCATTGACCTTCACCCCTAAACCAAACAATATAATCCAATGGTAACTGCTTAATACATATTAATTATTTTCATTGTTGAGTACTTAAATGTAAATAGTAAACTGCTCACTTAAAGGTTTAATATTTTGGAATAAATAAGGTTCTTGTGTCTTTGGTTAACAAGAATTTCATTTCCTTTATGGTCTATTCAGCAAAATATTAATGGAGGGTAAATCGCTTCATATTTATGTTTACTTCTCTTTGATAAGGCTTAATTATGACTTCAAAGTATGGTTATATATAGCAATATGTGAATAATCTGAGATCTTGATATGTTCTAATTATGGTGTTTAAGAGAAATAGCAGTCTCTCATAAAGAAAATTATACACATTAGCCATTAAGTCAACATAACTTTCTGGTGGAAGTCAACAAACATTTTTTTGTTTGCTTACATATATGCGTGTTTTAACTTCACTAGTCTAGCGTGGGGGAAAATCATTGCCATTTTTTAAATTTTAATACTTTAAAATATCCGTTTATTCTGTGAGAATTGCAAATTCTGGCCTGTGAGGCAATTTTCCCAATTATTATTTTCTTATTAGTTTTAGTTTATCCACGGACAGTCTCAAATTCCTCTTTAAAATATGTTTCCTCAAAGGAAAACTGCCCATTACAAGCTAAAGATTTCTGCTTGAAACATGTTTTAAAATATTCTATGTGGTCTCCTAAAATGGCTTGACACTTAGAAAAATAAATACTTTAGATGGACATTTTAGAAATTCGTAATATTTGAATAATTTACACATTTGAAGAAATTTAGGCTGTATTTTTTCACAAAAGGTGAATTTTGTCTATTTAGTTTCTCTTCAGATTTTTTTTTATTTCATTTAACTTTATCTAATAGTTAAAGTTGTAGCCTAGCTTTTAAACTAAGGATTGGCATTCTATGCTCTTTGCTTTGAAAGATTTCTGAGGTATTCAGAGATATAATTCTGTAATCTTTATGGATACCTTCCATTAAGAGGTAGAACCATATGTGCCAACTCTCATATTTGTTTTATTCCTTTTTCATTATCTGCCAGTAAGTAGCAGTGACTCAAGGTTGCTTTCCTTTGGGCCCCACTGAGTCTGGCATTCTTGGTCAGCTCCTACCACAATAATTCTGCATGACAAGCACAATCAAAAATAACAATAATTTATTATTCTCACGCTGGCAGGGCTACTCTGCATCAACTCTACTTCAGCCTAATGGATAGTAGGTGAATGAATAGGTTTGATCCATGTGTTTCATTCTGTAGCCCAGGCTTGAAGCAAGTCACACGGCAAGCTCCAAGACCAGGAGCAGAGGAATATATTCTGATAACCATGAAGCCATGTCAAGAGTGAGGATATGGCCGGCTGGTGTGGCTCAGTGGTTGAGCATGGACCTATGAACAAGGAGGTCATGGTTCCATTCCCCATCAGGGCACATGCCAGGGTTGCAGGATCGATCCCCAGTATGGGGCATGCAGGAGGCAGTCGATCATTGATTCTCTCTCATCATTGGTGTTTATATCTCTCTATTCCTCTCTTCTCTGAAATACACACACACACACACACACACACACACACTAATGCAGAATACTAATGCAGAATATAATTGTGAATAACAATTGAAAATACTACACTATCCTAGTAGAATATTGCAGCATCAATTAATATTTTTGATAAAACACATGTAGCTTTCTCAGGCAGCCCAACATATAACATATTGATTGATTCCACTTAGAAATGTATCTTGAAGCCATTTTTCCATATGTTTATCACAAATCCAATGTGTTGGGAGTACTTTTATTTTACAAAAAGAAAACCTCAGGAATATTATCAAGCAGAAATTTAAAGACCCCTGAAAAAAATAGAATATGGAATCAAACTTGACATCACAGTTTTATTTACCAAGTTGTGAGTTTGTTTATGCTTTGGCATACTTGGAGGTTGGATTTCTGAATAGTATCCTGACTTTCCCTACCCAGCTGTCTACTGCTTGTAACTACCATAAGCTGACTATCATAGCTCACAGTATACCCTTGAAGGCCATCTGGTTTATGTATCTTGGCAAAATTTGTTTAAAAACAAGCAGCTGCATGACAAAGTATGAAGGAGTCTCTGTCTAGCTGTAGTAAATAAGTAGGTTCGAATGTATAGAATAAAGCATTTTCTAATCTAAGCCAACATTTCTAAAAGGAAAATATTCTTTTTTTCATAAATAAAAGAAAAATCCACAGAATGCAATGGTGAGGAAGGGACTCTATCAAATTAATACTAAGAAAAGTAAGCAAAATAAAAGCTGATTTATGATTCAGATCAACCCCCTGTTAATAACTAAGTTGTGTATACTTATATATAGAATCCAAATGCTTGGCAATTATTATTTTTGTAATTGCTTACACTGGAATTATATTTATTATTTTAAAACATGTTTTAATTAATTTTTTAGGGAGAGAGGAAGGGAGAGGGATATAGAGATGGAAACATCAATGAGAGAGAAATATCAATCTTCTGCCTCCTGCATCCACCCTACTGCTGATCAAGCCTGAAAACCAGGGCATGTGTCCTGACCAGGAATCAAACCTTGACATCCTGGTTTATAGGTCGACACTCATCCATGAAGCAACATCAGCTGGGAAGAATTAATTTTCTTAAAGACCTGCCCTTTGAATCCAAATATAAGTTTGAATTTAAATCATTGAAAACACGTGCTCTATCTCTCCTTCTACTAGGTCTCTGTGCATCCATTACACTTACTCTCTCAAAAAGAGTACATACTACAATTTTTTGAAAGCATGAATGGATTTTCCAGTTCATTTAAGTGCTTTCCCTTAAGTCTATCTATAGGATCAGACTAGTCATGGTTAAGAATTCATTGTGGTTTCAATAAAATTTGTGGGATTAATACTTAGTTTGGGTTCCTCCAAAAGTCATTCCTGAGACAAGGGTTTGAGTTCAGGTATTTTATTTGGGAGGTGATTTCAGGAAGCTGTGGTGCAATAGTGCAGTGGTAACAAAGGGAAGAGAAAGTAGCCTAAAAAGGGTATTATCAAGCCAGCCACTGCTGTGGGGGGCTGGGGTTTAATTCTATGGGGAAAATATGGGAAACCATAAAACAGGTGCCTCCGGGTTACTTTAGGCAAGAGTCAAGAGAGCTGTGATATTTATACTCCAACTTGTATAAGTCATTTTTTAGGACTGCTCAGAGTTATTAGTTCTTTTTTTGCAAACACTTCCCGCCTGTCCTGCATCTGGCTGTAGTACATTCTCTGCTTCAAAGAAAGTCCTCATACTAAAACAGGTACTTAATGGCTATTGGACATCAGCCAGGGCACACTGAAGTGTCAAGAGCCAAGAGAATGGGTGACACTCCAACAGGCTAAAAACAAGCAGCTATTCTTAAATAGTTTTCTTAAACTATTTAAGAAAAGTTTATATGTGTGCCAAGTGTATTCCAAGTCTGCTATAGTATGGTGGAGGAGGCATTATTTTCCTAATAAGGGTGACTGCACTTCCTTCCCCAGCTGTTCACTCTCCTGCTTATTTGTGCAACTTTTCTGATTCCTGCAGTTATAAGGATCCTGCGTTATCCAAAGCATTCACATTATAATGATTGTGTGACTCATTCTTTGTCATTCTTCCTCATTGACTTGTTTACTCACTGATGTTTAACTTTGTTATTTGTATGTACTTAACTGTGGGTAGGTCTTGGAATTATTGAATCTTGCTTTACAATTTGAAAAGAGACTTAGGTTTTTTACATAGCTAAGATTTGGAAACAGCCTAAGTGCCCATCAGCAGATGAGTGGATTAAAAAACTGTGGTACATCTACACAATGGAATGCTATGCTGTGGTAAAAAAAGAAGGAAATCTTGCCATTTGCAACAGCATGGATGGAACTGGAGAGCATTATGCTAAGTGAAATAAGCCAGTCAGAGAAAGATAAATACCACATGATCTCACTCATTTGTGGAATATAGAGAACAACATAGACTGATGAACAGGGACAGACCCAAAGACAGAGAAACAGTGATCAGACTGTCAATTCCCAGAGGGAAAGTAGGGGAGGGTGGGGGTAAGGGGAGGAGATCAACCAAAGGATTTGTATGCATGCATATAAGCCAAACCAATGGACATGGACAACAGGGGGATGAGAGTATGAGTGCGGGGGGCGGGAGGTTGGGGGTTAATGGGGGGATGAGGACACATTTGTAATACCTTAACCAATAAAGAAATTTTAAAAAAAGAGAGACTTAGGTTTTTTAAAGTGGGATTCACACTAGTGACACAATTAGAACTAGAAATTAAAGATCATAGACACAGTCATGCTACATCAACTTCTTGAATGACATAAAAGACTTGAATTTGTGCTATTTATCACTCATATATTGAGAGATTTGTCAAAGGCTTTATTTAAGAAAAGTTTATGTGTGTGCCACGTGTATTCCAAGTCTGAAAATTATCCAACAGTTTTGTTTCTAGCATCAAAAGACAAATTGAAAATATGATAACTTTCTTATGGTCACAGAATCCCTGAAAGCCCCTATTAATTGTTTGGATCAACAAACTATATGCATGATACTGGTTAGACACTCATTATTCGTGCTAACATTTTCAAAGTTAAAGTCCTGGAAGATGAAAAATGCAATTCATTGGATATCCTTCTTTACAGAAGCTGATAATAAATTAGTTCTCACTATAGATAAACACAAATTTTACTCATAAGTTAATTTTACCTCATGATCAGAATTCTTTGCCACCTGAAAGTCATTTGATTTATGAGAAACATGAAGAATAATGAGAATTATTAGAGATCTAGAAGACTTGACTAGATGACAGCAAAAGAAAGAGCAAGGCTTTGGAAATGCAGAAAGAAGAAAGTTTAAGGGAGACATGAACAAGGCTTAAACTATTTTAAGATTGGAAACACAGGAGAAGGAGATAAGTGAAGCTAAGTGAAAATCCTTTATTTTACTGAAAGAGGACTGGAAATTGTGTGCAAGTCATTTTGTTTTGTATGTTTCTTAATAAGGAAATTACCTGTGGCGAATATGGGGAATCAGGAAAGCTAGACTTTTATAACTGTGATGTTTTAAAGGTCACAAAGGAAATTATATTGTAGATTGGGTTTAAAGGCCCTGGAATTACTTTCAGTCCTATTTTCTCAGGATTCTGTTCATAATAAGAAAATAGATCACAGTATAGCTAAAGGGAGGCATTTAGGTTTTCACTAGCCTTAGGTGTACTGTCTCATGTCCCTTCGGGTTTGGTGACTTATATAAACCATGAAATGTACAACCAATTACTATTATATTATAACAATGTAATAAGTATTATTATACAACCTCTAATTGACTGGACAGAACAATGTGTTTTCTTAAATGTATAATCATAAGTAAATGAAAGGCACTAAGACATACATTTTGTATGAAGACTGCCCTTATCAGTCTCATCAATGACCATAAAATCAGAGTCCATATCTGTATAATACTTTAATATTTCTGCTTTTGTTTTAAAACACCTTAGTCATAAGTGATATCTTCTGTCAATGTTTTTTTTTTTTTCTAAAAATGTTTTATAGGGAATAACTATGAATATTAGAAAATATAAGCATGAAATGTTTTCCATGAAATAGCTCTCTAAATGATTTTTATGGAAACATTTCTGCCTATGATATCTAAATTTTTATATCAAAGACTGCAAATGTACAGAATTTATAGTACTTATCTCATAGATGTTCTATTATTAATAAGATAATGATATTTGAAGGCAAATAAATAAGTAAACTCAAAAGGTAAAATGTGTCACCTTTACACCTTTTTACGTACATGGGTTGATTTCCTACATTAAAGAAACTTACAGACACTTAGTTTTCATTTATTTTTCATTCTGCGGTAGTCTCTTGGACTGTTTGAAGATAGTTTAGATGTGAACTTCATTTATATTTCTTTCTCTGCATGTCAAATATAGCCTTAAATCCACCAGTCATTGTATATGATTGTCTCAAGTACCCCCTTCCAGGCACAAATACATGAAATGATGTTTTAAAAATATATTTTCATTGATTTCAGAGTATAAGGAAGAGAAAGAGGGAAAGAAAGATAGAAACATTAATAATGAGAGAGAATCATTGATCGGCTGCCTCCTTCACGCCCCACACTGGGGATCAAGCCTGAAACCCAGGCATGTGCCCTGACTGGGAATTGAACCATGACCTCCTGGTTCATAGGTCAATGCTCAGCCACTGAGTCACACCGGCTGGGCCATTAAATTATTTTTGAAATCAATATATAAAACATAGATGAGAGTGGGTAGAAGAAGGGAGAATTGTTCCAGTTAATGGGCCTTGTTTTCTTGTGTTTCTCAACATTCTGGATGGACTTCATGTAGGAGAAATGTTTCTCACTTTTCATTTGATTCCCAGGACTGACATGTGTTTCATGTTCCAAGATAGTGCAAATCAATGGGTATTTTCATGGAAAATGTTCTCTTCATCCTAAGAAAAGAATTCTCATGTAAATTTCACTTAGTGAAAAGTGACCTCCCCCCCAAAAGTTAACATCTTGTTCATTCCATATATGTTAATGGTGTCATTTTAATACATTCACAAAGAGTCCTAATTTTGCCAACTTCCTGACAGTAACAGTAGTAAATTTTAATTTCTATTGGCATGTGTTCACATTATTTTGACATGGTGGGTGGATCTAGTAAGATTGATAACAAAATGTTGTGCCTTCCTATACTAAAATTTAATGTTAGCTGTTCTTCCAATGCAAGACAGTGTCCCTAATAGCTAATATTCTGCAAAAGATTATCTGTTATCACATGCCAAGTGTTTACCATATATCTTTCTTAAGTTTCCTTTAAAAATTTATATCCTGCATTGTGTTCCAGAAATCTAGAAACAAGGTGAATAAGCAAAGAACAAAACATTGCTGTTGCGTTATATAGTTAATCTGTATAAATATTGATAGAATATGATGATATTTACAGGATATCTTCATGTATGTACTTCTGTTTTTGGCACCTTAAATTTTTTACATAATAGGTTGTGATCTTAGATTGGCTTCCCCAAGACACAGACTGAGACAGAAATTTTCATGCAGAAGTTTTATTGGGGAATGCTCTTAATAACAACACCTGGGAGGGAGTAAAGGGAGCAGGACTGGACAGAAGAAGAGTTGAAATTGTGTTGCAGTTACAAGAGAAATCTCATGTAGTCCTACATGGAGTTGGGATGGCCATTTAGAGTATTGACTGAGGCATAGGGGTTAGACCTTTGTGGCCTTAAATCCACCAGTCATTGGATATGGTTGTCCCAAGTTCTCCCTTCCAGACACTATAATTTTAGGCAAGGCACCTCCTAACTTGTGAGGGAAATTTGTGAGAAGGGCTGAATAGTGATTTGTTAGTAGATAATACTTTAAGCAACTGGGAGAATGAATGCTTTAGTTGTAATTGGTCGTTTGGGGTGGCATACCACAGCATCCACTATAATCGTCATTTATCCTTATTGCACAAGCATATATATTGTTTTTAAGAAAATAATTTATACCTAGTAATGCATTTAGGTAGGGTTAGAACCACTATCATTTTTAATAGCTTTACTGAAATATAATTGACATACAATAAACCTCACATGTTTATTACATTTTGTTAACATTTGGCATATGTATGTACATATGTACACATTCAAGATATGAATATAGTCATCACTGTCACAAGTTTCCTCTTGGTGATCCCTTTGTCCTACCCCACCCCAACCCCAGACAACCTGAAATTGGTTAATCTGTTCCATGCTTCTATGTCTCTGGTTCTATTTTATTCCCCAGTTTATTTTGTTCATTAGATTCCACATATGAGTGAGATCATGTGACACTTATTTTCCTGTGACTGGCTTATTTCACTTAGCATACTACTCTCCAGGTCCCCATTCGTGCTGATGCAAATGGTAGGAGTGCTTTCTTTTTTACATCTGTGTAGTATTCCATTGTGTAGATGTACCACAGCTTTTTATCCATTCATCTGCTGATGGGCACTTGGGCTGTTTCCAAATCTTAGCTATTGTAAATTGCTCTGCTATGAACATAAGGAACCCACTATATGGGGGAACATATTTTCCAATGATACATCTGATAAAGGAACTCATATTTTAAAATATATAAGGAACTCAGACAACTTAACAAAAGGAAGACAAGCAATCTAATTAAAAAATGGGCAAAGGACCTAAATAGAAACTTCTCCAACTATCCAAGAGGTATATGAAAAAAATGCCCAAATTCACTAATTATTAGAGAGATACAAATTAAAAGGACAATGAGTTATCACTTCACACCTGTCAGAATGGCTACCATCAGTAAATCAACAAATGACAAGTGTTGGCGAGGATGTGGAGAAAAGGGAACCCTAGTGCACTGCTTGTTGGAATACAGACTGGTGCAGCCACTATGGAAAGCAGTATGGAGGTTTCTCAAAAATTAAAAATTGAGCTGCCATTTGACTCAGTGATCCCTCTTCTAGGAATATATCCTAAGAAACCAGAAGCACCAAT
Organism: Myotis nattereri; assembly: GCF_964212035.1. NCBI lineage: Eukaryota > Metazoa > Chordata > Mammalia > Chiroptera > Vespertilionidae > Myotis > Myotis nattereri. Next base: position 23,774,054 of record NC_138078.1, on the reverse strand, counting down.
CAGATAGCATATATGTACCCCTATGTACATAGAAGCACAATTTATAATATAAGCTGAAACAACTCAAGTGCCCATTAGTAGATGAGTTTATTAAAAAGTTGTGATCTGTTTACACTGTGGAATACTACACATCACTAAAAAGGGATCTCTTACCCTTTGAGACAGCATAGAGGGACCTGGAGAGTATTATGCTAAGCAAAATAAGCCAGTCAGAGAAAGATAAATGTCACATTGATCTCACTCATATGTAGAATCTAAAGTATAAAATAAACTGATGAACTAACTAGATCCAGAAACCTAGCACAAACTGTTGAGTCTCAGAGTGCAGGTAGGGTTGATGGGTGGGAAGAGATCAAAGAACTTGTATGTGTATATGCATGACATATGGACACATACAATAGTGCAGTGAAGGCCTTGGGCAGTGAGTGGCATCGGGGGGGTGAGCTAGAAGGGGTCAATGGGGAAAAAAGGATATATATATATATATATATATATATATATATATATATATATATTACTTTCAACAATAAATATTAAGAAAATATTACTTAAGTTTGAAATTGAGTTGTACTCCCTCATTATTCTCCTATAGGAATATATTTATAGATTTTTGTTTTGAGTTTTTAGTGCTATAAAGTATAAGGTAAAGAATTACAAACTTGTGTATTTAATGAAATCATCTTACTTTTACCAAATCCGTAGCATCAGCACTCTATATCTTATAAGGCCTTTGGTGAAAACATTCATGGTCCTTTCTTCCCCCAACCCCTGCACTTTTCATTCCACATTTCAGCATTTACTGTATTCTACAGAACTTATACAGACTCTTCCTTTATAACTCCTTCCATGTCCTCACTCTGTTTTATTTTCTTGACATAAACCTCAAGTCCATAGATTCCTTGTAAAGGATTTATCTCCACCCAATCCCCTGTCTTTCTTGACAGGTTAGTCTCTCTAAAGCAGCACTTCCAGTTCCACATTCCCCAGCACAGAAATCTTCAATGGATCTCTATTGATAGTGCTGGTTCAAATTAGCAGCCCCTGGAGACTAGAAAGCTGGAGGATATGCTTTACTTGGTTGTTTTCTTTGGCCTGCAGGGAGCTTTGAGGGTCAATGAAACAGAACAGGGGTTGGACTGTTCATCACAATCAGTTTAGCACTTATTGCCTCATACCTTATACAGCTTTACAATTTTATATCTCCTGTATGTCCCCTGAAGGCATTTGATTTTTTATAACCCCTTAGCCCAGAGGCTAACATCTAAAATTCATAGTCTTGCATTCACAACTGTAACATTGATTCTCTGACTTACAATTCCATGTAACTCTACAGCAAATGACTTATTTTATTTAAAATGCCTTTTTTTCTGCAGTGCTTTGGAATATAATTTCATATTCATATACAATTTCACATGCAAATCCTCTCCATCTATACACATTAAGTTTTGGCTATTAGAATCAGAAAGCGTTTTATTTACCTTAAGTGAAATGAAATATATTTGGGAGATATTGAATAGTGCACAGGAATGAAAGAAGGAAGGCAGCCATGGCCCCGGAAGGACATTAAGAACTCAGAGCTCAAGGAAAGTTTGATGGTACTGCCATCAAAATGGCTTGGTTCTAAACCTCCTGCCCCTGTTTCTCTTAACTCCATATTCAAATTCCTAAATCAAGTTGACCTGATTGGGTCATTTCCCACCCCTTATTAGACTTTGCAGAGCAATATGGTTAAAAGCACCCCCCACCTTTGAGAGGCAATGAAACAGAACAGGGCCTTGATTGGTCATCACAATCAGTCCAAGGTCAAGTGGAATGAGGGAAAATTAATTATGTCAACAGAAAAGCAGGATACCACTAACCAAAAAGTTGAGATGGTTAGAGCAATTAATGATAGCTACCACAAAAAGGACCCTTAAGTCTCAGTGACATAAATGCTTATTTTTGCTCATAAAAAGTTGATGTAAAGCAGGTAACCTTTTCCATACAATGACGCAGGGACCAAGCATGCTTCTATCTCTGCTTCTGACATCTTACCACGTCAACTTGAGGGACATTCCCAATGGGGAACTGAAGAATGGCCAGTGACTATGAAGTGCCTCAGACCGGAAGTGATTCCCGTTTCTCAGGATTCAGTCATGTTGGTGTCAATGCAGCTTTGAGGTAGTGTGGGAAACAAGGGAATGCTAAGAAATGTGGTGAAGACTAATTTTTTTCCACCAGCGAAAGGATATTGGACATTTAAAAAAAGAAAGAAAATGGCCATTAAATGATCTTTGAATATCCTGCTTCATCAAGGCTTTCTTGATCAACCCATCAGGAGATAACTTCCAACTCCTCTGTTCATTTGGAACATTGTCTTCAATTATTTATTTATACTGGTTTCTGAATAATTTGTAGCTCTTCCTCATTATACAAATTATAACAAACACTTATGAGACAATGATCAAGAGTATTCATTTATTTTTGTCTCCCCACAGCTTCCAAAGCATAGTAGAGTTTCAATATATAACAGTCTTTGAGGCCAGAGTAGTAATATTTTCTTTAATACTGTCTCCAACACAAAGTGATGACAGATGTTCAGTAAAAACATCTTGATTAGTTTTTCAGGCAGATAGCAATATTTTTTTTTTACATTTCATGTTACTCTATGTTATATTTACATTATCAATCATGAATATAAATTTAACATGATAATATAAAATCGTATTAAATTTATTTTAAAGTAAGTAAAATTTAACAATCTTGTATTTATTTTTCAAGAAGAGCTATTATTTATTGCAGACTTTACATGTGTCATTTACCTTATTTAATCTTCACAAAACTTTATAACATGTGTTAGTTACAGCTGCCCTAGGCAAAATGCAGTTTCATTTCAACTGTTCAATCTTGTATATATTTTAGTAATATTTTATATTATTTATTAATAATACACAGTCATAGAAAACTTACAACATTGTAATAAATTATACAAAATGTGGTATTCATATTGGGATGCATTCTATATAAGAAGTTTTCAATTTGAAAAGTTAGCATGGGTATGTATTGAATTTAAAAAACATATCCTCATTGTAATATTTCATACTCTGAAAATAGCAGTCATTATATATTATGGATGGGTAGAATTTGGATAGTTACAATTTTAATGAAGGGTTTCTTATGATCTTTCAGGGGCCCCAAAATTGAATTTTTCTATTAAGTGGTAGATATTTTAAAGCCAAGCAGAAGCTACATTGGTAAAACAAACAAGATTCACTATGTTGTCTTAAGTGTATCCTATATCCTCTTTAATATTGTAGATAAGATATATATGCTTTTAGTGTACAGCCTCTTCTGTCTATAATAATATCAAATAAACTTATTTATATCTAACATGATATCATGTGAGTATATAATTTGTATTACAGTGAAATAATACCACTGAATTATTTTGGCTATTTGGTACCTGAGACCTATTTCTGAATCATTTATTTTTCTATTTCTTTAAGTCATGCTCTTTTGTGATCTTATCTATGGCTATGTTAAAAAGAGTGCATAAGGCCCAGCCAGTGTGGCACAGTGGCTGATATTCAACCTATGAACCAAGAGATCACAGTTCGATTCCTGGTCAGGGCACATGCCTTGGTTGTGGGCTCAATCCCCAGGGAAGGGCATGCAGGAGGCAGCCAGTCAATAATTCTCTCTTATCATTGATATTTATATATCTCCCTTTTCCTTCCTCTCTGAAATTACATATATATATATATATATATATATATATATATATATATATATGTATGTATATATATGCGCAAAGGGACATTTTACCCTGGTCTTTAGCATTCCAAAGTTTGTTTTCAGTCACACATAGCACATGGATCTGATTTATTTAATAGCTAAGCATTTGGAGGCCACATTAGTTCACAATTAAACACATCATCCCCCAGACTCAGCTACTTTCACTTGAAGCAGTATTCCTACCATCATCCTATATAATAAAAGGCTAATATGCAAATTGTCCCCTTGGGGGTTCAACCTACTAGGAGTTTTACTGCTCACTGTGATGTGCGCTGACCACCAGGGAGCGGCATGGAACAAAGGAAGGCCCCAGCTGGCAGCCGCAGCCAGGGGAAGGAAGGCCCTGATCAGCCCTGATAGCTGGCCAGGCCTAGGAATCCTACCCATTCATGGATTTCATGCACTGGGCCTCTAGTCTTCAATAAAAGAAGAAACAATGCATTCATATGGAAAATGTATACCTGAATTTTTCATCTAATATATACAGTAGTCATATCCTATGTAATAAAGGACTAATATGCAAATTGTCCCCACGGGTGGGAGTTTGAGCAAGCAGGAGTTAAACATGTACTGACCACCAGGGGGAGGCGGTGGCAGGCACCCAGGGGAAGGGAGGCCCCAACCAGCGGCCGGCAGCCACTAGGGACCCTACCCTTGCACGGATTTTGTGAACTGGGCCTCTAGTAAATTTATAATTCTGTGATGAAAAAGCAAGGTTTACTAGTAGCTGGAACGGTTGAGTCTGGATATTAATGTATTAACTTCATTGATATTGTGACTTATGTGTGACATTCTGCCCATAATTTCTCATCTGTAGGCTGAAAATGACATTATCCTCTTTCTGTCTCCCTATTGTGAAGGTATTTTAACTATTTAAAGATATATGTTCTCTGTGGAGAATTGGTAGCACAATTTTCTGTAGCACAAATCAACACATTTTTTCTATAAAGTGCCAGATAGTAAATATTTTAGGTATTCTGGATGATACGGTCTTTGTCGCAACTATTCAACTGTGCCATTTTTGTTCAAAAGCTACCATAGACGATGCATAAATTAACCAGTGTGATAGTATTCTAATATAACATTATTTTAAAAATTAGCCCAGTTTCTGAAACAATTAAACACAGAATTACTATATGATCCAGTAATCTCACTTCTGGGTATATACCCAAAAGAATTGAAAACAAGCACTCCAAGAGATATTTATATACCCATGTTTATAGCAGCATTATTCACAATAAGCAAAAGGTGGAAACAAGCCAAATATCCATTGATAAATGAATACATAAACAAAGTGTGATATATCTATACAATGTAATATTATTTAGTTTTAAAAAGGAATGAAATTTTGACACATTCTACAACATGGATGAAGCTTGAAGACATTATGTTCATTGAAATAAGTCAAAAACAAGAGGAAAAACATTGTGTGACCCCACTGACATGAAGTACCTAGAGTAGTCAAATTCATCAAGAAAGTAGAATGGTAGTTGCCAGGGTAGAGTGGAGAATTGTTTAATACATATGGAGATTCAGTTTGGGAAGACAAAAATTCTGGAAATGGATTGTGCTGGTAGTTGTACAACAATGTGAATGCATTTAGTGTTACTGAATTGTACACTTAAAAATGGTAAATTTTATATTTTGTGTATTTTACCACAATAAAACAAGCCCATGGGCCTAAATTGATAATCCCCACCTATAATCATATTAATGAAATACAACTACTCTTGGTGCAGTTAATATTGGCTAAGATGTTGGAATAATTGCATACAACTGTGAGTACAAACGCCTTTTATATTATGAATCACATTACTTTGTACACTTGTTTACACAACTCCCTGTTCTCCCTCTCACTACTCTCCCAGACACTATACACACATACATAGACAGACACATTGTGAACTCTTTGAGAATGTTGACATCTTTATTACTTGACCCATTGTTTGGCAGTATATACTCAGTAAATCTAATTAGTAAGTGAATGGGCATATTCGTCCTCATTTTCATTTTAGCAACCACTTTTCATCTCTACCACACCACTACACAGTTTTCTATCCCACACATCACATGTAAAAACAAGAAAGAATAAATTAGTTTAAGAAAATTCTTTGCATAAAAGCTTTCAGGTTTAAATATAGAAGTAAAAGGAGATGAGGTTGAATGATAATCACACTGAGGGAAAAAAAAATTGTATGAGATAAAATTAGTTTTAGATTTATTTAAAGATGAGTAGTTCCCCAAGTACAATTAAAAGAAAGAACAGACATAGATAAGTAAGGATGATAAAACAAAGAGTTGACAAATTAAGTGAATGTGATTCTCATCAAGTGTATCTTGAAAGCTCTGGGACTATCCTTGGCTCAGCACATTCTGCAACCTGACTTAGTTTTGCCACCTGTTCTATATATCTTTCTGTCCTCAAGAAATTTGAATAGCATACCATATGTTTTGGGCACTAAGTAATTATGGAACTTGACCTAAATCCCCTGCTAAAAGAGAAGCCATCTTAATCAGTTAAGTGTCCAATTAGTAAGCGACTTCTATCCTTTTGGGCTTCATGGAGCTCTTTAAACCCTTAGCCTCCTCAGTTTTCCATTTAAATGAGGGTCAGAATCAGTGATTATTTTATTCTCTTGATCCCCCCACAACACTTTTTTTGAGTCACATACAATCACTAAAGTTTGTCTGCATGTTCCTTCAAGACCTGGGCAATGTATTTCATTTCTGCATCCTCAAGCCCCAATGTGCTGTCTGAAAGATGGCAAATGTGACTATTTTCCCTCAGTTCCCTCACTCGTCATCAGTAATTAATCTGTCAAGATATTATTATAAATCATGCTCTATTTATTAGGCATGTGCTAGGCACTGTATTATCATCAGGAAATAAAGGCATTGTCACCTTGTTTTACTCATCTACTCATTTGTTTATTCAACAACTGATAATTAACTTCTTATTCTGTCCTACTAACTCTAGCAACTAGCAGCACATACTGCTTCTGCCTTCTTGGAGTTTAGAGCTTAGTAGGGGAGACACATTTTAAGGCACTAGTTGCACACATGAATGTATATTTACAAGTTTCAATAATTGCCATTATTGAAAATTAGAAGGAGCTATGATAAATTTTAACAAGACCTACTGTGGTCTAAGGGATGATAAAAGATATCACTGAAGGGCAATATTTAAGCAGGGACCTGCAACTGAAGGAGAGGGTGTGAGGGAATAACAGAAGCAAAGTGTTGAGACTTTGGGAAGAGCTTGCAATGTTCAAAGACCTGAAACAAAGTCCATGTGTGGCAAGAGTTAGTGTGTATATGTCTTTGTAGAGTACAAGAGGGATTATAGATTTTATCCAAATGCAGTGGAAAGCCATTAAAGATTTTAAGTAGGGCAGTGGACAGCATTCTTTTTTTTTTCTGAAGATAATGGATTATAGGGGGAACTCCACAGAAATAGAGTGACCACTCCGGACACCAATGGAATAGACCAGGTAAGGTCTAGCTTGATATGACAATAGAAGTAGAAATATATACACATGTTTTTTTGGTAATCCTGGAACAATGCCATGCATGTGTGGAAGAATTACCAGCAATTTGTGATGTATATTAAATAGTATAGTGGAAAGAGAAGGAAGTGTCAAAGATGACCTCTGATCATAGAACAGAAAAGGAGGAGCTGATTAGGAGATGGAGGCATTTTCAAACTATTAAATTTGAACTTGAGATACTTATGGAACATCCACATGGAACATGGACACAATATCTATGATTAATATAAGAGTGTGGGGGGTCATAGAAATGCTACCTAAAAGTGTGCATGGATTCAATAACCTAAGTAGACAGAAGAGAAGATGGATCAAGGACAAAGCCTTGAGAACAAGAAAATGAATAGCCATTGAATTAGGAAGAAAACCAGAAGATGAAATTTCACAGAAAAGCCAGTGGATAATAATGGTCCGCTGTATAAACTTAAAACAGCAGTGATGTTGCTCATAAAAATGTTTAGGAACTATTGGAAGTGGGTGACTATATATTGATTGTAGTGCAATGCCCTCTCAATTTCCTAATGTGTTTAATGTTATAATCATGTCCTAAGTTGCAATATAGGGGAGTTACAACTATGTACTTAGAAAAATGTTTTGTGTCAGAGGAAGCAAGAATATAAGAAATTCCTCTTGACCTATATGGATGGAAATATAATAATCAGAAGAAAATAAAACCAGTTAAATTAGGCAAGTAAAGCTTAATAGAAACAAGAGAATATGTTGCTTACTAAAGGTAGTAAAAAGCAATTTACAACAATATTAGCTCAAAAGAGAGTGAGAAAATGCCCCATTTACCATTGTTATTGTATTTATAAAGTACACATAAAACAAATATACTTATTTTTAATAGGGATAATAGGTTATAGGGGAAGAGAAAGTGGAATTTAAATAATAACCTTTAAATGTTAAAAACACTACTTCCAATACTCCCACTTAGATATAGACAAAAAACACTCTATAATATATACTCAAAGCTCTTGTAAATTCTCCAGCAAAATGGTTCTATATAACTGTAAAATACTATAATTATTATTACTGTTATCAGAAAAATAAATACATGTTTTCTAAGAACAAGGTGTGGAGCTTAATTCATATTTCTAGGAAAATGCTTGGGTACTGAATAGTTCAAAACACTTTTGATATCGAAAAGTGAGACAATCTATACAGAATAGTTTATGAAGACAACTGAGGAAGATTGGCATTGCTCCAGGATTACAAGCTTTAAAAAGAGGTTACTCATGTATGGCTAGGTGATAGCAGTCTTGCCAGCACCTCTGAACATAGGACCCTATCAGGATATCCTGGCTCCTATTCTAAAATATTTGGGTCTCTGAGTGTTTGATCCATGAACCAAGACAAGAACAAAAAGAAACAAAAGTTCTGTTTAAAGTAGCCTTCAGTTTTTTGTGGAATAGTAACAGGACAAAGTAATATTTTTAGCTTTTCCAGTAATTAGTCAGTCACAGTTAAGAGCTTAGCATTGGGATTAGATTGTCCTGATCTGGAATCTTAGCTCTACCTGTCCCTGAATATGGGGATTTTGGCAAGTTTCCTTTGTTCTCTCATTAGTAAAATGGGGACTAATAAAGGTATGAATTTGACCCTCACTGTAGGGGCTCTGAGATTCTTTTTAGTATATGCCGGTCTCTTCCTTAAGCATCTTTCCTCTCTAGTTATTTCAAGATTCTTTGAGATAATGAACAGCAGCTCATATTCACCAAAAATATGGAGAAATTTCATTCAAATGAACTTTTTAGTGGGATATTTGATAAACTGATGATATTACTTATATGCTTTAAAAATAAGAGTAGATAGAGAAGTAATGCACTATATAGCTCTATTATATAGCTCTATTAAATTGAATTGGATTTTTATTGCAATTCTGACTAAGAAACGGAAATCAAATTGATGATAACAAAACGTATTTTCAACTATTGTATCAACTTTAAAGACTATTACTCAGTAACAGTATTTGTAAATTTTAAATATACATACACTTTAATATCTGTAATTTCTGTAGTATGTGGGCATGAGCATGATTGGAAATTTTCCTGTGTAAAATTTAAAATAAAGTAAAAAAAATATTTTCCAGATAATAATCGACCCTTTATTTCACAAATATATTTTACTACATATAAGAGATATGTGTGGTTTTTTAAAAACCTATTTTTAAAACAATACTTTCCAAGTACATTTTCTAGCCTATTGCATTGGTCCCTATACATAAGAATTCTGCTGTTGTCTTATAATTTTAGCAGTGATTAGCATGTGCACATATTTTACGTGTCATCCTTGCGCAGGGGCCATGCTAATCTTCTCTGTATCGTTCCAATTTTAGTATATGTGCTGCCCAAGCGAGCACAGCATGTGCACATATTTTAGAGTGAAACCTCTATCTTTTCCTTCATTATTATTTTCATGTTTAAATTCCAGTCAGACAACTCCAGAATAATGATGTTATAATTACTCATTCATAATGAAAGTCACACTAAACTATTCTTGATAATTAATTTGGCATAGTGCAATGCATTGAGCAGTTTAATAATTAATTATGTGGTTACTCTGATTTTATTGAGAAACCAGGAATGTGCAGTTATTGGTATTATATTTGTAATGAACTGCTCTTTACTTACTTTCTGCTCTTATATTTTTGGAACAATGCCACAATTAATTAGTATCCTAATATAAATAGACTATAAAGTGGGCATCTGGGTGCTTGTTTGTATAGATGTGTAGCAAGTGATATTTCAACTATAATTTGAGTTGGTAATTGTTGCCAAATAAAACTTGAATTTCTTTATTTTTTAAATATATATTATGTTGATTTCAAAGAGGAAGGGGGGAGAAGAGAGAGAAACATCAATGTTGAGGGAGAATCATTGATTGGCTGCCTCCTGCACAACCCCTCTAGGGACTGAGCTTTTAACCCAGGCATGTGCCCTGACCAGGAATCGAACTGTGACCTTTTGGTTCATAGGTCAATGCTCAACCACTGGGCCATGCTGGCTGGGCTAAAGCTTTAATTTCTTTTTTTACATTATATTTACTTTTATTGGTTTCAGAGAGGAAGGGAGAGGAAGAGAGAGATAGACACATCAATGATGAGAAAGAATCATTGATTGGCTGCCTCCTGCACACCCCACATTAGGGATCAAGCCTGCAACTCCATCATGTACCCTGACTAGGAATCGAACCGTGACCTCCTGGTTCATAGGCTGATGTCTAACCATTTAGCCATGCCAGTTGGGCTAAAGCTTTAATTTCTAATTCCAGATATTAAAATAGATCAGTGGACAATTCAATAAAAGAATATTATAATATTAATTATAAGATTAAATAGTTTATTCTGGGGCAAAATAAAAATGTGAAAAGTTTCCTCTGGATTAAACTTTTATATTATTCCTGAAAAAAAAGATTAAATAGTTTAAAACACTCTATGACTTAAAATTTATTTAACAAAAGCTGTAATATTATTTTCACTAATGTTAATAGTACATACACTTTTGTGAATCATCTCTACCACAAATGTCAGAAAATTTTAAGGAAAACATTCTCTTTAAATATCAATTATTAAAATTCACATAGATTATGCCTGGGCATGAGCATTTGCAGGGAAGCAATAAAGGACCTGAAGGTTTGGGATTCTTCTATGCAGATAATAATATCCTTCTTTTACTATTCCTTATAGGATAATTTTTTCATCATCCTTGCCACAATCACTTCTGAAATGAAACAGTTAAAATATTTAGTATGGATTCTTTCTTGTCATAAAACCCACAAATCATTGTAGTGATGATTATGGAAATGGAAGATGAGAAAATCCTTGTCCTTTAATTAACATCTTCCTGTTTGCAGACTTGGCTATTTTCTCCTTCTCTCTTTGACATTCATACTTAAAATCTGCCAGAACTGATCATTCATGGACTCATCCTTCTTTCAGCAAATATTATTGTGACCCCCACCATGATTCTGCTACTGTGTTTAATGGCTAGAAATGTAAAACTGAATAAAATGTGGACAAACACTATAGAGAAGGAAGAAGAATGATCAACTCACAGTTTGAATGCAGAGTGATAAGTTCTTAGAGTGGAGTCTGCATTGTAAGCTTTGAGCATACAATGGGGAGATCAACTAACCCAGGCTGAGGGCCACAGTCAGGAAAGAACTGAATGAGGCAATCCTTGAACTGATTTCTGAAAAATGAGGAGGGGTTAATCAGGTAACAGAAAGGTTAGGAAAGAAGCACATGTTAAGGACAAAGCATGGCCCAATTTATCCCATTATTTCATTGACTTCATATTGAGACCAAGTCATAAAATTAACCCTAAGATTTTTCACATCCCCAACATCCACTATCATAATCTAACCCAATAATTATTAAATGAAGTATTTAATGAGTACATTTTGCATTCTTTGTTACTACTCTAGATTGTATTTTCAAAGAGCAATTTCACCTAAATGCTAAAGTATTTCCAGTTGAAATAATATGATATTAGAATTTTTTTCTTTGATGAATTGTCCCAAAAAATTTAGAAAAAGGAGCAAGGGAAGAAGATGGAACAATATTGGCAAGATATTGATAATTGTTAAAGGTAGGTGGCAGATGGGGTTTGTCATCTTGTTCTCTTTACTTTTACATACCTTTGAAAAATGTAGTTATATAAAGTAAAATTTTAAAATGAAAAAGGACAAAACTACAGAACCTAACAGTTTTTCTTTGCCAGCAGTTTTTAACTTGGTTCAACATTTGAATTTAAATTAGCTGACAGGATCTATGGAAAATAAATCAAATACTCTGATTTAGTTGATATAGTGTGGAGCCTGGAGATATCTGTATTGTGTGAGAGTGTGTGTGTGTGTGTGTGTGTGTGTGTGTGTTGGACTAAACTTTAAATGGATAAAAGACTTAAATGTAAGTTGTGAAACCATAAAAATCCTAGAAGAAAACATAGGCAGCAAAATCTCAGACATCTCTTGTAGCAATATGTTTTCTGATACATCTCCTAGGGCAAAGGAAACAAAGGAGTAAGTGAACAAATGGGACTACAACAAAATAAAAAGCTTCTGCATAGCAAAAAGAAAACATCAACAAAATGCAAAGGGAGGCAACTGTATGGGAGGACATATTTGCCAATGATGCATCTGATAAAGGGTTAATTTCCAAAATATATAAGGGATTCATACAACTTAACAAAAGGAAGACAAACAATCCAATTAAAAACTGGGCAAAGAACCCAAATAAACACTTCTCCAAAGTGGACATACAGACAAGAGACATTTGAAAAAATGCTCAAAGTCACTGATCATCCCAGAGATGAAAATTAAAATGACAATGAGGTATCACCTCACACCTGTCATAAGGGCTACCATCAATAAATCAACAAATGACAAGTGTTGGTGAGGACATGGAGAAAAGGGAACCGTAGTACACTGATGGTGGGAATGCATACTGGTGCAGCATGGAAAACAGTATGGAGTTTCCTCAAAAAATTAAAAATGGAATTTCCGTTTGACCCCGTGGTCCCACTTCTAGCAATATATCCTAAGAAACCTGAAACACCAATCAGAAAGAATATATGCACCCCTATGTTCATAGCAGCACAATTTACAATTGCTAAAATTTGGAAAAAGCCCAAGTGCCCATCAGTAGATGCGTGGATATAAAAGCTGTGGTACATTTACACCATGGAATACTATACTATACAGAAGTAAAAAATAAGGATCTCTTACCCTTTGAGACAGCATGGAGGGATCTGGAGAGTATTATGCTAAGCGAAATAAGCCAGAGAAAGACAAGTATCACATGATCTCACTCATATGTGGAATCTAATGAACAAAATAAGCTGTTCAACAAAACAGATCTAGAGGCATAGAAATAGGGAACAGAGGAAAGGTGGGGGAGGGTGCATGGGTGGGAAGTAACCCATGAACACAGACAATAGGGTGGTGGAGGCCTGGGGAAGGGATAGGGGGCAGGTTAGAAGGAGTCAATGGGAAAAATGGGACATCTGTAATACTTTCAACAATAAAAATAAATTAAAAGAAAAAAAGAATTTTGATCATTAAAAAAAAAAGTGCATGGAAATAGTGTTCTGTGTCTGCAGTTCCAACACTTGTCACTAGGTGATGTTGTGAGCCATGACTTCAGGCTTGCCTTGGAGAGCAGTGACAGAACTTGTTCCCTCTTGTTATGATTTTCTATTAACACAGGACTCGTTTTCAAAAACCAAAATATTATATAAACGAATGCCTTCTCTGTGGTGTGCTGTAGATGGCTCATACTGGCTTGCTAGAAACAATTGTTAAATTTTCAGGAGTTTTTGGACCAGTTGTTAAACATAACTTACTAAAAAATTAATTATATCAACATACATTAAATTATATTGTAAACAAAGTTAATAGGTGCTTAAATCTCATCACTGCCTAAGTATTTTACTACATTTTATTATAATCTGTGGTCTTGATTTATTTATCTCTATTATATCTGAATGGTGGAATGACTATATTTAGTGATGTTATGTTGATAGCTTGAAATTACATATAATGAGAGTATTCAAATAGTCGCCCCTAAGGAAAACTTGTAGTTAGACATTTTTACCACACCACTGACTTTAATATTTTATGATTTTCCACTATCCATAAGATCTTGCTCCAGTAAATATACACATATGTTTTAATACTTGCTTTATTTACCAGTTTGTAGTAGAATTATATAAAACCAGCTTCTGGACTAATTGTCTTTAATTGGCATTTAACTAAGCTAATCCTTGTCAGAGTATCATCCATGTAAACACTTTGGGGGTTATTTTCATATTCACTACAAACAGATAGAAACATTTTGTGAATTTTTGTTGTTGTTAGCTCCTCACAGGAATATATTTCCATTGATTTTTAGAGAGAGTGGAAGAGAGAGGGAAATACACAGAAAGAGAAACATCTATATAAGGAGAGACATAGCGATTGGTTGCCTCCTGCACAGGTTAGGACCAGGGCTGGAGATTGAGCCTGTAACCGAGTTACATGCCATTGACTGGAAGGAAACCTGTGACTCTTCAGTCCAAGGGCCAGCACTGTACCCACTGAGCAAACTGGCTAGGGTCATTTTGTGGATTTTTCACTGTTTATTTTCAACCTGACCTCAAAATCATATGATTCCATCTTATGTGTATTTCTTTGGTTAACTAAGGTCTTAATTAGCTAGCTTTCATAACATATCTTTTCTAGCTAAGGTCAACCATTTAAAATTCCTATTGTTGTCAAGGAATAGTTTCAAAACTGCTTGTGACAAACTGGAAGACAGGTTTAGAGACCAAATCATTTGTGACAGATTAGCATAAACAAAAATTGAAAAAAATAGAAAAATTTTATATAGCATAATATCATACCATCTCAAAATTCGAACTTTGATCTATATCCATTTCATGATTTTAAAAATGAAGTAAATGGGGCTTAAAGATAAGAAGGCAAAGGCTTGCTCAATTTTTCATTGTTATTTGGCAACAAGGCCAAGTTTTTCAGCCAAGTCTTGTCATTCCTGTTCTAAAGTTATTTTCACTAGACCACTTTACTTTCAGAAATATTTGTTGTTGCTTGTTTAGTACCAAAAAGGAATGTTGCTACAAAATTGTTTACTTGCATCTCTATCACCAGTTCAAGGACACATAAACATAAATATTGCAAGAAAAATGATTTTAAATATGATAATGTTACATGCAATTAACACCAATTATTCAAGAAAAGTGATCTTACATATAATAATATTACATTCAATAAACATTAATATTTCAAGAATAAAAGGATTTTAAGTATAATAATATTACCAAAACTGTACTAACACTATATCACAAAAGTTGTAGGAAATATTAAATATCTGCAAATAACAGGATTACTTCTATTGTATTCTAAAATATTTTGTTCCGTTTGGCTCTATTTTTGTTCAGTTTATTCTGTTCATTATATTCCACAAATGAGTGAGATCATATGATATTTATTTTTCTCTGGCTGGCTTCTTTTGCTTAGTGTGATGCTTTTATAGTCGATTTTGTCAGATATGAGTATTGTTACTCCAGCTTTTTTTTTTTTCTTTTCTATTTGCATGGAAATTTTTTTTTCATCCCTTCACTTTCATCCTGTGTGTGTGTTTTACTTTGAGGTGGGTCTGTTGTAGACAGCATATAGTTGGGTCATGTTTTTGTATCCAACCAGCTACCCTACACCTTTTGATTGGAGCATTTAATCCATTTACATTTAGGGTAATTATTGAGAGGTACTTATTTATAGACATGTTAATTCTGTGTGGTTAGGTTTCTCTCTCTGTTTCTTCTCAGCAATCCCTTACAGCAATCCCTTTAGCATTTCTTGTAATGCTGGCTTAGTGGTGATGAACTCCTTTAGCCTTGTTTGATATGGGATGCTCTTTATTTTACAGAATATTTTGAATGATAGCCTTGCTGGATATAGTAATCTTGGTCTCAGATCCTTGCTTTCCATTACCTTGAGTACTTCATGCCATTCGACAGTCTATTTTGAATGATAACCTTCCTGGATATAGCAATCTTGGCCTCAAATCCCTGCTTTCCACTACCTTGAGTACTTCATGCCATTCCCTCTGGCCTGTAGAGTTTCTGATGAGAAATCAGGTGTCAGCCTTATGGGAACTCCTTTGTAAGTAACAGTTTTCTTTTCTCTTGCTGCCTTTAAGGTTCTCTCTTTATCTTTTTTTTTTAATATATTTTATTGATTTTTTACAGAGAGGAAGGGAGAGAGATAGAGAGTTAGAAACATTGATGAGAGAGAAACATCGATCAGCTGCCTCCTGCACATCTCCCACTGGGGATGTGCCCGCAACCCAGGTACATGCCCTTGACCGGAATCGAACCTGGGACCCTTCAGTCTGCAGGCCGACGCTCTATCCACCGAGCCAAACCGGTTTCGGCCTCTCTTTGTCTTTAATTTTTGGCATTTTAATTATGATGTGTCTGGGCATAGGTCTGTATGGGTTCTTCTCATTTGGGGTTCTCTGTGCCTCCTGAACATGTGTGATATTTTCCTTTACCAGGTTAGGGAATTTTTCTACCATTATTTCTTCAAACACCTTCTCTAGTCCTTTCACCCTTTATGCCTCTTCTGGCATGCCTACTATTCTAATATTGTTAGGTTTCACATTGTCCCACAGCTTCTTTAAGCTGTCCTACTGTTTTTTAATTGTTTTTTCTTTTTGGTTCCCTAATTGAGTGATATTTTCAACTCTTTCTTCTAATTCACTAATTCAATCCTCAACTTCCCCTAATCTGCTGTATATTCCTTCCAATGTCTTCTTTATTTGTGTTATGTCATTCTTTATCTCAGAATATTCTTTTTTCATAGTTACTATATCTTTTTTCATACTGTTGAGCATTTTTAACATCATTACTCTGAACTCTGTTTCAGATAAAGCTCTTATCTCTACTTCATTTAGCTCTTCTTTTGGAGAACTTGCTAGTTCTTTCATTTGGGGGTTGTTTCTTTGTTTCCTCATTTTGGTTGTCTGTTTGGGTTTGTGACTATGTATTACGTAGATCCTCTATACCTCTCAAACTCTAGTATAGGACAGTGGTAAAGGCTGTTTCTGACTAATTGGATCAGGCAAAGACTCAAAATATCCAGAGACCACCTCTGTCTACAGACTAATAGGATTCTGACTTGAATTTCCCCCAGGCAATTGTCCTCAGGTGTGGTGAGAATTTTTTTCAACAGGGTGTGGCAGTTGCTTCTGCCTGGAGGCTAATTGTCACTTTTAACACGTTAAGCACCCAGCCTGTTTTGTCTTCCATATGGAAAATATAGTGTCAGTTACCAGTGACTGACTGGGTGCTTAACATGTTAATCTCTTAAGTGATCTCAAGGGGAAGTTGTTTTCCAATAGGGTGTGTTGACTGTCTTTCCCCCAGGCAAGGCAGATGTCTATGTGGGAAAGATGTTCTCTGCTGTTTGAGGGAATGACTCAGCCCAGGAAACTTGGGGGGTCTGCCTTCTGAGTTCTATCCCCCTAGTCCCCAGTCCTGGGTTCTGCTCTCACAGCTCCAGTTCCCTTCACCCTCCCTCTACCTCAGCACCAGGTGGGTGGCTCCATGGGGAATTTTTGTGCATTGGCCCTTTAAGAGGGTGCCCAAACTTTCATCTGCTTTTCCCTGGCAGACAGCACCCCACTTCTTTTCACAGCTAAATATTATGTGGGTACCCTCCTCAGTTGGTGCCCTCTGCTGGGGAGCCCAGCTTCAGGATTAGATCCCAAAGTTCTCAGTGGATCCCCCCCTCACCCCGCCACAGCTGAGATATCTCTCTGGGACTTCAGTTGCGGTCTGTGGGTGCCCGGCCAGCCCCTCCTACCAGTCTCTATGTGGTCTCTACCTTCGGTCTTTGGGTATCAGGGTTCTCTCCTATGAGTTTTCTGTTGATTATTCAGGAAGCCTTTTCATATTTCAGTCATACTAACAATTCCAGCATGTTCCTGGGAGCATGTTCTTGCAGCATCCTTCTACTCTGCCTCCATTTTAAATCTCACCTTGTCTTCTTTATAAGAACTTAGATGACTCTGGTTGCTCCTTGTGAGTTGATTACTGTGGAATTTCTACTTTGGTTACTTGGCCTGCAGAAGTGAGTGCTATAGGTGGTCATATAGGTCACATTTCAGAGACTGTTCTGTAGAGAACTGCTTTTAAGGTGGAATTGGAATAATATATGTCCAATTCTAAGTGTAGGTCCCAAAAATGTTTGGTTAGTAGTCAGGTCTCCCTATCAGGAAAGAAATCTCTTTTATGTGTTGGCAAAGAACCTTAACCAAGTGGTCTTGAGTCTCTCTGAAAGGGGCATGATGGCATACCTATTTCTAGTGAACTGTGTAAAACACTGTCTCACAACATAGCTTATACTTAAGGCTGTAATATAGTGGCTTCTATATTGGACAGATACCTTATTAAAGATTACACATTAGGATGGAGAATATTGTAAAGAAGCAATGTAAAATTATGATTGGACTACAGGCCTGGTGCAGGAAATCCATGCACATGGGGGTTGGGGTCCCTTAGCCGGGCCTGCATCCTCTCGCAATCCAGGACCCCTTGGGGGATGTTTGACTGCTGGATTAGGCCTGATCCCTCTTGCAATCCTGGATGCTGCATGCACCAGTGATCATACTTTTCATACAGGTGAAAGGCATCTTGCTGTTGTATGGGCAGCTACATTTTTTTGCCCTGATTATAAAAAGTAGTACATAACATGATCCTTCTGAGGCAGTAGTACCATTTTCCCCATCTTATGGGTGGAAAAGCTGAAGCAGAGAGAAGTTAAGTAATTGGTTTTGTCACACAGTTATAAGTGTCAGAATCAGGGCTGACCACAAAATGTGCAAGCCAGAGTCCATGCATGTCATTGCTGTATCATCCTGATTTTTTCAGTGTTAGAGTAGCCTTGCCAGGTTTTAATTTTTAAATTTAATAGACTATTCCCAATATATAGGGTAGAGCCCCTAGGCCTGGCCAGCGACCAGGGCCAATCTGTGGGGTGACCGGTGGGGCGATTGGGGGGCCCCCACTGGCACCCTCCTTGGCTGGGGGCCTGGCGATGCCTGCTCACCAGCC
Organism: Myotis nattereri; assembly: GCF_964212035.1. Classification (NCBI taxonomy): domain Eukaryota; kingdom Metazoa; phylum Chordata; class Mammalia; order Chiroptera; family Vespertilionidae; genus Myotis; species Myotis nattereri. The sequence goes on along the minus strand of NC_138078.1, from coordinate 23,755,117 downwards.
CCAACCAGGTGCAGCTCCTGCATTGAGGGTCTTCCCCCTGGTGGTCAGTATGCATCATAGCGACTGGTCGTTCAGCTCTTCAGTCAATTTGCATATTAGGCTTTTATTGTATAGGATGTGTCTGATCCAAGTGTCATCCTCATCTACTCCAAAATACTGGTGTAGCAATGAAAAAATATAAAGTTAAAAAGGATATATTCCTACACACAGATAAAATACAAACTTCTGCAGGCACATAAATGTAAATCAGGGATTGGGGCAGAAGTCACTGCCAAGCTTGCCTTTGAACCAAAAAGCAACTAGGTATCTGGGTGCTGTAAAGTAAGTGGAATTAAAATTGCTTCTAGCAATGTGGGGAACTAGAAACGCATTCAGTGTTCAAAACCAAAGTCTAGTTTGTGGTTCTTCCATTCATGAAGAGACCTAGGGGAAAAAAAAAAGTGAAGCTTCAGGCTACTGCCAGGGGCTACAGCTTATATAAAGCCATGGGCCCATAGAGGCCTAAGAATAATGACATAGCCTTGCAACTAGGAAGATTGTTCTCTTGCTTGATGAATGGATTTGAATTATCATCAGTAACATTATAGTACAGAAACTTTAAACCTGAAAGGGTTGGGTGGAGAACAGAGGGCAATGTAGAAGCAACTACAAAATGTTAGATGGGGATACGTGATGAGAGAGAATAGGACACCAACTTCACTTTGGGCCTCCAGTTAAAAATGACATTTGATAACATATGTTTTTCTCCTCTTTAAGCCCAAATTATTCTAAAATTACCTGAAATAATAAAATATACGCAGTCTCAAAATGGCAAAGAAAATGAAAGAGGAGACATCTCCAAAGACGTATCAAGTTTATAAAGATAGAAATTAGAAGAAGAAATTTGTTCTGCAGGACCCCAAAAAGGTTCCTGAATTGAGAGTACTGGGTATTTCAGAGGGTGGTACTCTTGATAGGGGATAGAAATAAAAGGCTTGTTTGAAGCCCTTATACGGGGCAATTAGATGCCAAATCTCCAGCTCAGAGCAGTTAGACACTTCTTCTGTCCCATCGCAGCAGACATAAGTAAGTAGTTTGCTTTCTGGTGAGGCTGAAAGAGAAAATCTCTCAACATGCAGACAATAGAATCAGTTGATGGAAGGAGTGAGTCCTCATACTGAAAATAGGGGATTAAGTTAAGGTCAATATATTTAAGCGTCAGACCACCAGTTCCTCTTCCCTGCCCTGGCTCCTCAGTTTCTATGCTCTGGACAGGAGATTGCAAATTTTTCTATAGAGAACTTGATTGCCATAAGAGAAAAGATCTGTAGTTAAGGATATGTTCTGATCCACCAGTGAAATAGCAGATCCTTGCTTGATGACCTTGTATTGAAACCTGCCAGTTGGTAACTCTCACATGTACACAGAGCTACCAATAAGCATTTAAGTACCTTAATTTTAAGAGAAAGTAAAGGATTTCCAGATACTTGAAAACTCACTAACAGAAAAGGAAAAAAAATACATATATATATATATATATATATATATATATATATATATAACAAATAGTCATATTAGGAAAGAACAATACAATATAAAATAGTCAAGAAACTCTGGAGAAATAGAGATAAGACATAGATCTTAAGAAAACTTGTTGCCCAGCCAGTATGGCTCAGTGATTGAGCATCAACCTATGAACCAGGAGGTCATGGTTTGATTCCCGGTCTGGGCACATGCCTGGGTTGCTGGTTCAAAACCCAGTAGGGGGCGTGTAGGAGGCAGCTGATCAATGACTCTCTCTCATCATTAAAGTTTTTATCTCTCTCCCCCTCTCATTTCCTCTCTCTAAAATCAATAAATACATATTAAAAACTTGTTAAATATAAATATAATTATCTTAGAGTAAGACTAGTTACTGCATCCATTATATAATTAAATTAAAAATTTAATAGTTTTAAAGCAATGAAAATATTCTGTGTAATACTATATAATGATGAGTACATGTCATGATATATATGTTCAAAGCCCTAGAATGTACAACACCAAGAGTGAAGTCTAATGTAAATTATGGACTTTGGAGGATTATTGTTTGCCAAAGTAGTTAATCAGTTGTAAAAATGTACTTCTCTTACACTGTATGTTGATAATGGATAATGGGGGAGGCTTTATGTTGGTGGGGAGATGAAGGGGACATATGAAAATTTACTGTACTTTCTGCTTAATTTTGTCATGAACCTAAAACTGTCCTGAGAAATAAAGTCTAATAAAAAAAGGAGTAGTAGAAATAAATTTCAGAAAGGAGGTAGGATGCCGGGAGCCGGTCCATCCTTGCTGTTTCAAGGGACCTGGCATATATAGCATACTGTTCTTAATATGTTTGCTCCCCTTAGCGCTGTGTGTTTTAACCAAGGTCACCTCTCCGAGAAAGGTTGTTTCCCCAGGTAGGAATTTTTCCCTGAAGTCAGGGAGGGGATGCCTCTCCTAGAAAGGTTGTTTCCCCAGGTAGGAATTTTTCCCTGAAGTTAGGGAGGGAATAAAACCCCTCAACTAAGTGCCAGGCGGGTAATTAATCACTTTAACTATGAACAATCATGCTTAAGCTACATAATCTTTACTCCCTGGAATGGAGATAAGAAACGCCCTAACCTTTGTAATAGAGATTGACAGGATTAAAATCAACTGGTATAAATACAGATGTAATAAGACAGCAAGACACAGAACTTAGGACAGAGAGAGACAGAAATTGGCACAGAACCTACACAGAATGTTCTCTAGAGACAGAAGAACTTCGCTGGACAGAACATGGCAAAAGATCCTGGACAGAAACTGGCCTCAGAACCTAGAGACAGAACCTAGCGAGAGAACATGGCAAAAGATCCTGGACTGAACCTGACTACAGAAATTGGCAAGAGAACCTGACTAGAACCTGGTGACTGAACCTGGCTGGAGAACCTGGACAGAACCTGGCTGGAGAACCTAGCGAGGGAACATGGCTACAGAACCTGGCTGGAGAACCTGGAGAACCTGGCTGGAGAACCTAGCAAGAGACCATGGACATAGAACCTGGCTGGAGATCCTAACCAGAACTTCACTGGAGATCCTAGCCAGAACTTGGCTGGAGATCCAGACCAGAACTTGGCTGGAGATCCTGGCTAGGCTGCTGATCAACTGAACGCTGTCTCCGTGTCATTCCTTCTTCGCCGACTCCGTCCACACCTTTGGGGACCCCTGGACCTGCTGAGGCTGGACCCCAGCAGTAGGAGCTCATTTTAAAGAAGTATTTCATAAAGTAGTGTAAATACACAAAGAACTATAAAATGAAAAAAAAAATGAATCTTAGAGGATGATATTAGGTCAGTGGTCTTCAACTGTAGGTGATTTTTCTCTCCAGAGGAAATTTGGTGATGTCTGGAAATAATATTGGATCTTGACTCCAAATCTTGGATGCCAGCTTTTGGGTCTTTGACCCTCAGAAACTGTTAGATAATAAATATTTTTGGTTTTAAAATGCTAAATCTTGGGATAGTTTGTTACTCGACAATAGGTAAATTATACACTCTGACAAACTGAAATTTTACCCTAGGAGAGAATAAAGTCATTTTTAGACAAAGTCTCAAAAACTTGCCTCCTTTAAGCCATTTTTACACCAGAAATCTATAAGAGAAATTGTTTCACCAGATGAGAAAGGAAACAAAGAGGAACACAGTGTATTAGTCATGATTGCCTATGTTAGGCTACTATAAAGACAATCCAAAAATATTATTGGCTAGAAACAGTGAAGATTCATTTCTTTGCTACATATACATCATAGGTCAACAAAGGGTTCTGATCACTATAGTCACTCAAGGATCTCAACTGATTGAGGCTCTAATGTTCTGTCATTCCATCATGACAACAAGAAGCCTTAGGATTCACCATAAGAGGGAACAAGTGCATGGAAAATATTACCCTGACTCTTAAAGATTTTTAACCAGAAGTTATATACTTGTCATTTTCATTGCATTTCATCACCTAAAGCAAGTCACAAGGCCACACCTAACAGGGAATTATAACTACCACTCTGTCTGAGAGAGGGAAGAGAATTAGAAATATAGTTGAGCACTAGTATTAACTAACAAGAAGAGAGAACTCAAATAAATAAAATTATACATGAAAGAGAAAACATTCTAACAAATAGCACACACAAACAATGTTTGTAAGAGAATATTGTGAACAATTACATGCCAACAAATTGGACAAACTAATAGAAATTATTAAATTCCTTTTGAACAGATGACCTACCAAGGCTGAATCATGAAGAAATAATAAATCTTAACAGAAAAATTATGATTATGATGGTTGAATCAGTAGTTAAATCTTATAATTTATCCATGTTTAAAACAGAAAGACAACTAGTAATCCATATTTGTTTTCATTACCCTCTATGACAAAGCCTCCTTTTCTTTTCTTTTTTAAAATATATTTTTATTTATTTCAGAGAGGAAGGGAGAGGGAGAGAGAGATAGAAACATCAATGATGAAGAATCATTGGAGATCAGTTGCCTCCTGCACGCCCCCCTACTGGGGATCGACCACACAACCCAGGCATGTACTCTGACCAGGAATTGAACCATGACCTCCTGGTTCATAGGGCCATACTCAACCACTGACGACGTCAGCCAGGCAGTCTCCTTTTCAAGGACAAAATGCAATGTGTTCTCACAGTCAAGAGCAGTTATAGACAACTAATGTTTTCTGATTTCCTCTGGTCCTGCATGTCCTCAACACTGCTGCGCTGCTCACCAATCTTTGAATGAGCCAACTATGCTGTGGCCCAGGTCCATAGCTTTTGAGAAATATGAAGCTTCCAAACCGACAGTCATAAATTTAGTGGGAAATATGCATTATAGGTTACACATATGCAAAATTTGTACAGAAAATAGAGCCGAAGAAATTGTGCCAAGAAGTGTGTAAGAAATCTCTATATGTTCTCTCTCCAAGGATTTTGTCATTTATTATGTTATATAAATCTACAACTCTTTAGTAAGTAGTTTGGAATCTTTTTTGGCAATAAATATATTTAGCAATAGTGAACTAAAACGAAAAACAAGTTTGGGTCACAGGATATTAATGAACCTTCATAATCTTGTTACAGTCCTTCTTTCCCACCTATCAATTGCTCCTTTCCTCCATGCTAGTGATTCTCAAAAGGTGGTCCTCAGCATCACATGAGAACTTCATTTTTTGTTGTTTGTCTTTTTTCCCTTAATAGTATTTTTTAGTTGTTTTATTGCTTAAAGTATTACAAAGAGTATTATTATATATGTCTCTTTTTTTTCTCCCCTTGACCTTCCCCTAGCCTCCCATACCCCCCACTGTCTTGTGCCCATTGGTTATGCTTATATGCACGCATACAAGTCCTTCGGTTGATCTCTTACCCACCCCCGCAACCCTCCCTGGCCTTCCTGCTATAGTTCGACAGTCTGTTCGATGTTGCTCTGCCTCTGTATCTATTTTTGTTCATCAGTTTATAATGGTCTTAATTATCCATAAATGAGTGAGATCATGTGGTATTTTTCTTTCATTGACTGGCTCATTTCACTTAGCATAATGCTCTCCAGTTACATCCATGCTGTTGCAAATGGTAAGAATTCCTTCTTTTTTACAGCAGCATAGCATTCCATCGTGTAGATGTACCACAGTTTTCTAATCCATTCATTTTGCTGATGGGCACTTAGGCTGTTTTCAGATCTTAGCTATGGTGAATTGTGCTGCTATGAACATAGGGGTGAATATATCCTTTCTGACTGGTGTTTCTGGTTTCTTGGGATATGTTCCTAGAAGTGGGATCACTGGGTCGAATGGGAGTTCCATTTATAACTTTTTGAGGAAACTCCATACTGTCTTCCATAGTGGCTGCACCAGTCTGCATTCCCAGCAGCAGTGCACAAGTATGCCTTTTTCTCCACATCCTCTCCAGCACTTGTCGTTTGTTGATTTGTTGATGATAGCCAATCTGACAGGTATGAGATGGTACCTCATTGTTGTTTTGATTTGCATTTCTCGGATGATTAGTGACTTTGAGTATGTTTTCACATGTCTCTTGGCTTTTTGAATGTCCTCTTTTGAAAGTGTCTATTTAGGTCCTTTGCCCATTTTTTGATTTGATTGTTTATCTTCCTTTTGTTAAGTTGTATGAGTTCACTGTAAATGTTGGAGATTAAACCCTTATTGGTGATAACATTGGCAAATATGTTCTCCAATGCAGTGGGCTTTCTTGTTGTTTTGTTGATGGTTTCTTTTGCTGTGCAGAAGCTTTTTAATTTGATGTAGTCCCATTTGTTTATTTTCTCTTTAGTTTCAATGCCCTAGGAGTTGTATTGGTGAAGAAATTGCTTCGGCATATGTCTGTGATTTTGTTGCCTTTGGATTCCTCTAGTATTCTTATAGTTTCCTGTCTTACATTTAAGTCCTTTATCCATTTTGAGTTTATTTTTGTGTATGGTGTAAGTTGGTGGTCTAGTTTCATTTTTTGCATGCATTTGTCCAATTTTCCCAACACCATTTATTGAAGAGACTGTCTTGACTCCATTGTATGATCTTGCCTCCTTTGTCAAATATTAATTAAGCATATTGGTTCGGGTTGATTTCTGGGCTCTCTATTCACAACCACACACTCTTTTTTTGCTCCCTTGGTGCCGCCTTCTTCCTGCCTCTGTAGCTGGGTTTAGGGTGTAATTGACCCGTTCGTTAATGAAGTTTCCTCTCCAGGTGTCTGGTTATGTGGCTTGCTCTCTAGCACTTTAGCCAGACAGGATAAAATTCACCTTAACAAGACATAACCCAAAGGGAACAAAGCATGAATGTACTCATGACACCGATAACCCCAATATAAGTGACCACCTGAGAAAAGAGAATTAGGGGAGAGAAAAGAGAGCACAAATGATATCTAAGAGAGAAAAAAAAAAGATAGGAGAGAAAAGAAAAAGGAGAATATATATATCACAGAACCAATAGATAAACCAAACAGATACAAACACCAAACACCTAGTAAAGAGGGTGGGGACAGAATCTGTAGAGGCTGAGCTGATATACAGGAAATAAGGTTAAGAATTGGATAAATATGAGGAGGACCTCAATTCAGTATAGAGGAAATAGAAAAGGGATGAGTGGATAAGAAGAGAAAGAAGGGGAACAAAATAATATATTTAAAAAAAAAGGCCCTAGCCAGCTTGGCTCAGTGGATAGAGCGTCAGCCTGCGGACTGAAGGGTCCCAGGTTCGATTCCAGCCAAGGGCACATGCCTGGGTTGCGGGCTCGGTCCCCAGTGGGGGGCGTGCAGGAGGCAGCCGATCAATGATTCTCTCTCATCATTGATGTTTCTGTCTCTCTCTCCTTCTCCCTTCCTCTCTGAAACTAATAAAGAAATATATTTTAAAAAAATGATTTAAAAAATGGTATAAAAATAGAAAATAGCAAGTAAAAATAAAATTAAATTAAATGATAAAAAATAATGTGAAAAGAAGTAGAAAATAAAGCAACAAACAAACAAAAAGGAAAACAAAGAAAAAAGCAAAATAAAGAGCTAACAAAATAATAAGAAAAAATAAAAATGAAAAATTGAAATGTCATTCCTTTGGCTGTCTTAAGATCCCAGTTTTCTGGAATGTCTGTGATTTTTTTTCTTCTTCTGTTGCTGGGAATGAATGCCTCTCTATAGGCCAGACCCTGTTAACTCCCAAGGACTAATCAGATTTTTTTAATCCTTTGTACCATTCAGGGTGGAATCTGGGTGTGGCTGTATTCCGTGCCTGGAGACTGGAGGGAGGGGTTATAACTTTAGGAGAAAATGGCTGCCCAGGTCCTGGGCTCAGGCGTGACTCAGAACTCAACTTGCTGCCACCTCTCCTGGACCCCCTTCTCTCCCCAGCCTCTCCCCAGATTCCACTTGTCCACACCTTCTCCCACTCCTCAGCACGGGTGAGTGTATCCAAAATGTCCTATGAACAGGGTTCAGTGGAAGCAAACAAACAAACGCTGGCCACAGAAACGGGGAAGACTGAGTCTCTGTGAGCTCCTTTCTTACCAGCACTGCATGGTCTGGTCAGCGCTTCAGGCTGCCCCCTCTGGGCTCAGACTTCCTTAATTATGGAACCCAGATCTCAAATCCCCTGGCGCCAACAGTTCTGAGGATTTCCTTTCCCCAGTCAGGGGCTGTGCCTGTCCCAAGGGACGCGGCTGGGTGCCCTGTGGTCTCCTTCTGACCCTCTGGGCTCAGAGATCTGGCAAACGTTCCTGCCCAGATCCCTGGTTTTTACCTTTCCAGGGGAACTCTGCCCTTCCCGGCTGCAAACTGTCTCACCAGCTGAGTCTCCTTCAATGAGAACTTCTTAGAAATAAAAATTCTCCTGTTCGATATTAGAAACTCTGTTATTGGAGCTCAGCAATCTGTGTTTTAACAAGCCTTCCAGGTAATGGATGTTAGTTTTAGAACCACTAGCTGGCTCTGTTTCATATAATGTTCTTCCTCTTTTCTCTGTCTGAGGTACCTCTACTCTTCTCGCCATTTAGGCCCTAATCTAGTGTGAAGCCTCCCTCCCTCCCTCCCTCCCTCCTTCCTTCCTTCCTTCCTTCCTTCCTTCCTTCCTTCCTTCCTTCCTTCCTTCCTTCCTTCCTTCCTTTTTTGCTTATGTTTATTCCTCTTTCCGCAAAGCTGTATTTACTTGCCTGAGAGCACAGCATATACTGATGTTAATTAAACTTCAGATAAAACACCTAAAATGATAGAAAAGAATCTGGCCTAATTAAATAATAAAGTAACCCCTACAGATTTAGACATGTGCCTTCAAGTGTAGGAAAAAAATGAATATAGTAGGTTTATACCAAGAATATTTCCCTCATGTACTTGTGTTTTAGTAAGATGGAATGCGAAGTAGCAAAAAGGTTTATATGATGATATTTATTCATAAAATAGTAAATCAGATATGATGAACGTTGCCTTGAGTGATACTTGCTAGAGTAAGGGAAGATTTTAGTTCAGTGAATTTGAAGTGAAAGTGTCTTACCTACATGGTATCATGCTGGAACTGGCCTATTCCTGCTGGTATATCTATGCAATGCATTTAACTAAAATGAGCATCACATCCTACTGAGGGACTTCTGACATTGAATTCATTTATCATATATTTTTCAGATATATGTAACCTGAAATCTGCCTTGAAAGTAATTACTACTTATCTGCTTTTATAAGAAAGTCCTTTGAGCATTTTCCCTTTGGCTTATGGGTGCAACTCCAACCAAAACAGGTCATATTCACTGAAGATGATTATTTTCTTTCCTATTTATAGCCTCTGATGGTCAAGGTATTTTCTCCTTGCTATTTCTAATTGGAATGTTACTCTGGTGGAATTTCATCACTAATTCTCCTTTAATTTCTTTTGGTGTTTCTAAATTTGTTCTTTTTCTATAATATTATTTCTGCACATTGCAAGACCAGCTTATAATAGCAAAATGGGAATAGTTTTTATTTTTTTGGAAAGTATATTAGAATTAGTTGACAATAATAAAATTTACTGTTTAAAAAAATCTATCATTTTTGAGATTCATTCCAAAAATAGAATGTAGTAAAAATTAGAAAAAATAGCTTTTATGTGTTCATTATAATGGTAGATGATAACATTACTAGGTGTACCAGTTAATAATGGCGGATTTTGTAATCAAAGAAAACAAGATAATTTCAAGAGAAACAGCAAAAGTGCTTTATTCAAGGTAATGTCCATCACTAGCTACACATTTCCCTCATCTTTCAGGTAATTTGTGGATACCATCCCAATAGAATTTTTTTTTGTTTTGAGGTAAACCATTTAGAGACCCAATTTTCCACTTCTTCGTATGTTTTGAAGTGCTGCTCACAAAGTGCATGTGCCATTGATCAGAACAAGTGGTAATCTGAAGGAGCAAGATCTGGTGAATACAGTGGGCGGGTTAATACTTCCCAGGCAAGATCTTTTAACGTGTCTTTAACTGGTTTTGAAGTGTGTGATGGTGTGTTATCATGAAGCAAAATTACTTTGCTGTGTCTTCTGGCCCATTTGGTCATTTTATGATCAAAGCATGGTTCAAATTGATTATTTGTTGTCAGTAGCGATCAGTATTAATGTCTTCACCTGGTTTTAGAAGCTCTTACACACCACTCCTTCCTGATCCCACCAAACGATGAGCATTGTCTTCTTTCTGAAGGGATTTGGCCTAGCAGTCAATGTTGATGGTTGACCTGAAACAACCCATGATTTTGTGCATTTGGGATTCTCAAAATAAATCCACTTTTCATCGCCAGTTGATGAAGTTCGATGCAAAAAAGACTTTGGATGCAAAGAAGACTTTCTTTCGTGCCTTTGAAGCAACATTTTACTGATGACTTTTCGGTTTTCCATTTGTCTTACGTTCAGTTGATGTGGCACCGATTTTCCTTCCTTTAACATCTTTCCCATTGCTTCTAAATGATCTGAAATTGTTTGCTGAGCAACGTTTAATATTTCTGCAAGTTGTTTTTGAGTTTGACACGCATCTTCATCCAATAATGCTGGTAATTGTTGGTCTTCAAACTTTTTTGGTTGACCTAGACGTTCTTGTCTTTCACATCAAAATCAACACTGTTGAAGTGTTCAAACCAGCATTCACAAGTATCTTAAGATGTAGCATGTTCACCATAAGCTTCCTGAAGTGTACGATAACTTTTAGCAGCACTTTTCTTCAAAATAAAGTAATGAATTAAAACTTCCTGCAAATGCTCTTTTTTTTTTTGGCATGAAATTCAACATTTTTAAGCGTAAAATATCTATGATATTAACACCTTCAGCAAATTTGACATATGAAGTTTTGAAGCTTGCTTTCAATACAACAAAATAGCATACCTATCAAATCACATATATATCGACATATGTGTAACTCCATCTATTGAAAAAAATACACATTATGTGTGGGGGCTCTTGTTAGTTATAACTACCTTAATAGAAAAAGCAGTATTGTAAAAGGTAATGATCCCAGTGAAACTGTGTAAGAATTGCCCACATAGAATAAAGCTAAACAAAAAGTTAATTGTTTCAATTTATATTATACTAGAGACCTGGTGCACGAATTCATGCATTGGGGGGTGTCCATCAGCCCAGCCTGCACCCTCTCCAATCTGGGACCCCTCGAGGGATGTCCAACTGTCCTTTTAGGCCTGATCCTAAACTGGCAGTCAGACATCCCTCTCACAATCCAGGACTGCTGGCTCCCAACCTCTTGCCTGCCTGCCTGCCTGATTGCCCCTAACTGCTTCTGCCTGCCTGCCTGATCACCCCCTAACCACTCCCCTGCCAGCCCGATCGACGCCTAACTGCTCCCCTGCCAGCCCAATTGCATCTAACTGCCCTCCCCTGCAGGCTTGGTTGCCCCTAACTGCCCTCCCCTGCAGGCCTGGTTGCCCCTAACTGCCCTCCCCTGCTGGCCTGGTCACGCTGAACTGCCCTTCCCTGCAGGCGTGGTTGCCCCCAACTTCCCTCCCCTGCTGGCCCTCTTGTGGTGGCCATCTTGTGTCCACATGGGGGCAGCCATCTTGTGTGTTGGAGTGATGGTCAATTTGTATATTACCTCTTTATTAGATAGGATTTGTATTATTGTGCTCTCATATCAAACATATTCCAAGATACACAGCAATCTTAACACATTGTATGAGGGAAACGTGTTTACACGTTTTACCTATTTATACGTTCTACCAGTGTAGTAGAGCGCGGGACACGTATTAATACATTATTTATAGACTAGCGGTAGAATGCGGGTAACGTATACATACGTAAACTAAAGTTATCGTAATTTTATTGAACGTTGCCATTTGCGCAAAAAATTAGCAAAAATGGCCCGCGCCACCTGTTAGTGTGCAATAAAAACTACCCGCAAACAATGTGTTAATCTTTACTTTTAATCACAGTCAAAAGAAATGAATCCTCATGTAAAAGACAGACACTTTTATAAGTTAATCTTAAGTGGTGAATTTGAAATGCTGCAACAGCCTTTGGAAAAAATGAACATTTTGGCATCCTAAAAAACAAAATGACATATTTTGTATATTTTAACCTTACTTTGCATATTTGTAATTTGTGTTTTAATACTACTTTTGAGAAGATAACTACACCGAAGTATCTTTCTTGCCCTCAAGATCAAAATCTATTCACACTCGATTTTTAAATAAAATGGTTTCTCCTTTCTCATTATCATTTGACGGAAGAAACTGAAGTTAAATTTCTTGTAGCCAGATCCAGTGAACTGCCTTTTACTCATTAAAAAGAAACAAGGAAAGATATATGACTCCATTTGCTGTAGTAGTTGTTGTGGGGTTTTTTTAAGTTGTAATAGAATGGAAATAATTTTATACATTGTGAAATGTATGAGTTTTAAAAGACAAGAATACTATAGCCACCTGAAGATATCATTCTACTTTTGTGTGTGAAGATAGATAGATAGATAGATCTGGATGTTATGGTTATTGTTATTGCCAACATTGCTTGAGTAATTACTATGTGCTTAAAAACTTTACCATATTATGCCTTCTTCACAAATGAGAATTCTGAAATCAGCAATTTCAATTACTTGCTGAAATTTACAAAGCACTATTTAACAGTAAAGCAGAATTTCAAACCCATGTTTGTCTGCCTTCAAATTTCATACAGTGTACAATCTCTTTGGTTTATAACTTGCTTTCAATCAAAGAGTATGCCTTCATTTTTAAAGATCATACTTTGGAATTTCTAATCTATATGAAATTTTCCTATTTCAAGGTGTACTAATTCAAAAAGGATACCACTAGTATGTATTAAACTTAAGTTAATTTTGAATCTGCAAAAGTTAAGTTCAAGAGTTTTTATGAGTACCTTTTATAGAAGGTAAAAATGGTGATACAACAGTGGCAAAATGAGGAACTATCAAGGCTGTTCCTAGAAAAACTAGATAAATTCCATTTGATTTGAGAGTGTGGTATACTCATCATGATGTGGTTGTAAATAAGATGCTAATTTGAGAAAATGAGGCTTAAAAAGGATGTTAGGTCATTTATTAAGCTTTTCCTTTTAATGTAAGATGTATTATGCTCAGATATATAAGAGTGGAACTGGACAATAACAATATGCTTTATGCCTAGGAGGACAGTATATTGTAGAAGTATGATTTCTTGTCTTCTATGAGATAATATTGTGTTTACTGATTCTAATGATACTAAAAATAAACCATGTACACTACCAGCTACTTTTATTCAACTGTAGTGTTGTCTTGCATTCCTGCTTAGAAATGTACAAGTTATTTAACCCCCCAATGTCTCAGTTTTCTCATCTGCAAAATCAATATAATAATAGTGCCTACCCTAAGGTGTTGTTGAAATATTAATATTGTGTCAAGTCTTATGTACATCATAGAGTGCTTAGCACATACCTATGTCTTTTACTTTTGTTCTTGCATTTGCTGCTATTTCTAAGTAAAAGTTCCTATATCAATTACGTATGTTTGTGTTTGAATAAAGAGAAAGACATCTTTATTTCAAATATTCCTTCAAGCCAACAAATTAAAGATAAGATGTAGAAGCTATGATGTCAAACACCGTGTTATCTTCATTTGGATTATGTACTAGAACATATATAAATTAGGACTAAATAAAATGCTCATATTTTGTAAAGAATATCCACGAATATAGCAAGTCCTCCAAAGGAATGCTACCTTAAACTTTTTAAGAAATTCAAATTATTTAATTTAGACTGCTGAATCAGTTTGTGTAGTTAATTTGTCCTAAAGATCCTATTAAAGGTAATAGTACTGCTCACTAATAGCAAACTATTGTTGCTACTTTGGGTATTTTTACACTGTGATAATTGTATCAAATCAAGACATTGAAACTGCATAATTTTAGGTTAATATTAGCATAAACCTACATTATTATTTTTTCCAGAAACAGTACAGGGATATCATACCCTGAGTATTTTTCCAATATTACAGAAGTAAAATATTGCACCCTTTACACAGTCATTGGTCTGCTGGGACTCTGGACTGTGGCAAAGGTGTATAGAAAAGAGAAGGACAAAGGAGGTTTGTGAAATACCAGGGACATTATAAATATACTAGAGGCCCAGTGCACAAAATTTGTGCATGGGTGGGGTTCCTAGGCTTGGCCAGCGATCAGGGCCTATCAGGGTTGTCTCTCCCAGTCCCAATTGGGGCCGGGCCCACTGGGGCCTGCTTCTTGGGGCCTGCTGGCCAGGGCCTGGGGACCTGCCACATGGGGTCTGCTGTACAGGGCCTGCCAGATGGGGGGAAGGACGGCAGGAGGTTTGCTGGCCAGGGGGCTGAACCAGGGAAGGTTGGTTGGCCATGGGAGGTTGGCTGTGGGAATGCACTGACCACCAGGGGGCAGCTTCTGCATTAAGCGGCTGCCCCCTGGTGGTCAGTGCACATCATAGTGACTGGTCAACTGGTTTTTCCCGTCGTTCAGTTGTAAAGGTCACTTAGGCTTTTATATATATAGAAGAGACACTTTTGGTTTTCTTTTTATAATCAGCTATTTAAATAATCAGATACCAAGAGTAGGTGAAAATATGGATCCCTACCTATGCAAGTACTTATTCATTTATCTCAGGGATGTCTGTGTTATCTCTTCCTAAGCCAAAATAATATGCTTAATTTGTGTATATGTGTGTGTCTATAAACATATACAGATCTTTGTGTGTATACATTTGTGTGTGCATATAACATATATAAAGGGTTGGGCAAAAGTTGGTTTACAGTTGTAAATATGTGCAAGAGTTTATTGTTGTATTATTTGTAAATTATTATATTATTTATTTGTATTAGAACTGTAAACCTCCTTTTGCTCATACCTGTATATTTGAGTGTGTATGTGTTTGTGTCTACTTATAGTTCAAAAAGACATCATTTGCTTAAGATGAATTAAGCTTACTGATGAGACTTTCCTAGTTTAACCTCCTCCTCCAGAGATCTGCCTACTTGTAGGAAAGAAGGACTACTACAATCCACATTTTAGATCCCATCCAGACATGCATTAATGAGAGACCAGTAACATTTGGAAGGTGGGTGGGGAGAGTAAGAGATCAACCAAAGGACTTATATGCATGCATATAAGCAAAACCAATGGACACAGACAATAGGGGGTTGAGGGCATGTGTAGAGGGAGGGAAGTGGGCAGGGAGAGGTCAATTGGGGGAAAAGAAGACATATGTAATACTTTCAACAATATATAATTTAAATTTTAAAAAAGGTTACACTCCAGTTACATTGAGAGAGAGAGAGAGAGAGAGAGAGAGAGAGAGAGAGAGAGAGAGAGAGAGAAAGAAACCTAAATAATTTTAAGATTTTCTTTGGATTGTTATTGAAATTTTTATATATTCAATGTTTTATTTTTATTTATATTTATTTTTTAAAATATATTTTATTGATTTTTTACAGAGAGGAAGGGAGAGGGATAGAGAGTTAGAAACATCCATGAGAGAGAAACATCCATCAGCTGCCTCCTGCACACCCCCTACTGGTAATGTGCCCGCAACCAAGGTACATGCCTTTGACCGGAATCGAACCTGGGACTCTTCAGTCCACAAGACGACGCTCTAGCCACTGAGCCAAACTGGTCAGGGCGATATTCGATGTTTTAAAGTGTAAGTTATACATCTGGGCTATATGAATATTTGTGTTGTAATAAAAAAGAAGGGATGACAGTATAGACATAGATTAGAAGCTGGTCAGACAATGATGACAGGGAGAGATAGGTTGGAATATGTCAAAGAAAAAAGTATTAGGGGATGTATTTTTATTTTAAAATATATTTTCATTGATTTCAGATAAGGGAGAGGGAGAGATAGAAACATCAATGCTGAGAGAGAATCATTGATCATCGACCTCATGCACACCTCCTACTGGGGATTGAGCCCACAATTTAGGCATGTGCCCTAACCATGAAGTGAACCATGACTTCCTGGTTCATAGGTCAATGTTCAACCACTGAGCCAAACCAGCAGGGCTATTAGGGGATTTAAAGAAAGGCCATAGCAGTGAGGCTAGAAAGAGGCCATGTTAAAAGAGTCCTTTCTGTTTGATGGGATACAAAGACAAATAGGGTGAAAAAGAAAAGGAGGATGACCTCAGATTACTAGCTTAACAATCATTAGGTAAAATTACAAGTAAAGACTCTGTGGAGAAAATAAGAAACTGTTAAAATGTAATGTTTGAGGTTCACATAGAATGTTCTGGTGAGAATACTCCAAAAATCAGCTAGATATAGAGCTCAGGTAAGGGCCAGAATCAGGAGCTTTGTGGAACTGAATTTATAGATGAAGGGTAAGTGAAGTGTAGCCCACAGGCCAAATCTGGCCCCAAACCTGTTTTTTTTTTTTAAATACAGTTTTATTGGGACCCAGCCAAATCCATTAGGTTATGTTCAGTTTATGGCTGATTTTGAAATACAGTGGCAGAGTCTAGTAGTTGTAACAAAGATTGAATGACAAACAAAGCCTAAAATGTTTATTTTCAAGAACTTGATAAAATTTCCCAACTCCCACTGTAGATGTCATTTGAACTTTAAAGAGTGAATGAGATTGATAGGAAAATATACAGATAGGAAATCCAAGAGGTTCACCAATAATATGCAGGCAAACTAGTTACTATTTTTTGATGGAATAATATCCCTGTATCCATTAAGCGTGGCAAGAGAGTCCCCTGTGATTGGAAAGAGGTTATATTAAGTGTTGATGTTGGTGATCTCGTTCAAATAGTCTATCTTTTCTGTTTGTTCGCATGGCAATAAATGAAAAGTTATTATGAGAAACAAGGAAAACAAAATTTGTAGAAATTCAGCACTAAAGAGAGGGGAAAAAGGTATGAAAATGATTTCCTAAACTCAATTATTATAACCATAGTGAGAAACCTAAAATCAGAGTACCACGCCAACTGGTTTGAAGCCCGAAAATCAGACTCACAACCTAGAGAGAATTAAGGGTAAAATAAACAGGGTGTTAGAAGATAAAATGTCAATCTAAAGCTATAAAAGTGCTAGCGAGGATATATTGAAAACAATAAAACTAAATGAGAAAGAGATCAGTGTATAGCACTCTATTTGTTTATTTCTTTGCCTTATCCTATAAATATTTCAAATTTAAATCTTTTATTTACAAATACAAGAATTACAATTCTTTTATTTAATTCTTTTATTTATTGGAGGGTTGTGTGAAGTGGGGCAGAGGCTTCCTTTTGACTTTTATTTTTCCACTTTATACCCATTATTTTGTTCTCTATACATACATTACCTTAAAATTAAACTAGAATATCCTGCTTAGAAAAATATATACACATCCTTTTCTGTTTTATATACAAAAATGAAATTCCAGAAAATTACACATTTAAATTGACAAAAGAAAATTAATAAAACTTACTAAAATATATAGAAGAATAGGTTAATGATTGTTGGGTAAATGAAGATTTATTAAATATATGTATAAAGCAATCATAAATAAAAGTAATACACTGGACTATATTGTATATTAACTTCTGTACATCAAAGACAGCATGGAGAGAGTAAGAGTGAAAGCCACATGGTAGGAAAAGATATTTGGAATACACATATAACTGATGAAGTGTGTGCCTCCATCATTATGAAGAATTCCTACAAATCGTTGAGAAAAGAACAGACTGATTGAAAACTGGGAGAAGTTTTTGAAATGTGAGAAAGGGCACAAGAGGGCCTATTGACTGCTGGCAATGTTCTATATCCTGATCTGGGTGGTATTTATAGAATGATCACTTCGTAGTAAATAAGAAATGCATTTTATGTTTCACAATAACACCATCTAATTCTTTTGTCATCTTCACAAAATAAGAAATTTGCATGACCAATTGACATAGAGTTCACCAGCCCCATTAGTAGTTAGGGAGTTGCAAATTAAAACTAAAATGTGATATCACTATATGCCAATAAGAATGGTGAAAATGTAAAAGTTTGACATTTTTGTAGTGCTGAGAATATGAAGCAATTGGAATTCTCATACATTGCTCCTTGGACTGTGAATTGTAAGCAGGAATGTGAACTTCCATACTCTACACAACTAGAAGTGCAAACCATTTGGCAGTATTTAGTAATATTAAAAATGGGCATAATCTATGGCCTGTCAAATTCACTCGTGAGTATATACTCTACAGAAATGCTTGGACACACATTACAGAAAACAGGTACATAAATGTCTATAGCAACATTATAACAAGTCCAAAGTAAAACAACCTAAATATTTATTATCAGTAATAATATGGCATTCAGTGGAATATTATATAGCAAGGAATAAGCAACAGCATGGACTAATCTTAAAAGTATGAAATTGAGCAGATGAATGCCCACACAATAGAATACATAGTATATGGTCCTATTTATAAAAACTTCAGAAACATACAACAACCAAACTCTAGTATTAGGAATGTATATTTATGTTACAAAGCTCTAAGGCAAGCATGTCAAACTCAAAGGCTAACAAGAGCCAAATAAACAAGGTTTAAATTTATGTGGGCTGCAAAACACAAAAGCTTTAATTTTCATAGAAACGTAGGTTTATTTAGTTAGAGACATACTGAATACAAAGGGCTGAAATAAATGAGTCATCATAACATAAAGTAATAGAACATTTTAATAAAAATTAATATTTTTCTTGAGCACTTACCAGACACTGAATAACTTCATAAATTAATAAGCGTCACAAAAATAAACCTATTTTTCTTTTTCTCCAAAAGTGAAATATTTCCTGTTGCGCACACCAAACAAGTCAGTCCAAGACTAATGACATGGCAATCGTCATGCTAAATCGTCTGCTAAAATATCTGCTGCTAGTATTAGTGGAGAGAAATGGTGTGCCTGCGTGTAAGGCACATAAAGGAAATGAATGCAACACGATTATAGTAATCAGTCAATAGCGAACGTTGTAGTTCGTTATTAATAATTATGTATAACAGCATATCATAAAAATTAAGTTACGAAAATTTTATTGAAATGTTTCTTACATACCGTTATATTGGCTGGGCTGCAAAAATATTTGCTGTGGGCTGCATGCGGCCCACAGGCTGCAAGTTTGACATGCTTGCTCTAAGGGCATGATTATCAGGAAGGTAGGAGAGAAAATATATGAGGGGTGGGCAGGAGGGACTAATGATTGGAAGGGGTTCAAGAGGAATTTCTGGCTGTTGGAATTATTCCTTTTTAATTTCCTGGCTTCAGTTATGGTCACAGTGTATATATTCTTCTATATATTAGTACATTTAACAATAAAGGGTGTTTATAAAATAAAATAAAATATGTATGTAACATAGTTAGGCATGCACAACCATGGATTCCATGATGAAGTAATGACTCAACTTCTGTAAGCAGGCTAATGACATTGTCTATTTACTTACTTTATTTTTTTAATTTTATTTTATTGTTTAAAGTATTACAAATAGTAGTACATATGTCTCCTTTTTCCCCATTGACCTCCCCTGGCATCCCCTACCCCCCGGCACATGCCCTCACCCCCCAGTGTCTTGTGCCCATTGGTTATGCTTATATGCATGCATAAAAGTCCTTTGGTTGATCTCTTACACCCCCCCCCCAATCCTCCCCTGCCTTCCCACTGTAGTTTGACAGTCTGATCAATGCTTCTTTGCCTCTGTATCTATTTTTTTTCATCAGTATATGATGTTCTTTATATTCCACAAATGAGTGAGATCATGTGGTATTTATCTTTCACTGACTGGCTTATTTCGCTTAGCATAATGCTCTCAAGGTCCATCCATGCTGTTGCAAATGGTAGGAGTTCCTTCCTTTTGATAGCAGCGTAGTATTCCATTGTGTAGATGTACCACAGTTTTCTAATCCACTCATCTGCTGATGGGCACTTAGGCTGTTTCCAAATCTTAGCTATTGTAAAATGTGCTGCTATGAACATAGGGGTGCATTTATCCTTTTCTGATTGGTGTTTCTGATTTCTTGGAATAGATACCTAGAAGTGGGATTACTGGGTCAAATGGCAGTTCCATTTTTAACTTTTTGAGGAAACGCCATACTGTTTCCCACAGTGGCTGCACCAGTCTGCATTCCCACCAGCAGTGTAAGAGGGTTCCTTTTTCTCCACATCCTCTCCAGCACTTGTCGTTTCTTGACGATAGCCATTCTGACAGGTGTGAGATGGTACCTCATTGTTGTTTTGATTTGCATCTCTCAGATGATTACTGACTTTGAGCATGTTTTCATATATCTCTTGGCTCTCTGTATATCCTCTTTCAAAAGTGTCTATTTAGGTCCTTTGCCCATTTTTTGATTGGATTATTTACCTTCCTTTTGTTAAGTTGTGTGATTTCCCTATAAATTTTGGAAATTAAACCCTTATCCAAGATAACATTGGCAAATATGTCCTCCCATGCACTGGACTTTCTTGTTGTTTTGTTGATGGTTTCTTTTGCTGTGCAGAATCTTTTTATTTTGATGTAGTCCCATTTGTTTATTTTATCCTTAGTTTCCATTGCCCTAGGAGCTGTATCAGTAAAGATATTGCTACGACAAATGTCTGCTATTTGCTGCCTATGGCTTCTTCTAAGATTTTTATGGTTTCTCATCTTATGTTTAAGTCCTTTATCCATTTTGAGTTTATTTTGCTTACTTTAAATCCTGAAATTACAGATAAAATCATTGTTTAAATGTCTGGTGGCATCCAGAGAGACACTGGCATGGCTTGGATTCTATAGTAGCGACATGATTTGCATTTGAAAACCTAAGCCAAAAAGAGGCAGAGTATTAATGATAAAAGCTACTTACTCATATTTTTTGAATACTACCATCTACTGTCTTAAGAAATTCAGACATATTCATTTATGTAACCCTCACAAATAATCTAAGGAGGTAGGTACTACTTTCATAGACACTTTTTGGAGAGGTCACTTACCCAAGGCCACACAGTAAATGGTGGAGCTCGGACTCCAACCTATGCAGTCTGAAGGTTGTGCTTTACCTACAAGAGGAGGCCAGGTCATGGGTTCAGATATAAGCCCATGTCCAGAGAGTGTAGCATGAGACAGACAGCTGGAGTGGAGTCAAATGATACATATGTAGTTCTGGGTTCAGTATAGATAGATAGATAGATAGATAGATAGATAGATAGAGATAGAGAGAGAGATAGAGATATTAGACATAAGAGCAGAGATGATCTGGGGCAGTGTCTCAGGAGTAAGAAGTAAAAGGTGTAGGAGAGAAGTGAGTAGAGTCAGCCATGGGAGAGCTCCTCAGAGTGAGTCAGATTCTGTAGAAAATCCTCCACACCTGCTAGTATACTTAGGTTTTTATGAAATAATTTTATTCCTATGGAAGTGGGGTCAAGTGCGTGGGTGGGGAGGGGAGCAAGGTACTAAGGTTTGAGGAAAATAACTAATTTAAATTTCATTTACCTACAGTTTAGTCCATGAGACTTTAGCCAAGATCCTTCCCTCTTACCACATCCAAGATGAAATATGTGAGGAAATAACCAGCCACACAATGCTGAGTTAGCAGACCTAAGTACAAAGCCACAATGGATATGTCAGAAGGCTACCAGGGTGTTATTTATTTAAATCTATTTTGTGAAATTCAGCACCACCTTAATGGTCTGAAAGTGTTAAAGTATGTCCCAAGTACCTAAATTACTCTCTAAATGTAATTTATGCTTGAGAATAATCTGACTAACTTGATTTAGAACAGCAGGAAATAAGTTATGCTGCACATAAATGGAGCAGCAGTGTAATTTTAAATACTGCTTGCATAGTGAATGAGAATTTTAATATTTGCAAAATTTTAAAATCACTTGATTTATTATCCATATGTTTATACTGATATTTTTGGTCCTTTATTTAGTTCAGTCTACATCTCTTCATATTGCCAGGAAAAAAAGGCAACAACTATTTTCCCTGCGATATAATATAGAGGCTAAAATTTATATTTATTTCCCTGAATGTTATCTTTAAGGTCTCTATGTGTTTTTAATTGGTACTGCCTTTTCCCTCAATCATGTGTACAGTGCAATTAATGCTGTGAGGATTTTAGGGAGGTTAGTGACTGATTAGAGATTAAATTTACAAGTGTAACATTAAAACTAGTAAAATTTTCATTCATTCAGAATTTTCATTGGTGGGAGTTTACATTTATAAGTCATTATGATAAAAATGAAATTTTTTTAAATATATTTTATTGATTTTTTACAGAGAGGAAGGGAAAGGGATAGAGAGTTAGAAACATCGATGAGAGAGAAACATCGACCAGCTGCCTCCTGCACGCCCCCTACTGGGGATGTGCCCACAACCAAGGTACATGCCCTTGACCGGAATCGAACCTGGGACCCTTCAGTCCGCAGGCCGACGCTCTATCCACTGAGCCAAACTGGTTAGGGCGATAAAAATGAAATTTTACATAGTGCATTTATGAATAGCCTTAGACTTGCTGTTAACACATATTAACTGAATGTGTCTTTAAAAATTTTATGTAGTGCTTAAAATTGAGTTTAAAATATTATTACTCATTTTAAATGTCATTACATGCAAATGTGCATGCTTTTATTCTTTAATATTTTGTTTGACTAGAGGTACTCATTTTAACATTATTCTATAATAATAAAAGCATAATATGCTAATTAGACTGGATGGCCTAACGACCTTCAGGCCAAAGCTGAGGCAGCCTCCGAGGCTGCAAGGGCTGAGCCCCTTGCACGAATTTCATGCATCGGGCATCTAGTTTAATTATAAAATTAGACCAGCTTTACAGTTTTCAAAGTTTTGCAGTTGTAGGCTATACAGTCTTCTCTCTATTTAGATCTTGACAAAGTGACAGTGGAAGTAGTTCAGATAGAGTCATTAGAAATGCAGAGATTTGGATTACAGGAATAAAGGAAAGGGAACAAAATGGAAGGTGGGCCTTTCAGGAATATGGAAGTCATGTACAGTCACAAAGTCCTGAGGCAGTAGTAGAGCATGGGGGAATAGCAGGCAGCACATTGTGCCTGGCAATTCCATCTTGCTTCATTTTTCTGGACCTGGAACAAGTATGTAAATAGGGAAACCTGGGCCCTTGGCCTGTTTCCCTTCTCTTCCTCCCTCCAGCTCTGGCTTGTAGAGCTATGGGTACCATGATCAATTGTATGGACCCCTATGGATTTCTTTTCTTGAAGAATTGAGAGGAAAGATAATCTGTGAAGAGGAAGAGGGCCTGGGATGGGAGGAAATTTTGTGGAATCTGAAGGAAGATGGTGATTGCCAGTGTGGTTAGTGGTGGAGGAATATGTCTGTGCAGCAGCCTGGAATGAAGAGAGTGTGTGTTTATAGCACAAATGGAGAAACAATCACTTCCCAGTAGTGGAAAGGTTTGGCAATAAGGATAATTCTGGTGATTGGGTAGGGAAAAAAGCAAAGTAAGAAGGGAACTGCTACAAACATGGAATGGTAAATTGTGACCGAATGACTTCTCTATCCTCTGATTAGCTTCTTTCTGCCTGTTTCTCAGACTATGGTAGCAGGAAAAGAGTGGGAGGTGGTAGTTGTTAGCATGTGAAACTACCTTTTAAGATTATTTTTAAATGACTGTATTTTTCTAAATATCAGAATATGAAATGTGCATTGTAGGGATCTTGACAACAGATAAAATATATAATGAAAAGTAAAATCAGCTACAGACTTACTAAGATGAAACGATGCCAACTATGCATCATTGTTTTTTAGATTCTCATTTAACAACTCTTTGGATCCAATGATACAAGTGCCTGTGAGACATACACAATGTACCAATTTTTTAAAAGGGAATACATTCTTAAATGTATTTTGTAAGTTTTATAGTGTGTATTAGATACCACTTAAAAAGTTATAAAATATTATTAAACATGTAATATATTTCTAAGATCATTTTGTGACTGATGGTAATATGATATTGATCACCTCTAAAATGCCATCCTATATAATAAAGATGTAATATGCAGTCGTTACTCCGTGAAGCGCAATGACCGACCATGTAACAACCATATCATGGATCAGCAGGAGGGTGGGGCAGTGAGCTACAAGGGGGCAGTGAAGAGCTACAGGAGTGGGCAGGGCAGCAAGCTATGAGGTGGGGCGGGGGGAGCTACAGGAGGGCGGGGCAGTGGGCAGAGAGCTACTGGTGAGCTACTGGTGCACAGATTTGTGCACAGGGCTACTAGTTAATTATAAAAGGCAGAATTCTTATCTGTAGTAAGAGACTCTTTTGGTTACCATTGGCTGTCTTTTTTTTTCTTCTGCAACTAAAATAGTCCTTTTTATAAAAAAAAATCTTTATTGTTGAAAGTATTACACATGTACCCCTTCTTTCCCCCATTGACTCCCTCCTCCCCAGGCTTTCACCACACTATTGTCTTTGTCCATGAGTTATGCATATATGCATATAAGTTCTTTGGCTAATCTCTTCCAGCTCCCCACCCCCCCTGCTTCCCTCTGAGATTCTTCAGTCTGTTCCATGTTTCCATGCTTCTCATTCTATTTTATTCATCAGTTTATTGTGTGCATTAAATTCCACATATAAGTTAGATCATATTTGTCTTTCTCTGACTGGCTTACTTCGCTTAGCATAATCATTTCCAGGTCCATTCATGCTACCAAAATACAGTCTACTTTAAATATTTTTGTTTGTTTTTTGTTTGAAATATTTTTAAATTAAGAAATTTAGTTAGTAATTAAATGAAATGTGTGATAGAATGCAAACTACATATAAATGCATAATTAAATATTTGGAAGATAATAAAGAATAAAAATAAGAAAAGAAAAAACCCCTGCAAGTCTGCCTCTGAATTGTTTAATTGGTATGATGAGAATTCATCCTGAAAAAAAAGAAATCCCAGCAAAGACCATGTAAGGCAGTGAAAGGCACCATTGAAACCACAGAGATCTGATAGACTCCCCTCTCTACCATTTACACCTATTCACTTTTTTGGCAAGTTACTCACCCTCTTATTTTTCTCCAGGGGAAGTAGGAATAATGATTGTTATGTTGCAAGGGGTGAAATTGGATATGTAAAAGCACAGAGCCCAATGCCTGACTCATAGTAACTGTTTAATACATGTGACTTCCACTCCCTTCCCAGTAAAACAGGAAGGAGTTGTGGCATGACTTAAGTTCTAAAATAATTTCAACTTCCTAAATGGATGTAGAGAACTGAGAAGATATTTGAAACTATAATCCATTGCATCTCAAGAGTAGCACTCAGAGGACTTTGACAGATTATTGTCCTCGGAGGCAGCCCTACAGCCAGGATATACAGAGTGCCTTTTGGATTAGTGCTAGCAGATATTTGTTTGGACAGGCCCTGGGTGATCCAGTAGATCATAAACCCGATAAGACTTTCAAACTTACTTTGTAGATTTTTTTTTCATCTTGATTGTATATTAGAATCACCTGGGTGATTTTAAAAATACCAATATCTGTACCCCACCTCCAAATATACTGATTTAATTGGTCTTTAGGGGGGCCTGGACTCAGTGTTTTATTGTTACTGTTTTTCCAACACCCAGGTGATTCTTATGTGCAACTGTTTTAAGGTAAATATAAAGGTGGACTCATATAAGTTCCTCCAGAATTTCAACTTAAAGTGTTAGTGGATTCAATAAAAATAATTATAAAGGGAGATAGCAGTGATATTGAAAGTGATAGACTTTGTGAGGTCATTTAATTTGATCCATTAGAAATTGAATGGCTTTGAAATAATTTATTATATGTTAATATATTTTTGAATTCCTAGAATTAAAAAAAGTAAGTATGCTCACAGGGATGAAAATACTCCATAATAATTATCTTTACCTTTGTTTCAAACAAGAAATGTATTCAATTTTAACAGAAGAAATGAACAAAATAAACTGATGTACAAAATACAACCAAAGGCATGGATGCATGGAACAGACTGACAAATGTTAAGAGGGGAGTAGGTTGGGAGAGACTGGATGAAGGAAGGTGAAAGGATTAGCCAAAGAACATATATGCATAGACCATGGACACAGACAAAAGTGTGATAAAGGCCAGGGGAGGGCAAGGCCGAGGGTTGAGTGGAAGGAGCAAAGGCAGATAAAATGGGGGACATCTGTAATAATGTCAACAACAACAACAAAACAAAAACCAAAAAAAGCCTTTTATTTTCATTAATCTTTTCTATTTAATATTATTCTTATCAATGTAATTAAGTGTGCATTCTATGTTCAGATACTTTGTTTTATATAATCCATTTTTTTCTTGATCCATATTTTTCACCTCTAGGCATTTTGACAGATCTGTTGAAAAATGGCGACGGTTTCATTATGATATGAAGGTATTGAATCAATGGCTAACAGACGCTGAACAGTTTCTCAAAAGGACACAAATTTCTGAGAATTGGGAGCATGCCAAATACAAATGGTATCTTAAGGTAAGATTTTGTGATTTCTTTATTCAAACTGTGTTTGTCATCACCATAGTATCACAACTGCTTAATTTTTTTTATGTTTAGGTTCTGAATGATGATGGAAATTTATAATTCCTGACTTTTGTTGTCATCACTGCACATAGTAGAACATCATTATAATGATGATGTTGGGAGACTGTGCTATGGATTTTTCTGGACAGGATGAAAGTTAGCTTAGATATAACTGGTTTATCTGATGAAAGTATAATTGAATCTGTGATACCAGGGAGCATCTTCAGGCAGGTTGTCCTATAGCTTTAGGGCAGTGTGAGTTTTTGTTTGTTTTATGTTGGATACTGTCCAGAAGAAGAACTTGTGGTATACTTAGCAATAATGTAGTTGGTAGAAATATCCATCATGATAAAATTACAGGTCTGTTTCCCTAAGGACAATTTGTAGTAATGTAGCAATATTTCCATATATTCTATTGACAAACTGCCTTCAGAGATAGTCCAAAGGCCAAAACAAAGCAGAGTTAATTGAAGGTACTTATTGACTTTTTTATGGTTTATGTTAATGGAAAGGCAACATATGGATTACAACCAGTACAACATTTAATTTCAACTTGCTTTGTCTTTTGAGTATGCAGATAAAGATAAATTGGATTGTGGAGGTTATAATTTAGGTTATAAAATATACAGTTTAGGTATAAAAAATATTGTGTTTATTATACCAAGTCTTAATTATTTTTGCAACTTTTTAAACTCAAGTTGTTCATGTAGCAGTGTTCAGTCAAGTAAATTTGAATTGTGGCCAATTTTTAATGCCAGAAAATGCTGATCAAGACAGATGAAAGCAAAAAAGAAGGCAATTTATTAAATAGTTTTGATGTTTCAAAATGCTGGATTCATAAAAGCAATATAATATTCAACTTTACAATTCTTCATTCTCAAAGATTTTTGCATAGCAAACATGCATTTTGATATTAAAAAAGAAAGCATTTATATACCTATGTATATGTAAAGTATGTAAATATAGAAAATGAATAATTTAAAAATATTGTATAATTATGTGTATGTCAATCAAAGTTATATATACACAGCATTGGCATTGGAGGTAGAAAAATTTTATTGATTTCCTAATCTGGCATCATACAGAATATGTTTTTTAATAGCACTAAAATAAATTTTGAGCTAATATAGCATCACTAGGTCTTTGACTTAAAGGCAGAAATATTAAGTGTAATATAAGGTTTTCTTGGGGAGATTATAAATCTCTTGCTATTTCCAAAGATATATGACACAAAGTAGTTACATATTTGATTTTTATTATAAAATAATATATACTCATTATGAGGAAAATAAAACAATATAGAAGTGTATTCATACTTCCATTCCACTCCACAGAGGGTGATTGTTTTGATAGGGATTTTGATACATATTTCGGATTGGCATCCTTGTAAAGCCCACTCTGACATGGAGATTAGCATACAGAAGGTTTATTTGGGAACGCTTTTGGGGATTGAACAATTGGTTTATGAAGTTCCTTGGCATTGTTTTCTTCATGTTTTCATGTTTCCTATTCTTGAGGACTATTAAGCTTCTTGGATCTGTGGGTTTAGCATTTTCATTAAATTTAGAAATTTTAAGGCATTATTTTTAAAAAATATGTTTCTGTCCCTCTTTCTTTTCAGGGACTCTGATTATGAACATTAGGCTGTTTAATCTGTCCCACTACTCACTGGTGTTCTGTACTTTTTTTTCAGTATTTTAAAATAATTCATTTCACATATCTTGTATTGTAAAATTATCAAATCCAATTTTTTGCAGTATCTAATCTGTGGTTAATCATATCTAGTGTATATTTTTAAACTCAGATGTTGTTTTGTGTGAGTCAACACATTATTGAAGTGTGATTTAGGATTTTTTACACCTTCCACGTCTCTATTCAATGTGTCAATCTTCCGGCTACCTTCTTGAAAATATGAAATGCAGTTATAATAACTGTTATAATGTTCTTGCCTGTTACTTTTAATATCTATATCTATCTTGGGTCAATTTCAATTTCATTTTCTCCTCATCATGCTTGTTATTTTCTAGCTTCTTTGCATGACTGGTAATTTTTTTCTCTTGATTTTGATTTTTAAAAATTTTAGTGAATTTATTGGGGTGACGTGGCTTAATGGATCATCCTATCCATTTGATTATTAAAATTCTCTAATAGAATCCAATTGTGATGACCACATACACATAAAATTTCCCTTAATTTTCTTTCTAAAGTATTCATCGGATGTCTCCATGACATCTGGGGATATACCCATTCTGAAAAGGCACCAGGTCTCACCTTACAGGTACTTTCATCTCATTGGCTTACTGCATCATCATCAAACTATATATATCAAGCTTTTGATTACAGACAGCACTTTTTATTTTCTTTCTTTAATCTTTATTGAATATATTGGGGTGACATTAGTTAATAAAATTATATAGGTTCAGGTGTACAATTCTGTAATACATCATCTGTATATTGCACTATGTGTTCACCACCCAAAGTAAGTCTCCTTACATCACCATTTTTCCCCTTTACCCTCTTACTACTATACCTCCCCCACCCCACTTTCCTTTTGGTAATCATCATACTGTTATCTTTGTCTATGAGTTTATGGGTTTTTTGTTTGTTTGTTTGCTTGCTTGCTTAATCCATTCACCCTTTTCACCCAACCTCCCAACTCCCTCCCACCCTCCTGACAGCAGTCAGTCTGTTCTATGTATCTATGAGTCTGTTTCCATTTGGTTGTTTGTTTATTTTGTGTATTAGGTGAAATCATATGGTATTTGAAATCATATAAGTGAAATCGTATGGTATTTGTCTTTCTCTGACTGGCTTATTTCGCTTAGCATAATATTCTCCAGGTCTCTCCGTGCCGTCTCAAAGGGTAAGAGATCCTTGATTTTTATAGCTGCATAGTATCCCATTGTATAAATGTACCACAGATTTTTTATCCACTCATCTACTGATGGGCCCTTGGGCTGCTTCCAAATCTTGGCTATTGTAAATAACACTCCAATGAACACAGGGGTGCATATATTCTTTAGAATCAGTGTTTTGCATTTCTTTGGATATATTCCCAGAAGTGGACTTGCTGACTCCATAAGGCAGTTCTATTTTTAATTTTTTGAAGAAACTCCATACTGCTTTTCATAATGGCTGCACGAATCTGCATTCCCACCAATAATGCATAAGGGTTCACTTTTCTCCACAACTTCAATAACACTTGTTTGTGGATTTATTGATGGTAGTCATTTTGACAGGTGTGAAGTGATATCTCATTGTGTTTTTTATTTTCATCTCTCTGATTATTAGTGACATTGAGCATCTTTTCATATGTCTATTGGTGTTCTGTATGTCCTCTTTGAAGAAGTATCTATTCAAGTCCTTTGCCATTTTTTTAATTGGGTTGTTTATTTTTTGGTGTTGAGTTGTATAAGTTCTTTATAAGTTTTGGATATTAAACCCATATCAGGTGTATCAATGGCAAATATGTTTTCCCATGCAGTGGTTGCCTTATCATTTTGTTGATGGTTTTCTTTGCTGTGCAAAACATTTTAGCTTGATGTAGTCCAATTTGTTTATTTTTTTCTTTTGTTTTCCTTGCCTAAGGATATATATTAGAAACAATACTGCTGTAATAAATGTTTAAGAGTTTACTGCCTATGTTTTCTTCTAGGATTTTTATGGACTCAAGTCTTATATTTAACTCTCTATTCCATTTTGAGTTTATTCTTGTGTATGGTGTAAGAAGGTGGCCTAGTTTCATTTTTTTGCCCATATCTGTCCAGTTTCCTGAACATCATTTATTGAATAAACTGTCTTTACCCCACTGTATGTTCTTGCCTCCTTTGTCAAATATAAATTGACCATAAAATCAGGGGTTTATTTCTTTGATTTCTGTTCTGTTCCATTGATACATGTCTTTTTATGACATTACCATGCTGTTTTAATTACTATGGACTTTTAGTATAATCTGATATCAGGTAGTGTTACTCCTGCAACTTTGTTCTTCTTTCTCAACATTCCTGTGGCTATTCAGGGTCTTCTGTCGTTCCATATACATTTTTGGAATATTTATTCTAGTTGAGTGAAAAGTGTATTTTTTAAAGAAACATTTTCTTTTCATATATATATAATTGATTTCAGAGAGGAAGGCAGAGGAAAAGAGAGATAGAAACATCAATGATGAGAGAGAATCATTGATCCCCTGCCTTCTGCATGCCCCCTACTGGGGATTGAGCCCACAACCCGGGCATGTGCCCTTGACTGGAATCAAACCCAGGAACCTTCAGTCCATAGGCCGACACTCTATCCACTGAGCCAAGCCAATTAGGGCGAAAAGTGTATCTTGATAGGAATTGTGTTAAATCTATAGATTGTTTTAGGTAGTATTTACATCTTAATTATGTGAATTGTTCCTATCCAGGGACACAGTATATGCTTCCACTTATTAGTATCTTTTTCAATTACTTCAGTGTCTGATAATTTTCCAGGTATAGGTCCTTTGTATCCTTGGTTAAATTTGTTCCTAGGCATTTTTTTTTTTAATTTTGTATCCTGCTACTTTACTGAATTCATTAATCAGTTATAGTAGTTTTGGTGGAATCTTTAGGATTATCTATATAGAATATCATGCCATCTGCAAATAATGACAGTTTTATTTCTTCCTTTCCATTTGAATGCCTTTTATTTCTTCTTCTCTGATTGCTGTGGCTAGGACTTCCAGTAGTATGTTAAATAAGAGTAGTGAAAGCGTACATCTCTGTCTTGTTCCTGATCTTAAGGGGAATGCTTTTTGATTATGTCCATTGAGTATGATGTTGGCTGTGGGTTTGGATGACTGGTAATTTTTGATTGGGTGTCAGACATTATGACTTTTAACTTGAATGCTTGATACATTTATGCAAATGAATGTTATTAACCTTTGTTCTGGGACAGCATTAACTAGAAAACAATTTGATCTTTGAGCTTCTTCCTTTTATACTTCGTGAGTTTTGAATGGAACAGCATAATTCTAGGGCTAACCCCCCCTCCCCACTGAGGCAAAACTCTTCTGAGTATTCTCTCTGATGTCTTGTGATTGATGCGGATTTTCACTGTGGCTAGCAGAACTGCCATTATTTCCAGCCATATATGAGCTCTGGTGATTATTAGATTTAATCCCTTTGTGTAGTTATGCTCCAATCTTGTATAGTTTCCTCACATATATGAGCTGATCAGGACTCAAATGAAGACTGAGAATTGGAAGGGAGCTCTCTGCAGATCTCCAATGTTTTCTTTGTGTATCTTCTCTCTGCTACTCTGTCCTGTGAACTCTAGCCACCTTGGCCTCCTTGAAATCCCAGTTCTATCTTTTCAACTCAAGGAGGCCTCCTGACTTTGTGATTGTTCCTTCCATTCTTTGTCATATACTGGATCTCTCTCTAGATGATAAGCTTGGGGAAACTGTAGGGCTTACCTGATTGTTTTCTAATTTCTCAGAGATCACTGTCTTTCATTGCCTGAAGTTCAATGTCTTCAAAACCATTGTGTTATATATTTTGTCCATTTTTTAAGTTTTTAACAGGGAGGTTAAATCTGGTCCCTGTTACTTCAATTTGGCCAGAAGCAGAAGTCCAAAACAAATTATTTTGTCATTTGATCTTTTAGTACATATACTTCTATAAAATCTTGCAAGTATATAATAATTTTAAATGCCCTGAAAATGTCTAAAGGTCCCTGCTTCTTTATAATGTGGTGTTGTTCAAATTGGTGAACATTTTATTAGAACTTTTTCCTATAATTGGAGAATTTTAAAAAGCAAGGGGAATAAAAAAGGCAGAAGACATATATAGTATTATCAACAGTAAAATATTTATTTAGTTAGTTCGTTTTCACCCAATTTATTGATAGAATAAGAAAGGAAATTATTGATCTCCGAGGAAAAGTTTTTCTAGCCAAGGGACTTTGAATGATCCACAAATCCTCTAGAGTTCAGGTATTTTTTTCCTAGTGATTCGTAGTGTCCAAAATCATGCACATGAATGAACATGTGCATTTATGTGTGTGCACACATGTGCCTGAGATGGCGGAGGTTATCTTTTTATTCTGATCAGTCTCAGAAAAAGTCTGGAAAGATATTGTAAGTCACTTCCATTGATAAGACAAATGGAATCTTTGGTAATTTCAACTATCTTAGGCATCATCATTGTTGATTGACTAATAATGAATGAGAAAAATTTTAAATTTTGCTAGAAATTTATTTTAGGAAACAGTATAGATGGTGCCTGCTAGCAGCAGACATATTTGTTGCTTTGAATCACTAATGGTTACTTTGAGGAAAATCAACTAAGCTGCTTATATACTAAACAAATATATACAGGTATAGATCAGAGTTTAGCCTTATATATATCACTAGAGGCCTGGTGCACAAATTCATGCATGGGTGGGATCTGGCAGGCTAGCCCATCAGACGGAAGGGGCCAGATGGCCGGGAGAAGGGGATGCAGGAGGTTGGCCAGCTGACCCCATCCCCTGGTCAAACTCCCTGTGGAGGAGACAATATGCATATTAGCCTTTTATTATATCGGGTTATTAGCAAAGGTATCATGTTTATATATGAAATAGCATTTTTAAATATACAGGTTTGAGCTTGTCTATATATATTTCTATGAACTGCATTTTATCTTTTTAGTTTTAAAAATAACATTTCACTATCCTTCTCAATCTTTATATCATCATTCAAAATAAAGTAATTGCCAATATCATAAAGATGGTCTAGTTCCATGAAGCTCAATTATTTTTCTCTGTCCAAAGTGAGTGATAAAATTAAATATACCAATTCTTATTTTTCAAGCTATTAAAAAAAATAACACCACTGTGGAGAAAGAACCTCTTTAAAAATAATATGCTTTTACATGAGAAAATATCAATCACGTTATATGCCACTAAAATTGATTTGTTAATAAAGTCATTCAATTATTTATGCAACTCTTTATATGTTAATTTAACCACCAGTAATTGATTGCATATGCAACGTTTTATCACCCACAAAAATATTGACATGCCACATTAGGCTCCAATAGAAGTTTAAAAGATTGACTAACAGGTTAGTAGCCACATTTATAAAGTATGGGTTCAGCTCCTTTAGCTCAATAACTACAGAATCTTGGGAAAGCATCTTAAGTCTCTCCATGTCTCTGCTTTCTCTTTTCTTAGATATGAATAAAAATAAGATACGCACAAAATAATTACTCATTAAATGTAATATATTATAACTAATACACTTCATAAGTGATTAGCTTGTATCTATAAAAACAAAAAATTACTCACTGGATTACTGTTCCCAAATATCTGAAATGCAGATTGAACAACTTAGAAGTTTCATTAAACCATATTTTTATGAATTATGACATTATACAAAGTATAGCTCCTGGAATAGGAATTGAGGAAAATTCCAATTCAGCAAAACACATCCTCCTCAGATAGCTGACACTTCTGCCTACTCATTTTAGAACTAACAAGAAGAAATGTTAATGGGTGTTTTTGAAGGGAAAGCTGAGCATCATGAAGGAAAGTTATGAAAATAATGTTAACTCATGTACTGACAGAGTGAACAGTGTGCCAAATACCTTGAGAGAAAAGAGAAAAGTGAATATTATAACATGCCCTAATGTTTATCTCTACATGTTCTTCTAGACTAGAAAGAAATGTTTTAAAATATGGGCTCTTTTTAACGGGGTTCAAAATTCTTGATATAACAGTAGAAATGTTAAAAAATCACCAATAATTTGAGTATTTAAAAGAGTGGAATATTCTTGCTATTAATGGAAGGGAAGGCTGTTTATAGGATAATGCTGCAAGTGAACCATGTTAAAAATTAACAACTTTTCTAAAGAAATTCCATTTGATATCAACCTTAAGAAATAAACAAAGTGATATTGTTTAGATGAAACTTTTTAGGCTTTCAATCAATGATGTTAAACAAGCAAAGGGAGTGAAGTAGCAATGTGTTATCTTGACAGGAGTTAACTGCTGTTTTTAGGCAAAATATCTTCTTAATGTTAAATTAATTAGTTTACTGCTTTATCTTTCCATGTTACTGTGTTTTACTTCTCTATAATACATGTTATATGGTAGATACATATTATATTTTATATATTACTGAAATTAATTTAAAGCTGTTTACTTGTACCATAATAGTAAACCTTAATTCATTGTGATTGAGGATACTTAAATCAACATGGATTAATTATGCCATATTGTAATGTTCACATTCACTATCAAATCCCCAAAAGCTTGTAGTTTAATTTTATGTTATAGTTAAGCAAATTACACTTTTTCTTTTCTCAAATTGGACATTTGCATGGAGAATGGAAAATTGCATGTGCACCATGCAGTTATAGCATGAGAGCATGAGAACATTGCTGTAATTTCTCAGATGAGGAAATAAATGGAGACAAAGGACACTGGTGTCTTGGGGTTGGGGAGAAGGCAAAGAAAGGAGAGGCTAGGGCTATCAAAGACAATTTTAGCTTCTCTTCAGCTCTGCTTTACCTTGGCTATTTGTGATGAAAGAAAATTCTAAAGCATTTTGTATAGGACCTACATCTTACAAGTTTAGATTCACAGAGCATATTGATTGGAGTTGGGTAACTTGTGGCCAAAAGTTTGAGAAAAATGAGTCCATGGAAAGGCTCTCTTCCTCATAATGGAAACACCCAGGGTTTCCAATTCTTCTCAACCTGCTTTCTGAGCTTGCAGCCCAGAAAGCCTTCAAGTAGCAGGTGCCATCATTGAAAAAACACTGGCTTGCCCAGAAATAAAGAATACTGGTTAGATGTGTGTAGGTCATGGGCACTATATGCTACAGAGAGTGACTTTTTTTGTGTTTTGATTTGGGTATATGTCTATGCCTTATTGATAATCTCCTTCAAATAATGCTATAGGAGATAATTGACTTGGAATTAATATTGATCAAACCTAAGGCCATCTAGAAAGAAGGCATATGGTGTAAAAGACCAAACTGCATACAAATATGTTTTCTATAGAGTCAGTTTTTACAGTGCTGATTTCACCAGCTGGCTGGTGAGTTTGAAGGCTTCTTAATGGTCACACTGCTGGTATTCAAATGCTAATAGAAACTTTGATGGGAAAATCACTTGAGTAAAAATTTCTGCCATCTGTTGTCCTTCATTGGGACCCCAGTGTTAAGAATAATTTGTGCTATTGCTGGCCCTTTATATTTCCCCAGCAGTAATAAAATTTCATAAGATTTCATTTGGTGGTCACAAAGCTATCCTGGTTTTATAACTAGAGAACATACACTCACATAAGGGAATCAGCAGGAAAATTTACTGCTAACAGAATTTGTCTCTAGTCACTTTCTTTAGGGTTGTAGCTATGTATAAATATGAGAATAGATCTTAAAATGAGTTTTTCAATGTTATTAGCTGGTAGTGGCATGAGAATTCAATCTCTTAATACACTTAAACAGTTGGGCACTTCATTCTTTTGTAAATATTGTTAGCTTTTTATTGCTGCTTAGAAACTCCTCTACAACTTCTTGGTTCCTATGTATCTTTTCAGAAGTAGTAAATAACAGATTTATTGGGAGTTTGGGCACAGTGCAGAAATTCAGAGAGGGGCTCTAAATTGTTGCCCATCAAATGTGTCTTTCATAGACTAAATATATTAAAATAATTGGATAATTCCAATAGCTTGTTCTTAAAGTTCTATTGTACAGAAGGGCATGTTTAAGGAGATGACAGATTGCCATGCATTACTGAAAAGAAGCAAGAACCAAAACAGTAACTCACTGTAGTAATCATACTAGTAAAGAATTGCTTAAGCCCTGCCATTGTGGCTCAGTGTTTGAGCATCGATTTATGAACCAGGAGGTAACAGTTCAATTCCTAGTCAGGGTACATACCAGGTTGTGGGCTCAGTTCCCAGTAGAGGGCGTGTGGGAGGCAGCGGATCAATAATTCTCTCTTATCATTGATGTTTCTCTCTCTCTCTCTCTCTCCCTCTCCCTCTCTCTCTCCCCTTTCTTTCTGAAATCAATGAAAAAAAGAATTGCTTAAAATGTGTGAAAAACTTATCCCTAAGGGATTCCCATTCTTAGAGTAAGAAATTATCAGGAGAGAAAGAATCTACAAAAAAAGTAAAGCATGCTAATTGCAAATTCCAAAGTGAAAACTCCTAGCATCAGCATAAGAGCAATGTGAAGCAGAAACTATTTAATGAAACATAAGATTAATGTTAATATAGGTAATTTTTATGAATTACAATATTGTGTAAAGAGGAAGTTTCAGCCACATTGATCTTGTTTCTACTCACGTAAATTTTACTATTTCTTTAAATGTTTGTTCCTACCATTAATCCTACCATTAAACCTGCTTTTCTCTTTGCCTGAAAGTTCTCCAGTACCCCTGTCCTTATCACTTGTATCTCAGTCCCCCCATTTCAGGATGTTTGTACACTTCTCTTTATTTATATGTGTCCATGCTTTAATGTTATCTTTTTAGACATGCCTTTTGTATTTTGTAACCCCTCCTATCTTAAAGATCTCTCTCTCTCTCTCTCTCTCTCTCTCTCTCTCTCTCTCTCTCCCTCTCCCTTCCTCCCTCCCTCCCTCTCTCTACACACACACACACACACACACACACACACGCTCTCACACACACACAATCTTAATTCCCCTACAAATGATCCAACTATACATTCTGCATAATCCTGTGAAATGTTGAAATTATAATATACTTTTGTGTATTCATTATCTATATTTACCACTAGAATGTCAACCTTCCAGGGACCTTGTTTTTCTTGGTCACCAATATATCCTTAATATTAACAATAATCTCTTGACATAGAACATATAACCTTCATTATAATGAATAGTTTAATAAATGAGGGAGTTATACTTTCATTGTATCATTCCCTTAGGCAAACTATCTCCAACTTGTCATTCCTTATTTTTTTATCCCATCTCATATCCAAGAAATTATCCCTTTCATTGAGTTGCCCTGTCCTCTTCATTGTACACAGTATTTGAAATTTTCACATTTGCTAGCTTTCTTCTCTAATCCTTCGAGTGTATCATAAATACCAGAATCTATTCAACAAACATTTAGTGTGAGCCTACTGTGTGCAAGGCAGTCACTTTGCTTGCTACTAGAGAGAGAGTTTGCAAAGAACCCCTTTTCTCTTAATAAACTTAAAGCCTCATAGAAGCACATAACAATATGTTAACACTCCATAAAAGTCCTGGAACCGGAAAAGGGAAATGGGAGTGCTTTTTCTACAGCAGTTACTTGTGTCCCCTAGTCCTTCTCGACGGTCCTCCATAACACCTCAAGTGGGGAAAAATGATTCTGGGAATGAAGAAAGAGCAATATTGTGAAAGGCAACATAAGGAAAGAACTAGCTATGAACAAGTCATAGAAAGAGAGGGAGAAAACGTTCTGACATAAGTTGTAAATTCTGAAGGATGTTAAAATTGACAAATTATAGTACAAGAGGCCTGTTCACAGATGAGTTGGTTCAGGATGTACTATTCATCAAGCTGAAAAGGAATTACCTAGTCAGAATGGTAAATCTCCCTAGTATGTAACCAATTTGTAGGTATAAACCAGAGACTGGGATTGTTTGCAAACATCATCATTAACAAATTTTAAAATTCTTGCTCTTTTTTGAGGCACTAATTGACAGAAGTTCCTGGCAATGAATTTGTATTAAGGCTTTCTTATGAAAACTAATAAGGATGAAAGATTCAGGGACATAGGTAACTAGAAACAGTAGATCTATCTGATGTGAATGCATATCCATGTGGTGGCAAATTTCCACTTGAGACTTTGTTGGTTTACTATTACTTTTTGTCAGTGGATAATTTTAATATAATTTCATAGTCCTTCGGGTTTTAGTCCCCTTCTTGTTCTACATTTAGCCATATTACTTAACCATACGCATTTTGAGGAAGATTTCAGAGAAACTGAAACAATAAAATCTAGGACTTCTTGTGGAATATTGAGCTGGTTATTATTAGGAGTAAATATATCACCTATGACATCCCTCAGAGTTCTGGCAATGAAATGAAATGAATTTTAATATAATATATCCTGCATATTAATCCTATGAATATTAAATTCTTTAGAAGAGCAAACTAATGGGGCCAAATATTACCAGCAGTCTGTGTTTTTGTATTTAAAGTTGTATGGGAACTCAAATACATTTATTTACAAATCCTTTATGGCAGCTCTCTTGCTACAAATGGTTACCACAAAGTTCACATGGCCTGTAAAGTGCCAAATCTTAACTATGTAGCCTTTAACAGAAAAGGTTTGCTAACTCTTGCTTCAGAAGATAGCTTAATAAAAAGTTACAATAAAAATTGCCTGACCAGTGTGGCTCAGTGTTTGGGCATCAACCTATGAATCAGGAGGTCACGGTTCGATTCCCAGTCAGGGCACATGCCCGGGTTGCAGGTTTGATCCCCAGTGTGGGGTATGCAGGAGTTAGCTGATCAATGACTCTCTCTCATCACTGATGTTTCTATCTCTCTCTCCCTCTCTCTGAAATCAATAAAAATATATTTAAAAGTACAAGTGCCCTTTTGACCCTCTCTTTAAATATTCCTTATTACTTGATGTAACAGAGAAATAGACTGGGTCATGTTCATGAAACAAATGGAAAATTATGTTAACCAAAAAAAGGCAATCAAAGTAGTCTTATTTAAGTCAACTTTCAACTCCATGCATTAAGAAAAGGTGTTTGATTAAAATTAAAGAGGTTTTAAAGTAACTTAAGTAGTGTGTGCTGGATTCAGTTATTTTGAAGTGCATATAGCAACTGTTCTTACTGACAGTACCACCATTTCCTCTGGAGTACTTGAGCAGCCTTAATGGAACAATAAATCAAGTATTTTGTCCCTAGGTGTTCTAAACATCTTTCTGCCAGAGCCTTTCTCTCACCATCTCAGTGGTCCTAAGCATAGGTCCTAAGCTTGGCCAATCATATTCTTTCTTGAGAGTTTTAATCTTGTGGTAAGCGATAAGGTTGGAATTCCTCCATTCTAGTGAGAATGCCTGGTCAAGACCAACAAGCTACTTCTGCTGTGGGGATTCTGGACTTGCGCCTGTTACAAGCCTGATTTGTTGATTTTTACCTTCAATCCTGCGAATGCCTCCATTTCCTTACCATGAACCCCCTTATTTGCAGAGGCATCTTCTGTTGTTTATAAAAGAGGAACTCTAATGGCTACCTAGTGTCATCAGAGAAACTCTTCTTCTAGCTGGGCTCCTTTTGTAAAGAAGTTTGAGTCCCCTTAAAGAGCCTGCAAAGCATAGCCATTTGCATGTAATGAACAGTTTGCAATATTTTGAGATTGATGTGCAATTTCTATTTGACAAGAAAGAAACAATTAGGATCAACCATGGTCGTATATTCCAGAATACCAATGTTGTTTCCACACTTTAAGTGTTGTTGGATCATTATATGAGATTCATAATTTTCTTCTGTTGTACCCACTTTTGCATTACCATTCAGTCTTAATTTATTACATCCTATTAAAAGTTTTTAGGTAATTTGTTCTTATTGCTACTCAGACATTAAAATGTCTGCAGGCTGTGAAAATGAATAAATTTAATGTGCCAGTATAGTTCTCCAAATCCTGGCATTACAACTAATAGTACAACCTTATAATATATTATAAATTCTAGTTAATGTGGACTTCTTTTAAAAATCCCATTTTGCTGCTATTTTTATATAGCACATTTTCCAGACAGTTTATCCTTAAATTTAAATTTCTACTTGTTTTTAATAGATTATGGCTTTTGTATGTATTTATAAAAGGACAACATATGTATTTTTAAATACTAATAATGGATTACTGAAACAACCTTAACTTTAAAACCATGTAATTGTTTTTTTGTTGGTGGTGGTTTGTGTGTGTTCCAATAAAATTTATTTATGAAAGCAAAATGGCAATTAGATCTCACTCACAAGGTATATTTTGTTGACCCCCAATTCAAAACAAACATACACTATGGTGAAATAATTAAAGCTTTTCTGAAAGATAAGTGATGAAACAAGGGTCATTTTTCACCACATTCATTCAACATTGTACTGGAAGACCTAGTTAATACTCTAAGACAAGAGAAAGAAATAAAAGATATAATGATTGTAGGTTCTTTTGTACATTTTATATTTATACTCAGGTTTGTGAATAATGACTTTTTTTCTTGAAACCACATAATTGCTAAAAATACTAAGCTGTATAGCATGGTTTATGAACATTTGTTTAAAATATATGCTATAATGAGCAAAATGCACTCTAGTTCATAGGAATTTGCAAATTACTCTCTTTAACCTGGGCTATCCCTAGAGGAGTGTTTAGAGCAATTTAACCAATACATAACCACCCAAGATAAATTCATTAAAATGAGGCTGAACTGCTGAAATCTTTCATAGTCTCCCTGGGATAGGTTAAAAACAGAGATTTCAAAATTGAATTTTAATGATGTTCAGATAATGCAGTACATGACACC
The DNA here is from genome assembly GCF_964212035.1 of Myotis nattereri. Lineage (NCBI taxonomy): Eukaryota > Metazoa > Chordata > Mammalia > Chiroptera > Vespertilionidae > Myotis > Myotis nattereri. Next base: position 23,714,127 of record NC_138078.1, on the reverse strand, counting down.
AACCACTTCATAATGCACGGGCTTATGTTATGAGGCTACCAGTTAGCTGTCCCACTCAAGGGAGGGATCTACCTATAAGATTACCTGTATGCTAGATAACCTGTATTCCACCACTATGTTCTAGTTTGAACATTTAGCCCAGACAATTCATTTTTCATTTATCTTTAAAATCAACACATTTATTCAACAAACCATTACTTTGGAGCGACTCTGTATCAGACCCTGTCTTGGTGATCAGGATGTCCAAATTTACACAACTGCAATATACTCACAGAAAATTCAAGGTTTACTGAAATAGAGGAACATTTAAACAATTGAAACATGAATGGTATATTCAGTAGATGGATATGTAAGCAATTAAAATAACATCTAAGAGGTGCAATAGAGATAGATATAGCATCAAGGAAGTCAGGGAAGAGACAACAGAAGCAGTACCACACTGGCTAGGAACTTTGGAAGAGCTTCACAGAGGAGGTAATAAATGAGACAAGGCTACATCCAATAAAATAAAAAAATTGAAAAGTGATGGTGTTATGAAAAATTGTGATATGATTAGCACATGATAAGAGATGTTCTTGGTCAGATTATGGATCCATGGCAAGAAATGGTGCTGAGCACATCGATTCCTTTTTTCATTATACTTTTATTTTTATTTTTTTTTAACCTAGTGGGCTAGTATTTTCTAAATTGTGAGTCATGAAATCAATTTGTGGATCTTCACCCCCATTTTGTGGGGTGAAAGAAAATAGAAAATATCAAGGTTTATCACACATACTAAAGTATTGTTTCATAGCTTTTTATTTTAAGTGTGTGTGTATGTGTGTGTATGTTGGGTTGTTTCTGATTGTCACAAGGTAGTAATATGATGAGTATATGTGAATAATTTAGTTTAAAAATTAAGAAGCAAGTTTAGGAAATGGATAATTTTGGAAGATGGTATAAAATTAATTTTGCAAAAACATGCCCAGAAAGATGTAATAGATTTAATTGCAGTAGCTTATGAAGTTCATTTAAAGGTTACAGGGGATATTACTTGATGTGATTGTCAAAAAATCCTAGCAAGGTAAGTAGAAAAGTTATTCTTATGACTCTTTTATAAAGACTCAGAAAGGTTAAGTATTTCACCCCTAATCATAAGGCCTTGGGATCCAAATGTCATGTGGTTTACTGACCATCTGCTAGAAGTCAGAGATGGTAACCAAGTAAATAAGTTAGTAAATAAATAAATTAATTAAAATTCTGTTATAAGTATTGAGGAAATTAATAAAGAGAATAATACCACTCTCTACAGGACAAGGCCCTCCGAATATGTCTTAAGGATATCATGGGATAAAGATGAAAAATCTTTCATCCAGAAACTTTTTTTTAGTGATAAGTATAATCCTAATTAAACCAATCTTATTACTATGGGTTATAATTTGAGTCACAGTATATAAAAATCAGAGTACTAGAAGGGTTATTTTTTATGAGAGATAATGTTAGGATTGTTAAGGATGACAATAACATCAGTTATAACATAACAAGGCACTTGATACTTTATGAAGCACATTGAATTACATTGCCATTCTCATATTCATCTCCTGTTGAGATATAGATTTGGAGATTCCTTTATTTTATTAAGATGTAGGCTCCAGAGGGGATAGAAGATGTCAGGATCCTCATTTATTTCTCCCTGACTCGAAATAAAAGTAGGGTTTGGGAGAGAAGAATTTGCTTAGCACTTTTTATATATGATGCTAAGAACACAGGCATTGGGCTGTGTGTAGCAAGGTCTGACGTTCTCTAAGAAAATCTTGACATTGAAAGGCTCTTGGTTCCCCCAGGGTAGAAGCCCTTTGAAGATCACAGCCTAGGATTTAGTAGTTGCCTCCCTTTCAGAATACTTTTAAAAGAAAAGCCACCGTGACATACATGATCCCTTCAAGGCAAAATTGTTTTCCTTTAACATTGCATAGCTGTGCATATCAGAATCCTTTTGCTCATTCAACATATTTTATCCAGTGTCAGGAGTGCTGCACACCAGTTTCAATGTGGAGACAAACAGTACAGTAGTGGAGGAGGCAAGTGTCTGTCTCCACGTGGCCAGGATAAAGAATCAATGACAGATCCAACACTTAAGGATGTTAGTCTAGTGCAGAGAAAGATAGATGTATAAACCTTAAAGTTGGTATAACACAATTCTTTTCAAATTCTGTACTCACTTCACTTACTAGTACAAAGTTCTGTGTGAACAGAGAAGAGCGGATGATGAGAGTTGTTTGGGACAGCCAAGGAAGTCCTCACCATAAGCAGGCAGCTTCATCAAAAGAAAGAGGAAAGAGTGCCCTTGACCATGAGAACACATTCAAAGGTCAGGTGGCCTCATGGAATGTAGGTTGTTAGGAGAATGGGAACATGTTTTAGTGACCATAGTCTAGGACGCTCAGGGGCCCAGATGGAGGGTGATAGCACATGCTGGACAGGTAGGTTTGGCACACTTTGTGAAGGTCATATGATACATGTACAAGCTTATGTTTTAGCCTATCAATAACAGAGCTACTGAATATATTTAAACAGATGAGTGTCTAAGCAAGACTTGTAATTTTAAAGATAAGCTTGTTTAGGATACTTATGGTTTCTTGTCTACCTTTCAGGTTTGTATAGTATAATTTTGGTGAAGAATTTTAAAGCAAAACCGCCACTCAGCACATACAAAAAAGTGCAGCTTCAATTCATTCTTAAAGGAATATAGTTGAAAGATTTTGTGATCCTGTTATGCTTCTTTTCTTTCCAGACATTCCAAATGTAAACAGATTTTAAATCATTTATTTCTACTTCAGCATCCATCTGAAGGTGCAGTGTGTGTTGCTTTCTGATAAAAAAAAAAAGCAGCAAATGTGATTAAGATAGACTTACTGTGGTCATAGAGTGCTCATGAGTCTTACTTTAAAAGGTAACATTACACTAATTAAAAATATAGAGAGGACACTAATGTTATTTTGTGAGCATTCTCAGCTTTTCTCAAATCAGATATTAAGCTCTCACTGCCAAAGGAAGCAGTAGTGTAGAGTGCCTATCAACATGCACTCTTAGCTGCTTGATTCTTACCAGTCACCTGTCTCAATATATGAATTAAACAAGCATTTATAGAGGACCTGCTGTGTGCTATATAGTATTCCAGGAAATAGGTATCCACCAGTAAAAGAAAACAAGTGTGCATTCTCAAAAAAGAAATGAAAGGATGTTGGTATAGTGATATCTGTGTCTTCAATTTCCTTTTATTTTAAAAATGTTTATTAAATGTATCAGGGTGACATTAGTTAATAAAATTATGTGGGTTTCAAGTTTACAGATCTATAATACATCATTTGCATATTGTATTGTGTGTTTACCACCCCAAGTCAAGTCTCCTTCCATCACCATATGTTTGACCCCTTTACACTTTACTACTTCCTCCTCCCTTTCTTCTCTTTGGTAACTATCATACTGTTGTCTGTCTGTGAGTTTTGTTTGTTTGTTCATTTGTTGCTTTCAGTTTTATATCTCACAGATGAGTGAAAGCATATGGTTCTTGAGGTTTTTCTCCTGGCTTATTTCATTTAGCATGATATTCTAAACATCCAACCATGTTTTCACAAATGACAGTATTTCATCTTTTTTATCCAATCCTCCATCAAAGGAAACTTTGGTTGTTTCCATGTCTTGGCCACTGTGAATATGTGCAATTTCATAGGGGTACATATATCTTTAAGAATAAATGTTTTCAGATTTCTTGGGTAGATACACAGAAGAGGGGTTGCTTGGTCATATGGTAGCACTATTCTTAATTTTTTAAATTTCCTCTTTTAAAATAAATATTCCTTTCTGAGAAATGTTATCACTTATAAGCTGTAACTGCCAATGCTTCAATAATCATACCACAGTTCTTGGGGATTTCTACCTTTTAGCTGATGGTAACTTGAACGTTTAAACCTCTCATTACACAGAACTGTTAATGCAATAGAGAAATGAATGACTTTCCCTGTATCCTTGTTAAGTATCAATTCGCAATCAGAAAAGGCCACAAGCAAGGTGCCAGGGGCTGGGACAGGGCCACCCATCAAGAGATGGAATGAGAAGAGGGAATGATAAAGGGTGTGGGGGATGAAGGGTCATCCCCTGAGGTAAGATATCAGTGCTCAGAAGGAAGTTAGAAAATTACCTTCAGCATTGCTAGATCTGATTTTTATTGCATGGTCAACATTTCACTAATTTTCTTTTTTTTTTATTTCTGAAATAAGCCAGTGAAATAAGAATTATTATTTTTGTTTATTTGTTTTTAAATTTATCTTTATTGTTGAAAGTTTTGCAGATGTCCCTTTTTTTTCCCCATTGATCCCCTCCACCCCGCACCTGCCCACCCCAGGCTTTCACCACACTATTGTCTGTGTCCCTGGGTTATACTTGTATGCATATAAGTTCTTTGGTTAATCTCTTCCCACCCCTACCTAAGTGAAATAAACCAGTCAGATAAAGACAAGTATCACATTATCTCACTCATATGTGGAATTTAATGAACAAAATAAACTAATGGACAAAATAGATCCAGAGTCACAGAAGCAAGAACAGACTGATGACTCTCAGAGGGAATAATTATTTTTTTATTAATTCTAAGTCCTAGAGAGTTAAGGAACTTTTCAGGAGATAATCCAAATGGCACTTTCTGGGTTGGGTGTTGTAGAATTTGCCAAGGGATAGTTCCACCCTTAAAAGGAAGCCCCAGACTGAGGCAGTGATGTTAGCCACTAATAGTACACCTGTGCACTAATGAAATAAAGTATTTCACCATGAGCAATATTTTCAAAATTCCTGTGGTCTGCCTCACTTTGAAGTGTCCCATTTGTGTGAATGCTAAAGTTCTTGTGTATTTTCTAAGTTCTAACAGTATTACATCAACACTGAATTCATTATTAGGAGAGATAGATTCATGCATTGGGTTCTGGGGTCTTCTCCAAGTAGAGAAGTGGTTTTTTGTATTGCCTCATCATAAGAATCACAATATTTGGCCTCTTTCTAGAGCTGCAATATCCAATTCACTAGCCACTAGGAACAGATACTGAGCTCTTGAAGTGTGGCTAGTCCAAATTAAGACGAACCATGAGTGTAAAACACACACTTTGGTTTTGGAGAATTAGTAAGAACATAAAAAGAACTAAATTATCTAATTACATGTTAAAGTGATAATCTTTTGTAATATTGGATCAAATACAATATATTATTAAAAGTAAATTGACCTGTATCTTTTTTGCTCTTTGAATGTGGCTACTGAAAATTTGAAATTACATATGTGATTGACATTCTATTCGTGGTGCTCTGGTGAGTCTGACTTGCTTTAGTTTAGAATGAAGTCCTATTGATTAAGGCCCCTAGTGTTTTCTCCAATCAGGAAACTTTGGGGCATATTGTAGAGGAATAAATAAGTGATGCTCATTATAACAACCAGTGAGAAAAGCTGATTGATATGTGGAGGGGAGAGAAAGGATTACAGACTGCCCTGTTTTCCCACTGTCACCCCATTCCCAGTTTTTTCTTCCCCTTCTTTCAACCTAAGTCAAAAGTGCAGAATTCACAGATGATGTTCTGATTTAGGAAAAGACTTTGAAGTGTAAACAGTCTTAAATTCCCTCCAGGATTTTCCATTTAAAAAAGAAGTTCAAGATTAGGGGTAACTGTCTAATTTGTGCAGGAGGGTATGTTTTTGAGGTAGGAACTGCAGGTACTTCTGATATGCAGCTGAGCACCCTCTTTACAAAAGTTTACACAGGGATAAAACATGTGGAGTCAGCATTATTTAGTAGCTTACAACTGAGCTCCCCTCATTTTGGTTTGTAGCTGGGCACCCTACAGGGCTCAGTGAAAACCCACTCATTCTGAATGGGGACATAAGTGAGGTTGACCACAGGGAGTTTTTGCAACTGACAAAGCTTAAGTGAATGTGGAGTGTCTCTTGTAGTTGACTGAAGTCGAAATTTGTGGGCTTCCTGCTAGCTGAACTACTAATTATTGATATATGTCATGATGGTGCCTGAGGAGAAGCGTTATCAAAGGAAATCAATGTTCAAATTATAGTATATATCTTGGCCATGGATGTTATTGATTTTTAGCCAATATCTGCTGTTCTTTCATTTATAGTATGAGAAAGCAGTGTAATGAACCTAACTCTCACAGTCCCGTCTTGTTTTTCTCATCATATTCTCAATAATCACATGCCAATATGCATGAACATTTCATATTTCTAAACTTTATTATATGTCACTTCACTGTTAATCGAAGAGAAAAAGAGAATACTCTATCGATTGCAAAACTGTTTCATCTTTATTTACTTTGGTTTCTTTGTATGGTATTCAAGATCTTGCGTGCATATGGCATCATGAAGCTAAATAGATTTTCTTATGTGATACATATTTTTTAAATAAATGTTTATGTTTTCAAATTATAAATGTATTATAGCTTAATTGAGGGCATTTTGTGTAATGGATAAAAGTATAAAGGAAACCCATAATTTCACCACCGAGTGTCAAAGGGAAATTTGTTAAGTTAATGCTTTAATAAGAGAGCCAGTAGTAAGACAAACAGGTTCAAAAGAAGATACAAGAAACAAATGCTTCCATAACCAACAATTTTAAAAAATTCTGGAATAAGATTGGTAAATTTAATTCAAAACAGGTTATTATCCTACAGCGTTTGAGGATTGGTTATATTCTCTACTGAATCAGAAGTCATTTGCATCACATCAGTTTTCTACAAAATAGCATTAAACTTTATAGAATTGTAAAGTATCTGGACCCAAGTTAATAGTTAACAGCAAGTAAAACAGATTTGCATTTTCTGGAAAGTTAGTAGCCCTCTGGGGGTGTTGGGGGCATGCCACTGTTATTTTGAAGCATCCTTTCGCCTGTTTGGTAACCTCCAAGTTTTGGATATTTTTTTTTTTTCTTAAACTAAAAGTAAGTACTGTCAACTTTTAATGCTTCTCCTAGTCTTTTTCCTGTGGATTTTTGGAATATAGTTGAAGTGTGCTGTATTTTTGTAATTAGTTTTCAATTTTACTGGATAAACTTAAAGATGCTCACCAATTAATACATCTTAAATATTCACTACTCTTTAAGTATTAAAGAAAATATATCAGCAACACAGTGTCACACTTTCAGGACATGGTAATTCTAAAAATCTTCACACTTAAAATTAAATAGCACTTTTTTTGTATAAGAAGTGTGACAACTAGGTAATTCCAGTAACCACATAAAATTTTGATTCCAATTACAAAAAGCCATGTTTGTCAATAAATAGGAGCAGATATGTGTGCCGCTAAAAAGTAAATCAGGTTGATTCCACCACAGTTTTATTACCATGATGATAAATGGGAAACAGTTGATTTGGTGACTCTGAAAGTTCTCTCTCTAAAATTTTTCATCACGTCATATTGTTACCCGAAAAATTTGAGGTCCAGATTTTCCCATCGCTAGTGGGGTTGTTGGGGTACTGCTGAAATAAGCATTTCCAGAAGCTCCCACAGGAGAATGACATGTGGTAAAAGGCTTTATATGCATGGCGTTACATTCCTCATGTTGTAAAGCCTGATGCCTCTTAAGCCCCTCTTAAAAGAAGGGCAGCTTTGGATTCAGTAGAGCCAAAAGGATGGCCAGTGTCCAGAATGTACGTTCCATGTTGTAGCCAGGTCCAGTCCAGCATCAGGTTAAAGTTCATGAGTCCATTGTGTGGAACCCACATGGTGGTGAGACACATGGGCCAATGCAGGGGAGTGTGCCCCTGCAACAGGAGTCACAGGAGTGCAGGCAAGCAGGAGAGCCATGAGCCAAGAAAGTGTGCTCCTTTGTCTAGGAGTTTAAATATTGAGTTTTCATGCCACACCTATTCTGGCCACTAATTTGTTCCCTAGTGTGACTGACAGGTAGTCACCTTCCCACCTCACTCACCCCTTAATGGGCGTACATGTAAATTGCCTTTGTCCAGTCCCCTTTCCTGTCAATCAGCGGGGAACGCACTTGGAGAGTGTTAAATTAGCAAAGCTATATAAATGGCATGTCTATATTATTTAGTCTTCTCTTTATGCCTTTTCTGTGTAATAATAACCAGGTTATTACAAAGGTATCAATACCATTATAAAACCCTTTGGGAAAGCTACCTTTTTAAGTAAGAAAAAAAAATATTACGTGGTTCAGATAAATAAATTACAGGGATCAGGCTTAAGATTTCAACATACAAATTACATAGGAGTTTGATCCAGGCAGCAATATGAAGCATGCATTTAAAAGTAATACTTATTACTCAAAAGCAATCTACTAGCTTATTACAATCCACTAGAGGCCTGGTGCATGAAATTTGTGCACTGGGGCAGTGTCCCTCAGCCCAGCCTGCATCCTCTCCAAGCTGGGACCCCTCAGGGGATCAGGCCTAAACTGGCAGCCTGATATCCCTCTCACAATCCAGGACTGCTGGCTCCTAACCATGTGCCTGCCTGCCTGATTGCCCCTAACCTCTTCTGCCTGCCAGCCTGATCGCCACCTATCCGCTCCCCTGCCAGCCTGATTGATGCCTAACTGCTCCCCTGCCAGCCCAATCACCCCCAACTGCCTTCCCTTGCAGTCCTGGTCGCCTCCAACTGCCCTCCCATTGCCACCCTGGTTGCCCCCAACTGCCCTTCCCTGTAGGCCTGATCACCCACAAATGCCCTCCCCTGCCGGCCATCTTGTTGTGACCATCTTGTGAGGACATGGGGGCGGCCATCTTGTGATGATGCGAGGGTGCGAGGGCCACCTAGGCTTTTATTAGTATAGAAGTGAAAAAAATATATAGCAAACTTTTACAAGTAAATAAGATTCTAAGTAGAGGTCAAGAAGAATAGAGAAAATAAGAAACACCTGCATATGTGTTCCATATGTTCAGATCCAAAAGTCAGGGCTCATAGATTTTTTGTGCAAAATTTGGGTTGCATGGTTAACATGAAAATGCCAGTAAGTTTCCATAGCAGTACATAGTTTAAAATTGGATTTTTACTTAGGAAGAACATCTATAGATTTATGTTGTTTTACATCTGAAAGGAACTTGAATCATTTCACTATCAATTTAGATCATTAAAGATTTTAGAGCCCCAACTATGCACCAAGTCAGTGTCAGGGAATCAACAAAGTGCCCATTAGTAGATGAGTGGATAAAATATATATATATATATATATATATATATATATATATATATATATATATATATGACATTTACACCATGAAATACTGTGCAGCAGTAAACAGGATCTCTTACCCTTTGAGACAGCATGGAGGGACCTGGAGAGTATTATGTTAAATGAACTAAGCCAGTAAGAGAAAGACAGATATCACATGATATCATTCATATGTGGAATCTAATGAACAAAATAAACTTATGAACAAAATAGGACCAGAGACAGAAGCATGGAACAGACTGTTGAATCTCAGAGGGAAGGTGGGGGTGGGTGGGTGGGAAGAGATCAACCAAAGAACATGTATGCATATATGCATAGCCCATGGACACAAACAATAGTGTGGTGAAGGCCAGGGGCAGGGGGGTGGGGGCAGGATAGAGAAGTCAGTTGGGGGGAAAAACGGGACATATGTAATACTTTCAGCAATAAAAATAAAAAAAAAACAATATGTATGGACAAGTTCAAGTCTCTTCACTCAGAACAATGATTGATTCTAAATACAGATATAAATACATAGAATTGCAAAGGACACCAACTAAATAGCATTGTAAATATGAGTCATGTGGTACTATATATGTCTCTTTATTAATGCATTATACAGTAAGATGGAGAAACATGTTGGTAAGTATAGCAGTTTATTTTTTGTTGTAGTAGCAACATGTGACATGAGATCTATTCTTTAATAAATTTTAAATGTACATTAAAGTACTGCCAACTATAGGTACAATGCTGTAAAACCTCCATAATAATTCATCGTACATAACTGAAACCTTGTAGCTAAAAAAGAGCATCTCTCCATTTCCCCCTCAACCACCACTCTACTCTCTGCTTCTATGAGTTTGACTACTGTAGATTCCTCATGTACGTGGAATCATGCATTATTTGTCTCTCTGTGTCTAGCTTATTTCACTTAGCATAATATCCTTCAGGTCTGTCCATGTTGCTACAAATGGCAGGATTTCTTCCTTTTTTAAAGGCTGAATAATATTCTGTTATATATCAATACAACATTTTCGTGATTCACTCATCTACCAATGGACATTTAAGTTGTTTCCATATCTTTGCTATTGTGAATAATGTTGCAATGAATATGGGAATGCAGATATCCTATTTATGTTTCCTTTGGATATATATCCAGAAGTGGGATTGCTGGATCATATGGTAGTTGAATGTTTAACCAATGTAAAAAGGTTTTAATTTCTTCACACCCTTGCCAATACTTGTGTGTGTTTTTTTGTTTGTTATTTATTTATTTATTTTTTAAAAATATATTTTATTGATTTTTTACAGAGAGGAAGGGAGAGAGATAGAGAGTTAGAAACATCAATGAGAGAGAAACATCGATCAGCTGCCTCCTGCACATCTCCCACTGGGGATGTGCCCGCAACCCAGGTACATGCCCTTGACCAGAATCGAACCTGGGACCTTTCAGTCCACAGGCTGACGCTCCATCCACTGAGCCAAACCGGTTTCGGCTGTTTTTTAAATAATAGCTGTCCTAACTGGTGTGACGTGCTACCTCATTGTGGCTTTGATTTGTATTACCTTTGATATGTATTTGTGATGTTGAGCATATTTCCATATACCTATTGGCCATTTGTATGTCTTGTTTGGAGAAATATCTATTCAAGTTCTTTGCCCACTTTTAAAACAGGTCATTTATCTATCTATCTATCTATCTATCTATCTATCTATCTATCTATCATCTATCTATCTATCTATCTATCTATCTATCATCTATCTATCTATCTTATCTACTTTTGAATTATAAAAGTTCTGTATATATTTTGGGTAAATACCTCACATCAGATAATTGTTTGCAAAGATTTTCTTCTATTCCATAGGTTGCCTTTTCAGTCTGTTGACTGTTCTCTTTGCTGTGTAGAAGCTTTTTAGTTTGAGTCCCACTTGTCTATTTTTGCTTTTGTTGCTTGTGCCTTGGTGTCATATCCAAGAAATCTTTGCCAAGACCAATGTCTTAAAGATTTCGTCATGTTTTCTTCTATGAGTTTTATAGTTTCAGATATCACATTTAAGTATTTAATCTATTTTTCCTTTTTATTATATTTACTAGAGGCCCGGTGCACAAAAATTTGTGCACTTGGGGCGGGGGTTGGGGGTTCCTCAGCCCGGCCTATGCTCTCTTGCAGTCTGGGACCCCTCAGAGGATGTCCACCTGCTGACTTAGGCCTGCTCCCTGGGGGATCAGACCCCAGCTGGCAGTCAGACATCCCTCTGGCAGCCCGGCAGCCCTCAGGGGATGTTCACTTACCAGCAGGGAGCAGACCTGAGCTGCAGTCAGACATCCTTAGTGCTGCTGAGGAGGCAGGAGAGGCTCCCGCCACCACCGCTGTGCTGGCAGCCATCAGCCTGGCTTGTGGCTGAGCAGAGCTCCCCCTGTGGGAGCACACTGACCACCAGGGGGTAGCTCCTGCATTGAGCATCTGTCCCCTGGTGGTCAGTGTGTGTCATAGTGACCAGTCATTCCTAGTCGTTCTGCTGTTAGAGTCAGTTTGCATACTACCCTTTTATTATATAGGCTAGAGGCCTGGTGCGTGGGTTGGGGCGGGCTGTTTTGCCCTGAAGGGTGTCCCGCATCAGGGTGGGGGTCCCGCTGGGGTGCCTGGCCAGCCTGGGTGAAGGGCTGATGGCTGTTTGCAGCTGGTCACACCTTCTTCAGGGTGAGGATCCCCACTTGGGTCCCTGGCCAGTCTGGGTGAGGGGCTGAGGGCCGTTTTCAGGCTGGCCAAGCCCCCCGGCGACAGAAGCTCCCAACCTCTCCTTTTTTTCTTTTTTTCTTCTTTATTCTCAGATTTTTTTTTACCTTCTATAATTGAAACTTTGTAGCCTTGAGTTGAGCGGGAAGCTTGGCTTCCTCCATTGTCAGGGGCAACCGAAGCCTCCTGCTTGCTCCAGCTCCGTGGCCACAGCTGGCTGAAAGCAGGTATCTGAGGTTTATTTATCTTCTATAATTGAAACTTTGTTGCCTTCAGTGGCGCTCAGAGCCGGCTGGGGCAGGTGGGAGCCTTGGCTTCCTCCATCACTGGGGCAACCAAACCTTCTGCTCACTGCAGCTCCATGGCTGCTGGCCGCCATCTTGGTTGGCTTAATTTGCATATACTCACTCTGATTGGCTGGTGGGCGTGGCTTAAGGCATAGCAATGGTACCGTCAATTTGCATGTTTGTCTTTTATTAGTGTAGATTGGGATGATACTGGTTAACATAATTATACAGGTTTCAGGTGCACACTTCCACAACACTTTATCTGTACACTGTATTGTGTGTTCACCACCCCAAGTCAAGTCTTCGCCTATCACCATTTATGCACCCCTTATCTGCCTCCACCTCCCTTCACCTCCCCAAGCCCTTGCAATAAACTCTTCCTAGCTTCTTCTGGTTGCCAGCAATCCTTAGAGTTTCTTGGTTTGTAGACATATCACTTCAACCTCTGTCTTTATCTTAACATGGCATTCTCTGTATGCGTATCCCTTTGTCCCTGATTTCTCTTTTTTTATGGACATTATATTAGGGTCCACCCTAATCCAGTATGATCTCATCTTGACTAATTATATGCAATACATTATTTCCAAATAAATTCATATTCTGAGGTTCTAGGTGGACATGAATTTGGGGTGGAGGACACTATTCAATCCAGCACATGCACCCTGGTTCACAATAAAGCAACTTGGATAATTGCAGTGGCTGTCCTCAGGTTACCTTTCTTCTGGCCCATGCTAGGTTCCTTCTTTTAACATACACTTCTATGTGGTTTCTTTCACTTTAGAGGTATTACTGTCATTCCTTCTGGATGTCAGCCCAAGGACACTCTGATTAGAGCAGAATAGGTCTTCTGTAGGGTGGGTTTTTTCTTTAATGCTGACTCTCCTCAGTGATGTGTTCATTCCAGATTCTCTCATTCTTCTGATGGAAACTTTCTAAACTGGTCTAATTATGAGAACACGTGACTAAAGACATAAAACTAGTATGTATATGTGAATAGGTTAAAATTTCTGTAAAATAATGTGGTTTTTATATTTTTAAAGAAATACACCCCTCCCCCGCCATTTTCACTTTTTTGGCCCTTCAATCGAATCAATCAAGTTCCTTCTATTTTCTACTAAATCTAAAATGGCAAGTACTTCAATCCAGATGGGAGAGACAATGACAAAATGATTAAGTGAAAAAGGGAGAGCTTCAACTTGTTCATTAAAATTCTGAGTTCTATGGCTTACTGTTTTTTGCATTCCATAATCCTAAAACTATATCAATGTCTGCGTGGCTTATCTAAACTCATCCCTCAACGTGATCCATAGATTGAGTGGTGGATATATTGTGTAAGAAGTAATGAAGACAATTTAATCATCACATACACATTGCATGTGGAATCCAAAACCATTGTGAAACCTTATATGAACAAAATATTGAGTAACTGATGTTATTTAATATTATAACCATTTTATATAATATCAATGCCTTACATTTGTATACATCTTTACAGTTTTTATTTCACTGTAGTTAAATGACTTGCAGAAGTAAAAAACTCAGAAAGCTTTAGGGCTGACACCTGGACCTAGGTTTTCTCTCTGCAAGTCCAAGGGCATTTTTGCACAGCTCACCAAAAACGGAGAACCACTGTGGAGTGAAATTTCTTTGATATTTTGAACAATAATGTAGAAGCTGAAAAGTATTATCCAAGTTGTCATAAGCCTATTATTTCTTCACATTATAGAACTGAAAGATAGCATTAGTGGCAAAATGCCATACTTAGTGTAGATGGGTATACTCTATATTGTTTAAGACTCAAAATGTGCCTGAAATGTACATTTTTTCCAAAATAGTTTCTGTAATATTTGAAATCTGACAAATAACCTAACAATTTCCTGGCATACTTTCAAATGTAAATGTGAAGTTGTTAATGGCACAGGCAACTATTCAGAATGAACACCTTTAGTGGATGAATGGATCAATAGAGAATAATAAATGACTCTTTTGGTGACGTTATATATGTTTAGCCTTTCAGGCCATCTTTTTGATGCTCCCTAGCCTATTTCCATCCAGTCTGGCATTTGAAACAGGGCTTGCAGAAGACTAATTCTAGGATTATGTTTCCCAAAACTACACAGATAGGGAGAGGGGATAATGGACCACTTTCTTCTTAAAACAACAGTCTAGCTTGACATCCATGCTATCGCTCTCCTAGCTTTTTCTCTACATCACTGGTCACTGACTGTTCCTTGCCAGTTTCTTCTGCTAGCTCCTCCCCTCAACTTGACCTTTAAGAAAGTGGTTTTCATATTTTAAACATTCTTTCCTATCAGAACTAATATCTAAGCACTTTCTCAACATAAATTAATATTTCTTATATATTTTATATAAATATGCTTAAAGAAACATGTAAAACCTGTGCAGGGATATAAATCAATATAAATACATATAAGAGTGTTAATATTTTCCTTTCACATCCCTATGAATTGCATTGAATCTTTCAGGGGTGTGCACAACACAATTTGAGATCACATCTTAATCCTTAGGTTCCCAAGGGTATACTCTCCTCCTACTTTCTATATAATAGAAAGGGAATATGCTAATTTGTCTGTGACAGTGTCCCAGTCACCACCAGTCTGTGGGCAGGGCCAGGGGTGGGGAGATCCACCCCCAGAGCTAACATCACGCTGTCTGCATGCATCCCTGTTCAGCTGGTATGATGCTTTGAGGGAGGGAGGGGCTGGGCTTGACAGGGGACCTAAGGCCATGCCCCCCACCCAGTTCTGGGCTGGGAGACCTCAGGATGTTACCCCCCCCCCCCAGCAAGGCTGGACAGGGACCTCAGGCCATGCCCCCCGCCCCAGCTCCAGGATGGGAGACCTCTGACCATGCACCTCAGGCTGCACCTTCTGCCCCGGCGCCGGGCTGGGGGACCTGAGACTGTGCCCCCCACCTGGAGGGGCTTGACGGGGGTCGGGCCAGCCGGGACTAAGTCTCACCCACTGAGGGTGGGGCCGGCCAGGTCTGGGTCTCCTGTGTTTTTGAAGCGCGTGAGGGTGGTGGGAGGAGACTTGACTCTAGGTCCCACGGCATGCCCCAGACTCTGACAGGAGGGAGATTTTATATATATTTTACTAATTTTCTTTCATCTCTGACACTTCTATTATAGAGAAAGGGCAAATAGCAATATTAAAATATTTCTTCTCATAAATTCTCTTTTAATGTGCTTGAATTTCGTGCACTGGGCCACTAGTCCTATATAATAAAAGCCTAATATGCAAATTGACCAAATGGTGGAACAACCGGTCAGCAGGGAGTGGGGCCAGCAAGTGGGTGATGCCAGGCTAGCCAAGGCAGGTGCCAGCGGGCAGAGGGAAGGGACAGCGATTGGGGGGGGTGGTGGTGACTAGCGACTGTGGAGGGGTGATTGGGGGACGGGGCCAGCCACTTGCAGAGGGAGGCCACCGGCAGTGGTGCGATGAGAGGCGGGGGCCAGCACCATCCCCTGATCAGCCCACCAGTCGCCTCCTGCAGAGAGAGGCCAGACTGCAGCTTAGGCCCATTCCCCATGGGGAGCATCAGTCGGACATGAGGTCTCCCAGACTGGGAGAGGGTGCAGGCTGGGCTGAGGGACACCACCCCTCCCGAGTTCACAAATTTTTATGCACCAGGCCTCTAGTCAATTTATATGGACTTAAATACCATCTTTAGTTTGATAACTCCTCAACTTCTCTCTCTGGCCTTGATTTATCTGAAGTCCAAACCTATACATCCATCTGACTACACGATACCATTCTTTGGCCTCCATACCTATAGCTTTGACATTTGCCTTAAAATTTCTCTTCTGCCCAGCCCCAATATACTCTATAACAACATCTTACTATCATCTACTGGGTTACGAAAAATCAGGGCCAATATGATTCCTTAATTTCTCTCCCTTTGCATATCTAATCCCTAGAAAAGTAATACACTGTAATTTCCATCTTCAAAATTTATCTTGAAGTTGTCTCCTCTTTCTCTGTTTTATCACCACTTTAGGCCAGGTCACCTCTATTCTCTTGTCAAATTGGGCCTCAACCTCTTACTGTTGCTGTAGTCTCTTCCTGTTCAATCCTATACAGCAGCAAAACTGATCTACTCAAGATATCAGTCATATAAGGACATTTCCATGTTTAAATCGCTCCAGAGACTTTTTTTGCAATTAGAATGACCTCCAAACTCCTTATCATGACTAAGACTGTGTATGAGTTACTGAATATAATGAATATATTGAATTCCTATCTTTTTCCTGATCTTCTCCAGCCACTTTCACATATTCTAGTCATACCAGTGTCTCTTCACCTCATAGCCTTTGCACCGCTTTTTTACTTCTTTCTAGAAATTTTGCATGCTGTCCAGTCCATTTTAGATAATTGAAAATTACATTCACAAAAATTTAATTACTTATATGGTTGTATAGTGTAAATTTTATCTCCATTGCTCTTTAATAGCTTTTGAATTTTCAACTTCTTAACAGCTTTTGGAGGAAGGTAGTGTGGTATGGTAGAGCAAGCATGTGTTTTGGAGTAATATAGGTTGGTGTAGAGTCTCAGGTCTACTAGTTATGTGTGAAATGGGAAGTTGCTGGATTTGAATAGCTTCAACTGTAATATGAGAATAAAGTCTGGCTAACAAAAGAAAGATTTTTTTAAAAGAATAGTTTATTATTATTATTATTTTGAGAGAGAGAGAGAGAGAGAGAGAGAGAGAGAGAGAGAGAGAGAGAGAGAGAATGGGAAGAGAAACATTGGTGTGAGTGTGTAACATAGATTGGCTGCCTCCTGCAGGCCCCCTACCAGAGACTGAGCCCACAACCCGGGCATGTGCCTGGACCAGGTGATTGAATCAGCTACCTTTCCATGCATGGGATGATGCCCAATCAACTGAGCCATACCAGCCAGGGCCAAAGCCAAGATACTTAAATTAAAATGATCATTCCTGAGAGCCGGGGACATCTCTAATCTCATTCAAATATGCCAGGTTAAAGACCCTTAGCATGGACTGGAGTAATTTGAGATTTTGGTATGAAAGCATATTTATCAAAGGGCCTGTTGTGGCACACAGTAGGCACTCTTCAGAACCTACTTTCTACCGCCCTGCTTTTATTTATGAAGTGTTCTGTATATGAAAAGTAAAAAGGAATGAAATGAAATTTGCTTTCTGGCAGTTGGGATTGATTTATTGAGGACATGTTAGCAAGGAACAGCAAAGGTAAAACACTAAAACCACCATCAATACACTTTCAGAGATCACGCCATAGAGTGTTTATTTTTAAATTAATGCACTACATATAAGGGGTTTGTTAGAAAAAATGGCGTATATCAAAAGATATACAATAGTTATTCATAAAGTTATGTTGTCAGGTTTTTGACATGTTCAAAAATATTTTTTAAATTAATTTATTAGGTTCCTATTGTTTGAATGTATATTTGGAAATGTGGGTGTTTCATCAGGGGAAAAATACCCTAAAATTTACAGTAAAAGTGTTTTTACTTTGTGAACTTATACTAATTGCTCAAATCTAACTCCATCCCCAGAAAAACCTGGTGTATGTATCTTGGAAGATAGTTGATTATTAAATGTGGGAAAAAAGTAATCTGTAATCACTAAAGTCATTTACTAGTATATGATTTTAATGATTACAATAACTAGTAAAATATACTAATAAAATTTTCCAAAGTAGTTATGCTAGTTACCACATATCTGGAGTCTAAAGGCCACTTGACAATAAAAGTAAAGGAAATATAACAGTCTTTGCTTTATATCACTATAATCTTTTTATATATTAAATGAAGATTCACATGTGAAGACACTTTGTATGTTTAGAGATAGCTACATTTCTTAAATTTTACTAAAATTCACTCAGTTTGCTGGCTATTGCAATTCCACATGGGTGTGAATACAGTTTGTGTTGACCAGGGGTTAGGGTGGGGTGGTCTGTCCATTTTCTCTGTGGCCTACAGTTGCTTTTAAAATGCTGAAAGGTGTATTCATTCTTGCTTTTTCCTTTCATATTGGTGATTGAAAGAACCCATTAAGCCCTCTACCCCTGTCAGATGTATGTTTCTTTCGGGATTTTCCTGTCTGACTCTTATGCCTGGCTTGTGGTAGGAAGCAGTGTTAAAATGTACTCTGAGTTAGGACCATGCTTTGAGTATTGGGGATAAAACCTACCTCATAGAAAGATGTATCCAGGGACATTTCTTGAGGTCCAGGTCCTGTGTCCATGTTAAGAACAACTCTGTGATTTTTTCCTGATCTATAAAGTGAGCATAATTAACTGGGTCATGGTGAGGATTATGTGAGATACTACTTTTATAGTCAAGCTCTATTATTATATGCTCTACAGTTTCAGATTATACTTATCACATTTGTAATCTCACTTGTAATGTTTTGATCAATGCCTTTTTTACCTAGTCCTATCTAATAAAAGGGTAATATGCAAATTAACCATCACTCTGTCACAAAGATGGTGGTGCCCATAGCCACAAGGTGGCGGCGCCCAGTCCCCTCAACCCCACTGCTGGAGTGTCCGGTCCTGTCAGCCCCGCTTGGGGGAGTGGCGGCCAAGCAGCACATTTGGATCTGCCCTCAGGCGACGAGCCCCAGCATCCCAACACCCCAACCTGCAGAGGGAGGGAGGAAGGGAGGGCAGGCAGGCCTCTGGCCAGAGGCTGGCCGGGGCACGTGGGACACTGGGGCGGTGTCACCCTGGTGATGAGCCCCAGTGTACCACGTGCCCTGGCCCGCAGAGGGAGGGTGGGCGGGCCTCTGGCAAGAGGCCAGTGGGGGCACGGGACACTTGTGTTGGTGCAAGCCATGCTGAGGGACACCCCCATGCAGAAATTTCATGCACTGGGCCTCTAGTACATTATAAGCTCAAAGAAGGAAAGTCATCTATTCTGCCCACAGTTGTGTTCCCAGGACCTGGTATGGTGCATGGAAAAGAACAATTTTACAATTCATATCTGTTGTAGAAAAAGATGGAGGGAATCACATTCACTTAGCTCACTAATATTTCCCTGTTCCTTCACCAGAATGAATGAATGGATTAAATGACTATTATAACTTTTATATGACATTGTAAAGGAGTCAGAGAAAAGATGGAATTTGTTCATAGAGAAGCCTTGACGTTGTGTCATTTAGTGAGTGAAGGATTGGGGAATTTTAGCACAGAGAAGAGGTGTGATAGCTATTTTCAAATGTCCAAAATATTACTATGCAGATAAGAACTCAATCTTGGTCTGAATAACCCCAAGAGGTACAAAGAGCCCAAGCCTTTGGATTGCAGCTACAGGGAGGCAGATTTTTTTACTCAATAAAGAGCCCTCTACTAGTCAGAAATTTTTAAAAAAATGATTTAGTTACATCAAGGAACAGTGTGTTTTCTAGCATGTAAAATATCTAAACATAGGCAAGATGATGAGACATTAGAACCTGGGAGTTATAAAAGGGAATTTATGAATCATGTGGGTGATTAGTGGGGTTTACCTGCAAAATTCATTGGAATTCTAAGAGTCTGTGGTTCCATGAGTCTTATTCTCCCAACAAAAGATACAGGGCAGAAGGTGGGGCTGAGAGAAACAGAATGAAGGTATCAGGACTCATAAAATGTAAGAATAGGAAGTAAGACAGAGGACAACTGGCTATTTCAGGTGTTTGCCTAGAGCCAGCCCTGCAGAGTTAAAGAACCTTGGTGAGCTAGCTAAAAATGTTTAGCAATAGCAACACAAAACAAAACTAACAAAACTAAAGTTTCAGAGTATTCTAGCCTACTTCTCAGTTGAATGTTTGCCACAAGCACTTCAGCACTTTAGGGAATATACATATAAAAGGCATACATTTATGTTTTAATGATAGTAATGATATTTCTTACAGAGTTTGTGAGTCTGTGAATAAACACACACTTATAAAAATCCCAGGCTGAGGTGAATATCAAATATTTCAAATGCGTCTAGCTAGAAGACAACAATATTTACTGAACACTTAGAGACTCCTGGCAATACCATGTATTCACTATAAAACCTTAAATGAGTTGTCTACTATTCACTCATTCAATGCATACTTAATGTGTCGCTTATTTTGTAAGACACAAGGGATATAGCATTGAACAGAACAGATGTGATTCCTGATGGGGTTTGCAGTCTAATGGTAAAATTAAGAATGCAGTGTATGAGAGGTGCAGACATTAGATAACGACAATTAGCTGCATAAATGGCTCTGAAATTTGGAAGAAACCAATTTGCCCAGGGCAATATTCCTCAATATTTTTAACCTCCACACAATATTTCTCAGCCACTGCTCAAAATTGACATTTTGTGCCAGATATTTCTTTCTAGTGGTAGGCTACCTTTTGCATTATAGGATGTTTAGCAACATCTCTGATGTCTACCCACTAAACGCTAAATAGCACTCCCTCTTATTGTGACAAAGAAATGTCCCAGACATTTTCAAATGTCACTCAGCAAGCAAAAGCATCCCTGATTGAGAATTAGTAGTCTAGTGAGAGATCTTTCTGAAGGGGTGGCATCTAAGGAAGCTGGTAGTATGCACTTGGGGAAACAATGAAATATGGCCTCTGCCTTCACATGGCTACAATTCTAATAAAGAAAGTAGGTAACCAAACAATTGATACAGTGTGGCAAGTGCTATGGGAACATTGGTGAATGGCTCCTAAACTAGAAGTGTGAGCTCAAATTTATAATTTTCTGGGTCAAAATCCTTGTTATTTACCATCTAATTTAGCATCTTCAAGCCTCAGTTTTATCATCTGTAAAATGGGGCTAAGAAGGCCACCCATTTTCTAATCTCTTTTTTAGGATAACAAAGGTTCAAGTATGTCTAGCTAGAAGAACTATGCCTGGTGCATACTAAAAAGAAGGAGGAGGAGAAACAGGAATCTATATATTTTCCTGTTATGGGCCAGAGTGTAGATATTTGAGGCTTTGTGCAACAAGCAGTCTGTCACAGCTACTCAACTCTGGAGTTGTAGTGTGAAAGCAGAAATGGACAGTACGTAAATTAAGTGTGGCTATATTTCCAATAAAATTAGTCTTAAAAAACAGATTTTACAAAAACAGTTGTCTGCAGTTTACCAACCCCTGATAAGCACACACCATTGTTAACATTGAAAATTATCAAACATTTTTTATTTCCAAAGTTTTCATATTTGCTTTGGTGGTTCTAGTTCATAAAATAAGTCAAAAACAAGACAAAGAAATAAGTACTATATATGTTTTTGAAGAATAAAAAATATTGTTAAGTAGGATGATTACACATATACTGAGAAAACCCAGGAAGCTGAACTTTTTAAAATGTGGGAATTTTTAAAATATGTTAAAGTGAATGGATATAGTACAATGTATAAAACTTAACTATTATTTGTACTCTTAACTATAATTTCAAATGAAATAAAAATCTCATTCACAATAATGGTAATGTATAAACTAAGGAGGATTAAAATTAACAAGAATATTACAGTTCCTAGTGGGAGAAAAACTATAAAAAGTATACATCCTATATAATAAAAGGCTAATATGCAAACTGTCCCCTTGGGAGTTTGACCGGCAGACCAGGAGTTTAATCGCTCGCTATGATGTACACTGACCACCAGGGGGCCGCGTGGAACATGGCGGGGAACCTGCGGTCGTGGCGGGGCACTGAGGGAGCGAGGGAAGGAGTAGGCAGGGAACGTGATCGGCCCTGATTGCCAGCCAGGCCTAGGGACCCTACGCATGCACGAATTTTGTGCACCAGGCCTCTAGTACAGAAAAAAAAAATAACTAAATTAAAATAAATACTTTGTTCTGGGATTCAAGGCTCCCTGTCAATGAAGTTGTAATACTTGCCAAATTAGCATCTCAGTTCAATGCAGTTCTAAAGAGAATGCCTTTGAGGTGTTTGTGGAAACTTGGTGAAATAATTTCTAAATTTATAGGAAATAATATGAATTTAAATTTTATATAGAATAAAATAAGGTGTGTATGTGTAAATTGCTAAGAACTTTATGAGTAAGAAGTATGATGTGGAGGTACTTACCTTTCTAGAGTTTCACCATGCTATGAAGTGATTGTAATTGACACTGTATCACACTGCACAAGGCCTAGACAAATGGGTCAGCAAACTAAAACCTTGGAGCCCAGAAACAAATCCAAATAAGGCAGAGAAGGTATTTCTGTTCTGCACAAGTAGCTAATTTTGTTTATTAAATGCTGTCATGTAACCAATTATAGACATGGGGTAGGGCTGTGCCTTTAATGGTATACAAAAATAAATTCTGGGTAGCTTAAGGAGCTAACTGGAAATATAAACTCATAAAAATGATCAAAGAAAATGCAGGACATAATATATTTGTGATGAGAAAAGGATTTTAGTAAGGCAAGAAGCCTGATAATAAAAAACATAAAATCGGAAGACTGAACTGAAAGTTTAAAGCTACCGTATGGCAAAGAGAGCATTAACAAAGTAAAAAACAAAGACAGACTTAGAGAAAGTATTTGTAGAATCTGTGACCAATGGGGGTTGGTCATAATACTAAAATACAAAAAGGGTATGGAAAGTCATTCCACTAATAGTCAAATAGCCTCTAAGTACGTGGAATAATAGTAGTCTCAAATAGTAACAATTGCATACCACATTAAAGTAACACAAGTAGTATGCCTCTGTTTGGTTTACTTTTTCTGTCTTTTGATGGAACCATTTACCCCCAAGTAAAGCTTTCTAATTTAGCACTACCAGAAACACATATTTCCAATCAGTACCCTTCGTTTTGTTGCTCTTTATAACTTTTCCTGCAAATTTTTACAACTCCTGTAGAACATTACTTAAAAAAGTGTTTACATTTGGTGACAAACTTAGATTTAAATGCTATGTTTGTACATCTCGTTTCTGCCATTTACTTCCTTTTCCCCCAGGAACACTGTTATGCTTAATTGAAAGGTTGAAAAACAAGACAAAACATCTGCTTCTGAAATTTTTTATTATATCTCAGAGAGTGAAAGTTTTAAGTTGCCTGTTACAAACAAGTAGGTTTCCTTTGTCCCTTAAATGCTTTATACTAAACTAGAGGCCCGGTGAACAAAAATTTGTGCACTCGGGAGGGGGGGGTCCCTCAGCCCGGCCTGTGCCCTCTCGCAGTCTGGGACCCCTCAGGAGATAACGACCTGCTGGCTTAGGCCTGCTCCTGGGTGGCAGAGGGCAGGCCCAATCCCTAGGTACAGCCCCTGGTCGGGCTCAGAGCAGGGCCAATTGGGGAGTTGGGGCGCCGCCCCCTGTCATGCACAGAGCAGGGCGGATTGGGAGGTTGCGATGCCACCCTCAGTCACGCTCAGGGTAGGGCCGATTGGGGGGTTGGGGCACTGCTCCCTGTCACACTCAAGGCAGGGTTGATGGGGAGGTTGTGGCGCCACCCCCTGTCACTCACAGAGCAGGGCCAATCAGGGGGTTGGGGCGCTGCCTCCTGTCACGCAGAGAGCAGGGCCCATCAGAGGGGTTGGGGCTCCGTACCCTGTCATGCACAGAGCAGGGCTGATCAGGTGGTTGAGGAGCTACCCCCTGTCACTCACAGAGTAGGGCCGATAGGGGAATTAGGGCACCGCCCCCTGTCACACACAGAGCAGGGCAGATCAGGGGGTTGGGGCGCCGCCACTGTCACACTCAGGGCAGGGCCAATGGGGAGGTTATGGCTCTACCCCATCACACACAGAGCAGGGCCAATCAGCGGGTTGGAGCGCCGCAGCCTGTCACAAAGAGCCACAGGGCGATCAGGGGGTTGGGGAGCTCTCCCCTATCAGGCACAGAGCAGGGCTGATCAGGGGGTTGGGGCGCCTTCCCCTGTCATGAAC
Source organism: Myotis nattereri (assembly GCF_964212035.1). NCBI lineage: Eukaryota > Metazoa > Chordata > Mammalia > Chiroptera > Vespertilionidae > Myotis > Myotis nattereri. The sequence continues at coordinate 23,690,044 of NC_138078.1, read as the reverse complement.
AGAGCAGGGTGGATAGGGAGGTTGTGGCCCCGCCCGCTGTCACACACAGAGCCACAGGGCGATCAGGGGGTTTGGGCGCTGCCCCCTGTCACGCTGATCCCGGTGCCGGGAGGCATATTACCCTTTTACTATATAGGATAGAGGCCTGGTGCACGGGTGGGTGCCAGCTGGTTTGCCCTGAAGGGTGTCCTGGATAAGGGTGGGAGTGCCCACTGGGGTGCCTGGATAGCCTGGGTGAGGGGCTGATGGCTGTTTGCAGCTGGTCACACATCCTTCAGGGTGGGGGTCCCCACTGGGGTGCCTGGCCAGTCTGGGTGAGGGGCTGAGGGCTGTTTTCAGGCTGGCGGGTGACTGAAGCTCCCAGCCGCTCCTTTTTTTCTTTTTTCTTTTTATTCTGGGCCAGCTTTAGCTTTGAGGCTTGGCTCCAGCTCTTTGGCCTCCGCTGCTGAAAACAGGTTTCTGGCTTTTGTTTACCTTCTGTATTTGAAACAATGTTGCGATCCTGCTGGCTGAAGCCCGGCGGACTAAAGCAGGTTTCTGGGGTTTTGTTTAGCTTCTATATTTGTAACATAGTTGCTTAGAGTTGCAGCTCAGAGGCCGGCAGCGGCAGGCGGGGAACATTGGAGTCCTCTGTCACTGAAGCAAGCAAGCCTCATGTTAGTTTCAAGCTGCCTGGCTGCCGGCCGCCATCTTGGCTGGCAGTTAATTTGCATATTGCCCTGATTAGCCAATGGGAAGGGTAGCAGTCGTACGCTAATTACCATGTTTCTCTTTTATTAGATAAGATGGATTTTTAATTCAATGATAGAAAATTGTGACTAATTTTTTCCATGACCTTTATATTTCTGTTTTCCTAATAGAAATTTGGATGTATTTATCATCCTTCAGAGAATAGGATTCTGGAATATTTTTCTTACAAGTATATATCTCTTTTTAAAATTTGTATACATCCTTTCCCAAAGGAAGTTTTTCCAGTTGGATCATCTCTGGTTTAAACTTCCTGGGGATGGGGCAAAATGGCTTTAAAAAAATAAGTGCAAAAATGTAATGCTTTTCTGTGATACACACATATGAAGTCACCCTGGATGACATCCCTACTCTTATCTTTTCATTGTCCCCACAAATGTGGTTCTGATCAGTTATAAAAACTGGCATTTGCAGTGGGCTCTTCCGTAAAAGAGGCAGCAAATCATAAATAATTTGTTTTAGTAACAGAGAAGATATAAACATATATCTCCCCTGTATCCCAAGTGTGAAACTTGAAAAGCAAGGGGATGATCTTTAAAGTATCTAAAATACTGATCTGTGGCATAGTTTTACAAAAATGCTTCAGATGAGGTTTGTTTTTGTTTTCGTTTTTCCCCTCGATGGTCCCTTCTGCTTTGTGTCAATTGGTGCTAAACTTGAGTCTCTTTATGTTTTAATTTGTTTTTGAAAATATATTTCATAGTGATATCTACCTCCTTTTAGATAGCCATTGCGGAAAAAGTAAGAATTACTCTGCAAATTCAAATTTGATAGTTTCCCTAATATCACAAATTTTGTCTTAGTTTGCTCTGTGTCTTAATGAATGCTCCTTACCTCCCTTTCTCCCAGAAATTTCCCCAATGCAACATTTATGAAAGGTCCATTTTAAATGCTATATTTATTTCAAGAGCAAAGATATTGGGTATTTTAGTTAGAGTTACTTTTCAATATCAAGCTAATACCTTTAATAATTAAACATTAGCAAAACAACAATCTAGCATTTATCAAACTCTTTCTAATGCATACATCCCAGGACATAGATATGTACTCAACATTCATCACTCATAAGGAGTTCACAAAAAAAAAGATAAAACAGGTAGAAAAAGTAGAATATTATTCATTTATTATTATTATTTATTATTAAAGATACTTTATTATCTTTAAAAATAATTTGCATAAAGTAGCCCTTCTGATTAATATTTTAGCTCAATTTTGTCCTTAATTATTGATCTTATAAATTAAGACATGAACTAGCCCTGGCTTCTGGTATTGCTAAATAGTTAGAGCATCAGACCATGCACCTGTGCACATGTACCTGGGTTGCAGCTTTGATCCCTGGCCCCTACTGGGGCACTTGCAGGAGGCAACCAATTGATGTATATCTCTCACACAGCTCTCTCTCTCTCTCTCTCTCTCTCTCTCTCTCTCTCTCTCTCTCTCTCTCTCTCTTCTCCCCCTCTCCCCGTCTGCCCCTCTCCTCTCTTTCTCCCCTCCTTCTCTTCCATCCTCTCAAAAAATCAATGGAAAAATATCTTCAGGTGAGGATTAACAATAAGAAAAAAAAGATGAACTAAAAATGTAGAATCTATCAGGTATTCCATATTGTATCAGGTGAAATGTGTAAACTATAACAGTGAGTTACAATGCCTGACAAATTTGACTTAAACTTAAATTGCCAGGACAAATACAGTAAGGAAAGGTAGACTGAAAAGAATAGAGTAGACTGTATATGTATATAAAATACAGTCATGTAAAATACATTCATATTTCTTCATTATGAGCAGTACGCTAAAGCAAACAAGTAACAACAAAGGCAGCGGGGCACACCCAATTTCTCCTTTTAATTAAAAAAAAAAAAGTATTCACCTCAAGAGAGGATTTTATTTTTTGGGTTAGCTCAATCATTTCAGATCTTGATAATTAAAATGGTTGATTTACTTTGGTTCTGAGATTTTTCTTGGCTAAGAAGAAAGTAGGTTTTGATGTGTATACTGAGTAGAACTAATTGTTTATTACATAAATTTGAAGATATCTAAGAGGCAGAAAAAGTGAAACTGCAACCCTACTGCACTTAGAAATGTCCAAATGAAAGTTAAAACCATGATGCAACATCACTAGTAACAAAATTTGGGGATGCCTCTGTACTATACATTCAATTTTTTAAAAACCCATTATAGAAAATGGCGGTGGGATAGGGGTATGTGAGGAGTAACTAAATGGGAAACTTATATGCATACATGCATAGCCCATGGACACAGATAATAGTGTGATGAAGGCCTGGGAGGGGAGGAAAGAGTCAATGGGAAAAAATGGGAGACAGCTGTAATACTTTCAACAATAAAGATAAATTTTAAAAATAAAGTGAAATTACAAATGGGGATTTTAAAAAGTTCATAAATTTAAAAAGTCATTATAGACTAAATTGCCTCTATTTTGCATCATTTGTATGTAAAGGATTGTTAAGACTGGTAAGCCCAAACATAACATTTATTTTCTTCAAGTAGTAGTCAACAATTTTCCCAATAACATGTAAATAACATAGGAAACGTGCAAACATTGCTAACAGTAGGCACTTAATAGTTTTTGTTGAGACTATATGGATGATGATTTCAACCTTGACTTTTTCAATTTTGCCTTCACATTAGAACTAACCAGAGAAACACAAGCCCAGGCCCCAGCCTAGATTAATCAAATCCAGATTCCTGGGGGTGGCACTTGGAAATCACCATTTCTTTAAAGTTAGGAGTCAAAGCTGAGAACCCTCGAGAAGCAACTGAGACTCAGAAAGGTTGAGAAACTTGCTCAGGGCTGCAAAGATAGTTATTAGCTATAATGACTCTAAATCAGTTCTGCTTCCTTGTTCTGCTACTCTCCACTATGTGAGACTGCCTCTTAGCACTGACTTTTTTTTTACTACTGAAAAAAACAGATGGCTAGAGGATAGGAGAAAAGGAACTATATATTGTGTTTATACACAAATACCAATAAGGCTATTTCTTCCAGAACTGCAACTTCCCTTATTTTAACACATAACTATTTAGCTGTGACATACAATTGAAGAATGACATGCACAAGTTACCAGGTGATTTTGATATGCCAGTTTATATTTATTGTCTAAGCCGATGCCTGAATTTCTTAAAGCAGTTGTCTTCTTACTGGCATCCATGTAACCTGGGGGTACACAAAGACCTTCCAAGGAGTCGAGAAATAAAATGTGTTTCAAATAAATTTATTTCTAGGTCCTCAACTTTCTTTTGTACTTTTCATTGAAACTGGATTGCCTGAGGGGGGGGGGGGCGGGGAATACCTTCAGTCAAGACCTCAATTTCGTTCTGCTTTCCCACCTCCGTTTTGTAAAATACTTCTCTCACTTGAAAAATAAGAGTTATCTTTTATCCACCTAGAATGTTTTTTAATTGATTTGAGAGGGAGAGAGGAAAAGAGAGAGGGAGGGAGGGAGGGAGGGAGAGAGAGAGGGAGGGAGGGAGGGAGGGAGAGAGAGAGGGAGAGAAAAATCAATGTGCAATGTGTTCTTCCACTTATTAATGCATTCATTGGTTGATTCTTGTATGTGTGTGCCCTGACTGGGGATTGAACCCACAACCTTGGCATATCTCGAAGATTCTCTAACCAACTGAGCTACCAGGTCAGGGCTTCATCCACCTAGAATCTTAATAAGGCTTCTTCCAAAAATAAAGAGGAGAATGAATGACTTGAATGATTGGACAATAAAGAGTTTTTAAGGAACATGATTGCTAACTTTGCTTCCAACTAAACCTGGAGAGAGGACCTGATAAGTTGTCAGCTGATCATTAAAAATAAGTTTTGATGATGTATTACCATGTACTTTTAGCATTTGACATAGAAGGGGCTCAAAGAATTAAGCAACATAACTGTAATAAAATTCCTTCCATTCCTTCTACTCACTTGAGTAAGATTTATCAGCACTTACATCTATAAAAATGAAAAATAGGAATAGAATTGATGCTGAAACTCTTCCAATTCTAGAAATAATGTCTATTCTTCTATAGGTACATAAATTAGTTGTTAAACCTCCATCTCTCTTCTTAAAAGAAGCATTTTCAATAAAACTGTATTTTTATGTTTAGTATTTATCAAGTTTTATAATATATGCATAGTGTTTTTTAATTATACACAATTAATAATTGTAGAAATAGCTCAATCCAAAGGCTTATTTTTTATACCTTAGAGCCTATTGTGACAGGAAAAATGTACAAAATGCACATACATATAGTCTTAGAAAATTAGGGAACATGATTAATTAAATCTTTCAAGCATAAACATATTTTATTTAAAAATATCTGTATTTACCATGTGCCTCAGACTATGTCCTTTGCAATCATCCTATCTAATAAAAGAGAAACATGGTAATTGGCGTACGACCGCTACCCTTCCCATTGGCTAATCAGCGAGATATGCAAATTAACTGCCAACCAAGATGGCGGCCGGCAGCCAGGCAGCTTGAAACTAACATGAGGCTTGTTTGCTTCAGTGACGGAGGAAACCAATGTTCCCCGCCTGCCGCTGCAGGCCTCTGAGCTGCAACTCTAAGCAACTATTTAACAAATATATATAGAAGCTAAACAAAACCCCAGAAACCTGCTTTAGTCACCAGGCTTCAGCCAGCAGGATCGCAACATTGTAAGCAAAGACTAGAAACCTATTTTCAGCAACAGAGGCCTAAGAGATGGAGCCAAGCCTCAAAGCTAAAGCTGGCCCAGAATTAAAAAAAAAAAAAATAGGGAACGGTTGGGAGCTTCAGTCACCCCCAGCCTGAAAACAGCCCTCAGCCCCTCACCCAGACTGGCCAGGCACCCCAGTGGGGACCCCCACCCTGAAGGGTGTGTGACCAGCTGCAAACAGCCATCATCCCCTCACCCAGGCTGTCCAGGCACCCCAGTGGGGACCCCTACCCTTATCCAGGACACCCTTCAGGGCAAACCAGCTGGCCCCCACCCGTGCACCAGGCCTCTATCCTATATAGTAAAAGGGTAATATGCCTCCCGGCACCGGGATCAGCGTGACAGGGGGCAGCGCCCAAACCCCCTGATCGCCCTGTGGCTCTGTGTGTGACAGGGAGCGGGGCCACAACCTCCCTATCCACCCTGCTCTGTTCGTTACAAGGGAAGGCGCCCCAACCCCCTGACCAGCCCTGCTCTGTGCCTGATAGGGGGGAGCTCCCCAACCCCCTGATCGGCCCTGCTCAGTGGGTGATAGAGGGCAGTGCCCCAAACCCTTGATTGGCCCTGCTCTGTATGTGACAGGGTACAGAGCCCCAACCCCCCTGATGGGCCCTGCTCTGTGCATGACAGGGGGCAGCGCCCCAACCCCCTGATGGGCCCTGCTCTGTGCGTGACAGGGGGTGGTGACACAACCTCCCCATCGACCCTGCCTTGAGTGTGACAGGGGACCATGTCCCAACCCCCCAATCGGCCCTACCCTGAGTGTGTCTGAGGGTGGCATCACAACCTCCCGATCACCCTGCTCTGTGCATGACAGGGGGCGGCGCCCCAACTCTCCAATCGTCCCTGCTCTGAGCCCGACCAGGGGCTGCACCTAGGGATTGGGCCTGCCCTCTGCCACCCGGGAGCAGGCCTAAGCCAGCAGGTCGTTATCTCCTGAGGATTCCCAGACTGCGAGAGGGCACAGGCCGGGCTGAGGGATCCCCCTCCCCCCCCAAGTGCACAAATTTTTGTGCACCGGGCCTCTAGTCCTATATAATAGAAGGCTAATATGGAAATCAACCGGACAGGGGAACGACCAGTCACTATGACACGCACTGACTACCAGGGGGCAGATGCTCAATGCAGGAGCTGCCCCCTGGTGGTCAGTGCACTCCCATAGGGGGAGCACTGCTCAGCCAGAAGTCCTGAGCCTGGCTCACAGCTGGCGAGCGCAGCAGTGGTGGTGGGAACCTCTCCTGTCTCCACCACAGCACTAAGGATGTCCAACTGCTGGCTTAGGCCTGCTCCACAGGGATCAGGCCTAAGCCATCAATCGGACATCCCCTGAGGGCTCCCAAACTGCAAGAGGGCCCAGGCCGGGCTGAGGGACACCCCCTCCCGCGCCGAGTTCACGAATTTCATGCACCAGGCCTCTAGTTTAAAATAAGAATGAAAAACTCTAGATGCAGATTTTAAAATCTGCAATGGGTAACAAGTGTTTCAAAATTCTTCTTTAGGGATTCCATAAGCAAGAAAGTTTAGAGACCCCTGATCAGTATCTGTAAGAGAAGGTATTTGTTGTTATTCCTGGAAAATTTCAGCAGTTTATCCTGCTACATCAAAGATAATAGTAACTACTATTAAGAATGCTTTATATAAAAATCATTTATACATACTCATTTTAAAAGGATATTTATTTTTTTCATGGGTTTGTAGCCTCTTATTTATTTTTAAATTTAACTTTATTGTTAAAAGTATTACAGATGTCTCCTTTGCCCCCCCACTCCATTAACCCACTCCACCCCTCTCCCATTCCCTTCCAGACCTTCCCCACACAATTATTTGTGTATGGGCTATGAATATATGCATATAAGTTCATTGGTTAATCTCTTCCCACCCCCACTTTTCCTCTGAAATATGTCAGTCTGTTGCATTTTTCAATAAGCCAGTCAGAGAAAGACAAGTATCACATGATTCACTTATATGTAGAATTTATTAAACAAAATAAACTGATGAATAAAAGGCTATTTAAACAATTGTAGCTTATGAACCCAACATCATTCATGGATATAAATGAAGCTGTTAGTTTGCAAATACCAGAGGTAAGCTATTAAAATGCAGAAATTTAACTTACCCTAATGTATGCATAAATTCATGTCACTTTCATCTTTTCAGTAAGAGTATATTTTAGTCTCTCTCACGTTATCTATATCTATGTATTTTTTGACTAATAGGTCAAAGGACCGTGATTACCTAATACAATAATTAATTAAGTGAAACATAATTATAATTTTGAGAATTAGCTATATGCTATTTTTTTTTACTTTAATGGGTAGATCAAAAGAATAAGGCTTGTACTTATTCAGACAAGCTTTATCTTTTATCCAAACAGTTACTCAGCTGATTAAACTTCACTACTTTATTTTCCTCAAAGTATCTACTTCAGCGGGGCACTGAGTAAACTAAAAAAATCCTGCCAGAGCACTTTGACACCAGCTACATTGGAAATGCTTCACTTGTTAACAGTTAGCAATTACTGAATGTCCAGGCTACTGATAATACCTTCGATAAATTGTCAACCTTAGTGAGAAATAAGAAAATGCTGTTCTTAGAGGTGATCTGGTTTGAGGAGAAGACGTACGTTTTGGAATTACACTGACTTGAGTTTAAACTCTGGTTTTCCCTTTTGGGCAAGTTGTTCAGACAATCTTAGTCTCTGTTGCTTCTGTAAAAGGATCTTTTCCAGGATCCTAGTGAAGACTCAAAGAAATATGGATGTTTAGGGAAAAAAATAGGCACCAGTACATGTTAATTCTATTCTTTTCTTAATTACACTTTTAAGATTATAATAAAGGTATAGAAAAGAATGGACAAATTATAGCTGACAGAGAATAGCAAAAGATCATTTACAGGACGAAACTATCTATGAAATGATTATAGGGGACTTTAATACCCCACTAACATCACTGGATAAATCCTCTAAACAAAAAAATCAGCAAAGAAACAGCAATCCTAAACGACTCACTAGATCAGATGGACTTAATCGACATCTTCAGAACATTCCACCCCAAAGCTACAGAATAAACATTCTTCTCAAGCACACATGGGACATTTTCGAAGATAAACCACATATTGGGACACAGGCAAAGTCTCTTCAAATTCAAAAAGATTGAAATCATATCAAGCATCTTCTCAGATCACAGTGGCATAGTGTTAGAAATAAACTACAATAAAAGCAATCACAAAAATTCAAACACTTGGAGGCTGAAAAGCATACCATTAAACAATGATTGAATTACCAAAGAGATCAAAGAAGAAATAAAAAACATCCTGGAAATAAATGACAATGAATCACTAGCATTTTAGGTTCTGATATTTGAAGGAAGCTAGAGGGAAGGAAGAACAAGAGAAAGAGTGTACTGGGCAAAGCTTTTTGGAAGTCAAACAACCAGTTTATATTTCAAAGCTGACAGGTTTCCCATTATGGTTTGCTGTTGTTAAAGCTTTCAGATACACCTTGCCCATGGCTAGGTTATTTTCAAAGATTAAAATGCTACAATGGAAATAAGTGCAATTTAATTTCCAATTTAAATTTTCATTATTTGTGAAAAATAAAAGATTAAAAGAATTGTGTAATTGCAATTCTGTTGGGAAAGTAATTCTTGGGAAAATTGAAATGTATGAGTGGGCATGATCTATCTTACTGGGTGATAGAGGAACCTAAGCTGTAATTATTTTGAAATTGGTCTAAAAATCTATTTATACATGGAAAAATACTGTTTTTAGTAATTCCCTTGTCATTTTATTGCCTCTTTTTTTGTTATAACATACATTCTGAATTCATTATTACATTTGAGATCTTACTCCTACTGTATTTCTTCTTCTAAATTTATCAGGAAATAATAAGCTACACAATATTCCAGATGCCATAGCAATTATTTTTTAGGTTTAAATATTAAACCATTGACTCTTTAAAATCAGTAATATTTCAGGTTGTTAAAAAATAGGAAACTATACTCAAGTAATAATAAATCTATCCACTTAAGCAACTCAGCAAACATTCAAAATTGGGTTTATTAAATTCAACTAAAGACAATAGGATTTTCTGTTTTCAAGATAATTGTCTTAGCAGGCTGAGCAGGAGGCAAGGCTGCATCTAATCAAAATGCCCATGGAAGCTCTGCTACAGTTTTCATGTGGCCTTGATGGGTGACACTTGCTACCTACTACAAAAATTGTCCAGATAAGGACGAACTCTTTCCTTTTAATTTTTTTTTCTTTATTGATTTCAGAGAGGAAGGGAGAGGGAGAGTAAGAAACATCAATGATGAGTGAGAATCATCGATTGGCTGCCTCGTGCACTCCCCACACTGGGGATCGAGCACACAATCCAGGCATATGCTCTGACCTGGAATCGAACTGCAACCTTCTGGTTCATAGGTCAATGCTCAACCACTGAGCCACACCAGCCAGACTCTTTCTTATTAGATAGCATTTCTTGGCCAAATTTTCCTCCCAGTGAGGTCAACTTTCCTGAGTGCACCATGGACTATAGCTTACATAAAATGATATAGGTCAGGGACAATCTCCTGCACACTGCTCTCCCTCATAAAAGCATAATACAAATGAAACTGATGTTATTGTTGGAATTTGTTCTCATTCAGAGAAGATGAAACCGTTTGTAACCATACTTTAGCTATGATGAGTAACAAAAGATCCATGGCACAGGGCACACATTGTGGTGATAGAGAACTATCATCCTGAAATGAGTCCCTCAAAAGTCTCAGTGATGATTGAACAGATCCACAACTTCTTCTTGCAGAAGGTTGGAGCTCAGTCTGAAGGTAGCCTGGTGGCCCACTTCTCTGTGAGACTGGAAAGGTCTTTATCTGGGCACTAACATATATCAGGCTTCTCAATTTTCTTAATAGTATGTTAACCATCTTCTCCTCCAGTATCCAAAGCATGTCTGTCTTTCTCAATTAGAACTCACCATGATTTCATCATAAATTAGAGCTTCATTGTCTGCTATCTTACACCTATTAAAAACCTGGCTGGAGGTAATATTTAAGAGTGATACTATAACCAAATGATCATTTCAAAGGGGCTGCTGACCCTACAGCTTTGTGATTCTATAATTCCAAGGACCTACTATCCATGTTTCCCTTTGGAAATTTCAGAATGTTTCCTTATATCAGAAAACTACATACCTAGGCGACATTACTTGGTCTTCCCCTGAATAAAATACTGTGTGTCCTATCTTAATGTTAAGTATTCATACTTCATCAAAGATCAGCCAAGAAAATAAAAATCACTTTTAAGTTTTTATATTTGATATGCATTTCTCAATAATCCTATCATGTTGGATGATCAGTATTATCAGGGTATGCTCCTGTGGGGCATATTCTTTTTAAAATTTACCACCAGGATAACAATCTGTGTGGGTTTAAAAACAAACAAACAGGGTTTATTATTTCCTGTAAGGGTATTTCCTCCTTAAATCCAGGCACCGAAGTGACCATCTATCATCAATTTAGCTCCTGAATCTTGCTTAGGGTAATAGGTTTAATAAATCTGAATGTTCTGGCTAAAATGTGCTAGCTTAATACATGTTAAAGTTACCTTTGATTCATGGGACATTTTCTGTTAAAACACACTCATTTGAACTTAGATTATTACCTTGGCCTTTGTTTCTACTACCAAAGGGATAAAAACAATTTCTCGAACAGAAGTTTGATACCTCGGAGAATATTTCTACTTTACTCTTTTTTTCCCCTATCACCACCTCCAATATTATAAAAGAACTTTAAAAATAGAAAACCTTGGGATGGCCAAGGGATATGCAGTTGTTAGAGTATAAACTAATATGTATTATTCTGACTTTTACAATAGTTAACCTCAATATATTTCATACCACTATTTCTAGTACAAGTTAAAATTAATTTATTGACATTAATTCTAAAAAATGTTCTTCAGACTTTTGACTCAGAGAGTGTTCTGCCCATAAGACAGGTTTTCACATGCCTGTCATATACCCTGACTTGGATGTCCTGAATGTCCCATCAATTAAAAAACATCTCAGCTCTTTCCAACATTTCTCAAACTTGTTTTTCTTTCTGTATTTCTTGTATTAGCTGATGGCTCCATCATTCTCCCTGTCACCCAAGCTGGAAAAACTGTAGTCATCATAGACTTCTATCCATTCTGCTTCTTTCTCATTCAAAACTGTACCTAAATTTTGTCATTTCTAACTCTGAAATGTTTCTCAAGGCATTTATAATCTGGCTCTCATCTACATTTTCAGTACTCTGTTCTATCACTTCACTGGTTTGCATCATTTCATTTTCATTCATCCTGCTATCATTCATTCAAAAAATATTTACTTAACTTCCTCAGTAATCACTGTTATTATTAATTATAACTAGATGCTGAGAATGCCAAAGAGAATATGACAGACATGGTCCCAGCAGGGATGTCAGACTTTATACAAATAATCAACTATGATGAGGTTTACGAGGCATGCATGAAAGAGAGCAAGAGTGAGAGAGAGAAATGAGAACCATTTGGAGTAGAGTTAGGAGTCTGAATTAATATCTAGGTCAGGGAAAGCATCTCTGTAGAAGTTATATTTAAACAAGGACTTGAAAGGTATTTAAACAGGTAAGAATTGACCACACAAAAATATTGTGGAGAATTTTTCATGCAGAGGGCATAACCATATGGAAAGATCTAGGATAGAGAACGTCACACAATAAAGGGTCTAAAAGAGTGTGGCAAGTATGTTTTAAAGGAAGAGGACCAAGAGTCTAAGCTCAAGAGAAGATAGAGGCAGGTGCCTGAAAACCTTTGGCTCCTGTTTGAGAGGTTTGTGTTTTACCCTCAGGGCTTTGGCAAGTCAGAGAGTTATGGACAATAGGAAAGTGTCATGATTCAGAGAATTATTTTGCTGAAAAGTGGAAAATGTTTCAGAGAGAAACAAGACTGAAAGACTAAAAGAGGCTTTTGCTGTAATCTTGGAAAGAAATGGTGGTTGTCTTGACCATGGTGGTGCTGGTATGGGTTAAAGGAAGTGGAAAGATCTGAGAAAAAAGCAGAAGATGAAGAAAGGTTATGTCAAGTCTCTAACTTGATTTTTCTTGGAAAATGGCACAACCATTTATAGAAATTATTAAACAGTAAGTGCTATTATGTTGGATGAAATAATGATTAAATGGATAACAAGGGAAAAGAGATTTGGAGAGAAAGAAGGGGTGAATTTGTTTTGAATGTGTTAATTTTGAGATATCTGAGAAACTTTAAGTGAAAGGTTTAGACAGAGAAATGAATGTGAATGCCATTAAGAGAGGTGACCACCATGAACGACATGTGTGCCCCTAAGCATGTCATACTGCTTCATGTCAGTGCATTTATGATAAACATGTGCCTGGAGCCTTCATTCCTTGCCTCCATTTCTATACTCAGCTAAATAACACCTACAATACTTGTTCCTTGTCTCTACTATTCTCTAATTTGCTTCTATTATTCAATTCTATTTGTGTTCCAAAAATACTTGTTTTAGTAATCTGATGGATAGTTCCTCAAGTGGCACAATTGTGTGATTTGTATGTGAGCATTTCCCCAACCAGATTAGGAGCACTCCGAGGGCAGAAAAAATGTTTTTCTTTTTTGTTGTTGTTTTTTTTGTTTGTTTTGTTATTATTTTTGTTTTCCTTTTGTTATGTCAATGCTTAGCAGCTCATCTGGACAACCATGGCTCTAACTTTCCAAGATAAATGCATTGATTAGTGTATTGAGTGGCCACTATAGTCCAAGCAATGTATTGCACACTATATACAAGAGAGAATAGGTTCATGCTAACATAAGCTCAGATTCTAGTAAACTGAGCTAGGAGATAATTTGAGAAAGGAACAAAATGTCAGCAAGTGAGAAATGCTATGCAGAGAATTAAAAGAGAGTTAAAAAGGCTTGGGAATTATTTTAAGACTTCACTAAGGTTTTGATTGTTAAGAAGACATTATTTACCAAAAAAAAAAAAAAAAAACAAGCAAACAAACAAAAGCCAAACAGGTAATGATCTGGGGCAAAGCATTCTAGGCACAGGGCTTAGCTGGTACAAAAGCCTTGAAAATGAACTAGCTTTGTATGTTGGGAGAAAATCAAGAAAACCAGGATGCCTATAAGGTTGTTAGGGAGATGATGAGTTAGCTATTCCCCTTGTTTTTGAAGCACATCATTTCATATATCTGAGTTTATTCTTAGCTTCATCTCCTGGATACAATGTTTAAGGTGAATGTCTTCATTAACATGAGATTCTTTGTTGTTGTTTTTTGTGGGTTTTTTTTAAAATATATTTTATTGATTTTTTACAGAGAGGCAGGGAGAGAGATAGAGAGTTAGAAACATCAATGAGAGAGAAACATCGATCAGCTGCCTCCTGCACATCTCCCACTGGGGATATGCCCGCAACCCAGGTACATGCTCTTGACCTGAATCGAACCCGGGACCCTTCAGTCCGCAGGTCGATGCTCTATCCACTGAGCCAAACCGGTTTCGGCAACATGAGATTCTTTGTATATTATTATCCAAGTGTCACAAAGACTTACCTAAAGGAAATATTTGTTCACGACATATAGCCATCCAACAGGAGCACACAGTGGGAATCAATAAATGACTTATATTTATAAAATGTAAGGGCTATACAAGTGGTCATATCAACTTGAAAATTAAAAAAAGAGAAAAAAACTCATGAACACAGACAATAGTGTGGTGACTGTGGGCTGTGGGGTGGGGATTGGATGAGAGTATGGGAGGGATAAATGGTGATGGAAGGAAACTTGACTTGGGATGGTGAATACACAATGCAGTGTACACCTGATGTGTTGTGGAATTGTGTACCTGAAGCCTGTATAATTTTGTTAACCAGTATCTCCCCAATAAATTCAATAACAAGGAAAAATAAAATAATAATTGAAAAAATTTAAAAGCACCTGAGAATAACCTTTAAGGACGATTTAAAGGCTAGAAAATAGTCTAGGATCCACGCAGGTAGATTTGCTTGAGGTGCTAGGTTTCAGCATATATCTTCATGAGTGTGTATGAGTTTAAATTTATATTAGCCAATTTTTTAATTTAAATACTTTTTAAAAAGTATTGCATATTATTATTTGCTTATTTTTTTCTAACATGTCTTGTCATAGAGCCAAATGTTTTCCTAGATAATAACCACTCTGATGATGCCAGTTGCTATATTTTTATGCAACCTGCAAGTCATACGAAAGTGCCTCCAGAATAGAAAATACAGCTTTTCAAAGTTTCAACAGAGACACTCCATATATTCCCCTTACAAGTACTAGGCAGACATATTTCTAGCATCCTAACATATTGCATTTTGCCAAGAAGTATATTCAAACCTTCACAAGTTACACAGTTACTAGTGTGCTTCTGCTTTGGTGGCTTCTTGAAATTGGAAGCCAGGCTCCTTCCAAGAAAAAAAAAATCTGGAAAAAGAAAAGTAATTGTACTTTTAAAAGAAGATACATGAGCCTGGCTGCTGGAGGCTAAGTCCAGCGGGTCATAATAAATGTGAGAACTCCTCAAAAGGTTGAATGGACTCTTTCAGTCGAATTCTTCCCCATTATGGCCTGGCTTGAAAAAGACATTCCCGCCCACCTAGGATCACAATTTCCTAGGCTCGATACAGGCTTTACATGCAGTGAATCTCCCCACCAAATTTACTGGTCAACCCCACCTTTACCGGTGATTCATCCCCACCTTTACCTGTGATTAACTTCTTCTCTCTGGCAAATCTTCTTCTCCAGATGTCCCTTCATGGTAGCCATAAATGCCACAGTCTTTTCCGCAGCTAAGGTTCAGGAATCTGGAGAAGAGACTGCGTATAAATGAATAATCTAGACAAGAAATATAAATTTGGAAGGCATTTTGGGGGAACCAGGGGAGGCTTAGCTCTAGTGACTAAGCTCTCTGAATGTCCGGACCCATGGCTTTTTATTCACACATTTTGCCCTTTAGCAAAGCAGATACACATATCAAAAGTAAGGTTTGATAAACAGGAAAGGATTATCAGGTTAGGGGAATTGCCTTCGGCTATTCCAGCAGCAGGTAACAATATATGCAGATTTTCAACCCTGCTGAAAGAGTTCATTCAACCTTTTGAGGACTTCTCGCATTTATTATGACCCCCTGGACTTAGCCTCCAGCACCTGGCTGGTGTGGCTTAGTGATTGAGCATTGACCCATGAACCAGGAGGTCACAATTCCATTCCTTGTCAGTGCACATGCCCGGGTTGCAGGCTCAGTCCCCAGTGTGGGGTGTGCAGGAGGCAGCCAATGAATGGGTCACTCTCATCATTGATAATTCTATCTCCCTCTTCCTTCCTCTGTGAAATCAATAAAATACATTTTTAAAGTTATTAAAATAATAAATAAAAAAAGATACATGAGAGCCATAGCTTTGTTTTGTTTTAAATTTACCATAGCTTCAAAAGGCAACATTGCTTTGCAGCAGGGATCAGCAACCTTTTTCTATACAAGATCAGAAAGAAATTAATTTTAGAGTTTGGGGGCTATAAGGTAGGTCTCTGTTGCCACTACTCAATTCCGCCATTGTGATATGGAAGCATTCATAGACAATGCTAAATGAAGGTGGTGTGGCTCTGTTCTAATAAAAACTGCATTTACAGAAAGAGGCAGGGAGTCAAATTTGGCTTCAGGGCTATAGTTCAGAGCTAACAATTTGTCAACAGGCATCAACTGTTGCGGGGGCGGGGGGGGGGGGGCTGTAATGAGGTGCTATAACACCTAAAAGATTTATCTCTTCTTTTTTCTCTCTTCTTTTCTGATTGAGTGATAAGGGCTAGAAATCTAGTTAATGATAAGGCCCAATCAGTGCAATTACTGTAGTTAGAAACACAGTTGGCAGCCTGTTAGCCAGTCTTATTTGGTTTCTGACAACTTCATTTTCACAGGAAAAAATCATGTTTGCAGTGTCTTTTTTCTGCCAGAGAAATTATAAATTATAATTATTCAGGGTCACTTTTTGTTTATGACTTTGATGGTGCTTAACTCACCAATTTTCTAATTTGTATAAAGCAGCGATTTTCAACCTTTTTCATCTCATGGCACACATAAATTATTAAAATTCTGCAGGACACCAAAAAATATGATCTATTTTTTGCTGATCTGACAAAAATAGGTATGATTTTGATTCATTCACACCAGATGGCTATTGTTGTGTTGTCTGTTGTCATTTTTTATTTGACAATCTAAGAGAAAAGAAGTCAGTGCCCCTAACTAAACAGTCAGGTATTGCATGTTTTAAAAATGCTTGTGGCACACCCGTGTACCTGTCACAGCACATGGTTGAAAATTGCTGGTATAAATATCTTTTATCTAAATACAGACTTGTATCCTTTTCTCTTGTTCACTTTTCTGTGACAATTAACAATGAATTTATTTAGCTTTGTAACATCTATTTTTATTTCTATTCACCTTGAAAATGTGAATATAAAGCAGCACTGTAACATATATATTTCCTCACTCACACATACTGACTTAGGGTACTTCATACAAAATGGAACAAAATAATCTTGCAAGAGATTAATTGTACATTAATCAAGTAGCAGGAGAAGGTAAATCTTCCATTTTTCTTTTAAAAATCAATTTCCTAAAGCATGCATGTAAACATTCAGAATTGTATTAGAAGGAAAAATGCCCTTCGAATTAAAATATTTAATTGATTAGTTTAGTCTATAAAATGGTTTTTCAGGAAATATCAGAAATACATAGGCAGATTATCTGCTTAGTAACTTTTGCTTTACTAAAAGCATCTCTGTGATTTTTTCAGGAATGCATGATTATTATTTCATGTGTGAATGTGACCTGCCTCTTTTGGGGTATTGTGCTCATGAGAAGTGAGTGTTTGTTTTTCTTTTCCATGGAACCTTTTTTTTAAAAATCAATAGAAAGCCCACATGTTGCTGAAAATGTGAACGTGTCATATACAGGGTGTCCCCAAAATATTAAAATACATTTTATTTTCAAAATTGACCTATCAGCTGTTAAAGTATGTATATCTTTCAGGTGTCTCATCCTGAACAAGAAATGAAGTCAAAATCAAGAAAAAAAAATGTTATTGGACGTTTAATGTACTTAAAAAAATTCCATACTCTAATAAATGCTTATCCAGATCATTCCTATGTCTCCAAATGATAGTGTATTCAGTATACATTGTGATCTTTATTTTGATCTGAAGCTTTGCAATCATCATGCAAAACCTTCAAGTTTTATCTCATTTCTCAATGCAAATTAATTAAAATGTTCAATTCAATTTCATAAACATATTTTGAGTGGCCTCTACATATGAGCAAGGTTGTGAGAAAGTCAACCCATGAATACAAACTTGATTAACTTCTGGTCTTTGACTTCAGTGAGATCACACGTAAGTGAGGCATACAGACAAAATCACAACTTACTGCAGATTATAAATCCAAAATGGAAAGACTATATACGTAATAGAGGATGAAGAGGGGTGCCGGGAGCCGGTCCATCCTTGCTGTTTCAAGGGACCTGGCATATATAGCATACTGTTCTTAATATGTTTGCTCCCCTTAGCGCTGTGTGTTTTAACCAAGGTCACCTCTACGAGAAAGGTTGTTTCCCCAGGTAGGAATTTTTCCCTGAAGTCAGGGAGGGGATGCCTCTCCTAGAAAGGTTGTTTCCCCAGGTAGGAATTTTTCCCTGAAGTTAGGGAGGGAATAAAACCCCTCAACTAAGTGCCAGGTGGGTAATTAATCACTTTAACTATGAACAATCATGCTTAAGCTACATAATCTTTACTCCCTGGAATGGAGATAAGAAACGCCCTAACCTTTGTAATAGAGATTGATAGGATTGAATCAACTGGTATAAATACAGATGTAATAAGACAGCAAGACACAGAACTTAGGAGACAGAAAGAAGACAGCACCTACACAGAACCTACAGACAGAAGAACTTCGCTGGAGAGAACATGGCAAAAGATCCTGGACTGAACCTGACTACAGAAATTGGCAAGAGAACCTGACTAGAACCTGGTGACTGAACCTGGCTGGAGAACCTGGACAGAACCTGGCTGGAGAACCTAGTGAGGGAACATGGCTACAGAACCTGGCTGGAGAATCTGGAGAACCTGGCTGGAGAACCTAGCAAGAGAACATGGACACAGAACCTGGCTGGAGATCCTAGCCAGAACTTCGCTGGAGATCCAGACCAGAACTTGGCAGGAGACCCTGACAAGAGAACCCGGCTATGATGATCAACTGAACGCTGCCTCCGTGTCATTCCTTCTTCGCCGACTCCGTCCACACCTTTGGGGACCCCTGGACCCGCTGGGGTTGGACCCCGGCAGAGGGGGAGCATAGAGAACAGAAATAACTCGGCTATGGGACTTAAGAAGAGTCTCACAGTGCTGGGAATATTTAGTTGGCCATGAAAAAGAAAGTTCACTAGTTAGAGAAGGGGAGAGCAGGCATTCCAGATAAATTAAGATTCTATGACATATTCAGGAATTTATATGTTCCAAAAAAGAGTAATGTTTCTTACATTCTACCACATAATAATTTATTTTTCAGTATAGTATGAATGATGTAAATATTTAAAACCAAATGCCTTATAAAGTCTGAATGATTTCTATCATATGACCTGTGATATATTTTCATTTCTTCTCATATCATTTTGAACAATTATCTGAATAATTAAAAGAAAAACCTTCTCCAGATTAAAAAAAGGATTATTAAGTTTAGAATGAACAAAGTCTATAAATCATTCAGGAAAATTCAGCCCTTTTGTTCTTTCTTGTCTTATTTCTGAAACCATGCAATTTCCTGGGATGATTAATCAATGATATATTTTATAACCTCCTAAATTAAGGCTCAAACATTAGTAATCTATTGAGATTTCATTTTATTCTATTTTACAAATCCTGTCCATATTTCTTTGAGTGTTATGGACATATTGGACTGATTAAGTTGTTCACTACTTTAAGGGAAAAGAATGCTTGTTAGGGCATTAAAAATAATTTGATTTTCTTTTTTAATTAGCCACTTTTAATTTTGGTGGAGTAACATTGATAACATGAGTATCATACTTAAAACATAGCATTTGGTCATGCTATTAGATGATTATCAAATGTATGAATGATAAAAATGAGCTTTAAAAGATAAGAAAAACATCTTAAATATAGGTCCATGCACATGTAGTTCAAGCAAATATGTACAGACTTATTTCTCTATTTATGCAAATTATCTTATATAGTAACAATTGAATATAAGTAATCTTCACATTTCCTTTCTATTTCATCCCTGAGGTAGTTGGATATTGCTTTTCTGTAGCTGCAACTAAGCACTCAAAGAGAATTTTCAGTGCAATTTTATTGAAACACTGTTATACTAGTTCAACAAGGTGTGAATAATAGAGTAACTTAATGACCCTTTATTTATTTATTTTGTTAATCCTCACATGAGGATATTTTTTCCATTGCTTTTTTAGAGAGAATGGGAAGGAGGGAGGGAGGAACATGGATATGAGAGAGACACATTGATTGGTTGTCTCCTGCATGCACCCTGACTAGGATAGGGAGGGAAGCTGCAACACAAGATATGTGCCCTTGACTGGGAATTGAACCTGAGACCCTTTAGTGTGTGGACTGACACTCTAACCACAGAACCACACTGGCCAGGGCTTAATGTTCCTGCCACTAGCATTAGGCATGAGCAAAGGCCATAAAAATAAAATTAGGAACATAAGAATTAAAAGAGGAAGGATTAATAAGTACAAAGTAAAGGATATGATGCTTTTATTGTTGAGAACACAATAGTGCTCAGGAAAAAAATTGCCTGATCATAGTGTGTGGTTTCAATAAAAAACTGTTATCATGTACCAGTATGTCTTCTGCCTAAAATTTTACTTTTCTGATCATATTCTTCTGTATCAGTTAAATAATCAGATGTTTAATTTTACTTTCTTGATATATAGGCATGGCATTAAATGAAGTATTTCAAAGGCCCTTTGATGGTTAATGAAATGAAAGTATAACTAAACAATATAAAATAATTATTAATTTTGAGAAAAGTAGATCAGGGTTTCATAGCGATTTTCATATTAATGAATCTATTTTTAATTTATCAAATAAGCCTCGACTGCTTACCAATAATACATGGTGATATGTATATATCATCATTTGATCTTATTCAAATCTTAAATGATTACAGGTATAATTACAGTCAGGCTCCAATCAGGAAAAGAGCTGCTCTAGTCTACAGTGGTTCCCAGTCACAGGTGATTCTGTCACTCAGGGGAAAATTTGCAATGTCTGCAGACATTCTTGGTTGGCACAACAGCAGATGTGTTACTGGCATTTAATGGGTAGAGGCAGAAATGTTACTGAACACCCTACAAGACACAGAACAGCCTCCCACAGCAAATAATTATCTGTGTCAAAATGTCAATAGTGATGAGGTTGAGAAATCCTGGTCTGGTACGATAAATTTAATATGAGGAACTAGTTACAAAAATGTTGAGACACTTATAAAGTCCAACAAGTGGTAGTGAGGCAGCCCAGAGATTAGCATTTATGTGAAGCAACTACTAACTCTAGGTTTTTGGACTAAGGGAATATGGAATATTACCAGGGCCCAAGAGCCAAACCAACAGGGCTATAGCTGGATTCAGAACAGATGCTACTAGTTGGGAGTTGGAACCTAGGAGGGAGAGCCTTTCCAGTACACACTGGCATCACAGGGAATATGCAACTTCTGTTGGAGTCACGACCAGAAGCAAAGAGAAATGGAAAGAAATGTCCATGTTTCTCTTTTCCTTCCACCGACCAATTTCTCATTATTTTCTATTAGCCAAATCCAATAGGAAGCCTATTGCAAGGGAGTTGGGGAAATGTAGGATGCAAAGGACTTAAGAGGAATGGATCTGAGAGCAAACAGGAAAATTACAAGCACAAGGAATAGGAGACATAATATTTTTCATTTTATTATTTCAGCATCCATGGTGTTCTCACACCCTTATGTTTTCTCTTTGGTAAATATGAAAATACATCAAAAGTAACAGGTATAGTAGAACTACAACATGTATACCAATTGATACAGCCCACTACCAATTCTGAGATGGAAACTAGGAAAAAGGAGGAAATACTTGCTAAAGCAGAGATCATGGGGATAATCATTAAGGAAAAAAAAAACAAAACCCTTATCACACGTACTGAAATTAAATCCTTGGTTGATGATCTTTTCTTCTAATCTTTCTTTCAAAATTGAGAAGATAATATGTGCAAATTTTCCTTTGTTGCCATTATATTGACATAAAAATAAAGTATGTGTACATTCTAAGGGTAAAAGATGAGTGGAAACAAACAAACAAAAAAGAAACATGATGGAATGAACTAATGTAAAACTTTTATCTCATTTAAAACTGAAAATGATGCTTCTTTGCCTCTGTCTATTTTTGTTCAACAGTTTATAATGTTCTTTATTATCCATAAATGAGTGAGACCATGCAAAGAAGCATCTAACAGACTGTCAAACTACAGCGGGAAGGTAGGGGAGGGTTGGGAGGGGTTAAGAGATCAACTGAAGGACTTGTATGCATGCATATAAGCACAACCAACAGACGCAAGACACTGGAGGGGGGTGAGGGCAAGTGCCGGGGAGGTAGGGGAGGCCGAGGGGGGGAGGTCAATGGGGGAAAAAGACATATGTACTACTATTTGTAATACCTTAAACAATAAAAAAATAAAAAAATATAAAACTGAAAATGATACCCATCTTTTTTCCAAATAAATATTAGGTAATTGAAATTGTGGAA